>NC_138770.1:619981273-621383773 GCF_965119305.1 Pelophylax lessonae
TGTAATATTTTGTGGGTTTTTTCAGAGAATGTGGAGGTTCTATATAAACACTGTAGATTTGACTGCTATGATTTCGGAGTTAGCAGGAAAGGTGTATGGAATGTGATGGTGTTTACTAAAGGATCCCTTGTTGGAAGTGTGCATGTTTTTCCAATTCCGCCGGTTTTTGCCATTTTCTATGGGCGAGACAGCGGATTTGCAAGCGGTATTCAAAAAAAAATTGACCCAAAATCGCGCTGGCGAAATTTTTTGAGCCAATTTGGCGTTGCGCATGCGCACATTCGCGAGTTCGCAGCTCGCGGCTGGAGGAGCTGTTTAACCTTTCCACACTTTCGCAGATATCTCTCTTTCTAAGTCAGTTTTTGAGATTTTTTAAACGCAAGTCATCTCCAAATTGACTTCCACACCTTCCACAGTGATTTGGGATTTTTGGGGGTACAGGGGAAAATTTGGCTAAACTTTAGTCGAGCTTTTAGCTGGCGTGGTTTTAAGTCGCGCTCTGACCATATTGCATCTTAATGAATCTCACACTAGGCGCTATTTTCCGCCCGCCGTTCTTTGAATGCCAATTTCAGACTTAAATAATCGCCGCTTCGCAAAATCACGCCGAAACGCCAATTCGCCGTACTATGAATCAGGCCCATAGCAACAAGACTCGGCAGGAGGGCCCTGTGATTGGCCCTCCTGATCACATGACGGCTGTGACCAATCACAGCCGTCATGTAATGTCAATACAGCCGTTGTAACGGCTTCGATCTCTTCTCCTCCTGACAGATCCTGTCAGTGAGGAGAAGATCAGAGGATCGATTCTGCTCGATTAATTACTCACTGATCACAGGGGGGGTCTGTGCTGGTAATCAGATGATTGATTACCAGTGCAGCCCTGGGGGGAGGGGATGCCACTAGAGCCACCAGGGATGCCCACCCATGACCACCAGGGATGCCCACCATGACCACCAGGGATGGCAAACAGGGCTCAGAGAGCCTGCCAGTGGTGCCCCCCTATCAGTGCTGCCCACCAATGCCATCTATCAGTGCTGCCCACCAGTGCCCGTTATTGCCATCTATCAGTGCCGCCCACCAGTGCCCATTATTGCCCACCAGTGCTGCCTATCAGTGCCCATCAGTGCCCCCCATCAGTGCCGATCAGTGCCACCCATCAGTGCCCATCAGTGCCGCCTATCAGTGCCCATCAGTGCCCATCAGTGGTGCCCATCAGTGCTGCCTATCAGTGCCCATCAGCGCTGCCTATCAGTGCCCACCAATGCTGCAAATAAGTGCTATCTATCAGTGCCACATATCAGTGCCCATCAGTGCTGCATATCAGTGCTACCTATCAGTGCCCATCAGTGCTGCATATCAGTGCCACCCCATCAGTGCCACCCCATCAGTGTCTCCTCATCAGTGCCTGTCAGTGCGGCGTCATCAGTGTTCATCAGTGCAGGAAAAAACGTATCTATTTACAAAATTTTATAACCTAAACAAAAAAACTTTTTTTTTTTTTCAAACTTTTCGGTCTTTTTTTATTTGTGCACCAAAAAAGAAAAAACCTGGCGGTGATCAAATACCACCAAAAGAAAGCTCTATTTGTGAGGAAAAAATTACACAAATTTGGTTTAGGTACAGTGTTGCATGACCGCGCAATTGTCATTCAAAATGCAACATCGCTAAAAGCTGAAAATTGGTCTGGGAAGGAAGGGGGTTTAAGTGCCCATTATTGAGGTAGTTAATAAAGCCATAATATTGAGGATAATGCACTAGGTCAGTGTGCCCTTCTTTGTTTTCTTATGTTTGTAGAAAATTGATCAATACTGATGTACTGATGAAATATTTTCTAAACTTTTTTTTTATTACAATTGTTTTCTTTTTTAAATACTGTGATCAGAGCTGTATAGTGTTACCATAGTGACACTGTACTACTCTGTAGAGGTGATTGTTTTTTTTTGTTTTTTTTTGCACATTGTGATTGCGTATATCGATAAAAATAACTGTTTGTCAAGTTCTTACCTTGCCCTCCTGTTGGCAGCCATCTTGGACATGTGCAGACTAGAGATGTACAGAACTGTTCGCCGGCGGACAGTTCCCGGCGAACTTAGCATGTTCGCGTTCGCCGCTGCGGGCGAACATATGCGATGTTCGGTCCGCCCCCCATAATACATCATTGAGGCAAACTTTGACCCTGAACTTTACAGTCAGCAGGCACATTTCCAGCCAATCAGCATACCTCCCACCTCCTATAAATAAGCAAGGGCAGCAGCCATCTTAGATCATTCTGAAGCAGTGTGTGTAGTGAGAGTAGGGAGAGCTGCTGCTGCTGCTGCTGTTAAGCTAGACAGTTAGTCAGTGTTCCTGGTCTTGCAGTGTTCTTGGTCCACTACTGCTGTAAGGACAGCACCCCAAAAAGCCCTTCTAAGGGCTGGTATTTGTGTAATTTTTATATATATATATATATATATATATATATATATATCGTCCCCAAAAGCCCTTTTAAGGGCTGGTAATTGAGTTGTTTCTTCTTATATATATATATATATATATATATATATATATATATACAGTGGGTACGGAAAGTATTCAGACCCCCTTAAATTTTTCACTCTTTGTTATATTGCAGCCATTTGCTAAAATCATTTAAGTTCATTCTTCTTCCTCATGAATGTACACATAGCACCCCATACTGACAGAAAAACACAGAATTGTTGACATTGTTGCAGATTTATTAAAAAAGAAAAACTGAAATATCACATGGTCCTAAGTATTCAGACCCTTTGCTCAGTATTTAGTAGAAGCCCCCTTTTGATCTAATACAGCCAGGAGTCTTTTTGGGAAAGATGCAACAAGTCTTTCACACCTGGATTTGGGGATCCTCTGCCATTCCTCCTTGCAGATCCTCTCCAGTTCTGTCAGGTTGGATGGTAAACGTTGGTGGACAGCCATTTTTAGGTCTCTCCAGAGATGCTCAATTGGGTTTAAGTCAGGGCTCTGGCTGGGCCATTCAAGAACAGTCACGGAGTTGTTGTGAAGCCACTCCTTCGTTATTTTAGCTGTGTGCTTAGGGTCATTGTCTTGTTGGAAGGTTGTCACGAACCTGGTTGGAGGCTGAGGTGACGAGAGGGCTCCCCTTGCGGCTGAGTGCAGAGCACCCCTGGAGATGGTGACAGAGGTGCTGTGCCCAAAGGTGCACGGGTTGCCTGCAGGTGTAGCTGTGTCAGGACTCGGATCCGCAGTAGGAAAGACAGTCACTTGGATCACTGGAAGTGCAGGCAGGTTAGTGCAAATCAAGGTCAGAAGCCAGGCCGAGGGTCAAACACTGGTAGTCAATCAGGAGCAGGCAGGGAGAAGTCCGTAATGCAAGCCGGGTTCAGAGCAGGAGAAAGCCAGAGCAGGTCAAGGATAGCCGGGTCGGTAACAGGTAGTCAATCAAGCAGGAGTTTCAAGACACAAGGCAAACAGGTACTAGCTGAAGATAATCCAGCAATGAATGGCAGCCAGTGCTGAGTTTATATAGGAAGTGGGTGTTGATAATTGGCCCTAATTAGGACATCCCACATGGCTGTTTTGGAATTAGCATATATGTCATTTCCTGACAGTCCTGCGCGGCCATTTTGGAAATTGGAAACTTTGCCATTCTTTATCAAGTTCCTCCCTGACAGTGCCCCCCCCCCGAGGGGCAGCCTCCGGATGCCCAAACGTGCCTGTTTCTCCGGAAATCTGCCAAAGAACTCCCGAAGGAGTCTAGGGGCATGAACATTACTTGCTGGTTCCCATGAGTTCTCTTCAGGTGGGAACCCCTTCCACTTAATGAGATACTGCACTTGTCTTCCTCTTCTTCGACCATCTATAATGGCCTCTACTTCAAATTCTGTGTCCTCCCCAACCGTAACCGGAGGTGGAGGTGGCTCCTCCCTGTTAGGAAATGAACTAGTCACTGCTGATTTAAGTAGAGAGACGTGGAAGACTGGGTGTATCTTATAGGAGTTGGGAAGGTTTAATTCAAATGCCACGGGGTTAACTTCCCTTTTGATTTCAAAAGGTCCAATAAACTTAGGACCCAATTTCCGTGAGGGACAAGTGAGTTTGATGTTTGCTGTGGAAAGCCAAACTTTGTCTCCAACCTTAAACATAGGATTTCCCTTCTTCTTTTTGTCAAAGTGCCTCTTATAATCCTCTTGAGCCTTCAGTATTGCTTCTTTAAGGGTCTGGTAGTTGGACTGTATAGAGGCCACCCTATCCTGGACTGCCGGTACTGAAGCCTCCGGGATGACATCCGGCAAAAAGGAGGGATGGAACCCATAATTTGCCCAAAATGGGGATTGATTCGTGGAGGCGTGCACCGAATTATTATATGCAAATTCGGCACATGGAAGAAGAGATGCCCAGTTGTCCTGGGTAAAGGTAGAGAAACATCTCAGGTATTGCTCCAACGTTTGATTGGTCCTCTCTGTTTGTCCGTTACTTTGTGGATGGTATGCAGACGACAAACAGACTTGGATTTGTAAAGTCCTGCACAATGATTTCCAGAATCTGGAAGTGAACTGCACCCCTCTGTCGGACACAATACTACTTGGTAGTCCATGTAGTCGGACAATTTCTTTAATGAATATATGTGTCGTATCCATAGCTGAGGGGGTGCCTATCATAGGCAGGAAGTGAGCCATCTTGGACAGTCTGTCGACTACTACCAAGATGGTGGTGAATCCGTCTGAAGGGGGTAAGTCCACAATAAAGTCCATTGATATCATCCTCCATGGCTGTTCTGGAACAGGGAGAGGTCTCAGCAAGCCCCAAGTCTTGATATTGTGACCTTTACTGCGGAGACAAGTTACGCAGGAGTCCACATAATCTTTACAATCCTGTCTGAGATTGGGCCACCAGAAGGATCTTTGAACAAGATCACACGTTTTCCTGACGCCAAAGTGGCCGGTAAGGAGGTGATCATGACAAGCCTTCAGGACTTGGGGTCTTACTTCAGGAGGGATGAAAATTTTGTCATTATGCCATAAGAGATTTCGGTCTCTTTGCAATGCCAAGGTTTCGGCTTCTGGGTACCGGGCAGAGGCTTGCTTGATCATTGTGTTTAGATTGGTTGAGAGCAGCAAAAAGTTGTGTGGTGACAGGATCGTGCTGGGAGTAGGTGTTTCCGGGGTCTCTGGGAACATGCGGGAAAGAGCGTCAGCTTTCCCATTTTTGGATGCTGGGCGATATGTAAGGTGGAAGTTGAACCTGGAGAAGAATAAGGCCCATCGGGCTTGCCGTGGTCTGAGTCGCTTGGCGGTCCTGAGGTACTCTAGGTTCTTGTGATCTGTAAAGATCATAATGGGGTGTGTAGCGCCTTCCAGTAAGTATCGCCATTCCTCCAGTGCCGACTTGATGGCTAGTAGCTCCCGGTCACCCACATCATAATTCTTCTCTGGTGGAGTCATCTTCCTGGAGAAGAAAGCGACGGGGTGAAGCAGGGCCTTAGGCCCCTGGCGTTGAGACAGAATGGCTCCTGTGGCAACTTCAGAGGCATCTACCTCAAGAACAAAGGGCAAAGCTGGATCTGGGTGTTGCAGTACTGGAGCAGATGTAAAAAGGATCTTAAGCTGATCAAAGGCTAACTGGGCTTCCTGAGACCATTGGAACCGGACCTGCTGGCGGGTTAACTGGGTAATGGGAGAAATGATTGTAAAAAAGTTCTTGATAAAGCGTCTGTAAAAGTTAGCAAACCCGACAAACCTCTGGATGCCTTTCTTGTCAGTGGGAGCTGGCCAATTGATAATAGCAGCCACCTTCTGTGGGTCCATGGAGATCCCTTCTGTGGAGATGATCAGTCCCAGAAACTGAATGGACAGTTTTTCAAACTCGCACTTCTCTGCCTTTGCATACAGTCCATGTAGTCTTAATGTGGCCAAGACCTTTTTTACATGCACCCGATGAAGATCCAGGGAGGCAGAGAAGATGAGAATATCATCTAGATACACTATTACAAAGTGATCTAGGAACTCTCGAAAAATGTCATTTACTAAGTGTTGGAAGGTGGCTGGAGCATTACATAGTCCAAAGGGCATGACTAGATATTCAAAGTGCCCGAAGCGGGTCCTGAAAGCTGTCTTCCACTCGTCTCCCTCGCGAATGCGGACCAAGTTGTAAGCACCGCGTAAATCTAGCTTGGTAAAGATTCGGGCAGAACGGAATCTTTGGAAGAGTTCAGGGACAAGAGGGAGTGGGTAACGATTTTTAATTGTAATTTTATTAAGTTCCCGATAATCCACACAAGGTCTCAGTGAGTGGTCTTTTTTCTGGACGAAGAAGATGCCGGCGCCAGCCGGAGAGGAGGAGGGGCGAATGAATCCTTTCTCGAGATTTTCATTGATATAAAGGCGTAGAGCCTCCAATTCAACTTCAGAGAGAGGGAAAATTCGCCCAAACGGAATCTCTGCACCTGGAAGTAGCTCAATAGGGCAATCATAAGGCCGATGAGGTGGTAAGGCATCAGCCTTTTTCTTGTCAAAAGCATCCAGGTAGGAATGATAGGCTGGCGGTACTACTTGGCTAGTACTGGTGATGGGTTGAACAGACAGACAAACGGGAGGCTTGCTGATTTCGGGGACAAAGCAGTGCTGCTGGCAGTATTCGGAGTTGAAGGAGATTCTCCCCGATGGCCAATCAATTTGAGGATTGTGCGCCCGGAGCCAAGGAATTCCGAGAATAATAGGGAACATAGGGGAACACAAAACGTCAAAGCAGAGAAATTCCTGATGACCGGAGTTCGTCCAGGTTAGGATGGGGATAGTCTCCTGTGTCACGGGTCCGGATCTGGGAATAGTCCCATCAGCTAGATGGACTTCAAGTCTCTGCTTCTTATTCCTAAGCGATATTTGTAATCTCTTTGCCAAGGTGATGTCCATGAAGCAGCTGCATGCTTCAGAGTCAAGGATTGCCTGGAGCGGGATCTCCCCTTCCGCCACCTGCAATGAGATGGGTAAGACAAGGTGAGCAGGAGGGGATCCAGAGACCTGGAAGTAGACAGGACATGGAGGAAGGCACTTACTAGGTCTTACGGGACAGTTTCTTAGAAAATGTCCAGAACCTCCGCAGTACAGGCAGAGATTGGCCTGTCGTCGCCGTAATTTCTCAGCAGGGGATAGGGTACCCCGTACTAGTCCAATCTGCATCGGTTCTCCTTCAGCAGCAGGAGCAGGTGGAGATTTAAGCACAGGTGCAGGTGAGGGTGGAACCCTGGGGAGCATCCAGGAAGGCCGGTACGTACCAGTCTTTTCAGACCTTCGCTCCCGCAGGCGGCGATCAAGCTGAATGGCCAGCTTAATAAGATCCTCCAGGGTGGCCGGGGCATCAACTCTGGCTAATTCGTCCTTAAGGACTTCAGATAGACCAAGCCTATACTGGTATTTGAGGGCTGCCTCATTCCAGCCGGTATCTGCCGACCACTTGCGGAAGTCCACAGTATAGTCCTCCACTGGGCGTCGCCCCTGTTGGAGGCTATGAAGCGCAGTTTCTGCAGTCGTCACACGTTGAGGGTCGTCATATAATTGTGCCATGGCATCCAGGAACGTGGAGACTGAGTTAAGCACCGGGCTTTTCTGCTCTAATAAATGGTGAGCCCAAGACTGGGGGTCTTCTGAGAGTAGAGATATGATAAACCCCACCTTCACGGACTCCAGGGAGAAAGTCCTGGGCTGGAGGGCAAAATATAACTGGCAGGCGTTCTGGAATGCCCTAAACTTCCGTCGATCCCCCGAGAAGCGTTCGGGGACTGGAGCTCTGGGTTCTGGAACTGGCATGACCACCGAGGAGGCCAATGCGGGGTGTTCTTGGGCTGAAGCAGCTGAAGCAGAAGGTGCAGCAGGTGGATTCTGGACGCTTGGTGTAGCAGATACTGCAAGGTTCTGTAGGCGACCCTCTAATTGAAAGTATCCATCTTGCAGATTCTTCACTGCTTGGGTAAGGCCGGCGACCTGCTGGCACAGAGCCTCTAGCGGGGAAGCACCTCTTTCAGCCTCAGACATAGTGGCTGGATTATGCTGTCACGAACCTGGTTGGAGGCTGAGGTGACGAGAGGGCTCCCCTTGCGGCTGAGTGCAGAGCACCCCTGGAGATGGTGACAGAGGGTGCTGTGCCCAAAGGTGCACGGGTTGCCTGCAGGTGTAGCTGTGTCAGGACTCGGATCCGCAGTAGGAAAGACAGTCACTTGGATCACTGGAAGTGCAGGCAGGTTAGTGCAAATCAAGGTCAGAAGCCAGGCCGAGGGTCAAACACGGGTAGTCAATCAGGAGCAGGCAGGGAGAAGTCCGTAATGCAAGCCGGGTTCAGAGCAGGAGAAAGCCAGAGCAGGTCAAGGATAGCCGGGTCGGTAACAGGTAGTCAATCAAGCAGGAGTTTCAAGACACAAGGCAAACAGGTACTAGCTGAAGATAATCCAGCAATGAATGGCAGCCAGTGCTGAGTTTATATAGGAAGTGGGTGTTGATAATTGGCCCTAATTAGGACATCCCACATGGCTGTTTTGGAATTAGCATATATGTCATTTCCTGACAGTCCTGCGCGGCCATTTTGGAAATTGGAAACTTTGCCATTCTTTATCAAGTTCCTCCCTGACAAAGGTAAACCTTCGGCCCAGTCTGAGGTCCAGAGCACTCTGGAGAAGGTTTTCGTCCAGGATATCCCTGTACTTGGCCGCATTCATCTTTCCCTCGAGTGCAACCAGTCGTCCTGTCCCTGCAGCTGAAAAACAACCCCACAGCATGATGCTGCCACCACCATGCTTCACTGTTGGGACTGTATTGGACAGGTGATGAGCAGTGCCTGGTTTTCTCCACACATACCGCTTAGAATTAAGGCCAAAAAGTTCTATTTTGGTCTCATCAGACCAGAGAATCTTATTTCTCACCATCTTGGAGTCCTTCAGGTGTTTTTTAGCAAACTCCATGCGGGCTTTTATGTGTCTTACACTGAGGAGAGGCTTCCGTCGGGCCACTCTGCCATAAAGCCCCGACTGGTGGAGGGCTGCAGTGATGGTTGACTTTCTACAACTTTCTCCCATCTCCTGACTGCATCTCTGGAGCTAAGCCACAGTGATCTTTGGGTTCTTCTTTACCTCTCTCACCAAGGCTCTTCTCCCCCGATAGCTCAGTTTGGCCGGACGCCAGCTCTAGGAAGGGTTCTGGTCGTCCCAAACATCTTCCATTTGAGGATTATGGAGGCCACTGTGCTCTTAGGAACCTTAAGTGCAGCAGAAATCTTTTTGTAACCTTGGCCAGATCTGTGCCTTGCCACAATTCTGTCTCTGAGCTCTTCAGGCAGTTCCTTTGACCTCATGATTCTCATTTGCTCTGACATGCATTGTGATCTGGAAGGTCTTATATAGACAGGTGTGTGGCTTTCCTAATCAAGTCCAATAGGTATAATCAAACACAGCTGGACTCAAATGAAGGTGTAGAACCATCTCAAGGATGATCAGAAGAAATGGAAAGCACCTGAGTTAAATATATGAGTGCCACAGCAAAGGGTCTGAATACTTAGGACCATGTGATATTTCAGTTTTTCTTTTTTAATAAATCTGCAACAATGTCAACAATTCTGTGTTTTTCTGTCAGTATGGGGTGCTATGTGTACATTCATGAGGAAGAAGAATGAACTTAAATGATTTTAGCAAATGGCTGCAATATAACAAAGAGTGAAAAATTTAAGGGGGTCTGAATACTTTCCGTACCCACTGTATATATATATATATCTAGTGTCCCCAAAAGCCCTTTTAAGGGCTGGTAATTGAGGATTTTTTTTTTATTTATATATATACATATATATATATCTAGTGTCCCCAAAAGCCCTTTTAAGGGCTGGTAATTGAGGATTTTTTTTTTTATTTATATATATACATATATATATATATAGTGTCCCCAAAAGCCCTTTTAAGGGCTGGTAAGGTAATAGAGTTTTTTCTTTATATATATATATATCTATTGTACACTGTGACTGCAGTTGCCTGCCCGCTGTGTGTGAGAGGCCACAGACCTTCCACAGACTGTACTGTGTGCACACCACACTCATTTCGGGTGGCACAGGCACAGTACCTTGCATTTTAAAAAATATTTTTTTTTTCCTGTCATAATTGCAGTGAGTGCTGTGTCAGGTCCACAGAGTGCACTGTACCCACTGCAGTGCACTGCCCACCACTGATATATATACGGTGGCACAGCATCTTGTTGCAATAAATTGAAAAAAAAAATATTTTTTATTATTGCAGTTGCCTGGGCTGCCAGTGACTGTCAGGTCCACAGAGTGTACTGTGCCCACTGCAGTGCCACTGTGTGCCCACCCACCACTGATATATAAGGTGGCACAGCAGCTTGCAAAGTAAAAAAATATATATATATATTTTAATTGCAGTTGCCTGGGTGCCAGTGACTGCTGTCAGGTCCACAGAGAGTGTACTGTGCCACTGCCCACCCACCACTGATATATAAGGTGGCACAGCAGCTTGCAAAGTAAAAAAATATATATATATTTTTTAATTGCAGTTGCCTGGGTGCCAGTGACTGCTGTCAGGTCCACAGAGAGTGTACTGTGCCACTGCCCACCCACCACTGATATATAAGGTGGCACAGCAGCTTGCAAAGTAAAAAAAAATATATATATTTTTTAATTGCAGTTGCCTGGGTGCCAGTGACTGCTGTCAGGTCCACAGAGAGTGTACTGTGCCACTGCCCACCCACCACTGATATATAAGGTGGCACAGCAGCTTGCAAAGTAAAAAAATATATATATATTTTTTAATTGCAGTTGCCTGGGTGCCAGTGACTGCTGTCAGGTCCACAGAGTGTACTGTGCCACTGCCCACCCACCACTGATATATAAGGTGGCACAGCAGCTTGCAAAGTAAAAAAATATATATATATTTTTTAATTGCAGTTGCCTGGGTGCCAGTGACTGCTGTCAGGTCCACAGAGAGTGTACTGTGCCACTGCCCACCCACCAATGATATATAAGGTGGCACAGCAGCTTGCAAAGTAAAAAAATATATATATATTTTTTAATTGCAGTTGCCTGGGTGCCAGTGACTGTCAGGTCCACAGAGTGTACTGTACCCACTGCCCAACACTCCTATAGGGGTGGCACAGCACCTTGCACTCATAGTACAACAGTAACAACACATTAAAAAAAAATGACAGGCAGAGGCAGGCCACCCCGCAAGGGCCGTCGTGGTCGTGGTGCTGTGATTTCCTTAGGCCCTAGAATAATGCCCAGTGTTCAGAGGCCACCACAGACCCTGAACTCAAAAAATTCTGAGGCCATAGTTGACTGGCTTACACAGGACACCCAATCGTCTACAGCTTCCGCTCGGAACCTTAATGCACCATCCTCCTCCAGCTCAGCTTCGGGCACCTCTCAATTTACCACTCGCCAGCCCGCCGGCACCACCACCAACACTAGCACCACAGCCGCTTCACTTGATCCGTCAGAGGAGTTATTTTCACATCAGTTGGAAGAAATAAGTGATGCGCAACTATTAGTGCCAGAGGATGTAGATAACAGGGATATATCTCAGTCAGGCAGCATTATACACATGGACGTACATTGTGATGATGATGATGATGATGTTGTACCTGCTGCTGCTGCCTTTGCTGAGTTGTCAAGTGAAGCGGCTGATGATGACGATGTGTCTGTGGATGTCACCTGGGTGGCTGCTCGAAGAGCAGAAGAAGAGGGGGAAAGTTCAGATGGGGAGACAGAGAGGAGGAGGAGACGAGTTGGAAGCAGGGGGAGGAGGTCATCGCAAGGAGCTAGTGGCGCAGTCAGACAGCATGTAGATTCGGCACCCGGGGTCAGCCAGACAGCACGCCAATCAACGCAAGCTGTTGCCACCACCAGAATGCCGTCCTTGCAAAGCTCAGCAGTGTGGCATTTTTTTTGTGTGTCTGCCTCTGATATCAGCGATGCCATTTGTAACCTGTGCCAAAAGAAACTGAGTCGTGGGAAGTCCAACACCCACCTAGGTACAACTGCTTTGCGAAGGCACATGATCTCACATCACAAACGCCTATGGGATCAACACATGAGTAAAAGCAGCACACAAAATGAAAGCCACCATCCTCCTCCTGGTCCAGCATCTTCAGCCACGTCAACCACTGCTGTCCTCCATGCCCCCTATCAACAACCCACCCCTCCGCCTCTCACCTTCAGCAGTTCCTGCTCACCTGCCCACAGTCAGGTGTCTGTCAAGGAAATGTTTGAGCGTAAGAAGCCAATCTCACAGAGTCACCCCCTTGCCCGGCGTCTGACAGCTGGCTTGTCGGAACTCTTAGCCCGCCAGCTTTTACCATACAAGCTGGTGGAGTCTGAGGCCTTCAAAAAATTTGTCGCTATTGGGACACCGCAGTGGAAGGTACCCAGCCGAAATTATTTTTCACAAAAGGCAATCCCCAACCTGTACTCTATTGTGGAAAAGGAAATCATGTCACGTCTGGCACACAGTGTTGGGGCAAGGGTCCATCTGACCACTGATAGCTGGTCTGCAAAGCACGGTCAGGGCAGGTATATCACTTACACTGCGCATTGGGTAAACCTGCTGGCGGCTGCCAAGCATGGAATGCGTGGCTCTGCCGCAGAGGAGTTGGTGACACCGGCACGACTTGCAGGCAGGCCTGCTGCCACCTCCTCTACTCCTCCTACTCCATCCTCTTTGCTAACCTCCTCGGCTGAGTCCTCTTCTGCTGTTGCGTCTTGCTCCACACCAACTGCACCCCCCCAGCTCCCCAGGGGCTATTCCACATGCCGGATACGACAGTGTCACGCTGTCTTGGGGTTGACTTGCCTGAAAGCAGAGAGTCACACCGGACCAGCACTACTGTCCGCCCTGAACGCACAGGTGGATCAGTGGCTGACTCCGCACCAACTGGAGATCGGCAAAGTGGTGTGTGACAACGGCAGCAATTTGTTGGCGGCATTGAATTTGGGCAAGTTGACACATGTGCCGTGCATGGCACATGTGTTGAATCTGATTGTGCAACGTTTTGTGCAGAAGTACCCAGGCTTACAGGACGTCCTCAAGCAGGCCAGGAAGGTGTGTGGCCATTTCAGGCGTTCCTACATGGCCATGGCGCACTTTGCAGATATTCAGCGGCGAAACAACATGCCAGTGAGGCGCTTGATTTGCGACAGCCCGACACGTTGGAATTCAACACTGCTAATGTTCGACCGCCTGCTCCAACAAGAAAAAGCGGTCAACGAGTATTTGTATGACCGGGGTGCTAGGACAGCCTCTGCGGAGCTGGGTATTTTTTTGCCACGTTACTGGACGCTCATGCGCAATGCCTGTAGGCTCATGCGTCCTTTTGAGGAGGTGACAAACCTAGTGAGTCGCACCGAAGGCACCATCAGCGACATCATCCCATATGTTTTTCTCCTGGAGCGTGCCCTGCGAAGAGTGCTGGATCAGGCCGTAGATGAGCGTGAAGAGGAAGAGTTGTGGTCACCATCACCACCACCAGAAACAGCCTTACCATCGCTTGCTGGACCTGTGGCAACACTGGAAGAGGAGTGTGAGGAAGAGGAGTCAGAGGAGGAATGTGGCTTTGAGGAGGAGGAACACCAATCACAGCAGGCATCCCAGGGTGCTCGTTGTCACCTATCTGGTACCCGTGGTGTTGTACGTGGCTGGGGGGAAGAACACACCTTCAATGACATCAGTGAGGACGAGGAATTGGACATGAGTAGCTCGGCATCCAACCTTGTGCAAATGGGGTCTTTCATGCTGTCATGCCTGTTGAGGGACCCTCGTATAAAAAGGCTGAAGGAGAACGACCTGTACTGGGTGGCCACGCTACTAGACCCCCGGTATAAGCAGAAAGTCTCTGATATGTTACCCAATTACCGGCAGTCGCAAAGGATGCAGCAGCTACAAAATAAGTTGAAAAGTATGCTTTACACAGCATATAAGGGTGATGTCACAGCACAACGGGAATCCAACAGGGGAAGAGGTGAAAGTAATCCTCCTCCTACCACCACAACCACGCCGGCAAGGACAGGACGCTTTACAGACGTCTTGTTGATGGAGGACATGCAGAGCTTTTTTAGTCCTATGCATCGCCACAGCCCTTCGGGGTCCACCCTCAGAGAACGACTCGACCGACAGGTAGCAGACTACCTTGCCTTAACTGCAGATATCGACACTCTGAGGAGCGATGAACCCCTTGACTACTGGGTGTGCAGGCTTGACCTGTGGCTTGAGCTATCCCAATTTGCCATTGAACTTCTGGCCTGCCCCGCTTCAAGTGTGCTGTCAGAAAGGACCTTCAGCGCAGCAGGAGGTATTGTCACTGAGAAGAGAAGTCGCCTAGGTCAAAAAAGTCTTGATTACCTCACGTTTATTAAGATGAATGAGGCATGGATCCCGAAGGGACTGACAGTGGGGGATGCATTTGACTAAAAAAGGCCTGGTGATGACTGAGATGCCTTGGCCTAAAAATGGTCCACACGCTGCTGTATATAATCATTCTCTGCATGCCGGATGACTTACGTGACGTCTCCGCCACCAACTACGGTTCAAGCCGCAATGTTTTAGTGCACTTTCTGCCTTGAAAACCTCAATTTTTCAGGCCGCTGCTACAGCAGCGGCTGCAACAATACCTACTTTTTCATGCATGTGTACATGCTTAATTTTTCTGGCCTCTGGTGCTACACTGTGGCTGCAAAAAAACAAAAAACAAAAAAAAAGGCACATACATGTGTCAATTCCCCTTCGTGATCGTTACCTTGTCGTGGTGAAGGGGCTTGCGTATCACAATGAAGCGATCACCTCTAGGATTGTGTTGGCACACCCCAGATGATAAGGTCGTTGCTTCATTGTGTACAGACCAAAAGCGATCCGCAGGATAATTTTTCATAGAAAAAACATTCATTTTCTTTCATTCTTTCTGCAGAGCTGGGTATTTTTTGGCCGCGTTACTGAATGCTCATGAACAATGGCTGTAGGCTCATGCGTCCTTTCCTTTTGCGGAGGTGACAACCCTGGTGGTCAGTCGAACCCAAGGCAACATCATCGACCTCATCCCATATGCGTTTTTTCTGGAGCGTGCCCTGCGAAGAGTACTGGATCAGGCTGTAGATGAGCATGAAGAGGAAGAGTTGTGGTCCACTCCCCACCACAAGAAGCAGCCTTGTCGTTGTCAATTGCTGGACCTGTGGCAACGCAGAGAGAGGAGTCTGAAGAAGAGAAGTCAGAGGAGGAAGGTGGCTTTGAGGAGGTGGAATACCAGCCACAGCAGGCGTCCCAGGGGGCTTGTTCTCACCTTTCGGGGACCCTTGGTGTTGTACGTGGCTGGGTGGAGGAAGAGACCTTCAATGATGTCAGTGAGGACAAGGAACGGGACATGGCTAGCTTGGTATCCAACCTTGTGCAAATGGGGAGTTTGCGGTTGTGCAAATGGACTGACTGACTGTTGTTAAACGGGGAGTTTGGTCTGTCAGAGTTTGGTCTGTCACTGTGAAGCGGGCGTAACCCTTACACTACTTGACCGATAAAACATCATACCTGATCGTATTCACACACTGGATGTTTTAAAGCACGTTATTCCAAACAATTTAGGAATGTTAGGTGATTTATGCCCTTTATGGATCAAAACCCGACTCTGCGTCAACTACGTAATTTTCCGTGGGAGTTTTGCCATGGATCCCCCTCCGGCATGCCACAGTCCAGGTGTTGGTCCCCTTGAAACAACTTTTTCATCACTATTGTGGCCAGAAAGAGTCCCTGTGTGTTTTAAAATTCGCCTGCCTATTGAACTCTATGGCGGTTCGCCCGGTTCGCCGGTTCGCGAACATTTGCCGATGCAGACTCTGTGCAGACTGCTGCCTCTTATAGACTCTGATTGCATTATCACTTCCTGCTGCCTGGGCATCGCACATTGATGATGTCGCACACCTGACTATATCTATCAACTGCTGGGTTGCTATCATTGCCCTTGTGTTTGTGCTCCAAGGTGTGTCTCTTCTAGCAGTCTTTTGTTCCTTGTGTTGCATGACCTGGCTTGGCTGACGACTCTCCTGGCTCTCAGCCTGGCATCCGCTGATGACCCGGCTTTGGCAGACGACCCGGCTTCGGCAGACTACCCCGGCATGGATTACTACCTGCTCCTGGACTTGACCCTGGCTTGTTCCTGCTCTCATTTCCTCACTGTTGCTGTGCGAATATTGTTGTTTCCTCCAATAAACTGCTCCATTTTACCTTCATTCCCATGTGGTCTGGTTTCCTGGCACCCTGATACTGTTATAAGCAATCCTTTTTTTTATAAATGACATCCATTCATTTAGTATTTACTGTGAAGCTGTGATTGGCTACAGCTATCACATGGTACAGATGCACTGTGACTGGTCCAGTCTGTACCATGTGATCACTGTGACCAATCACAGAGATCAACACAATAATACACAATTAATGGGTATGAATTAAAGACATTTAATGTGTACAATCACCATGTATTTTTCTGTGATTAGACAAGGCAATCACATAGTATATTACAGAGGACCAGTACACTGATTTGTCATCCGCTGTGTCTACACGTGCGATCCTGGGAGGATGTCATATGATGTCCACCCCAGATGGCAGCACTCCCACTTCAGCCATCATATTACTAAAGGCCAGATGGGAAGCAGTTAAACTTGACTAGTAGCAACTTATAAAAATTTGTAGCTTACACTTCAAATGTAGCCTTATCTTTAAAGAAGGCCTGAAGTGTGGAAGCTACAAAAGCAAAAAAACCAAGCAAAGGACACAGGACCTTCACCAGTACTGCCTTGTTTTGCCTTGTGCCTCTGCAAAGAGGCAGCCATTTTGGTATTGCTTTCTCATGGCAGAGCTGCCACACCTGATGACAGG
Organism: Pelophylax lessonae; assembly: GCF_965119305.1. Lineage (NCBI taxonomy): Eukaryota > Metazoa > Chordata > Amphibia > Anura > Ranidae > Pelophylax > Pelophylax lessonae. Next base: position 619,998,150 of record NC_138770.1, read on the forward strand.
TGATTTGACTACTGATGGGGTAATGATCAAGAAGATGCAGGAGAGGTGGAACGAGCCAGAACCCACAGAATGGATGAATAAAGCAGAGAAATTCTTGCACTGCAGGACCACATGTACAGCTTCCTCTTCAGCTAGGATCACAATAGGTACAAAAGTGACATTGCCACATCTCACAAGAATTGCAGTCAGTGGCAGAAGTGCCTTAGATGATCGCACACTGCAGATATTCAGCTATGAGGGTACAAAAAAGGGGTACCTAGCCAAAGAAAGTGCACTGCTAATTTTAAGTTGGAAATCAGGACAAAGTGTGCATTTTTTATAAATTCTGTTTAAGCACCATTAGCAGCAATAGATGTAGCATAGCTTCACTTTTTCAGTTCAGGTCCACATTAATGAATACTCTAATCTCGTGTGCTTCCATACTGTTTGTTCTTTTTGTAACAATAGAAGGATAGACTGCTAGGTTGTTAGGTTTGAAAGGAGAACCTGTCATTGCGAAACATCACTATGAAACTCCGCACAATATTTACATGGAAATAGTTGGTACATGGTAAACTTTTTTTGTTTTAGAAGCCTTTTTGTATTGTTAGTGGGGTTGTTCTTGACCTCAGTAATGAGAAAATTCAAAGGAGCAGGAAAGAAAATGTTCTATGTGGTTTCCATTTGGGAAATTTTATTCATTCTAAAATCGAAAGTTAAAGAAAATTTTTAAGTGCCTTTGAATGGCATTCACCAAGTTATCATCATGAGAATTTTAGTACAAATTTTAGTACAAATGTTTGTTCCAATATCTACTAGTGTAAAGCCAACTTTTAGCATGCAGAAGTGGTCTTAACATTACAAAATCAAACTCTGTATGCAAGTGATGGTGCTGGGGCTCCTGGATACCCACCAAAGATTCCCACCAAAGAGTCTTAATGCAAAAGCTGACATTCATCCATAGACTATAAAGTCAACTTTACTAAACAACTGATTATAACACCATGCTATAGACAGTGTTGACATGTTTCAGTTAGGTACAGCCTTAGTCATAAGCTGAAATGCGTCAACACTGTCTATACCATATAGGTCTTAACACCACCCCTCCAAAATATCTTATAAACTTTATAAAGCTAAGGTCATGCTTACCTTTCACCATGCTTTGAAACATATTTTTACTATAGCACAACAGGTGCTCTTTGGTGACTGTCGGCTTGATTCTTTTCTCTATAGAATTTTCAAACTGCTCTTTGTAGATTTTCATTGTATCATCGCAACTGTGTATTTCCTTTAAATTTTTTAAACTTCCAGTAAAGACCTGACACAGCAGCATGGCATTGTGGTGAAAGTACAATAGAATTCTGCTTGGATACTCTATCACTTTGCAATTCTAACAAAATAACTTCTAGCAGATTATCACTCCATAAATAAACCTATCTTGCGCACTGCAGTTTAATTAGTTTACTTACTGTTGCACATCATCTCCGAGTTCCGTCTGGTTGTTATTTAGTGGTTGTCTGCTCGGGGTTCGGTGATTCTGCTTTGAAAAACAAATTAATTTTGAAAGTTGCTACAAAACCTAGCCTGTCATAAATTACTTGCAATGCTTCACAGGAGCATTTTATGTACTTTAAGGGATTCAAATTTAATTTTCTTTGTACCACATAATCATACGCTGCTGGATTTTTTTTTTTATTTTTTTTCTCTCTTCTTCTCAGTTTGACCAGTATGCATTTTTAAACTTACCTAGAAAATTAGGAACCAATGCAAACTTTATTACCCTTCACCTTTTCTTTTCCTTTGTCAATTTAGGGGTTGACTTACTAAAGGCAAACGGGCTGCTCATTTTGTAAAGGAAGTTGCACTTAGCAAGAGCATTTTTTCCTCCATAATCCAATCATGTTCAAGTAAAAATCCATTTTTTTTTCTCCTTGCATGTGATTGGGTATTCTTTTTAAAGTTAAATGTCACCATGTTCACTAAGCTGGAGAGGAGTCCCTTGCAAAGTGAAGAACCTATTTGCCTTTAATAAGTCAACTACCTTTTCTCAAGCCTTGCACCTGCACATTCCTGTTCAAAGTTTACTATATTGCCTTATAAATGTGTCCACTTGATTAGGGCTCTATGTATAAAGGATCACAGACACAGGCAAGGAGGGTTTTTAGGCGTGCTCACTTTAGATGTTAATGTTCCTTGCTGTTAACTGGTTGGCTGGCAGTACTTAACACAAAACTCCCACATCTAAAAGGTTTAAGGAGTGCCTGACCTTTAATGATACTCCTGAAAAATGTTGCAATCACTTCTCCCCCCCCCCCACCCCCTCCAGAATGCCTGGGCACCCCAGAAAAAAAAAAAAAAGGCTTATCTAAAGTTTATCCTGCTATGAAAACATTGCTTTCTGTAGCACCACTATTGTTTAGTGAAATTTCAGGTACGGTGCTCTGCTCAACTTTGGTTAATTTGCAATAAATGTTCCATACGAGGCCCCTAATACCTACAGGTACAAACAGAAGTTACATCCTAAATAAGGTGTGTTGAACTCAAATAAGCTATACAAATTTGTATGAATAAGTATACAAATTTGTATGAATAAATTATGAAGTGTAAAAGTACAGGTAGAGTGCCATTATATTGGAGACCATGTTGTGTTGCAGCCAAGAGCAATTTGGTCTAGGGACAATTGTGGGAAATGCAAGCTGACCCGAATAAACGCCTTCCCCAAGAAAGAAGGCAAATCAGACGTTTATCTTTTTTGTGCATAAAATAATAAGAACATTGCTTTGGAAGTGTTTTATCTGTCCTCTCGGCCAAAAACAAACCTTACCTGTTTACCATGAAACAGAAATGGAAGAGTAGAGGCTATCATCTTTACTTCAACCTTAGAACACATTAAGAAGTCTATATTCAGTAACAAAAGTACAAACAAATGGCAACCACCCCAACCTATAACTAGTCTTTGCAGCAAGGAGCACATGGAAGGGCAACACATGTCAAAAAACAACAAAGAGAAATTCCCAGATCACTTACCAGCCAGCCCGCAAAAAAAAAAATGGAATTTTCCTGTCTAACTGTTAAAACCAGGGGTTAAGTTTGCACACATTTGAAAATATATGCGTAAGCTGCAGGGTGACTCCACAGCACCCCAGTGTACTGCAGTCCTATCTCTATAAATGTTGGGAATCTCCAAAGTTGGAGCACATATAAAATAATTAACGAAAAATACACATATGCACATATAAATAATGGATTGAGGGCAGGTATGCCTGGAGGGAGCCTACCCCTCCTTGAATTCACAGGGATGCACTGGACACCTAGCAATAGCACAATGGCAGAGAAGGTATCCAGTGAATCCCCTCACCAATTAACCCACAGTACAAACAATTGGCAACCACCCCAACCTATAACTGGCCTTTGCAGCAAGGAGCACATGGAAGTGCGACGCTTGTAAAAAAAATCAAAAAGAAAATCCCAGCTTACTCACCAGCCAGCCTGCAACATACTGAACTGTCCTGTCTAACAGGACACATTAAAACCAGGGGTTTAGTTTGCACGCATTTGCAAATGTATGCATAAGCTGCAGGGCCACTTCACAGCACCCTAGTGTACTGCAGTCCTAAAAACATCCAAAGTTGGAGCACATATCAGTAACAAAGTTGGCCTATAGTTGCGACTTAAAGATGGATCCTTCTTAGACCTGGGCATTTACCCATTTTCAGGCCTTTTGTCCCACGTTGAGCTTAAAATAAAACTGAATACCAAAATAGCATAGGTGAACTTCATAAGGGACCAAAATGATAACCAAATATAAATAATTATTCTGTGAGGTGCAAATGCTGTCCAGCAAATCAATTTACCTTACTTTGAGTTCTATTTTATTCACTGCAACTAGAATCTAAAAAGCACATCACAGGGCCTTGTATTTGCTGAAACCTGTTCAAGTCCTCCTCCTATTTCCTGTGTCATGATGAGTTGTTTTCATACTCCCAAGACAAGTTTTTTTCTGATTGGTGGTTGTAAGGAACAGGCATATTTTTCATCTAACTTTCTGTTTGTGAGAGACAGCAAGAAGCCTGCAGTGGGTTTTATTTTTGAAAAACGCTCCTACACTAAAAGCAGGAGTTTCCAACTCACCGGATTACTGAGAAAACAGAGTGGCATCGGCAACTTCTTAATGAAAATAAAAAATCTACTAGTGGAAAGAACTCCAGACAAATTTTTAAAATGATGTGGTAGTTGTGGATAGCAACAGAAACATTATTCATGTGTATGTATGCAAGGCAATTGGTGGGTGTAACATTATAAGGTATTTCTCTCACAGAGATCTAAAGGACTCTCCCCAACAACGCCTTTTATAGTACTGTGGAGTCATCTTTGTTCATTCATGGTAAAGACTGGGGAAGTGCCTCCTCCTGCCTGCAACAGACTGATGACATCATCCCATTTAGGACAATGTCACTTGACTAGAGTTTTTTAATGATAAAAGTTGGAGCTTTTTTAAAAGCAAATGTAGCACTGACTCCTAGAGGGCTGCTGGATATTACACTTTAGGGATTCCCCTGGGTTACCCGTAGCAACTGTTTGCAGAAATTAAACACTTTAAGTTCTTGGCTCAGTCAAAGATCAGTCCAGGGGTTGTTTTTGTGGTTTTATTAAAATTGGGATGGGAGAAGGGATGAGTGGGATTCTCCAACTGTTAACTATTCACAATGATGAGGACTTCTAATTTGAGAATGCGGTAAGGCCGCTACTTCATCCTGCCACTTGAATAAAGATGAGGTAAGTGTTCCTATAATATTTCTCTTCAGAGTACTCCCCTAGTACCCCCTTTCTCTCTGGGCTAGCTGACACCCGTCCACTGACTTTACACTCCGGAGTTGTCCCCTTCCTGGGCAGACCCCTGGGCAAGTTCTTCTGTACTTACGACACTGTTTTTCCAGATTCTCCAATGCCCCGACTCCTGTAGTCAGCTCTCCTGGATCTCCTGGACAGCCTCACACCACCAGTACACCAGGTGACCAACACCAACTGCTTCCCACCAAAGACCTCTACCTCATGTGCCGTGGCTTTTTATACCCTGTCCCATAACGCACCACTCTCTGTGCCAACCCCTGGGACAGTACCAAAAGCCTGTGTGTCATTGGTCAGGTTTCCTCCAGCATCCAACGTGCCTCCCCATTGGGTCAGCTGGGGACACTCCCTGAGACCAGATGAAACACACACTGGGCACACTGAGTACACCTAACTACAATTCCTGCTCCCTGGTAAGCAGAGTGCATAAAGATTTTGCATGCTGCTCTTCTGATAAGCAGAGAGAGCCAAAACTACACTCTCTACTTAGCACCTGACTAGGAGGGTGCTAGACAAAATTATATTCATGCTGTATTTTGTGACATCTCGGAAATGTATTCATTCAGACTTAAAAAGTTACTGAAAGAACTGATTTAAAGCTGAACTCCAGCTTTTGTTGAACCAGCTTGGCCCAAATGAACTATGTCCCTCATGTGAAACCGCTGGATGTTCAGCATAAACTGTATGTAGCTGAGGCTACATACAGCATACCGCACTGTGTTCCAGGGTTAAGCCAATACTTCCTGTCTCATACATGGAACACAGTAGAGTCTATCTGGTCAGCGCTTAGCCATTTAGAGAAAGCAATGTATTCTAGCAATGAATACAAAGCTTGCTTTGATTGGCTGAACCAAAGAGGTGGGCTGATAATGTCAAAACCTCTGAGTCAGCCAATCAGAGGAAGCTTTGTATTCACTGCTAGAATACATCGCTTTCTCTGAATAGCTGGGCGCCAATCAGACAGACTCTACTATGTTTCAGGTATGAGTCAGGAAGTCCAAACACAGTGTGGTATGCTCTATGTAGCCTCAGCTACATACAGTTTTTACCACACATCCAGCAGCCTTACATGTAAGTAAGGGACCAAGTTTGTTTGGGTCAAGCTGGCCCAAAGAAACTATGTTGTCACGTACCTGGTCCTGAAGCCAAAATGTTGAGGGCTCTCCTTGCAGCTGAGTGCTCACTGTCTGAGAAGGTAGAAACAGGGAACATGAAGCCCAAAGATGCAGGGATTACTGGTTGTGCCACAGATAAGAGACGAAAGTGTGGAGATCTCTCCGTTGGTGAATACCAGATGAAGTGAGCAGTAGAATCCAGTGGAGCTGATGATGGCGTGGACTGCACACAGCAGGAAAGAGGTTGCAGTGGAAAGTACAGCAGGCTGGATAAAGCAAGTAGGTATTGCAGACTGGAGCCGCAGGTAAGTACTGCAGGTAAGTACAGCAAGCTGGGTACTGCAGGTTGGCACCAGGGAGGATCACAGCAGACAGGGTGAAGCAGGAAGCGTAGTCAGGGATGGATGCCAAGGTCAGTAAGCGGGTAGTCAGCAGACAGAAGAACAGAGATGTGGTCAGGCAAGCTGAAGTCATACACAGAACAGGAAACAAGAGCAGATCCATGGGATAGCCGAGGTCAGAGCTGGGAGAGAGACAAGAGGTATCCAAGAGCAGACCGGGTCGGTAACAAGAGATCAGAAGCATAAGCACACACAGGAGCAGGAAGCTGAAGACCAGTCAGTATTGTCCATGTGCCACAGTCACTCTTTTAAGGGTCAGAGGGTGCCAGGATCTGACGGGCATTGCGTGCGACGGCACACATTTGTGCGGGCGCAGCCATATTAGCCTCCGGCTAGTCTCCTGACATTTTTAAAGACTAACATAAGGCTCCTCCTCTTCAGCCAGTGCCCCTAATATTTGGCCGCTTGCTCTGGGGGCACTGGTGAGTGCTTGCTCCCGAGCCCCGCTCTATGCATCTATAAGACACACAGATCCCTGGCTCAGCCCCGCCACCCACTCTTTTGTCATTGCCTTACTAGCTGTGACTGACAATAGCAGGAGCCAATAGCTCCAGCTGCTGTCTCAGCCAATGATAAATGAGAGAACAGGGAGTAGCTCAGTTCTCCTGCACATCGCTGGATCGAGATGGGTCTCAGGAAAATGCTAGAGTGTCCTGGTGGGGCTGCTGCACACAGAAGGCTTTTCATCTTCATGCATAAATTGCATGAAAGTAAAAAACCTTGAGCCTTTAAAACCACTTTAAGCACATGTCTAAATGAAATGTGTCACATCTCTAATTGTATTCTTTCATCCTTTGAGGTAAAAAAGTGAAATCACTGAGGAAAAAAAATAAATCTGAACTACAATGCAAGTAATCACATCCAGCGAGTCCTCCTTTACAAATTTCCTCAGCTGTGACATTACTTATTGGACTCGATTCCAGCCTCTAAAAACACATGTTCCCTTCCTGGGGTAACTTTGTTATAATGGCTCTAACAGCCTCTTAAACCCATTTCGTGAGGCCAGTTGTTAAGAAACAGGATGTACCTAACCTTATGTGTCTTCATCTATAAAAGCAGAACTGTTTTTGCTTTTTCACTAGTTGTAATGTTCTATTTCTATACTGCAGGTTACAAGAAAGTTGGGAAACCAATTGACCTCAGTAGACTAATGTGGCCGCATAGCAAGTACCTTGTTGAAGTTCTGTAACCTTCCCATCCCAAATAAATATGAAATATATAAATGGTATATTAAGGGTCTATAACTGTAACAATCCACTTATAGACAACTCATGGTTTCCTTGGGGTGCTGCTCTTCCCATGCAACATGACACTGCTGAGGAAAGAACTTTTTTCCTCAAGAAGAATTCCATGCATGGCATTTTCTGTTTCAATCTTTTTTATTATTTTTCAATGGAAAAAAAGGTGTATAAAACAATTTGCTTTTACGATGCCAAGCTGTCGGGAGGTACTAGAAACCAACAATAACATCAAGATCAACCGGACAATGATACAGGTTCATGTCATAGAACAGCATAGATACTTACCATGAGGTAAACATAAGATAGTCCACAGGTGTATTGGGGAACTAGCCTGACTTGAGGAGAGATGATAATCTAGCTAGGGATCCCCAGATCTCATTTCCAGTGCGGTCCCTTTATTGGTGCTTAAACAGTTTCTAAACAGCATTGTCCCAATATCGATTTCTCAAACACTTGAGAAATAGAAAATGACAAAAGAAGGAAAAACAGAAAGAAAAAAGAAAGGATGGGGGAAGAAAAAAAAAAGGGGGGGGGAGTGTGAGAAGCCAGGGGTGTGGCCGTCCTTGAATCTATCCCCATTGTTCAAAAAGATCACCTCTAGGTGTCTGGCACCTGTAAGTATGAAAGCCTGGGGTTCCATATCTTGTCAAATAATGATTTCTTATCCTGAAGGACACTCACTATCTTTTAATTGAGCATAATCCAGGTCAACTTGATCTTCATCAAGACCAAGTCTTTCACTGGACTTTTCCAAGCCGTTGCTATTGAGATTTTGGCCTCCAAAAACATGAAATATATCAGAGTTTGAGTGTGTCTCGGGATATTGTCCACTGGCTTGTTTAAAGGAGTTGTTAAGTCAGAAGGTTTTTTTTTTTTTGTAATGAATTCTATGTATTAGGATAAAAAGCCTTCTGTGTGTAGTAGCCCCCCTCGGCCCTCCTAACACTTACCTGAGGTCCCTCTCTGTCCAGTGATGTCCATGACTGGCTCAACTGTCTGAGAATCTCCCTCCTGATTGGCTGGGACACAGCAGTGGTGCCACTGGCTAGCCAATAAGGAGAGAGGAGGGGCAGATCGGGGCTCAGTGTCTGAATGGACACGGGAAGCTGTGACTCGGCTCGGGTGCCCCCATAGCAAGCTGTTTGCTGTGGGGGCACTGAAAAGGAGGGAGGGGCCTGGATCACAGAGGAGGGACCGGAGAAGAGGAGGATCCGGGCTGCTCTGTGCAAATCCACTGCAACAGAGCAGTTAAGAATAATATGTTTGTTTTTTTTATAGAAAAAAAAAAAGACTTTACAATCACTTTAATAACGCTATTCAAACATCCTTAGTAATGTAATGTTGACTATTGCCGCAGAGTGTATTAAAGAATGGACCCATAGCCAAAAGTATCTGACCTTGAAACAGGTCCTCCAAGTGCGGAGGGCCGTCCACACTTGGCAGAAACCCCTAAACAGGAGGACGAAACACCCAGATACGTTTCAGCAAGGCGTTCTGGCACTCATGTATGGCACTTTATATATGGTTACATTGGTCCAACTTGGACCAGTAAAACTATGTATATACCATACCTGCGAGATCACTCTCAAAGCAGGAAATTATTGTAGTACACACTTCTGGACGAGGTGGAGAGCGTGATGTCACTGTCCCACATCTCCACCCCATCCAATTAGAGAGCACTTAGCATTCATTGAAAAAATGCAAATTATTCTCTGGAATGGTGGCCATGCAGAGTGGCCATCCTCCTGTGTTGAGAATGCAGAAGCGCAACCACAAGACCCAGAAGCTGGTGGAGATAACTGTTGAAGCTTTGCCAACTACAGTGATTTCCTGCTTCTAGAGGGATCCCACAGGTATGGTATATGCATAGTTACATTGGTCCAAGCTGAACCAATGTAACTACGCCATACTCGGAATTCTTCTTTAAAGTCTAAATGAAAATCTTGTTTATACAAACTTTTGGATAGAGTAGGGAAGGGTTAATATCCCTATCAGGTTTTCTTTTCTGCCTATATTCCATTGTGGAGCTCTAGGGGGTGTCTTTTTAGTATTGATTGCTTGAAGACGCTTTAAAAGGAGAGGGGTTTAGGGACTCAGGGTATTCTAAAACAATCAACAGCAATAATGGGAGGAACTTCTCACTAATTGTCTTACAACAGCCTTTCCTGAAGGTAACAGGGAATTACCAGTATAACTAGGACTCTATCAGAGCAGCCCCAGCCCATGTAGCAACCTCTGGCACTTTGATCTCTTCTAGAATAGGCACACCTTAAGTTCACAGCAAGGCCTTTATTCACAATGTCATTGGAGCTGTCTACCACCCAGCCTCCCCACATAGATCTTTAGTGAGGTAGATAAAAAGATCCTTCTCAAGACCCAGGACTTCAGTACAGAGCCCTCCAGAAAATACTCCTTTAGCAGTCTTCCTCGGGCCCTCGGCCTAGATCCTGCTAAGACCCAAACTGCAATCTCCTGTTTCAGAAACTCATTCATAGGGGCAGTATTCCCCAGGAGACTGGAACTCTCCCTGAAGTGGAAAGACCGTCAACCAGAGCTTCCCAAACATTTACACCTTCCCAGCCACCTTCTGGATAACTCCTTCCTGGGATTGGCAGGGGTATGATAAATATTCACACTGGTCATCTGCATCTCGCTGCCCCATATTATGGAAGCTTCTTCCAAAGACAGGCGGTAGAAATCAAATACTCAGCTTAGGAAATCCTGAACAAATAAAAAGGACCAATCCCTGGGTCACTCACTATAGTGAAGACAAAAATGAAGTTTACCTAGCAGCCTAACTAGGAGGGCACTACAAATCTGTGCCATGCCCTTATTTCTGCATGTTGTTATATTTTTAACCATTAACGTCTCCACGGTGGTAATTAACCACTTGCTGACCGCTCACAGTAATATTACTGCATCAGGTCAGCTCCCCTGGGTCTAGCGACGTAGACGTACATTGCTGGACTCCTAGTGGTTTCGGCAGCACGCGCGTGCACCGGAGGCTCGCTCCCACAGCGGGAGTCGGGCCGGAGGAGGAGAGGCGGTGATCGCCGCCTCTCTTCCCCGATTGTCGGGGAAAGTGTGAGAAGATCCGTCCGCTTGTGTAAACAAAGCAGGCGGATCTTCTCTGTGACAGACAGGGAGAGATCACAGGATTCAGCATAGCTGAACCTGCGATCTCTGTCTGTGTCACAGAACCCCCCCACCCCAAACATGTCAATAAGCATGAGGCATACATTAAACCCCTTGATCACCAACAGTGTTAACCCCTTCCCTGCCGTTGTCATTATTAAAGTAACAGTGCATATTTATAGCACTGATTACTGTAGTAATGTCACTGGTCCCCCCAAAAGTGTCAAATATGTCAGTTAGGGGTCCGATCTGTCCGCTGCAATGCCACAGCCCCTCAAAAAATCGCAGATCGCCGCCATTAAAGTAAAAAGTAAAAAAAATAATAATAAAAATGACGTAAATCTTTCCAGTAGATAGTAAACACGATAACTTTTGCACAAACCAATCAAAATATGCTTATTGCGATTTTTATTTACCAAATATGTAGCAGAAAACAAATTGGCCTAAAATGTTAAAAAAAATTTAATTTTTACATTTTTTGGGGGGGGAATGTTATATATCAGAATGTGAAATATATTGTTTTTTTTTTCAAAACTGTCGCTCTTTTTTTCAAAAATTTAAAATCGCACAGGTGATCAAATACCACCAAAGGAAAGCTCTATTTGTGGGGAAAAAAAGGACGTAAATTTTGTTTGGGTACAGCGTCGCACGACCGCGCAATAGACCATTAAATTAACACAGTGCCAAATCGCAAAATATGGCCTGGTCAGGAAGGGGGTAAAATCTTCCGGTCTTAAAGTGGATAAAAATCCGCTCATTGAGAATTTTTTTGTCAAAGACATGTAGCTAAATACATTTTGGCCTAAATATATGACAAAAATTAAACATATTGGATATTTTTTAACAGCTAAAGTAGAAAATGTAAATTTTTTGCAACATTTTTTTTAATAATATCGCAAAAAAAATAAAAAGCACAGAGGTGATCAAATACCACCAAAAGAAAGCTCTGTTTGAGGGGAAAAAAAGCCGTAAATTTAGTTTGGATACAGTGTTGTACATTTAAAGTCGCACAGTGCCAAGTTGAAAAAAGTTGCCTGGTCATTGAGCAGCAAAATCTTCCGGGGCTAAAGTGGTTAAAGAATGGTTAGTTCTAAGGAAAAAAAAAGGTTATAGTTTCTCAGCAAGCAGAGTTATCAAGTTTAAATTTAAACTGTTAATGCCCAAGGGCCATTTTGATGCTACGATGGCTAAAGGGTTGGGAGTGAAGAGCACTAGGAATCCAAATAAATACCTAGGAATTTATATTTCCAGAAACTCTTTTAAATTATACAAAGTAACCTCCCTAATGTAATTAATTTAATTATAGGTTCTCTGTAAAATGATGGATATTTCCTTTTAATTACTCTGGCAGAATCATACTTTTCGAAACGGATTTAATGCCCAAATTAACATATTGTTTTAAATTCCCCTTATCTTATTAAAACATACGTTTTTCAACTAAGTTACTCAAATGTTTTAGATGCATCTGGGGAGGAATAAAAAAAAAAAAAAGAACTTCATCATGTGTGTTAGGTCTGCTACAGTAATTATTAAAAAAATTAACATAGATTATATATGCTAAATTATTGAAGAAGCTTTGGGGGCATATGAAGTCTGTTTCCCATGAGTTCTCTCTTGATTGGAAGCATGGTACTGTACAAGCTTGGCACACCAATAACAAGGATTTAACAATAACTATGAAGGGAAAAACACTATTTGGGGATACCAAAAGAGTCTGGAGAATTTACATATTAGATTGGGCTGTGTAAAAAAAATCTTAACCACTTAAGGACCAGAAGGTTTTACTCCCTAATGACCAGGCCATTTTCTTCAATTTGGCACTGCATGATTTTAACTGGTAATTGCTCAGTCATGCAATGCTTTACCCAAACTAAATTTTTGCCCTTTTTTTTCTCACACAAATATAGCTTTCTTTTGGTGGTATTTGATCCCCACTGGGATTTCATTTTTTTCCGATATAAACGAAAAAAGACCAGAAGATTTGAGAAAAAAATTTTTTTCGACTTTTTCTTATTAAAAATATCCAATAAATAATTTTTTTTCATACATTTAGGCCAAAATGTATTTAGCTACATGTCTTTGTATATTCATTAGTTTGCGCAATAGTTATAGCGTCTCCAAACTATGTTGTATATACTGGAATTTACGCAGCTTTTACTTTTTTGACTGCCTATCTCATTTCTTGAAGTGCTAAAATGAAAGGGCAGCACAACCCCCCCCCCCTCCAAATTACCCCTTTTTGGTAAGTAGACCCCCCAAAGAATTTGCCGAGAGGCATGTTGAGCCCATTGAATATTAAATTTTTTTGTCACAAGTGTTTTAAAAATGCCAAAATATAAATATATCTATTTTTTACACAAAGTTGTCACTGAAATTATATATTGCTCACACATGCCATGGGTATATGTGAAATTACACCACACAATTCATTCTGCTGCTTCTCCTGAGTATGGAGATACCAGATGTGTGAGACTTTTTGACAGTCTAGCCAGGTACAGGATCGCGAAAATCAATCACAGGGGTCATTTGAGGGAGGTTTTTGCTATCTTGGCATTTCATGGCCTCCGAAACTGTGATAGGTAGTGAGAAGTGAAATCAACAATTTACGCCCTTAGAAAGCCTGAAGGCGGTTATTGGTTTTTGGGGTCCTGTATGTGGCTAGAATGCCAAAAAGTCTTACACATGGGGTATCCCCATACCCAGGAGAAGCAGTAGAATGTATTTTGGGGAGTAATTTCACATATACCCATGGCATGTTTGAGCACTATTTAATTTAAGTGACAACTTTGTGTATAAAAAAAAAAAATAATAATAATTGTAATTTTCCCGAAACGTGTGCCAAATAATAAAATATTCCATGGACTCAACATGCCTCTCAGCAAATAGTTTGGGGTGTCTACTTTCCAAAAAGGGTGTTAGAACTTATTTTTTTTTACTAGAAAATTACTTTGAACCCCCAAACATTATAAGTTTTTTTAAAGCAGAGGCCCTAAAGAATAAATTGTGGGTGTTGCAATTTTTTTTCCCAACACAATTTTTTGGGGGAAAAAACACTTTTTTGAAAATTAATGCACAAATACACAATATATTGTCCAATTGTTTGAAGGAAAAAAAAAGGACATAACAGATCACTCCATTCACATCAATCGATGTAGATGAAGAAATCTCTGCCAAGAAAAGTATAAAAAAAATATGGTGAAGCATAGGGGAAATCTGCCCTCTGTGTCGTCGTCCCCCCCCCCCCCCCCCCATCCCCTATGCTTCACCATATATGCTCTTTTCTAACTGCAGTGGTGAAATCACCTTCTACAGCGCTGTAATCATTGATTTACGTTTATGCTGTAGGCAAACGCTGTTGCTGCCAGGATAAACAAATCGGTGCTGCAGCTAATGGCGTACCTGCAAAGCAAACAATGCTTACCAATAAAACACAGTAACAATAAAACATTACAATATACTGTAATAGTATACAGTGCAGTAAAACAGTAGAACGGTGGTATCTGCAAAGCAAACTATGGTTAACAATGAAAAAAAAAAAATAAAACAATACAGTATAGCAGTATATTATAAAGTACAGTAAAATAGTAAGAACAGAAAATTAACTCAATAAAACGACAACTATTTGGGGGTTTTTAATTATTATTTTTTTTTTTATGTTTTTGGGTTTTTTTTCAACTTTTATTCACACTTTTTTTGTAACTGTAAAAAACTTAAAATTTTGCAGGCTAGGGTGCGATAGCCATCTAAAATCTTTCGAGACCATGTGTCAAAGTTTGCCCTAGACTGTGCCGTGTTGTACCCTATACTAATACTCCACTAGTGTGTGGTAGCGACAGAAACAGTCCCGGATGCAGAGACCAGGTTGGCCAGGACAGGAGGGACAAAAAAAGCGGCTGTGAAGCCTATATTTGCATTTTCTACAGACACGACACCTTCTTTGGGGTGCTCTTTGGGTAGAGGTACTAGAGAGGACATCTGGAAAATGCCTCTCATGCAGCTGGCTCACTGCATCTGGATTGTGAATTTGGGCCACAGTATCTTCTGGATACAGAAGCGCTGTGATGATCTCTTCTTGGAATTTTAGGAAGGATCCACTTCTTCCTGACGCTTTGTATAGCACATAAGCATTCAGCAGAGCCAATTGGAGTAAGTATACAGACACTTTTTTGTACTTTTTTCTGGCCTTATGGGCAATTAAGTACGGTGCCATCATCTGGTTGTTGAAGTCCACCCCTCTCATGTTAATGTTGTATTCGTGGACACAGAGGGGTTTCTCAACAACACCAGTCGCCGTTGTAAATTTGACTGCCGTATCTGTGTGAATAGAAGACAGAACTAAAACATTCCACGTGTCCTTTCCGCTTCACTACAAGAAATTTATTACACTTCAAGCAGGCTCTCTCCCCCTAAGTTGGGCATCTACAAGCTGTTGGGGGAAGCCCCAACGATTTCGTTGCACGGTGCCACATGTGTCAATTCCAGATTCAAAAAGCTGACTTAAATGTGGAACGCTTGTGTAACATTTGGCCACGTATAAATAGTAACCCTTTAATAAGACCTGAATAAGGGTGACATCAAGTCCCCAACAATCTTGCCGCTGCTCCCTATGTAGTCTGGGCAGTCGGGGGGCTCCACACCGCTATTTAATCCCTTGTAAATTTGGAAACTACAAGTATAGCCTGTTGAACAGTCACAGAGTTTATTCATCTTGACCCCATATCTGGCACGCTTGCTGGGAAGAAATTGTTTAAAAACAAGGTGGCCAGAAAATGTATTCAGGGACTCATCAACGCACACAGCTTGTTGGGATATATACAAGGCTGCAAATTTTTGGTTGAAATGATTTACAAGGGGCCGAATTTTGTGGAGCCGGTCATATCCAGGGTCACCCTGAGGACGACAGAGTTCATTGTCATTGACATGCATGAACCGCAAGATTTGCTCATATCTAGTCCTGGCCATGGCAGCAGAGAACACGGGCATATGATGAATTTTGTCAGTGGACCAATATGACCGCAACTCACTCTTTTTAGTAATGGCCATGATGAGGGAAAGGCCCAGAAGGGGGTCTAAATTCAGGAACAGTTATACGTTTCCATGCAAATTCTCTGGCAAGGTTTAAATTTGGGTTTGCGGCAATAAATTGATCGGCATATGAATTGCTTTGGTCTACAATAGATCTGTACAGATTTTCCATGAAAAGTAGTACATAAAAACCAAGGGGAGTATATTCAGCTGTTTCCACCTGAATTCCGGGTTTCCCAGTGAAGTACGGGTGCTACAGAAGTGGGGAGCTCCAAATCAGGATTTGCAAGCGCATCAGAAAGGACACTTAGGGCTCTACGGCCTGTCTTTGAATTCTTGGTGGCTTCGGGACACTACTTGTGCTAGCCACCGCACCAGCTTGAACTGCACTTATGTGGCTCGCCACGTCACCAAGTGTTACTGCAGTGCTGGTTTGTATGTAGCACCCTCCCTAGGTGCTGGATAGGAGAGTATAGTTTTGGCTCTGTCTGCCTATCAGAGAAGCAGCAGGTAAATTCTATATTGTTCTGTGCTTAACAGGGAGCAGGATCTGGGAGTTAGGTCTGCTCATGGTGCTCAATGTGTGATTCATCTGGTCTAGGGGAGTGTTTCACACTGGTCCAATAGGGAGGCATATTGGACAGTGGAGAAAACCTGACCAATGGGTACACATGCTTTGATACAGCCCCAGTAATTGGCACAAATTGCTGTCTCTTTGCATTGTGGGGTGTGGTCAGGGTCTTTGGCTGGTGCTCAGGGTCTTTGGCTGGTGAGCAGAGTCCCAGAAGGAGGGTGGCGGCTGTCTCCTTTTCTGCAGCAGTTGGTGTATGGTCAAAGGCAGTCGGCCTGGTGAGCCAGAAGGAAGGAGCTGAACCCAGAGCTGACTAAAGGGGTTGAGGCACTGGAAAACCTAATAAAACAGTATCGTGAGTACAGGGGATCATGTCTAGGGGCCTGACCAGGAAGGGGGCCCCCTGGAGTAAAGTAGTCAGAGGATGGGTGTCAGCTGGTGGAGTGAAAGGGGATGCTAGACGAGTACCCTGAAGATAGTGTGCAACCAAGTCTTTTGTTCAGAGACTCAGTATCTACAATTCATCTAGTAGCAAGGTGAAATTAGCAGCCTGGCTGCATCTCCAGATAGAAGTCCTCAGGATTGTGAATAGTTCTGGAGTATCCCACTCTTCCCTTCTCCCATCCTTATTTATAATAAAACAACAAAAACAACCAAAACCCCTAGACTGTTTATTGAATGAGCCGGAAAATAAAGTGTTAAGTTTCTGCATGTAGTTGCTAATGGTAACCCAGAGGGACCTGAAAGGTGAACAATCCAGCAGTCCTCTAGGGGGCAGTGCTACATGTCTATGACTAGGATGTACTAGGCCGCTGGCACTTGCCAGTTCACCAGAAGGTTGAACAGCAGTAGTACCGACAGTCACACTCTGCTGTATACGAAAACCATGCGATTGTTGCAGATCACCAACCTGGGAAGGGGGTCGGATATGCCTGACCTTAGCAGGGACCACTACTCCATTGTCAGAGCTATTATCAGGGTGCTGCTACTCTCTAACAGGTTTGAATACTGAGCCTGATTCTGACAGTGAGTCTTCCCCATCGCTCTCATCTGTCATGTTCAGCCTCTTCACTAGTGTACCTCTGTTTGGACATTTTGGCCAAAAAATGTATATGTACCTAGTGTTACTCACAGTTAAAAAAGCACCTGGTTGTCACAGAACTGCTACCAAAAAATTTAACTGCTAGTGCAAGCAGAGATCAGGCCTGACTCTGCTAATGCTGCGGTTTTGTGTGCTGTATATCGGAAGTGACAGTGATCTGCTGATACTGCACTTCTTGGGGGCTGGGCGGAGGGGCTAAATGCAGGTGCTGACAGGTGTCGGGGCTGATCCTGCTAATGCTGCATTTTGGGAACACTATACTATACTATTGGGGACGCTAGTATAGTTCGGATTTGATCAAAGATATTGATCGCTCGGTTCAGACACTTTACTAGTAATGGAGGTGTTTAGTGTGTGTGTCACTGGCAATCAAAGGCTTAAAATGTATTACTGAATTTGCGGGCAATCTGACGCTGTCCTGGATTTACACTAACTAACGTTATCGCTAACTGACATCACCCGTGACACTAATACAGTGATCAGAAAGAAAGATCTGTACACTGTAATAATGACACCGTGACAGGGCAGTGAAGGGGTTAACTGGGGGTGATCAGGGGGTAAATCTTTATTAGGGAATATATGGTGAGTACCTTAAACCTATCTGGGATTGATGCTAACTACCACTAACTGCTGCTCACGCTAACTGGCGTCACCAGTGACACTAATACAGTGATCACTGATCAGTAAATGATCTAAACACTGTATATAGTAATACTGTGACACAGAGTGAAAGGGCTAGCTGGGGGTTGATCAGGGGGTGAAATATGTGCCTATGTGTACTGGTGTCAGTGTAGTGCTTGTGTACTCACGGTAGATGCTCTCTTCTCACTCGCTGGAACCGAAAAGGACTCCAGGAGGGAAGATTGCATAATTTCCTGTGTTTGTGTTTACATTACACAGGCACTGGGCGTCCTGTGATTCGCCAGAACCGATCAGCAGGTCCAGGTAATAAATCATTGGCCTGGACCTGGCAAGTAATTGGTTCTCAAACAAATCCGATTACTGCCAGGTCAACATGCACACGCGCCCCCTACCTGCGGGCGAGAGCGACATACAGGCACGTCAATTCGCGCAGCCGAGCCACTTTGCCGCAGTAAATGTGTGACGGGTGCTCGGCAACTGGATTAAATTACCGTATTTATCGGTGTATAACATGCAGCGGCATATAACACGCACCTCAATTTTAGGAGGGAAATTTTAGGAGAAAAGCTTAAATTTGAAATAAACAGCATTGAACTCAGAACTTTTTTTTTAATCAAATGCAGCCTCACCAGTGCCCATGAATACAGCCTTATCAGCGCAGTGTCCAGCAATGCACCTTTGCCAGCGTAGTGTCCAGCAATGCAGCCTCATTAGCGCAGTGTCCATAAATGCAGCCTCGCCAGCAGAGTGTCCAGCAATGCAGCCTCACAAGCGCAGTGTCCAGCAAAGCAGCCTCGCCAGCGCAGTGTCAACAATGCAGCCTCACCAGCGCAGCGTCCAGCAATGCAGCCTCGCCAGCGCAGTGTCCAGCAATGCAGCCTCGCTAGCGCAGTGTCCAGCAAAAAAAACCTCACCAGCGCAGTGTCCAGCAATGCAGCCTCGCCAGCGCAATGTCCAGCAATGCAGCCTCGTCAGCCCCATTGCACAGAGCAGTGATATATCAAAAAAAAAAAAAAAGGCCAGGAAGCACTGAGAGGCAGAGGGGGGCGGGCCGGGTCGAGGAGAAGGGAGGACGAGCAGCTGCTGTCATCTGAAGTCCCGGCGCTTATGATAGATGGTCACACGTCCCGGCATTGGGCCACTGTGCTGTCTATCATAGTTGGCGGGACTTCCTATGACAGCGACTTCTCATTCTTCCTTCTGCTTGGCATGGCTCGCTCCCCTCTGTATCTCTGCGCTGCCTGGCCATTTTTTTTTTATATTAGAGTATAACACGCACTGCTGTTTTGCCCTCCATTTTTAGGAGGAAAAAGTGCATGTTATACGCCGATAAATATGGTATACCCATTTGCAGTACCTCATGGCCAGGCCCTTCAACATGGAAGAATGGTTTTGGCCAATTTCATCTAGTCAATATTTGCCAATATTTACCAATTTTTCTGTGAGATTTCCCCTATAAGCAAAATGCATTGCAGTAAATGTGGAAGGGGAAATAACAATGGTGTAATGTGATTTTGGATTCTTTTACCACTTGAGTACCAAGCCTATTTCTGACATTTGTTGCTTACAAGTTATAATCAGTATTTTTTGCGAGAAAATTGCTTAGAACCCCCAAACATTATATACATTTTTTTAGCAAAGACTCTGGAGAATAAAATGGCGGTCATTGCAATATTTTATGTCACCGGTATTTAGGCAGCTGTCTTTTAAACCGAATTTTTTGGGAAAAAATACAGTTCACTGAATTAAAAATAAAAAATGAGCAGTAAAGCTAGCCCAATTTCTTGTATATAGTGAAAGATGATGTCACGCCGAGTAAATAGATACCTAACATGTTAGGGTTTATAATTGTGCAATCGTGGAATGGCAACAAACTATGGCACTTAAAAATCTCCATAGGCAGCGTTTTAAAAATTTTTTTAACGATTACCAGTTTGCAGTAACAGAGGAGGTCTTTTGCTAGAATTATTGCTCTCGATTTGATAATCACGGCGATACCTCACATGTGTGATTTGAACACTGTTTAAACTTGCGGGCGTGACTTACATATGCGTTTTCTTTGGTGTGCGAGCACGCTGGGACGGGGGCGCTTTATACATATTTTAGACAATGGGGGGAAATGTCTGAATAGCAACACAATTTTATTTTATTTTTTTTGCTTTTTTGGAGGGGGTATACTGTATTTTTATTTAATATTGTGTACAGTATAACATCAAAATGCCAGAAAAAGGAAAAATTGTTAACAAACATATTTGTACATTTGTTACCCTTTTTTTTATTTATTTAATTTTTTTTTGGGGGGGGGGGGGTTGATGAGATAAAAATAAATAATAGAATACGAATAAACACTTTGAAAGATTTTTTAATACATTCTTTTTTGGTCTTTTTTATTTTTTTAATTGTTTTTGGTGTATTTATTATTATTATTATTATTATTATTTAAGGTGTTACGGTCTTTTACGTTTGTAAACTTGCTTTTTAGACTCCATTGTTGTCTCTGTATCTGCAACCAACAACTAAATACACTAAAAACATACTAAACAAAAGTAACAGGCTCTGGAGCTCAAGCTGCAAATGACAGACCAATGTGCACTTCAGAAGCAATTCATCCCAGTAACTTGTCCTTAATCACATTGCTCAGTCCAAAATTTCAATTAGAAAAATGGAGCCATACGGCAGACAGATACTGGTGTGCTATACCTTTAGCAAACCCATAGTGCTCTGGTAATTTCTTTACTCTGTATTAAATTACTGTATATATAGATAATATAAACAAATATAAAACAACAGTTCAAAAATAAACCTAAATAATCAAAATGGACCCAGAATAATTAAGTGGAAATACTAAACCAATCGATTAAACTTTTTCCAAAACAGTTACATTCATGGCATGTCGTGAATGATAACTTTTACATTTGATTGGCTGTCAAGCCATGAAACTGTTTGGGTCATAACTGATGACATGTGCAGCATCATTTTAACTGCAGATCAAATAGAGGTTAAGATGACAGATTCTAGGACAGGAGGGTTTAGTTCTGCTTAAAGAAGACCAGCTGCCAATCATTTGTTCTTATAGGAGCACGGTTTGCCATCACAAGTTTTATAGTACCCTTTGTCCTTCTCAGAAGTACAAGGCCAATGTCTCTTTGAAGCAGCATGAAGTAGGTTTAATACTATACTTAATTTTCATAAAATTATAACTAATGTTTAATTTCTTCAGGCAGCGATCAACTAAAGTGTGCGCTACTGGAAAATGTATTAATCATATTAACCAATATTTACAAATTATAAATTAAAGTGGAAGGCAAGTCAAAGCTCCCCTGCCCCTTGTACTGTGCTCTCCTGACCCACCCACGCTGTGTCCTACTGACCGCCTTACTGTGCCCTCCTGACCCCTATACTGTGCCCTGCTAACCCTCCCATACTGTGCACTCCTGTACTGTGTCCTCCTGACCCTAGTACTGTGCCCAGCTGACTCCCTCTACAGTGTCCTTCTGACTCCCTGTACTGTGCCATGCTGACCCTTGTACTGTGCCCTGCTAACCCTCCCCATACTGTGCACTCCTGTACTGTGTCCTCCTGACCCCCCTGTACTTTCCCCTGCTGCCCCCCCCCATACTGTGCCCTCCTGACCCTAGTACTGTGCCCAGCTGACTCCCTCTACTGTGTCCTTCTGACCCCCCTGTACTGTGCCATGCTGACCCCTGTACTGTGCAGTTCTGACCTCTTGTACTGTGCCCTACTAACCCCTGTACTGTACTCTCCTGATCATCATACTGTGCCTAACTGACCCCCTGTACTGTGCCATACTGACACCCCTGTACTGTGCCATGCTAACCCCCTGTATTTGTGTTGATTAGTCTTTGATTTATGACATGGTTTCTTATTGTTTAAAATCAATTTCATTAAAAGTACTAATATATATGTTGAATTCTATCAATTATTTAGACTTAAATTCTTGATAGTAGGTGTATAAATTGGGGCAGGTTGGTAGGGGCCCCAGTGTATTATTTTGCGAAGGGGCCTGTGCTGCTATTAAGACAGCCCTCAATGGCGCTAAGAACCAATCATGTGACTGGACCAGAGCAATTTCAGAATAGGTAAGTATAGGCATCTTTACTTTTACAGGGTAGATAGAATTGGCTTATAATGAAAGCGGAAGTGGATTTAAGCTTAGGCAGGTTTTCATTTGCCTTCTACTTTAAAAGGGAAGTCCAACCTAACACTAAAATCTCTACATCTACAGGCATCCATGATCTAAGACTAACCTATCTAGCCCTGTAAAGAAGAAATATGTATACATACCTTTCCTGAAGCTGGTCCGGAAGCTCTGCAAAGGAGACAGACAATAACGGCTGAGAAATGAATGGGATGTGAAATCACCCATAGAGTTACTATGGGGCTTCCGTTGTCGGCTGCCTCTTATGCACCCGCCTCCTCAGCAAAGAGGCCACTGACAGCTCAGCATGGGACCAGTCCAGATTGGCTTCAAAAAAGGTATGTATACTTCTTCTTTACAGGGCTAGATAGGTTAGTCTTAGATCATGGATGCCGGTAGATGTAGAGATTTTAGTGTTAGGGTGGACTTCCCTTTTAATTTTTATCTTAACCTATTTTTATTGCTGTCACATTGGGGAAATTTCCCTTCACATCCTATTGACACAGTAGGAAGTGAGAGGAACTCTCCCAAAGGACTCCCGTCTCAGACTTTTGTCACTGAAACAGATCTTTCCCTACTATATCCAAAACTGGGTCCAACAATTCTCATCTTTACTCTTTATTCCCTTTTTCCTCTGCTATTATGTCTGATCTATTTTGCATGGCACTTCATTTGCTATATGTTGTACAATTTCTCTTTTTTATGCATTGTTAATTACATTTCAATAACATTTGCTGTCATTTATTTAAAAAATAAAAAGATAAAAATGATTTATGACTGGAGCACTTTCAGAATAAACAATAAAGACCACCAAGCAGATGTAATAATAAGATAGATGGGTTGGATGGAGATGGTACTTCTTAATTCTAAAAAAGGCACACCTAAAAATAACTGAATATGTTACTGAAAACTGGCAAAACACAAGATATACTCATGCTGTTGGATTACATGCTTCATTTTTCTTTAGCCAAAAAAACAGATCATTATTTTTTTGGAATAATTTTCTGGACTGATAAGAATCCAGACTTCATGTGCCCCATTCTCCAGAGATATCTGAGTCAGTACCAGATTTTTTGAATTATATGTAATTAAATAACCCGGCTTGTCTGTAAAGAAAAGGAGGAGGGTTTTCTAGTCCAAATCAGGACTACGAATCAAGACTATCTGTGTTCAGGGCCAATCCCTCGCAGGTGATCGCTCCGTGAACGATGGCAAGTGCATGACCTCAATGAGCTGTAGGATTTGATGGCTTTCTATTGCATCTATTGGGGCTGTCCCCCGTGGCCAATTGCTAGCAACCCCCTGCTGGAGTTCTCGCATGTAATAGGTGTTGGCCCCATTTGCAAGTGTGAATGAGGCCTAAATGTGGTGGTAGTTAGAATTACCTGACCTCATTTGATTGTCAGTGAACTTTTGGGAACTTGTACCACTGAGCCCACAACGAGATTGCATGGGCTGCAAAACATTACATTACATGTAACCATGTATGAAATATGACATTGACTATGGCACTATGACATTGAGATACCCAGATATCAAACAGATTAAACCTTTTCCTATCAACACATAGGGGTCAATTCACTAAGAGTTGAATAACGGCTAATAAAATGCAGTAACAATTGTGCAAGTGTTCAGTTCATTAGGAATTTTGCTTTTATTTGTTTTGCTTTTATTTGTTCGATTTAGCAGTAATTATTGCATTATTTATTGCAGTAATTTATTTATTGCAGTAATTTGCCATCATAAACTGGTTGTTAGATTCCCCACTGACAGTTGAATGTAAAAAAAAAAATGCAGACAATTAAAAATTATGAAAAAAAAAGAGTGGGGTCCCCCCCTATCTATACCAAGCACTTCAGGTATGGATTTAAAAACTTTTTTTTTTTTAAAGGCATTGGTCTTTAACTGGCAGGTCAGGAAAGGGGGGAGACGAGCAAGCATCCCCTCCTGAACCACACCAGGCCATATGCCATCAACATGGGGTGGTGGGTGCTTTGTAGCAGGGGGGAATCTGCCCCCCCCTGCCCCAAAGCACCTTGTCCCCATGTTGATGGGGACAAGGGCCTCATCCGCACAACCCTGGCCATCGAAATCTGGAAGTCCTCTTTAACAAGAAGGCCCCCAGATCCCGCACCCCCATGTGAATGAGTATGGGGTAGAAGTAGAACACCTACCCATGGCATAGTACCCCTACCCATTCACCAAAATGTATCAAAAAGTAATAAAAACACAGAGACAGTTTTTGACAGTTCCTTTTTTTTTTTAAATGAATAAAAAAAAAACAACAAATGTGGACCCAAAAAAAAAACCCCTCCCACTGTCCATGAAGACTGATCGCCTACTGCAGGCACTGCCGTTTGACAGTTCTCATAAAGGTAAGGGTAGGGGCCACCTGGCAATGTCATCTGATGGTACTAGGGCTGAACGATAGTCGATGTGATATTGACTATCGTGCTGCGGGCGTGGGCGATAGTCACACCACCGAAGATACGGGATGACTCACAGTGGTTGTAGCAGAACACAGCCCGACATCCGTCCCACACGTTCAGTCTGCCTGTCTGCAGCTAGCCTAGTTCTCCAGCTGATGGTAATATGATCCTAGAGTGAGGAGCTCAGCTCCTCCCTGTAACCAATCAGCGGCTCCCAGAACACTGACACTGAAGAACTGGAAACAAGCTTGTATTGTAACAGTTCAGAGTGAAGAGTCAAGTCAGTTCACTGAGTAGTTCAGTACACCATCGAACGTGTTGGACTGGACGGATGTCATGTCAGGCTGTGTTCTTCTACCTCCTGCCACCACTGTGAGTCCCGACTGTGCCTAATCCACACTGACTGTCACTGTTAATCCCTACAATAACATTAACCTTGGCCTGCCCTGGCTGTATGGTGCAATCTGTAATTACAATCAGAAGAAGGCTGCGCTGCTGCAATACTTCCATGATTTCCTCTCAATATCGCAATATATATTGTTGAAAAAAAAATATCGCAATGTACTTTTTTTCCAATATCGTGCAGCCCTAGATGGTACCACCCCTTGTGACATCATGGACCTATCATTTTTTAGAGGTCGGCATTTTTTTTACATTCAGCTATCAGTGGGGAACCCGCTGACAGCTGATGAGTCATCCGTTGTTAAGGACACATTAGTCGGCTTCCCGGCCCGCTCCTTAGCAACCAGCTATTTGTCAAAAACAGTGTGGGGGTCCCCTCGACCCCCACGCAGTTTTTTTTCCAAATACTGCATGCGATACCGCCAGCAAAACCCTAGTAGTAAATATCGTATGCTTTTTTTCTTTCTAGTTGGTTTGTGAGTTGGACATAAGAGTTTTTTAAACGATAATTACCGCATCATTTATTTATTTATTTATTTTTTTATGAATTTGACTTTTTTTACTACATAGGATAATTTATGTAAATAAGTCATGTGATTATGTTAAACAGTAATGAATTGACCCCATAGTCAGATCATGCAAACATACATTATATATACGTAAAAAACTATGGAAGAGGGCAGGCAGAGAGCAGATAAGTACTTTGGTGTCAGTTTAGCTCAGAGAACAATGCAAGTGTAGTACAAGTCCTCCTGTACTCCCAGAAGGGCCTGTTTTCATATAAAGTCAAATATAGTGCAGCGCTTTCCAATGGAAACAATTAAATAAATGTTCATAAATTATGCAAACATATAAAGTCCCATGAATGAGATTGTGACGTGACCAAAGAAATCTTCTCAGAATCCAAAATCTTCTGTATTAGTGCATTGTGCCTAAACCACTCACCAGAGAGTAGATCATTTTGAGCATCTAGATATACAGACTTATACCAAAAGTGCTACTAGATGCCCTTCCACCGTGAAGACCCTCCACCAATCTGTACACTCACCAGACGGCAAAGATTAAATGCCTTGAACTGGTATCTTGGTGCATAGTAACAACCTGTTCAGATCTGTAAGGTGGCTTGGTAGACTCCAATAAGGCCAGACTCTGTGCAAAAAAAGCTCATGGCCCAAATAATGCCCTTAAAGTGTAGTATTCATTGTAATAAAATAGGTATGAAATAGTGCTGCAGCATTAAATCAAACAAGTCAATCAGAACTTACAAAGGTGGCCTGTCATTCCTACCACAAGGACATGACGGCAATGATGTCAGTGTGTAGGCCCTCAAGGGGTCCGCCTAATCATGTTTTTAGGATTTCCTTCACCTTGTACTTGTGCTTCAAAACAATGTCAATGGTTGGGTATTTATGAGAGCTATTTTATCTAAGGAAAATTCACAAAATATGGCCCATTGGGGTACTTGAGGAATGAGGTTAGGAACCACTGAACTAGACCCTCAAACTCCATAGTTGTTGGTATGTGTTGCGGTTCAGACAAATGCAAACCTTAAGCTGGTCATACATGACTATATAAGAATTTTGTTGCCTGGCCACCCACAGAAGGTATTTTGACTGTTTCAGCAGAAATCAAATGAATTGGGTGAAATTTAATTAATGCATGGTCAGCTTTACTGGCATAATAAACAGGTAATAAAACTAGTACAGGGGGTACTCAGAAAAACAAACTGCTGTGTTTCTGCTAGCGGCAGATCGCATAATTGATGTATTTTTTTGCCCATACTTCTACTGTAAGTGAATTGATCAGGTCAAGGTAGTCTACTAGAATGTTCATACTGCACACTTGCAAGCTACAGGCCTTTGCTGAGACATTAAAAGGAGAGGTCATAAAAAAGAGGATACATAATGTGAAATCAGCTAGACAGTACTACTAGTTCTGGCTCCACACTGCAAGAGAACTTTTACATATTCTGCTGTTACTATGGAGATAAGACTGTCATTCTTAGCTGTACTATCTAGCAAAGAGCTTCCTTTCTGCGAAGTTAACCGTTAGAAAGAGCTCACCATCATTTTTTGCTGTAAGGTAAAAGGAGTGTCTGAGCAGCAAAAGGGAAAAGAGTTAATGTAAACCCAAACTGAATAAAATTTAGTTTTCATAAAGTGGTGGTAAACTAGTTTTTTTTTTTTTTAAAACCCTGTAAGGTAAAGGCATAATGTGTTAGTATGCATCACATATGCACTGATGAGGTGGCACTGATGAGGTGGCACTGATGGGCACTGATGAGCAGGCACCGATGAGGCTACATTGATAGGTGGCACTGATAGGCTGCACTGATGGGTACTGATAGGCTGCACCGATGGTACTGAACTGATAATCAGGCACTTATATTACAAAATAAAATTATTACTTGAAATAAAAGCAATAAATCCCCTGCGCACAAAGTACTTAGCAATAAATGTGTCAAATTGCAGACCAGTCGCAGCTACTTAAATAATCAACATTTGCAAAAAGTACAACACTCAAATCCCAATTGGAATAAAAGAAAAGTAATAGTAGCGCTACTGCGCTACTATTACTTTTCTTTTATTCCAATTGGGATTTGAGTGTTGTAATTTTTTGCAAAGGCACTGATATTAGTTCACTGATTATCAGTGTAAATGATGTGCTGACGGCTTGCCGGGTAACGGCTCTCCTTACTCCCACAGACATAGCATGGGAGGAAATGGCTGCCAATTACCGGTAAGTCTGTTTACATGTGATCAGCTGTGATTGGACACAGCTGATCACATGGTAAAGGGCTGCTGTGATTGACCCTTTACCCTGATATGTAATGAGCTGTGTCTGAGGGACACATCGGTCACAGAGTGCGACTGATACGTGCCGCAGGAGGTGTACAGGGGGTGGGGTCCTGGAAGGACATCTTCCCTTTAAGGATTCGCATACCTGAACCCTGAATCTAGGGAGGTCCTAACTAAAGGTGCGGTACTGGAAGTTAAAAGGTCCTTCTGTCTCAGAACCCCTGGCCAGTTTACCATTAAACTCTGGGATCCAAACTTCCTGATTTTTAGCGCTCAGGTTTAAATGGATCCCACTGTATAGGGCATAAATACACAATTGTATCCCAAAGCAAGCTATAACTAGAATTGGGTACAGAAGTTGTTTCCAGCAGCCTCTATGCAATCTGTAATTAATGTTAATCAAGTACAGCGCCACCAATCAGAATACTAAATGTGAATTGAACCAAAGTCCATAAAGTCCTTCTGAGGAAAATACATCAGGTGTAGAAGAATAAGCTTCTAAAATCCAACACCAAACGTGCAGAGAAGTTCCTAACAGTCACCACGTGCAAAAGAGATATATGGTTGTCTCCTTACCAGAAATTTAGACCCCCTGTTAAGGAAGGTCCACCAGGCATGAGGTATACTGAACATCAGGAACAAAACGCACTGAATCCTCCTCCAATTCTCACGGGAAATCCAGACAGAACCATGGACTTGGATAACTTCATATGCCCCAGGTGAAAAACATTGGTGTTCCTCCAAGAATACAAAAGGGGGCGCACATAGTGAAGTATGTACAGGTTTATTAGTTAAAAAATGGTAAAAGCACTCACATGTAAACTGCTTGATACAGGCTGTAATTAAACCTCCCCCTGCTCTCAGGAACCAGTTGTGTTGGTGTAAACTCAGGACCCTGCAGTGACAACCTCTCACTGAAACGGTGACACCCCTCTCCTCCAGCTCACTGGATCTCTCCAACAGCTGTGCCCCCCATGCAGATATGACAACCCAGTTTCTCTCAGACACCACAGCGAACACTCATGACAGGCAGCTTAACTCAGCAGCCCAGTCTCTGGTCACCTCTCATATCCCCATTTGAGACTACCCTGAACCCTGGCTTCTGTTTCCTTTTCGTCCCCTCTCTAGAACTGTAGCTTCTGGGCCTTGTAGTCTCACACAGAGCTTAAATTCTCCAGTCTCTCTGAAAAGAGTCCGGTCTCTCTGGGGACTATATCCCCACAAGTCTTTGCTCCTCCAAGCAGTCCTCAGACAAGAGGGGTGTGGCCATTTAGCTGCAGGCTGCACTGCAGCCAATCCCAGTGTCCTCTGCTGTCCCGGTCAGTGGATGGGGCTCTCTCATGGCTAACTCCGTCTCTACAGAGTCTGCAGCTGCAGTCTGTGGGTGGCTGCAGTGTTCCAAATGACAGCTTGGTCCATGCAGCAGTGGGGAGAGAGCGCTGTGGACCGGGGCTACAATTATATGAGTTTTAGTCAATGGGTTTACATATACTCTAAAGGTTTGTTATATACTATGAGCTAGCCATGATATTCCAGTTAGGGATAATGGCTTGCCAAGTACACTTATTGAAGCAAGAGGATGGATATAGTTGCTGGGAATCTATAGTATTAAAGGAACACTAGAGTCTGGCTATATATATAGGATTATTACCTGTGCTGGTGTCTAAACAAAAGTGGACAGCGATCAACTGCTGTATGCAAGGCAGACAATTTTGATTCAAACAAAATAGCATCAAAAACCCCTAATCAACCATAAACAGTTGTGAAAAGCTACAGCTGTGCTCAGTTAATCACAAATCTCTCTCATCATCTGGTTTAGAACATAAGTATCCACTGCCTCCGTGAGAGAAATTATCAGTAGCAGATTGTTCCCTGATAGTGTTGAGCGAACACGGACTGTATTATTCGTGTTCGTACCGAATAATTGGATTTTTTTTACCCGAACACGGACACGGACACTTTACTGTATGTTCGGGTAAAAATCCGTGTTCGGTCGTTTTATTTCCGGGTTTTGCATGCTTTGGCGCTCTTTTCATGGCGGGCTTTCAACAGCCAATCAACAATCGTTTAACTGGTGTGCCTTAAGCCATCCCAGCCATGCCTGCAAATGTCTTAGTAGCTGTGATTGGCCGTCTGAAGCATGTGACCAAGTCTTTATAAGTTCGAGGCAGCCGCCGCAGCAGCGTCATTCTGCTGCTTAGCTAAGGGACAGAGCACACATCAATGTGCTGGCTGCTGATTAGGGAAAGATAGGCAGGAAAAAACCATTTGTGTCCGGATAGAATTGAGGGACAGGTCGGAGTGTTTAGGCAGGGCGAGTTGTAGGCATTTTAGGGATAGAGTCTGCTGAATTATAGGGTCAGTGTCTTCTACAAACTACAATCGATATTGCTGTGTGGGGGGTGGGGTGAATCTGCACTCAATCCTGATCTACGATCTCTTCTCAATCCTGTTAGGGACAGAGTCTGCTGAATTTTAGGGAAACTGTGTTCTACAAACTACAATCGATATTGCTGTGTGGTGTGGGATTGGAGATAGGCAGGTGTCAGTGATCCACATCCATTTTTCTGTGTGTGAGCTGCAGTGAACACAATCTTTTTGGGCTGCAGTGAACACAATCTTTTTGGGCTGCAGTGAACACAATCTTTTTGGGCTGCAGTGAACACAATCTTTTTGGGGTGCAGTGAACAAAATCTTTTTGGGGTGCAGTGAACACAATCCTTTTTGGTGTGCAGTGAACACAATCTTTGTGGGGTGCAGTGAACAAAATCCTTTGTGGGGTGCAGTGAACACAATCTTTTTGGGGTGCAGTGAACAAAATCCTTTTTGGGGTGCAGTGAACAACATCCTTTTTGGGGTGCAGTGAACACAATCTTTTTGGGGTGCAGTGAACAAAATCCTTTGTGGGGTGCAGTGAACACAATCTTTTTGGGGTGCAGTGAACACAATCTTTTTGGGGTGGAGTGAACAACATCCTTTTTGGGGTGCAGTGAACAAAATCCTTTTTGGGGTGCAGTGAACAAAATCATTTTTGGGGTGCAGTGAACACAATCTTTTTGGGGTGCAGTGAACACAATCTTTGTGGGGTGCAGTGAACACAATCTTTTTGGGGTGGAGTGAACAACATCCCTTTTGGGGTGCAGTGAACAACATCCTTTTTGGGGTGCAGTGAACACAATCTTTTTGGGGTGCAGTGAACACAATCTTTGTGGGGTACAGTGAACAGAATCTTTGTGGGGTGCAGTGAACACAATCTTTGGGGGGTACAGTGAACACAATCTTTTTGGGGTGCAGTGAACACAATCTTTGTGGGGTGCAGTGAACACAATCTTTTTGGGGTGGAGTGAACAAAATCATTTTTGGGGTGCAGTGAACAACATCCTTTTTGGGGTGCAGTGATCAAAATCCTTTTTGGGGTGCAGTGAACACAATCTTTTTGGGGTGCAGTGAACAAAATCCTTTGTGGGGTGCAGTGAACAGAATCTTTGTGGGGTGCAGTGAACACAATCTTTGGGGGGGTACAGTGAACACAATCTTTTTGGGGTGCAGTGAACACAATCTTTGTGGGGTACAGTGAACAGAATCTTTGTGGGGTGCAGTGAACACAATCTTTGGGGGGTACAGTGAACACAATCTTTTTGGGGTGCAGTGAACACAATCTTTTTGGGCTGCAGTGAACACAATCTTTTTGGGCTGCAGTGAACACAATCTTTTTGGGGTGCAGTGAACAAAATCTTTTTGGGGTGCAGTGAACACAATCCTTTTTGGTGTGCAGTGAACACAATCTTTGTGGGGTGCAGTGAACAAAATCCTTTGTGGGGTGCAGTGAACACAATCTTTTTGGGGTGCAGTGAACAAAATCCTTTTTGGGGTGCAGTGAACAACATCCTTTTTGGGGTGCAGTGAACACAATCTTTTTGGGGTGCAGTGAACAAAATCCTTTGTGGGGTGCAGTGAACACAATCTTTTTGGGGTGCAGTGAACACAATCTTTTTGGGGTGGAGTGAACAACATCCTTTTTGGGGTGCAGTGAACAAAATCCTTTTTGGGGTGCAGTGAACAAAATCATTTTTGGGGTGCAGTGAACACAATCTTTTTGGGGTGCAGTGAACACAATCTTTGTGGGGTGCAGTGAACACAATCTTTTTGGGGTGGAGTGAACAACATCCTTTTTGGGGTGCAGTGAACAACATCCTTTTTGGGGTGCAGTGAACACAATCTTTTTGGGGTGCAGTGAACACAATCTTTGTGGGGTACAGTGAACAGAATCTTTGTGGGGTGCAGTGAACACAATCTTTGGGGGGTACAGTGAACACAATCTTTTTGGGGTGCAGTGAACACAATCTTTGTGGGGTGCAGTGAACACAATCTTTTTGGGGTGGAGTGAACAAAATCATTTTTGGGGTGCAGTGAACAACATCCTTTTTGGGGTGCAGTGATCAAAATCCTTTTTGGGGTGCAGTGAACACAATCTTTTTGGGGTGCAGTGAACAAAATCCTTTGTGGGGTGCAGTGAACAGAATCTTTGTGGGGTGCAGTGAACACAATCTTTGGGGGGGTACAGTGAACACAATCTTTTTGGGGTGCAGTGAACACAATCTTTGTGGGGTACAGTGAACAGAATCTTTGTGGGGTGCAGTGAACACAATCTTTGGGGGGTACAGTGAACACAATCTTTTTGGGGTGCAGTGAACACAATCTTTGGGGGGTACAGTGAACACAATCTTTTTGGGGTGCAGTGAACACAATCTTTGTGGGGTGCAGTGAACACAATCTTTGGGGGGGTACAGTGAACACAATCTTTTTGGGGTGCAGTGAACAACATCCTTTTAGGGTGCAGTGAACACAATCTTTGTGGGGTGCAGTGAACAACATCCTTTTAGGGTGCAGTGAACACAATCTTTGTGGGGTACAGTGAACAGAATCTTTGTGGGGTGCAGTGAACACAATCTTTGGGGGGTACAGTGAACACAATCTTTGTGAGGTGCAGTGAACACAATCTTTGTGGGGTGCAGTGAACACAATCATTGTGGGGTGCAGTGAACTCAATCTTTGTGGGGTACAGTGAACACAATCTCATACTTCTGAAGATTTGAGGGTGCTGCCTGTTCCATACTCCCCCTACTCCTCATCTAGCCTTTTAGGGGTACAAACAATAGTAATTGGGGCCTAGTGTGGTTGTGTACGTGTGATATACATACACTTTTTTTGGATCATATTTTCTATTCCGCTATTTAATCAAAAACCTTTGGGGATCAGTTAAATTGGGGGATAGTCTGTGTTGGTACGTGTGAGAGAGATCCACCTTTCCAAGTTGTTGGGGTTCATCTCATACTTCTGAAGGTTTGAGGGTGCTGCCTGTTCCATACTCCCCCTACTCCTAGCCTTTTAGGGGTACAAACAATAGTAATTGGGGCCTAGTGTGGTTGTGTACGTGTGATATACATACACTTTTTTTGGATCATATTTTCTATTCCGCTATTTAATCAAAAACCTTTGGGGATCAGTTAAATTGGGGGATAGTCTGTGTTGGTACGTGTGAGAGAGATCCATCTTTCCAAGTTGTTGGGGTTCATCTCATACTTCTGAAGGTTTGAGGGTGCTGCCTGTTCCATACCCCCCCTACTCCTCATCTAGCCTTTTAGGGGTACAAACAATAGTAATTGGGGCCTAGTGTGGTTGTGTACGTGTGATATACATACACTTTTTTTGGATCATATTTTCTATTCCGCTATTTAATCAAAAACCTTTGGGGATCAGTTAAATTGGGGGATAGTCTGTGTTGGTACGTGTGAGAGAGATCCACCTTTCCAAGTTTTTGGGGTTCATCTCATACTTCTGAAGATTTGAGGGTGCTGCATGTTCCATACTCCTCTTCCTCATCCTCCCTTTAGGGTAGGAAAAAATTTAATCGGGCCTAGTCTGTGTTTGTACGTGTGAGATACACAGTTTTTTATCCTATTCCGCTATTCAATACACACCCTTTTGGTGTAAAAAACATTAAATTGCGGCATAGTTTGCATATTTGACATTTGCATATATTGTGCCTTGTTGCGCTGTTTTGGGTACTCCACCAACATGGCCAGTGGCAATGACGCCATTCTCAGCTTAACTATCCCACTTCTATGCCTCCTTGAAAAAACAATTTGGGCGATGATGGAAGAGGATGTGGCACAGGATGAGGAGGAGGAGGAGGAGGATGAAGAGGTAACATTTCAAAGGCTTTCAGGGCAGTCATTCGCAAGGGGCTCCGAGGGTGGGTTCCTGCACACACAAACGCCAGGGACACAATTGTCCAGCAGGGGCACAGTTCTGGAGGATGAGGAGGATGAGGAGGAGGAGGAGCTGGAGGAGGAGATGGAACCATGTTCACAGCAGGGTGGCACCCAGGCCAGCTCATGGCCATCACTGGTGCGTGGCTGGGGGGATACAGAGGACACGGACGATACACCTCCCACAGAGGACAGCCTTTCGTCGCCTCTGGGCAGCCTGGCACACATGAGCGATTACATGCTGCAGTGTCTCCACAACGACCGCCGAGTTGCCCACATTCTAACTTGTGCTGATTACTGGGTGGCCACGCTGCTGGATCCCCGTTACAAGGACAACGTACCGTCCTTAATTCACTCACTGGAGCGCGATCGCAAGATGCGCGAGTACAAGCGCACGCTGGTAGACGCCATGCTGCTGGCATTCCCATCTGACAGCGGGGCCACAGTGGAAGCACAAGGCAGAGGAGGAGGAGGAGGAGGTCGCCAACGCAACCAGGGCACCGCCAGCACCTCAGAAGGCAGGGTTAGCATGGCCGAAATGTGGAAAAGCTTTGTCAGCACGCCACAACAAACAGCAGCACCAGCAGCTCAGATGGAACGTCTTAGCAGGAGGCAGCATTTTACCAACATGGTGGAGCAGTATGTGTGCACACACCTACATGTAGTGAATGACGGGTCTGCCCCCTTCAACTTCTGGGTCTCCAAATTGGGCACATGGCCTGAGCTTGCCCTTTACGCCTTGGAGGTGCTGGCGTGCCCTGCAGCCAGTGTATTATCTGAACGGGTATTTAGCACGGCTGGGGGCGTTATAACAGACAAGCGCAGCCGCCTGTCCAGAGACAATGTGGACAAGCTCACGTTCATTAAAATGAACCAGGCATGGATCCCACGGGACTTTTCCGTACCTTATGCAGAATAGCAATGGATACCGACCTTACCCACCCATTGTTCCATTTTTGCTCTTTCTCACTCTTTTGGGGTGTACCCTCATTTAAAATTTTTGAAAAGAAGCAGTGTTGGCTACCTCGTCCTCCTCCTCAGGGCCAGATTAATGTAGGGGCTATTGGAGCTGCAGCTCCAGGCCCCTACCTTTTATATAGGCCCCGGGTTGGCCATATTCACTGTTACCGCTCTTCTGTCACTTGTAAACACAGAAGTCTGGCTTCTATGCTCGCTTCCCCAGGCAGCACCCTCAGAACCTCCCCACACAGCGTGAAGGCCGGACAAGGAGGGACAGTTGGCGATGCATGGATGTGTTTATGGGCTTCAGAGACAGCATCCCATGTTGAATTAGGCATGCATGGCTGCACCCTTCCTCCTCTGGGTGCATGGCAAGGCACGGCCCTTAAGGCCCTTCAAAATCCTCAGCACCAAGCCCATGATGCTGTTAATCCGGCCCTGGTCCTCCTCCACCGCTGCTTCCACCTACACCGCCCATAGGTGTGCGCAGCCTATTGCATTAAGGTGTGCACCCCAAAGTTGAAATACACATGCATGTGTTTGCCAGCAGGGAGAGTAATGTATCGGGGCCATGTACCTGTAGGCAAGGAGAAATAGAGCAGAGCAGGTCCCAGGGAGATCTTTCCCATCTCCTCACTGGCAATGCTATGTGCCCTAGGTGATTAGGGTGTGCCCAGGCACACCCAGCACACCCTGTGCGCACGCCTATGTCACCGCCACATCCACCACCACCTCAACCTCCCTCCTACTCCATATGGGCCTCGTCCTTCAGAGATGAAGAAGAACATTGTTTTATTTTTCAGTTTTTTTTTGTTGTTTTAAGTTATTTCCCTATCCACATTTGTTTGCAGAGCACTTGCCATGCTCTTAATTACGTTTTGCTGCCATTTGCAGCACTCTAGCCCTTTCCTTTGGTGTTTTAGAGCCATTTTAGTGCCTTAAAGTTCGGGTCCCCATTGACTTCAATGGGGTTCGGTGTCCGGGAAAAGTTCGGTAAAAGTCCGGGACACGGACCCGGACTTTTTTTTAAAGTTCGGCCGAACCCGTCGAACACGGACATCTAGGTGTCCGCTCAACCCTATTCCCTGATAGTTGGAAATTGCATTCAGAATTAGTAACATTTGCGGAAGGGGTGTGGTAAAAAATAGTTAATTGAGTAACATTTTTACCACACCCAACCCCTCCCCCCCTTAAAGGGGAATTCAATTCTAACATTAAAGCATTACTAAACCCAGGAGCCTGCATTCATTATATCTGCTCTCCTACAGTACATAGAATGTTTTTAGTAAATATAAACTGCTAAATACCTTTTCTCATCAGCAGTTATGGCAGTCTTGTGACTTCTATCAGTGTCTGGTTGAAGCTTGTAGGAGGAGTTTTCATTCTGCTCTGACTGTCCTGAAGCAGCCGGTCTGTGTCCGGCGAAACCGGTCAGGCATACACACTAGGGCTGAACGATAGTCGACTATCGTGCTGCGGGCGTGAGCGATAGTCACATCACCGAACATACGATAGTAGACATAGGCAGGGAGAATTCGGGAGGACTCACAGTGGTTGTAGAAGGTAGCAGAACACAGCCCGACATCCGTCCCACACGTTCAGTCTGCCTGCCTGCAGCTAGTTCTACTGACTGAGCGGTGAGCAGCGCACCGTGAGCTAACCAATCACACATGCCTGCACACCTGATTGGTTCGCTGTACCGCTACTCATGACGTGATTGGTTCGCTGTGCCGCGCTCACCGCTCGGTCAAGAGAACTAGCTGCAGGGAGGCAGACTGAACGTGTGGGACGGATGTCATGTCAGGCTGTGTTCTTCTACCTCCTACCACCACTGTGAGTCCCGACTCTGCCTTCCACACTGTCAGTGTCTTCTGCATTCCACCCAGTTCAATATCGCAATACATATCGTTGAAAAAACAAATATCGCAATGTACTTTTTTTCCCAATATCGTGCAGCCCTAATACACACTATCAACCCCTCCTGCCCGCCCTTTTGGTGATGGAACCATGGACTATGGACTTTTGGGATATGTATTCACTTGCATGACAACTGATGGCTTCAATGCTTCTATGAACTTTCTGGATGGATGGATGAGTATATTCTCACTTACCTAATTCATATAGTTAGGCATCCAACTGTATGACCTGAGGGTCCTTTCTTTCTTTCTTTCTTTGGAAGATACTCAATGGATTAATTTGCCTGGATGTTTTCCAGTTCACACAGCTCACTTTGAAACTGCATATCAGATATTTCTGGTTTCACCTGTGACATTGCTATTCAGTCAATGGTATGCCACCTCTGGACCACATACAGATCCTTCCCCCACAACAGATATGATATACTCATCAACTAAGAACAAATCAAGGTCACCATCCTCATCTTCCTACAACAACAAGCTATTAATGCACAAGGAGACTTTTAATTATATCTATTGAATAGCCAATCAGTTTGTCCATTATCAACATTGTGTTCCTTCCCCTCTCCCTAGTATGGGTATACCATCACCAATTCATTGAACAGTCTGTTCTTTCTTTGTTTGTTTTCACATACCTATTCTCATGGGCCCATTGGAATATATGGAATGCTAGGGGTAGTTGAGTGCATGTTTTTAGGTTGTGTGTGATGCAAGTTTTGGTACCATTTTAATAATTTGCATTTTTTCACATACTTTTTCCTGTTATTTTTTGAACTATTAAAGATTATGTTTTTGCAGCCCAGTGAGTATTGGTTATATTCATACATAGTATTCGTTGTGTTGGGTGGTTGAGTATAAATCAGGTTTTTATCTCAGTGTTTCTAGTAGTTACTTTACCGGCATACTCCCACACTTTTTAAGCTACTTTTCTCACAACTGCATGTGATATTATGGGTATATCTTAGAGTGCCTATCATTAGCTTTTTCTCCTGTGAAGCTGCAGGACCCCTGACCCTCCATCTGGACAGTGCAGATTGGCCCTGTGCTGATTACATGCATCCTCCCAAGAAAAAGAAAAAAAAATTCTCTAGCAATACACACCAAACTGAGCATGGGCAGCTTGTTTCTGTTCTATCAGGAGATACATTGTGGACTGTGGAAGAAGGGGAAGATCAGAGGAGGATCACATTTACACAATGTGCAGAATTGACCCCTTAGGTTCCCCAGTGAGTATATTTACTTTTGTGGGTTTAGTAACACTTTAATTATGCTTAAAAATGTTTCCTCTCACTTCCTGCTACTTATCCTGCCTTACCTGTGCAAGAAAGAAGTGTATACTGACCAATTTTTAGTCTGGTCCGGTCACATA
The DNA here is from genome assembly GCF_965119305.1 of Pelophylax lessonae. NCBI lineage: Eukaryota > Metazoa > Chordata > Amphibia > Anura > Ranidae > Pelophylax > Pelophylax lessonae. The sequence continues at coordinate 620,036,514 of NC_138770.1, forward strand.
ATCCCGTGTTAATAAGCAGCAGCTGCAGGAGAGAAGAGGGAGCACTTGTCAAGGGCTGTTAATTTCAGGAGATGTGGTGTCACTCATAGGCTCCTATGTCCCAGCCATTGTCAGTGCTCCTTCCTCTCCCCTTTTCACTGACACAGGGGTGCTGGAGCTACTGGAGAGGATTAAAAAAATGAGAGTATATGCATTTTTTTACACAGATTAAGCAGGATATGTAACAAGAGGGGGCAGGAGACATTTTAAGCATAGTAAGTGTTAGGCTGGAATTTGCACTTTAAGCTGCAAAGGCAACCAGGTGGGGGTGTACATGTTTTAGCTGCCTGTCCCCTTTGACAAGCAGTACTGGTCATCCAGTGAATGGGGCAGTAGCGGTATCACCTGAATGCCTTTCAGCCATGGTCTGAAGCACTGGTCTGTCAAAAGCGATCAATTGGCGATTACTCTTCCCAGAGCGATGCCGGTGTAGAACAAGCCTAGAGCTAACTCAGCATCCTAGCTATAGGTAAACTTGCCTTCTCTGCTATGCAAACAAGCCCACCTCCTCTCTTTCCAGTTATGTAGCCAAACCTTCCCTTTTCTCTTAGTAAACCTTAATATGTATCTATGGTCAAAATGTAAAATCCTATATTCATTTCTACATCATATTTAATTTATTTCTAGTCACTATGCCCTGTGTCACATATTTCAAAGAGCCTGCCTTCTGAACTACAGAGGCACTAAGAGGAGGAGTTTTAGAAGGTGGAGTCAGTACAGCAGGAATCGCTGCTTGCAGGCAGCAAGGTACCATGGGATAACATAGTCTTCAGAACCAGCAGAGGAGAAGCTGCAAAGTATGTTGGGAATCCAGGAAGTTGTGGAAACAGATGGCCAGCAAACAGGCAGTACACATAACATAAAAGAAGATTCTTCAATTAAAGTGCTTGTAAAGGCTCCAGTTTTTTTTTTTTTTTGCCTCTATGCATTCTATGCATGAAAGTAAAAAAATGTCTCTGTGCAGAAGACACCCCCCCCACCTTGAAACCTACCTGAATCGCATCACGATCCAGCGATGTGCAATAGAACCTCCACTCTCGGGTCACTCTCCCTCCTCATTGGCTGGGACAGCAGCAGGAGCCTTTGGCTATAACAGTAGCACTGCCCCTATGGGGGTTGCTTAAAGTTGCATGTTCTTCCGTGCCGCTTTGACCCTGTGAACTGTTTAGCCCTTCTGACACTCTGGGTTTAGACATGTTAGGTATACCTTTAAATGCACTAGTGGAGCACAGAGACAGTCTGTGAGAGCAGAGAACAAGTCTGCAGTGTCAGGTAACTGTAGTCCTCTCCCGGCTACATCCTCCCCCCACTTGAAAGTCTTTGGTCCCCAAAGACAGGATATAACTTCATTAATCACTTCATGCAAACCGACATACCTGTATGTCCGCTTAAAGAAGTGGTTGTACCATTTTTTGGAGCTGGCGGTCGGCTTTCCAATGGTAATAACTGATGCAGCTTAGCAGGGAGCTGGGAGAGGACGTCCCCCCCCCCCGCAGCCTTCCGCCCAAGCGACCAGCCGGTGGACGAAGCTGGATTCAGCTTTGATCTGGTCTCCAATGAAGTAACCTGGAAGTGACGTCAGAGTGTCATTTCTGGTTTACTCGGCTGCCAACGGCGCCGATTTAAAAAAAGTGACAGTATTCAAAAATGCAGATTTTGGCGTTTTGAATACTTTGAAGTGCAGGGGAGGGGTCTGGGCTCTTTTAGGCCCAGATCCCTCCATAAAGAATACCTGTCACTGCCTATTACTGTCACATGGGTTGTTTACATTTCTTTTGACAGCAATAAAAGTGATCAAATTTTTTTTTTTTAAAGGAACGGTGATAAAATTAAAAAAAAAAAAATAAATAAATAGGAAAAAAGCGCCCCTGTACAACCTGGTATCTGACGCTAAGGTAGCTATGGCAAGTCTCAGGATCACTTAGCTGTGTATCTGGATCGAGTGTCCCGGTAATTGGAGGATCCTCGTTGTGTGCGGGTGGCTTACACCGAGAACTTTGGCTGTCCACTTACCCTGAATTCAGCCGGGAGCTCTACACATGGAAGAGCCACTATAGCCACACTTGTTCTCTAAACACAATGTGAGTGTTTAGTGTTATTTTGTTATCTTTTCATTTTAAACAGTGAATGGTGTTGCACTAGGAGCCGGTGCGCTCTGTATTTTCTATTCATGTTTTTTGTGAATCTTCATTCCCTTCCCTCAGCAACAACTTGTTCAGATGTCTCGCAATTTGCACAAAGTTCTTCATAAATCTTCTATAATAGGAGCAGAATCCTAGAAAGGACCTCAAGCTCTGTAACTGTCTTTGGTTGAGGCCAAGTGGTAACAGCTTCCAGCTTTCATGGGTCAGTGGCTACTCCATTGGCTGAGACCACGTAAGTGACTGATGTCTGGTAGAATTGGCATTTATCCAACAACAATTTCAGCCTCTCTGCATGAAGCCTCTAAAAGACCTTTTTGAGTCGTGCCTCCTGCTCCTCTAGTGTCTTGCCAAACACAATGATGTCATCCAGGTACACAAGCACCTCTATCAAATTCATATCTCCCACTGTGTTCTCAATCAACCTCTGAAAGGTGGCTGAGGCTCCTGCCAATCCCTGTGGCATGCGATCAAACTTGAAAAATCCCAATGGACTGACGATTTCTCAGTCATCGGGGTGCATCAGTATCTGGTAATATCCACTCTTCAGATCCAACACGCTGAACCACTTCGCTCCAGACAGACACTGCAAGGCATTCTCTATCTTTAGGATGATCTGGTGTTATATCCTATCCACTCAAGAAATGTATTTAGAAAGTCTCTCCTCTCTTTGCTGGTGGGTGTGGTTGAACTTGTACAAAAGATCCCGGGTCTTCTCTACCCTTCCAAATACAGCATACAAAGCGTATGTGTAATCCATAGCTACACAGTCCTCCTTTGCCATCCAAAAATTACAGATCACTTTGGCCGCTGGACCTCTGGGGCTTTCACAGCCTCTGGCACACTCCATTCTTCTACTGCCTAAGTGGCCTGACTCATCCATGTCTCAATTTCCTCTTCTCTAGCCAGAGTTGGTAATTGCCCTGAGAACCAGTGGAGGTTCCAATTGCCGGAATCATTCTTCACTAAACACTCAACTAGCTGGCTCATGTCCATATAGAACAAAACAGGGGGGGAACTGGCCCCACCGGAGTCTACACCAACTTGTCCTGTTATGCCCGCACTGGCCTGCAGTGGTGATAGCCCCTCTGTGGTTTCTTCCGTCTCTTGCAGTGGGACCACCCGAGCAATTACCCCTTCCATTAAGGACACCTCTTCTGTCAACAAAACTAAACTAAACGAAACAGGCAGGTATGTTTTCCTGCCACTCCATCAACACCCACACATAGTCCAGATTAAACTCTTCCTTCACATCCAAGATGTAGGCCCACTTATCTGACACTAAGTCCCTTGCCCACTGTCAGATCTCCTTCTCAGTGCGCTCACTTCCTGAGATCTCTTAAACAGCGCTTCGCTCCATCCGAGCTTTTGAGCCCTCCTCGAGGCAGCTGCAGCAACTGGGTCCATCTCTTTCTCTCTCAATGGCTCATGACTAGGCTGATTAGGGCCTGTAGCAGCAAAGAATATCCTGGATAAGCCCCCAAATGTAGCACTGCCCCCTTGGGTGTTGCTTGTAGTTGCATGTTCTTCTGTGCCACTTTGACCCTGTGAACTGTCCAGCCCTCCTGACACTCTGGGTTCAGACATATTAGGTGTACCTTTAAATGACACACTGACACACAATGGAGATTTGCTTTAACTCTTTCAGATTTACGTTACTCAAAAGGAAGGCTTAAAAGGGGTATTAGTCAACCAAGCCCTAGTTAAACTGCTAGGGCTCAACTGAAATAATACTAAGAGACAGTTAGATGATCGTTAGCAGTAACAAGTAAACAACATCAATATACACAGTATCAAACAGTGAGTGAATGGATCTCTCCGGAAAACCATGAATTGCTATGCAGAATACTCCTACTAAAGGGGAACCCCAGGCCGGCATATAATACCTGTGTCCTAATGAGAGATGAGATAATCTAGATACCAGTAGAATGCCCCTTAAGAGCAGTAAAATGGCAATGTTCAGAATGCAAGGCCTTGCTATTATCTTCACCAGCAGTCGGACCTCGAAAAACAAAGAATTCCAAAATGCAGCACAGTGTGAGATAATCAATGCAAGGATGCTGGTTCTGACTAGTGGTAATACGCTGATTAATCCAAATGTAGACTGTCTGTATATAGTTTTTAAAGAGTTGTAGTAGTGGTTGATAACTGAACTTTGAGCTAGTGCTCTCTCACCAATCCTGATAACCGTTTTATAACTCCTTAAGGACCAGACAAAGTCAACTCCATGCTGCAGGCAACTGAGATGGCTTTGCTCTGCCGATTCAGTGAGTTCCACCATCCCTGATTCAATCAGCGGGGCGGCATGGTTGTTCACGATGGAGTGAATGCCGTCCTTTCCACCTGGGCTGAGTCTGTAGATGGCTGGGTGGCGTGCAATAGGTCACTGTCCTCTGTCTCAGCTGCGAACGGATGCACATATGATGGATTCCAAGAAGCAAGAGAGCGTGGACCTGATCAGCAGATCCCTTTAAAGTCTCTCCCACAATTCTCCCCTGGAGCAGATGGCATGCCAGGAAATGTAGTCCATGAACAGTTTGGCAGTCCAGTAACTTCCCCTCAGGAGACCACAGTTCCCACAATGCTCTCTTTTGGTCTCAGGAGTTTGATGTGTGAAACCTGAGCCCAGCACTTGGGGAGCACAGAGACAGTCTGAGAGAGCAGAGGACAAGTCTGAAGTGTCAGGTAACTATAAGATAGAGGTACAGAGGCCAATGCGCTACCAGTGAAGTAAATGAGAATATGGGTAAAATGTGATCAGAATAAATATAAATGCGAGAATAAGCTGCCAATTTTCGTAGTGTCACCACATACCAAATGAAGTATAAAATCTGTGAGCAAATCGGCGCTAATTCCAAAATAAGCTAGTGTAAACCAACACACTAAAATAAATAACACTATAATAAAGAATTAATTAATAATTAATTGAATTAATAACCATTAATCATGAGAATTGTGCAAAAAAAAGTAAATAAATATATCCAGATAATATAATAAAAGTGAAAAAATCAATAAAAGTTCATATAGAGTCCATGTGCAAGTGCTGAAAAATATATAACAATGGTGATCCAAACAAAACGTGATGCGCTTCAATCCAACAGTGTCACCGATGTGAGCAATCCAAAAACAAAGAATCCAACATTGAGTGCAATGGCTGCTCACCTCAATAATGGATAAATCAAAACTTTGTTTATAAGTGAAAAGCTTCTCCTTATAGCTCCAATAATAATGGTATTACGGCTGACAGGATGTGGTAAATCACTAGCCCAAAGTATATAGATGTATGTCTCCTTGGTGTTTCCCTCATATAGTAATATAATAGAGAGACAGAGGGCTTTATGGTGCAGTAAGCAGAATCAATTTTATTAAAGACAAAAGTAGTAACTTACAGTAAAATTGCAGGTAGAGCATATACAGATGGACCGCTCGGTCCCCGCAATGTGTGGTGTAGAGAATCCGAACTTCTGGTCACGGAATTAGACCAAAAGTGACTTTACCCGACTCCTCCCAACCTGTAAAGCTCCCATGCCCAAGAGGGTTAAGGCATTGCTGGAAAATAATGGTGGCCACACAAAATATTGACACTTTGGGCCCAATTTGGACATTTTGACTTAGGGGAGTTCTCACTTTTGATGCCAGCAGTTTGGACATTAATGGCTGTGTGTTGAGTTATTTTGAGGGGACAGCAAATTTACACTGTTATACAAGCTGTACACTCACTACTTTACATTGTAGCAAAGTGTAATTTCTTCAGTGTTGTCACATGAAAAGATATAATAAAATATTTACAAAAATGTGAGGGGTGTACTCACTTTTGTGAGATACGATAGATAGATAGATAGATAGATAGATAGATAGATAGATAGATAGATAGATAGATAGATAGATAGATAGATAGATAGATAGATATTGATTATGTAGGTGTCCTGAAGTATTTCAGTAAATTTGAGATTTTCATCTACTAATGTCTGTGTTTATTGTTCCTGGAAGTGTTACAGCATTATTATTTCCGATTACCTAATTATCCTTCCATCAAGCTTTTCCCAAGTCAAGGTAATGCTTTGATCACTTTCCACGCTCAGTGAGATCACACATGCTTACAAATTCTATTTAAATATTTAGATGATAATAGTGGGATGACATTATACATGGCGTAGGCAAAATAAGCTCATGTACACACTTTATTTTCCAACACAATGTATAAATATTTTGCAACTCTGTTTAAGTCTGTCTCTACCCACTCAGGAAAATCCCAGTACAGTACAGAACCATTTCATTAGGAATGAGATGAATCAATTGAATGTAAACACAAACATTTTTATTTTTTCACTTTTGGAAATATTGTGGAGGGGTTAGGACTCCTGTCAAGTGTTTATTGCTGTGTCCCCACTAGGGGGAGATTCCCCCTGTATGTCTCCTGGTGATCATTTTTACCAAAACAGAAAGTTAGGGTAAATCTAAAATTTGTCAAGAGGTGGGGGTACATGTTCCTGTGGTGACAACTGTATATGAGGGAAAATACCCTCTGTATTGGGAAATATTCTCTGACTTCCTGTGTCTCCAGGACAGGAAGTTAAGAGAAATACCCCAGGAGAACATAGATAATTTAAAAAAGAAAAATGTTTTAACCATTCCCTATGTAAAAATCCCAAAAACATTATCTCAGACTTTACTGGCACGAAAAGGAGCAAACAATGTATACATTAAAAAAATGTTTTTACAAATCTTGTTACATTAAAAAATTGACAAGAAATGGAACAAGTGGCGCAAGCTGTTAGCACTACATAAAACAGTAGTCCATATAATAGCACATGAAGGCTATGATAAAGTCTTAAGGTGCGATGAGCAAACAGTCTGAATTCCTTAGGGCCAGCCTGTTAGGGAGCGGAAGCAATCTCCAAACATGCAACAAACAAAAGAGAAAACAGGCGCCTCTGAGTTAAGACTGCAATTTAATATGGCAAACAAATAGTAAAAACTTACATCAAGGTAAGTATAGGCAGTGCAGGACAGGAAGAGGAAGAGAGGAGATGAACACAGACCTACAGTGGTGACTCTAAGCCCCCAGCCTCCACACAAACACCGGAAGGACCCATCTTGTCTGCCTATACTTACCTTGATGTAAGTTTTTACTATTTGTTTGCCACATTAAAAAATCGAACCACTACATGGGTTAATAAGAACAATAATGTGCTACTTGCACGACACTGAGACTAACTCCACACCATATATATTTACAATTAATTCAAGTGCATAACTGATTGCCTTATTCAATAACGTAAAAATGGGTTGACGTGTTTCTCATTTTTGCTTCTTTAGGACCCATGAAGAAATTAGCAGTGGCCACTTTATAAAAGAGAGCCACATTAATTACAATGTATTTTTACTCATTACTCATAAATTTATTTGCAGCAACGGTATGTTGTTCACACCTAGCGTGTCTGTACAAAAGAAACTCCCTGGGCAGGCACCAAAGGGGGCCAACCTGAAGAAACCACATATAAAATTTTCAACAGGATTAAGAAAAATACATACATCTATACTACCAATAGGATGTTTTTTTAGATGTATGTATTTTTTCAGTTGGAAATTTTCCATGTGGTTCCTTTGGTTTTCTTCATCGGTCCTGAAGAAGCAGAAATGAGAAACATGTCAGCTCACGAGGACCCATTTTTACATTACTGAATAAGGCAATCAGTAATGCACTTGTTATAAGGAGAACCTTTGGTTACTTGCTGGGTGGTAGTGCAAAGACGCACCATGTCCCACTTATGAGTAATATAATTACTTGACAGAATCCATGGACTTTATAGGCAGAAAAATATAAATATATACAAATAAATTCCACCCTTATTGATACATATTTTAAAAAAAACTAAAATCAGTGGACAATGACAATGCATAAAAAGCACCCTTAGTAGGACATGGTAAATACTGTTACATATTCCTTTGCTTGCTGGCTTAAAGTAGCATGTCGTTTTTCCTGCTATAGATGGCTCGACATGTTTCGCAGGGACCGCTTATTCAGGAGCTTCTTTGGGTGCTGGATAGCTAAAACTTGTGCAAAATCAGATGCATCTGTTATTTGGAAGAATTTGGCAAGGTAAACTAAAGGGGGAAAAAGATTCATCCATATAACACAGCACTCAACCCGATATGATGCCGCATGTAGAGGCATTTATAAAGACCTGGATCAATATAGGATTAGAATCTCAAGGCTCACTGAATTAGTAAGTGCAGTACATGTCCAAATACTAATGGTAAGCACGTAGGTCGCGGCATTATAATATTCCACCGGGGACCAACAAAGGTCCATAACTCATCATATGTAAATCCGCCACTGGGGAGGCCCTTAGATTGTCCTCAATATGTGTTGAGCACAGAGCACATATAATCCAGATGGTATCTGCTACAATTGACAGTCATGACACTTCTGAGGTCATCCCATCTGTGATTTATTCTCATAGAGCAATAGTAAATGACACAGGTATCTGTGTCTGTGTTTTAGATATTGATACAATTTTTTATGTCTTTTTAATTAAATTTGGAATTTTTTAAATAGTTTTTGTCTTGTCAAGCCTTTGTACGGTACCATTAAAGACCATAAATGCCTCAAATGTCCCTACTTTTGTATCTGCGATTTGGTGGCGCTCTCTGGTAGAGCTACAGGGCAGAACTTTCACCACTATTTTGAGTGACCAACTATAAAATTGGTTATTGAGGACAATCTAAGGACCTAACCAGTGGTGGATTTACATGCGATGAGTTATGGACCTTTCTTGGTCCCCGATGGAATATTATAATACCGCAACCTACGTACTTACCATTAGTACTTGGGCATTGGTCAATTGTAGCAGATACCATCTGGATTATAAATGCTCTGTGCTCAACATGTTTTGCGGGAGAATAACCGCTTCTTCAGGAGCTTTAGTACATCAACCAGCGAAACATGTTGAGCACAGAGCACATATAATCCAGATGGTATCTGCTACATATGACAGTCATGACACTTCTAAGGTCATCTCATCTGTGATTTATTCTCATAGAGCAATAGTAAATGGCACAGGTATCTGTGTCTGTGTTTTAGATATTGATACATTTTTTATGTCTTTTGAATAAAATTTGTAATTTTTTAAATAGTTTTTTGTCTTGTCAAGCCTTTTTATGGTACCATTAAAGTCCATATATGCCTCAAATTTCCCCACTTTCGAATCAATAGGACATAGGTACCTTTCTTTATAATCTATATTATAATGACACCTTCTCTTTCTTAATCACAGAAGCATCTGATAATTCACAAGTTTTAGCTATCCAGCACCCAAAGAAGGTCCTGAAGAAGTAGTCTTCGCAAAACATCTCAAGCCATCTAAAGCATGAAAACATACATGTTACCTTAAGCCAGCAGGCATAGGAATATGTAACACTATATACCATGTCCTACTTAAGGTGCTTTTTATGCAGTGTCATTGGTGTCATTGACCACCGATTTCAGTGTTTTTAACCACTTGCCGGCTGCAATACGTATATATACGTTGCGGTTTGCAAGTGGTTTACCGGGGTTATGGCTGAAAATATCACCAATAACCCTAGTAGCGTTTTTTTACAGCTGGCGACTAGGTTTCTCATTAAAGCGGTCCCAGTGTCCCATGAGCAGATGAAATGATTTCCGAAGCGGTGGGAGGTTCGCCCGAGAAACGATCTGAGGGTGCTGCCGGCTGGCCACACAGATGATCAAAGAGTAAATCTGCTTTGATCGCCTCTGACCTTGGAGGACTGGAGTGACTTCACAACGTCACTTCCGGTCCAGGCTGGAAGTAAACAAGTTTGTTTTTGTTTTTTTAAAGCAAAAGATCAAACTTTTTTTTTTTTTACTTTTTCTTTTAAAGGTAAAGGAAAGATTTGGGGTCTTTTTGATCCCAGATCTCTTCATAAAGAGGATCTGTCATCCTTTTTCTATTACAAGGGATGTTTACATTTCTTATAATAGAAATAAAAAGTGATAAAAAATAAAAAAAGATGAAAGGGACAGTGCAAAAAGAAAAAAGTAAAAGTTAAATTTATAATAAAAAATCAAAGCGTCTTTTTCCCTCCGTGCTTGTGCGCAGAAGCGAATACATACGTAAGTCATGCAATTATGAGTAAACGGTATTCGCACTACATGTGAGGTATCGCTGCAAACATTAGAGCAAGAGCAATAATTCTAGTGCTATACCTCCTCTGTAACTCTAACCAGGCAACCTAAAAAAGGTGATTAATGCGTCGCCTACGGAGATTTTTAAGTACCGTACTATTCCACAAGAGTGCGCAATTTTAAAATGTGACATATTAGGTAGCTATTTACTTGCATACACATACGTAAGTCCTGCACGCATACGTAAATGGTATTTGCACCACACATCTGAGGTGTCATCTCGAACACTAGAGTGAGAGCAATAATACAAGTGCTAGACCTCCTCTGTAACTCTAACCAGGTTACCTGAAAAGGCGTTTAAAGCAACACCTATGAAGATGAAGTACCGTAGTTTGTCGCCATTCCACAGGCAAGCAGAATTTTAAAATGTGACATATTAGCTATCTGTTTACTTGGTCTAACATCATCTTTCACATTTTACAAAAAAATTGGGGTAAATATTGTTTTGTTTTTTTTTTCATTATTATTATTCATTAAAGTGTTTTTTTTTTTTTTTAAATATTAAGTTTACAAAACCGCTGTGCAAATACTGTGTGACATCAAAAATTACAAAAATCAACATTTTATTCCCTAGGGTTTCTGCTAAAATAAAAAAAAAAAATGTATAATGTTTGGGGAATATAAGTAGTTTTCTAGCAAAAAATACGGATTTATACTTGTAAACAAAAAGTTCCAGAAAAAGCCTGGTCCTAAAGTGCTTAACTGTGTATCAGTAAAGGTGGAATTTAATGTTTTATATACAGTACGTATTCTTGTGCCCATAAAGTCCATAGATTTTGTCAAGTAATTGTATTGCAGTTATCCATTTGAACTTCTTATAAACAGAGGCGTAACTAGAACCTTCAGGGCCCCGGTGCAAGAAACCATGAAGAGCCCCCCGAACCCCTGGCCAGGGCCCTTCCCTTCATGCCTGGGGCTCTTCCCACTGATCCTGAGGCCCTTTACTCTCATTGCAGGGCCCTTTATTACGGTCCCGCAGTGGTAACCTTTCACAAGTTCTGCAGTGGTCCCCCTTCCTGCCATCTTGGGGTCTTCCCACGGAGGTGGAATGCCAGGGCCCGGTTCCAAGTGTGACCTTTGCGATCCTGGAAGTTCACCCACTGGTGTCAGTAGTTTTTATTTTTTGGTACTTTAATTGTATTATTTTTTTATCATTTTATTTTATTTTTTTACAATGTCACTGACTATGACTCTGTCCATTCAGAAAAGGAAGGAGCTGGTAAATTACACATTTACCGATCTCTTTCTGGTTCTCTATTGTGACACAATCCCTGCAGGAGCCAGCAGCAGAGGAAAGGGAGCACAGTGGGGAGGGGGGGGGGACATGGGAGCACACAGGGGCCCAGAGACAGCTGAACACAAGTGAGCTGGATAGGAGGAGTGGCGGGGGCAGCGCACAATAGTAGCCAATCTCCTCCATTTTCCTCCTGCAGCTACAGGAGGAAAAAGGAGGACAGTGATTTCTCTATATGCTGCCCCCGCCGCCCCTCCTATCCAGGTGTACAGGGGAGCTGCACATGCCCCCTGGAGCATGGGGCCTGGTTGCAATTGCAACCCCTGTAGTTACGCCCCTGCTCGTAAATATATATGGTGTGCAGTTGGTCTCAATGTCATGCAAGTATAACATAATTGTTCTTATCAACCCCTTTAGTGGTTCAATGTTTTACTGAAACAAGATTTGTAATAAAATGTATTTTTTATTTATACTGTACATTGTTTGTTCCTTGTCATGCCAGTAAAGTCTGACACAGGGGCGTAACTACAGGGGTTGCAGGGGTTGCGGTCGCAACCGGGCCCCATGCTCCAGGGGGCCCTGTGCGGCTCCCCTGTACACCTGGATAGGAGGGGCAGCAGGGGCCGCATGTAGAGAAATCACTGCCCTCCTTTTTCCTCCTGTAGCTGCAGGTGGAAAATGGAGGAGATTGGTTCCTCTGTATGCTGCCCCCGCCCCTCCTCCTATCCATCCAGTTCACTTTTGTTCTGCTGTCTCTGGGCCCCTGTGTGCTCCCCTGGTCCCCCCCCCTACTGTGCTTCCCCCCCTACTGAGCTTCCCCCCCCCCACTGTGCTCCCTACCCTCTCCTGCCGGCTGCTGCAGGGGATGTGTCACAATAGAGAACCAGGAAGGGGTCGGTAAATAGGTAATTTACCAGCCAGCTCCTTCCTTTTCTCAATGGACAGAGTCATAGTCAGTGACATTGTAAAAAAATAAAATAAAATGATAAAAAATAATACAATTAAAATACCAAAAAAATAAAAACAACTGACACCAGTGGGTGAACTTCCAGGATCATAAAGGTCACACTTGCAACCGGGCCCTGGCATTCCGCCACTGTGGGGAGGCCCCAACATCGCAGGAAGGTGGCCCACTGCAGAACTTGTGAAAGGGTCCCGCAACGAGAGTAAAGGGCCCCAGGATCAGTGGGAAGAGTCCCAGGCTTGAAGGGAAGGGCCCCGGCCAGGGGTCCAGGGGGCCCTTCATGGTTTCCTGCACCGGGGCCCTGAAGGCTCTAGTTACGCCTCTGGTCTGACATAATGTTTTGAGATGTGTACATGTACAATATGTCTGTGACATTTGAGTGGCATTATCACATTCCCTATATGCAAAACTTACATTATACGTACACTTTAAATGTTATTTGTGTTTGTCAAGATCTGGCTGACAGATTGAATCAAATCCTAAATTACATTTCTGTATTGGCTGCTGACACACTACACCTGACCAATCACTCCTTTATTTTTCAGCCTAAAAAAAAGCAATCAAAAGTGATTAGCCCTAAAGTGTATCTAATCCCATTAAATAAAATGTGATAAATTGAAGTCCTTATGACAGAAACGCTCCCTGTCCTAGGGTGACAACACTCACCCACCGTACTGTCTATGGAGGAGCTATGTGACCTCCCTAGAATAGCCTGAAGTGTGTTAGGACTATACCATCCCACCCTCTCCTCTTCTAAATAGCATACAGGGACAGGGCGAGCGGTGTTTTTTCTTTGCAGAAGGTGATTTCTACTGATTATAATATTTTTAAACAGTAAAGAATATGGACCATTCACCACCACAGCTTTGTTATAGCTGTCTTTGTTCCCTTTAGAGAAATTTGCCTTCCCTAATTGTTCTATGCTCAGACTGTGCTTTTTACTTTGCAGTAATTTACATGGTGGTTGTCGCTTTACTGATACTTTTGACAGTGTAAGTCAATGAGTTAGCTGACCCATTTAATCAATATTAAAGTGGTTGTAAACCCTTACATATACCCAGTGAAGTGACTAGCCTTAACAGAGATTAAACAAATCCTCCTACAGAAGTTGTACCTGTTTATCTGCATCAATTTCCTCTACAATCTCCTAAAGCACACATTTGACACAGCATTTTTGAGCTTCAGGACGCAGTGGGTGGGGGTCTGATGTCACACATTGCACAGCATAGAGCAGGGAGCTAGGTGTAATCTGAGACCCGAGTGGAGGAAATGGACACCCTACTCTGCAGAGTCTCATAGGGAAACATACACGGGGGGCCGTCTCCCAAGATTATGTGGTGTCAGCATAGACTGTCACAAGGTAGCAGAAGAATGAGCGAGGAGACAGAAATCACACTAGGGTAGGTGCTGTGGATGGAGGCAATTACACACTATATGGGGATATGCTTTGTTCCTTTTTTCATTTCATTATCTTTTTTGCCTGTGGACATCAACAAATATAATTCTTCTCTATTAATGCTGGATGCAGGGGGTTTTAATTTGGATTTATGTGTAATAATCTTTAGTCTAATATTTAGGGGAAGTAATGCAAAATTAGCATTTTTGTAGTTTTATTTATTTATTTTGTGGAAGGACAGTGTAACACTGGCTGGGCTCTTTTTTTTTCCCCTGGTGAGTGACAGCCCAATGAAGGAGAGAGGAGGACCTGGTGCCCCGGGTTGGTTGCTGCAGGAAAAGGGAGCCCATCCCAAGCAACGGTAGCAAAAAGGAGCCAGATTTGCCACTGGGCCAGGAGACTTGTGAGTGGCCGTGCCAAAACCCACCCATTGCCTGAACGATGGACTGTAATTGGGTGTGTGGGCTAAATATTTTCTGATTGGTCCTGTGGGTTTTAGACTCACCCACTGCCTTCATGGAAGTGGGGGGGAACCATGTGGGGTTGATGACAGTCGGCTGGCACCTGTTTGGCAGATGAGTGTACCTAGGGGTGCTGTGGACTATACTGGGGAAGAATGTACCTAGAGCCCCAGGGCCACAGGCAAGACTGAGCTGTATATGTATGTGCAGCTGGAGCCTGGGATTCTATTCCAAGCGCTCAGGGAATGCCATCGTTATTGTGTTGAAATGAACTGAACTGTGTGCTAGGAGCCTGTATGTAAGGGTCTCAGGCTGTTGATGGAAGACTATTGTGCTCTTTTATGAGCTACTGACCATGTGCTGCTGCCAGAGGATCTGCTTCAGCTATCCTGTCATTCAGTGTTCCAGTCACCACTGCCTGTTACAGCTACTGAAAGTTGGTTCGGAGGGGAGGGGGGGGAACTTTTATACTAGCCATTTTGAGACTGCTAGAGAAAGGGACTAGTCTCATCAGTGATAGGAGGCCTTGGCCCCCATTTCTTTTCAAGCTTAATATTTATTGTCATTTTTCAAACATTATAAAATAAATAGAACATTGCTTCATTGTAGCATTGAACAAACAGTAATACAAAAAAAAAGTTGCAGTATAATCGCTTCTCATGTAGAAAGAGCATTGGTATATGAGTTGAAAGGAATGCTCATACCAGATAATGGGAAATAATCACATGGATTTGATTACTGGATAATAGCCGAGATGCTGGGCCCAAAAGAGCAAGCTCACGTGGGTCTAATAGCTTGGGTTGTAAGTACAAAGCCTCCAAAAAGTGAGTACACCCCTCACATTGTGACAACACTGAAGAAATTACACTTTGCTACAATGTAAAGTAGTGAGTGTACAGCTTGTATAACAGTGTAAATTTTATGTTCCCTGAAAATAACTCAACACACAGCCATTAATGTCTAAACCACTGGCAACAAAAGTGAGTACACCCCTAAGTAAAAATGTCCACATTGGGCCCAATTAGCCATTTTCCATCCCCGGTGTCATGTGACTTATAAGTGTTCCAAGGTATCAGGTGTGAATGGGGAGCAGGTGTGTTAAATTTGATGTTATCGCTTTCACTCTCTCATACTGGTCACTGGAAGTTCAACATGGCACCTCATGGCAAAGAACTCTCTGAGGATCTGAAAAAAAGAATTGTTGCTCTACATAAAGATGGTCTAGGCCAGGGATTCCCAAACTACGGCCCTACAGTTGTTCAGGAACTACAATTTCCATCATGCCTAGCCATTTAAGTGAATGTCAGAGTTTTACAATGCGTCATGGGATGTGTAGTTCTGCAACAGCTGATGGCCATAGTTTGGGAATCCCTGGCCTAGGCTATAAGAAGATTGCCAAGACCCTAAAACTGAGCTGCAGCATGGTGGCCAAGACCATACAGTGGTTTAACAGGACAGGTTCCACTCAGAACAGGCATTACCATGGTCAACCAAAGAAGATGAGTGCACATGCTCAGCTTCATATCCAGAGGATAAGAAGAAGAAATGAATCCCATCACAGTTCTTCTACTGGTCTCTTTAGACCATCTGGAATAGTAACTGTCTTGGGTTAATTTTAAACACTGCTGTTGTTTGTCTTATTCTTTTCTTTTTGTATGTACTTGAATTAGGATTGTTTGTTTTTGTCTTCACTCTTTTAAAAACGTTTTTCTTTGTAATAAAGTTTATATTTTATTAATCGTGAGTTGTGTCAATTCCTTCTACGAGGTGCCCTAGAAAGTCCAGTCTGTTTTCTTTTATGAAACCATGTGATTTATCCTTTTGATCATATGCTTTCATATATTTTTTCTCTCATATCCAGAGGATGTCTTTGGGAAATAGACGTATGAGTGCTGCCAGCATTGCTGCAGAGGTTGATGGGGTGGGGGGGTCAGCCTGTCAATGCTAAGATCATACGCCACACACTGCATCAAATTGGTCTGCATGGCTGTGGTCCCAGAAGAAAGCCTCTTCTAAAGATGATGCACATGAAAGCCCGCAAACAGTTTGCTGAAGACAAGCAGACTAAGGACATGGATTACTTGAACCATGTCCTGTGTTCTGATGAGACCAAGCTAAATGTATTTGGTTCAGATGGCGTGTGTGGCAGCAACCAGGTGAGAAGTACAAAGACAAGTCTATCTTGCCTACAGTCAAGCATGGTGGTGGGCAGTGGCGGCTGGTGCTCAAAATTTTTGGGGGGGCGCAAAAAGAAAAATGTAATAGGTATTGCTTCGCGCCAAAAAACGCAGTAAAAAAATTGGGTGACTTTGAAGCTGTGCCCCCTTCAATGCAATGAACACTGTGCTGTGCCCCCTTCAATGCAATGAACACTGTGCTGTGCCCCCTTCAATGCAATGAACACTGTGCTGTGCCCCCTTCAATGCAATGAACACTGTGCTGTGCCCCCACAATGCAGAGTTCAGCGTGCATGCCCCTTTCAATTCAGAGTGCCCACAGCATTGTACCCCAATGATTCCAGAGTGCCACAGAATTGTACCCCAATGATTACAGAGTGCCACAGAATTGTACCCCAATGATTGCAGAGTGCCACAGCATTGTACCCCAATGATTGCAGAGTGCCACAGAATTGTACCCCAATGATTGCAGAGTGCCACAGCATTGTACCCCAATGATTGCAGAGTGCCCACAGCATTGTACCCCGATAAATGCAGAGTGCCCACAGCATTGTACCCCAATGATTGCAGAGTGCCCACAGCATTGTACCCCAATAAATGCAGAGTGCCCACAGCATTGTACCCCAATAAATACAGAGCGCCTCAGCATTTTACCCCAATAAATGCAGAGCGCCACAGAATTGTACCCCAATGATTGCAGAGTGCCACAGAATTGTACCCCAATGATTGCAGAGTGCCACAGCATTGTACCCCAATGATTGCAGAGCGCCACAGCATTGTACCCCAATAAATGCAGAGCGCCACAGCATTGTACCCCAATAAATGCAGAGTGCCCACAGCATTGTCCCCCAATAAATGCAGAGTGCCACAGCATTGTACCCCAATAAATTCAGAGCGCCACAGCATTGTACCCCAATAAATACAGAGCGCCTCAGCATTGTACCCCAATAAATGCAGAGTGCCACAGAATTGTACCCCAATGATTGCAGAGTGCCACAGAATTGTACCCCAATGATTGCAGAGTGCCACAGCATTGTACCCCAATAAATGCAGAGTGCCCACAGCATTGTACCCCAATGATTGCAGAGTGCCACAGCATTGTCCCCCAATAAATGCAGAGCGCCACAGCATTGTACCCCAATAAATGCAGAGTGCCCACAGCATTGTACCCCAATAAATGCAGAGCGCCACAGCATTGTACCCCAATAAATACAGAGCACCTCAGCATTGTACCCCAATAAATGCAGAGCGCCACAGAATTGTACCCCAATGATTGCAGAGTGCCACAGAATTGTACCTCAATGATTGCAGAGTGCCACAGAATTGTACCCCAATGATTGCAGAGTGCCACAATATTGTACCCCAATGATTGCAGACTGCCACAGCATTGTACCCCAATGATTGCAGAGCGCCACAGCATTGTACCCCAATAAATGCAGAGTGCCCACAGCATTGTACCCCAATGATTGCAGAGTGCCACAGCATTGTCCCCCAATAAATGCAGAGCGCCACAGCATTGTACCCCAATAAATGCAGAGCGCCACAGCATTGTACCCCAATAAATACAGAGCGCCTCAGCATTGTACCCCAATAAATGCAGAGCGCCACAGAATTGTACCCCAATGATTGCAGAGTGCCACAGAATTGTACCCCAATGATTGCAGAGTGCCACAGAATTGTACCCCAATGATTTCAGAGTGCCACAGCATTGTACCCCAATGATTGCAGAGCGCCACAGCATTGTACCCCAATAAATGCAGAGTGCCCACAGCATTGTACCCCAATGATTGCAGAGTGCCACAGCATTGTCCCCCAATAAATGCAGAGCGCCACAGCATTGTACCCCAATAAATGCAGAGTGCCCACAGCATTGTACCCCAATGATTGCAGAGTGCCACAGCATTGTCCCCCAATAAATGCAGAGCGCCACAGCATTGTACCCCAATAAATGCAGAGTGCCCACAGCACTGTACCCCAATAAATGCAGAGTGCCCACAGCATTGTCCCCCAATAAATGCAGAGTGCCCACAGCATTGTCCCCCAATCAATGCAGAGTGCCCACAGCATTGTACCCCAATAAATGCAGAGTGCCAAAGCAATGTACCCCAATAAATGCAGAGTGCCACAGCAATGTACCCCAATAAATGCAGAGTGCCCACAGCATTGTCCCCCAATCAATGCAGAGTGCAGCGTGCGTGCTCCCTTCAATTTAATGCACTTACCTGGCGGCGGCGGCAGGTTCTTCCCTCCTTGATCCAGTCCGTCCTCTCTGCGGCGGCGGGAAGGAGAGCGGCTTCTCCCTCGTCCTCCGAGCGGCGGTGACGGTGAGTGATTGACTCACGCACCGGCACCGCCCCCATTGTGACGTCAGGGATCGGATGTCCTGGATGATGATTGGTCCAGGCTGGAGACTGGACCAATCACAGCCAGGATATCCGAAAGTGGGGGTGTCCAATCGTAAGGACTTGAGATCGGGTTACGCCCCCAGAAGGCTGCCGATCGGTGCCTCTTCTGGGACGTAACCCCACCCCCCCCCCCCCCCCTAGCCACCACTTCCATTACAAAGGCCGGCGAACCCAATTTTTTTTTTTTTGTAAAAGTTTATTTGTCATTTTTTTTTTTTTTTTCTTTTTTATTTTCTTTTTTTTAGGGGTAGGGGGGTGGCGCCCTGGCGCCCGCTATGCACGGGCCGCCACTGGTGGTGGGAGTGTCATGGTCTGGGGCTGCATGAGTGCTGCTGGCACTGGGGAGCTACAGTTCATTGAGGGAATCATGAATGCCAACATGTACTGTGACATACTGAAGCAGAGCATGATATCCTCCATTTGGAGACTGGGCTGCAGGGCAGTATTCCAACATAATAATGACCCCAAACACACCTCCAAGGTGACCACTGCCTTGCTAAAGAAGCTGAGGGTAAAGGTGATGGACTGGCCAAGCATGTCTCCAGACCTAAACCCTACTGAGCATCTGTGGGGCATCCTCAAACAGTGGTGGAGGAGCCCAAGGTCTCTAACATCCACCAGCTCCATGATGTTGTCATGGAAGAGTAGAAGAGGACTCCAGTGGCAACCTGTGAAGCTCTGGTTAACTCCATGCCCAAGAGGGTTAAGGCAGTGCTGGAAAAAAACGGTGGCCACACAAAATATTTTCACTTTGGGCCTAATTTGGACATTTTCACTTAGGGATGTACTCACGTTTGTTGCCAGCGGTTTAGACATTAATGGCTGTGTGTTGAGCTATTTTGAGGGGACAGCAAATGTACACTGTTATACAAGCTGTACACTCACTACTTTACATTGTGAGTGTCAATTTCTTCAGTGTTGTCACATGAAAAGATATAATAAAATATTTACATAAATATAAGTGTACTTTCGTGAGATACTGTAGATATCTAGGCACCATCTGTTAAACCAGGCCTTGGCCACCATTTTTTTTCTTCTCAATTGAGCGCTCCACTGAAAGGGCCCCATTCTTGGCAAGGCTATTGCTGTTCGTAACCCTAGCCAGAGGTTTAGACAAAGCCTATTGCGCCTAGTTAGATTGTACTACAACCTATGTCATTCCCTGCTTTCCACCTGTACTTTTCTGGTTCCTTGACTAACCCATCCACATTCCAGGGCTTTGCCTCTTTAAATAATGCCCATTTAAAATCATAACAGGTGTGTCAATGTTCTTGGGTCCTGGTAAAGGCGTGCCATAACAGGTGCAGGACAGACGGACAGAGGTGCTATATGTTAAAAAGACTACACTTTTACTTTGAAAAGTAGTTTTCTCTCAAGAAAAAACACTAAGTTCTCCACTAGAGTCAGGACAATTAAATAGAGTACTATACTGCACATTCTTTTAAATGTCGTTTTTATCTATACCTGGACGATTTCACATCAAGTGTACCATCATTAATATGAGCACCACTACTAACGGGTCGGGGTGACTTTGCCCTGTTACTCTCTGCTATCCCTTGTAAAATGCGGTCCTTACTAGGAAATGTTTACTGAGGGCATCCTGACCTTCAGGTCCTAATTCCTTTGGGAGAGAATCTTTGGATTTATAATTGAATTACATTCTGCTGCTCTCATTATATAATCATGAATTACATGGTGAAAAGAAGGGTTTGCTTGTTGAAGGAGATGCATGATGGCTACAACTGAAAATGTCAAAAATAAATCTTGGAACCTGCTGATTCTGCAAATTTACTCTTTATTGCTTGTTTAAAGGAAAACATTTACTTAGTGAATTTTTATTTTATCTTTATGGTTTTTTGGATTTTAATATATTTATGGATAAAATATGTTTAAAGAGAAACTGATTGGACAGCGTCTGTGTAATCCTATTGCTCTGAGACATACTGATGAGATACTCATCTCTCCTGCATTCCTCAGGTACTCCTTCCTTCAACACAGCTGCCCCCAAAATACCCTGAATGGGCAGGTGATAGTGTCTCTTCAGGTCTGCAGGCAGAAATCTGCAAGCAACTGACAATTGTGAGTACCCTGTAATTGGGCTTTAATTTCTTTGCCACCTTTTTTCAGCACATACCATTGTAATGCAATGGCATGAAATGACCCTGCAGAAAATAAGGCAAATTGTCTGTGCCTTGGGACTGTGTTGAGTAATCCTACCCAGCTCAGTCCAATGCAAATTATGTCAGCTCCTAAAATTACATGTCTATCTAAACCTACCAGTGTTGTAATTCTTTAACCAGTCCTGGACCAGAAGGATTTGCCCCCTTAATGACCAGGCAATATTTTGCGATTCCTAACTGCATTACTTTAACGGAAAATTGCACGGACGTGCCACGCTGTACCCAAATAAAATGGATGTTCTTTTTTCCCCACAAATAGAGCTTTCTTTTGGTGGTATTTTATCACCTGTGCGATTTTTTTTATTTGTTACGAAACAAAAACAAAAAAAGAGCAACATTGTTGAAAAAAAAAAAAAAAAAAACAATATTTTCACATTCTGCTATATAACATCCCCCCCCCCCCCCCCCCAATAACATTCCCCCCCAAATTTTTTTTTAAAAATCAAAATTTTTCATCCTTTTAGGCCAATTTGTATTCTGCTACATATTTTTGGTAAAAAAAATTACAATAAGCGTATTTTTAATGGTTTGCGCAAAAGTTATCACGTCTACAAACTAGGGGAAAGATTTATGTAATTTTTATTTATTTATTTATTTATTTTTTTACTAGTAATAGGGGAGATCTGCGATTTTTAGCGGAACTGCGACATTGCGGTTGACAGATGGGACCCCTAACTGACATTTTTGACACTTACTACAGTAATCAGTGCTAGAAATATGCACTGTAACTGTAATAATGACATTGGAGGGGAAGGGGTTAACCTAGGGGTGGTCAAAGGGCTAAGTGTGAGCCTAGGAGAGTGTTTACTAACTGTATGGGAGATGGGCTTATGAAATGATCATAGAGATCTGTGATCCTATATAGCAAAATCACAGGCGCTCTGTGATCATTTCCGAGAGAAGAATGGTCAGATGTGTATACAACAGCTAACCGTCCTTCTCTCTCAGTGGGGAGCAATCGCACGTGCCCAGCGGCAATCGAGGCCGCTGGCCCCGTGCATTGGCATCCCTGCCTAGTGGGGTGGTAATGCGCAGGCGGCGGTGCGTGCTTGCCCCCCAGAACCATGCGTGCGACCGACATAGGGCTACGTCAGTTCACACACGAGAGGCTGCCTGCCACAGTAAATTTGCATCGGGCAGTCTTAAAGATGTTAAAGAAAGTGGAAAACTAATAGATTGGATAAACTCTAACTGCCATGGTAATGCTAGTGACAGACTGGGGTTGATTTACTAAAACTGGAAAGTGCAAAATCTGGTGCAGCTCTTCATAGAAACCAATTGGCTTCTAGGTTTTTTGTCAAAGCCTAATTGAACAAGCTTAAGTTAAGCTGGATACACACTAGGGCTGCACGATATTGGAAAAAAAGTACATTGCGATATTTCTTTTCCCAACTATATACAGTATATTGCGATATTTAGAGAGCCATCAATCCAGGCTAAATACAGGGTTAAAACACACATATACTATACAATAAAATGCAGTCTTGTGATGATGAGGAGGTCTTGTGAACTGATAACTTCCTATGCTCTCTTCCTCTGGGGACAGTTATAATTCAGCATTGTTCCCAGCTATCTCTATTGACTAAACCCCCCCCCATGTTACAGAGAGGGGGAGGTGTTATATAGTCCTAACATACTTCCTTAATAGAGTGACAACGCTGCTCCCCCTAGATACAGTACGTCGTGAGTAGTGACACAGCAAACCAATCAGGTGTGCAGGCACATGTGATTGATTCCCTGTGCCGCTGCTCACGGCGCGCTGCTCACGGCGCGCTGCTCACCGCTCAGTCAGGAGAGCTGCAGGACAGACTTAACATGCGGGACGGTCGGGCTGTATTCTTCTACCTTCCTTCACTGTGAGTCCCCAATATTGGCTGATCCGGCGATGTGACTATCGCCCACTCCTGCAGCACGATATTCGATGTTACATAGTTCAGCCCTAATACACACTATCCAACTTTTGTGGTTAGATTTCCTTCAGATTTACCTTTTCTATGTAGTGCAAGGGCCTGCCTGATTGCATACAAATTAAAAGTGTTTAGGTTTGACCTCATATTATATGGTTTTGGTAAGTCTAAAGGAAAAAGTCTTCAGAAAATCTTATAGTGTGTATGGCCCATTAGAAGCTGATTGGCTACCATGCACAGCTGCACCAGATTTAGCATTCTCTGGTTTTGGTAAATCAACCCCACTGTGTCAAATATTACATTTTCTTTTTTACTAGTATATCCACGGTGAAGAAGCAAAAGAATAGAACTTGCCCAAGTTACTCGAGTTTGTCCTGTTATAGTCTACATGGTTCAACTCTTAATGCTTTTAAGAACTTTCTTTTTCTTGAACTTCTGCACTTGCACATCCATTAGTATTTTATTATAGCAATAACAGAATTATAAGAATCATAATCAATTTTTTTGTTTCAGTTACTCTTTCTTAAGCTATCCATCAGTTGCCTATCAGGGCCTGAAATATTGATGAAATGTGATGATCCCTTCATCCTAATTTTCTATCTCAAAAATGAGTCTAAGAAATAATAAAAACCCAGTTTTTATTTTTTTGAAATGTTGGAAGTTTTTTTTTCCATGAAATGCAATAATAATGTTTGGAATGTTTACAAATTATATTCCCTGCTTTCTCTTGATATACAGAGCAGTTCAAGGTTTACTTAAGTTAGGAGGAAATGTATGTTTGAGACATACCTCCCTATTGCATATATATTGACCACTACAAATTTTAGAATTGCCAGACCTAGACACTGTTATGTGGGGAGGGTGGGGACATCATCAACCTTGTGTAACTTCTGATGCCATCCAACACAAAGCTAACGCATTGCGTTCTGACAGGAAAAAAGTGTAGCAATGGACCGGGGGAAGGTAGGTTAGTGGGATGGATTAGACTGCCATTCAGGACAAAGTGAAAGAGTCTCCTTAACCGCCTTGTCGGTATTCCCCAGTGTGGCTCGGGGTGGAATTTCAGTGCCATAAGCGGTAACCCCGAGCCACACTCGGGGTACCGCCAGGGAGAAATCGCTGGATCCTGGAAGAGAGGTTACTTACCTTGTCCCCAGGATCCCGCAATGTATTCCAGCAGTGTACGGTGGCCAGATCTTCCGCCTGATGCTGTGTGCCCCGGCTTCTGTTCCCTGCGAGCATCGCGTCGCATCGCAGGGGGGTGGAACCGGCGGCAAATTCAAAAAGTAAAACACACAAACTCACTGATACATTGTAATCCTATGGATTACATTACTAAATAAAATAAATTGACCTTAGTTTGCCCCCCAGTGCCCTTGCCTGCAGTTTTACTGTACTTCATATATATACATATACACATACATATGTGTGTGTGTGTGTGTGTGTATATATATATATATATATATATATATATATATATATATGTATATATATATATATATATATATATATATATATATATATATATATATATACGTATATATATATATATATATATATATATATATATATATGTATGTATATATATATATATATATATATATATATATATATATATATATATATATATATATATATATTGTATATGTAAATATACTTTAACTTATTTATAGTTATTTATTATATTATAATTTATCATTTTGTGTTTCAAACTTTATCATACCCGAGATGTTATAAAGAAGAACGCACAGTAAAAAAAAATCATATGTAAATAGTTGGTTTGGGCTGCTCATCCTTAAGAATTACATGCAAAATAATGGTACCGCTTTTAGCACCTAAAATCTGAAATAATCATACTGCCAAGGAGGTTAATCATCAAACTGTAGCAGCTGAGGGTATCTCTTATCTATGTAAAGCAAGTAAGCCACTGTGGGGGAATGAGCTGGTTGCAGAAGGTGCCGCACAACTTAAAAAATGGCTGAAGGGGCTGCTAATACCATGCAAAGTGTGCCTGTATGGAGAGTAACAAAGATGGGCATGAATAGGAGAAGAGAGCAAATTGTGCCCTAGGCATGGGCAGCCAGGGCCCATTTAAACATAGCTGTCAAGTCTTCTGGGAAACTTGAGAGATACCCATTCACTGAATCTGATCTCCTGAGGTGGGTGGTATCAGTCCTGTGTGACAGTGCTGTAGGTCCCTTCTTTAGCATTCCAAATAGATTAGATGATATGTTAACAAGTTCTCAGCCAATCAAGAACTCCCCAAATATAGAGTGCTCACTTTGTATCCAGAATGCTACCTCCTCCTTCAGACTCTGCTTCCTGAATGGTGGCACCAGCTTGTTACTCCTCACCTCAAAATACAACAGTAGCCAACAAGCTACAGCTTACTACTGTGAGCTAATGATGAGTTATCGCCAACGTCCCAACACAGCTCAGGTATGGTAGTGGCTTTACTGTTACCATATCGCCAAACTAATTTCTGCACTGCCTGGGTGTGTGACCTCCTCCTTGCGGCTGACTGTGACTGTTTGCTGTGCTGCGCATCCATCTAATGGGATGTTTAGGTGTCAACCTGGCTAAACTTTTGGCACTTATTTATGAGCCAGTTTCACCCTTCAAGGGAGGGTTAGAGTTGCACTTCTGCAGGTAGCACGATGCCTGGATAGTTGAATGTTGGTCGCAAAGATTGGTCTTGCACTGGGGTCCCTTGGTGACTCTATCCACCACTGACCCGAAGAGGTAACCAACTACATGTATCTACTATCTATCCATATAAACAGACCAGGAAAGCCTGGTACACAAGATGAGATTATCGGACGTTTTTTTTTTTATGCATGCTAGTCTTCATATTCAAAATGAAAAGGTTACTCAACGTACAAAAATTTTCATACGTCATTAAAAATTTAGAAGTGATGTAATGTATTGAATTTTTATTATGATTTTGGACGAAAACTACTGATTAAAAGAAAATCGCACAATCTGATATCACACGAGAGAAATTTTCCTGCTTGTCCCATCGCATAATTTCGCACAACTTGGCCTGATTGGCCCTCAAAAGCTGTGTATTAACGCTCAGAATATTGTACGATCGCTTCAAAAGCAGTATTTTTCATATGATTTTATGATCGTGTGTACTAGGCTTAAGAGTTTAAAAAAGCATGTACCATACTTTTTGCTCCATAGGACGCACTCCCCCCCCCCCCCCACCCCCCAAAAAACTGAGTGAAATGTCTGTGCGTCCCTATGGAGCGAATACTGACTAAATCCCTACCGGGTGGTCTGCGGACCCTGATCTAGAGTCTCCCCGCGGTTTCCCGAGTCTCCCTGCTGTGTCTCCCGGCTCAGCTGTCATGTATGAGAACGGAGCCGCTACTTCCTGTATAGGTCCGGTTCACAGGCGGAGTGATATCAGATGCACTCCACCTGTGACAGGAGGAGCCATACACAGGAAGCAATGGCTTTGCTCTATACTGCGGCCGCATGCTTCCTCCCGGGCTTAGCCACAGAGTGCCTACAAGCAAATCCCTGCAAGGACCCACTACTATTACTGTATACTGTGTGTGTGGGTGTGTGTATATATACATATATATACTTTTTCTTTTTATTATATATATATATATATATATATATATATATATATACGTATATATATATTTTATGTTTATATATATATATATATATATATATATATATATTATATTTATATTGGGGATAGACCAATATGTTTTTTTCAGGGCCGATACCGATACCGATATTTTGGTCACAACGTATCGGTATCGGACGATATGGGCCGATATTTAAAGTTTTGAAAAATAAAGACAATTTTTGACACAAATCTGGTACTGAACATGTTAATTTTTATTTAATGCTTAATGGCTGGCTTGCTGGCACCCTGTGGTGGGTGGCTGGCTTGCTGGCACCCTGTGGTGGATGGCTGGCTGGCTGGCACACTGTGGTGGGTGGCTGGCTGGCTGGCACCCTGAGGTGGGTGTCTGGCTGTCTGGCACCCTGTGGTGGGTGTCTGGCTGGCTGGCATCCTGAGGTGGGAGGGTGGCTGGCACAGGGGCTATGGGTGGCTGGCTGGTACAGGGCCTGTGGGTGGCTGGCTGGCTGGTACGGTGCCTGTGGCTGGCAGGTACAGGACCTGTGGGTGGCTGGATGGCTGGTTCAGGGCCTGTGAGTGGCTGGCTGGCCCGTTGGTACAGTGCCTGTGGCTGGCTGGTACAGGGCCTGTGGATGTGGATGGCTGGCTGGCACCGGGCTGCTGTGGGTGGGTGTATGGCTGTGATACACTCCCGCGAGACTAGTCCTGACTCCAGACGAGGCTGTATAAGGTGTGGGAGGCGGCCTAAGAAGGCAGAATGACGTCACAAAAATATTGGCAACATCGGGCAGTTGCGGGGACGATATCGATATATCGGGGAAAGTGCATATCGGCCCCCGATTATGGATCGGTCTATCCCTTATTTATACATTATATATATATATATATATATATATATATATATATATATATATATATATATTTGGGTCAGAATTGTTTTTTCTTGTTTTCCTCCTCTAAAACCTAGGTGCCTCTTATGGTCAGGTGCATCTTATGGAGCGAAAAATAAAATAAGGTAATTTGCTTTTCTTTACTGCAGGTAGATAAGTTAACTATACATGATATGAACAGTAGTGAGTATATAAAGATGATTTCCACAACGGAGATCGAGTGCTGCAGCCTACAAGGGCCATTACACAATACAATACTGATTGGATAAATACAGCAAAACAGTTTAATGGCAGCTCAACAGCACAAATAGACCTGATAAGGGAAGAAGATCAAGATGCAAAAAAAGCAAACAATGGCTTAGTAAAAATGTGTCTTAACCAAAAATGTAGTATACAGTAATTCAGTGTACAGTACATATTCTTAAATGCAGTGGCTGAATTGTTTTTCTTTTTTTCAGCCTTATTTTTCTTTATTGTCACCTGGTGATCCTGCTAATAATACACTTCCTATCCTAGGGTATTACTGTAGGAAAGGACTATAAAATGCCTCGTCTTCATAACAAAGGAAGGTGTTTTGTAGCCCACAAAGATAGCTGAGATCCATATAACTGACAAGAATGCAACAGAGAGAAAAAAAAAAACTGGAAGTTATCAGATCAAAGATTTCTGGCAGGCTCAGCAGTTTATGGGTCTATTTTGCACTTCTTGAACAGATATAGCTAAACACTTTCAATGGTTTATTTAACAGACCAAAATTGACCATATAAGAAAAACTTCATTGTTAAGGTTTTTAAGAATGTTTAGTATTAGGCTTGAATTACACTTTAAAGGTGGACCCTCTGAGGTCCCAAAATGTTGGTGTACTCCAGAGAGAACAAAAAATGGTAACCCTGAAGGGTGTGTTGGTAACCATCACTAATTCTGGATTTTATATACAATAGTTTTCAGGAAACTAAGAAACTATGAGTCGGCACAGCAGTCTATTGGGATCTACTACCAAACTTATATAACTGGGTACCACTCAAGGGTGCTTGTCTGGAGCAAAAATATAGGCAACTACACGCTCTTAAAACTTCCTCACCTGGTATGAATAAATATAAGATGCCTTTATTTATCTAATGATAACTCCCAAATCAGTCTGGGATCTTCCATTTTCACATCTTCCACTTTATATTCGTAATTCATCCCTAACTTAATATATTATTGAAATATAAAAGATAAATATAAAAAAATAAAATAAATGTTATTATCATTCATGCCTGACCCTGAATTGAAATTTTGTCCCAGAGAAATTAATTGTGATGCTTTCTAGAAAAAGGAATTTGCAATTTAATAGAGTAAATCGCCCAGAAGCAAACCACAGTGAGCCTACTCAATTCTGCCCACATATATAACTTATACAGAAAAATAAATATCACGCTGTAATATGTTAATTATCTCCTAAATATACAGAGACAGAAATTTCTGGAGATTTCTAGAGAAGTCTCAGTGTAGAAGATTCCAATGCAGGAATAATTAATATTCATGTGAAGGGGGTCTCCTAATGTCCAGGTTGTTAAGCAAGTTTCTCAACTTAAAGCAGGGACTCCCCTACAATGGCAGCTTTGCAAGTGTAGCACCCTACAGGTAGGTGCTAGTTAAATGTATAGTAGGCCTTGTCTGCCTAACAGCAGGGCAGTGATTTGTTTAGATAGGGTGTCAGGGCTTCCAGATGTGCCTGCTGAGGGGAGATGTATCCCCACTGGCTCCTGTGAGAGGCTTCTCATAGGGCAGTGTGGGAAGCCCAATCCGGGGACACATCCCAGCTTCTAACTACCCCAGAAGGCAGATTATGCTGCAAAGGATTCTGGGAGTAGGTATAAGTTTGGGGGGAAGTGCGTGGCACAGTGTCTTTGGCGGTAGCAGAGTTCCAGGAAGGAGAGTGCGGCTGTCTCTCCTCCTGTCTGAAGAAGGTGGTGTCTCAGGGTGTCGCCTGAGTGTCCAGAGAGTGCTGAGTTGAGCTGAAGAGATCCGATGTGCCGAGAGCCTGCAGAGAGAGAGAGCCTCGAGGAGTATCCGACTCATTCCCTTCTCCCATCCCCTTAAATTCCAATAAAAACCACAAGCAAAGATGCCGGAGGTTTTCGCTGCTTCAGTTATCACACCCAGGGCACAGCTCACGTGGCTGGAGAGGATTCCGGTACTAATGGCAGACCCACATGAGGCCATAGGCCTGGAAACCTTACTACACAAGGATGGCGTGCCAAAGAACCACCATGTCCCACCATTTTACAGTACAGTAACTCGTTGATTCTCTTTACAGGCCATAGGCCTAGATAGGAGTACTTCGCACTCTAACCGAAGCCTCATTTACCTCTCGAGTCCAGATACAGTTAACATACAGTCAGAAATACATCCGGGGCAAGTATGACAAGGGAGCCCAGATGCAGAGAGAAAGAACCTTTCTCTATGCATATCCACAGTATGTGAGGAGTTAGATGGACTCCTTCCAGCACCAATGGCAGAAAACACCAGATGGATTTACAGGAGCTTGAGTGGAGATCTTAAAGCGGAGCTTTACCCAAAAGGCCTCCTCCCCCATTCCTGTTTAAGAAATGGCACTTTTGGGGGGGGGGGGTGCAGGTACTTGAGTACTTGATTTTGACAGGTAAGTATGCATGTTTCATACCTGTAGGAAACCTGTGGAAGCTGGAAACCACTGTGGCTGCTACAGTGATCTCCACAAGCTTTCAGGCCCTGTGCCGAGCAGCTGCTGTGCTGCATTGTGAATACAGGAGGCAGCTTTCTTGTCACATGGAACCTTTCAGGAAACACTTTGCATATTATCAATGAATGCAAAGCATTCACTGATTAGATGAGGTCGGGCGGTGATGTCACAGTCTCCGCCTTATCCAATCAGAGAACACTTTGCATTCATTAAGAAAATGGAAAGTGTTCTCTGAATGGTGCCCGTGCTGAGTGGGCGACCTTCTAGGCAGAAGTGCAGCAGCTCAACTTGGAATTTGTAAGCTAGCAGTGGTATCATAAATCCCAAACATATGGATAGCATCCATAGCTATGATAGAAAAACTCACAAGTTATTTAAGTGGTTTTATCCAAGGGTTGTGCCAGATAGTGGGGATCTGCTATTGTGCCATATTGTCCCATACTTTTGGCATTTACTTCTAGGCCATGGGCCACACCACATGTGCACCTCCTCTCGAGGTGGATCGTGACATCACCATCCCCTCTCCACCATGTCCAATCAGAGGATCCTGTGGTCATTTATGTGCCCATTTCAGACAGGGGCTGGGCTTCCGGATACATCACGTGGCAGGGCTTAGATAGGGAATCTTAAGGAAGGAAGTGTGATGGAGATGCACTACTGGATCCTGGAGAAACAGTTGTTCTTCCTTCAGCAATATAATAATTAGGTTGTTTTGCCTGCAATATCAGATTTGGCGCCATGTGGTAAATTGATGGAGCCAGTGGTAAATTGACTGTTTTTACAGAAACTAGAAACTGTTCACATTCAACAAAATTTTCCATCATTCATCAGTCTAAGGAAGAGAAAAAGGTGAATCCTGGGAATTCAGACTCCATCTTAGATACTGAAAGTAGGAATCAACTCTCAGAGCACATGTTAGACTAAAACTTGCATCTGCGTTCTTCCCCTAAACGCAGCATCGCTGGTGAGAGTTACTTATGGCCATCTACAGCCTAGCTTATTCACTGTATTTCTGTATATTTTTTATACTGATTCTATGTATGTGTATTTGTTTTTTCTCAAAAGCTTCACCCCACCCTGTTTTGTTAATAAAGATTACACTCAGTCTGGCTTATTGCAGAATAGAAGGGTTTCAGCTGCATGTCGAGCTATACACATGGAAACATGTAGCGAGGACGGAAGAGTCCAAGGGCTATGACAGTACGAGAGAGTGAGGATTGGTGCCGATTGGTGTCAATCCACTGGGATAATTCCACAGGCTGTTTATGACCTCTTATGATTTAAAAGGTCTCTCAATGAGGGTGGGCTTACATTGATGTGTACAGTGTGTGGGGATCACATTGTAAAAAGTCTCTAGAGTGGATTGGTTTGATTTAGAGTTTCAAAATCGCCATTGTTTTTGTGCACTGTGACTGGACTGTTGTAGAATTTTTTTTCATTTAAAAGTCAAGTGTTGTTGTTTGATTTATGCACATGTTATAAAGCCCTGCACATTTGGGGTTTACTGCTTTGTATTCACTGAAAGAAAATACAAAGCCTTCTTTGAATGGTGGTCCGACTGTGGTCAGTGTGCAGGGGGGAAACCGCTGGAGCAACACCCAGAAGATCTCAACTATGACTGTATGCAGTGTAGACTACTACTGGGATTTACAGCGTCCCCAGTGGCCCTCCAGATTTAAAAAATGTATACTTACATCGAGCCAGGCTAGATCAATGTAAGTTGGAAAAAAAGATAATTCCTTGAGTTCAGCTTTTAAGCTCATTTACTGCTTTAACTCTCTCATTTTAATCCTTCGGCTGCTAGCATTAGTAAACAGGAAGGTATAAAATATATATATATAGGAATATATATATGTAGGAATAGGTGCAAGAACTCAATTACGAGTGCAGAGTTCAGGGTTGTTACACACAGAGAGCAGAGCTCAGCCCTCTTACACAGCGGCTACATCTGCATTCTCCATCTACATCTCACTTTAACCCCTCTTTAGCTCTGACCCCAACACACAATCCCCCCCCCCTTTCACTGTTCCATCTTCTTCCCCCCTCCCTAAAAGCTCCGCCATTTTGCACATGTCCTACTTTTGTTGCCCTATTAAGCGAAAGCACCCAGCCAGCTCTAGTACCCCCACACACACTGTAGGTGGCTCCACCTCTCTCATTTGCAGGGAGATCATCCAGCAGGGGTGTCTGCATACTGGCACCAGGGAAAAATGGAGATCAGAGGGTCAGTCTCCCATGCGATTCCCTCCTCCCGCCAATGACCACACTGCACCCCAGGCACCTGCATCTCCCTTGTCCCCTTCCTGCACTCAGTAGGATCTGCTCAAGAGATCAGATCTATGGGAGCTGTTGGGAAACAAGCTGTCACTTGTAAAAACAGAAACCAGGCTTCTATGTTTACAAGTGATAGTGGTGAGTGGGGAGAGGAGAGCTTGAGCCAAAGGTGGTGGAGCCCAGCTGAAAGAAAGCCATATACATATATATATATATATATATATATATATATATATATATATATATATATATATATATATATACAGTGGGTACGGAAAGTATTCAGACCCCCTTAAATTTTTCACTCTTTGTTATATTGCATCCATTTGCTAAAATCATTTAGGTTCATTCTTCTTCCTCATGAATGTACACATAGCACCCCATACTGACAGAAAAACACAGAATTGTTGACATTGTTGCAGATTTATTAAAACAGAAAAACTGAAATATCACATGGTCCTAAGTATTCAGACCCTTTGCTGTGACACTCATATATTTAACTCAGGTGCTTTCCATTTCTTCTGATCATCCTTGAGATGGTTCTACACCTTCATTTGAGTCCAGCTGTGTTTGATTATACTGATTGGACTTGATTAGGAAAGCCACACACCTGTCTATATAAGACCTTCCAGATCACAATGCATGTCAGAGCAAATGAGAATCATGAGGTCAAAGGAACTGCCTGAAGAGCTCAGAGACAGAATTGTGGCAAGGCACAGATCTGGCCAAGGTTACAAAAAGATTTCTGCTGCACTTAAGGTTCCTAAGAGCACAGTGGCCTCCATAATCCTCAAATGGAAGACGTTTGGGACAACCAGAACCCTTCCTAGAGCTGGCCGTCCGGCCAAACTGAGCTATCGGGGGAGAAGAGCCTTGGTGAGAGAGGTAAAGAAGAACCCAAAGATCACTGTGGCTGAGCTCCAGAGATGCAGTCAGGAGATGGGAGAAAGTTGTAGAAAGTCAACCATCACTGCAGCCCTCCACCAGTCGGGGCTTTATGGCAGAGTGGCCCGACGGAAGCCTCTCCTCAGTGTAAGACACATGAAAGCCTGCATGGAGTTTGCTAAAAAACACCTGAAGGACTCCAAGATGGTGAGAAATAAGATTCTCTGGTCTGATGAGACCAAAATAGAACTTTCTGGCCTTAATTCTAAGCGGTATGTGTGGAGAAAACCAGGCACTGCTCATCACCTGTCCAATACAGTCCCAACAGTGAAGCATGGTGGTGGCAGCATCATGCTGTGGGGGTGTTTTTCAGCTGCAGGGACAGGACGACTGGTTGCAATCGAGGGAAAGATGAATGCGGCCAAGTACAGGGATATCCTGGACAAAAACCTTCTCCAGAGTGCTCTGGACCTCAGACTGGGCCGAAGGTTTACCTTCCAACAAGACAATGACCCTAAGCACACAGCTAAAATAACGAAGGAGTGGCTTCACAACAACTCCGTGACTGTTCTTGAATGGCCCAGCCAGAGCCCTGACTTAAACCCAATTGAGCATCTCTGGAGAGACCTAAAAATGGCTGTCCACCAACGTTTACCATCCAACCTGACAGAACTGGAGAGGATCTGCAAGGAGGAATGGCAGAGGATCCCCAAATCCAGGTGTGAAAGACTTGTTGCATCTTTCCCAAAAAGACTCCTGGCTGTATTAGATCAAAAGGGGGCTTCTACTAAATACTGAGCAAAGGGTCTGAATACTTAGGACCATGTGATATTTCAGTTTTTCTTTTTTAATAAATCTGCAACAATGTCAACAATTCTGTGTTTTTCTGTCAGTATGGGGTGCTATGTGTACATTCATGAGGAAGAAGAATGAACTTAAATGATTTTAGCAAATGGCTGCAATATAACAAAGAGTGAAAAATTTAAGGGGGTCTGAATACTTTCCGTACCCACTGTATATAGTATATTATACAGCTAAGCCCTTCTGCTTGAATGCCTGAGCTAAGGGCAGATGAATTCTAGGAAGTAAATGCTACATGATCTATCCTGCCCATCGGCCACAGCTAGAAACGCTGGGTGTGCTTTTCAGAGTGATTTCTCAACAAAATAATGCATGGAGCTATTGATGGATGGGTAAGCTTGCTTTGAATATTAAAGTGGTAGTAAACTTTAAAGAAAAAATAAATGTTCTCCTTGCAAAGTAAAGGCATAACATGCTAGTAGGCATCGCATACTAGCACATTATGAAAGACTTATCTTGAAACAAAGCTCTCCAGCGGCGCGCTGTCACTGCTGCAGAGGCTTCCATGTTCACCCAGTCTTCCTTCCGGGTTCGCTGGCTGTGTTCCCTTGAATGGTCGAGCCGCGATGAGGTCACTCCTGCGCATGCACACGGGAATCACGGCCACAGCACACAGCTCTGAAGGAGTGGCACGGGTATGCCGTTCCTTTAGAGTGCATGTGCCAGTAACGTCACTGGCTGCTGCTCACTGGAATATCCCCTAAACGGTGCACATTTAGATATTGATTTTCCCTACAGGTAAGCTTTATTATTAGCTTAGATGTACAGTAGGTAAATATCACATTCAGGAGTTTACTACCGCTTTAAAACTGCTAACTTCAGAAGTAAAGTTACTGAATTTTCAGCATTGTTAGCAGAAAACTTTCATAATCACTGCTCACCAAAGTGGTTGTTGCCCCAGACCAGATCAGTAAAGCTGTATAATCATTAGAGTTTAAATAATGGGGAACATTAAACTGAACTCTTCTCTGAATACGGAGTCTGCATATCTCTTCCATCACATTCAATCAAATACAATCACGAAGCCGAGGGTAAACAATTATAATCAAAGCTTGCATGTCTGGGAAGGAAAAAAAATCAAGTACTTGCGTAACCCAGATTAAACATTAATGACTCCGTAAGGAATGATAATAGCGTTACTATGAACACAAGACTCGTGGATACGGCACACCGCCGTCATACACCTTGTGGATTACAGATCATTATATTGTATCCTAATATGGCTAATAAAGGAACTAATAGCCACTTGACCTCTGGAAGATTTACCCCCTCTTCATGACCAGGCCATTTTGTGCGATATGGCACTGTGTTACTTTAACTGATAATTACGCGGTCATGCAACGCTGTACGCAAATAAAATTTATATACTTTTTTTTCACACAAATAGAGCTTTCTTTTGGCATTCTATGCATGAAGGTAAAAAACCTTCTATATGCTGCAACCCCCCTTACTGACCCCTAACCCTGGGGCATTTTTACACTTACTAATACCTAATGCTGGGGCATTTTCCTCTTACTGACCCCCAACCCTGAGGCATTTTCCTCTTACTGACCCATAACCCTGGGGCATTTTTACACCTACTAACACCCAACCCTGGGGCATTTTTACACTTACTAATCCCTAATGCTGGGGCATTTTCCTCTTACTGACCCATAACCCTGGGGCATTTTTACACTTACTAATCCCTAATGCTGGGGCATTTTCCTCTTACTGACCCCCAACCCTGGGGCATTTTTACACTTACTAATCCCTAACCCTGGGGCATTTTTACACTTACTAATCCCTAATGCTGGGGCATTTTTACACTTACTAACCCCAAACCCTTGGGCCTTTTCCTCTTACTGACCCCTAACCTTGTGGCATTTTTGCACTTACTGAGCCCTAAACATTGGGGCATTTTTACACTTACTGACCCCTAAGTCTGGGGCATTTTCCTCTTACTGACCCCTAACCCTGGGGAATTTTCCTCTTACCCCTATCCTTGGGGAAATTTTCCGTTACTTACCCCTAACCCTGGGGCATTTTTACACTTACTAACCCCTAACGCTGGGGCATTTTCCTTGTACTGACCCCCAACCCTGAGGCATTTTCCTCTTACTGGCCAACCCTCTGGGGCATGTTTACACTTACTAACCTACAACCCTGGGGCATTTTTACACTTACTAACCCTGGGGCATTTTTACACTTACTAACCCCTAACCCTTGGGCATTTTCCTCTTACTGACCCCTAACCTTGGGGTATTTTTTCACTTACTGAGCCCTAAACATTGGGGTATGTTTACACTTACTGACCCCTAAGTCTGGGGAATTTTCCTCTTACTCACCCCTAACACTGGGGCATTTTCCTCTTACTGACCCCTAACACTGGGACATTTTTTTCTCTTACTGACCCCTGACCTTGGGGCATTTTTTCACTTACAGAGCCCTAAACATTGGGGCATTTTTACACTTACTAACCCCTAACGCTGGGGCATTTTCCTTGTACTGACCCCCAACCCTGAGGCATTTTCCTCTTACTGGCCAACTCTGGGGTATTTTTACACTTACTAACCTTTAAACCCTGGGGCATTTTTACACTTACTAACCCTGGAGGATTTTTACACTTACTTACCCCTAACCCTGGGGCATTTTCCTCTAACTCACCCCTTACCCTGGGGCATTTTCCTCTTACTGACCCCTAACACTGGGGCATTTTTTTCTCTTACTGACCCCTAACCTTGGGGCATTTTTTCACTTACTAAGCCCTAAACATTGGGGCATTTTTACACTTTATGACCCCTAAGTCTGGGGCATTTTCCTCTTACTGACCCCTAAATCTGGGGCATTTTTCTCTTACTGACCCCTAACCCTGGGGAATTTTCCTCTTACCCCTACCCCTAGGGAATTTTTCCCTTACTGACCCCTAACCCTGGGGCATTTTTACACTTACTAATCCCTAATGCTGGGGCATTTTCCTCTTACTGACCCCCAACCCTGAGGCATTTTCCTCTTACTGACCCCTAACCCTGGGGCATTTTTACACCGACTAACCCCCAACCCTGGGGCATTTTTACACTTACCCCTAACTCTTGGGCATTTTCCTCTTACTGACCCCTAACCCTGGGGCATTTTTATATTTACTGACCCCTATCCCTGGGGCATTTTTCCTCTTACTGACCTCTGTCCTTGGAATATTTTTCCACTTACTGATCCCCATCCCTGGTTATTTTTGCCAATTGTCACAGTTTGAGGACTGCAATCTAATGCAGGACAGACAAGACTTGATTTTCAGCCTATTCTGACTAAATGGGCGGCAATTTAAGGTGTGGTGGCCCTCTTGGTACCACCTGGCTCAACAAAATTCAATTTTTCAACTGACTTTTGTCCAAGGAGCCAGGTGAAAGATTGTTGGCCAAACAGTGACTGCATCCAAGCAGATACAGTCTCTGTTTGGGTATTCCGCAGCCATAGGTCTCACTGGGTGCTAAATACAATAGCCATCAAGGGAGATTTTGTCATCCTTGGTGAAGAGCACAGAGGAATCTTTGCTTGCATGGCTAGCTTTAGAAAGTTTTAGTTGCAAAGGATCTCATAGCGCAGTTGCTTGTTGTTTTAGAACAAAGATCTCCAAACGTTCTAAACAAAGGGCCAGCCTAATGTCCTTCAAATAATGCTCCATTGTTGGTTTCAATGGGAGGAATAGTGCCCCACCTTTAATGTCAGTGGGAGGAATAGTGTCCCATTGTTGGTGTCAGTGGGAGGAATAGTGTCCCATTGTTGGTGTCAGTGGGAGGAATAGTGCCCCACCTTTAGTGTCAGTGGGAGGAATATTGCCCCACCTTTAGTGTCAGTGGGAGGAATAGTGTCCCATTGTTGGTGTCAGTGGGAGGAATAGTGCCCCATTTTTGGTGTCAGTGGGAGGAATAGTGTCCCATTGTTGGTGTCAGTGGGAGGAATATTGCCCCAACATTTGTGTCAATCGGAGGAATATTTCTCCGTCATTGGAGTCATTGGGAGGAATAGTGCTCCAACATTGGTGTCAATCAGAGGAATACTGCCCCAACATTGGTTTCAATGGAAAGAATAGTTCCCCCATCATTGGTGCCAGTGGGAGGAATACTGTCCTATTGTTGGGGTCAGTGGCAGAAACTTTGCCCCACTGTTGCTGACAGTGGGGGAAATAATGCCCCAAAGGACTGGATAAAAGAAAGCAAAGGGTCATGTCTTGCCATGGGCCGCAGTTTGGAGACCACTGGTTTAGAAAACCAAATGACTCCAGATTTAAAGAGAAACACATGTGTTTGTGAGTAGAGATGGCCTTGCGGTTCGCCCGGCGGTCAGTTTGCGGCGAATTTTGCTTGTTCGCTACCTGCCAAATTTGTGAACACAAATGGTGTCATTCGCGGCGGCCATATTTGTTTACATTGGGGAGAACTTTGACCCGTGACACAGCCGTCAGGTGGAACGGGACAGCCAATTGAAACATTCCAGCACATGGACAGTCCCCCTACCCTATAAATAGACCCGATCTGGCGGCCATTTCACATTACGCTTTCTGCCAGTGTAGGGAGAGGTCTGCTGTGCTCATCAGGGAGAGTTTGCTAGACACATATAGCGCTGTGAAGATCCACAAAAGTCCTTTCCAGGGCTGTTATTTTTCGGTATAGGTCTACTAGTATCTTTTGAGCTTAGGGAGAGGTATCCTGTGGTTGCTTTAGGGGCAGTTAGAGAATGGCTGCAGTCACAAATCGCTCTGTCAATGTCCACAAAAGTCCTTTTGAGGGCTGGTATTTCGGTATAGGTCTAGTATCTTTAGAGCTTAGGGAGAGGTATCCTGTGGTTGCTTTTAGGGGCAGTTAGAGATCGGCTGCGGTCACACACAAATCGCTTTGTCAATGTCCACAAAAGTCATTTAAAATGCTCCAATGTCATTTTAGGGTCTATTACAGTCTCTTTACTCTGGGGCCAGGGATCCCTTGGTTGCTGTAGGGGCAGTTAGAGATCGGCTGCAGTCACACACAAATCGCTTTGTCAATGTCCACCAAAGTCATTTAAAATGCTCCAATGTTGTTTTAGAGTCTATTACAGTCTCTTTACTATAGGGCCAAGTATCCTGTGGTTGCTTTAGGGGCAGTTAGAGATCGGCTGCAGTCACACAGAAATCGCTATGTCAATGTCCACAAAAGTCATTAAAAATGCTCCAATGTTGTTAAAGAGTCTATTACAGTCTCTTTACTATAGGGCTAGGTACTTTATAAAGCATATTATAGTGGATTAGTACTATTATTGTGCACTGTGCAGCATTGTGACAGGTGTGGTGGTGAGACTGAGCGTTTCTGCAGCAACACTACACACAGTGACAAAAGCACTTATAATGTATTATAACTGGTGTGATAGACCAATGCCCCCCCCCCCCCCAATGCCACATATTGAAGTGGGGTGTTATCTGAGTAAACTTTTTCAAGTGTATTTGTGTCATGCAACAATATTGCCTAGTTTGCTGAGTGAAGTCTGGTACACACTGGCCAATTTTTTTAACTGGTGTGCTACACCAATGCCACATATTGAAGTGGGGTGTTATTTAACAGTATAATTTTCTAAGAGTGTATTTTAGTCTTGCAAAAACTTGGCCTCTCGCTGTGTAAACAGTGCTACACACAGTGACAACAGTTACTGGCCAATTATTTGTAGAACTGGTGTAATAAACCTGTCCCCCCCCCCCCAATGCCACATATTGAAATGGGGTGTTATTTAACAGTATAATTTTCTAAGAGTGTATTTTAGTCCTGCAAAAATTTGGCCTCTCGCTGTGTAAACAGTGCTACACACAGTGACAACAGTTACTGGACAATAATTTGTAGAACTGGTGTAATAAACCTGTGGCCCCCCCAATGCCACATATTGAAGTGGGGTGTTATTTAACAGTATAATTTTCTAAGAGTGCATTTTAGTCCTGCAAACATTTGGCCTCTTGCTGTGTAAACAGTGCTACACACAGTGACAACAGTTACTGGCCAATTATTTGTAGAACTGGTGTAATAAACCTGTGCCCCCCCCCCAATGCCACATATTGAAGTGGGGTGTTCTCTGAGTAAGCTTTTTCAAGTGTATTTGTGTCATGCAACAATATTGCCTAGTTTGCTGAGTGTAGTCTGGTACAAACAGCGCCAAACTCACTGGCCAATTTTTTGAACTAGTGTGCTACACCAATGCTCCCCCCCCCCCCCCAATGCCACATATTGAAGTGGGGTGTTATTTAACAGTATAAATTTCTAAGAGTGTATTTTAGTCCTGCAAAAATTTGGCCTCTCGCTGTGTAAACAGTGCTACACACAGTGACAACAGTTATTGGCCAATTATTTGTAGAACTGGTGTAATAAACCTGTGCCCCCCCCCCCCCCATGCCACATATTAAATTGAGGTGTTATTTAACAGTATACTTTTCTAAGATTGTATTTTAGTCCTGCAAACATTTGGCCTATTTTGTTGTGTTAACTCTTCTACACACAGTTACAACAGTTACTGGCCAATTATTTGTAGAACTGGCGGACTGATGGACCGTCAGATAGGGAGGAGAGGCAGGCAGAACTTGCATTGCAGAAGAGGTAGAAAGCAGACTGCAAATGTATCAGGAGCGAGCCATCAACCATGTACAGTCACATCTGGCGCTCCCAGGACGCCGGCACATGGCTCCGCAGTGTGGGCTTTTATTAATGTGTCCGTTGCTGACACCAGTGTTGCCATCTGCAGCCTTTGCAGTCAACGCATAAGTCGCGGTAACACTCACCTAGGGACAACCGCCTTAAGAAGGGACCTGAAATCCCATCACCAAGCCCAGTGGGAGCAAAACTTGTGTATACTGTACCTCTAGCCATCATATACTATGTTCTTTACTGTCAGTTCAACCCATGTGAGCTCATGTTTGCGGCCTAAACAGCCCGCCACCAACTTGTGTATACTGTGAACGCCTACTGTACCTCTAGCCATCATATACTACATTCTTTGCTGTCAGTTCAACCCATGCGAGCTCATGTTTGCGGCCTAAATGGCCCGCCACCTACATGTGTATACTGTGAACGCCTACTGTACCGCTAGCCATCATATACTACGTTCTTTACTGTCAGTTCAACCCATGTGAGCTAATTTTTTGCGGCCTATACAGCCCGCCACCAACTTGTGTATACTGTGAATGCCTACTGTACCTCTAGCCAGCATATACTACGTTCTTTGCTGTCAGTTAAACCATGTGAGCTAATTTTTGGAGCCTATCTGAGTATACTTTTACAAGTGTATTTGTGTCCTGCAACAATATAGCCTCTTTTGCTGAGTGAAGTCTGATACACACAGTGCCAAACTCACTGGCCAATTTTTTGAACAACTGGTGTGATAAACCAGTGGCCCCCCAATACCACATATTGACGTGGGGTGTAATCTGAGTGTACTTTCATAAGTCTATTTGTGCCCTGCAACAATATTGCCTCTTTTGCTGAGTGAAGTCTGCTACACACAGTGCCAATGCCAAACTCACTGGCCAATTTTTTGAACAACTGGTATGATAGACTAGTGGCCCCCCAATAGAACATATTGAAGCGGGGTGTTATTTAATAGTATACTTTTCTAAGATTGTATTTTAGTCCTGCAAAAATTTGGCCTCTTTTGCTGTGTTAACTGTGCTACACACATTGACAACAGATACTGGCCAATTATTTGTAGAACTGGTATGATAAA
This sequence comes from Pelophylax lessonae, assembly GCF_965119305.1. NCBI lineage: Eukaryota > Metazoa > Chordata > Amphibia > Anura > Ranidae > Pelophylax > Pelophylax lessonae. The sequence goes on from NC_138770.1 coordinate 620,078,540, forward strand.
CCTGTGCCCCCCCAATACCACAGATTGAAGTGGGGTGTTATCTACACAGACACATGGTCTAGCAATCATGGGCAGGGAAGGCATATCACTTTTACTGCCCACTGGGTGAACCTTCTGAAGGCAGTTAAGCATGCAACCCGTGGCACCCGTGTAGATTTAGTTGTACCGCAACGGATTGCAAGCAGGCTTGCCTCTTATTCTCCTCCTCCTCCATCCTCCCTCTCCTCCTCGGCTGACTCCTCCTCTTCCGCTGCTACCGTCTCTTCTCCTGCGCCGCCCAAGATCCCCAGAACCTATTCCACATGCCAGGTGAGACGTTGCCATGCTGTGCTGTGTCTGTTGTGCCTGGAAGCCAAGAGCCACACTGGTCCTGCACTCCTTTCAGCTTTGCGTTCACAGGCAGATCAGTGGCTGACACAGCTGAATTTGTCAGTTGGTAAAGTGGTGTGCGAGCACGGTGCCAATCTGCTGAGCGCACTGAAACAGGGCAAAATAACACACGTGCCATGCATGGCACACATCCTAAACTTGGTGGTGCAGCGATTCGTTGCCAAATACCCTGGGGTCCAGGACGTCTTGCGGCAGGCCAGGAAAATCTCGGGCCATTTCCGAAGATCTTACACAGCCATGGCTCGCCTTGCTGAGATTCAGCGGCGACACAACCTGCCCCTCAGGCATCTTATTTGTGACTGCCCGACGCGATGGAACTCAATGTTGCATATGCTCGATAGGCTGCTCCAGGAGAAACGTGCAGTTAATGACTACCTGTTCAAACTCGGTGGCAGGACAGGTTCTGGGGAGCTTGGGTTTTTTTGCACCTCGCCAGTGGCTGCTCATGCGGGACGCATGCAGACTTCTGCGGCCATTCCATGAGATCACCAAACTGGTCAGTCACGGCCAGGGCGCCATAAGTGACATCATACCTTACGCCTTCTTTCTGGAGCATGCATTGCATCGTGTCATTGATCAAGCCGTCGAGGAGCAGGAGCAGGAAGATCAGGAAGTCGCAATGTTGAATGAATTCCCAGTGGGTGCTACTCCATATGAGATAAATCAACAGCAGGAGTCTGAAGAGGAGTCAGAGGAGGAGGATGGTGCTGGGGGGATGAGGAGGAGCAAGAAGAGCATGCTTTAAACCTTTCTGGGATCCCTGGTGTTATCTGTGGATGGGGGGAGGAGAACGAGGACGACATTATCCTGGATGATGAGCTGGAAGCAGGCCACTACACCGCTTCCAGTTTAGTGGAAATGGGGGCCTACATGCTGCAGTGTTTTAAGGGGGACCCCCGTATAAAACGCATAAAGGCCAAGGACCATGTACTGGGTGGCAATGTACTTAGACCCCTGGTACAAACACAAAATGGTGGAAATATTACCACAATCACAGAGGGCGGTCAGAATGCAGCACTTCCAGGCCTTGCTGCGGGAAATGCTGCATTCTGCTTTTCCGTGCGCTTGGCAGAGGAATTTCCAGTCACAGAGAGACAGTTGCGGGTAGCAATCCAACAGCGCCTGCAAGAAGAGGGCGGTTGGAAGATGTCTTGGTCACTTCAGATATGAGATCCTTCTTTCAGCCCAACCATCGACAGCTGTACTCCCGATCCAGCATGAGGGAACGCCTAGACCGACAGGTGTCTGACTACATCGGGTTAACGGCCGATGTGGACGCTCTGAGGAGTGATGAACCCCTGGACTACTGGGTGGGCAGGCTTGACCTCTGGCCAGAGCTTGCACAATTTGCAATGGAAATGTTGGCTTGCCCCCCATCCAGTGTCCTGTCCGAAAGGACGTTCAGCGCAGCAGGGGGGATCGTGACCGATAACCGCAATCGCCTAGCTCATGACAGGGTAGACTACCTCACATTTATAAAAATGAATGAGGCATGGATCTCTGAGGAATTCAACACATGTGACCAGTAGACCCGGTTTCATCAAAATTCCTCCACCCACAACAATTCCTGGTCCTTGGCTTCGCTACATACAGCGGCATAAAAGACATTTCATGTTCATTGAATGGCAAATTTTTGGGGCCTTTCAGGGCCGACAATTATTTTTTCTGTGAATGCCTAATGTACCTCCAGCCACCAAATACTACGTTTTTTGCTGTCAGTTCAAACCATGTGAGCTAATTTTTGGAGCCTATACAGGCCGACACTTACGGTTCTGTGTACTATGAACACCTACCATACCTCTAACCATCAAAAACTAAGTTTTTTGCTGTCAGTTCAAACCATGTGAGCTAATTTTTGGAGCCTATACAGGCTGACACTTACGGTTCTGTGTACTGTGAACACCTACCATACCTCTAGCCATCAAAAACAATTTTTTTGCTGTCAGTTACAACCATGTGAGCTAATTTTTGCAGCCTATACAGGCCGACACTTACTTCTGTATGCTGTGTGAATGCCTAATGTACCTTCAGCCACAGAATACTACGTACTTAGCTGTCAGGTAAACCCATGTGGGCTAATGTTTGGGGCCTGGAATTGGCGACACTTACTTCTGTATCCTGTGAATGCCTAATGTACCTTCAGCCAAAAAAAACTACATTCTTAGCTGTCAGGTAAACCCATGTGGGCTATTTTTTGGTGCCTTTTATGGCCGACACTTACTTCTGTTACCTGTGAATGCCTAATGTACCTTCAGCCACAGAATACTACGTTCTTAGCTGTCAGGTAAACGCATGTGGGTTAATTTTTGGGGCCTGAAATGGCCGACACTTACTTCTTTATCCTGCAAATGCCTAATTTTTCAGACTGGAAATAAAAATCAACGGGTCTGTAAAGGTTCCGCCAAATTGTGGAATGGATTCGGACCCATTTTACAGATGTGTGAATGGAGCCTATATGTATTAGACAATGTATTTACTGGCTGCTGTCAGTTCTGGCTGATTTATGAAAACATATATATATATATATATTTTGCTGTAAAAAAAAAAATAAAAAAATTTAGGGCAACTTTTTCAATTGCAATACTTCTGTTATGACATTGTCCATGTGCTGGGACTATTTGTGCACAGCTAGTACGTCTTTTGTGGCTGCAAATATGACCTAAAGGTTTTTAAAAGTTCGCCTCCCATTAAAGTCAATGGGGCCCGTCGCAAACTTGCGGTTCACGGACTTTTGAGAAAATTCACGGCTGGCGTTCGCGAACTGCCCCGGCCAATGTTCGTCCATCACTATTTGTGAGATCTATCATTAAGATTTTTTTTAAAAAACATGGATAGGGTCCCCAGTGGGAACCTTACCCAAGGTTAATCAATCAGAGCTTGGATCAATCAGGAGACAAGTCAATATGTAGCTATTCGCGTAAAATTTTTATCCTTACCTATTTCATTTCTAGAAAAAAAGCTGCTTTTGTACTTTACTTTTACATGTGTGTATGAGGATGGGCAGTGTGCGTAGTGCATGTTTACAGAGTCATATTTAGGTTGTTATGGGGATGATTTACTTTGTTACCACACCCGGTATGTGTGTGTTCAGGAATCAGACTGCTTTCATCTGCAATTAAAGGACAGTAACATAAGTTGTCTTGGACAAGAGGAATTTTATTTTTTATATAAAAATGTCTCTGGGACAGGGTGAGTGATAACAAGAAAATACATTTGCACTTTACTGGAAAGTCAATGTAAATGCTAAAACGTAACTGATGTTTGTTAGATTCTTTTATTTTTGCTGTGTATGTCTTTGTTTTGCATCAGATTATTTATTTAGCCTTTTAACGTTTTTTTTTTTTTTTTTTTTGTTTTTTTAGATGTGTATATTGCTGGCTTAAAAGTTCAGTATTATAAAAATGGATACTTATTTTTTAAATTGTTGCTCATAAAACAAATGATATGATCTCTTGTTATAGCTTTTGCTTACTAAGACCTCTGCATCATAATGTTAAAGCTTACCACAAAAAAAAGCTAACTATGCAGAAAAAAATACAAATATTAGAGTTGTTTTACTTGTCAAAAGAATGTTTATTTCTGTCCATCCAATCCTGAGAGTTACACAGCTCTGCCACACAGCACAGAGAGGAGAGGAGAGGAGACCTAATTATTCTTTGTTGCAATTCAGTAACGCTTAGGCCCCTTTCACACGAGCGATCCGATCCGGCTGTCCGTTTTTCAGGCAGACCTGATCGGATGCTCCATGCATCCCTATGCGGCAGCAGGTGTCAGCAGAGACAGGTCCGCTGCTATCCGATCCTGTCCGTGACATCCGGACGCATGGAAACCCTATTTTGCCCCTATAGTAAAGAGACTGTAATAGACCCTAAAACGACATTGGAGCATTTTAAATGACTTTGGTGGACATTGACAAAGTGATTTGTGTGTGACTGCAGCCGATCTCTAACTGCCCCTACAGCAACCACAGGATCCCTGGCCCTATAGTAAAGAGACTGTAATAGACCCTAAAACGACATTGGAGCATTTTAAATGACTTTGGTGGACATTGACAAAGTGATTTCTATGTGACTGCAGCCGATCTCTAACTGCCCCTACAGCAACCACAGGATACCTGCCCCTAAGCTCTAAAGATACTAGACCTATACCGAAATACCAGCCCTCTAAAGGACTTTTGTGGACATTGACAGAGCGATTTTTGACTGCAGCCGATCTCTAACTGCCCCTAAAGCAACCACTGGATACCTGCCCCTAACCTGAAAAGAGACTGTAGAAGGCCTATACCGAAATACCAGCCCTGAAAAGGGCTTTTGTGGATCTTCACAGTGCTATATGTGTCTAGCAAACTCTCCCTAATGAGCACAGCAGACCTCTCCCTACACTGGCAGAAAGCAGAATGTGAAATGGCCGCCAGATCGGGTCTATTTATAGGGTAGGGGGACTGTCCATGTGCTGGAATGTTTCAATTGGCTGTCCCGTTCCACCTGACGGCTGTGTCACGGGTCAAAGTTCTCCCCAATGTAAACAAATATGGCCGACGCGAACTACGCCATGTGTCCGAAAATTTGGCGGGTAGCGAACAAGCAAAATTCGCCGCGAACCAACCGCTGGGTGAACCGCAAGGCCATCTCTATTAGAGAAAATTCTAGAAACTGTGAATTCATTGTTCAAAGGATTTAAGGCTCTTAATATATGTAATTTATACAGTTAATTTTTATCACTTGAATTATTTTTCCCATTTTGGGCATGAGTGGGGCCTCATGTCCAAGTTTTGCCTTAGGCCTCACAAAGCCTAGAGCCGCCTCTGCGTGAAGATGTGGCTAGGCTGCAGGGAATAATTTTCAACAATGCATAAATCATGTTCACTTGAATTTTTAAATTGTATGATGTATATGGAAATATCAATATCAGAGATTACCAAAATAATTGTAGTGATTCCATCATCACAAGAGATCACCAAAATTGCTTCCTCAATATGCATGGCTAAGATTCTTCCGAAGGGACTGCAACTTGAATTCAAGCTCTCTGGTTTAGATACAAAAGAGTTAACATTTTTTAATCTATGATGATTCTGTATTACATTTTGTTACAAATTAGCTATTAACTTCCAAGTCAGGTCCACAGATGTACGATTAACACTTCTTCTAAGGTTTATGATTTATTAATGAAAAAGTAAATTGACACTCATGCACATCAACATCAATATCTGACTTGCTAAATACATAAAACGCATCAATTTATCCATATGTCTAATGGAAATGCACTTTGAGAAGTGGCTAATCTACAAATGCAGGCGCCAAACCTCATTTTAAATATTATATTTTTTTATTAATTCCCGAGTGATGTAGCAAAGTATTTAGAGCGCAGCTGGGTTGATAGAAAGAAAGCACAGGGTCAGCAGAACAGTGAATGTATTGCTCTTTTCAGAAACACAGTCTACAAAAGATACTAAATTCAGACGACTTTACAAAATACTGTGACAGTTGTCTTAAAGCAAAACAGACGGCATCTTATAAAAACTTACCAAGCAAGCAGATAGGAATAAAAGAACATTTTTTGCAGCAGTAATTACCTGCTGTTTAGGGCTGTTTACCACAGTAATTCCTTTCCACCACTAGATGTTCTGAGTCTTCCCGGTTGAAGGATAGGCAGCCATTGAACCCAAATCCTCTGAGCCTCAGTCTGGATTCAGAGTATATCTGCACTGATTTCCCACATCATTATATGGGTGCCATTGGATGCAGACATAAGAACTGCTCTCTGCCAGGGGAGAAGAGAAGAGGAAGGACTTATGACATCATCGCACCAGACAGAGGACCCTAACGCCTTTAAATTCTCCAAACAGACTGCTAAACAGGCCTCTCGCCTCTCTTATATCACTACATAATTTGTCTCAGAATCCTATTAGAAGTGTGTAGTAATGACCCCCTAAGGAACGTCTGGGTTTAATGGGCTCTCCTAGACTTTCTATTGGTAATCTGGCTTACTACCTGCCTAATGTAGAACTGAGTAGGCTAGGAGGATATCTACTTTCAAATATCTTCAGTCCCTCTCATAGAGTATTAGTTGATCTTTACAGGAGAAGTTTGGTGCATGTAAAAAATTAAACATACATACTAACTCCTGTGCTGCACCATTGGTTGAATACCAAAGCTGTCCCACATCGGCCCTAAGCCCAAGAACTGAGCAATCACATGATCACTGTCAGTCACCGGCTCTCTGCCCCTACAGCACTCACTGGAGCATTGGGCTGAAGAGGGGGCGGGAGTGGCTGGCACAAGTGCTGAGAGGGTGAGCCAGCTGCTGATCAGGCATCTGGGTGGATGTCAATATGGTCAGCGGCTCTGTGATGTCAACTGACAGTAGGCTTTAGCCCGCTGTAGGCTGACTCTAGGAGACCCCAAGTAAGTGCAAACCTGTGACCCACAAAAGAAGATAAGCCAAAAAAGCTTTGGCCATACTTCTATTTTAAGCAAAGACCAACAGTTTCCAACAGTGGACCTTTAAGCAGAGACCTGCGACGGACTAAGCAGAACTCTCCCTTAAATGCCACCTGCCTGTACTTTCAGGCCCTAACCTAAACCAACTTCCAATGTTAGGGCCTTGGCTCCGCAAGCAGCTGGCCTGGGAAGCAAAAGATGTCTGGACTCTTCTCTCCCTCCCTAGGCAGCAGTCTTGGGAAGCAATGTCTGGATTCCTCACACATTGCACCATTCTAGAACGGCTCCCCAAATATACACATCCTTCCTCGGCCTATAGCACTGGCAACAGACCTCCTAGTGATTGGCCAGAGAGCAACATAAAAATTCAGCCTTCATCCCAGTCAATGCCTTTTGAGATGAAACGTGTTGGATTGGAGCTAGCAAAGTGACGTCAACTAGCGCGGACCGCACTGCAGGGGGGCATGCAAGCTTTTATCCTATATCGCTCAAATTCTTTGTCCTTGATGTGAGTGCAATTTTCATTTAATAAACCAGCTTTATACGCATTAATGTACTATGAGTGACTTCCATTATCTTTTATAATCACATAACGTGATTAACGAGATTAAGACGCACCATAAGCCTGGATACATTCCCTGGAGCTAGCTGACCACTTGTCTTCGGAGATGCTTCCACTCACACGCATATGATCTCCTGGTGGGATCATTTGATTCGTTAAACGGGCAATTTTTACATATAGAGCACAGCGGTGACACACTTTCCATAGTGGACTATTTCAGCTGCACTACAACAGTTTGTTGTATTTGCATGTGGGAAAGTTGGAGCATCATCTCTTCACTAAACACATTGAATTGTGGAGCACTGGACTATTTATGAACTTTTTGCTGCATTTATTATTTGTCATTTTTTGTGAACAGATCGTGGCTACAAAAAATATTTTTGATGTAATTCACTTGATACACCTTTCTAGGCAACAAGAGTTTCACTTGTTAAGTGACACTTTGCCAATTGAACTTTCACTATTGTTTGATTTTGCCTATTGCACATTGTTTTATTGCATCTGTTACCTAATCATTTTTAGGATAATATCCCAGTCAAAAACAGTGCATCTTATTTATTTTACAATACGTTTACATCTTTTTATCCTCACTAATCAAGGAGTGTTTGATTGCAGCAGTTTTTTGATTTCACATATTTGCAGCTGAGCGCACCTTTTTGTATTGTTTAATAAAAATTCATAACCCATAAAATAGTTTTTTTTATCTCTGACTACCAGAGAACACTTTCCAGAATAAGGCAGAAGTAAACAATATCCTTGGCCTGGGTGAAATCCAGCAAACTTAGAAAACAATAACAATAGAAGCTCAGGCTCCTCAGGAATTCTAAGTTCATTCCTATGGAATGCCTGCAATTTGAATTCAAGCTCTGTGCAGGCTTCTTTGAAAATAAGTGAGACAATCAGACAAGCAGCAAGTGAAACTTCCTGGGAGACGAGGAGATAGTTACAGTGCATGCAGCTGATGACGACATCAGTGCATGCGCTCTGAAGGAACGGCCACCCGTGCCATTCCTTCAGAGCCCTGTGCCGTGAAGGGTGGCTCCCTCGTGCATGCTCGGGAGTGATGTAATCGCACCTCCGGCCAATCAAATGACCGGAGGACGCAATCCAGGAAGCAGGACGGCCGAACATGTTGGCCATCCTGTCGCTGACCAGGCGGAACTGCGGGGGCTTTGTTTTTAAGGTAAATACTTCATAATGAGCTAGTATGTGATGCATACTAGCTCATTATGCCTTTGTCTTTACAGGGTTTTTTTTCTCATTTTTTTCAGAGGGTTTACTTCCTCTTTAACCACTTAAGCCCCGGAAGATTTTACCCCCATTCCGACCAGGGGGTATTTTGCGATTCGGCACTGCGTGACTTTAATGGACAATTGCGCGGTCGTGCGACGCTGTACCTAAACGAATTTGGCGTCCTTTTTTTTCCCACAAACAGAGCTTTCTTTTGGTGGTATTTGATCACCTGTGCGATTTTTTGATCACGCGCTATAAACAAAAAAAGAGCGTCAATTTTGCAAAAATAGCAATATTTTTCACATTTTTTTATATGAAATTCCCCAAAAAAAAAATTTAAAAATCAAAATTTTTTTACTTTTTCGGCCAATTTGTTTTATGCTACCTATGTTTGGTAAAAAAAATCGCAAAAAGCGTATTTTGATTGGTTTGCGCAAAAGTTATCGCGTTTACTAACAAAGGGAAAGATTTCTGTCATTTTTGTTGTTTTTTTTTTTAACGTGTAATGGCAGCGATCTGCGATTTTTTTTGCGGTACTGCGACATTGGGGCGGACAGATCGGACCCTTGACTGACATTTTTGACACTTTTGGGGTTACCAGTGACATTTCTACAGTAATCAGTGCTATAAATATGCACTGTTACTGTAAAAATACACTGGTAGTGAAGGGGTTAACTTTATTTGGGAGGGAGGGGCTGTGTGTATCCCTAGGGGCGTGCTTTCTACTGTGATTGGCTGGGGCTTGAGCTGTATGGACACTGATCAACGGATCTACATACTAGATCCGAGTGATCAGTATCCTAACAGCAAGGAGAATGACAGGCAGCTTGTTTACACAGGCTGCCTGACATTCTCCCTCTCCCCCGCCGATCGCCGAGTGACCGGCAGACATCGGGTCCGCCGGTCACACGCGCGGGGGGGTCCGTGACCACGCGGGAGCGGGAGCGCGCCTCCGGGGGCGCGCGCTCGCTCCCTAGACCCTCACAAGCTAGTGACGTAGCCCTACGTCACTTTGCCTGTGAGGGGCTGACTGCCGACGTAGATCGGCGTTAGGCAGTCGGCAAGTGGTTAAGTGCAGTGGAGGGGTTTGGGGTCTTTAAAGACCCCAGATCCCTCCATAAAGAGTACCTGTCACTGCCTATTACTGTCACAAGGGATGTTTACATTCCTTGTGACAGCAATAAAAGTGATCAGAATTTTTATTTTAAAGGGACAGTGTAAATAAAATAAAATAATTAAGAAAAAATATTTTTTAAAGCGCCCTATACACCCATGCTCACGCTCCAAAGAAAACGCATACATAAGTCCTGCTCCTCAGGAATCCTAAAAGCATTGCTAGGGAATGCCTGCAATTTGAATTTAAGCTCTGTGCAGGTTTCTTTGAAAAGAGGTGAGACAATCAGACAAGCAGCAAGTGAAACTTCCATGGTGGTTCAATACACAGAGTATGGAATACCAAGCGTGCCTGTCATAAATTACATTTTTTTTTTTTCAAGTTTAAAAAAACAAGGCAACCTCAGATTGAAATGGCAAGGAAATAGTTCTACACGTGAATTATTAAAAATGCCTGCTTAGTAGTTATATAGATTATATTATGTTTATTAGTGAAAGTTGAGTTTCCCTTTTAACACTGCAATGAGGCTCTTCTAGTGAAGTGGGAAGTCGACTTCAGTTGACAAATTCATGTCCTATTTTTTAATGGCTGCCAGCTACAGTATAGATGTGTTTCGCTACATCAACGTGAAAATGCTCAAATTTAAATGTATAGCTAGCGGTCTTTGCAAAAACAGCCACAAATAGCTGCTGTTGCGCAGTGTTCATTAGCCTCCCTATCTATTATAAATGAGTCCATTCTCTCAGTCAGCCGTTTGTTAAGGAGCTTATCAGGGGATGGCGCTGGTGAAGTGCGCTGTGTGAGGGTGCGCTGACCTACTTGAATCTATTTTTTACCCCAGTGTGGCGCACTTGCTTGAATCTTGTTTATCGTTATTTTTACTCCAGGAAAATAGTGCAGAACATATTTCCAATTCCAGCTAAAGAAAGGGACACTCTGGGGTTACCAAGGGCTTAATGTGTTACTAAACCCACAACAGCAAAATCAGTGTGTATATGCAGTAAAGCATGCTTGTTATACTCACTGTGAAACATAAAGGTTTAATCCTCTGCATTGTGTAAAAAAAACTGTTTGATCGTGTCTTCTCTGATCCTTCCCTTATTCCACTGTCCCCAATCCATCTCCTGATGAGACAGAGGCTAGGGGACAAGCTGCACATGCTCAGTTTGGTGTATATTGCTAAAGCTTTTTTATTTTCTTGGAAGAGTGCATGTGATCAGCACAGGGCCAATCAGCACTGCCCAGAGAGAGGGTCAGGAGTCCTGTAGCCTGCTAGGACAGTCAGAGTAAAATTAAAACTCCTCCTACAAGCTTTACCAGACACTGATAGAAGTCCCACCACTGCTATATACTGCTGATGAGAAAAAGTATATTTACTAAAACAATTACATTTACATGTTCTGTGTACTGTGGGAGAGCAGATATAGCGAATGCAGGGTCCTGGGTTTGGTAACACTTTAACCACAAATCACGTACCTTTACGTCATCTTGCTAAAGTGGTTGTACTGCTGTGGCTGTAGCTGCAGGCATCACCCCGGTACCGTTTTTTTGGAGCTGACATTCGGCTTTCTAGTAATAACCAATGCGGCTAAGCAGCTACTCAGCTGTTATTATATTGAGCGGGAGGGGACCGGACCCCCCTCCCACCGCCTTCCGCTGCTCCGGAGTCCCAAATAAAGCCGTATTCGGCTTTGATCGGTTCTCCAATGTGAAAAACAGCCAATGGCGCCGATTTAAAAGAAATTACAATATTCAAAAACATCGATCTTGGCGCTTTGAATACTTTTAAGTGCAGTGGAGGGGTTTAGACCCCAGATCCCTCCATAAAGAGTACTTGTCACTGCCTATTACTGTCACAAGGGAAGTTTACAAACCTTGTGGTAGCAATAAAAGTGATCAGACATTTCTTTTTAAAGGCACAGTGTAAAAAAAAAAAAAAATTTAGTAATTAAGAAAAAAAAAAATTTTTAAAGCGCCCTATTCCTACATGCTTGCACGCCAAAGAAAACGCATACGTAAGTTGCACTTGCAAAATATGTTCAAATCACATATGTGAGGTATCGCTGCAGTCGTTAGAACAAGTGCAATAATTCTAAAGCTGGATACACACTAAACAACTTTTGTTGCCAGATTTCCTTTAGATTTAAGCCCCGTACACACGTACTGATCGTCGGCCGAACGATCGGCCGTCTTTTGTCCAGGGCTGTCGTGTCTGTTGAAAACTGCAAAAGACTGCACACGAATTTTGTCGGCCAACAACAGCCGACTGCAGAAGTGATGTCATGTGATGGTTAACTTTCCTTGTCTTTTTTCTTTTCTGAGCATGCCCAGTCTTGCAAATCTGCTGTCTGTCGGCCGAAATCTGTACTGACTGGCGAACAATCGGCCGTTCTGGTGTTGGCCAACAAAAATTTTAATGCCTGCACGACAGATTCTGTTCCGCCGAAAATGCGCTGTCGGCTGTCGGAAGCATCATACTAACAAGCCTACAATCGGCCGATCGGTCGCCGGCCGAATATTTACAGCCGACAATCGGTACGTGTGTACGGGGCTTTACCTTCAACTATGTAGTGCAAGGGCCTGCCTGATTGCATACAAATTAAAAGTGTTTAGATTTAAACTCCTATTATATGGTTTTGGTAAATCAAGAGGAAAAAATCTAAAGACAATTGTATAGTGTGTATGGCCCATAACACAAGACCTCTTCTGTAATTCTACACAGGTAACTGTTAAAAAATTTTTAAAGCGTGGCCTATGGAGATTTTTAAGTAATGTAGTTTGTCGCCCTTTCGTTTTTTTTTTAATTCAGTGAAATGTATTTGTTCCAAAAAAAAATCATGTTTGAAAGACTGCTGCGCAAATACAGTGCGGCATAAGATATTGCAACAACTGCCATTTTAATCTCTAGGGTCTCTGCTAAAAAAATATATAATGTTTGGGGGGTTCTAAGTAATTGATTTTAACTTGTAAACAACAAATGTCAGAAATAGGCCTGGTCCTGAAGTGGTTAAAGGCAATCTACAGGCAGATATTAAAAAATCCCCAGTCACCTATTCATTACAAAACTTCTAAATGTACTTTTTGCATTGAACTGCGTACCTAAAGTTGGCCATAAACCAGTAAATTTTCATAAGAAAATTTTCATTTTCAGAACGTTTGTTTGATTTTGTATTGGTGAGTGGGGTCAAATAGATGTTTGTTTTCAATTGAAGTAATGAGAACAATTGAATGAGCAAGATGAAAATTTTTTCACGAGCGAATAAATTCTGATTTGCCCCGGTAATTTGACACAGTAGGCCACGCCCCTGACAAGAGTTTGACAGATAGCATCAGATGCGTATTGTTCCACTATAATCAGTTTGAAAGCAGGAAGTGAGGGGAGTGATGCTGGAGCTTTATGCCCCATACACACATGCAGATTATCTGCAGACTTTTGTCTGCAGACTTACCTTTTCTATGTAGTGCAAGGGCCTGCCGGATTGCATACAAATTGAAAATGTTTAGGTTTGACCTCATATTATATGGTTTTGGTAAGTCTGCAGACAAAAGTCTGCAGATAATCTGCACGTGTGTATGGGGCATAAGACAGTGATGGAACAATGATGTGAAGCTAGGTAAGCCCTTATGGACAGGGAGGGCAGGACAGGTAACGGGGTGTTTTTTTTTTTTTTTTTAAATACACAGAATGCAATAAGGAAAAAAAAACATTTAGGCTTTAGAGCCACTTTAATGATGGCAAAAAAGAATATTCTAACAAACAATGTTTCTACTGGATTGGCTAGATTTGCGTTATTGCATTTTTAGTTTAGCTATGCTGTCTAGCAGGGGTGTCTGCATTATAGTACAAGCTGAACGGAATTACAAATCCTTTGAAAGATAAACCAGATCATATTTATTCAATGTATATTTAAAAACAGTGACATGTACCCAAAGGGATGCAAAAATGGGCATACCTTATCCATGGGCGTCCGCAGAACTTTTTTCAGGGGGGGGGGGGGGAATTTTTAAGGTCACCCATGCTCCATCCTTTTTCAACAGTGTCATTATACTTATTTTGAGCATTTATTTTTAAAGAGCAAACAGCAGCATTTATTTTTAAAGCATTTGTTAACCTGAAAAAAAAATGATCCTGTTCCCTTAAAGCATGGTATGCAGTGCATTGCTGTATAATTTGGCCCCTTCTATCACCTAAAATACCTGGCTGATCCTGCCTGGCTATGTCCTCCCCTCTGAGCCCTGACACTGTGGTCAGTTTACGTGCCTCCGTCATCCTGTGTGCCCCTGTGTTTTGTAAAAATAAGCCATTCTTTACAAATTTTCAGAACGCCACTCGCCGATCACGTGACCCAACACCTCTCTCCTCCTCTCCCCCTCCTCTCGACTGACATCAGTGAGGAATCCTCGGCCCGGCCCGCTGCAGGCAGCTGTCAGACGGGGAGAGGAGAGAGCTGACAGGTCACGTGAGTGGCACTTGACCCTCTGAAAACTGGTAAAGAGCGGCTTATTTTTTTAAAACACAGACACCGGGGCACACAGGATTAATAAACAGACCAGACAGGATGGTATAAAGTGGCTTAAAGTGGAGTTCCAGCCTTTTCTGTGTTTATTAAAAGTCAGCAGCTACAAAAAGTGTAGCTGCTGACTTTCAATAAACACACACTCACCTGTCCCCTGGTCCAGCGATGCGGCCGCCCAAAGCCTCGATCCTCACCCTCTGGTCTCAGCGGCACCGGTATCACTGGTGTGGGCACCCGGCTGTGACAGTTTGCGGCTTCACAGCCGGGTACGCACTGCGCCTGCGCGAGTTGCGCTGCGTGTCTTGATTGGCCGGAAATCTTCTGGGACCTCTGACATGTCCCAGAGGATTGCAGGGAGGGAGGGGGAGAGGAGAACTTCCCCTCAGGGCGCCGCGGCGCTCCGAGCGGAAGTGGGAGCGGGTATTTGTCAAAACTAGGTACCCGCTCCCCCCCCCCCAAAAAAAAATTACATGCCAAATGTGGCATGTCAGGGGGTTAAGACTACCTAAAGCGGAAGTTCCATTTTTGAGTGGAACTCCGCTTTAACAATCATTTGAAAGGGGAACTTGAGATTCCAGGGGGGGGGGGGGCATTTGCCCCTACCTGCGGATGCCCATGACCTTATCATAAGTCCTTCAAATTTCACATGTTGGTAGAGTAACTCTTCCTCTATAGTAATTATAAACTTTTTCATTGCAGGTAAATAATGGACTCCAGGCAGAAGCAATGTGCTCCCATTGAGTTCTTGAAGAAGGAGGGGTGCATGCTGTCTGCAGTTTCTGGCATCCACAGAATTATTCAGAATGTTTAAGGAGATGACAACATTGGCAAGAGCAATGTCTTGTCATTGGTGATTCTTGTCAATGGTATCATCTACATAAATATTGTGTGGATGCTGAACAGCTTGCCCCTCTCCTTTGTCAAGAACTCAATGATAGCACATTACTTCGTATTGGAATCCATTGGAATGAGAAAGAAGAGTTACTATAAATACAGTTACAGGGGGAGATCAGATGTTCTATATTTGAAGAGTTACTATAAAGAAAGAGCTATTCTACCAACATGCAAAATTTGAATGACCTATGTACAGTAAGTTCATAAAAAATCATACCCACTTTTGCTTTGCATTTGGGACAGCCCTCATACAATAAAGAAAAGTGGAAACACTTTCTTTTAATTCCCCTAAACATGGTTGGATGTTTGTAGTATCCTCATGTGCCTATTTCTCCTCACTTCACAATCTAGCTCAAGTGGCCCTGATTGTGAGGCTTTCATACCATGGGCCTGATCTACTAAAAGAAAATTTACTAAGGAAGGGAGCCATCACTTTGAAGATAATTGGTTTCCTTATCTTTCATGTTTGCATGAGCACACAGACCTACACACACCCAACGAACGTGGTGTTTTAAAGGGACAGCTCTAATTTACAATAACACATAGTGAATAGTGGTCTATACCTGTTTTATCACGGTTATGTGATAGTTTATGTTTTTGGGGTTGTATTCTAGTTGTGCAAAGAGAGCTCACACAAACACTTGAAGGTATAACATTTATTTAGGTAATGACAAATACAGATAACAAATGTAATAAATAATATTAGAAAGTATAACAAAAATACTTAACTAATGATTCCTTTTCCGTCACAGAGTCGCCCACTTGTGCGGCATGGCACAGATGATCAGACCAGATGCATGCATGATGCAGCTCTGGAGACGAGACTGATATTACAAATATTTGCTGTGTTATAAACAAGACTAGTGTGTAAGGAAACGACCAACCCCCTTGATAGCAACATGACCTTTTAAGGACTTGGTTAGTTTGTAATGACATTCCTTTAGTATGAAGTTGGCTAAGGTAACCTTGAATATTGGAGGCTTTCTTAAATATTGTGAGACAACTTTAATAAAGAAATGCAGCACCCTCCTAGTTCAGGTGCTAGAAGTGAGGCAAATTTAGTTTTTGGCTCTGCTGTTATAAGTGGAGGCTTATTGTGTTTTACCTACTCTTGCCTATCTCTCCCTGTCTTTCCATAACGTTTTGGAAATATAGTGAGCAGGAGAGGGCAGAGACTAAGCTGACCCTGGATATAGTCTCAGCCAATCCCTGTTCGAGAAGAATGGCCAGCAGGGGGCTGACTGGTGTATATAAGGCTGAGAGCAGAAAGTAGCAGTGTCCTTTGCGAGCAGGAGAATGACCCAGCCTGGAAATGCTGTTGAACTTTCCAAGGTTTAGGAGAAGCCTTAAGACGTCCTGGATGATTCCTGCTAATCCAGGAGCCATAGGATCACCCCTAATGTCACAGGAACAATGAAGGCAACACCCAGAGGGGATCTTGCTGAGAAACATCTTGCCAGAGTCAAACTGTAGCAAACAATAGGCCTTCAGATTGCCTGGATGACAGTGAATAGGCCTTAGAGAATTTTCAGGAGAGAGACTGTTGCCTGTTCACCCCTTCTAGAGAGAGAGGGGGACTGTTTCAGACCTGCTGCCAGGGCTGTGCCTTAGAGGAGGCCCCTGTGCAAAAAGCTGTGTGCTAGCATTTGTACAGAGTATTCTGTGTTACTTTGGTTAACTGCTTCAAGATAGTTGTTTATTTCTGGGCACCCCAAAGCTTTTTTTTACCTATTCCAGTTTTTATAAAACAACAAAAACAACAAAAAAGACACTACCTGCCTTGTTACTGTATGAGGCCCGGTTCACACTGGTGCGACATGAAAGTCGGGCTACTGTCAGTCTGACTTTGCCCAGTGACCTCAGTCTGACATCAATCTAACTTCCCTGCTACTTTAATAAACAAGATCCGATTTAGATCCAACATTGAGATGAGTGCAACTTGGGTCTTGAGGGGAAACCCCACACCAAAATAAAAAAAAGAAAACAGTGTGGGGTCCCCCCCAAAATCCATACCAGACCTTTATCCGAGCATGCAGCATGGCAGGCCAGGAAAAGGGAGGGATGAGCGGGTGCCACCCCTGAACCACACCTGGCCACATGCCCTCAACATGGGGGGGGCTTTGGGGAAAAGCACATTGTCCCCATGTTGATAGGGCCAATGGTCTCTTCCCCACAACCCTGGGCTGTGGTTGTGAGGGTCTGCGGGCAAGGGACTTATCAGAATCTGGAAGCCCTCTTTAAGAAAAAGGGGCCCCCAGATCCCAGCCCCCAGGAGACCCTTATCTGGGAAAGAGCCCCCACTGCCCCAAAACAGGCCCTATAATGTTGAGGGCATAGGGCCTGGTATAGTTTGGGGGGGTGGTCACTCCCTCTCACCCCTTTCCTGGCCTTCCAGATTTGGGGGGGGGGGCATGCCATTTTTTTTTAAAACATTGGCATGGGGTTTCCCCTCAAAATCTATACCAGACCTAAGGGTCTGGTATGCATGTGGATGGGGGGACCCTAGTTGGACCAAAGTAGTGCAGGACCTTTTCAAAAGTCTGACAGACACAAGTCAGATCAGTTAAGACAGCTATAATAGAAAACCACTGATTTTTACATGCAATGTGACATGTGCTCTCAAAGTCGGAGCGCATGTTGCACCAGTGTGAGCCGGGCCTGAGGACTGAGTGAGATTGGATGCAACTGGCTGAAAATACCCTGTGTCTGGCTGCTTGCTCCACTAAAGGATTAGACCTGGGATCAAATCGCTGGACCAATCCAGTCTTTGCACTACAATAATATTACATTTTCCTATCAATACCAGAGTCATTGATGTTGTGGATGTTGCCCTGCTAACACACCAGATTGCAACACACAAATGTTGGCATGGTAAAATCTCACACACAGGCAGGACAGACATTATAATTCCCATGCAGGCAGTCAGAGCAATGCCTGACAGTAGCAGAGACTTTAGGTTCTAATAGTCCAAACATTCCAAAGGAGTATTTGCATAGCACAGCCAGACACAAGGCAGACAAGCGTGATGATCAGGCAGAGATTAGAAACCATGCTCTCACTTTAAAGACTGTTAATGAGGTCAGGTGTGCAGACTGGAGCAAGGCTGGGTTGAAGTTGAAGGATGTAGTGAAAATATAAATGAGAAAAAGATCCATTAGCTCAAATTCTTCTAAGTTCCAGGAGAAGGGGGATGACCATGAACTGCAGGTGCGGCTGTAGAATAAACCCTTTCGCTCTGTACTAAAATATTTGTTTTCTGTGAAATCTATATCCCCATTATGGATATTTTCCTCACTCCCTGTTATGTCTGGTACCCATCCAATGGACAGAAAGTAAGGAGCAATATTCCAAATAGGAGCATAGGGAACTACAAAATGTTAATAGAGGTTCTAACTTTTCCCCTCTCTATCCAAAGCTGAAAAAGAAAGAAAGAAAGAAAAGAAAAGCCTTTCGGTTGGAGTTGGGTTTCACTGTATGAAATTAGGAGTTCATAGAAAGATTTACAAGGTTCCCATAGAGGAACTAAATTGTATCTGAGCACCACAAATGGAAAACGCTATTTCATTTATTTTTAACATTCACTGAGCATTTCTAGCTTGAGCTTGAGTAAGGACAGATGATTCATGTAGCATTTTTTCTTGGAATTCATCTGTCCTTTCCAGATGAAAGGAAAAACAATGCTCATGAAGACTTTTGGGATGTATGACTTCATTTTGGCCTAGGCCAGACATCAGGAAGCAAGTGAAGAAAAACTTTTTAAACAACTAAATATAATATAACTTCCTACCTAGCAGCAAAAGGATTAAAAATAGTTAATGTTGAGCAAGAGAGTTTCGTTTTGCTTTAACAACTTTAGAGAAGTTTTGAAAGCAAAGTTTGCCTATGTCAATTAAAGTGATCAATACTGGCTAATAAAACAAACTTCAATAATGTGTAATGAAACTCTCCGCAATGTGTAAACGCATTAGTCACCTAAGCTTTATCACTGAAGATAAACTGTGCTGTTTATTTTTTAATTTAATATATGGATAAAGTTTAGTAGTTTTCAACACAACAGTTTTCAAACTTTATCACACCCAAAAATGAATTTATCACACCTGTGGCAAAGAAATTTGTCAAACCCAAAAAAGTAACCCTCATTCAGACATATGGCCAGGGGCAGGGGGTAAAAGCAGGCAGTTGAGCATATACTGTTACATATGTTTTAGAATTCCCATTGTTTTAGGGAATTTTTTTCTTACTTCCTGCTGTATTTGAAATTGAAGGTGGATCTCCCCAATGAGACACAGATGTATTTGGGAGGGGTTCTAATTATTACCTACTCTTTCTAAAAAAAAAGTTACCCAAAAGAAAAGGTATTCAAAGTCATAAATGGGGACACCCCTGTTGTAGAAGAAAATCTAGCAAATAAAAAAAAAAAATAATATAGCGTATACAATTGCTACAAAAAAACATATTGTAATTTAATGTCATGTAAGAATATTTAATAATAATTAGTGTTGAGCGAACACGGACTGTATTATTCGTGTTCGTACCGAATAATTGGATTTTTTGTACCCGAACACGGACACGGACACTTTACTGTATGTTCGGGTAAAAATCCGTGTTCGGTCGTTTTATTTCCGGGTTTTGCATGCTTTGGCGCTCTTTTCATGGCGGGCTTTCAACAGCCAATCAACAATCGTTTAACTGGTGTGCCTTAAGCCATCCCAGCCATGCCTGCAAATGTCTCAGTAGCTGTGATTGGCCGTCTGAAGCATGTGACCAAGTCTTTATAAGTTCGAGGCAGCCGCAGCGGCGTCATTATGCTGCTTAGATTCAGGGACAGAGCACACATCAACGTGCTGGCTGCTGATTAGGGAAAGATAGGCAGGAAAAAACCATTTGTGTCCGGATAGAATTGAGGGACAGGTCGGAGTGTTTAGGCAGGGCGAGTTGTAGGCATTTTAGGGATAGAGTCTGCTGAATTATAGGGTCAGTGTCTTCTACAAACTACAATCGATATTGCTGTGTGGGGGGTGGGGTGAATCTGCACTCAATCCTGATCTACGATCTCTTCTCAATCCTGTTAGGGACAGAGTCTGCTGAATTTTAGGGAAACTGTGTTCTACAAACTACAATCGATATTGCTGTGTGGTGTGGGATTGGAGATAGGCAGGTGTCAGTGATCCACATCCATTTTTCTGTGTGTGAGCTGCAGTGAACACAATCTTTTTGGGCTGCAGTGAACACAATCTTTTTGGGCTGCAGTGAACACAATCTTTTTGGGCTGCAGTGAACACAATCTTTTTGGGCTGCAGTGAACACAATCTTTTTGGGGTGCAGTGAACAAAATCTTTTTGGGGTGCAGTGAACACAATCCTTTTTGGTGTGCAGTGAACACAATCTTTGTGGGGTGCAGTGAACAAAATCCTTTGTGGGGTGCAGTGAACACAATCTTTTTGGGGTGCAGTGAACAAAATCCTTTTTGGGGTGCAGTGAACAACATCCTTTTTGGGGTGCAGTGAACACAATCTTTTTGGGGTGCAGTGAACAAAATCCTTTGTGGGGTGCAGTGAACACAATCTTTTTGGGGTGCAGTGAACACAATCTTTTTGGGGTGGAGTGAACAACATCCTTTTTGGGGTGCAGTGAACAAAATCCTTTTTGGGGTGCAGTGAACAAAATCCTTTTTGGGGTGCAGTGAACAAAATCATTTTTGGGGTGCAGTGAACACAATCTTTTTGGGGTGCAGTGAACACAATCTTTGTGGGGTGCAGTGAACACAATCTTTTTGGGGTGGAGTGAACAACATCCTTTTTGGGGTGCAGTGAACAACATCCTTTTTGGGGTGCAGTGAACACAATCTTTTTGGGGTGCAGTGAACACAATCTTTGTGGGGTACAGTGAACAGAATCTTTGTGGGGTGCAGTGAACACAATCTTTGGGGGGTACAGTGAACACAATCTTTGTGAGGTGCAGTGAACACAATCTTTGTGGGGTGCAGTGAACACAATCATTGTGGGGTGCAGTGAACTCAATCTTTGTGGGGTACAGTGAACACAATCTCATACTTCTGAAGGTTTGAGGGTGCTGCCTGTTCCATACTCCCCCTACTCCTCATCTAGCCTTTTAGGGGTACAAACAATAGTAATTGGGGCCTAGTGTGGTTGTGTACGTGTGATATACATACACTTTTTTGGGATCATATTTTCTATTCCGCTATTTAATCAAAAACCTTTGGGGATCAGTTAAATTGGGGGATAGTCTGTGTTGGTACGTGTGAGAAAGATCCACCTTTCCAAGTTGTTGGGGTTCATCTCATACTTCTGAAGGTTTGAGGGTGCTGCCTGTTCCATACTCCCCCTACTCCTAGCCTTTTAGGGGTACAAACAATAGTAATTGGGGCCTAGTGTGGTTGTGTACGTGTGATATACATACACTTTTTTGGGATCATATTTTCTATTCCGCTATTTAATCAAAAACCTTTGGGGATCAGTTAAATTGGGGGATAGTCTGTGTTGGTACGTGTGAGAGAGATCCACCTTTCCAAGTTGTTGGGGTTCATCTCATACTTCTGAAGGTTTGAGGGTGCTGCCTGTTCCATACTCCCCCTACTCCTAGCCTTTTAGGGGTACAAACAATAGTAATTGGGGCCTAGTGTGGTTGTGTACGTGTGATATACATACACTTTTTTGGGATCATATTTTCTATTCCGCTATTTAATCAAAAACCTTTGGGGATCAGTTAAATTGGGGGATAGTCTGTGTTGGTACGTGTGAGAGAGATCCACCTTTCCAAGTTGTTGGGGTTCATCTCATACTTCTGAAGGTTTGAGGGTGCTGCCTGTTCCATACTCCC
This sequence comes from Pelophylax lessonae, assembly GCF_965119305.1. Taxonomy (NCBI): domain Eukaryota; kingdom Metazoa; phylum Chordata; class Amphibia; order Anura; family Ranidae; genus Pelophylax; species Pelophylax lessonae. The sequence continues at coordinate 620,100,530 of NC_138770.1, forward strand.
CCCTACTCCTAGCCTTTTAGGGGTACAAACAATAGTAATTGGGGCCTAGTGTGGTTGTGTACGTGTGATATACATACACTTTTTTGGGATCATATTTTCTATTCCGCTATTTAATCAAAAACCTTTGGGGATCAGTTAAATTGGGGGATAGTCTGTGTTGGTACGTGTGAGAGAGATCCACCTTTCCAAGTTGTTGGGGTTCATCTCATACTTCTGAAGGTTTGAGGGTGCTGCCTGTTCCATACTCCCCCTACTCCTAGCCTTTTAGGGGTACAAACAATAGTAATTGGGGCCTAGTGTGGTTGTGTACGTGTGATATACATACACTTTTTTGGGATCATATTTTCTATTCCGCTATTTAATCAAAAACCTTTGGGGATCAGTTAAATTGGGGGATAGTCTGTGTTGGTACGTGTGAGAGAGATCCACCTTTCCAAGTTGTTGGGGTTCATCTCATACTTCTGAAGGTTTGAGGGTGCTGCCTGTTCCATACTCCCCCTACTCCTAGCCTTTTAGGGGTACAAACAATAGTAATTGGGGCCTAGTGTGGTTGTGTACGTGTGATATACATACACTTTTTTGGGATCATATTTTCTATTCCGCTATTTAATCAAAAACCTTTGGGGATCAGTTAAATTGGGGGATAGTCTGTGTTGGTACGTGTGAGAGAGATCCACCTTTCCAAGTTGTTGGGGTTCATCTCATACTTCTGAAGGTTTGAGGGTGCTGCCTGTTCCATACTCCCCCTACTCCTAGCCTTTTAGGGGTACAAACAATAGTAATTGGGGCCTAGTGTGGTTGTGTACGTGTGATATACATACACTTTTTTGGGATCATATTTTCTATTCCGCTATTTAATCAAAAACCTTTGGGGATCAGTTAAATTGGGGGATAGTCTGTGTTGGTACGTGTGAGAGAGATCCACCTTTCCAAGTTGTTGGGGTTCATCTCATACTTCTGAAGGTTTGAGGGTGCTGCCTGTTCCATACTCCCCCTACTCCTCATCTAGCCTTTTAGGGGTACAAACAATAGTAATTGGGGCCTAGTGTGGTTGTGTACGTGCGAGATACATACACTTTTTTTGATCATATTTCCTATTCCGCTATTCAATAAAAACCTTTGAGGATCAATTGAATTGCGGGATAGTCTGTGTCGGTACGTGTGAGAGAGATCCACCTTTCCAAGTTGTTGGGGTTCATCTCATACTTCTGAAGGTTTGAGGGTGCTGCCTGTTCCATACCCCCCCTACTCCTCATCTAGCCTTTTAGGGGTACAAACAATAGTAATTGGGGCCTAGTGTGGTTGTGTACGTGCGAGATACATACACTTTTTTTGATCATATTTCCTATTCCGCTATTCAATAAAAACCTTTGAGGATCAATTGAATTGCGGGATAGTCTGTGTCGGTACGTGTGAGAGAGATCCACCTTTCCAAGTTGTTGGGGTTCATCTCATACTTCTGAAGGTTTGAGGGTGCTGCCTGTTCCATACCCCCCCTACTCCTCATCTAGCCTTTTAGGGGTACAAACAATAGTAATTGGGGCCTAGTGTGGTTGTGTACGTGCGAGATACATACACTTTTTTTGATCATATTTCCTATTCCGCTATTCAATAAAAACCTTTGAGGATCAATTGAATTGCGGGATAGTCTGTGTCGGTACGTGTGAGAGAGATCCACCTTTCCAAGTTGTTGGGGTTCATCTCATACTTCTGAAGGTTTGAGGGTGCTGCCTGTTCCATACTCCCCCTACTCCTCATCTAGCCTTTTAGGGGTACAAACAATAGTAATTGGGGCCCAGTGTGGTTGTGTACGTGTGATATACATACACTTTTTTTGGATCATATTTTCTATTCCGCTATTTAATTTAACTGGGCCTCCATGCGAGACCTGTGTGCCTTGTTGCGCTGTTTTGAGTACTCCACCAACATGGCCAGTGGCAATGACGCCGTTCTCAGCTTAACTATCCCACTTCTATGCCTCCTTGAAAAAACAATTCGGGCGATGATGGAAGAGGATGTGGCACAGGATGAGGAGGAGGAGGAGGATGAAGAGGTAACATTTCCAAGGCTTTCAGGGCAGTCATTCGCAAGGGGCTCCGAGGGTGGGTTCCTGCACACGCAAACGCCAGGGACGCAATTGTCCAGCAGGGGCACAGTTCTGGAGGATGAGGAGGATGAGGAGGAGGAGGAGCTGGAGGAGGAGATGGAACCATGTTCACAGCAGGGTGGCACCCAGGCCAGCTCATGGCCATCACTGGTGCGTGGCTGGGGGGATACAGAGGACACGGACGATACACCTCCCACAGAGGACAGCCTTTCGTTGCCTCTGGGCAGCCTGGCACACATGAGCGATTACATGCTGCAGTGTCTCCACAACGACCGCCGAGTTGCCCACATTCTAACTTGTGCTGATTACTGGGTGGCCACGCTGCTGGATCCCCGTTACAAGGACAACGTACCGTCCTTAATTCACTCACTGGAGCGCGATCGCAAGATGCGCGAGTACAAGCGCACGCTGGTAGACGCCATGCTGCTGGCATTCCCATCTGACAGCGGGGCCACAGTGGAAGCACAAGGCAGAGGAGGAGGAGGAGGAGGTCGCCAACGCAACCAGGGCACCGCCAGCACCTCAGAAGGCAGGGTTAGCATGGCCGAAATGTGGAAAAGCTTTGTCAGCACGCCACAACAAACAGCAGCACCAGCAGCTCAGATGGAACGTCTTAGCAGGAGGCAGCATTTTACCAACATGGTGGAGCAGTATGTGTGCACACGCCTACATGTAGTGAATGACGGGTCTGCCCCCTTCAACTTCTGGGTCTCCAAATTGGGCACATGGCTTGAGCTTGCCCTTTACGCCTTGGAGGTGCTGGCGTGCCCTGCAGCCAGTGTATTATCTGAACGGGTATTTAGCACGGCTGGGGGCGTTATAACAGACAAGCGCAGCCGCCTGTCCAGAGACAATGTGGACAAGCTCACGTTCATTAAAATGAACCAGGCATGGATCCCACGGGACTTTTCCGTACCTTATGCAGAATAGCAATGGATACCGACCTTACCCACCCATTGTTCCATTTTTGCTCTTTCTCACTCTTTTGGGGTGTACCCTCATTTAAAATTTTTGAAAAGAAGCAGTGTTGGCTACCTCGTCCTCCTCCTCAGGGCCAGATTAATGTAGGGGCTATTGGAGCTGCAGCTCCAGGCCCCTACCTTTTATATAGGCCCCGGGTTGGCCATATTCACTGTTACCGCTCTTCTGTCACTTGTAAACACAGAAGTCTGGCTTCTATGCTCGCTTCCCCAGGCAGCACCCTCAGAACCTCCCCACACAGCGTGAAGGCCGGACAAGGAGGGACAGTTGGCGATGCATGGATGTGTTTATGGGCTTCAGAGACAGCATCCCATGTTGAATTAGGCATGCATGGCTGCACCCTTCCTCCTCTGGGTGCATGGCAAGGCACGGCCCTTAAGGCCCTTCAAAATCCTCAGCACCAAGCCCATGATGCTGTTAATCCGGCCCTGGTCCTCCTCCACCGCCGCTTCCACCTACACCGCCCATAGGTGTGCGCAGCCTATTGCATTAAGGTGTGCACCCCAAAGTTGAAATACACATGCATGTGTTTGCCAGCAGGGAGAGTAATGTATCGGGGCCATGTACCTGTAGGCAAGGAGAAATAGAGCAGAGCAGGTCCCAGGGAGATCTTTCCCATCTCCTCACTGGCAATGCTATGTGCCCTAGGTGATTAGGGTGTGCCCAGGCACACCCAGCACACCCTGTGCGCACGCCTATGTCACCGCCACATCCACCACCACCTCAACCTCCCTCCTACTCCATATGGGCCTCGTCCTTCAGAGATGAAGAAGAACATTGTTTTATTTTTCTGTTTTTTTTTTGTTGTTTTAAGTTATTTCCCTATCCACATTTGTTTGCAGAGCACTTGCCATGCTCTTAATTACGTTTTGCTGTCATTTGCAGCACTCTAGCCCTTTCCTTTGGTGTTTTAGAGCCATTTTAGTGCCTTAAAGTTCGGGTCCCCATTGACTTCAATGGGGTTCGGTGTCCGGGAAAAGTTCGGTAAAAGTCCGGGACACGGACCCGGACTTTTTTTTAAAGTTCGGCCGAACCCGTCGAACACGGACATCTAGGTGTTCGCTCAACCCTAATAATAATATCTCGCGCTCGTACTTCATTATGTCAGAAATTTATACTGCTCTGAATATAACAGTGTCTATTTATGGTTAATAAGCAAAGATCTATGAGAAAGGAGAGTCTTCACCTATTGCCACAAATCAATATGTCGAGAATTCTTTTTAATTGATTAATTTCTTTTTAAAAGCATATACCAATCTTAGTGAGTACAGTCTACAGTATGGAATATATATAAAATATTTATTCTCAAGACATGTAATCACAATATATGATCAAACAAGAAGTGACACAAAGAAACAACTCTACATAAAATACTAACTTCAAACAATCAATGCAATGTGATGTTTAACTCAATAATGAAAGTGAAACTGAAACAAAATGAAAGTGAAACGAAAGCAAGATTACCATTTCTCCAGGTATAGCATGAACCATAAATTAATGTTCTATAAAATTAGACCACAATTGTCTGCGAATCGCATAGCCGAAAGTCACCTCACTGCAGATGAAGTGAGAATAAGCCATGCAAAACGGAAGACTTAAAATTGCAAATAATGCACTAAATCTGATATTAATAAAAATGTATAAAAACAAAAATCAGCTTTTTAGATAAAAATCTACTATGATTTATACGGCTGGGATTGTAATCTTATTACCCTTACATATGCAATATAAAACATATAAGGAAGGAATAAACAATATTGAATAAAATCAAATAATACAGCAAAGTTTTATTTACCACACTTAAGATGGCCGCTAGCTTCAAATGGTCGTTACCAGAGTCTTAAGATGGATGCCAGTGAGGGAGGAGTTTCATTTGGCGTCCCTCAAAGTTTCAGATGAATGATGGACCAAGATGGAGTATGTCTGGATGAGTCTATCGAGGAATGTAGTAGTGTGTGTGATGTATGTGTATTGTATGTTGGGCAATGTAATGTGTGTCCTCTCTCATATCTGGGCTGTTCTTTTATATGGTAAGAACAAAGGGCTATAAAAATCACCATAAGTTAAACCCAGAGGGATGAAACATTATCCCCATTGGTCGGGATATTCTATACCTAAACTGGTGAGATCATAGACACACCTCTCCTGATAATTCAATGTTCGTATAATAAAACTAAAGGATGATTTCTCTATATGTAAGAGTAATCACAAAACACAACATAAAACTTTGTCCATACTCCCAGTACATACATAAATGTCCATCTGTATCTCCATCATTCTCTGGCAATTATTGGATCTGGTAAACCATTTCAAAAATAATTATTTTTAATACAATATAATATTTCTATATGGGAATATCTGAATAATCCCAAAACTGCATTTGGTATTTCGTCTATAGAGGGCAGTATCGTACCGTTCATTAGATTTTGTAGTTAAATAATAATTAGAAACAATTACCACTCGTCTTATCTGATGACCTCTTTGATCTCTGGCTAGTGAAAAGCCATTACTTATTTGACCATGCCATAGGCTGTCAGACATCTCGTCTAGGACTGGTAGAATTTATGATACCTCTGAACACTTAGACACGAACTTCTCTGAAATGAGGTAATTAGTGACGAGATACATATGTTCTTACACTTAAAAATAATGTATTCTAAGTAAGATTACCACTGTAAGAATATAAACCAAAAATGTGATATAACATTCCTAAATATATATGTATATGCCTTACATAATATAATGACATAATTATGGCTAATATCTTCTCACACATAATAATGTATCTTTAAAAACTTATATATAGCTCATTTTAAATGTCTGCTAGAGTATACTGGGGTATTGTCCATTGTTAAATAATTACAGACAGAGTGGCACTACCATTATGTCTTATCTAAAGAGGTGTCTACGTAAATCTTATTTACGATTACATAGATACCAAGACCTCTGTTGAAATTATAAGACCCTCTTGTAAGCTTGAAAGAGACATTTTGTTTAACAAGTACATATATGAACTTTCTTTCACCTTCAAAACAAAATGGAAGCCATGCTGTACTGTTCAGCATCATAAGATATGAATATACAGTGGGTACGGAAAGTATTCAGACCCCCTTAAATTTTTCACTCTTTGTTATATTGCAGCCATTTGCTAAAATCATTTAAGTTCATTCTTCTTCCTCATGAATGTACACATAGCACCCCATACTGAGAGAAAAACACAGAATTGTTGACATTGTTGCAGATTTATTAAGAAAGAAAAACTGAAATATCACATGGTCCTAAGTATTCAGACCCTTTGCTCAGTATTTAGTAGAAGCCCCCTTTTGATCTAATACAGCCAGGAGTCTTTTTGGGAAAGATGCAACAAGTCTTTCACACCTGGATTTGGGGATCCTCTGCCATTCCTCCTTGCAGATCCTCTCCAGTTCTGTCAGGTTGGATGGTAAACGTTGGTGGACAGCCATTTTTAGGTCTCTCCAGAGATGCTCAATTGGGTTTAAGTCAGGGCTCTGGCTGGGCCATTCAAGAACAGTCACGGAGTTGTTGTGAAGCCACTCCTTCGTTATTTTAGCTGTGTGCTTAGGGTCATTGTCTTGTTGGAAGGTAAACCTTCGGCCCAGTTTCAGGTCCAGAGCACTCTGGAGAAGGTTTTTGTCCAGGATATCCCTGTACTTGGCCGCATTCATCTTTCCCTCGATTGCAACCAGTCGTCCTGTCCCTGCAGCTGAAAAACACCCCCACAGCATGATGCTGCCACCACCATGCTTCACTGTTGGGACTGTATTGGACAGGTGATGAGCAGTGCCTGGTTTTCTCCACACATACTGCTTAGAATTAAGGCCAAAAAGTTCTATTTTGGTCTCATCAGACCAGAGAATCTTATTTCTCACCATCTTGGAGTCCTTCAGGTGTTTTTTAGCAAACTCCATGCGGGCTTTCATGTGTCTTACACTGAGGAGAGGCTTCCGTCGGGCCACTCTGCCATAAAGTCCCAACTGGTGGAGGGCTGCAGTGATGGTTGACTTTCTACAACTTTCTCCCATCTCCTGACTGCATCTCTGGAGCTCAGCCACAGTGATCTTTAGGTTCTTCTTTACCTCTCTCACCAAGGCTCTTCTCCCCCGATAGCTCAGTTTGGCCGGACGGCCAGCTCTAGGAAGGGTTCTGGTCGTCCCAAACGTCTTCCATTTGAGGATTATGGAGGCCACTGTGGTCTTAGGAACCTTAAGTGCAGCAGAAATATTTTTGTAACCTTGGCCAGATCTGTGCCTTGCCACAATTCTGTCTCTGAGCTCTTCAGGCAGTTCCTTTGACCTCATGATTCTCATTTGCTCTGACATGCATTGTGATCTGGAAGGTCTTATATAGAAAGGTGTGTGGCTTTCCTAATCAAGTCCAATCAGTATAATCAAACACAGCTGGACTCAAATGAAGGTGTAGAACCATCTCAAGGATGATCAGAAGAAATGGAAAGCACCTGAGTTAAATATATGAGTGTCACAGCAAAGGGTCTGAATACTTAGGACCATGTGATATTTCAGTTTTTCTTTTTTAATAAATCTGCAACAATGTCAACAATTCTGTGTTTTTCTGTCAGTATGGGGTGCTATGTGTACATTCATGAGGAAGAAGAATGAACTTAAATGATTTTAGCAAATGGCTGCAATATAACAAAGAGTGATAAAATTTAAGGGGGTCTGAATACTTTCCGTACCCACTGTACATGACTTTTAAAATAATTTTTATTCTATTAGTTAATTACCTACAATAATCCCGACAGTCATTAAAATGACCTTTGCATTTTAAACTACAGTATAATAATTTTCTGTAATATTCAATGCAATATGGCAACCTGGTGGCGTTCCGTAGGCCATTGGTGTACAGAACGCCTCCAGAAATGTCATGTACAGTTCGTGTGATTGGATCTCAAATTTTCCCAAAAGTCTGCACTAAAATACAATTCAAAGCTGAAGCTGTGATCTTTCTGTGCTGAGGGGAATAATACAAACCAAAGGTCCTGTCATAGGATATCATCAAAAGTGCTGACTGTGCCCGCCATTTCCACCCATCTCATCCATTCATACAGCACTTTTAACTGATGGAAGTGATAGCATGAAGGGGGGGGGGGGCAAAGAGCTTTGGTTTAACTAGTATAGTAGCCCAAGATATTCTTCCCTTGTGCTATATTTTTTTATTTCTTTGACCAAAGTAAGGCTTTAATGATTTAATTGACATTTTCATAAAAGGGGGGGGGACTTCAACTTTAGGTAGACCGTTTCCAAAGTTATAACCTCAACCTAGTTTACTATAATAATCTCCAGGAGGGGGGCAGGGAGGGCAACATATAAGCAGGTTAAACATCATTTTCAATATTTTAATTAACTTAAAAGATTTTTTTTTTTTTTACATCCGCCTGATGTTTTGCTGTAACTAAAACAATTTGCCTGTCTTTAGGAACACAATTTTACATACATTTACACAATTTACATATCAATCAGGTCTGTAAACATCTAGCAAATGAAATGCATGTCAGGGCATGGTCTACATGCACCTTGAACACCACAGATTGGCTTGCCATCTTATTCTTATACTAAATATTCCAATTGAATGCATAAATGATCCATAATAACGTAAGGGTAATTTCTATAAATAGCAGTCTCATCTAGAATTTTTAATCACCTATTAAATTGGAGTTATGGAAAAGTAAAAATTAGCATGTACAGCATTTGCATGTTGCTATCTGTCAACACAGTAGTTTACTTATTTCTGCCCCCCCCCCCTAATATTCCACTTCCTATAACAGGATGATGAAATCACACAGCATTGTTGTCAGGGCAGTCTTAGGTGGCTGTGTAGCATAAATGGACTTTAAAGTAGAACCTAAGGCAAAAACCTTTTTATTTTGGATAGAGTAAAGGAGGGGAGATTTCCCTTCATTGCCTGTCCATAGTCGAAAGAGGAATTAAGAGGAAATCCCTCTAAAGTGAAGGAATCCCTTGTTGTCAACAGGGTCACTGGAGCTAGTGTCCCCATTGGAAGATTTCCCCTCTATTCCTGTTCTGGAGACAACCAAAATTTGGGATTTTTACTTTCACTCTCGGTGCTAACGATAAACAGGACAAATAGAGAAGGTGAATCTTCCTAATAGGGCCACAGACCGCAATTAAAACTGACAGGTTTTCTGTTCTCTTTCTATTCCATCCAAAACAAATAAAAACATTTTGCCAATAAACATACTTTAATTTCTTCCCACCTGCCCTGGTGTCTCTTTAAAGGATTCTGAACGCCTGGAGATCGGGAAGGATCGGCGATCTTGTGACCACTGTGATTGCCTGTCAAAGGGGTCACATGATTGGTAGCCAATCCCACCAGCCACAGATCTTTAGTGGGGACTGAGAGCTGTCTTTGACAGGTCTGTCTATGTGCTGGGAGCATACATAAAACAATTGACAAGGCTATACTCTACTTTCACAGCTCCTACCAGACAAAACATTGAAACAACCTGGATAGATTTGAGAAGCATTTTCGAGAGATCTGCCCCCTCTTCCAGTCTTCCTGTTCACACTCTTATGGCTACTCATGAATATTTAATCTTGTCATTGTATGCTGTTGATAGAACTTGGTTATCAGGCCCTAGCTAAGTATAATTGATTATTTCAGCCTGGTCACATGGGTGGGGGTGACGTTGGGGTATATAAATTAGTTTTTTTTATTGATGTAACAGTTTTGAAAGTAAAAAGTACATGTTGTACATAATATATAAATGTCTTCTCTTCTAGAGACCCCAGCAGTGCTGATTCCCAAATATTCTATGATAGGACCATTCAAGGGACACCGAAGCATGAAAAGTACACGTAAGTACTTCTAATGGCAAAGAGAACTGCCCACAACCAAATTTCTCTTTTTTGCAACCCTGGTAACAGTATCCAGTTTGCAGGTATTTTTTTTTTTCTAGAATTCTTATCTCTTTGACCCAACATCTGCCATTCCTAAAACTGCAGCCTATAGGGAACTTATCGCATTAATGCCCCAGGTAGTGTCATTTTCTCTTAAATATTCATTCCAAACAATGACCTTCCAGAAATGTATCTAACTTCAAATATCACATTGAAAATGGGACTTTTACGGTATCATACTTTTTCACTTTCAATTAATTTTTTGTGTGAAGATTTTAAAGAATATCAACCATTGTGAAAGATTGTTTGGTTACATAGTCAATAGATGGTTAATAAGAAAACCCATTATGAACAATACAGGGCCATGTTTACGTGCTTGAGAATAACAGATTTGCAAAACATAATGTGCCCAGGATGCTGAATTCATATATGTGAAGGATTTGTAGTGAGAAATGTTAAAGCGGAGCTCCACGCAAAAGAGGAAGCTCTGCTTGTTTGCAACCCCCCCGCTGCCACATTTAAGAAACACAGAAAAGCGCTCTAAGTGTAGACTGATTTAATGAAGCAATAAAAGTGATAGTAACAACTCATAAGAGCCAAAGATAATCAGGCTTGTAACAAGGCTCAAACAATACTCCTCCTGGTGATGCTGTCCATCCACTAGAGGTACGCGTCCGGAGATACTCAGTCCGTCACGGGGAGAAAAAAGCCGGCTAACTCCTGTGAACTTCCGGGTCCCAGGCAAAGCCGTGATGGGAGGTAGAGTGATGGCGTCACCGGGGAACTAGTTCAACACAACACGTTTCTGAGCATGCGCCAAGTCCCGAATGGGCATGCGCGCTCTTTCATCAGGTGTAGCCACATTTGGCACCTTTCGAGGGGGGGAGGGGGGGAGTGGATGCCTGTCAAAACCAAGTACTTGCTCCCACTTTCGGGTAAGATCGCCACACAACAATTGCAGCGATCTACGAAATTTACGATCCCCCTCCCCCCCCACCCCCACTGCCTTTTGGGAGACACACAGGTTGCAGAAGACAGTGGGACCATTCAGAAAGCGCAGTGCATCTCGTGAATGCGCAATAGGAAACAGGCTGTGAAGCCGCAAGGCTTCACTTTCTGTTTCCCTTAGCGAAGATGCCGGCGCGTGCATCCGAAGCCAAGGGATGGATCAGATTGGGGTTCCCGACATCACAGGATCCCTGGACAGGTAAGTGTCCTTTTATTAAAAGTCAGTGGCTACAGTATTTGTAGCTGCTGACTTTTATTTATTTTTTCTGCAAACTGGAACTAACTGAAGCTGACATCTTGGCCTCTGTTTGATCTACAACTGCCATGATGCTGCACATGTGATCACCCCAGCCATTTGATGGTTTGACAGTTTGCACAAGCAAATGTGACAGTTAGCATTCCCGACATACCAGGAATGTAACTTTTTAAAAAACTGTTAAATTTATAGGTTTAGTTCCATTTTAAGAAAGCTCAAGCATGTTGCAGCTACGAGGTATTTACCTACTGGCTAATTGCCAGTTGTGAAATAAATTTATAATAATGAAATGTATGTTGTCCTTCACAAAAGGACAAAAAGACTTTACCATACTTTAAATATATAATATGTACAAAATCCAATTAAAGTGCAATTTATACACTGTATATGAGGTCATTTTGGATAGTACAAATATAAATTCTAATATAAAACACAGAGTTAGTGGAGCATAATAGGGTTTCTAAAGAGAAAGGACAACAGTTATCGTCTTTCAGTAACTCTGTCTGTAACTGAAACCTAAGACTCATACAAAATGAGAGGGAGAAGAATGGATTTGCAAATCTTACTCAATTTGTGTGTGTGTGTGTGTGTGTAAATTTATGCTTGAGCTATTGAGCTATGCGAACAATATGCCTTTTTAACATTTTTTTTTTTCATTTTTTCAACACTATGGACATGGATGAGGTCAAAGTATGCATATTTAACAATAGTCAACACATTAGAGTAGACGGATAGAGAAATAAAAAGTTGAAAGGGCTACCAGGGAAGGGCCACAAGAAATGTCTCTGAAACACAATAAGTTTTAAAGAATCTTCTATTCCTGTTTGCATACTTAAGAATACATTCATACATACTTGTGAATACATATACAAATATGTAATATTTAAAGTTTCCTGACTTTGAACTTTAAGCCAGCTATTTGTGTACTTCCGTTAGAAGCGGCACTTCACTCTGCTGTGCCCACATCATTAGTCTATTGGCAGCTGGCCAGGATACACTACAGCACACTGAACGAGAGAAAACTCTCACCACCAATCCACTTTTCAGGCTACCATTAATTGATAGGCAGAACAGAAGGTGACTACACAAAAAACATTTTTGGCAATATACAACGTGGCTACGTAATACATGCTTTGTATTAACCCCTTGCCAAGACACCCTGGGGAATCTGGGAGGCAGTGGTGCAGGGAGGCAGAGGCAGAGAACCTGAACATGTGACCATCATTATTAGCTGTGACATTGATGCTCTAAAATGTTACCGCTTTAATACCCCATTCAGTTGCTCCAGCCAGCTGTTATGCAGCTTCCAGGTCCCAGTCAGACTAATGCAGGCTCATCAGGCTCAATATGGCCCCCAGCTGTGCTCTGACTAGGAACACCAACAGTCAGAAAAGTATTAAATTGGCTTCAGCTTAGATCCCCACCTACGAAAGAATACCTCTCTAACCCCGATTACTAAATTTCAGGCTTATTCATAGAAGCAAGGCCTTCAATGAAATTGGGTAAAACATGTTAGAGAAGTTATCCTGTGGATGGGGACCTAATTGGAAGTCATTTCAATACTTTTCTGACTGTTGGTGCGCCCAGATAGAGTGCGGCCGGGCACTAAACGGTGAACAGGAGCTGTCTGTAACAAATTGCTCAGTGTGCTGGGAGCACTCTCAACATGCAACAATGGAGCCCCATGAATGCATATATGTAGCAGCCGGGTGTTAGGGCCCATCTGCCCCATAGCAGGTATGCATTACCCATTATGCATCCAGAATTAAGGAGCTTCTTTGCACACACATAAAATGTTTTGTTCATTCATAAAAGTACTTATAGGTTTTTGCCTAAATGTCAGCTGGAACAGTTATGACCTAACAAGTTCCTTTTAACAAAATTAATTTGCAGAAAAAAATAATGAAAAATATGTTTGCAGCATTCTTTTGGTAACAAACTTGGTAACAAACTATAAATTACGTTGCTAGTACACCTCAAAGGACACACATAAGAAAAGAGATTTCCCATTATTTACCATGACCATGCTTCCTCTATGAGTAAAGGCTCGGGTCCCTTGACGATTGCCCGATGTAATTAAAAACGTGATTCGTGACACGGGGTTACCGCAGTCCTTTGAAAAGCTGTAAAATTATTCCTGACAGGTTACACATATAGCCCAGATCTGTCATTATAAAATAATGAAGGCTGCAGCCCAGCGTATAAATAATCTCAGTGGACATATCATTTTTTTTCTTAGCAGAGTTCGAAGCTAAAATAAATAAAAATAGATAATGTTTGCAGTTTATCGGAAATTCATTCCAGAAAGTGCAGTTCATAAGGGAATGTGGTTTAAATGGGCAGGTTTTTTAGAATTTGGCAAAAAGTCAGGCTGGCTATTGGCAAGGCTCCCTTAGAGATCCCACTACACACATTTGTTCCCCAAATTGTGTCCCCAAATGTCGCAGCCTGTTTCAAAGAGTTCTATGCAGCACTTTATAATCTGGCAGACCCCTCCACCACCCCTGAAAATAGGGACATTTTGATAAAACGCTACCTTTCTGAATCCCGACTCCCAAAATGTACCTGTGCCGAGAGTAACAAGTTCAACCTCCTCGTGTCAGAGGAAGAATTTGGCCAAGCCCTTAAGTCAATGCCCTGGTGTAAGGCTCCCAGTCCATACGCCATTCTATTATAAGACATTTTAACAATCCCTTGCCAGCAGGTTCATCAAAACATTTAACCCTATCCAAGTATATCATGCAAGAACACATATCATTGGTCTCAAAATTTCACTTCTTAAGACCGACCTTAAAGTGATTGCAGAGGCTGAAGATTTTTTACCTACATGCATTCTATGCATGAAGGTAAAAAACCTTCCACCTGCTGCTTTCCCCACAACACCCCCGAATAATCACCTGAGCCCCCACTCGATCCAGCGATGTGCACGGGAGCCTCGGCTGTCCTGGTTCTCTCTCTCCTTATTGGCTGAGACAGCAATGGGAGCCATTGGCTCCCACTGCTGTCAATCACAGCCAGTGAGCCAATGAGGAGGGGGGTGGGACGGGGCCGAGCCGTGGCTCTATGTGTTTTATGGATGCATAGAGCAGGCTCGTGAGCAAGCATGCACTAGGATCCTACTCCTCTGACACATGGGTTGTCAGTTGCATATGCCACACTTACGTCCCCTCCAGAAAATGATTTGCCCTCCTATCTAACTGCGTGGGAGAGGGACTATATCCTCTTCTTTGCTCATAAATCTTCAATCTCCTCCAGACTCCTGGGATACAAATTGCTTGCCAGGTGGTATAAGCCCTTTCTGGTCCAGAGTCCGTACGTTAATCCATGAACTTACTGGCTGTTCCTTGATCAATGACCCTGCAGCATGCCTCCTGCATTTAAGTACCTCCCGCAGCAAAAATACAGAAGTCTTGGACTATCCACCTTCTATCTTCTGCAAGGTCCTGTATTTCATTGGAGACTCCATTCATTACCCAATGGATAAACGATGTAAATGAGATTGAGTTCATGGAAAACCTTACCATGTCATTGCACCAACAGGAAGAGCGCTTTCGCAAGACATTGTCCTATTGGTTCCAACTCCAATTTTCAGTCTCTTACAAGGACCTCCTGATCAAAGACCCCCACAGGCAGTGAGATAGTAGGCCCCTATCCTAATCAATCCCACCCCTCCCTTTCCTTTCCCAGTTCTTCTCCTTTTCCCTCCCTGTGTCAGGGCACAAACACCAGGAGAAGGGCTCTAGGACCCAGCAGCGCTATCAGCACTTTGGCAGGAGAAGGAATTTAGGACCCAGCAGCACTACCAGCAATTTACCTGGGCCTATTTAAGGAAACCTGCCAGTGATTTTAGTTGCTGGTTGATCTTCAGCTCCTCCAGTGTGTTATCCCTGTGATATTACAGTTCCTGTCTCCTGTTACCAACCCGGCTTGTCCTTGACCTGTCTCCTGATTGCTTCCTGTGTTTGACCTCGGCTATCCACCTGACCACGCTTGCTCTGATATCCACCTGGCTCCTGATCTCGGCTATCCACCTGACCACGCTTGCTCTGATATCCACCTGGCTCCTGATCTTGGCTATCCACCCGACCACGTTCCAGTCTCAGCATTATCCAAGTCCTGCAAACACCTCACGGGCGCCACCTGTCTGCTGATTCCACTCCAGCACTCCAGCTGTACTCTGGATCCTCCTGCACACAGTCCAGCAGGCGACCCGTACTACTTTGGGCCTGACCTCTCCTGTTCTCATCCTCAGGGGGGTCTGGAACTTAGCCGCAAGGGAAGCCCTCTCTCTCCCTTGGCCTCTAGCACCAGGTACGTGATACCCTGTCTCTTCCCAACTCGTTATTGCATTGTAAAAAAAAAAAAAAAAACCTTGCAGGATTTTTGTTCGTTTATCCCACGGGTGACTTTGATCCATACGCCAACATTCAGAGCTACCCTCCTAGGTCTATTTCATATTATAGTTTCTCTGTTGACTATTAGTCTCAGTTTTATTGTGCCTGATATATTTAGTTTTGTGGATGATTTCTGCAGTGCTCTACTCATTGTATTTGCGTATTGTTTTGTCACCTACCAAAAATTAAAAAATTAAAAAATAAAAAATAAATGTACAGCCCACCTGGAACTGTTTCTGTTTTTGGGAAATCCTGAGCAGAGCAGTGATTCAGGTCTCATGGTTGCATCCTTTGAAATGGAGTTTGCATAACCTGTTAAGTGCGGAGCTAATACTGTATATCTTGGAAAATTTGCAGGATATGGCATGTTGAATTTCTTCTAATAAAACATGTTTCTAATTTTTGCCTAATGGAGTGTGGGATAGAAGGGAGATTAACTTTTACCAGGTACTGTATTTAGGGATGGTTTCTTTGTGAGAATAATATTCACATTGCATGAGAATTCATGGAATGTCTCGGCATTTTCAGTTGCAGTGTGTACTGGAGTGTCTTTTCAGGTTTTAATTTTTTTTTTATTTTAGGCATATAGCATGCATTCTTTTTTCTGTAATTGCATTGGCTAAGCTTTTTTTGGATTTTTTGTATTTTTTTGTCAAACTAGATCGAACATGTGCTTCGTTTTAAATTCTTAAATTGATTTTAGTTCTCTTATTTCAGTCAGTCGACAAAGGTGAAAAAAAAGATTGTTTATGAGAGATCTTCAATGTAACGTTCATGCGTTTTTGTTTAGTGGATGGATTTACAGCTGCAGAATTATTACACTCAGTATCCATATAGAGATCTGTTGAACAACATATCCAACTCTCAGGACTTCATCATAGTGCACAGCCTGTATACAAATTACATATACTCAATCAGATGTATAGCTGGAGAGATAGAATATATGAGAGGTATAGATGAGAGACAGGCAATTGTATAGTGGGCACTTAGGAGTAATAAGGAGAGTTGCAGGTGGTAATAATAGGCAGATAGGTTCTGATGTCAAGTATAATGCAGATGGTAAGAGGACACAGATGGAGTATACTTCAGACAGAGTAACCTAGTGCAAGGATAGTGTAGGTAGTCCCAAGAGCTAACAGTCTTATGCAGATGATAGGAGATAGATAGATATAGATAGTCCTGGTAGTTGCAGTAGATGACAGTAGGAGTGCAGTTAGTAAGGAATCCCCTGTGGGGTACTTATCACATAGATAGGTTAGTAAGGATAGAGTCCAATGGTGAGAGGTGATCCTGTAGCGAGGTACGGATCAGCAGCGAGGTTCCGGCTTCAGTTCAGCAAAGGGAAATGCCAGCAGCTCTGACTTCACAGGAGAAGGTGCGGTGAACATGTGGTTTGAACGAGCAATGAGTGAGAGAAAACCGGCGATTGAAATAGCCGCTCATAGCGGCGCTCGGCAATGATGTCATCCGGTCTTAAAGGTATATGCGTCTCTTGTGTAACAAGATGAGACGCAATTAGAAAAGGAGAAATATATGGAACAAGGGTACCAGTGGTACCAGAACATTACAGTACCCCCCCCTTAAGGCCGGCTCCGGAAGGCCTCTAGAACTGGTTTTTCTGGATATTTCGAGTGGAAATTGCGAATCAGTCTAGGGGCATGTATATCTGAGGTATCCAGCCAGGTGTCATCTTGGGGCCCATAGTTCTTCCATCGTACAAGATACTGGAGTCTTCTTCTATGAAAACGGGAATCCAAAATTTCTTTTATCTCAAATTCTTCTCCACCTTCCATTTGTACGGGTGGTGGAGGTGAGATAGTAGGCCTTATTCCTTGGTTAGGAACATGGGGCTTCAGTAGGGACACATGGAAGATGGGGTGTATCTTAAGGTCTGTTGGTAATGTGAGTTGAACAGCCGCTTTTCCAATAAGCTTCTGTATTGGGAATGGTCCCAGAAATAGAGGCCCAAGTTTCTTACTAGGGATCTTTAATCTTAGATTTTTTGTAGAAAGCCAAACAAGATCCCCAATGGCATATTGGGGAGAGGGTTTCCTACGGAGGTCGTAGTACCTCTTTTGTTGGCTATGAGCATGTGATATGGTATTGTTGAGTAGTCCCAGAGAATCCTTTATCTGGGCAAGATAATCAGATGCCACTGGATTACTTGATGGCAAGATACGTGGTGGAAGGAGTGTGGGATGAAACCCATAATTTAAGTAGAATGGACTTTGTTTAGTAGTGCTATGAGTCACGTTGTTATAGGCGAATTCTGCCAGCGGGAGGAGATCCGCCCAATCGTCCTGTAGGTACGAAGTATAGCAACGCAGGTACTGCTCAATGCACTGGTTAACTCTCTCTGTCTGTCCGTTGGTCTGAGGGTGGTAGGGAGAAGTAAGTTTACGCTCTATTCGTAGTATCTGACATAGAGCTAGCCAAAACTTTGAGATGAATTGTGAACCACGGTCAGACAGCAGTGTTTTTGGAATACCATGTAACTTAAAGACATGTTTCACGAGTAATTCTGCTGTTTGTTTGGGTGAAGGTAGTTTTCGGATAGGAGTGAAATGTGCCATCTTGGTCAGATGGTCCACTGACACCAAGATGGTGTTGAATCCTTTGGAAGGTGGTAGTTCCACTATGAAGTCTAAGGATACCACTTCCCACGGGACCTGGGGTATCGGTAAACTACAAAGTAACCCCGATGGTTTCGTATTGTCAATTTTAGACCTTGCACATATATCACAAGATGAAACGAACTTTTTTACGGTTGTCTTCATGTCTGGCCACCAAAACTGCCTCGTAAGTAGATTGAAAGTTTTAGTCATACCCATATGTCCTGCCAGAGGTACATCATGCGACAATTGCAAAATCTTTGTTCGCATAGTAGGGGGTATGTATAATTTATCATTGTAGTAGAGGAAGCCTTCTGCGTCAGTAGTTAGTTGTGGTGGAGGTGAATCCAGTCCTATGCTGTGCAAAATTTCCTCCTTCAGGGAACGAATGACACCGATAATACGCTCAAGTGGTATTATAGGAACTGAGGGAACCTCGGTGCAATCCCTTTCGGGTAGTCGTGAAAGCGCATCCGCTTTTTTATTTTTTTCTGCAGGCGTGTAAGTCACTAAGAAATTAAACCTCAGAAAGAATAACGACCACCGTACCTGCCGGTGGGAAAGAGTTCTATTAGTCTGAAGGTATTGAAGGTTTTTGTGATCGGTATATATCAAGATTGGCAATTGAGTACCCTCAAGTAGATGTCTCCAATGTTCTAATGCCAGTTTTATGGCTAGTAACTCCTTTTCACCTACTGGGTAGTTCACCTCGGGGCTGCTTAACGACTTCGAGAAGAAAGCAACTGGGTGAAGCGGTGAGGTGTTTGTTGGTCGTTGTGAGAGAACTGCTCCTACTGCCATATTTGACGCATCTACCTCCAAGATGTATTGAAGGGATGGGTCTGGATGGCATAGTATGGGGGCAGTAGTGAAGCTTGATTTCAGCAGACAGAATGCTCCATTTGCTTCTTTTGACCAATTGAATGGTTTTTTCGTGCTTGTGAGTTGTGTGAGAGGTTTCACAATCGCAGAGAAATTTTTTATGAATTTCCTATAGTAGTTAGAGAATCCTAGGAACCTTTGTAATGCTTTGCGAGTTGTTGGCACAGGCCAATCCAGAATGCAGGATATTTTGCTCATGTCCATTTTGATTCCGTCTTTAGATATAATATATCCTAGAAATAGTACCTCCTCTTTATGAAATAAACATTTTTTTGATTTAACATATAGGTTATGTGCAAGTAGTCTTGACAACACAAGTCTCACATGTTTTATGTGCTCAGGTAAGGAATGAGAATAGATGAGTATATCGTCCAAATATACTACAACACAAACGTCAAGCAAATCTCTGAATATCTCATTTATAAAACGTTGGAAGGCTGCGGGAGCATTACATAGCCCGAAAGGCATCACAAGGTACTCAAACAGTCCGTATCTGGTTCTGAATGCCGTCTTCCATTCATCCCCCTTACGGATTCGAATTAAATTATATGCTCCCTTTAAGTCCAACTTTGTAAAGAAAGAAGCTCCACGCACCTGTTCGATAAGTTCAGGAATAAGAGGCAAAGGATAACGATCCTTTATAGTAATGGCATTTAATTGTCTGAAATCAATGATAGGCCTAAGACTCGAATCCTTATTGCGGACAAAAAAGAGTCCAGCAGCAGTGGAGGAAGTAGAAGGTCGGATGAATCCTTTTGCCGAGTTCACATCCAGGTACTCCTTTAGATGAGAGAGTTCATCCTGTGAAAGAGGATAAACATGACCAAAAGGCAGCTTGCTATTAGGGAGTAGGTCGATACAACAATCATAGTCCCTATGGGGAGGTAGCATTTGAGCGTTTTTTTCAAGGAAAACCTCCGATAAATCCTGATAACACTTGGGTATAATGTTATCCGACACTACAGACAGGATCCTATCATATGTGGGGAGATTACATGTCGTTTCACAATAGGGAGAAGAGAAGGCTAGCGTTCTCGTTTTCCAATCGATGATTGGTTGATGTATGTGTAACCAGGGAAGTCCCAAAATGATTGGGAAATGTGGTGAAGTTAATACATCAAAGGTGGTGGTCTCCACATGAGACCCGTCAGCAGTTACAAGGAGTGCCTGTGTTTGACTGGTGATAGGACCAGAGGATAAAGGGGTACCATTAATAAAACTAACGGAAACATGTTTGGGTTTTGAAACAATAGGTATTTTATTAAGGGAGACAAAACAAATGTCAATGTAGTTTCCACAAGATCCTGTGTCGATCATAGCCTTGGTGGTGATCCTAGTTTGGTCACACTGCAATGTTAAATGAACAAAAAGATAAGGATTAGAAAAGGAAGTTGTAAGTCCCCCTAGTAAGACATTTGAACACTCACCCTCTTTTCTGCGGACAAGGGGACAGCCGCTTATCAAATGATCCGGGGATGCGCAGTACATGCAGAGATGTTCGGTTTTCCTCCTGGCACGTTCAGAAAAGGACAGAGGTGGGCGTATCATTCCTATTTCCATAGGAGTAGGGTCAGCAGGCAACATCCGAGAAGGACTGGGAAATGGTGAGCCCATCTTCTCAGCCTTTCTTTCTCGTAGTCGTCTGTCAATATTGATACTGGTCTGTATCAGTCCCTCTAGAGTGCCAGGTAAATCTGCTCGGGCGAGCTCGTCTTTTACGGCCTCAGATAGGCCGAGTCTGAACTGCGTTCGTAAAGATGTGTCGTTCCACCCTGAATCAGGGGACCATCTTTTAAAATTTGCCACGAAATCTTCAACAGGTCTCCTCCCTTGTTTTAAGGCCCTTAATTGGGTATCAGCAGTACTCTCCTTATTGGGGTCTTCATACAAAGTAGCAAGTTGTGCTAGGAACAAAGGGTAGGAATTGAGGAGTGGGTCATCCTTCTCAAAGAGAGCGTCTGCCCAGGCCCGGGGTTCACCCGTCAAATAGGAGATAGTGGTGCAAACCTTAATTTGGTCAGTGGTGTAGGTTAGAGGTTTTAATAGAAAAAGCAATCGGCATGCGTTTTTAAATTCACGGAATTTGCTCCGATCACCCGAAAACACTAAAGGAGGGTTTATCTTAGGTTCACGGGGCTGAGCAGTAGGAAGCTGTGCAAGACGGCCAACCTGCTGTCTCAAGGCCTGATTTTCGTTTTGTACCTCTGTAAGCGCAAGGATCAATGCATCTACTTGCTGTTTTAATTGTAATACATGAGTGGGTAATTCTGCTGAATCCATATTTTTTTTTAAGGCTCGTTCAATCTGTAACGTTCATGCGTTTTTGTTTAGTGGATGGATTTACAGCTGCAGAATTATTACACTCAGTATCCATATAGAGATCTGTTGAACAACATATCCAACTCTCAGGACTTCATCATAGTGCACAGCCTGTATACAAATTACATATACTCAATCAGATGTATAGCTGGAGAGATAGAATATATGAGAGGTATAGATGAGAGACAGGCAATTGTATAGTGGGCACTTAGGAGTAATAAGGAGAGTTGCAGGTGGTAATAATAGGCAGATAGGTTCTGATGTCAAGTATAATGCAGATGGTAAGAGGACACAGATGGAGTATACTTCAGACAGAGTAACCTAGTGCAAGGATAGTGTAGGTAGTCCCAAGAGCTAACAGTCTTATGCAGATGATAGGAGATAGATAGATATAGATAGTCCTGGTAGTTGCAGTAGATGACAGTAGGAGTGCAGTTAGTAAGGAATCCCCTGTGGGGTACTTATCACATAGATAGGTTAGTAAGGATAGAGTCCAATGGTGAGAGGTGATCCCATAGCGAGGTACGGATCAGCAGCGAGGTTCCGGCTTCAGTTCAGCAAAGGGAAATGCCAGCAGCTCTGACTTCACCGGAGAAGGTGCGGTGAACATGTGGTTTGAACGAGCAATGAGTGAGAGAAAACCGGCTCATAGCGGCGCTCGGCAATGATGTCATCCGGTCTTAAAGGTATATGCGTCTCTTGTGTAACAAGATGAGACGCAATTAGAAAAGGAGAAATATATGGAACAAGGGTACCAGTGGTACCAGAACATTACATTCAATTGTTCTTGAGTGTTCTTTTTTCGCTTGGCTCCAAGATTTAGCAGCTTCCCCCTGTTAGAGGTCTTGTGGGACTCAGGGACACCACTAGCATCAGGCATCCAGGGCAGGTTGCCCTGGGTCCTCAACGCAAGCATTTCCACCCCACCATTGCCGTAGCCAACATCACTGTCCACCAGCTCCAGCTGCCTGTCTGAGAGTCAAGGAAAGCTTCCCCTAGGCCCCTCTTTGGTTCCAAGGTGCCACGTGACACACAAGAGGAAGAGCCCTGGAGGAATTTGGTCAACCCTGCCGTGCTGCATCTAAGGTCTGTAAATTTAGCAGGGGGGGGGGGATTGTACTGGGGGACAGACTGACTGTGAGGGTGCCAGGAAACCAGACCACATGGGGATACAGGTAAAATAGAGCAGTTTATTGGCTGCACACAGGAGGGCAAGGTAAGACCTTGACACTGACCTGGGGAGGGAGGGGGATTGTATCAGGGGACATACTGACCTATTCTTCTCCCTTAAAACCCCCCCCCCCCCCCGCAAATCTCGGAGAGGATTTGTTCTGGGGGGAAGGATTTATTATGTAAAGATGGAAATTGGGGTGAAGAGGGGGGATTTGCATCAGGAGAGTAAAGCTGGGTGGGGGTGATTTGTGTTGGGAGGTGAGATTTGAAGAGGAGGGGGTGATTGGTACAAGGTGGTGGATTGGGGGATTGTACTGTGGGACAGACTAACCTGGGGAGGATAACATAGATTGGAGCTGGAGGTAAAAGGATTTTCGCTAAGAGGGGAGAGAATTTGTCCTGGAGAGATAGAATTTGGCTAAACCTGGGAGTTATTTGGGGGAGAAGTAAATTTGTGCTGGGGGAAGGAATTTGTGATGGGGGATTTGTGCTGGGGTGGAGGAAATTTGGGGGAGGAGAAGATTTGTGTTGTGAGGAGAGCCGCTGATCAGTGTATTCTGACAGTGTCTAATGCTGCTGTCAGAATACAATGTCTCAACAGGAGTGATTCCTCCAGGAATCTTAGTTTTTCCTGTTCAGCCCTCTGGCTAAATGTATGACAAACTTAAAGTGATTGTTAAGTCTTGTTTTGTTATTTAAATAACAAACATGTTATATTTACCTGCTATATGCAGGTGGTTTTTCACAGAGCAGCCCAGATCCTACTCTTTTTGGGTCCCTTTTCTGTGCTTCTGGCCCCTCCCACCTGTTAAGTGCCCCCACAGCAAGCAGCTTGCTATCAGGGCATGTAAATAAAATTTGTAGCGCTAATTATAACCATAAATAGATAAAAGTCCATATGAATATAAATAGATAGAAAGTCCTTATAAAATCCACATAAGAGCTGGTTAAAATCCACATGATATTTAAGATGACCCACACCGACACTCCTGGGAGAGACAGGGTGAAACAGAACCGCCACCAACAGAGGTACCAAAATACCCTTACCGGATCAAAAGATCAAACAGGCAGTACATAGCAGATGGCACAAATCAATAGGGGACCGATCTATACCCAAGACTATTTCCACATTCTAAAAAAGGTGCGTACAAGAGCGACGGCCCATACAAGCACTAGCAGCGCTAAACACAGCCTCTTTGTCAAAGGCTACGAATATATGGCTATTAATATATTAGGCACAATATATTAAGTGAGTGGATTCTAAAGGAGCCTTTGACAAAGAGGCTGTGTTTAGCGCTGCTAGTGCTTATATGGGCCGTCGCTCTTGTACGCAGCTTTCTTGGATATTGATAAGATATAGCGGCTGCTTGTTGAGGATATAGGCTTATGAGATCCCACACCTTGCAGAGTTGCCAGGTGTTGAATGTTTAATCCATTGAACATTGTATAAAACACATAAGCGCTGAGTGGGTGGGATAAGGAATTGCTGTTTCTTTCTTACTCTGCTTGTGTATTTCCACATTCTGTCTTCCTTCACGAGTCGCTATACCACTTTAAGTTATTCTCTCAGAAAAGGCCTCTCATAGTGTAATATGTCAAAAGATTATTTATTAATAAGAAGCAGAGAGAAACTCACATTTTTACAAAGTGGCAGCAGCATTTAGGAATGGTCATTCAGCATGGATTGTTTCCAACCGAAAAGATGGCCGCTGTCTTCCTCAACTGTGCATGTGTCTGACATCTACCAATGAGGGTCCACCCAACGCACGTTTCTTCATACGCAATGTCCAGTCAGACAAGGAACTACAACCTGGCCCCTCCCCATCTCTGTCTCCTGATTGGCAGACTGACTTTGATTGACAGCAGCGGAAGCCAATCGAGGGGAGTCCTGGGCAGCTGAGAAACTCCTGCAACATCGCTGGATAAAGATGGGCTCAGGTAAGTGTTAGGGGGGCTGAGGCACACAGAAGGTTTTATTTTTTATCTTAATATAAGGAATAAATTAAGATACAAAAAAATTCTCCCTTTACCAGACTCCTGCACTATATTTTACACTATATATATATATATGTCTGACCAAAGTGTTTATTGTCTCAACAGTTGCAGTCCCTGACTATTCTTTTTATTTTATTTTCTATAAATTTCCAAAACAAGAGCTTAAAGTGTTATTAAACCCAGAAGCCTGCATTTACTATATCTGGTCTTCCCAGGACCCTGCATTCACTATATCTGGTCTCCCATAGTACGCAGAACATGGAAATGCAATTATTTTACTAAATATAAACTGCTAAATACCTTTTCTCATTAGCAGATATATATACAGTAGCAGTCTTGTCACTTCTATAGGTGTATAGTTAAAGCTTGTAGAAGGAGTTTTCATTTTTGCACTGACTGTCCTATCAGGATGCAGGACCCCTGACTCTCTGTCTGGACAGTGCTGGCCCTGTGCTGATCACAAGCAGCCCCCAAGAAAAAAAAAAACTCTCTAGAAATACACACCAAACTGAGCATGTGCCCTGCCTCTGTATTATCAGGAAATATATTGGGGACCATGGAAGTAGAAGAGGATCAGAGAAGACAGGATAAAACTATGTCTTAAGCCTCGTACACACTGTAATGATGTCGTGCCCGGAGTACCCTAAAAGCTGTCGCGAGCAGCCATCTTGTTCAGTGACACAGGCAGCATTCCAGTTTAAGCTGTAGCAGCAGATGTGTACTCAGCAGAGATATTTCCTTCCCCCCCTCTCTCTCACTCAAAGTAGCCCCCACCTTCCCTTTGGCATTAGTATGTAAGGCCTCAAAAGAGTGCCTTATTTCCAAACATATCCTGGCTGGCAGGTTGTAAAGTCTTATCTGCCCTTCTAGCGGGAGTTGGGTCTCCGAAAACAGCATGGGGTCTGAGCAGCTGTCCAGTGAAGCTGCCTTGTAAATTCCCCAAGCCAAATTGTTAATTTACATCTCACAATCCATGCTCAAATCATACCTTTTTACCCGAACATAACACATTGACAAAAAGTAGATATTTGGATGCCCCATAAAATACCGATCGAATTAAGATGAAACATGAACACCTTCATGCCTAGGAAAGACAAGCTAGCGATCATATGCCTTACAGGTCAGAGGTTATTCCAAGATAACCCATGTTTAGTGTCTGTGAAAAGCCAATTCAAAACCGGACCATAAAATATCGGTTTCAAGCATGTATCCGTTACATATCTCAAGATATGAGTTATTTTAATACTCTGTCTAAACGGGATGTGTCTTAGCATGTGTGAGCTCCAGGGGGACCGCCCATGGACCCAGAGCCTATTGGCCAAGTACTTCTGGTGACACCCCCTGGAGGGTCAGAGAAAAAGGACAGGAACTGATAGAGAGCCAGTTCTCATCCTACCATCCAAGCCATAACATTGCTCAAGGGGAACCAATCCTACCTGTTCAGCTTCTGAAACGAAGGTAATAGCAGGACCGTTTTAATGCAAGTATTTTCATAGAAACATAGAATGTGTCGGCAGATAAGAACCATTTGGCCCATCTAGTCTGCCCAATATATCTGAATCCTATGAATAGTCCCTGGCCCTATCTTATATGAAGGATAGCCTTATGCCTATCCCATGCATGCTTAAACTCCTTCACTGTATTTGCAGCTACCACTTCTGCAGGAAGGTTATTCCATGCATCCACTACTCTCTCAGTAAAGTAATACTTCCTCATATTATTTTTAAACCTTTGCCCCTCTAATTTAAAACTGTGTCCTCTTGTGGTAGTTTTTCTTCTTATAAATATGCTCTCCTCCTTTACCGAGTTGATTCCCTTTATGTATTTAAAAGTTTCTATCATATCCCCTCTGTCTCTTCTTTCTTCCAAGCTATACATGTTAAGGTCCTTTAACCTTTCCTGGTAAGTTTTTTCCTGCAATCCATGTACTAGTTTAGTAGCTCTTCTCTGAACTCTCTCTAGAGTATCTATATCCTTCTGGAGATATGGCCTCCAGTACTGCGCACAATACTCCAAGTGAGGTCTCACCAGTGTTCTGTACAGCGGCATAAGCACTTCTCTCTTTCTACTGCTTATACCTCTCCCTATACATCCAAGCATTCTGCTGGCATTTTGTGCTGCTTCATTATTTCTAAATTGCTGTATTGTGTCTCTATTTCTTTGTAACCCATGTTTCTGTAAATATTTTTATTCGCACCAATTTTAACCTTTCTTATAATTAAACCTTATTTTGAAAGGTGTTAACTTTGTCTCTAAGCTCTTAAACGCAAACTGACCCAAAAGAACCTGTCTCCTGAAAGAGTGCTACTGTTATGCCCCATACACACATGCAGATTATCTGCAGACTTTTGTCTGCAGACTTACCAAAACCATATAATATGAGGTCAAACCTAAACATTTTCAATTTGCATGCAATCCGGCAGGCCCTTGCACTACATAGAAAAGGTAAGTCTGCAGACAAAAGTCTGCAGATAATCTGCACGTGTGTATGGGGCATTAGGATAAATCCTTCAGGCATTCCTGTCTGCATGTGACAGGGCGTGTTACGGATGGCTATTCTAAGGTCATAATTGATATTTCTAAAATCACGAGCGTCCGCTGAGCTCATTCAAACGTAGCGGTGGTGGCAGAGAAAGGGTTAATCGTTTAATTAACCCGGTGACAATCGCTCTCATACTGCTGGCATCTAGATTGGGGTCCCGCAAGCTGGACAATCTGTGTGCTGGGTGCAGCTGAGAGTGGGATTGTTACGCAAGTGACAGCAGGGTGTGGGATCGCCTGGTCTTTGGCCACGAGGAGGATGAGAAGGCCAGGGGTCTGATACCCGCCACCGTCACACACACGATCAGATTATCAGATGATCTTTTGTCCGATTTTTGCTGCATGTTAGTCTCATATGGAAAGTGAAGTGGTTACTTTCATAGGAAAATTCCTGTACGACAGAATTCAACTTCAGAAGTGATGTCATGTGTTGAATTGTTTTGTATGTGTTCTTTCGTTTCCGAGCATGGGAAGTCTTACTCTTACGATAATTAAATGAAAATCGGACGTTGTGTTCACGTACGATACAAATGTTATAGCCTGCACATCCAGATTTTGTCATCTGAAAATTCGTAATCGGCTGTCGAAAGCACTATACTAACAATCCGAAAATCGTCAGAACGTTCGTCGGACGAAAATTTTACTTGCAATTTTCGTATCGTGTGGCCTTAAGGCATTCCCTGAATGGCAGATTATTGCAATAGATACTGTGAACGGTGCATGTTTTCTTTAAAAAAATGGGGTGGCCTCTATTGTGTGTGTGTGTGTAACTACAAGGGTTAACTGACCCAAGTGACATTCACTCTCAGTCCTGTGCAGCGTGGAATGTTGTTCCACAAGCTGAAACATCTCTGTTAGCCCCAGTTCACAATAAATGCGGTCTCGAAATCGTGCCATTTCACATCGCACAATTTCAAAACCGTATGCCAATGCAACTTCAGGGGACATACTGACCTGAGAGGATAACTGGCTGCCATCTGTGCAACTTCATGCACAGATGTCTATGCAAGTCGCACCTGAAATCGCCAAAAATTGTGCAGGAATTTCTTTTTCGAAACAGCGAGGCTCCACAAAGCTGGCACTGCACCAATTTGAACAGTTAGATTGCCAACAATAGGGAGCGGCTTGTCATACGATTTGAACATGCCAAATCATGTGACAAGTTGCACCAGTGTGAACAGAGGCTTAAGGGTGAGGTTAAGGCCCCTTAATGTTTCCTTTTAAATCCTATGGAACGTTTCACACTACTGCGCTCTAGGTACAGTGCATTTAGAAAAGTCCTGCATGCTGCATATTTGGTGCGGTGTTGAAAACCGCACAAAAAATGCAGCTTTTCTTTGAAATGAATGGAAATTGTGGTAAATCACGGTAAAATTGCGGTAAAAACGCGTCACGATCTGCGTTTTTTGGTGTGTTTTTGAGTCACATGTCCATGATTTACCAAAACTGGAGAGTGCAAAATATGGTGCAGCTGTGCATGGTAGCCAATCAGCTAACAGGTTTTTTTTTTTTGTCAAAGATTAATTGGACACGCCGAAGTCAGATATTGATTGGCTACCATGAAAAGCTGCACCATATTTGGACTCTACAGGTTTGGTAAATCAATAAGGGTCCTTTCACACGGGCGGTCCGTATGTCCGTTTTTCCTCCCATTCATTTGCAGATGAAAAACATATATAATATAATGTATGTCTATGGGATTGCGGAAATTAGCGTATGACCATCCGCTGACATCTGCTTTGCGTCCATTCCGTTCAGTTCCATTTTTTGAGACAGAAGAGAACCCTATTTTTCTTCCATTTAAAAAACGTAACGGACGCCAAATCGGATGTCAGCAGATGTAATTTGCTAACGTTCCCAATCCCATAGACATACATTATGGCCGTTTTTCATCCACAAACGGATGGATGAAAAACAGACATACGGAACGGACCCTACAAAAGTGCATCCGTGTCCATTTAAAAAAAAAAATTGTCTGAACGGAAAAAAAAACGGGCCTTGCCATGTGAAAGGAGGGTAATTGTCACAGTCCCTACTTCCACTTTCATTCTAGTCAACATCATTAGGAGGAGTATGACAGATACACATTAAAACTGTGTTCTCCCTTTACGTAGGAAGCTAAACACATATTCTGAATTTTATTCTAGTTCGGTTTTCCGAGCACTTCCTGTATATGGGGCCATTAAAAAAAAAAACACATTATAACAAATATAACGGATATATGACAGATGAAGGTTTGAGGAAACTGAAGTATTCTACCCCTAGGGAATTCCTACATGCATATATTTTGCTTACCCTGCAATAGCGGGCGGTCGTGAAGGTAGAATAGGAGCACATGCTGGAGGCTCAGAATACAGAACCACGAAGGAAGTAATCCTTCAAAAGTTTTAAAATAGTATGGAAATTGAGTTTCATGTTTTAGAAAAACTGAATAATATTAGCCTAAACCTTTTCGCCACAGTAGAAAAAGTATATAGAAGATCAAACTAGATTTAAGACCTCATAAGAGCACCACTAATGTGCATAATATTGTGTTCTGATAGCTGTGTCAGGTTAATACATATAATCATGGTATTCAGTACATTGCTTTTTCATTTCACATTCTTCGTTTTTTTTATGCATTTACAGGCAGACCAAGATGATTAGTGGGGGTGACAGTGACAGTGGGTCAGGACAAACCTTAACACTGCAGAGGTGCTTGGGCAACTGGAGCAACCATTACGGTCCCTTCAGATGTTTAGCAGCCTGTTGCAGTGCTCTACCATACATGAGTTACTGTGCTGTACTAAGTGGTGAATTAAAACAGCCCGTTCATTTTTAAAAAAAGGCTGCCAATGCACCACAATGGACATAAAACTGGATCTGCAGTATTTTTTAATGCCTGCACCACAACATACAACTTGTATGTTGGTGTTCTGCATCATAGGTACATTGAAGGTTACTATTTGTTGGGGTGTCATTATACATGATTGGTGTTTCAACATCATATTGTGCATTTGTGCATATCATGTGCATGTGTGTTGTGGTAATACATGGTAAAACGTATGTTTTTCCACATGTTTTTGCAATGCACAGAAGCTAACCTTAGAAAAAAAAAATGTAAATCACTGTGAATTACTTCTTACCTTTGTGTACATCAATGGCAGTGCCAGGACAAGGTCATCCAGCACCAAGGGCAAAGATGCCAAACTGCCCCCCCCCACCCCTTTTCCTGGCCCTTATTAATGGAGGTATTATGGTTTGTCTCACTCCTTTCTCTGTCACACTCACTGGTCAGGTACAAATGTTTTATTTTTTACTTTTTGATTTCACATTTTTT
The DNA here is from genome assembly GCF_965119305.1 of Pelophylax lessonae. NCBI lineage: Eukaryota > Metazoa > Chordata > Amphibia > Anura > Ranidae > Pelophylax > Pelophylax lessonae. Next base: position 620,131,013 of record NC_138770.1, read on the forward strand.
TCATGAAGGGTTCTGGGTATGGTTAGTGGAGGTCAGAACAGATCCCGACTCCCACAAGTAGCTGTTCAGCAACAGACCATTTCTACTAGTGATCTATTGCTGTCTGCAATTAGCCTGCAATAGATCACTATGGCAGCGATCTTTTGCTGGAGAGAGTTGATGGACAGAGCTGTAAAGCCTCGTACACACGCGTCGAAATTCTGCCGGGAATTTTCGTCCGACGACCGATCTGACGATTTTCGGGCTTGTTAGTATGATGCTTCCGACAACCAACTCCGACTTTTCGGCCGAAAAAAATCTGGTGTGCATGCTATAAAATTTTTGTCCGCCGTCAAAACACGCCCGATTTTCGTGCAGTCAGTACAGATTTCGACAGGGAAAAATCTAATGAGCAAGTCTGGGCATGCTCAGATAAGAAAGAACACAAAGAAATCAAACCAACACATGACATCACTTCTGAAGTAGAATTTTGTCGGGCGAGAAAATTTGTGTGCAGTCTAGAGCACATTCCAACCAACAAAACACAACTCTGGACAAAAGACGGACGATCGGTCGGCCGATAATCGTTGCGTGTGTACTAGGCTTAACTCTAGCTGTACTGTAGCTCTATCCAAGCCTCCATATAGAGGATGTGCCAGGACATCCCTAGAGTCCTGACATCATGACATTGTGATGTCATTAAACTACAACATGAAATACATACTGTACACCAAAATATTTTTGGGGAAATTATAACTTTTAATTTTACTAATTCTGAATCATGTTCAACATACTTTATGAAATATGTTGACAATCCATCAATCCAATAGCAAAATAAACTCTTATCCTAATAAAGATGTCCTCACTGAGGTTCAAGAACTGTTGAGTGTCTTTACCCACCAACCTACACATACAGTATATGACTCGTTTTAGGATGACTTACTGTTTGGTGATAGAGTAAAAGATATAAACCGTATCAATGTTATTAAAGAACATGAAACATTGCCTGAATTTTTCCTGTAAGGAAGTGATATTTCATACTCGGAGCCTCCAGGTAGTGCTTGCCCTGTTCTCACACATCACATTTATTAGTTCAGACAACTTTTCTTGCTGTGGAAAAACAAGGTGCCTCTTCGCAGCACTTCCTTTTGGATTCTGTCCCACAAAACAGCATTGTTAATGTTGGCTTTTCATAATGGGACAAAAACAGAAAAAAAAAACTTAAAAAAACTTTGAAAAAAAATAGTTTTGGCTTTAGATGCACTTTAATATTGGGCAATACATTTTGGATCAGGATATAGAAAATATAGGAAAAATGAAATCAAAAGATTAAGACTCCCTTGAAGACACGTGTTATTATTGGGACCGTTGTTACAAATTACCTCTGCTTAAATGTCTTGAAGTAAATTATATAAAGATGAACTAAATAGATAACACGTCAAGTGAACTGTGTATAGCCAAACACAACATATTTCTGTAGAATAAAGTCTGTGTATGGCACGCAAAGGAGATGTTTTTCTGTTTGAATGCTGAAATTTTTTTTAAAGTGAACACCAGCTTCAAAGGCTACAAGAGGTTCCATCAGCAAGATATACTGACCTTCCCTTCGATCCTTCACAGTTCAGCTAAGGTGAAGGAATACCCAGTACTTCCCAGTATAGGAGACCATGTGACTAACTTCCCTTATAAAGGACAGTGTTAGTGATTGCTGATTGGCTAATCACTGTCACATGAGGGTGGGGTGAAAGTTGTCAGCCCTGCGCAATTTCCTAGTTGCTTACATTTACACTAACACTCTTTTATTTGCTGTAGAAAAAGCTGTATATTGGGACTTGCTTCTGCTACATCAATTCTGTAGATATAAGCTTCCTCTACCTTTTCTGCTACTTCTAAAACATTTCTCCACCACTCATTAGAATACCAGTCACCTTCTGCCTCCATCAAGGTATTGGTTTGAGGAAGAAGCCGCAGGGCATTGAAACACATAACCATGCCCCTCTGTTTCCTGATCCACCCACGGCAATGTCACTTCTGTCCAGTGCCCCTGGGTGTTCCAGCCTGGTTCTCTGCATTGAAATGATATGCACCTGTCAAGCAGGTGCTGAAATATTAGTCTTTGGGTGAACAAAAAAGACAGGAAAAACCCAACATATCAGTCTGTAGAGGCCAATAAGAGGAGCATACACAGTTGTATAATAAAATAAACAAGTTTATTTATACAGTTAAGAAAACCATAGATGTGCTATTCATCATAACCATCTATATGGTAGTATTAAAATCCCCATAGGGAAGAACAATCAGGTAATGAACCAATAGTAGAGCACTTTGAGTGTGGGGTCTTCCAATGCCAACGCGTTTCACAGATAGCTTCATCAGGGCTGTGGAGACCACATAGTACTCATCTATGGGGAAAAAGAACATAATTTACAAGCGGATAACACCCATTAGAAGCGGATAACACCCACCTCTAGTATCATTCCAACCTGCACATAACTCTCTCCATGCGGGCGCCGGGCCAACAGAAGAGAGGCCTCGGAGACCGGGACAATCAAACTCTTATATTGGAAAATAATTATATTTCCATTATTGTCAGATTGAGATATGACCTAAGCAAGTGTCTTTGGGTGTCTGTGGTGCCTTTACACCATAACCCTATAGAGGTACTCTGGATGAAAGCAAGAATTGGTCTTCCTGTCAAAAATTGAAATGATATGCACCTGTCAAACAGGTGCAGAACCCTATAGAGGTACTCTTGATGAAAGCAAGAATTGGTCTTGCTGTCAAAAATTTAAATTATATGCACCTGTCAAACAGGTGCGGAAAAATTGGTCTTCGGGTGTCTGTGGTGCTTTTTCACAGTAAATCTATAGATGTGCTCTTGATGAAAAAACCAGCACTAATGCACTTAAATACTTAAATATACTGCGTTAAATGTGCGCTAATGCAAAGAATTATACTACATTAAATGTGCAGTAATACACTGAAATGTACTGCGTTAAACATGCACTAAACACACTGAAATATAATGCATTAAATGGCACCTAATGCACTAAAATATACTGCGTTAAATGTGCATCAACACACAGAAATATACTGCGTTTTAATGTGCACTAACGCACTGAAATATAGTGCATTAAACATGCACTAACGCACTGAAATATACTGTGTCAAACGTGCACTAATGTACTGAAATATAGTGCGTTAAACGTGCACTACCCACTGAAATATACTGTGTTAAACGTAAGCTAACGCACAGAAATATACTGCTTTAAACGTGGAGTAAAGCACTGAAATATCCTGTGGCAAACGTGCAGTAACGCACAGAAATATACTGCGGTAAACGGGCAGTAACGCACAGAGATATACTGTCTTAAACGTTCAACAACGCACTGAAATGTACTGCGTTAAAACATGCAGTCACGCACTAAAATATACTGCATTAAACATGCAGTAACACACAGAAATATACTGTGTTAAACGTGCACTAACGCACTGAAATATACTGCGTCATGCGGCATGTAACACACAAAAATTAAACATGCAATTATGCACTGAAATTTACTGCCTTAAACGTGCAGTAATGCACTAAAATATACTTTGTTAAACGTGCAGTAACGCACTGAAATATACTGCGTTAAACTGCATGTAACGCACAAAAAATATACTGCGTTAAATGTGCAGTAACGCACAGAATTCTACTGCGTTAAATGTGCATTAACACACAGAAATATACTGCGTCAAACGTGCACTAACGCACTAAAATATAGTGTGTTAAACATGCACTAATGCACTGAATTATACTGTGTTAAACATGCACTAACGTACTGAAATGTACTGCGTTTAACGGACAGTAACACACAGATATATACTGCGTTAAACGGGCACTAACGCACAGAAATATACTGCGTTAAACATGCAGTAATGCATCAAATATACTGCATTAAACGTGCAGTAAGGCACAGAAATGAACTGTGTTAAACGTGCAGTAATGCACTGAAATATACTGCTTTAAATGGCATGTAACACACAGAAATATACTGCGTTAAATGTGCAGTAACGCACAGAAATATACTGCATTAAACATGCACTAACGCACAGAAATTTACTGTGTTAAACGTGCATTAACGCACTGAAATATACTGCGTTAAATGTGAACTAATGAACTGAAATACATTGCATTAAACGTCACGTAACACACTGAAATATACTGCGTGAAATGGCATGTAACGCACTGAAATATACTGCAATAAACGTGCACTAACGCACAGAAATATACTGTGTTAAATGCACAGTAACGCACTGAAATATACTACAATAAACGTACACTAACGCACAGAAATATACTGCATTAAACGCACAGTAACGCACTGAAATATACTGTGTTAAACGTGCACTAATGCACTGAAATGTACTGCTTTAAATGGCACAAAATACACAGAAATATACTGCATTAAACATGCACTAACACACAGAAATATACTGCGTTAAATGTGCACTAACGCACAGAAATATATTGCGTTAAATGTCCACTAAAGCACAAAAATATACTGTGTTAAACGGCACGTAACGCACAGAAATATACTGCATTAAACGTGCAGTCACGCACTGAAATGTACTGCGTTTAACGTGCAGTAGCGCACAGAATGATACTGTGTTAAACAATAATGTACAGAAATCTACTGCATTAAAATTACACTAACGCACAGAAATATAATGTGTTAAACGTGCACTAATGCACTGAAATATATTGTGTTAAACGTGCACTAACGTAATGAAATGTACTGTGTTAAACGTGCAATAACGTACAGAAAAATACTGCTTTAAACATGCAGTAACGCACTGAAATATACTTTGTTAAACGGCACATAACGCACAGAAATATATTGCGTTAAATGTGCAGTAATGCACTGATATACACTGCATAAAATGACACATTACGCGCAGAAATATACTGCAATAAATGTGCAGTAAGGCACAGAAATATACTGCGTTAAACGTGCAGTAACGCACAGAAATTTACAGCGTCAAACGCGCAGAACGTACTGAAAGATACTGCGTTAAACATGCAGTCATGCACAGAAAGATACTGTGTTAAACGTGCACTAGCGCACTGAAATATATTGTGTTAAACGGCACGTAACGCACTGAAATATACTGCATTAAACATGCAGTAACACACAGAAATATACTTCGTTAAATGTGCATTAATGCACTGAAACTATAATGCAGTAAACCTGCCCTGACAAAATAAACTGACACTAAAGTAAAAATGAATGGTCACTATACTGACACTGACTGAACTATCACTAGATTCACACTAAAGTGACACTAAAGTTAAAATGAATAGTCGCACTAAACTCACGCTTACTGAACTAATACTAGATTCACAATAAACTGATATTCTACACTGACAATAGAATCAGAATAGCACACTATAGCACACTAACTCTCTAGTAACACTGAACAGAGGCCTGTTCTATCTCTCTCCATACCGATATCACACTACAAATGGCCGCTATTGAAAGAATACTTTTATAGTGTGTTGTTGGGCTAAGAGCAAAGAGCTATGTTTCATGGCTCTGACAGTTCTCTTTGCGCTGACTGTGCAAAGCTTTCATTGCTTCAGCCAATCACGGCTTCCAATGCACTGTGCGGCGGCGCAGTACATTGTGGTCATTTGGGGGCCTTAACAAACTGTGATAAATTACACAGATATCAACAGAAAATCAGCATGACCGCCAGCCAATAAATATTTACAGAACATGTCAGAAATGGAAGCCACCATTTTTTTCCTAGTTTTTTTAATGTAAATGTTTTTTCAAACCAACCTGAAAATGACATTTCTTTACCTTTTTAGAAGTGAAGATGTGTTATTAAGTCTTTGGAGAGGCCTGAAAATCCAGGTTTTCACCCTGTACATTTTGCTGTGAGCTTATCGATTACAGTCCAGTACATAATAACAGAAACAGAGTTCGCATTGACCTGAAGGGAAAAACTTCAGCTTTTCCTCTACTATACCAGCATGCAAGCTGTGAATGTTTCTACTGTAGTGCTAAAGAGACACTTAAATAAAGAAGAGAAAATCTGGTCAGTAACAAATTCTAGCTTCTGAAATATAGAAAAATACATACAGTTAGATACAGTACATTCCCATTTTACTTATAGGATAACAGCTTTAATAATCATGGTACTAACTGACCCTTTCATTAGCCCTATCTCATATATAGTGTTTACTAAAATATATAAAAGTGAAGTTTAGCTGTGCATTTACAATATATCTCACAAATTTTACCATGTGCAGTATTAACTTTGAACTAGGGATTGACCGATTATCGGCAACACCAATATAGCAGGGGCCGATATTCACTTTCCCAGATCTATCGGAAACGTCCTCTGAGGTTACCGATATTGCCGACTGCAGCTAGAGGCATCACCCCGGTACCGGTGTCCATAGCCGACGGATGGCTGACTTGTAATGATAACCGATGCGGCTGAGAAGCCGCTCAGCTGTCATCACAAGGAGCGGGAGGGGACGCCCCCCCCCCCCCTCCCGCCACCTTCCGCAGCTTGCCAGGGTCTCCTGTCCCACAGGGAGACCCGGGCATCCCACCTCCACCGCCGCTGAAGAGAAGACCCGATCAAAGCCGCATTCAGCTCTTATCGGGTCTCCATCAGTTCTATTTTAATTTTGATTTTTTTGTTTGACAGGTCAGTATCAGTATATTGGCCAGCAAAGCTGCACAAATACAGTTTGCATGAAAGAAAGTAACCCATCTGCCATTTAGCATTTAAAGCGGTTGTAAACCCTATAAAAAAAAAATAAAAAAAAAAACCTGCAAGACAAAGGCATAATGAGCTAGTATGCATCGCATACTAGCCCATTATGTGTAACTTACCTTAAAACGAAGCCCCGACACGGACCCCCGGACATCGCTGCGGGCGCTGCCATGATCCCTCGTCGTCTCTTCCGGGTTCGGCGGCTCCGGCGCGCTGATTGGCCAGAAGAGACGGCTCCTGTAGGTAAAAGTGTCAAAAAGCAGGATACTACCGCTTTAATCTGTATACAGTAGGTAGTATTTTCAAAGGAAAGTAGATGAAACTTTGCAGAGCTCACAGCAGAAGCCTGTTTTGTGGATAATCTCTTAAAGTTTTGATAACACTTTTAAAAAACATTATTTCAATTTGAAAGTCATGTTGAAACATCTAGAAAAACAGACGTTGAATTTAATGTAGAAAATTACATAGTACAGACAAATCCACATTAAATTACAGCAATTTTACACACAAAACGACCACCTGAATGAATAAATACCTGACCAAATTCACTTAACATCTTGCCAATCTTTTATCATCTCTGGAATAGCTTTAAAAAAAAAAAAAAAGATTCACTGAGAAATTTGCAGAGAATATTGCATTTGAGAGAATAAAACAACTCATTGGTAAAACTGAACTATTTGCATGCTACAAAAAATTTTTGCAAGACAATTTCATCTAAATGTAGTACTGCCCCCATAGGGATCGCTGAGTATAGATTTCCCTGGGTCTTCCTCTGAATATCCTGCAGCCAGTTGCTTGGGTTTTTTCACTTGACCAGGCACACACTCGTCCGCTCGTTATCCAATGACCAGTCTAGGGAATTAGTTTTTTTGTATTTGATGGTAGAACTTGGATAGAAGAAGGGATTAGTGGGATACTCCAACTTTAACTATGCACAGATGAGGGCAACTCTCACTTGGCCTTGCTTGTTTGAACTGAATAGCAGACCCTCTGCTGAATCATACAGCATTTGTATGGAAAAATAAGTCCTCAAATGAGACTCTTTGAACTCTGATTCTTTGGGACACTAGCCAGTATCCCCTTTAGCTGACACCTGTCCACTGACTTTACTAGCTTAAATGGATGGCCCTCACCGAACAGACCCCTAGACTTACTCACAGTAAGCATAAACCGATCCTTCTAGGTATATCTCCCTCCTAGTCAGATCTGCAGGACATCTGGGTTACAGCTTCTATGACTCTGGCCCTCAGGTTGACCACCTGAGGCCACATTGCAGCCTGTACAGAGAAGGGGCAGCGACCCCCTCTTTCTCTGGGACCCCACTCTCCAGCCAAAGACCCCCTGCACAGGTGCTCTCTTGGTATAATTACAGTCAGCCAGCATGCCTTGAGGCACCTTCCTCCAATGGCCCGGGCTGTATCTACACCCATGCTCCCATTTTTCAGGTTTCATCCCACTATCCAATATGCCCCTTCATTTTGGACTAGTGTGAAACAGGCTGACAGCATGAGTAGCATCTGATCACACTGAGCAGACCCTATCAATGAATCACTGCTCCCTGTTAAGCAGAGAGTACCTACATTTGCCTGACAGTCCCCCTTGTTAAGTAAGAAAAGCCAAAAACGATGTACTCTCCAGCACCTACAGTACCTAGGAGGGTGCTACATAAAGGAAGGCCTGTCTCAGAAAAAAAAAGATTTACGTATTACTTTTTTATCTTAAGAAATGACAATTTGCCAAGTCAGTAGGTCAATAGCAAAAACAGAGTTTGCGCTGGGCCATATGGGGTTTACCGATGCAAGAGTGGAATTGGTTATAAATTTTGCCTAACGGTTTGCTGGAGGCAGCTTCAGTTATTTCTATTTACTGTTGAGTATAAAGTTTTATACAGCAAGCATGTCTCCTATGGCCTCACTGATTCAAGATGGTTAACATATAAAACTACAACAGAACATTACAGCTAGAAAACTAAAATTTGTCCTGCATTTCAGTACAAGCTGTAAATAGGGATTAGCAAAAGTAAAATTTAGAAAGAAAGAAGAAAACAATTGCTGCTAAATGACATTTCCTGACTTGTGGATAAGCTGACATTTCCTTGTTCGCTGACAAGCTGGGTTCGGGTTAAACTCATGATTGACACAACCCCAGCCCGTCCACAAACAGACAAACTAAATGGCCAGATTTGGTGAGTTTGAACCTCTGGGCCAAAGGACATTTATTTTATTGTGGTATCGCTACCATCACTAAATGACAGCTTCCCGCCCACCAGCTTGTTTCACCTTCCCACCCCCACTAGGTACCCTTCTAATGTTGAGGGCATATGGATAGGTATGCCAGCTGCATGCATTGATAAAGGTCTGGTATGGATTATGGGAGGGACCCCTGCTGTTTTATTTTTCCTTAACCACTTAAGGAGTGCTTAACCGCTTGCCGACCGCCGCACGACTATTTACTGCGGCGGTCAGCCCCTCACAGGCAAAGCGACGTAGTACTACGTCGCTAGCCTGTGAGGGTCTCGGGAGCGAGCGCGCGCCGCCGGAGATGTGCTCCAGCGCGGTCACGGACCTCCCCGCGCGTGTGACCGGTGGACCCGATGTCCGCCGGTCACTCGCGATCGTCGGGTGGAGAGGGAGAAAGGCAGGCGGCTAATGTAAACAAGCCGCCTGTCATTCTCCCCTGTGTAGGAATAGTGATCATACGGTTCTACTATGTAGGACCGTTGATCACTGTTCCTACACCTCAAGCCACAGCCAATCACAGTTAGAATCATGCCCCTAGGGACACACATAACCCCTCCCTCTCAAAAAAGTTAACCCCTTCATTGCCAGTGTAATTTTACAGTAACAGTGCATATTTATAGCACTGATTACTGTAGTAATGTCACTGGTAACCCCAAAAGTGTCAAAAATGTCAGTCAAGGGTCCGATCTGTCCGCCGCAATGTCGCAGTACCGCAAAAAAAATCGCAGATCGCCGCCATTACGCGTTTAAAAAAAACAACAAAAATGACAAAAATCTTTCCCTTTGTTGGTAAACGTGATAACTTTTGCGCAAACCAATCAAAATACGCTTTTTCCGATTTTTTTTTTTTTTTTTTTTTTACCAAACATATGTAGCATAAGGGTGAAATATATATACTATATGGGTATATATCCTCACGCCTCTGGAGAGATCCTAAGTTAAATTACTATAATGGTAAATTTTAATTTAATAAATAAATAAATATTTGGTGTCAAGTGATAAAAAGTGTTATTAAGCAGCTGCTATAGTTTTAAAAGTATATAAAGATATTGGCCCCCTAAGGGGTTAATATAGCGCTTGCTATTAAGCAATCAGGGGTGAGCAATTTCTTGTTCACACACCTGAGTGATAAATATTTAGTGAGGGAGTATTGCTAATCCCTAAAGGTGATAGCAGGTATAGTAAAGTGCAAGGTGCTAAATAATCAGAATAATTTAATGTATGAATATACAATTAAAGTGATGACAAATAAATATAGTGCAAACTGTATATATATAAAATTTAAATTAAAGTTATAAAATATATTAGATGCGGAGGTGATCAAAAATATGTGCAATAATAGTCCCAAAAGTGATCTTGTGCAAAAATGTCCTAATAGGGTTTCTCCAATGTTCAAATTGCTGGTACAATCGGCATAGCTTCTATCATAAGGGGTGCAAACTTACCGGATTTGGTGGGTCTTGAATGCCATATAGCAACAAGACCTTCAGAGCTTGTGGCTTTACAAAGCCTAAGGTGATTGCTGGTCTCGGTGGTTCACTGTGGTCCTCAACTCCTGTAATGGAAACCGATCCTCAAGGTCCAATCCAAGTAGGGGGACAAAGAAAGTGCTCCAATAGTGCAGTACCGTTAAAATGGTAATTTTATTGCCAATGATTAACCACTTGACCACCGGAGGATTTTGCTGTCTTCCGTCCAGGCCACTTTTTGCGATTCGGCGCTGTGCGAATTTAACTGACAATTGCGCGGTCGTGCGACGCCGTACCCAAACGAAATTTACGTTCTTTTTTTCCCACAAACAGAGCTTTCTTTTGGTGGTATTTGATCACCTGTGCGATTTTTACTTTTTGCGCTATAAACAAAAAAATAGCGTTTATTTTGAAAAAATAACAATATTTTTAACATTTTTTTATATGAAATTCCCCCCCAAAAAATGTAAAAATCAATTTTTTTTTTAAATTTTTGGCCAATTTGTTTTCTGCTACCTATGTTTGGTAAAAAAAATTGCAATAAGTGTATTTTGATTGGTTTGCGCAAAAGTTATTGCGTTTACTAACTAAGGGAAAGATTTTTGTCATTTTTGGTGTTTTTTTTTAACGCGTAATGGCGGCGATCTGCAATTTTTTTTTGCGGGACTGCGACATTGCGGCGGACAGATCGGACCCTTGACTGATATTTTTGACACTTTTGGGGGTACCAGTGACATTACTGCAGTAATCAGTGCTATATATATGCACTGTTACTGTAAAAATGACACTGGCAGGGAAGGGGTTAATTTTATTGGAGAGGGAGGGGTTAATGTATGCCTGGTGCTTACTGACGTGTGGGGGGGGGGGGAGGTGACTGAGTGACAGAAGGACAGATCGGATGTCCAGCTATGCTGAACACTCCGATCTGTCAGTCCCTGTCACTATGGAGATCCGCCCGCTCTGTTTACACAGGCGGGCGGATCTCCTCACTAGATTCCCCGACGATCGGGGCAGAGCAGCGGCGATCGCCGCTGCTCCTCCCCTGGCCCGACTCCCGCTGTGAATGAAAACAGCGGGAGCGCGCCTCCGGCGGCGCGCAAGCGCCGCCTACAGGGGGAGGAGTCCAGCGACGTAGGTCTACGTCGCTGGACGGGAACGAGCCACTTTGCCGCAGTACGCTCCATGTGAGCGGTCGGCAAGTGGTTAAAAGTAGCAGAGTAAAAACAAGTACAAAACAAAAGCACGTCTGCTCTAGGTATCTGCCTGGGAATGGAAAGCGGCGACTGCCGGTTTGCGTCCCACCAGGCTGCCTGGAAGCGTTCCACCTGACGCGCGTTTCGTCAGAGCGCTTTATTAACCCCTTAGGGGGCCAATATCTTTATATGTAGCTGTTAGCTCAAATCTCATCAGGAGGCAATCACGATGATATTACAGCCCTTCAGTTGCTACCCTCCCAATAGATAATGAGTTCACCCTCCATCCAGCTGGGAGTTATGACGACACACAGCACTCAAACTTAGTGCAGTCACAACTGTTTATTTCAAGTTTCGTGCTCCCATTTAAAGGATATTTCGGCAGCAGAAACTGGTTTACAATTCGTAAGTCAATTGAACAGTACAACATCACTCATAGAAACAGTTACATGAAAAGGATTTTGTGTCCTATACATCTGTGTCAATATGGGGTGTCTTGTTATAGTATCGGTCCGTCTGTGTTCAGCTTGTCATGTGTTAATGTAAGCAATTGTCAATTGTTTTTGGGTGGCATCAGCAATCTCTTATGCAAAATGTCCAACTGTCAAGTGTTCAAATGAATGAATGGAGAGGTGGTTTAACATGTCGTCTAAATGCAAAATATAGCTGTTTGCTGACCAAGGTGGATGAATGGTTTTCAGTATTAGCTCGTTAATATGTAAATGCAAGGGCCCACATTTCATCACAGGATGGGCATAAACTGAAATATATCTGAAAAATCATAAGGCATATTAATACAATATTTCAGTAGCATAAAACAAATTGGCAGAAAATGTTAAAAAATTTTGATTTTTACATTTTTTTGGGGAATTTCATATAAAAAAATGAGAAAAATATTGTTATTTTTTGCAAAATTTACGCTATTTTTTTGTTTATAGCGCATGATCAAAAAATCGCACAGGCGATCAAATACCACCAAAAGAAAGCTCTGTTTGTGGGAAAAAAAGGACGTCAAATTAATTTAGGTACAGCGTCACACGACCGCACAATTGTCCATTAAAGTCACGCAGTGCCGAATTGAAAAATAGGCCCTGGTCAGGAAGGGGGTAAAAGTGGTTAAGGAATACAGCAGCCACCCATCTGCACTGTACTGTAGGCAAAGCGACTTACTGATACGTTGCTGCCTACTTCCGGGTTTAGGGCGTGCACATGCGCACCCCCCAGCCCGCTCCCGCTCCCAACAGCAATAGGAACGATGCACTAAATGAACTGTATCAGTACATCAGTGAGCAGCAGACAGCATACCCTGATGCTTTTCTCATCATAGCTGGGGATTTTAACCATGCTGACTTAAAGAGTGTGTTTCCAAAAATACATCAACACATTAATTTTCCAACAAGAGGAAATAACATTTTAGACTTTGTTTATACTACACAGAGAGGAGCTTACAAAGCCCTCCCCCTCCCCCACCTTGGTGCTTCAGACCACATCACTGTTATGCTAATGCCTGCTTATAATGACCGCTCATTAAAGTTGTCAAACCAGTTCAGAAACAGATTCAGGTGTGGCCGGAAGGGTCGTCAGACGCTCTGCAAGACTGTTTTGATACAACTGACTGGAATATGTTTAAGCGGGCTGCCACTTGCAATAACATCATTGACCTCCAGGAGTACTCAGAGACTGTCACTGCCTACATCAATAAGTGTATTGAGGATGTAACAGTCACAAAAACCATTACTGTCCGGGCCAACCAGAAGCCGTGGATGACAGGGGAGGTCTACAGACTCCTGGAGACGCGGAACTCTGCCTTCAGAGCTGGAGATGAGGTCAGCCTGAGAACAGCCAGGGCCAACCTATCTCGCGGCATTAGAGAGGCTAAGAGACAGTACTCCAGGAGGATAGCCCATTGTTTCAGCGACAGCAGAGACACTCGGAGCCTGTGGCTGGGGATACAGTCTATTACGGACTACAAGCCCCCACCACGGACTGGTGACAGTAACATCTCTCTGCTGAATGATATGCAGCAATATGCTTCAAAGCTACTACCATCATTCCAGTCTCGAAGAAGCCATCTCCATCCTGTTTCAATGACTACCGTCCTGTTGCACTTACTTCCATCATCATGAAGTGCTTTGAACGGTTAGTCATGCATCACATCAAGTCTGCCCTCCCCTCCTCCCTGGACCCATTCCAGTTTGCATATCGATCCAACCGGTCGACCGATGATGCTATTTCAACTACCCTTCACTCAGCACTTACACATTTAAAGAGAAAAGACTCATATGTTCGAATGCTGTTTATAGACTTCAGTTCAGCATTCAACACAATCATCCCTCAACAGCTCATTCATAAATTGATCGAGTTGGGGCTCAACACTTCGCTGTGCAACTGGTTGTTGGACTTTCTGATTGGAAGACCTCAGGCAGTACGGGTCGGCAGCAACACATCCAGCACCATCATACTGAATACTGGGGCCCCTCAAGGATGTGTGTTGAGCCCCCTCCCTTTCACTCTGCTGACCCACGATTGCACACCGTTACACAACTCCAACCTCTTCATTAAGTTTGCGGATGACACAACTGTGGTGGGTCTCATTAGTGACAGAGATGAGACAAACTACAGGAGTGAGGTGAGCCGCTTGGCCGAGTGGTGCAGTAACAACAATCCCTCCCTGAACGTGGAGAAGACGAAGGAGATTGTTGTTGATTTCAGGAGAGCGCATACTCAGTATGTTTCTCTGACCATCAACGGTGCGACTGTGGAGAGAGTGAGTAGCACCAAGTTTCTGGGTGTGCACATCACAGAGGACCTCTCCTGGACTGATAACACTGCAGCACTGGCCAAGAAATCACAGCAGCGTCTCTACTTTCTCCGCAAACTGAGGAGAGCCAGAGCCCCATCCCCCATCATGTACACCTTCTACAGAGGCACCATCGAGAGCATTCTGACCAGCTGCATCACTGTGTGGTATGGCACCTGCAACGCGTCTTGCCAGAAGACTCTGCAACGCATAGTGAGAGCAGCTGAGAAGATCATTGGTGTCTCTCTCCCCTCCCTTCAGGATATTTATGGAACCCGTCTCACTCGCAAAGCTCTATGCATTGCAGGTGATCCTACCCACCCGTTACACAGCTTCTTCAGTCTGCTGCCATCAGGGAGGAGACTGCGGAGTCTCCAGGCCAGGACCAGCAGACTGAAGGACAGCTTTATCCATCAGGCTGTCAGGAAGCTGAACTCGATCCGAACCTGCCCCTTTGTCCCTTTTCTGCCATAGGCACCACTGAACTATGCACCTCCCCTTCCCTAGATCCCATATCCCTAGGTCCTTCCATCCCCTCCTTCCACTAGCATTCAATGACTTGCACCAGTCACTTTGGCAGCATTGGTCTGCTCACTACCTCATTCACCATGGAACGTCATTGGTCTGCACTTTATCTGTTGTGTGCCTTGCGCTGTTTTTATTTTAACCTTATTTTTATTTATTTTTTTGCGTTTTTAGATTTTTAGGCTATATTGTTAGTGTTATCTGTATGCACCGGGGGTCTAAGAGTAACGTAATTTCGATTCTCTGTATGTATGTATTGTATATGTGGAAGAATTGACAAATAAAGTCGATTTGATTTGATAATTGTACACAGCGGGAGCCTGTCAGCAAGCTAAGGGTTCATGGCTGGGACCTGCTGATCAGCTTTGTACATTCACAGTCCAGAGCTCTGTGTTGATATCCCCCCAAGTATTTTTAATGGATCTGTGATTTTTTAATATTTCCATTCAAGCCGTATTAAAAAAAAAAAAAAAAAAAAAAACCTGTTCACTGCTAAACAGTGTTTTTTTTCTTTGCATTGGTACATGTCCCCTACGGTGGTGCCCAGCTACTTCAATGGGGTCTGGGCACTATGTTCAGGGCTCATGTATTTCCTTCTGCCTTCTGCATATGTCCAGCGAACCGAACTTTGCTTGGTTCAATTCTCCCTAGGTGTAAACAATTAAAGACATTTAGACTGTAGGAAGGCACACAAAAGTGTCTGAATGAATAATATTTGTGTCACCCAAGGCAAGAAGTGCATGTTGCTATGTTTATATGGGTGTGTGGAGTAGTGGTCAAGGAAGCCAGGTAGTCTCTTTCACCTCCTGATTGCCTTTTTTCTTATCGTGCTTCCAACATTTGTCTTTAATCACTTCCTCCTTGGCTCCTGCTGCACTGAGTAAACTCCTACGCCCGTTCTTGTTTTCAAAACTGATAAAGTTTTCATCGAGTATATTAGAAATGGATGACAAGATATGAAATCATCAAAATGTTTGCCTGATACAGGGTGGATCACACAACTGTTCCGTTTTTTTCATCCAGGGTTGAAGAGTACATCTACTGTTACAGAGTCACTCCAACCAGAACAGAAACCTTACGTACAAGCAATATAATGGACAGTGCTTACCCATAAAATCTATTCTTTATTTTTAAATAATTATTTATTTAGGAGTCTAAACTCTGCCTACCACATAAGTGTAACAATCATTTGATCTCCTAGTTCTTCACAAGACCCCCCTCTTCCAGCTCATTAAATCTGGGGCTCCCAGAGTCTAATAGGTCGCCCCCCACACCTTCACAACCACCAGGCCAGAGTTTTTGGAAAGAGGTCCTGGTCCTCATCAACATCGGGGATGTACCCCCGCAAAGCACCCCCACCCATGTTGAGGGCATGTTGCCTGTTGCTCGCTCTTCACCCCTCTCTTCTGGCCTACCAGGCTGCATGCTCAGATAGGGGTTTGGTATAGATTTTGGGGGGAAACCCCACATAATTTTTTATTTTTTTTTGCCATGTGGTCCCCCTCAAAATTCATAACAGACCTGAATGAACCCCCCACATTTTTTTTGTTTTTTTTATACCAACTCTTTTTTGTTTACATTCTGCTGTCAGCGGGGAATGATAGTCATAGTTATTATGGAAGCGGCGGGTGCCAGCTTCTTAACAACCAGCTGTTCCCATGTATCTTACTAACAGGCGCTCAGTAACAAAGTACCATGTGTTTTGGTGTGGTGCAATTTTTGAAAAGGGTCAGGAATTATTTTGTGTCTTTCCCACACACAGGGAAGCTTAATAAAATTTAAGGGACTGCCCTAAATGTTACGTCTGGAAGTGCGCAGAAACGCACAAAACTGCGTGCACTTGCATGGTGCGAATGGAGCCTTAATAAATGAACCATATTTTGGTATTCATATGAACTACATCAATATTATGTATGTAGCACCCTTGTCTTAATGCAAGGTTGCTGTTAAATTTAGTTGCTGGGCATTTACTAGCCTGGCTGTAATTATACTGTGGTCAATTGAACTTCCTCTCTTAATCTGGGTTTGACTGCATTTCTTCCTTTCGTCAGTAGGTGGCACTGTTGCCTCTGACACTAGAGTAAGAATTACAGTTAAACAAACTGTTAATGTCCATGTCTCTCTCAGCCATTTACAGTGTCACTGCGGCATTATGGGAGACCTTATTTAAGTGAGGGGAGGTCCAATAATCGTTCTCTTCCCGCCCAGTGTTGTAAAATTTTGTCGGACCCGTGAAAAAATCGGACCTCGTCACTTCCGGTGGACAGAGCATCACAAAACAGCTGATGGGAGTCGTCCGTGCGCATGCGCAGAAGAAATTTTTCGAGGTTTGGCAAAATTATAACAGAGAGCGGACAGCTGATTGAGAGGAGGCGGGGCTGAGGTGCGACGGAGGACACCGCCGCTTCACTGAAACATTAAAGGGACGGAGGCACATATGCAGAGCTGAATAGAGGAGGCGGGACGGAGGTGTGGCCGTAATAAATGCAGGGCTTAAGCGACTCCTTCTGTTTTATTATCTTTAGTAATTATCGTATTATTTATCCTTCGGATTTCATTACATTTAGTATTTCTATAATACAAAATAAGAAATACTAAATGTAATGAAATCCTAAGGATAAATAATACAATAATTACTAAAGATAATAAAACAAGGAGTCGCTAAAGTCTTGCATTTATTACACGGCCGCACCTCCGTCCCGCCTCCTCTATTCAGCTCTGCAGATGACGCGGCGGTGTCTTCCGTCCCACCTCAGCCCCGCCTGCTCTCATTCAACTGCCCGCTATGTGTTATAAGTTTACCAAACCAAGATAATGTATTGTGCGCATGCGCACTTGAGACTCCCATAACCGGAAGTGACGAGGTCCGATTTTTTTCACGGGTCCGAGAAATTTTTAGAACACCGGACCCCCCCCCCCTTGGGGTGGGTGTGTATTGCTGTGCTGCTGCTGGCTAGGCCTGAAGCCTGGGGCCTAGTCACATGCCTGGGATTCTGCTGAGGAGAGCCAGCGACCCACATGGAAAAGAACATCCACAGACATCCAGTAACCTGTGTGAGTAATCTGCCTGTTTCATATGGAAGACAGCTGTCCAGCCAGTACAGACCACAAAAGAGATTGAATCTGGTGGAGAGGAGTTGCCTTCCAGATCAATCTGAAGCTTTATGGATACTTAATGATTCTCAAGGTCTGCTATCCTGTACCGCTGTCTGAGTACCTGTCTTTTGTAATCCGAGTCTGCCTAATAGACTGTTCTTTAACCACTTTACCGCTGCTCACTGAGCCTCTACTGCGGCAAAGTGGCTCGATAACGTCTGACGACGTAGACCTACATCGCCAGACATTTCCCTCTCTCGGCGGCGCACGTGCGCCGCTGGAGGCTCGCTCCCGCTGTATTCAGTCACAGCGGGAGTCGGGCCAGGGGAGGAGCGACAGTGATCACCGCCGCTCTTCCCCGATCGTCGGGGAATCGAGTATGGAGATCCGCCCGCTTGTGTAAACAAAGCGGGCGGATCTCCTAAGTGACAGGCAGGGTCAGATTGCAGGATTCAGCATAGCTGAACCTGCAATCTGTCCCTGTGTCACACAGTCCCCTCCCCCCACACACGTTAGTAAGCACCAGGCATACATTAACCCCTCCCTCTCCAATAAAATTAACCCCTTCCCTGCCAGTGTCATTTTTACAGTAACAGTGCATATGTATAGCACTGATTACTGTAGTAATGTCACTGGTACCCCCAAAAGTGTCAAAAATGTCAGTCAAGGGTCCGATCTGTCCGCCGCAATGTCGCAGTCCCGCAAAACAAATCGCAGATCGCCGCCATTACTAGTTAAGAAAATAAAACACCAAAAATGACAGAAATCTTTCCCTTAGTAAACGCAATAACTTTTGCGCAAACCAATCAAAATACGTTTATTGCAATTTTTTTTTTTCAAAAAATATGTAGCAGAAAACAAATTGGCCTAAAATGATAAAAAATTTTGATTTTTACATTTTTTTGGGGGGGAATTTCATATAAAAAAAAGAAAAATATTGTTGTTTTTTCAAAATTGTCACTCTTTTTTTTGTTTATAGCGCAAAAAGTAAAAATTGCACAGGTGATCAAATACCCCCAACAGAAAGCTCTGTTTGTGGGAAAAAAAGGGTGTAAATTTCGTTTGGGTACAGCGTTGCATGACCGCGCAATTGTCAGTTAAAGTCGCACAGTGCCGAATCGCTAAAAGTGGCCCAGACGTAAGACAGCAAAATCCTCCGGTGGTAAAGTGGTTAAGGGTGTCCTGAGCTCTACCCCTCTCTCCCCCAGTTTATTCTTGTCCTGTTGAGAAGAAATAAACTAATTGTTACTTCAGCATAAAAGTGACTAGCGCCCATCGTTTCTTTTACCTGCATCACTACCCACCATGCCTGACAATCCACACCCACAGGAGGTATGTAGGCCCTCTCTGCCTCTGAGGGTCATCACTAGGCCCTAGGGGGTTTTGGGGGTGCGCTACATGTATAAAACTGTTTATAGAAAAGTGTATACAAAACTTACAGTAGAAGAATAAATAATGAAGAACAATTTTATTTATATTTTATACATTTTTTTTATATAAATACCAGGTCAAAATTTTACTTATACTGAATCTGAATGTTGAAATTTCTGGTGTGACACTTCAGTATTAATTTCTATTTCGGAAAATCCAACAAGTTCCAAACTTGCAGAAGTTCCCGAATTCAGTGAGTTTTTTTAGAGTAAAAATGCTGTACGACTAGGACAGGGATCCTCAAACTATGGCCCTCTATCTGTTGCAGAACTACACATCCCATGAGGCATTGTAAAACTCTGACATTCACAGACATGGACTAGGCATATTGGGAATTGTCGTTTCTGAACAACTGGAGGGATATAGTTTGAAGACCCCTGATCTAGGATGTGTCTAGGTGCATTTCACACCCTAAGGCAGGGATTTACTAAAACTGGTGCACACAGAAGCTGTGCTTAGTAACCAATCAGATTCTAACTTCAGCTTGTTCAATCATGCTTTGACAATGAAACCTGGAAGCTGATTGGTTTCTATGCAGAGTTGCACCAGATTCTAGTAAATCTTCACCTATGTGTGCATGAGCAGGAATTACATCATCCCTGGTCAGCTAGTCGAGATGGCTGAGAACTCCAGGACTGGAAGAAGACCAGAAGAAGATGTGGGTGGTGGCAGCAGAGCAACAAGGGGGAACACAGACATTGCTTCACTGAAGGAGGCATTTTTGGAGGTAAGTGATGCGCATACTTGCAAATCATATTGAGAGCCCTGGCGGTCCCCAGACGTACTAGCTTCCACTTTAATTTCATGTTGTTAGAAAATATGTGGTTTGGGGATAAAGAAGGGTCATTGTCAAATGTCCCGGTTCCTATCTTCATTATACAGTACATGTGCATGTTTAATTTTAGCTCATCTATTTCAAAATAGAGGCTGACTTATGGCACTGTATGCATTAAAAGGCTGTTGGTAATATAATCCAACACATTATGGAAGATAGATCCATTACAGCTACTCCGATTATAAAATGCATCCATCAATTCTTATAATTCTTATTACTATCAGTACAAAGAATCACAGCTTGATACACAATGTGAATGTAGATCTTTATATCAAGTTCAACATAAACGTTCAGATAAAATGAAAGGCAATGCATCATATTCTATACAAACGTCTGTTTGTAAGACAAAATCATATTTAATGAGCGAAAGCAGTTGAGTGCCGGGAAGGATTTCTTCCTTGGATAGTTGGTTTAATTTCCATGGCTGATCTACAATCAAAGAAAATGGTGGACTCACACATTCACACAGGATAAAGAAGGGTCATTGTCAAATGTCCCGGTTCCTATCCGGGCGGCAAGTTGTTAAACTACCACCACCACCACCAAACTGCCATCACCTACCAAAAAGCAAGAACATTTCACAAGATTAGCAAGATTACCAATTATGATTTTAAAATGAACATCTGTACTCACACTGTCACCATAGACAGGTATATTCAGAGATTTATCATATACAGTGGCACTCTTCAAGAGACAGGGATTCTTTTAGTTTGCATTAGAGCCTTAGAGACAGTTTTAGCACTTTTCAAAATATAGTTTAATAATGAAAAGGTAAAAATGGTACAAATAAAATATTTACAAAAAAAAAATTATTACAAAGAAACAGAGAACAAGCAATAGAAAGATAAAGGAGTGAAAAATAAAGAATACATGCAAGTCCTGTTTCAGCAGATTTCAGTCAATGAGCAAGGTGTTAGATTGGCTCTCATAACTTGACAGGTCTTCAGTTGCTTGATAGTAAACAAAAGCTGTCAACTTCAGTCTCTTTTTTTTCTGATATCAAGGGGCTGTTGTCAGAGACCATCAGACCAATCAAGCTGGCCATGGGATGTCACCAAGTTTTTCGACAGTATCATGGCCCTCCCTTACACACAGTTTTATACCGATAGTAATATCTTTAAATATGTACAGGTTGCATTCTGGAAACAGCATTGAATTTCGTGTCCAGGGATAACAAACACGGGTTCTTTGGGATAGGCCTGTCACCAATAAGGTAGGAGTCAGCTCTTACCTTTCGTATACTATGGCTTAGTCATGTATAACCTCGATTTGTTCTGTATAATATTCCCAATTCAAATACAGTAATACCTTGGTTTGCGAGTATAATTAGTTCCAGCAGCATGCTTGTAATCCAAATCACTCGTATATCAAAGCAAATTTTCCCATAAGAAATAATGGAAACTCAGATGATTCGTTCCACAACCATAAATAAAGATATGCTGCTATCATATCTAAAGTACATTACTGTACAGTATAAGCATGCCATTTCCTCTGTTAAATAACATTATGTATCCTTCTGTCTGTACTGTATATAAAGATGCCGATGTATACTGTATCAGAGCGTCTGCCGGCGCTCGTGTGACTCCTCGGCTCTCTGCTTCTCTCCTCGCCTCATCCCCAGATGACGTCAGCGGGAGTGATCAGCCCTGCCCGCCGGGGAGAGCAGAAAGAGGAGGAGTCACATAAGCTCCGGGAGACGCTCTGAAACAGTAGAGATCAGCATATTTTATGTACAGTACAGGCACAGGGACGCATAATGGTATGTAACAGAGGTGATGGCATGCTTATTCTGTACTAAACTGCTCGTATATCAAGACGGCACTCGCATATCAAGACAGATTTTTTTTTTTAAATGTTGCTCGTCTTTCACAATGCTCGTAAACCAGGTTACTCACAAACCAAGGTATTACTGTATATACAGAGGGGTTCCAGTCTGAAAAAAAAATTACTGTAGCTGCTGACTTTTAACCACTTAAGCCCCGAAAGATTTTACCCCCTTCCTGACCAGGGCCTATTTTGTGATTGGGCACTGCTTGAATTAAACGGACAATTGCGCGGTCGTGCGACACTGTACCTAAACAAATTTTACGTCCTTTTTTTCCCACAAACAGAGCTTTCTTTTGGTGGTATTTGATCACCTGTGCGATTTTTTGATCATGCGCTATAAACAAAAAAAGAGCCTCAATTTTGCAAAAATAACAATATTTTTCAAATTTTTTTATATGAAATTCCCCAAAAAAATGTAAAAATCAAAATTTTTTAACATTTTAGGCCAATTTGTTTTATGCTACATATTTTTGGTAAAAAAAATTGCGAAAGGCGTATTTTGATTGGTTTGTGCAAAAGTTATTGCGTTTACTAACTAAGGGAAAGATTTTTGTCATTTTTGTTGTTTTATTTTTTAACGCGTAATGGCGGCGATCTGTGATTTTTTTTTTTTGCGGGACTGCGACATTGCGGCGGACAGATCGGACCCTTGACTGACATTTTTGACACTTTTGGGGTTACCAGTGACATTACTACAGTAATCAATGCTATGCATATGCACTGGTACTGTAAAATTACACTGGCAGTGAAGGGGTTAACTTTTTTTTGAGAGGGAGGGGTTGTGTGTGTCCCTAAGGGCGTGATTCTAACTGTGATTGGCTGTGGCTTGAGGTGTAGGAACAGTGATCAACGGTCCTACATAGTAGAACCGTATGATCACTATTCTTACACAGGGGAGAATGACAGGCGGCTTGTTGACATCAGTCGCCTGCCTTTCTCCCGCTCTAACGGACGATCGCGAGTGCCCGGCGGACATCGGGTCCACCGGGCACACGCGCGGGGGGGGGTCCGTGACCGAGCAGGAACGCGCCTCTGGCGGTGCGTGCTCGCTCCCCAGAGCCTCACAAGCTAGTGACGTACCCATACGTCACTTTGCCTGTGAGAGGCTGACCGCTGCAGTATATGTACTTGCGGCGGTCGGCAAGTGGTTAATATAAGGACACTTATACCCCTTTCAGGGGTCTCTGAAAGGTCACCTCTGGCCCTGAATGGCTTTTACGATACCCTTTAGTGCTGGGTAGACATTTATGGCACACTGTGTATTCCCTAATGGGTTTAACCACTTACCCACTGGGCATTTATACCCCCTTCCTAACCAGACCAATTTTTTAGCTTTCTGTGCTCTCACATTTTAAATGACAATTACTCAGTCATGCAACACTGTACCCATATAAAATTATGGTACTTTTTTTACACAAATAGAGTTTGTTTGTTTTTGGCGGTGTTTAATCATAATTGGGTTTGCGGTGTTTAATCATAATTGGGTTTTTTTATTTTTTGTGCTATAAATGAAAAAAGACTGAAAATTTTGTAAAAAAAATGCATTTTTCTTTGTTTCGGTTTTAAAATTTTGTAAATTTTCTAATTTTTCTTCATATATTTTGGCCAAAAGTTATACTGCTACATATCTTTGGTAAAAATAACCTAAATAATTATATATTATTTGGTCCTTGTGAAGGTTATAAAGTCTACACCATGCATTCTGTGTGTTAACAGTGATCTTCAGAATATTACAAGTATAAATCTCTTTTTTTTTTTTCCCCTCCAGCTTTGTTTCCTGGATCTTCATGTTCTTTGTCAACTCAGTTTCTGCTGCAGGATCACATGGCTGCACACTACCGAAATCTTCATTCTGCAAAAGGTACAAGGGATTCTGGGAAATCCTAAAATGTATCTAAAGCCAAGAATGTGTTTTTGTGTATTTTTTTAGTTTCCGATAGATAAGGGAATATGAAAATCATGTCTTTTTTCCTATCTCTGGTCTTATTGGGGATATTACTGTTTACTCCTTGTCTGGAAAACACAACTGAAAGTATGATAGTTGTCACCAGAACAGGTGTGCTGGAAGATTTCCTCTTAACCCTGATGTCTGATAACTAAACATTTGATCACGTTTTGGCTTTAGATGCCCTTTAAAGCTGATGTTTATTCTGATTATATTTTACTGTCCCAGGTTTATCTCTCCCCCGCCATCAGCATACTAATTCCATTTTTAAATTTATTCTTCCATTTTCATGATATACGTTGATTGTGACCTGGTGATAACATATAATAATAACATAATAAAAGCCTAAAAATGGCAGTTCTGGTAACTGCAGTGTACAGAGTTCTTAAAGGACAGCTTTCAAACTTTCCCAAAGACAACTTGGATGGAAGAAATAAAAACTTCCATGCATCTCTAAAAATCCTAAATGATTAAAGCTAATGTTTAAAGTTGTTGTAAATCACAGACATGAAATATGAACAAAGCATATCCCTCTATAGCGTGTACTTGTCTCAATTAAGAGTACTAAGTGTCATTTCTGTCCGTTGGTTGGTTCCTCTGCTATCAGCATGAGTCACTTATGACAGGGATAGGATTTCCAGCACACAGCATTTGATTGACAGCCTCAGCTGTGTTCCTATGTGCTGTGCTCCGATCAGCTCTCAGAGCTCTCCTCACTAAGTTCTGCAGAATGTAACTTCAGCCCCCCGCCTCCTGCTGTCTGAAAGCTCAGAGAAGGCTTATAAATTCTGCACTTTGAATGGCTGTAGAGAAGAGATGGCTGCAGATAAGCAGGTACAACTTATGCAGGAGGATTTCTTTCATCGATGTGTATCACCTGAGGTCAGTCAGTTCACTGTGTATATGAAAGGGTTTACAACCACTTTCATCTCCTTATATTTAGCTTTTTCTGGTTCTCCCCCCCCCCCTTTTCATTAACAGGCTAAAGCAATAAATCCTTTCAATTTTCATTCCACACATTTTTTCATGTGATGTCATCACTGCCCCTCCCACAGTGCTCTCTGCCCCCCTCATGCTCTCATCCCACCCCTTGTTCTCCAGGTTCCTCCCTGTGCTCTCCCCCCCCCATGCTATTTCCTGACCCCCCCTAGCTCTCTGCACCTCTGATGGGTTCCCCCCTCCCCTCTCCTGGGGGATCCATCAGGATGGAGATTGGGGAAGGGCCCGGTTAACATGTCATGGGCTGCTTAGTCTAACATGCCTGGGCCTATTTTTTTGTACCAGTCCTGGCCTGGCCCAAAGGATGGGTGGGGAGCCCAATGGATGCCAGATTGATGGGTGGAGACGGCAACAGCCGGCACACCCGGAAATTACAGCTGCGGTCAGGGCTCGTCACCGCCGGCCAGGAGCGGGGGAAAGTGCTCCACTATGGTAGACAGTGCTGTGCGGGCAACCAATGAGTGAGAGCCAAATGATCCATGATTCGTCAGCTCAGTATCCACCCCCAAGAGCTCCTTGGTTAGAGGTAGCCATTCACTCTACCAGGCTCAGCAGAGTCAACTAAGGAACCTGTGAGTCATAGTGCCTTACTGGCACACTACCATCTCCCTGCATGGGCTTGTGATCTATTTACCTAATGTCATCAGTCTGTTTAGTTTTCAGCACCTCAAAGTATCGGGAGAATCTGGGGGAGTACCAATACTCGCTTAATTGCCTGGTATCAGTTCCGATATTAGTTCCAGCATCCCTAGTTAGATCATGGCTAATGGGAGGGGCTGGAACATAGCTTCCTGTAAAAACAATATAGCACCCTGCATCAGTACTCCAGTCAAGAGTCCCCAGCACTGGTGCAAGCAGTGGAGTTTTGTAAATCTAAAAAAATGCTATAATGGTTGGATGTCAGTCTGGAGGTGTAGGCGTTGTTGGGCAGGCTGAAATTGCATACAGACCACCCTAGGTAACACCAGCATGTGATGCTGAGATTTTATAATTGAAATAACTGAAATCCAATGAAAGAAATTGGATGGGCCATGGACAGTCAGGATGGAGAGAAAAGATTTAAATGATGTTGGAAGTCCTCCAGCCAGGAAATAGGGTGGGATCTATCAGACTTGATGCAGATTCTAGTGCACACAGAATCCGGTGCAGCTGTGCATAGTAAACAATAATCTTTCAGGTTTTAGGCTGCGTTTACACTTGTGAGACTTGTCATGCGACTTTGGACATCAAAGTTGCATAACAAGTCACACCCCATGTTTTTCAACGAGTACCATATTCATATTGGTCCTGCTTTCATGTGACTTGGGGTCCATAGACTTTTATGTTAACACACATAAGTCACATGAAAGTCGCATCTGAATGTTTTACATGTGACAGTTTTGTCTGACTTTGGAGGCACTCCCTGGTTGTTATGGAGCTGGCACCCACCGGCATCCTTAACAACCAGAAAAACAACATGGTTGTCAAGGAGAGGGCGTCCGCTGGAGTCCTTAACAATCAGGGTGTCATCTGCCTCCAAAGTCGGACAAAATTTCGGACAGGACGCTGGCTCCCACCAACTCTCAGCTCAGATTCCCAGCTGTCGATAAAGGGGCGGGGGCACCCGATGATCCCTCCCCTTATGTCATCGACCTGGCTTGAGCCAGTAGACCTTTTTTGTTCTGGTCATCTGATTGGTTACTACGCACAGCTGCACCAGGTTCGGGGTGCTCCAGCTTTAGTAAATCTCCCTCACTATAAGAAGCTCACAGTGTGCAGTGAAATCAGGGTAAAGAATTTCAGTACAGGAGAGGAGCCTGTACAGCTGTGGATGGATGAAGGGAAGGCGGTGTAGTATGGTAAGCAACGGGTTAAGTTGCTGTCTGCAAAATGTTACAATTATGTATATGTCTGGGAGCTGGGTGTGGCTGAGGTTAGTTGCATGCTGATGTGCAGTGAATAAAGAAGCAACCTGTACAAGCCTGTCTGTGTTAATACACTACACTGCTGCTGCATCTAGCTGGACCTCAAGTTCAGGACATTTTTGAAACCCTGGGAGCAACAGGGGAAGATTCAGACTATGAGACAGCCATGAATAGACTGAGTGAGTACTTTGAGCCAAAGAAAAATATTCCCTATGAAAGATATAAGTTTAGACAGGCTGTGCAAGAACTGGGAGAAACCACAGACAGTTATGTGACTAGGCTGAAATATCTGGCAAAGTCTTGTGATTTTGGGACTGTAACTGAGGAGATAATCAGAGATCAGGTCATAGAGAAATGCACATCTGTGCACCTCAGGAGGAGATTATTGAGAGAACCTAGTCTCACACTTACTAGTCTGCAGGAGATTGCAAGAGCCATTGAACTGTCTGAGCTCCAGGCTCTGCATATTGAAACCAAGAACACTGCATCTGTCAAAACAGTCTCCAAACCTACCTATAATAATAGGAATATCTGGAGTAGAACAGAGAGTTTTCCACAGAGGACTTTACATATCACCTGCAATAAATGTGGCAGGGCGGGACACACAAGTCAGGACTGCACTGTGGTACAGAATAAATGAATGTGCTATGCTTGTGGAAAGACAGGTCATTTTGCAGCTGTGTGTAGAAGTACAACCAGAGATAACAAAACCAAAGGACAATCTGCACAAGTAAATGTTATAGCTGAGGATAAAGAGAGTGCTCCTGACTGTGAATTTATATTCTCCCTGTGTTCTCTGCAAGCCGGGACATTAACCATTAAGATTGGAAATACGGATGTGTCAGTGTTGATTGACTCTGGAGCTACATGCAATGTTATGGACTTGGCTTCTTGGCACAGTCTTAATGGCAGAGAAAATCACCTTAAATTGTGTAACACCACTAAACAGATTTATACTTATGGCTCCAGTACACCACTGCAACTTAAAGGCAAATTTTATACTTCTGTTCAAACACATGAGACTGGTCCTCCATTGCAGACCGAATTCTATGTTGTAGATGGCACAGGGTCGCCTCTGCTTGGTCGTCAAACCGCAATGGCACTAGGGGTGTTACAGATTGGCCGTGATGTAGGCAGCGCAAGAGTGAATATGGTGTCTCCTGCTATTTCTGCATTGAAAGAGGAATTTAAAGATTGCTTCTCTGGGTTTGGAAAATTAAAGGATTTTCAGTTGGAGCTTCACATTGATCCATATGTAAAGCCTATTGCACAGCCAGTACGCAGACTTCCTTATAGCCTGAGATCACCTGTTGAACACAAACTGGCAGAGCTGCTAGACCTTGACATTATTGAACCTGTGGAAGGGCCCACTCCGTGGGTATCGCCGTTAGTTGTTGTACCAAAGGGCACAGATATTCGGATTTGTGTGGACATGAGATGTGCTAACCAAGCTGTGCAGAGAGAGAGACATCCAATTCCCACTATTGAAGATGTTCTACATGCAATGAATGGGGCAAGTGTCTTCAGTAAACTGGATTTGAAATGGGGTTATCATCAGATTGAATTGACCCCAGCATCTAGAGTCATCACTACATTTGCAAGCCATAAAGGTCTTTTTAGATACAAGAGGTTGATGTTTGGCGTATCGTCCGCACCGGAGGCCTATCAACATGTGATTCAGCAAGTGCTACATGGTTGTGAAGGCACGCATAACATTTCTGATGATATAATTGTGTGGGGGACAAACACACAGGAGCACGATGAACGTCTCCGTGCAGTGCTAAATCGCTTGAAGGAGAAAGGGTTGACATTAAATGAGAAGAAATGCACATTTCAAATGAATAAAATGACTTTTATGGGCCATGTGCTGTCTGACAGGGGCATTGGTCCGGAGGACTGTAAAACTAAAGCTGTGTCTGATGCCAGAAATCCTGAAAACCCTGCAGAAGTACGCAGTTTTCTTGGGCTAGTGAATTACTGTGCCAAGTTTATTCCGGATATGGCGACTGTCAGTGAACCTTTGAGAGTGTTGACTCGCAAAGCAGTCCCTTGGAAGTGGGGCTTTTTGGAACAAGGTGCATTTGATGAACTTAAGAGACGGCTGACTTGCGCCACAACTTTGGCTTATTTCAATCCTACTGCACACACCCAAATTATTGTCGATGCTAGCCCTGTGGGGTTAGGCGCCATCTTGGTTCAGAGACAATGCACAGGCGATTACAGGCCTATTCAGTATGCAAGCAGATCCCTCACTGATGTAGAGAGACGTTATTCTCAGACCGAGAAAGAAGCTTTGGCTGTTGTTTGGGGATGTGAAAGGTTTCACACCTATCTCTACGGCCTTGATTTTGAAATCATCACAGACCACAAGCCTCTGGAAGTGATATATTCGCCACGCTCAAAACCATCCGCCAGAATTGAGAGATGGGTTCTCAGATTGTTACCATATCGCTTTACAGTGTGGTACAGACCTGGACCGACTAATGCGGCAGATGCACTTTCCAGATTGCCTCAGTCTTCTGCACCTGTTCATAACCTGGCAGAAGAGTACATTCGTTTTGTGGCTACTAACGCCATGCCTCAGGCATTGACACCGCGGGAGGTTGAAGAATTGTCATCTGTGGATCCGGAAATTGCTCGGTTGAGGAAATGTGTAAGACAAGGGGTTTGGGTGGATTGTGACCCAAGCTATCACAGAATCAAACAAGAGCTGAGTATTG
This sequence comes from Pelophylax lessonae, assembly GCF_965119305.1. Classification (NCBI taxonomy): domain Eukaryota; kingdom Metazoa; phylum Chordata; class Amphibia; order Anura; family Ranidae; genus Pelophylax; species Pelophylax lessonae. Next base: position 620,160,753 of record NC_138770.1, read on the forward strand.
CAGGACAACTAGTTCTACGTGGCAATCGTATTGTGATGCCTAAAGACTTACGGAAACGTACATTACATTTAGCCCATGAGGGCCATCAAGGCATTGTACGCACCAAACAAAGATTACGTGAGAAAGTCTGGTGGCCAGGAATTGACAAGGATGTGGAACGTTTGGTTTCTTCATGTCGAGCATGTCAGTTGGTGGGCAGCAAACCTAAACCAGAACCAGTAACTCACACTGTTCTACCTGAGGGACCATGGGAAGATTTAGCCATTGATCTGTGCGACATTCCATCTGGACACCATCTTTTAGTTGTTGTGGACTATTATTCAAGGTGGCAAGAGGTGGTAGTTCTCACTAAAGCTACATCATCAACTGTAATTGAGGGGTTGGAGAGCATTTTTGCATCTCATGGGTTGCCTAAACGGATTGTGAGTGATAATGGTGCCCAATTTACTTCTCAGGAATTTCAGGATTATCTGAAATCAAATGCTATTGAACATCATCGTACAACTCCATACTGGCCACAGGCTAACGGGGAAGTGGAACGCCAGAATTGAACCTTGCTGAAAGCTTTGCGGATTGCTCATTTAGAGAGAAGAGACTGGAAAAAGGAACTGTGGCGTTTTCTTTTGGCTTATCGCACAACTCCGCATACTGTCACTGGCATTAGTCCTGCGGAACTTCTTTGTGGTCGCAAATTCAGGACAAAATTGCCAGACATTGGGGGTCCTCCTACAAGTCAGAAACCTTTTCGGCATATTGATGAGGAAAGGAAGATCCGGGCTGAACAGTATGCAAACCACCGCCGCCATTGTCAACCTAGTGGCCTTCAACAGGGTGATAAGGTGTTGCTTCAAAGTGATCGGTTTAACAAACTGGCTCCGTCCTTTGAACCTGAGCCTTATGTTGTAGAGGAGAAAAGAGGTACTCAAGTGGTTTTAGAGGATTTAGATGGTCACACAAAAGTGCGTAATTCCTCATTTGTGAAGAAATTTATTGAGTCAGAAGGTCAAGTATCGGAAGATGGCGAACAGGCAAAGAGTAGTGATGATACTGCCAGTGATCCAGACTTCAATCCACAACCATCCACATCGGAATGGCCGAGAGAAAAACGAGCAACAAATCCACCGGCCTACCTTAAGGACTATGTGTATAGTCAGGAGTTTATAGTTTAAATTTTTAGTTGTTCATCCATGCATTTTGTTAATCTTATTAATACGTTGTGCATGTTATGTTTTATTCAAAGAGAGGAGGGAATGTAGTATGGTAAGCAACGGGTTAAGTTGCTGTCTGCAAAATGTTACAATTATGTATATGTCTGGGAGCTGGGTGTGGCTGAGGTTAGTTGCATGCTGATGTGCAGTGAATAAAGAAGCAACCTGTACAAGCCTGTCTGTGTTAATACACTACAGGCGGGAGTTAAAGTGATTGTTAAAGGTTTGTGTTTTTTTTTGTTTTTTTGCCAAACAACAAACATGTTATACTTGCTCTATTTTACCTGCTCAGGGGTTTTGCACAGAGCAGCCCCGATCCTCATCTTCTGCGGTGCCCCAGCATTGCTCCTGGCTCCTCCCCTTCATAGGGTACCCCCAAGGAGAGCCGCTTTCCATGGGGGCACCTGTGCGGGCGCGCTCAGGAGTCCCGCTGCCAGGGGCAGACTGGTAACTTTCGGCCGGGGGGCAAGTACAAACCAGAGGCCTATGGTGTAGCGACCCGGCCCTCCTCTCACTCTCCCTCTTCTTGGCCTCCTCCTGACCCCCATTCCAGGCTAAAGCTCCACTCTAGGTACTTTCTACTCACCGGCTGAATATGGGTTCCCGACCTGGCTACCAGGGGGAGTTGGGGGGAGCTGGGACAGCTCGATCGGGGGGTTGCCAGGGGAGGAGAATTTCCAGTGGGGCATAGAGTCGGCCTCCCTTCATGCTGGGGTGAGGCCTGCGCTCTGTCCTTGTCTTCATCCCGCACTCAGTAGGTCAGTGGTGGGGACTTTTTACTTCTCTTCACCAGGAATCCTTTAGGCATGTCTGTGGCAGAAGCCATGCAAACTTTTTACGGGTCATCGGAGCGGCCCAGGGGGCAGATGCCCCCCTCTACCCTGGCCCAGTCCTCCCCTGCCCGCTGCTGCGTCCATTGACACAGACAACAGAACTCGACCCCGCCCCGTGTCACTGGATTAGATTGATAGCAGCGGGAGCCAATGGCTGCAGCACCAAAGGTTTAATGCATAGAATGCATTAAGGTGAAAAACTTTGAGACTTTACAAGTCCTTTCAGCTTTAAATAATAGTAGATACATACTGTACTGTATGTCAGAGAAAGTATAAAATCAATAAGTCATCCAGGGAGCGATGATGAAATAATCATGAATTAGGCTTTATGTGCATTCCAGATTACCCATTCTCTCACATCTATCTAATAATATATTTAAACCCTTCCTGTTCTCATGTCCGTCAGTGTGCAGACTTATCGGGCTTTGATTTTAGCGGTGTGAAATACCCCTGATACACGGCAAACACACGCTTTCTTGTTATAACAGACATTATAAAATAAGAATTGTCCGATGAGGGATCTTCCCTTTTACAGCAATGTTAGTTTTGTCACGACACTGGGAACTGTCAGAATGGATCAGTATTCTGCTGTATTGGTTTACTTTAGTGGAAGGGATTAGTTTAAGGTTTAGTTGTACTCAAAGTCTGGGCTTAGGCAGTTACTTTAGAGATGAACTCCACATAAAGGGCTAAATACACAGATATGAAATATTTTTTTACTTGCTACAGGATTTCTTTTCGTGTCCATCCATTCCTGGGATTTACACAGCTCTGCTACACAGCACAGCCTTGCCTGGCTGGGGAGGAGACATGAACTTCCTGTGCTGCAATTACTCATCCACGTACAGGCCCCCTCCCTATTCCCACCCTGTGACTGGATAGTAAAAGGAGCAACAGCAGATGGGATCATCTCTCTGTCACTCTGCGCTCTGCTCCAATCAGCAAGTCTCTTGCACTGCAGCACATACAGCATAGCTCCCAACTGCCCCTGATTTTGAGGGACTGTCCCTGATTTGGAACAAAGTCCCTCTTTCCTCTTCCCTTGCCCCTCAATTTGGTCTGATCGATATAGTTGTATATAAAATGCACTTTTTATCTTTCAAAAAATGTTTCCCAGTGCTAAACTTTTCATCCAATTTCTAAATTGCTGCATTTGTAAATTGCAAAAGCCAATATAAAGGAATAGTAGTGGTAAAAAGAAAACCTTTGTGGGTTTAACCACTTCCCGCCCTATAGGCGATTGACGGCGAGAAAGTGGTTGCATTACCCTGACCGGACGTCATATGACGGCGGCAGGATAATGCGCGCTCTACGCGCCCCCCGGTGGGCGTGCAGAGCGGCGACCGGTGCTGGGGCGTGTCACTCTAACTCACCGCATCTCCGATCTCGGTAAAGAGCCTACTGACGTAGGCTCTTTACCATGTGACCAGCTGTGTCCAACCACAGCTGGTCACATAGTACACAGGAAGAGCCGTTGATTGGCTTTCCTTAGTTCGTGCCTGACAGGCACGAGTATAGGAGAGCCGATCTGCGGCTCTCCTGACAGGGGGGGGTCTGCACTGGTAATCAGAGCATTGATTACCAGTGCAGATCATTAGGGGGGGTGCCACTAGTACCACCAGCGATGCCCACCCATGACCCCAGGGATGCCCACCCATGACCCCAGGGATGCCCACCATGGCCATCAGGGATGGCAATAAGGGCTCAGGGAGCCCGCCAGTGCCCTCCCCATCAGTGCTGCCTGCCAGTGCCCTCCCCATCAGTGCTGCTCACCAGAGCCCATCATTGCCATATATCAGTGCCCCCCACCAGTGCCCATTATTGCCCAACAGTGCCGCCTATCAGTGCCCATTAGTGCCCACCAGTGCCCATCAGTGCTGCCTATCAGTGCCCATCAGTGGCACCTATCAGTGCCCATCAGTGCCGCCTATGAGTGCCCATTAATGCTGCATATCAGTGCTTCCTATCAGTGCTGCCTATCAGTGCCACATATTCATGCCACCCCATCAGTGCCTCCTCATCAGTGCCTGTCAGTGCGGCCTCATCAGTGTTCATCAGTGCAGGAAAAAATGTATCTATTTACAAAATTGTATAATATAAACAAAAACACTTTTTTTTTTTGGTTTAGCAAAAAAGAAAAACCCTTGCGGTGATAAAATACCACCAAAAGAAAGCTCTATTTGTGGGGAAAAAAATGACATAAATTTGGTGTAGGTACAGTGTTGCATGACCGCGCAATTGTCATTCAAAATGCAACAGTGCTAAAAGCTGAAAATTGGCCTGGGCAGGAAGGGGGTGAAAGTGCCCAGTATTGAAGCGGTTAAAGTATTTTCTCTTTTAATCGAATGTTCTTAAAGTGGTACTTAGCCGCTGTTTTTCTTTTGTTTTTTTTTTAAATCCTGGAAAGCAATGGCATAATTGCTTTGCATGCTAACACATTATGTAAAACTTACCTTAACCCCTTGGCGCTGATGTAACTTAAATATGCGGACCCACTGGACTGAGCTTTTTTTTGTGGGGCCGCATATTTACATATCTTCCTTTGTGCTGGGAGCGACCCGCATGGTCTCATCGAAAGCCTTGGGCCCCGTTCCAACAATGGGGACCTGGAACAGCCGATTCTGAGTCACCTGATCCCTGTAATAGCCTCTGATTGGCTATCACAGTGATGAGTCATGCACCTTTTTTGTGTTCACTTATCGGGGCTTTTTTTAAGGTTTTTGCACCACCGCGAATTAGTGATGAGTCACTGCGAAGCCCATCCCTGTGTTTTCTGCCTCTGTCCTTGCAGAGATAGCAAAAAAAGCATATGTAGAAAAAATTTAATAAATAATATTAATAATTAAAAAAATTGAATAAATCAAGGTTTCATCTAGGTCAGTATCAGGGTTAGTGTTTGGGTCAAGGTCAGGTTAAGTATTTTTTGGACATTTTTTCTTAAATTAGTGTCAGTGTCAGTCAGTGTCAATGTGTTTTGATACATAGGATAAAAAAAAGCAAAATGCGCACTATTGTTTCTGGACTGTACTGCGGGTACAAAAAACAACTAACATACACATAGGTAGTGTCACTGCGATTGTCAGGAGCAGGGAATTCTGCTCTTTTAGTGGTAGGTTATGGTAGTAGCAAGAAATATACTGTTAAATTTAAATAATATATATATTTTTAAAAATGTATTCTTTTTTATAAAATGTGTTATTATACTGTTAAATTTAAAAAAATATATATATATTTTTTAAATTTATTATTTTGGGCCAGTTTTCCTTTGATATAAAAAAAAAAACAAAATCAGGAAATATCCATTATCATTTACCACCAAAGGAAAGCCCAATATCTCCTGAAAAAAGTATAATCCCCCTGTATGCACAAAGTAGTTGTGATGATATGTACGGTTTTACTAACACATGTCAAAGTTGTAAAATTGGGCTTAGGCATTAAGATTGGTTTTACCCTAGGTGCGAAGGGGTTAAAAGGAAGCCCTCCGATGCGCTGTCACCACTGAAGCCGCTTCCATCTTCACCCAGTCTTCCTTCAGGCATTGCAGACTCCAAATGTGCGTGGCCAGAGCCGCAATGACGTCACTCCTGCATACAGGAGCCGCCGTTCGCGGCACAGGACTCTATGCTGTTCCTTCAAAGCGCATGCACCAGTGACATCACCGGCTGCATTTAAAGTAAATATCTCCTAAACGGGGCACATTTTGGAGATATTTTCTGTACCTATAGGTAAGCCTTGCTATAGGCTTACCTATAGGTAACAGTCCTGCGTGGGTGTTTACTCCCACTTTAAACTATTTTACCATTGGATCAAATGCTCTTGGTGCATTTTCACTTTTGAACAGTGGCGGCCGGTTCGTTGGGGGTGCAGGGGCGTCGCCCCACCTATCCATGCGTCCGGCCCTCTAATCTACATGCAGGGGCGCCGGACGCATGGAGTTCAATGGGGCTTTTTTTTTTTTTGGCATCACCTGATTAGAGCCAGAGGCTCTAATAGGGCGATGCAAAGGGTGGACCCAGGGTGCAGAGCAGTGCCTCCCGAGCCCACCCATTGTGTGACAATAGCGAATGAAAATTCGCTATTGTCACATGGATCCTCCTCCTGGCCAATCAGGGAGCGTGTCCGATATGCGCCTCCTGATTGGCCGCAAGGCAAACCCCATGCCATTGGCTAAGGAGGAGGCGGCAGTGGGAAGACTCGAGGAGACGCACCGCTGGGACTGCTCCAGGGATTCAGGTAAGTGCACTGGTCTGGGGGGGGGACACTGCATTAAAGGGGGCACGCACGCACGCTGGTCCCTGCATTGAAAGGGGCATGTACCCTGGTCGCTACATTGAAAGGGGGCATGTACGCTGGTCGCTACATTGAAAGGGGGCATGTACGCTGGTCACTACATTGAAGGGGGCATGTACGCTGGTCACTACATTGAAGGGGGCATGTACGCTGGTCACTACATTGAAAAGGGCATGTATGCTGGTCACTACATTGAAAGGGGCATGTACGTTGGTCACTACATTGAAAGGGGCATGTATGCTGGTCACTACATTGAAAGGGGCATGTATGCTGGTCACTACATTGAAAGGGGGCATGTACGCTGGTCACTTAATTGAAAGGGGCATGTATGCTGGTCACTACATTGAAAGGATCATGTACGCTGGTCACTACATTGAAAGGGGCATTTACGCTGATCACTACATTGAAAGGGGCATGTACGCTGGTCACTACATTGAAAGGGGGGCATGTACGCTGGTCACTACATTGAAAGGGGGCATGTACGCTGGTCACTACATTGAAAGGGGCATGTATGCTGGTCATTGCATTGAAGGGGGCATGTACGCTGGTCACTATATTGAAAGGGGGCATGTACGCTATTCACTACATTGAAAGAGGGCACGTACGCTGGTCACTGCATTGAAGGGGGCATGTACGCTGGTCACTACATTGAAAGGGGGCATGTACGCTGGTCACTACATTGAAAGATGGCGTGTATGCTGGTCACTGCATTGAAGGGGGCATGTATGCTGGTTACTGCATTGAAGGGGGCATGTATGCTGGTCACTACATTGAAGGGGGCATGTACGCTGGCCACTACATTGAAAGGGGGCACACTATACCTTAATTACTGAAGGCTCCTTTCACACTTTTGCGACCTCAAAGTCACGCAATTTTTTACAGCGTTTTTTGCCGCAAAGCAATGCCTATTACATTTTTCTGTTTGCGCCCCGCCCCCCCCAAAAAAAAATTTTGAGCACCAGCCCCCATGCTTTTAATTTCACTTTTGATTGAATGTTGGGGTATTTCTCTTAGCATTGAGTGTTGCATTCAGCAATGCTTATTTTGAACAGAGAAATCCATGCAATAACATGTAATTAAAACATTCTAGGTACATTCAGTTTGACAACATTGGAATGAATAGGATTCACCAAATGAATGTTACCTTCGCCTTGTTAAAGACAACAGGGTATCATTTACAACTTTTGTGTGGCTGTTAATACATTCACACAGCTAAAAAGTAGGCCCCTTAGTGACCTGTTACAAAGTTACAATGTTGCAATCTGATCACTGGAGTAGAGGAGACTGAGGAAATGCTTCGTGCAACAGACTGATGACATCATCTCAACCTAGGCATAGTTACTGGATTGGAGTTTACAGACTGCTTTCTAATAATAAAATGTAGAGCTTTTTAGGGAAATAATACTGTTGTTGTAGGTCATGGATGTCCAACCTTTTGACCTTCCTGGGCCACATTGGAAGAAGAGCAATTGTCTTGGGACACTCATAAAAAAAAATAACAATAAGGAGAGCAGAAAAAAGTCAGGGAGATCACAAGTTAACGATCACTGATATAGCTAATGTACCTATCTGAGTAATAAAAATCCATAAAAAAAAAAATATATATATATATATGTATATTATAAAAGTAAAATAGGGTGCCTCCTGGGTTCTTCAGGGGTGCCTTGACAAAATGCCTAAACATTGCAACAAATTGCTACAGGTTTTTACTTTTGCAGCACTACAAGCCTGGGGACCCTATGGGTCAAGCCACTGGCATCCTAACAAACTTGGGCACTGTGCAGGTCAAGACACTGGCACCATGAAAACCAATGAGATCACTGGTTGATAAGGAGAACCATGGGTGTTTGCACAGCATTCTTGTTTACATTTTCCCTCTCCATCAGCACTGGGGTCACCATGGCAAGTAGAAGAGAAATGCTAGAATACTTTTCAGTACCAGTTTGCAACTGTGTAGGAATAAATAATTTCTAATGTTGGGTGTCCTATGTGTATGGATGTTGCTGCTATATGTAAAACTATTAGTTTCGTTTTTTTTTACATTTTTAGAATGGGGTGCCTCGAAATCATGCAGAATTTTAAAGGGTGCAGCAACTGAAAAAGGTTGAGAAATACTGAACTAACCCGTCAATATCCGGTTCAATAGATATAGTAGAAATTCTCAGTAAATTTTCAAGGTGCTCATCAGATATTTTGGTTCTAATTTTGCCCTTCGTGTGCTTGATCCTTGAAAATAGTTGCTCACGAATATAGGTGATCTGGAAAACCAATGGAATGAATTGTAAAGAGTGGGAAATGTTTTCTTTGTGAAGATAGAAATGATAAAAGTCCATTAAAGAGGCGCTGTCACATTTTTCATCAGCCGCATGTGATCGCTAAGTGTAAACACATTTTTACAAAAAAATTCCCCAAAAATCAACATTATTAACTACCTCCTGCCCACCATATAGTAAAATGACGGCGGGCCAGTTTCCCTCTTATTCTGGGGAGATGTCATATGATGTCACTCTGGTGTCACCACTCTTACGTGCCCACGACGGCAGTGCAGCGATACCGATCGCGCCTTGTCCCTAGGTCCCCCTGATGACGTGGCTCTGTAACCATGTGATCTTTGAAAGGGGGGTCACTGTCCAATCAGTGGTGCCCATCAGTGCTGACCATCAGTGCCGCCCATCAGTGCCAGTCAGTGCCGCCTATCGTTGCCCACCATTGCCACCTATCAGTGCCGCCTATCAGTGCCCACCAGTGCGATATATTAGCGCCTCCTCATCAATGCCACTTAATTGGTACATATTAGTTCCTGTCAGTGCCCATAAGTGCTGCCTCATCAGTGCCCATGAGTGCAGCCTATTAGTGCCCATGAGTGCAGCCTATCAGTGCCAATGAGTGTAGCCTCATCAGTGAAGGAGAAAATTTACTTATTTACAAAATTTACCTGCAGAAACACTTTTTTTTTCAAAATTTTCTGTCTTTTTTTTTCTTTTGTTTTACAAAAAATAAAAAACCCAGTGGTGATTAAATACCACCAAAAAACTCTATTTGTGTGAAGAAAATTTAAAAAATGTAATTTGGGTACATTGTTGCATGACTGTACAATTGTCATTTCAAAGTTGACAGCGCTGAAAGCTGAAACTTGGCCTGGCCTGGAAGGGGGTAAAAGTGCCCAGTATTGAAGCAGTTAAATAAGTTTCCCTTTTTGTGTTGGGCCGCATTAATAGCCATCTTGAGCCGCTTGTGGCCTTTGGGACACAGGTTGGACACCCCTGCTGTATATGGTGAAAAGTCAGGAATTTATTTTGGCAGACTTTTCTGTTCTATTTATTTAAATTTCGCTGCACCACAGTCATGGTGACAAATTCCCACAATGTGTCTGACCTATTTACTACAATTGTCAGCTCCATCTAGTGGGCATAATGCTGTATTTTCCTGATAATTGCAATGGTGGTGCTGAGGACCACAGGAAATAAACATATTCAATACATTATGTGGATTATTAGCAATGGCTGTGTGAATGCTCAGGCATTCTCACTACAAACGTTTTAAACTTTTTTTTTTTTTGCTAACAAGTGGTCCACTTTAAGTGATAGTAGAGCATGCCTTACACACAGCTCAGGGATCCAAGTCCTTGCCTGGCAATTCTTTTGTCTGGTTATTTATTGCAGTGAAACCCTCAGTGTGTACTCCAGCCCATGATCTGTTTATTGTTAGCCTTGAGTTTTTATTTCCTCTGCTTGCTATGATCCTTCGAACTGTCTGCATGATTTCTTGTCTCTTGATTTTCCTAATGGGATTTGGCCGCCGTGAGGCACGACCGTGTTTTGTGGCAAGCATGTTTTCTCTGCAATTATGCAGATGACTTTTCTATGCTAATCGTTTTGCCAAGCTCTTATGTTTAAATATTGTAATATTGTGTCATCTTCACACTGTGGTGGCGGCTTAACCCCATTCAGTCAGGATGCCGCTAACGTCGTCTCTGATACTGACTCATGCAGTCTCTGTAGCTATCAAACAGAAAGCTGGCCATACACTAATAGATTTTAGAATGAGTATTTGTATGAATAGAATTCTTAGCATATTTGATGATTTGACAAATGTCATTTTAAAAGTATTTCAAAATGTAATTTACTGTTAAAGTGGAACTTAAAGTGGTTAGGTGAAGCCTAAAAAATTTTTTTTTTAACCCTAAAGTAGAATTATAGGTAAAACCATTTTTTTTATTTTTCATAGAGCAAGGGAAGGCTATAACTAGGGTTGCACCAATACCAATACTGGTATCAGTGCCAATACTAAGCATTTGCACAAGTATCGGTACTCGTGCAAATGCTCCGATACCTGAAACTGATACTTTCAGGCTCGGTTCTTTCAGCTGTCAGCAGGATTCCCCCAATGACAGCTGAAATGTAAGAAAAAAATAAAGCCAGCAATTATCGGTTGTTAAGGAGCGGGGCCACCGTATCCTTAACAACCAATGACTCATTCAGCTGTCAGTGGGGATCTCCTCTTGGCAGCTGAAGTTTAAACGAAGTACGGGCAATTGGCACTGTCAAAAAAAAAAAAGCAATTTTTTTAGCAACATTGTTCAGACGCTGAAACAGAAAGATAAAAAGAAACATTGTTTCATTGTGTATCTTTCTGTTTATTCATCTACAGATCAAAGGGATGAACTTCGATCTGTATATGAAGTCAGTTTTTTTTTTTAATTAGTAATGGCGGCGATCTGCAATTTTTTTTTTTTTTTTGTGGGACTGTGACATTGTGGCGAACAGATCGGACCCCTGACTGACATTTTTGACACTTTTGGGGGTACCAGTGACATTACTACAGTAATCAGGGCTATAAATATGCACTGTTACTGTAAAAAATGACACTGGCAGGGAAGGGGTTAACTTTATTGGTAATCAAGGGGTTAAATGTGTGCCTAGGGGCATGATTCTAACTGTCAAGGGGCGTGACCTGTTAGATCATAACAGAGACATACGATCCTACATAGCAGGATCGTATAACCTCTCATGATCTAAGGGAGAATGACAGACGGCTGTGTTTACATCAGCCGTCTGCCTTTCTCCCTCTCCTGAGCGAGATAGCGAGTGGCCGGCGGACATCGGAGCCCCCGGTCACACGCGCAGGGATGTTAGTGAACGAGTGGGGGCGGGAGCGCGGCGGCGGCGAGATCTCGCCCCCTACAGGCTTATGGGCGAGTAACGTACCGATACGTCACTTTGCCCAGGAGGGGCTGACTGCCGCAGTATGTAGTCATGCGGCGGTCGGCAAGTGGTTAAAAAAATGTCCGAAAATATAGGCCAATACCGATATCCAATGACCAAAATATCGGTATCGGTAAAAAAACGATATCGGTTGATCAATAGTTTAAAGCAACCTGTCAATTAAAAAACTATTTTTTATGTTTTTGTTTTTTATTAAATGTTCCTCTGTTTAACTTCCTATTAACCCTTAATTTACTCTAATCAGCCTAATTAACTCCTTATTCATGATCTGCATTTAATTATTATTTTCCTGCTGATTTTTTATTTATTTTTTTTACTTCTATTTTATTAACTATAGGGTCCATGTACACTTCAACTTGTAAACGGTCGTTTAGGAGCATTTGGGCGTTTTTTCAGAAGCCCCTGAACCCACCTCTATGTTATCTTACCTGTCCATGTACACAGGGTCGTTTACAGTCATTTACAGGCAGTTGAGTTCAGTGACGTTTTTTGGAAAGCAATTATTTGCGTTTGAACGTGTGTTTCCCGGTGTTTCAAACGCAAAAAACGTGACCGAACGCGATGACCCGGGCTTAGCGCTCGCGTTTTTCCATTTTTCCATTTTAAAGGGGAATGATTTTTTGACCTCTAGAAACGGTTCTAAATGCAAACGCCCGCTAAACGCGGGTGCAAACGCGACACAACGGACGTTTTAAACGTCCTTTAAATTCCAGCATTCCAGGGACTTTTTAAAATGTCCCGTGTACATGAAGCCTTAATGATTAAAACTTTTTTCTGTTTGCTTTGTTTGGTATTTAAAAAAAAAACATATATTTACATGTTTCACATTGAAAAAAAGTGCAACATTTATTTCATTTGTAAACAACTTTTCAATGCTTTGTACCATTGCTGACAGCTGAAGTGTAAACAAAACATTTGTGGAAGGTATCAGTATTTGGTTGTCGGCGAGTACTAAAACAAAAAGGTATTGGTACTTGTATTCGTAAAAAAAAAAAAAAAAGGTATTGGTGCATCCCTAGTTATAACCCCTGTTAGATTATTTTCACCAACTGTGTTCCTTTGGGGAGATTTCCCTTCACTTCCTGTCCCATAGCCAAACAGGAATTGAGAGGAAATCTTTCAATTATAATGGTAAACAGGACGATCAGAGAGGGTGAATCAGCTTAAAAAGGAGCTCCAAAATTTTTTTAAATCAGCATCTACAAATACTGTAGCTGCTGGCTTATAATATTGGGACACTTACCTGTCCAGGGAGCCCGCAATGTTCTCACCTGAGCCAATTCTTCAATCAGCTCTGGGTGATTCAGTTGCCCTGGCATCTCAAGTAAGGGAAACAGGCAGTAAAGCTTTGATGTGTCCCAGAAGACAGTGGAGGAAGGAGGGGGGGGGGGGCGAGCTTCTGGCTCAGATCTCTGCTGCGCTTCTGACCAGAAGAGGGAGTGGGTACCTGTCAAAACTAGGTACCCGCTATCCCCCCTTCCCCCTAGTCCTCATTTTATCCAGCACTGTTCCCGGAAGTGCTAGCTAGTGATCCCCTCCAGCGCTGCAATGTCAGTGCTTCATTCTGTCACAAATGTTTCCATCTTCTCCCTGTCTTCCTTTTAGATTTGGACTCTTCGGCCACTTGATTGGCCAGACTGTGGGGTTGTCACTTCCATGCATGCCAATGGAAGTCACATCAGCATGGCACAGACCTGAGCTGCACATGTGTGCACTAATGCTAACAGGCAGGTAGAAGTGTTTATGACAGGAAACCAATAGGGTCTGTCATAAAAAATTCTGCCCATCAGCAATGTTTTACTTTTTTATTTTAATTCCACTTTCAGCTTATTTTATAGTTTGTAGTATGTATATGTATATGTATATGTATATATGTATATACACGCACATAAACTGTAATGGCATCTTGGTTTTACTCCAAAAACAGAACTACACTATATAACCAAAAGTATTGGGGTGCCTGCCTTTACGCACACATGCACTATAATGGCATCCTAGTCTTAGTCCATAGGGTTCAATATTGATGTAGTATCTCTGTCATAAGCAGGGTTGCTGGTAAATTTAGTTTGCCCGGCAATAGGTAGCCTGGCTGATTATAGCACTGGTATATTGGATTTCCTTCTAATCTGGGTTTGGCTGTAGTTCTCCCTTCTGTCAGTAGGTGGCACTGTTGCCTTTGACATTAGAGTGAAATGAATATGTATGTGTCTCCTAGCCAATTACATTGCAGCTGGAGCATGCTGGGAGAGGCTATTTATCTGGGGGAAGCTATTTATCTGGGGGAAGTCCAATGATCATTCTGTCCCCTCAAAATAACTCAACACACAGCCATTAACCGGTTGCCGACCGCCGCACGACTATATACTGCGGCGGTCAGCCCCGGCCAGGCAGAGTGACGTATCGGTACGTCACTCGCCTGTCACTGACTTGCGAGCCTATCGCGGGCGGGCGCGCGCCCGCCGAGGCGCGCGCCCGCCGCGGCTCGTTCACAGGCAAGTCAGTGCGTGTGACCGGCGGACTCGATGTCCGCCAGTCACACTGCGATCGCTCCTGTGAAGGGAGAAAGACAGAGCAGCTTGTGTAAACAAGCTGCCTGTCAGTTCTCCCTGTGTAAAAGTAAAGATCTGACCGTTCTACTATGTAGAACAGTTGATCTTTGCTTTTACACCAATAGGAATGTCCCTACACAGTAGAAAGCACGCCCCTAGGACACACTTAACCCCTCCCTGTCCAATAAAGTTAACCCCTTCCCTGCCAGTGTCATTTTTGCAGTAACAGTGCATATGTATAGCACTGATTACTGCAGTAATGTCACTGGTAACCCCAAAAGTGTCAAAAATGTCAGTCAAGGGTCCGATCTGTCCGCCGCAATGTCGCAGTACCGAAAAAAAAATCGCAGATCGCCGCCATTACGCGTTAAAAAAAAAAACACCAAAAATGACAAAAATCTTTCTCTTTGTTAGTAAACGCGATAACTTTTGCGCAAACCAATCAAAATACGCTTTTTGCGATTTTTTTTTACCAAACATAGGTAGCATAAAACAAATTGGCCGAAAAATGTTAAAAAATTTTGATTTTTACTTTTTTTTTTGGGGAATTTCATATAAAAAAATGTGAAAAATATTGTTATTTTTGCAAAATTTACGCTCTTTTTTTGTTTATAGCGCGTGATCAAAAAATCGCACAGGTGATCAAATACCACCAAAAGAAAGCTCTGTTTGTGGGAAAAAAAGGACGTCAAATTCGTTTAGGTACAGCGTCGCACGACCGCGCAATTGTCCGTTAAAGTCACGCAGTAAAAAATCGCAAAAAAAACCCTGGTCCTTTAGCAGCCAAATCCTCCGGGGCTTAAGTGGTTAATGTCTAAACCACTGGCAACAAAAGTGAATACACCCCTAATTTAAAATGTCCAAATGGGGTTAAAAGTGTCAATATTTTGAGTGGCCACCCTTATTTTCCAGCACTGCCTTAACCCTCTTGGGAATGGATTTCACCAGAGCTTCACAGGTTGCCACTGGAGTCCTCTTTCACTCCTCCATGACGACATCACAGAGCTGGTGGATGTTAGAAACCACCTGTCATTTGAGGATGCCCCACAGATGCTCGTTAGGGTTTAGGTCTAGAGACATGTTTGGTCAGTCCATCACCTTTACCCTCAGCTTCTTTAGCAAGGCATTGGTCATCTTGGAGGTGTGTTTGGGGTCGTTATCATGTTGGAATACTGCCCTGCGGCCCAGTCTCTGAAGGGAGGGGATCATGCTCTGCTTCAGTATGTCACAGTACATGTTGGCATTCATGGTTCCCTCGATGAACTGTAGCTCTCCAGTGCCGGCAGCACTCATGCAGGCCCAGACCATGACACTCTATTTCTCAAAGACAACCTCTGGATATGACGCTGAGCACTTGCACTCAACTCCTTTGGTCGACCATGGAGAGGCCTGTTCGGAGTGGAACTTGTCCCGGATAACCGCTGTATGGTCCTAGCCACCATGCTGCAGCTCAGTTTCAGGGTCTTGGCAATCTTCTTATAGCCTAGGCCATCTTTATGTAGAGCAACAATTCTTTTTTTCAGATCCTCAGAGAGTTCTTTGCCATGAGGTTCCATGTTGAACTTCCAGTGACCAGAATGAGAGAGTGAGAGTGATAACACAAGATTTAACACAGCTGCTTCCCAGTCACACATGAGACCTTGTAACACTAATGAGTCACACCGGGGAGGGGAAAATGCTAATTGGGCCCAATTTGGACATTTTCACTTAGGGATGTACTCACTTTTATTGCAAGCGGTTTAGACATTAATGGCTGTTTTTTTTAGTTTTTTTTTAGCGGATAGCAAATTTATACTGTTATACAAGCTGTACACTTACTACTTTACATTGTAGCAAAGTGTAATTTCTTCAGTGTTGTCACATGAAAAAATATAATAAAATATATTTACAAAAATGTTAGGGGTGTACTCACTTTTGTGAGATACTGTGTGTGTATGTATATATATATATATATACAGTATATATGAGTGTACAGTTGAGGCAAACAGCGCTCAGCTCTCTTGCAGGTGCAAGCAATCAGGCCCTCCCACAGGCCACAAATAAAAAAAACGTCCGGGATTGCTGCACTCAAATTAATTGAAAAATAGAATAAAAATATATACATTTAGCACTGTCCCCGTAGAGCTTAATGTGTGATGACTTGTTGGGCCCCCTCTGATTACCTGCAGACAGTCACTTAGGGACAGTTCACACATTCATTCTTTCTCCTAACGACTCATTACTTAATAAAAAGTCCAGGGGTTTTGGTTTTTGGTATTTATTGTGGAACTTGGATGGGAGAATGGAATAGTGGGATACTCCAACTTGAATTATTTACAGTTCATAAGGACAACTGTCACTTGGCCTCACCCAGTTACTTGTGGAAGCAGATGCACTGCTTTAACCATATTGCCACTTGTATGGAAAAAGTTAAAGCGGAGTTCCACCCAAAAGTGGAACTTCCGCTTTAGGGAGTCCTGACCCCCTGACATGCCACATTTGGCATGTCATTTTTTTTGGGGGGGAGCGGGTACCTAGTTTTGACAGGTACCCGCTCCCACTTCCGCTCGGAGCGCCGCGGCGCCCTGAATGGAAGTTCTCCTCTCCCCCTCCCTCCCTGCAATCTTCTGGGACACGTCAGAGGTCCCAGAAGATTGCCGGCCAATCACGACGCGCAGCGCGACTCGCGCATGCGCAGTGGGTACCTGGCTGTGAAGCCGTAAACTATCACAGCCGGGTGCCCACAGCAGTGATGCCGGCGCCGAGGGAGAGGATCGAGGCTTTGGGCGGCCGCATCGCTGGACCGTTGGACAGGTGAGTGAATGGCTGGAACTCCGCTTTAAGTCATCTTGCTCTCTCTCCAGCAACAGACTTGGTGAACTACAATATCTTCAGGACACTCTCTAGCGTCCCCTTTACTGACACCCGTCCACTGACTCTTCTAGCTGATAGAATGCCCCCCCTCAGGACAGGCCCCTTGACATAGATCTGTACTCAATGTATCCAGAATCAGATCCTTTGCAGTGTCTCTCTTCCAGTCAGGTCTGCAGTTTCTCTCTCCAACTCTCAGGCCCTCAGGTGGACCAACTTAGGCTGCATGGAAACTTCTACAAAGGAGAAGGCAGCCACCCTCTCCTTCCTGGTCTTCGCTCTCCAGCTGAAAGACCCTCAGCACATGTGCTCTTGGCATTTATACAGTATCCCACTTTCCTCTGCCAATCACCAGGGCTGTACTTAATGCCTATGCACTCATATGTCAGGTTTCCTCCCACTGTCCACTATGCCTCCCTATTGAACCTGTGTGAAACACTTCAAACAAACTGAGCTGCACCTGAGCGCAATGAGCAGACCTCATTAGCAGATCCTGCTCTCTGGTAGGCAAAGAACAATATAGATTTACCTGGCAATCTTTCTGGTAAGAAGAAAAGATCCAAAACTATACTCTCTCTCAAGCACCTACCTAGGAGGGTGCTACATACAAAAGTAGAGAAAGGCTCCATATCAAAAGTTTCGGGCTATATATCGTTCACACCCTTCTTATCTGAAGAAGGGCGTGAACGATATATAGCCCGAAACTGTTGATATGGAACCTTTCTACTTTTGTATATTTGTATATATTTTTTCCATTTTTCAATAAATTTGAGTGCAGCAATCCCTGTCTACCCTCTCAAAAGGCTGATGCCTAAAGGTGGCCAGAGATGGATCAAAAATCAGCTGGTTAAGCAGGCAGCAGCCAAATTTTGATCATGTGTGGCTGTTTCTATTCGACAGAAGTCAATCATTAGGTTGATTTCTGTCAAATGAACAAGTTGGAAAACTTTTGGCGATCAGCAACTGCAGCCAAATGAGCTGCAGCCACTGATCAGTGCATTCTGGCACCGCTGAGTCCCGCCGACAAAATACAATGTCCCAACAGGGGTAGAGGGCTTCCTCTATCCAACTCATTTGTGTATTGCATCTAAGAATACTGTATGTAGTTTTTCCCAGGGTCATTTGGAAAGTTGGCTTAGTGTGGTGACACCCTATTATTGTTGTTATTATAAAAGATTTATATAGCAGCAACAGTTTGTGCAGCCCTTTACAAAATAAAGGGAGACAATACCGTTGCAATACAGTTCAACACAAGAGAGTTAGGAGGGCCCTGCTTTTGAGAGATTACTATCTGAAAAGGGAAGGGCAAATGGTACAAATAGGTGATAACTCTGTGGGAATGATAACCTGAAGGAGAAAGTAAAAGTACAGTTTATTAGGTGGAGGCTTCAGGCTTCCCTGAAGTGGTGAAGAGAGAGTTTACAGGGATCACCAAAGGTGGACAACGGAGAAAGTTTGACAGATTGGGCTAAAGAGCTCCATAGGATGTCAGAGGCTGTGGAGAAGTCTTGACAGCGAGTATAGGAGGAGGTGATGACGGAAGTAGAAAGCGGGGAGTTTTGATTGGATTGGAGAAGACAGTTTGGTTGATATTTTGAGATAAGGTTGATAATGTAGCTCAAGGCAGTTGTAGTTGGCCTTGTATGTTGAAACCAGACCGCACAGGGATGCAGTACAAAAAAAGCAGTTTTTTAAAGCAAACAAAAATAAACGCACAGCAAGAGTGAGGAAGTGAGAGCAGGAACAAGCCAAGATCAAGTCCAGAAGCGGGTAGTCATCCAAGCCAGGGTCGAGTACATAAGCGGGTAGTCTACCGATGCCGGGTCCTCTGTCGATGCGGGGTCGAGAGCCAAGCGAGTCATCAGCCAAGCCAGGTCATGCACGGAGGAACACGGAGAACAGAAGACTGCTAGCAGAGATGCACCTTGGAGCACAAACGCAAGGGCGAGCACTGCAACCCATCAGGTGATAGATATAGTCAGGTGTGCAGCATCATCACTGTGCTACGCCCAGGCCACAAGCAAGTGATGATGCAATTAGAGTCTATAAGAGGCAGCAGTCTGCACATGTCCAAGATGGCTGCCAACAGGAGGGCAAGGTAAGACCTTGACAGTACCCCCCCCCCCCTCAATAGCCCCACCTGCGCAGAGCAAAAAATGGTTTCTGAGGAAAGCGAGCATGGAAAGCGCGTAGATAGGTGGGAGCATGAACACCAGTGGAAGGAACCCATAACCCTTCCAGTGCAGCAGGTATAGAACCTGACCTCGGAACAGATGAGAATCCAAGACACTGCTAACTTTATATCACTCATGATTGCCCACATGAATGGAATGAGGGTTAGAAATTGAAGAAGTATAGCGATTGCAAACCAGTAGCTTCAAAAGTGACACGGGAAAGACATTGGAGATACGCACGCCAGGGGGAAGACAAAGGGCATAGGCCAAACGGAGGACGTGAAAAGGCCCAACAAAACGGGGTGCCAGTTTTGGAGTGGGCATCCTGAGGTTGAGATTACAGGCCGACAACCACACCTTCTCCCTGACCTGGTACGAAGGAGTAGATAAACATCTTCGGTCTGCTTGGAGCTTCTGACGCTGTGCAGAGACCCGTAAGGACTCTTGAATCTGCACCCAAGAGGAACGGAGGACACAAAGATGATCCTCCACAGCCGGGATTTTCTGTGGCGAGAGCGACTCAGGCAACACAGCGGGTGCAACCCATAATTGGCCATGAATGGAGACATTCCAGAAGACGAGTTGATGGCAGAGTTCCTGGCAAAATCTGCCCAGGGCAGCAGATCAAGCCAATTGTCCTGATGGTCAGGGATATAGCAGCAGAGAAGCTGCTCCAGAGCTTGGTTGGAACGCTCAGGGGCACCATTGGACTGTGGATGGTAGGCAAGAGTAGAAGGAGAGTCGAATACCCAACTGGGAGCATAAGGCACGCCAGAACCTTGAGACAAACTGCCTCCCACGGTCCGAGACAGTCCCCTTAGGTAACCCCTGTAAATGGAAGACCTCCCTGGCAAACACCTAGGCAAGCTCCTGAGCGGTAGGCAGCCTCGTAAACGGAACACAGTGGCACATTTTGGAGAACCAGTCGACAACCATGAGGATAACCGTATAACCTAGAGACACGGAAGGTCCACAATACAATCCATGGCCAGGAGAGACCATGGACGCCTACCATTGGGAATAGGATGCAGTAGGTCCAAGGGAAGGTGCCAAAGAGATTTGTTCTGGGCACAGACTGAACAAGCAGCCACATACGCAGCAACATCAGTCCGGAGAGATGGCCACCAGAACTAACAGGAAAAAGCCCAGGACATCTGGTACTTACCAGGATGACCAGCAGTCTTGGAATTGTGGTACATGCGCAACAGTCTGATGCACAACCTCCCAGGTACGAAACATTTTCCAGCAGGTCTCTCTGTGGG
The DNA here is from genome assembly GCF_965119305.1 of Pelophylax lessonae. Taxonomy (NCBI): domain Eukaryota; kingdom Metazoa; phylum Chordata; class Amphibia; order Anura; family Ranidae; genus Pelophylax; species Pelophylax lessonae. Next base: position 620,181,144 of record NC_138770.1, read on the forward strand.
AGCTTCAGGTTGGGCAGCCAAGATCTGTTCCTCAAGAGGAGAGGTTAAGTTGGTGCGGATGGCAGCCAGAATATGATCTGAAGGTATGGAGTCTGCACGGAGTTCTCCCTGGACATCTCAGAATACTGGCGAGACAAGGCATCAACCTTAACATTCTTGTAGCCGGACAAATGAGAGACCACATAGTTAAAACAAGACAAGAATAAGTCCCATCTGGTCTGACGGGGTGTGAGAACCTTGGTCTCAGAGAGATATATCAGAATCTTATAATCGGTGAGAATGAGAACTGGAACCACAGAACCTTTGAGGAAGTGTCTCCACTCTTTGAGAGCCAGGATAATGGTCAAGAGCTCTCTGTCTCCAATCTCTTAATTGCATTTAGCTGGAGACAGCTTCTTGGAGTAGAACCCACAAGGAAGTAAGGGTCCATCAGGGGTCCGACGCTGAGACAGGAGGGCGCCTACTCACGTCTTATACGCATCCAGCTCCAGGACAAAGGGCAACCAGGATTGGGATGAGACAGAATAGGAGCCAAAGCGAAAGCAGATTTGAGGGCTTCGAAAGCTTGGATGGCAGCAAGCGTTCAATTGTGTGCATCGCTGCTCCTCTTGGTCAGATCTGAGATAGGTTTGTAAAAGAAAAAGGAGGCGCAAGGAGGAGCTCTGATGAAGGGAGCTCGACTCCCGAAACGCATTAGCGGTCCTATCTATAGGGACATGTTCCATTCCATGTATGGTGGATTCTATAATGAGATTTTATTCTTCTTGTCTGTGAGTATGTTTTTGGCATTTTATTAAAACATTTTTTATGGTGACCACGGGTAATGCACTAGGTGTTTGCGCCTCCTTTTTCTTTTCTTTTATGTGCCCATGTTGAAGTTCCCTGCCTGAGGAGAGCAACACGCCGGTCATCCCCTTTGGAGTGAGTGCTTGGCTGAATTGTTTGTTTGGAGTACTGAGATAGGTTTGGTCAAAGAGGAAAATTCCTGATAAATTTCCGATAGTAGTTGGCAAACCCAAGGAAGCGCTGAATGGAATGGAGACCACTGGGCGAGGCCATTGTAGAAGAGCCAAAACTTTCTGAGGGTCCATGGAGAAACCTTCAGCAGAAATTATGTAGCCCAAGAAGGGAACCTGAGACAGGTGGAATTCACATTTCTCAAGCTTACAGAAAAGCCGATTCTCACATAACCATTACAGTACCCGTCGGCCATCCAGGTAGTGTGATTCATTGGAGTCCGAGTAAATCAAAATGTCGTCCAAATAGACTACCATGCATTGCTGCAACATATCACAAAAGACAGAATTAATGAACTCCTGGAAGACAGCGGGCTCATTGCACAAGCCAAAGGGCATAACCAGAGATTCGTAATGACTGGTTCTGGTATTGAATGCGGTTTTCCACTCGTCGCCTTCCTTAAACCTTACGAGGTTATACGCGGCCCTTAGGTCAAGCTTGGTAAAGATTGTTGCTCCCTTGAGGCGATCAAACAATTCAGTAATCAAAGGAATCGGGTATGCATTCTTGATCGTGACGCGATTGAGGCCCCTATAATCAATGCAATGTCTCAACCCCCCCCCCCTTTTTCTTTATGAAGAAAAAACCGGCACCCGCTGACAAGTGGATTTGCGAATATGCTCCTGGACAAGCGCATCGGCAACATACTCATGGAGGAGGCCTTATTCTCCGCCACCAAAAGAGGATAAACCCTGCCACGAGAAGGAATAGCACTAGGTTTCAAGTCTATGGCACAATCGTACGGAAGGCGAGGAGGAAGAGTACCAGCGCACAGCTTGTCAAATACATCTTGATACTCACAATATTCAGTAGGCAACACTAAATCCAAGGAGGTGCAAAGTACCTTAACCACTTATCGACCGCCCGCCGTCAATTTACGGCGGTCCTTTGACGCTAAATACCGGGGTCATGGCAGCAGATAGCGGCCATAACCCTTGTATTTTTTTAAACGGCGGGCAATCGGCTTTCAGGTAAGAGTGGTCCCAGTGGCAGATTCGCCGCGGGATCACCCTTACGGTGAGGCGGAAGAAGCACCCGCCGCGTCCCGGTCCTCTTCCCAGCTTACTGGACCCGCCGGCAGCTGGAAAAGCAATCCGGTTTCGGATCCTCTCAGACAGGAAGTCAAGATGCCCCTCACTCGACTCTATGTTCTTGGAGGACCGCAGCGACGTCAAACGTCGTTGCCTAGCAACCCGCTTAAAGAGCCAATTTTTTTTTTTTCTTTTTTAGTTATTCAGTTATTCAGTAATGTTTACATTCCTTGTAATAGGAATAAAAATGATAAATTTAAAAAATAAAAAAAGCTGTGTAAAAATAAAAAATAATAAATAAAATAAATAGGAAAAAAAATAAAAATTAAAGCGCCCTATCCCCGTTAGCGCGCGCGCAGAAGCGAACGCATACGGAAACCCCGCCCACATATGTAAACGTTATTCAAACCACACATGTGAGGTATTGCCGCGATCGTTAGAGCGAGAGCAATAATTTGAACCCTAGAGCTCCTCTGTAACTCTAAGTGGGTAACCTGTAGAAATTTTTTAAATGTCGCCTATGGGATTTTTAAGCACCAAAGTTTGTCGCCATTCCGTGAGCGTATGCAATTTTAAAGCATGACATGTTGGGTATCTATTTACTGGGTGTAACATTATCTTTCACATTATGGAAAAAATGGGCTAACTTTACTGTTTTCTTATTTTTTAATTCAAAAAAGTGATTTTTTTTTCCAAAAAGAATTGCGTTTGGAAGACCGCCGCGCAAATCCGGTGTGATAAAAAATATTGCAACAATCTCCATTTTATTCTCTATGGTCTCTGCTAAAAAAATATATAATTCTGGGGGGTTCTAAGTAGTTTTCTAGCAAAAAAAAAATGTATTTTATCTTGTAAACACCAAGTGTCAAAAATAGGCTTGGTCTTGTGATGGGCGTGGCCTGGAGCAGCATGGGATAGGACGTGAGTGAGAGCAGCTCCGCCGATACACACACTCCTTACCTTGTAAATCCTGCACTTGGAGATTCTTAATAGCCTCCCCGACATCCTTGCACCTGAAACCGGACTGTCTGCAGTATGTCTCCGCCGAAGAAGCAGACAGATACAGCCGCCAAACTTGAGAAATATCGCCGCACGGACAAGGATCTCCCCGCTCCAGATGGCGCTCAGGCAGGACCGGAGACGAGCGCCATGGGCGCTGAGACAGCTAAGGTGCTGGAGGCTATTTCTCAATGTCAGGCTTCACTAACTAGTAAGATCGAGGAGGTGAAAGCCGATATCTCCCTGATCAGACAGGATCTCCAGAAGGTGAGGGAGAGAGTGACCGAGGCTGAGCAGCGGATCAGTGCTGTGGAGGATTCCCTCCCACCTCTGCAAAACTCCTTAGACCGTCTCCAGCTCCAAGTTACTCAGTTAATGATTAAACAGGATGATATGGAGAACCGACTGCGAAGATGTAATATTCGGATGATCGGATTGCCTGAGGGAGCAGAGGGGGCCCATCCATCAGATTTTCTTGAGCAACTCCTGATTAACACCTATGGCCGTGCGGCTTTTTCCTCGACCTTTGCAGTGGAGAGAGCCCACCGCCTATTCGGCAGACCACCGCCGCAGGGGGCCCCCCCTCGCACTTTCATAGCCAAACTATTAAATTTTAGAGATAGGGACGCTGTGCTACGTCTCACCAGGGAGAAGGGCAATATCCCCTTTGGGAATAGCAGGCTTGCAATTTTCCCGGATTTCTCGGCGGATGTCCAGAAAAAACGCAAAACCTTTATAGAGGCAAAACGCAGGCTCCGCATAAAGAACATTAAGTATGCCATGTTATTCCCTGCCCGCCTCCGTGTGGAGGGCGAAGACAGAGTACACTTCTTCGATGATCCGGAGGCAGTTATTTCCTGGTTGGAACATCTCGAGGCGCGGGGTTAGGGCTGCCTCATGCCTCATCTCCCCTGTCGTGCTGGATCCTGGTTGGATTTTCTGAATCTCTGAGTTTCTAAACTATTGGATTGTTCTCTCCTCTCCTTGGCTGGAAGATACAATTGCTTATTTTTTTTTTCTTCTTTTTTCTTTTTTTTCTCGAGACCACCCAGATTCTTATTTTTGTAGATATGATAGATAGAACCTGAGATGGTCAGGTATCACCCGGGTCCTTCGGTGGGGTGGCTAGTACCTCCCCCCCCCCCCTATGGATGTTTCCCCTTTTTTTTTTTTTTTTTTTTTTTTTTTGGGGTATTTCGTCCATGGAGGGGGGGGGGGGTTAAAATAAGGAAAAAAGGAGGGGAGGAGGGGAAAAAAAAGGAAAGGGAAAGGAGGGTAAAAAATGTTTTTTTTTTTTTTTTTTTTTTTGGCGGAGTCATTGAAGTCTCTCACTTTCTGTCCTAGATACATGTTCTGTTAACCAGCGAAGTTTCGCCATATGATTGCCTATGTTAGGCACATGCACCAACCATCCCTCTGCTACCGCCCTGCGGGACAGAAGGGATATCTCTCACACGTTTTTGTATTTGATCCCTTCCATTTGTTTTTTTTTCTGTGTGTGTGTTTTTTTTCTTTTTTCTCCTGGGTTTTTCACGGGTTGATAGGGTGGATGGAGTTTTCTTTCTTGGATCAAGAGCCCGCACTAGTTGGAGTAGGAGCGGGGCGGGGTGGGTGGTTGGGATGTCTTTATTGTCGCTATATGTTTTTTCTTTTTATGTATCAAGGAATGAGTACTGCAATATTTTTTTACTGTGTTATTTTTCCCCCTTCTTGCCGAGTGAAATTATATATTTTTTCATGTCTTTTACTGATATATATTCTGTTTTTTTCATTTTTAGTATGTATTTCCCTAGATATCAGAACCGAACGGAACCCACGGAGCTCCTGCATGATATTATGCTGATCCATCTCCATGGCGCACCTTAAACTCCTTACTTGGAATGTTCGGGGCATGAGGGACAGACTTAAGAGGTCAGCTGTTTTTGATGCCTTAAAACGCCATAGGGCAGACGTTATAGTTTTACTTGAGACCCATCTAGAAGGTACTCTTCAAAGGGCGCTGAAGCGCCCTTGGTTGGGATGGACGTTCCATTCCATGTACACTTCTCATTCCCGTGGTGTGGCAGTCTTGGTTGCCAAAGCAGTGCATTTTGAGCTCCGGGGGTCCTTAGTAGATTCGCAGGGCAGATATGTGTTTTTAGATGTACTGCTGTATGGTGAGCCTTATTTGTTATTAGCCTTTTATGTTCCTCCACCGTTTTCGGCTTCTATACTGCATGAGGGCCTGGACTTCATGGTGTTGCATCCACGGATACCAGCGATTTGGTTAGGGGATTTCAACAACACCTTGAACCCCAGTTTGGATAGGTTACTTGCTCCCGGAGCCACACAGCCCCAGACATTGACAACTAGGTTTGCACGGTTGATGGAGGAATTTAATTTGCTGGACACTTGGAGGGTTTGTAACCCGTCATTAAGGGCGTACTCCTATTTTTCTGCCTCTCATAATTCTATGTCTCGTATCGACTTTATTTTTATATCCCCCTTTTTACTCCCCAGACTTTTGGATGCAGGCTTTTCAGCCCGCAGTCTTTCAGATCATTGTCCCTATTGGGTTACGCTCCGGATTCATAGTGAACGAATTCGGCCAGCCTGGCGATTAAACCCGTTTTGGCTCCCCCTCATCCCTGAGGAGATAGACTTGGCCGCTAGGTGGCAACAATTTTTTGCCGATAACGTCGGCTCGGCCTCCCCCTTGGTAGTGTGGGAGACCTTTAAGCTTCATGCTAGATCGACATTAATGACCACCATTAATTCTATTAAAGCAACTTCTGCTCAGGCGCATACCGAGGCGATTGGAACCTTGGCCTCTGCAGAAGCTGCGTATACAGCTGACCCGACACCCACTGGTGCGGATCAATTAAAATTAATGACAAGGGTAGTTGAGCAGCTGGAGTATGAAAAAGCCCGTAGGACACTTTTTTTTCAAAAACAAAAGTTGTATGAGCATGGAGAACGGGCGGGTAAACTTTTGGCCTATCTAGTACATTGCAACGATAGGCCTCCGGTAGTGATCACTCTTCATCCTCCAATGGGACCTCCTGTAACCGACCCTGGGTTAGTGGCTGACCGATTTCGGGATTTTTTCCGCGACCTTTACACTTCTACAGCCCCGGCCGATGACTCTCCGATTTCCCTGTATATGTCCCCGGATGTTCTTCCCCAATTGTCGGTCGAGCAGCTGGAGCTTCTCGAGGCCCCGCTGTCGCAGGAAGAGATTATTGAGGCTATGGCTAGAATTCCCAGGTCTAAGTCCCCGGGAACAGATGGAATGCCCATAGAATTTTATTCCACATACTCTGAGGTATTGGTGCCACACTTGTTGTCTATGTTTGAATGCGCATTTGAATCCTACACACTGCCCCCTACTATGCGGGAAGCTTTAATTGTTCTTATTCCTAAACCAGGTAAAGATCCCCATCAACCCACCTCTTATCGCCCAATTTCTTTGTTACAAGTTGACGTTAAGATTCTGGCTAAAATCCTGTCTATTCGCCTCAGTAAGGTCATTCTTTCTCTTGTTCATGCGGACCAGTCGGGTTTTATGCCAGGCAGGAACACCTCATTCAACTTGAGGCGTCTCTTTATGAATTTACAGGCTGCTCATGACAACATTGGCTCAAGAGTTGTGGTGTCCTTAGACACAGCAAGGGCATTTGACTCAGTAGAATGGGGTTTTCTCTGGAGATGCCTGGAGGGATATGGCTTTGGCCCCAATTTCATCCGGTGGGTACGGATTCTCTACCAGGCACCGGTGGCTAAAGTACTGGCTAATGGGAGGACATCGGAGGGGTTTTCTCTTACTAGGGGTACTAGGCAAGGTTGTCCCCTTTCGCCCCTTTTGTATGCGCTGGTAGCAGAGCCACTTGCGATAGCGATCCGGTCGCACTCTGATATACATGGTCTCCGGGTGGGAAGATTAGAAGAAAAAATTAGTATGTATGCAGATGATACCCTGTTGTACCTGGCTGACCCAGATTCATCCCTCTCGGTAGCCCTTTCCCTTATTAAACAGTTTGGCCGATTTTCTGGATTACAAATCAATTGGGACAAATCTCAAATTCTCCCCATAGATAATATTTCCCCCTTCCCTGTAAACCCACTTTTTCCTTTGCAGGTAGTGAATTGTATTAAATATTTAGGGATCCAGGTGACTAAATCTTCAGTGGATTATATACAGAACAACATACAACCCTTGTTTACATTGTTAAAAGCTAAGACACAGATATGGGCGCGTCTTCCGCTGGGGGTTTGCGGCCGGATTAACCTCGTAAAAATGGTGTTACTACCTAAGTTTTTGTATATTTTGTGGCATTCTCCAATTTACCTTCCCCTTAAGTTTTTTCTTCAGATAGAAGCTATACTTAAGCCCTTTATTTGGGGAACCAGTAGACATAAGTTGGCATGGCGGAAGCTTAAGAGTCCCGTTGACCTGGGTGGTATGGCTCTCCCAGATTTTAATTTATATTACCTGGCATCACAGTTATCCCACTTCTTTCATCTTCATAGTTTTGATAGGGAGAGATTCCTGGCCCTTCTAGCCCCTGCATGGGCCCATGCATTAGTTGAACCCCTATCCTTGATTTTGGTGGGCGTACGGGGGGCTGAAACCCGGGGGGATAAGACCTCTATGTTATATCAGTATAGGCGAATATGGGAGGTGGTGTCAACCAAATTGGATATACCCTCGCTACATGCATATACGCCGCTGTGGCATAATACCAGTCTCCGTGAGTGTGCCTCTATTCTGGATGCACATGTGTGGGCCCACTATGGAATTTCCTATTTGGTTGATATACTTACCAATGGTGAACTCCAATCTTTTGATGAGTTAAAAGGGCAACACGATCTCCCTAACCATATGTATTTTAGGTACCTGCAGCTTAGGCACGCTTTCGCAGTTCAATTTCCCCGTCCTATTCAAGAATTGACCGTAATCCCAGTCTTGGAGGTGGTAATGGGCTTTGAATCTAAACAACTTATTTCATATATGTATAATGCACTCCTTTTGCCAGAATCAACGGTCTTGGCGTATGCCATCAAGACTAAATGGGAGGGAGATATCGGGACGCTTGAGGATAAGGAATGGGGGGAAGCCTTAGATAACTGCAAATTGGTTTCTCCGAAACTCTCGGATCGCCTGACTCAATTATATATTCTACATAGAGCCTACCTGACACCGGCTGTGGTGGCTACCTATAGTAGCGAGGCTACTGGCCAGTGTCCCATGTGCAGGGTGGAGCGTGGCACCTTTTACCATTTGCTCTGGACATGTACCGAGGTCCAGGGCTTTTGGGAGCAGGTGGTTAGATTTCTACATGATACCATGGGGTCTCCTTTGACCCTGGTTCCGAAATTCTGTTTACTAGGAATACCCCCTGATATTAATATAGATAAATATACCACACTGTTTTTGCATGAGACACTGTTTCTCGCTAGGAAGTGTTTGGCCCGCCGCTGGATGAGAGATTCACCTCCATCTATACAGGACTGGCTCCGGGAGATCAATGTAACCTTGCCCTATAAAAAACTGATCTACTCCCATAGAGGAAGTGTATCCAAGTATAATAAGATATGGGATAGGTGGGTTCAGGCCCCAGAGACGTGCACGCCATCTGAATAAAGCCACATAAGAGATCGTTCTAATTTCAGGGAGTGGTACAGCTGTTTGTTTTCATTCCTTGTGTTTCCTCTGTTTCCTTTCCTTCCCTAGGGAGGGGACGTATTAGTAATGCATATTATTAGTAGTATGTACAAAATGACAGATATCAGTCTACTTGTATTGTGTTCCTCGGCTTCCTTTAATTGCAGTACAGGTTCCTCTATATGAACCCTTGTTTGATATATGTAAATTAGTTTGGTTTACTCATTCCTTAAAATTTCAAGATGTGTATTGTATAGTTTTTGCTTTGATTTATTACAATAAAGAACTTGTTGGAAAAAAAAAAAAAAAAATAGGCTTGGTCTTAAAGTGGTTAACAGGCCCATGGATACAAACAGCGCCACACTGTGGAGACCAAGAGAGGATCTCGACCGACTGCCAATCAAAGGTCGGATTGTGTTTCTGAAGCCAAGGGTACCCCAAAACAACGGAGTAGTGCAGGGACGAAATAACCTGGAAACAGGTCGACTCCCTGTGAACAGCCCCTATCGCCATATCAACCAGAACAGTCTCATGGGTAACCTGTGCTGGTTGCAGGGGTCTGCCATCAATCGCCTCGATAACTAGTTGAGAAATCTGAGGGTGCAAGGGTATGGAATTCGCAGTAGCAAACGTACAGTCAATAAAATAACTGCCAGCACCGGAGTCTACCAATGCCTGAGTAACCACCGAACCCGCTGCCCAGGACAACTGTAATAAGTGGTTTATCTTTACGGGAAACCAGGGATGAGGAAACTCCACCTAAGATCTTCCCCCAACAGGACCTTAGGCACAAGGGTTTCCTGGACGGGTTGGACAAGATTTCAGGAAATGGCCACCAAGACTGCAATACAGGCACCGGCCCTCCCTCCCCCTAAAGGCCCGCTTAGCCTCGAAAAAAAGTGAGTGAACCCCAGCTGAATGGGTTCAAAGCCAGATGCACCATCCTGAGGAGGCGTGGGAGGTGAGGGAGGAATGGGTGGGAAAGAAAACGTAGGAGCCAATCCGGTAGGAGGCCTCCACAGATGCTCCTTAAACGATGGCATCTCCCTGAGCCTGGTATCGATCAAAATCAGGAAGGAAATGAGAGCCTCAAGATCGTCAGGGAGATCCTTGGCCACAATCTTGTCTTTCAATGCATCGGGGAGACGATGAGAAAAGACAGCCACCAGAGCCTCATTATTCCAGCCCACCTCTGCTGTCAGGGTACGAAATTCAATGGCATACTTGGCAACGGTTCGTATACCCTACGAAAGGAGGCAACAAAACTCGGGAAATTGAGTATCATAGGATTATCGTTCTTCCATAATGGATTTGCCCAGACCAAGGCCTTGTCTGAGAACAACAAGATTAGGAAGCCCACCTTGAACCTATCAGAAGGAAATGCCTGAGGGACCATCTCATAATAAATGCCCACTTGGTTTAGGAAGCCATGACACTGACTCAGTTCAACCCCCATAGCGATGCAGAAGGGGAGCTGAACAAAACATCCCTCTGTTAACATTGACTCCAGCTGCAACTGCAGGAGCAGGAGTGGCAACAGGAGCAGCAGCAGGTTCAACAACAGGAGGGACCACTGGTCTAGCACCACCAGGAACAAGGTGCGCTGTGCGTGGAAGCAGCGTCTGCAACACCTGAATAAACTGACCCAAAAATGTGATCTTGTTGGTAACCAGTATGGGGAGCATAGGAGTACCTGAATCGTCAGGATTCATGGCCCTTGCGTACTGTCAGGGTGCTCGGAAACCGGACCACACGGGAATGCAGGTAAAATAAAGCAGTTTAATAGGGCAAACAACAATAAACACACAGCAAGAGTAAGGAAGTAAGAGCAGGAACAAGCTGGGGTCAAGTCCAGAAGTGGGTAGTCATCCAAGCCAGGGTCAGTTCCAGAAGTGGGTAGTCTGCCGATGCCGGGTCATCTGCCAGTCCTGGGTCATCTGCCAATGTGGGGTTGAGAACCAGGAAAGTCATTGGCCAAACCAGGTCAAACACAGAGGAACACGGAGAACAGAAGACTGCTAGCAGAGATGCACCTTGGAGCACAAACGGAAGGGCAAGGACTGCAACCCATCAGGTGATGGATATAGTCAGAAGTGCAGCATCATCACTGGGCGACACCCAGGCAGCAGGCAAGTGATGATGCAAACAGAGTTTTTAAGAGGCAGCAGTCTGCACATGTCCAAGATGGCTGCGAACAGGAGGGCAAGGTCAGACTTTGACAATAGATGAGACAAACATCCTTTCTTTTTATGTACCCTCACAGATAAAAACCACAGGGGGTTGTAACGCTCCTGCGTTTCTTATATGGTGTGGATTTTCAGCTGCAGAAATAGTTCCACGTCAGTTGTCATGTAAGAGATATGCTGAGATACCATTCCCAACCTCAATGACTCATCATGTGTGGAAGGTCTTATTTCAGCCAGTAAATACACACAATTAGCAAGCTGGTTCCTAGAGTGACTTTATATATGTGGTATCACAATGATGAAGGTTTGAGGGATAGGTTTAGTGGAGGTGGTAGGTGATAGACACTTGAAGGTGAGACAGTAGCAGATGGATGCAGGAAGGTTTAACAATGTTGTATGATAGCAGATGATAGAATAGCAGGTGGACATACAAAAGAGATCAACCCAGTGCAGAAAAGTAGCAGTAGTCTCAAGAGCTAGCAATCTAGTTTATGCAGATGTGATAAACAGTCTCTACTATGCAGAGCTAGATAGTGTAAGCTTAGTATAAGTTTATAGAGAATTCCCCTGCGGGGTACTTAGCACTATTAGCGATACAGCCGAAGGGTGGTTCAGGAGAGGCGGATGATCCAGTAGCGGGATACAGGGATCAGCGCAGCGAGGTTCCGTCAGCGAAGTAAGCTTGCAAGCATGGAAGCTTCAAGCAAGGTTAGCATCCAGATAAGGGTGTTTGAACGAACACATGTGAGTGAGAGCCGACGCCTTAAATAGCCATCTAGTCCGGCGCTGAGTGATGACAGCTCCAGTCTTAAAGGTGTATGCGCACCTTTCCAAAAGTAAATGGTAGGGCGCATACACTTGTGGAAAGTGTAATTTAGGGTACCAAAGGTACCGGAACATTACAATACCCCCCCTTTAAGGCCTGCTCCTGAAGGCCTCTGGAGCTGGTTTGTCTGGGTATCTCGCATGAAAATTGCGGATTAATCTAGGGGCATGTATGTCAGAGGTGTTTAGCCAGGTGTCGTCTTGGGGCCCATAGTTCTTCCATCTAACCAAGTACTGAAGTCTTCTTCTGTAGATACGAGAATCCAGAATCTCTTTTATCTCGTATTCTTCTCCACCTTCAACTTGTACAGGAGGGGGAGGTGGAATATTAGGCCTTATTCCTTGGTCCGGAACATGGGGTTTTAGTAGCGACACATGAAAAATGGGATGGATTTTTAGGTCCATTGGCAATGTAAGCTGCACTGCAGCTTTTCCAATAAGTTTCTTGATTGGGAAAGGTCCCAAGAACAGAGGTCCAAGCTTTTTGCTAGGGATCTTCAGTCTCAAGTTTTTTGTTGAGAGCCAAACGAGGTCCCCGATAGTATACTGTGGAGAAGGTCTTCTACGAAGATCATAGTACTTCTTTTGTTGACTGTGAGCGTGTGCAATGGTAGTATTTAGTAAACCCAGAGAATCCTTTATTTGGGAAAGATAGTCTGAGGCTACTGGGTTATTTGAAGGAAGGATGCGTGGAGGGAGAATAGAGGCATGGAACCCATAGTTCAAGTAGAACGGACTCTGCTTGGTTGTACTGTGAGTTGCGTTGTTGTAGGCAAATTCTGCCAGGGGGAGAAGATCCAACCAATCATCCTGTTGGTAAGAAGTGTAACAACGTAAATACTGCTCGATGCATTGGTTGACTCTTTCAGTCTGTCCGTTGGTCTGCGGATGGTAAGGAGAAGTGAGCTTCCGCTCAATCCGTAGTATGTGACATAGTTCTTGCCAGAATTTAGAAATAAATTGGGATCCACGGTCAGACAAAAGAGTTTTTGGGATACCATGTAATCTGAAGACATGTTTCATCAGGAGTTCTGCCGTTTGTTTGGACGAAGGTAGTCTGCGAATAGCAATGAAATGTGTCATCTTTGTCAGATGGTCCACTGACACCAAGATGGTATTAAATCCTTTGGAAGGAGGCAATTCTACGATGAAGTCCAATGACAGAACCTCCCATGGAGTTTGGGGTATTGGTAGACTGCATAGTAGGCCGGATGGTCTCGTAGTGTCAATTTTGGACCTGGCACAGACATTGCATGAAGAGACGAATTTTTGTATAGATGTTTTCATGTCAGGCCACCAGAATTGCCGAGAAATCAAATTGAAAGTCTTTGTCATACCCATATGTCCTGCCATAGGCACATCATGCGATAATTCCAAGATCTTGGTGCGTAGGGTAGGTGGTATGTAAAGTTTGTCGTTGTAGTAGAGGAAGCCTTCTGCATCGGTATTTAGTTGTGGTGGGGGTGAATCCAACCTTATACCATGCAGAACTTCTTCCTTCAAGGAACGGACAACTCCAATAATGCGTTTGTGAGGTATTATAGGAACGGAAGGAATTTCAAAGTAATTTTCTTCAGTTAGTCGTGATAGTGCATCCGCCTTTTTGTTCTTATCTGCAGGTGTGTAGGTCACTAGGAAGTTAAACCTTAGAAAGAATAGTGACCATCGTACCTGTCGATGCGAGAGAGTTTTGCTAGTCTGAAGATATTGGAGGTTTTTATGGTCCGTGTATATAATTATTGGTAATTGGGTGCCTTTGAGTAAATGTCGCCAATTCTCCAGAGCCAATTTTATAGCAAGCAGTTCCTTCTCACCCACGGGGTAATTTATCTCGGGACTGCTCAGGGATTTAGAAAAAAAGGCGACTGGATGAAGTGGTGAAGTGGGGGTAGGTCGTTGGGAGAGTATTGCTCCTACTGCCAGGTTTGACGCATCTACCTCCAGAATGTATTGGAGGGATGGGTCTGGATGGCGTAATATGGGAGCGGAAGTAAACCTTGTCTTTAACAAGTGTAAAGCCTTATTTGCTTCTTCTGACCATTTAAATGGTATTTTTATGCTAGTGAGCTGTGTGAGGGGTCTCACAATAGCAGAAAAGTTTTTTATGAACTTCCTGTAGAAATTTGAAAATCCCAGGAATCGCTGTAGCGCCTTGCGTGTAGTTGGTGTAGGCCAATCCTGAATGCAGGATATTTTACTCATGTCCATCTCGATTCCTGTTTTGGATATGATGTAGCCTAGAAAGAGTACCTCATCTTTATGGAACAAGCATTTCTTCAGCTTCACATAAAGATTATGTGCAAGCAATCTCGATAATACAAGTCTTACATGTCTTATGTGTTCAGACAGGGTCCGTGAATATATAAGTATATCGTCCAGATATACCACAACACAGACATCTAGTAAGTCTTTAAAAATATCGTTTATAAATCGTTGGAAAACTGCAGGGGCATTGCATAGGCCGAATGGCATCACAAGATACTCGAACAATCCGTATCTAGTTCTGAACGCAGTCTTCCACTCGTGTCCATCACGGATTCGAATGAGATTGTATGCTCCTTTCAGGTCTAATTTTGAAAAATAGGTAGCTCCACGCACCTGCTCAATGAGCTCAGGGATAAGTGGTAGAGGATAGCGATCTTTTATTGTGATAGCATTCAATTTCCTGTAGTCGATGATAGGTCTGAGACTTGAATCTTTATTGCGAACAAAAAAGAGTCCTGCTGCTGTGGAAGAAGTGGAAGGTCTAATAAAACCTTTTTCCAAGTTCTCATCCAAATAGGTTTTGAGATGGGCAAGTTCATCCTGTGAAAGAGGATAAACATGACCGAACGGCAATTTGCTATTTGGGAGTAGATCAATGCTACAATCATAGTCTCGATGAGGAGGTAATGCTTGAGCATTTTTCTCAAGAAAAACCTCAGAAAGATCCTGATAACATAGTGGTGCAATCTCATCTGTCACCACAGACAGAATCTTCCCGGAAAACGGGAGGTTACACGTTTCCTCGCAATAACAAGAAGGGAAGGTCAAGGACCGTTTCTTCCAATCTATGGTTGGTTGGTGTGTGTGCAACCAGGGAAGTCCCAACACAATGGGAAAGTGGGGTGATGGTATTAAATCGAAGGTAGAAGTCTCCCTATGAGACTCGTTAATAGTGACTAGAAGTGCTTGTGTCTGATCGGTGATCGGACCAGAGGATAACGGAACACCGGTAATAAGACTTACTGAGACAGGTTTGAGTTTAGAAATAATAGGAATTTTATTTAAAGCAGCAAAACATATATCCATATAATTTCCACAAGATCCTGTGTCAATCATGGCCTTAGTAGTAATCCTGTTCTGGTCCCACTGTAATGTCAAAAAAACAGAAATGTAGGGGTTAGTGAATGAAGTTGTCAATCCTCCTAGAGAGACATGTGAACACTCACCCTTCTTTTTGTTGACTAGGGGACAGACGTTTATCTTGTGATCCGGGGATGCACAGTACAAGCAGAGATTTTCATTTCGTCTTTTGGCTTTTTCCATAGTTGATAGCGGTGGGCGTATGGTTCCTATCTCCATAGGAACGGGGTCAACGGCCAGACTCCGAGAGGAAACGGATAATGGCATTCCCATCTTTTCAGCCTTTCTTTCTCGTAGTCTTCTATCTATGGTAATACTGAGTTGTATTAATGCATCCAGGGTTTTTGGCAGATCCGCTCGGGCGAGCTCGTCCTTAACGGCTTCTGATAGGCCAAGCCTAAATTGGGTTTTCAGAGATGCATCATTCCATTCTGAATCAAGGGTCCATCTCTTGAACTCTGCGACAAAGTCTTCCACAGGCCTCCTTCCTTGTTTCAAGGATCTTAACTGAAGATCAGCAGTACTCTGCCTATTGGGGTCATCATATAGGCTAGTGAGCTCTGCCAGGAACAAGGCATAGGAGTTGAGAAGCTGGTCGTTTTTCTCAAAAAGAGAATCTGCCCAGGCTCGAGGATCGCTTGATAGGTAAGAAATAATAGTACAAACCTTAATGTGATCAGTAAGGTAGGTACAAGGTTTTAGCAAAAAAAAGTAACTCACATGCGTTTTTAAATTCGCGAAATTTTTTGCGATCGCCTGTAAATACCAAAGGGGGATTTATCTTGGGTTCAGGGGACTGAGCAGAGGTAAGTTGTGACAGTCTAATTACCTGCTGCGACAGAGCCTGATTGTCTTCTTTTAATTCAGCAAGTGCGTGTATTAACGCAGATACTTGCTGTTTTAATTGTGTCACCTGAGTGGCTATTTCTGCTGAATCAATTTTTTAGGTTCGTTCAATCTGTAACGCTCCTGCGTTTCTTATATGGTGTGGATTTTCAGCTGCAGAAATAGTTCCACGTTAGTTGTCATGTAAGAGATATGCTGAGATACCATTCCCAACCTCAATGACTCATCATGTGTGGAAGGTCTTATTTCAGCCAGTAAATACACACAATTAGCAAGCTGGTTCCTAGAGTGACTTTATATATGTGGTATCACAATGATGAAGGTTTGAGGGATAGGTTTAGTGGAGGTGGTAGGTGATAGACACTTGAAGGTGAGAAAGTAGCAGATGGATGCAGGAAGGTTTAACAATGTTGTATGATAGCAGATGATAGAATAGTAGGTGGACATACAAAAGAGATCAACCCAGTGCAGAAAAGTAGCAGTAGTCTCAAGAGCTAGCAATCTAGTTTATGCAGATGTGATAAACAGTCTCTACTATGCAGAGCTAGATAGTGTAAGCTTAGTATAAGTTTATAGAGAATTCCCCTGCGGGGTACTTAGCACTATTAGCGATACAGCCGAAGGGTGGTTCAGGAGAGGCGGATGATCCAGTAGCGGGATACAGGGATCAGCGCAGCGAGGTTCCGTCAGCGAAGTAAGCTTGCAAGCATGGAAGCTTCAAGCAAGGTTAGCATCCAGATAAGGGTGTTTGAACGAACACATGTGAGTGAGAGCCGACGCCTTAAATAGCCATCTAGTCCGGCGCTGAGTGATGACAGCTCCAGTCTTAAAGGTGTATGCGCACCTTTCCAAAAGTAAATGGTAGGGCGCATACACTTGTGGAAAGTGTAATTTAGGGTACCAAAGGTACCGGAACATTACAGGGGTAAGGTCTGGTGACCAGGGAGGGAATTCCAAGTTGAACAGTTGCCAGTGTTGTGGATTTCCTAGGGCCCTGTTCAATTGTACCTCAGATACCCTCAACATTATTATCTGACATGTGAGGACAACCAGTGCTTTTCCGTTTGCATATGCGACCATCTTCAACAAATTTTTTATGCCACTCGTAAATTTGCTTATGACGAGGCGGCTGTTTGCTGAACCGATGGGGGAATTTATGTTGTATTTGAACGGGTTCACACTTTGTAGACTGCAGCACATAAAATTACTTCTCCTGTGTAGTCTCCATTTTCCTATAAACAATAAACAGCACCGCTTTGTGGCATTGAATGGAAATTCTAGGCGGGATTTTAACGTTGAACCTTCCTCTATCCAGTGATGTGCGGAATGTGCTTCTATCCCTTACTGTTTGCTTAAAATAAAAAGTAAAATTTTTGAATAACCCTGTATATATTTAATTATGATATGGTATTACGACCATATGTGGAAAATGGTGCCAACTACTTTAAAGGAGTTGTAAAATCAGAAGGTCTTTTTCTTTATCTTAATGCATTCTATGTATTAAGGTGAAAAAAACGTTCTGTGTGCAGCAGCCCCCCCTCAGCCCCTCTAATACTTATCTGAGCCCCCTCTCTATCCCTCGGCCATCTGGGACACTCCCTCCTGACTGGCTGAGACACAGCAGCAGCACCATTGACTCCCGCTGCTGTCAATCAAACTCAGTTAGCCAATCAGGAGAGAGCAGGGCCGGATCGCAGCTCTATGTCTGAATGGACACACGGAGCTGCAGCTCGGCTCGGGTGCCCCCATAGCAAGCTGCTTGCTGTGGGGGCACTCAACAGGAGGTAGGGGCCAGGAACTCCAGTGAGGGACCCGAGAAGTGGAGGACCTGGCCTGTGCAAAACCACTGCACATGGTAAGTAAGTATAACAGGTTTGTTATTTTAATAGAGAAAAAGACTGAGACTGAGGCCATAAGCAAGAGGTACGGTAGTCTCAATCTCAAGATCACAATGGGGGTGCTAAAAGGGTATTAAATGCAAAAGCAAACATTTATTATATTGCAGCTTACTAATAATTAGATGTGATGCCTGCAATTTTTTTTTTAGGGGGGGGGGGTTCTTTCTTTCATCTGGCTTTCTAGCCAGTAAGTCTGTTGTTTTTCAACAGAGCAAGCTGCCCTGCAGATGTAGCAATTAGGGAGTTGAGGCAAACCATTTGCAGCGCGGACTTGAATTTTCGGGAGGCTGTTTTTATACGGCCTCCCAGAAGCAGGCTCCCCGCGCGCTCCCGCGAGCGCGCATCGGGGAAAATCTGTGTCGGCCATGTCCCTTGGACACAGCTGATCACAGATCGTGGTGAATGGCCAATCACAGCGGCCATTCACCACGTGATTGCACCGTCCAATGAGAGATGATCTCATATGATATGAGATCATCTCTCATCGCCGGCGCTCCTTCCTCACACGGAGCCTGCAGTGTGAGGAAGGAGGGAGAGATGCACAGCGCCAGGGACACACAGGAATGTAATCAGGGCACCGATCACCAGTGCCCTGATTACTAAAGGTAAATAAAACATACACACAGTGCCCACAGTGCCCGCCATCAGTGCCCCCTATCAATGCCCACAATCAGTGCCCATAGTGCTGTCAGTCAGTGCCCATCAGTGCCTTTTCATCTAGGCACTGATGAGCACTGACTGGCAGCACTATGGGCACTGAGTGTGGGCACTGATGGTGCTGCCCATCAGTGCTCATCAGTGCCGCCCATCAGTGCTCATCAGTGCCACGCGTCAGTGTCCATCAGTGCCATCCGCCAGTGCCCATCAGTGCCACCTATCAGTGCCCATCAGTGCCGCCCGTCAGTGCTGCCTCTCAGTGCCCAGCAGTGCCACCTCTCAGTGCCACCTCTCAGTGCCCAGCAGTGCCACCTCTCAGTGCCCAGCAGTGCCGCCTATCAGTGCTCATCAGTGCCGCCTATCAGTGCTTATCAGTGCCGCCTATCAGTGCCGCCTATCAGTGCTCATCAGTGCGGCATATTAGTACCTCCTCATCAGTGCCCATAAGTGCCACCTCATCAGTGCCCATAAGTGCCACCTCATCAGTGCCCATCAGTGCAGCCTATCAGTGCCCATCAGTGCCGCCTCATCAGCGCACATCAGTGAAGGAGAAAAATTTTTTTCAAAATTTACTCGCAGAAAATAAGAAACTTTTTTTTTTTCCAAAATTTTCTGTCTTTTTTCTTTTTTTTTTTGTAAAAAATAAAAAACCCAGAGGTGATTAACTACCACCAAAAGAAAGCTCTATTTGTGTGAAAAAAATGATAAAAATTTCATATGGGTACAGTGTAGCATGACCGCGCAATTGTCAGTCAAAGTGTGAGAGCGCTGAAAGCTGAAAATTGGTCTGGATGGGAAGGGGGTTTAAGTGCACAGAAGGCAAGTGGTTAAAAACCTTTATTCCAAAAGGAAAAAAAAAAATTTTTTTCTGTAACTGTTTAAAAAATTTGAGCTGGAGTTTGACTTCAATTTTCTAGTTTATCCAAATTTGCCAGTACATCTAAGACTCCCCCTACCCAGATAAATAATGCTGTTGTCCAAATGTGTCTTTGTTGCTCCTCCATTCGGAGTGTAGGCACTCTAATACAGGAATTGTGTTACTGGTCAGATCACCAGGTAAAAACAGAGGGAAAAATCCTAAAATAAATGAATGCAGCCACCACATTTAATGATCTGTAAGGTGCAATGTGCAGTATTACATTTTTGGTTTGGGGTTTAATACCACTTTAGGGGACACTTTATTAAAATATGTACTTGCTGAATATCCACTTTTTCCTTTAATATCCACGTTTTCCTTTAAATACTTGGAAATATTGTATAGTTATATAAGCATAAATGAGAAATAATACTAAACAGGGATGTCCTGAGACACTCTGTTATACCAATAGCTGGTAGCGCTAACCATTTCCCATAAGGCTTTATTAAATGCAAGGCTACAACAGTACAGGAGGACCAATATGGAATTCTACTCCACTCAACCCACTTTCCTCTATGTGACTGTAATTAAATACGACTGGCAGAAATACTGAAGAAAAATTGCTCAGTGCCAAATGTGGTATTTTTATTTTTTTACCATTTCCCAGATGGTGCTTCATTGTTATGTAGCATTTTACTGTGCAAAAATAAGATTTTCCTAATAAACACATTCTACCCTAAATATAGGAAACTGTGTACATTATTTCTATAATGGCAAAGCAGATTGAATAATGAAGTTTCACACAACAGGTGCAAATTCGATGTAACAATGTAACAGCTGCCAGGTCTACAGCATTAGTTTGACTGGCTTCATAGCTGGTGGTAATAAACATACAGTAATCAGAAATGGACATTGTTAACTCCTTATGGCCTGTTTGTGAGTCTTAATGCTTCCTGGTCATAGGCTCCCTAATCATGTAATGACTGTGATAGGCTGTCACTGTGATCACAGGATCGGGAGTCCATCCTACCTGCTCCCAGTCATTGCTCAATGACCTGGAGGTGTCGGTGACAGTGCGATGGGTCCATGGCATTCCTCAGGGTGGGTTTATTGGTGCTGACAACAGTGAACCATGCCTGCGTAATGTGCCTTAAAGTGATACTAAAGTCCATTTTTTTTTTGTTTTTTTAAATAACAAACATGTTATACTTGCCTGCTCTGTGTAGTGGTTTTGCACAAAGCAGCTCCGATCCTCTTCTTCTTGGGTCCCTCGCCGATGCTCCTGGCCACTCCCTCCTGCTGATTGCTCCCACAGTAAGCCAATGGCACCCGCTGCTGTGTCTCAGACAATCAGAGGGAGAGTTCTAGACTGCCGGGTCTCTGGTGCAACTTCGCTGGATCAAGATGGGGCTCAGGTACATATTAGGAGGGGCTGCTGCAAACGGAAGGTTTTTAACTTAATGCATATAATTCATTATATTCATATAATTCATTAAGATAAAAAAACCTTCTGCTTTAGAATTACAATAAATATGGCAACTTTCAGGCCTCATTCATAAGGGCAAAATTGTGGATCACCTGCTGGTGGCACTGTGACTCACTGGGCAGAGGGTTGTTATTCCAGTGTCCACCAGCGGGTGTCTCCCAGTGGCCAGCAGTTTCCAGTAATCAGTCTTCACCTTATGCTGGCTGCTGGGAGGGTATTTAGTTCCTCCTGTAATAGTATCTTTTGTGTCAGTATTTTGCTTTGCTAGCCAGATACTCTGTGCTGTTCCTTTATCCTGCTCCTGATCTTGCTCTTGCCCTGCATCCTGTATCCTGCTGCTTTATTTCTACTTCCCTTGTACCTGATCCCAGTCCTGGTTCCCCCTTTCCTCATCTGTTCTCTGCATCTCCAGTTTACCCTGTATATCAATATTTCCCATTTATGTTCATTTTGCATATACAGTTAGTTAGGCATTTTTGTTATATGGTTGTGGTTCACTTGTATCTTCACGTTTGCTGTGTTTCCTGTTTATTGGTGCTTGAATGTCTTTGTTTTACTATTAATAAAATCGACTTTACTATATATATATATAGGGGTTGATTTACTAAAATGACATGGTAAAGATTAAAGTTTTGGAATGGCCCAGCCAGAGCCCAGACCTGAATCTGATTTGAAAATCTGTGGGGAGATCTGGAGAGGGCTGTACACAGGAGATGTCCTCGCAATCTGACAGATATGGAGTGTGTTTGCAAAGAGTGCTGTAATAAAATCAAAAGGTGCTTCAACAAAGTATTAGTTTAAGGGTGTGCACACTTTTGCAAACATATTATATTAGTTTTATTTTTACTTCCCTCCACCTGAAAGATTTCAGTTTGTTGTTCAACTGAGTTGTACAATTTATAGGTCACATTAAAGGTGGTAAAATTTCTGGAAAGATTTATCTTTGTCGAATTTTTTTAAATCACAGAACCCTAACATTTTAACAGGGATGTTGCAGACCTTTTATATCCACTGTACATCTGTACAATTTCTACTACAGAAAAACTTACATTTACAATGAAAAGACAGTGAAAAAAGTACAATAAAACTAGTTGGTAATTGTTTGGGGTAAGTTAGAGGACCAACTGCATTTTTCAGGCTGACACAGGAGTAAGCCGCAATATCTCCAAGCCGGCCCCCAATGCAGTACTCTTATTCCCCTCTGTCACTGAAACCCACCCAGGGAATGTTACCGAGCATACATAAGTGACGTCATCACAAGCTTAGGGAAGGAAGTTGTCCCTCCTGCCTGGAGCCAACATCTAGCAAGGCTGAAGGTCAGTTAGATGTTTGCAAGCACCAGACAGGCTGAGCTTCTTTCAGGGGAAATCAATAAAAGCAGCACTGACACATTTCTGGCAGTAGTTCCCTTTAGAACCTGTGTCACCAAGTGGGCGGAGCCTATAAGGGAACTTAGAGACTAGTTCCGCATCAGGTCTGCCTTACTTTTGACTGACAATGCATGGCAGTAGATGGATTTGAGAGCTGCTATTGGACTAAACAGAAGATTCGCCCACTAACAATCAACAGACAGATGGACCTGATGGGGAACTAGTGTTTCAGTTCCCCATCAGGCTTCACCCACCTCTACTACAAAACTCCTCAGGGATGCACCTGGCAGTGTGACCTGTACAGTGGCCAGGGGAAGAGGGAGCACACGGAGGAAGGATTGTCCAGGATTGTCCAGAATCACTCCAACCTTTGTCTAATATACAGTAATAATATCCTTCCTGCGCTTATGGTTTGATGTTAAAGTGATACTAAACCCACAACAGTAAAATCGGTGTGTATATGCAGTAAATCATGCTTTTTATACTCACTGTGGAACCTAAGGGGTTAATCATCCACATTGTGCAAAAAGACGGTTTTATCCTGTCTTCTCTGATCCTCTCCTTCTTCCACTTTCCCCAATCTGTCTCATGATAGTGCAGAGTCTTGGAGTCGCTCTGCAAATGCTCAGTTTGGTGCATATTTTTTTTCTTGGGAGTGCATGTGGTCAGCACAGGGCCAATCAGAACTGTCCAGACAGAGGGTCAGGAGCCTGCAGCCTCTTAGCGCAGTCAGAGGAGAATGAAAACTCCTCCTACAAGCTTAGCCAGTGCTCGACTGGACACTGATAGAAGTCACAAGACTGCTATATGCGGCTGATGAGAAAAGGTATTTAGCCGTTTATAATTACTAAAATAGTTGCATTTCCATGTTCTGTGTACTGTGGGAGACCAGATATAGTGCATACAGGCTCCTGGGTCTAGTAACACTTTAAATGCACTAGAGAAAAGTCAGGTCACTAGCCTGGCTATACAGTGCGGCAGGACCATGTAATCTCAGGACTAAGAGGGAAAGAAAGGCAAAAAAATTGGTTCTAAAGTCAATTTTTTTTTTTTTATCTTAATGCATTCTATGCATTTGGATAAAAAACCTTCTTTGTGCAGCCGCCACCCTCAGCCTCCCTAATACCTGTGCCCCATGTAGATCCAGCAATGTTGCAGCAGTGTCTCGGCTGTCCCAGACTCCCTTCCTTATTGGCTGAGACAGCAGTGCAGCGGCGTTGGCTCCTGCTGCTGTCAATCAAGGTCAGTCAGCCAATAAGAAGAGAAAGGGGGCGGGGGTGGGCTCCAGCTCCATGTCTGAATGGACACACAGAGCAGGGGCTCGGCTTGGGTGCCCCCATAGCAAACTACTTACTGTGGGGGGCACTCAACAGGAGGGAGGGGCCAGGAGTGCTGAAGAGGCACCCGAGAAGAGGAAGACCAGGGCTGCTCTGTGCAAAACCATTGCACAGAGGAGGTAAGTATAACATGTTTGTTATTTTTCCCTAAAAAAACAAGACTTTACAATCAGCTGAAGACTAGAGATGTATAGAACTGTTCGCCGGCGAACAGTTCCCGGCGAACTTAGCATGTTCGCGTTCGCCGCTGCCGGCGAACATATGCGATGTTCGGTCCGCCCCCCATAAGACATCATTGAGGCAAACTTTGACCCTGAACTTTACAGTCAGCAGACACATTTCCAGCCAATCAGCATACCTCCCTCCCACACCCTCCCACCTCCTATAAATAAGCAAGGGCAGCATCCATCTTAGATCATTCTGAAGCAGTGTGTGTAGTGAGAGTAGGGAGAGAGCTGCTGCTGCTGCTGCTGCTGCTGCTGCTGTTAAGCTAGGGACAGTTAGTCAGTGTTCCTGGTCTTGCAGTGTTCTTGGTCCACTACTGCTGTAATATCAGCACCCCAAAAAGCCCTTCTAAGGGCTGGTATTTGTGTTTTTTTTTTTATATATATATATATATATATATACCTAGCGTCCCCAAAAGCCCTTTTAAGGGCTGGTAATTGAGTTGTTTCTTCTTATATATATATATATATATCTATATCTATCTAGTGTCCCCAAAAGCCCTTTTAAGGGCTGGTAATTGAGGATTTTTTTTATTTATATATATACATATATATATATATATAGTGTCCCCAAAAGCCCTTTTAAGGGCTGGTAAGGTAATAGAGTTTTTTCCTTATATATATATCTATATATATATCTATTGTACACTGCAGTTGCCTGCCCGCTGTGTGTGAGAGGCCACAGACCCACCACAGACTGTACTGTGTGCACACCACACTCATTTCGGGTGGCACAGGCACAGTACCTTGCATTTTAAAAAATATTTTTTTTTTCCTCTGTCATAATTGCAGTGAGTGCTGTGTCAGGTCCACAGAGTGCACTGTACCCACTGCAGTGCACTGCCCACCACTGATATATATACGGTGGCACAGCATCTTGTTGCAATAAATTGAAAAAAAAAAATATTTTTTATTATTGCAGTTGCCTGGGCTGCCAGTTACTGTCAGGTCCACAGAGTGTACTGTGCCCACTGCAGTGCCACTGTGTGCCCACCCACCACTGATATATAAGGTGGCACAGCAGCTTGCAAAGTAAAAAAAAATATATATATTTTTTAATTGCAGTTGCCTGGGTGCCAGTGACTGCTGTCAGGTCCACAGAGAGTGTACTGTGCCACTGCCCACCCACCACTGATATATAAGGTGGCACAGCAGCTTGCAAAGTAAAAAAAAATATATATTTTTTTAAATTGCAGTTGCCTGGGTGCCAGTGACTGCTGTCAGGTCCACAGAGAGTGTACTGTGCCACTGCCCACCCACCACTGATATATAAAGTGGCACAGCAGCTTGCAAAGTAAAAAAATATATATATATTTTTTAAATTGCAGTTGCCTGGGTGCCAGTGACTGCTGTCAGGTCCACAGAGAGTGTACTGTGCCACTGCCCACCCACCACTGATATATATGCCTGCAAGAGAAAAAGCCAGCCGCAGAGAAGCCGTATTCCTGAAAATATAAGAAAAATGCTGTTTTTTAGGGGTTCTGGACATGCTACAGAGCTGAAACTTGACAGGTACACTTTTTAGACCCCCCAGACACTAAATACAAAAAATGACATGCCTGCCTAAAAAAATGCCCGATAAATGCCTGCAAGAGAAAAAGCCAGCCGCAGAGAAGCCGTATTCCTGAAAATATAAGAAAAATGCTGTTTTTTAGGGGTTCTGGACATGCTACAGAGCTGAAACTTGACAGGTACACTTTTTAGACCCCCCAGACACTAAATACAAAAAATTACATGCCTGCCTAAAAAAATGCCCGCTAAATGCCTGCAAGAGAAAAAGCCAGCCGCAGAGAAGCCATATTCCTGAAAATATAAGAAAAATGCTGTTTTTTAGGGGTTCTGGACATGCTACAGAGCTGAAACTTGACAGGTACACTTTTTAGACCCCCCAGACACTAAATACAAAAAATGACATGCCTGCCTAAAAAAATGCCCGATAAATGCCTGCAAGAGAAAAAGCCAGCCGCAGAGAAGCCATATTCCTGAAAATATAAGACAAATGCTGTTTTTTAGGGGTTCTGGACATGCTACAGAGCTGAAACTTCACAGGTACACTTTTTAGACCCCCCAGACACTAAATACAAAAAATGACATGCCTGCCTAAAAAAATGCCCGATAAATGCCTGCAAGAGAAAAAGCCAGCCGCAGAGAAGCCATATTCCTGAAAATATAAGACAAATGCTGTTTTTTAGGGGTTCTGGACATGCTACAGAGCTGAAACTTCACAGGTACACTTTTTAGACCCCCCAGACACTAAATACAAAAAATGACATGCCTGCCTAAAAAAATGCCCGCTAAATGCCTGCAAGAGAAAAAGCCAGCCGCAGAGAAGCCGTATTCCTGAAAATATAAGAAAAATGCTGTTTTTTAGGGGTTCTGGACATGCTACAGAGCTGAAACTTGACAGGTACACTTTTTAGACCCCCCAGACACTAAATACAAAAAATGACATGCCTGCCTAAAAAATGCCCGATAAATGCCTGCAAGAGAAAAAGCCAGCCGCAGAGAAGCCATATTCCTGAAAATATAAGACAAATGCTGTTTTTTAGGGGTTCTGGACATGCTACAGAGCTGAAACTTCACAGGTACACTTTTTAGACCCCCCAGATGCTAAATCCAAAGAAATTTTTTATTTTTATTTTTTTTTAATTTTTCCAATAATTGTCTCTCTATCAAAAAATTATAATTTTTAAGAACTTTTTTTTGCGTGATCCCTCTCCGGCATGCCACAGTCCAGGTGTTAGTCCCCTTGAAACAACTTTTCCATCACTATTGTGGCCAGAAAGAGTCCCTGTGTGTTTTAAAATTCGCCTGCCTATTGAAGTCTATGGCGGTTCGCCCGGTTCGCGAACATTTGCCGATGTTCGCGTTCGCCGTTCGCGAACGGCGAATTTTAGGTTCGCGACATCACTACTGAAGACCCAATTTTTTACAAGATATTGATTGACTTTTAATAAAAATGTACATTGCTATACTAATTGCAGACCCTTCAATATTCCATATTCATACCCTCCCAATTTACCACCAAAGACATGGATAGTCTCTACTTGTTTTCCCACTAGTGGTAAGGTTTCCCCCACGTTCCCCCTTTTCCTTATCAATATTTCTCAGACATAGTAGGAATCCCCCCATAGGATAATCCTGTTTTTTTTATTTACAGTACATAAAAGTAAAGGCCAAATATGCATTTAAAAATCCCCTGCAAGGCAATGCATAATGTGCTAGTATGCATCGCATACTAGCACATTATGAAATTCTTTCGAACAGACAGGGGCGCACCAGCCTAGTGCATTATCCTCAAAATTTTGAGGGACTTGCCCTCTTCCTCAGAGCCAAGAAATACCCTGGAATGAAGCCCTCTAGCACTGACAGGGCTTCCATCTCCCCCCTGGTCTTCCTTCTAGATTTGCTGGCTCTGGTCATTTGAATGGCTGAGCTGTGGTGACCTCACTGGAGTCACGGTTTATGAGACAGGGATTTGAAGAGGGTGACACAGTATGCTGTCTCTTCAGAATGCATGCACCAGAGACATCACCAGCTGCATCCAGTGTGAATATTTCCTAAACACAGCAAGTTCAAAAAAATAAGTTACTACCACTTTAATAGTACTTTCCAATGTGCAGGATCATGAAACATTAGCCAGCTGTCTCTCTCTCTCTCTCTCTCTCTTCCTATCACCTATTGGAACACAGATGTGTGTTCTGAATAGCGGAAATTACATTACGGCAACAGAGTGCATCCAACGCGTTTCATCGTGGACATTATCTGTAGTGCTTTGTGGGCGCGCCACTAATTTAATGTAGCTTGCACATAACATTTTGCAAGTTCAAAGATGTAGTCAATGCTTTTCAAGGGCTCAAAACTCCCTCTTATTCAGGGCTTTGATGCTGACAGTAAATGAAGGATTGTTGGACAACAGAATGCAATATAAAAGGAAATAACTTAAAATGATTTGGGTTACGGGTCAGGCAGCCTTACAGGCATCTGCCTGATCAGTGACCCGAATCAGTATAGGTTATATTCTTTTATATTAACTCTGTTATCCATTATTTCATAAAAAGGGAGCTATGAAGCCCCTGGAAAAACGTTGACTTTTTCTTCTGACTTCTTGTCATGAGCAATAAAGACTTACGGGACTTACATTAGATTTGTGGCGCTCCCATTCTCTTCACACAAATAGAAAAAAATATAGGAATTATATAATAAAAAATGAATTTCAAAACCAATTTTAGCACACTGTGGGAACCCACAACAGTTTCAAACTCTTCTCTTAATATCGAGCACCTCAGACCACAAGAAAAAGTCCAATTATTATCTGTAATGTTCATATTTTGGGTTACAACTGCATCAGAAACCATGAACTTTCGGTATCGCCCGAAAACCGGAAGTGAGGTACCCAACTCCTTTGTCGGCAAGCAGTTGGGTACCACACTTCCGGTTTTCGGCCGATCGCGGAAGTTCATGGTTTCTGATGCTGTTGTAATAGATTTTAAATATAAGTTACTAAGTTTTTTATATAATACATTTTTTATTGAAATACTACACAATGAGGATTTGCTTTCTTGTATAACCATATCACCCATTGGAGGAGAGGAGAGTGGATAAGGGGAGAGAGTGAGGGCAGACCCATATTCTGTCGCATTGCTGATTGGAGGAAAGGATATAATATAGCCACCCATGGAGAGGAATTGCTTACACCCTAAATGCTTTTAGACCTTCTGGTCTAGAGAATGAGGCTAGCACACACAGTGTGAATTAAGGTGCAAGAGAGAGTGATCACATCACTGAGGAATTTGATGACATTTGCACAATGGATATCACCAGTGCTGCTGGTAGAAATAACGGGGCCCCCTATAGCCTACCTGGCAGGGCCCCCCCAAATATTTTAAGACAATATTTTCACTAAAAATACACTAAAATCATTATTAGCAGATGCAAACCTAACAGAGAACCTGTGTGAGTTAGCCAATTAGCCCTTTTTAATTGTTTTTTAAATAAAATAAAAAAAACAACAAATGATGTGTTTTCTTTTTTAAATGTTGAAAGTGTTTACAATTATTTATTTTACTATTTTTTTTAAATTATTTATTACAATGTTTAACTATCATTTTATTTTTATTTATTTTTACAATTTGTTATTCTTTTACAGGGCAGGGAAGCCTGCAGTGCTGTGGGGGGGGGGGGGGGCACAGTGAAAGGGGGGCACAGAGGGAGAGGGGGGATCAGAAGCAGGCAGAACAAGGAGGGGTATCTGAGTCAGAGAAGCAATTACAGGAACAGTGCCCTGTGTCTCTCCCTGTAGTAGCTGAAAGCTGTCAGGAGGGGGAAAAACTGGCTTTCAGCTGCTGCAGAGAGACACACAGGGCTTCCTTCTGTACTTGCCCACCTACCCAACCGCACCAATTCCCCATGCTGTTGAGGCCCCTCTGTGTGCTCGGGCCCCCTACAGGAAGACTGGTGGCCCCCCTATCATCGGCCCTGGATATTTCTGGACACACTAATTTTATTCTGTAATGGACATTATTATTATATTATTATTATATGAAAATCAAGTTGTATGGTTTTTCTCGTTATTCACTTTATTGATTAATATTTAACCAGATGTAGCACCCTACAAAGTAGGTGCTAGGTAAAGTATAGTGTGGGGTATGGGTTGGTTTCTCAAGCCAAAGGGGTGGGACTTTTACGGGCAAGTGAAAGATACACAGTTGTATAAAATAAATGGTTGCAATTTATTGCGAATACAAGTGTATATTCAACAAAATAAATATTTTAAAAGACATTTGTGGTGATGTAAGGTGTTTGGGTTACAGACCCAAGGTGCATAGAAGAATGCTAGGTTTGGAAAAAGAGTTTCCGTGACAGTGGTGCAATATGTGTGACTTTGGTTATTTTTGATGAAAGAGACTCTGTTTCTCCAGGCTGGATTGCTTGGATGTTTCACAGAGAAATCATCAAACGTTGACCCGACGCGTTTCGACTAACAGAGTAGCCTTTGTCAAGGGTTTTGTGTCACCAAGTCTGTAGAGATAGTGACGGATTTAATGATCATCTGTATATATCATAATATTTTCATATATTTGGTTACATAATGTCGGTGAGGAAAAACACTGAAAGTACATACGTTTGACCTGTTTTGGTGATATTTATTCAAGTCTAGAAGATCCGCAGCGAGAACCAAGTGTGAGCAACCTGCAGGTATGGTGAGTGGTAAATATCAGGAGATACTGAATAAAAAGATTTTTGAAAAGTCTAACATTATTGATGGTGGCGTCAACTTACTAGATATTGGTTGGATGATCTGTTTATGCCTGGATTGGCAGATGAATTTTGGCGGCAAAAAATATATCTGGACGTCCTTATATAGTGGCCAATCTGTAGGTGTATAATATATACATGGTGTTGGTATCCAAAATGTTTGGAGAAGGTGTGTAAAGAGGGAGGTAAGTCTTCCACTACTAACAAAGTATGTTGCAAGTTCACGGTTTCTGGGCAGCTCAGGATAACTTAAAAGTTATTTTTTCGGCTGAAAGTTAGAGAGATGAACATGTCTGTGTTTCATGTATATAAACACAGTGTGTATAATAATCTGATTGTTTAGAAGGGAGTGATTAGTAGGTACTTACTGCACAGGTGCAGCCGTCCTCAATGTCCACTCTGTATTTTTGAGTTCTATGCAGGTATCTAGATGCTGGAATTACATGTGACTTGTTTTGGTTAGAACTCCGAGAAAAACACAGGCAATGGAGCCAAGTATAGTGCTTTTATTAGGGAGTGGTGATTTTAACAATGAAAGGTAACACTTACAATTGTTTGGGGGTTCGCTGCAGGTTGCGTCCGCTCTGTCTCCTCGTTTTCCCTCGGTGTGAGGGTGATGTGAGGAGACGCTGATTCCCCGGCCTTTTTAAAGCCCGTCGCGCGTGCGCACTGTGAGCCGCACGTACCAAGCTTCTTGTGCGACTGACGTCATTCCCTGTTGTGCGCACGCGCCTGTGAGGTGCGTGCGCATCGGGAGACTAGTCGCACATTATTGGCCGCCGACACGGGAGGAAGGAACCAAGATCCCGGGAGGGGGATCTTATGGGAGATGGTATATTCCGAGGTGCCTAGTTTAACCCCTGGCTTGCCCAGGGGCTTTCCGTGCCGGGTGCGTTCTTCATGATTGAAAAATTTCATCAGAGGTCAATGAGTTATACCAAATATATTGAGAAAATGTAAATGTACAATAAATAATGCAGAGTATATATTTATTTATATAATCAATTGTATCATAAGTTTTAACAGCAGAAAGAAAAAAGAAAGGAAAAAGGGCTCATTGTACCCTGGAGAACAAACAAGTTTGGAGGTCATGCGGAAATGAAGGGGGGGGAAGGGGAGGGGGGGTGAAGGGGGGTTAGTGGAAGGAAAAGGGGGGGGGATTTTTTGTCAGAGTTTGTATATAGTCATGAATATGTATGTTCATAAAGGGGATTTTTTTGAACATAAGGTGAATTTAAACCTATTTATTTAGTATTACGCTTTTAGGGAGGTTTTATGTTTTAATCCGTTTTCCCTGATACAAAACCTTCCAAAAAAGGGCGATAGCTTGCTATTTCGTTTAGGCCCGGGGGTACGGTGGCTTTTAGACGTTGTATCCACCATAGTTCTATTTGGAGGAGGCGTTTGTTTCAATCCCCCCCTCTATGTGGAATATGGATCCTGTCTAGAGCCATAAAGTTTATTTTGGGCATTTTGTAGCCATGTTGATACGCTACATGTCTTCCCAGTGGGAGGTCAGGATTACACAGTTCCATGTTGTTTACATGTTTTCCAATTCTTTTTCCCATTTCTTGTTTTGTTTTCCCAACGTAGTATGCTCCGCAGTCGCATCTCATCAAGTAAATCACTCCCTTTGTCTTGCAATTTGCAAAATGTCTTGGTATAAATTTTTCCCCATTTGGTAGTATAGTTTCCACACATTTTTTAATGACGTTGCATTGAGCACAGCATCCACAAGGGTACGTTCCTTTAGTTTTGCAGGGGTCTTTCCTGATGTTTTCTTTGAATTCACTGTGTATGAGGTTTTGTTGTAAGGAACCTGCTTTACGATATGTTATTGATGGGTTGTCGGAAACCAGATGTTTTATTTTGGGATCCTCTTTTAGAATGGGCCAGTGCTTTTGAAGAATGTTTTTTATGGTGGGATGTTCGTTGGTATATCTCAATATAATCCGTGTGTTGTCTTTTTCTTGTTCTTTTTCTTTATGTTTTTTGCCACCTGGTTGTTCAGTTGGGAATAAGATATGTTGTCTTTCTTGTTGGTTCGCTTTATTATAGGCTTTTTTGAGTGTAGTCTTCGTGTAGCCTCTTTGGAGTAGTCTGTTTGTCAGGAGTCTTGCTTCTTTTTGGGATATACCTAGGAGCATGGGAACGGGACTTCCTAACAAAGGAGGAAAACAGCCTATATACCGACCACATTATGATACAATTGATTATATAAATAAATATATACTCTGCATTATTTATTGTACATTTACATTTTCTCAATATATTTGGTATAACTCATTGACCTCTGA
Organism: Pelophylax lessonae; assembly: GCF_965119305.1. Lineage (NCBI taxonomy): Eukaryota > Metazoa > Chordata > Amphibia > Anura > Ranidae > Pelophylax > Pelophylax lessonae. The sequence continues at coordinate 620,213,420 of NC_138770.1, forward strand.
TGAAATTTTTCAATCATGAAGAACACACCCGGCACGGAAAGCCCCTGGGCAAGCCAGGGGTTAAACTAGGCACCTCGGAATATACCATCTCCCATAAGATCCCCCTCCCGGGATCTTGGTTCCTTCCTCCCGTGTCGGCGGCCAATAATGTGCGACTAGTCTCCCGATGCGCACGCACCTCACAGGCACGTGCGCACAACAGGGAATGACGTCAGTCGCACAAGAAGCTCGGTACGTGCGGCTCACAGTGCGCACGCGCGAAGGGCTTTAAAAAGGCCGGGGAATCAGCGTCTCCTCACATCACCCTCACACCGAGGGAAACGAGGAGACAGAGCGGACGCAACCTGCAGCGAACCCCCAAACAATTGTAAGTGTTACCTTTCATTGTTAAAAATCACCACTCCCTAATAAAAGCACTATACTTGGCTCCATTGCCTGTGTTTTTCTAACCAAAACAAGTCACATGTAATTCCAGAATCTAGATACCTGCATAGAACCCAAAAATACAGAGTGGACATTGAGGACGGCTGCACCTGTGCAGTAAGTACCTACTAATCACTCCCTTCTAAACAATCAGATTATTATACACACTGTGTTTATATACATGAAACACAGACATGTTCATCTCTCTAACTTTCAGCCGAAAAAATAACTTTTAAGTTATCCTGAGCTGCCCAGAAACCGTGAACTTGCAACATACTTTGTAAGTAGTGGAAGCCTTACCTCCCTCTTTACACACCTTCTCCAAACATTTTGGATACCAACACCATGTATATATTATACACCTACAGATTGACCACTATATAAGGACCTCCAGATATATTTTTTGCCGCCAAAATTCATCTGCCAATCCAGGCATAAACAGATCATCCAACCAATATCTAGTAAGTTGACGCCACCATCAATAATGTTAGACTTTTCAAAAATCTTTTTATTCAGTATCTCCTGATATTTACCACTCACCATACCTGCAGGTTGCTCACACTTGGTTCTCGCTGCGGATCTTCTAGACTTGAATAAATATCACCAAAACAGGTCAAACGTATGTACTTTCAGTGTTTTTCCTCACCGACATTATGTAACCAAATATATGAAAATATTATGATATATACAGATGATCATTAAATCCGTCACTATCTCTACAGACTTGGTGACACAAAACCCTTGACAAAGGCTACTCTGACGCGTCAGGTCAACGTTTGATGATTTCTCTGTGAAACATCCAAGCAATCCAGCCTGGAGAAACAGAGTCTCTTTCATCAAAAATAACCAAAGTCACACATATTGCACCACTGTCACGGAAACTCTTTTTCCAAACCTAGCATTCTTCTATGCACCTTGGGTCTGTAACCCAAACACCTTACATCACCACAAATGTCTTTTAAAATATTTATTTTGTTGAATATACACTTGTATTCGCAATAAATTGCAACCATTTATTTTATACAACTGTGTATCTTTCACTTGCCCGTAAAAGTCCCACCCCTTTGGCTTGAGAAACCAACCCATACCCCACACTAGACTCTAAGGGACGGAGGCAAAACACAACTATAAACTCTCCAGAGATCAACCCAAAAACCTCTAGGTAAAGTATAGTGGGCCCTAGCTGCCTATCAGCAGGGCCATGATTTTCAGCTGGGCTGTCATGTCTCCCAGGTGTAGCTGTTGAGACTGGGGAGTCTCCCCACTGTGCTCCATGATAGGGTTTTCTTTAAGCAGTGGAGGAAACCCAGTCAATGGTGCACTCAGGCCTATATCTACCCCAGAAAGGCAGATTCTGCCGCACAGCATTCTGGGAGTGGGTATAAGTTTGAAGGGAACGCATGACGCAGCGTCTTTGGTGGGAAGCAGAGTCCCAGGAGGGAGAGTACAGCTGTCTCTCCTCCGGTCAGCAGGATCGGGTGTCCCAGGTGGCTTGCCTGAGGTGACAGAGGGCTGAGCATAGCTGCAGAGAGGATCCGGTGTGCCGAGGACCAGCGGAGCTGAGAGGGGTCCAGTTTCAGGAAAGCATTCCCAGTTTGTGAGTACTGTAACTGCCCCTGAGGTCTGCCTAGAGAGACAGGGGACCACTCCGGTGAAGGTCGTGGGAATCCAGGAGCTAGCTAGCCGGTGCAGGAGCAAGAGTAAAGGGGGTGCCAGTGTTGACCCTGAACAGAAGTGTAAAGAGGGGGTGCCTAGTGAGAGGACCCTGAAGTATAGAGGGGGTGCCAGCGGTTGGGCCCTGAAGTGTTAAAGTGTGCAGTGTACAATGTTGAGAGTTGCAGCAGCAGAAGCAGTTACAGAGAGCTACCTCAGTCAGGAAGGACAGGAGGGAGCAGTATTCAGGACTTTTGAGCTAACCAGAGTGTCAGGAGTCAAGTCTCAGTACAGTCCAGGACTTTTGCACTAACCAGAGTGTCAGAAGTCAAGTTCAAGTACAGTTCAGCAAGTCAGTGTTTTACAAGCGCCAGCAAGCGTTGGTCGGCATCCAGCCGGCGTTAGGACAGCGCTGAAAGGAATTTTTTCTTCAAAGTGTCCCATTTGTACCTAGTTGAGCCAGAGGAGTATCCCACTCCTTCCCTTCTCCCATCCCCCATATCAAATAAACAAAACAAACCAAAGATGCCGGACTGGTCTTTGACTCCAATCTCACACTTGGGTATTCAGCTTAAAGGGGCTGCTGGCGATTCCGGTAACAATGGCAGACCCTCATCAGGCCCAATGCCTGGAAATCCTGCTACACTATTTTTTCTTATTTGCACAACTTTGCATTATTTGCAGCAGTGGTGTTTTTGGTTAAAGTACCCAGTAAGGATATTATTTTAATGCTGGATTGTGATAAGACATAAGAATTGTATTTTTATTTGCCTTATTTTGCACATCTTAATGAGAAATTTGTTGCAGCATTGGCACTTTGAGCACAAACTCAGTAGATAAAATATTATTATTCACATTAGGGTCCTTTCACACGAGCGTTGCACCCGACAGACTCCGTTTTGCTCAGCGGGGATCGATCCGCTGATCCCCACTGAGCAGGCGGATCACAGCTCTGTCTCCGCTTACTTTGCAGAGATGGAGCTGTCAGAGCCCCGCTCTCGTCTATAGGAGATTGGATGAAAACAGACCGCCTGTCCATTTTCATCTGATCCTTTCAGATCTGATCCTCCAGACGGATGGAAAATAGGGTTTCCATCCTTCCGGATTTCACAGACAGGATAGGATCGGATAGCAGTGGGTGTCAGCGGAGATGTCACCGCAGGGCTTGACAAATTTGCCTGAAATCTAGGAGCCAGCTTAAAAAGTTAGGAACCAGTTTTTTTTTTAAACAAACAACCAACCTTTATTTCCAAAAAAATAACATACTAAATTTACACATAAAGACGACTAGAACCCCACTCTCCTCTATAGCGCAATCGGATGGAAACAGACTGTCTGTCTGTTTCCATCCGATGCCATCTGATCCGATCCACGGGATGGATAGAAAATAGAACCACCATCCGTCTGTTTTTGGCGGACAGGATCAGATGGCGGCAGATTACCCCTCTATAGAGGAGACTGAAGGGTCCGATCAGGTCTGCCTGAGAAACTGACAGGCGGACCTGATCAGACAGCCTGTGTGAAAGGGGCCTTCGGCTGTGTGGCTGTGGCATGGCGATGAGGAATATATATATATATATATATATATATATATATATATATATATATATATATATATATATATATTTATTTATTTTATAAAAATTGGAAAAAAAAGAAAAATTATTATTATTATTATTTTTTTTTAATAATTTAAAAAATAAATAAATAATAATAACCACCACACTCCCTGTCCACTTACATTTAAGCAAAGGTAAGTGGACAGGGAGATGAAGCCTGCAAAAACTTCCCTCTCATCTCCTCTTGGGAAGGAGATGGACAGGCATTGAGGACAGGCAGAGGAAACAGCCATTAGTGACTGCTTGTCAAACTCCCGGCCACCACAAAAGGGCGCCAGTTACCCGTTCTTTAACTGAAGAAGGCCGAAAAGCCACGGTCTCAAGTATCGGATGGCGCGGTAGTCCATGCACTCGGGGAGTGGGTGGGGGGGGTCACAAAAGGGACAGGACACCTCCTACAGTGCACCCCAGGCGCCAGGTAGCTAATTCTAGTCGCCAATGCGACCTGGCGCCCAGGGTTTGTCGAGCCCTGTGTCAACGCTAACATCCGCTGCTCCATAGGGGTGCATGGAGGGTCCGATCAGGTCCGCCTGAAAAACTGACAGGCGGACCTGATTGAAAAGCCCATGTGAAAGGGGCCTTATTCAATATCTACCTTGCGAGATTGGATACATGTAATATTACTGTTTTGCATTCTTTATATAGTTTCAATATTTTTGAAGCATAGAGTTACTTCATATTTGTAAACAATCGTATTTCAGATGTGGCGACACATTGTTAAGTTGTGAGTAGCTCCTTTCTATTTCTTATAATAAGTGGTAGCGCATAGGATTCTATATCTTATTATTTTGTGAACATCTCTTGCAGTTTTAAGGCTTTTATTGGCCAGCCGTACCTAATCATTTATTTTTATCTTTTTTTATTTTTATTACAGGTATTTACAGTTAGGTTCGTATATATTTAGACACAGGCACAATTTTCATACTTTTGTATCTGTATGCCACCAGAATAAAATGAAAACGAAACAATCCAAATGAATTTGAAGTGCAGCCTTTCAGCTTTATTTCAAGGGGTTGAACATAAATATCAAGTACAAATTTTAGGAACTGCAACCATTTTTATACACAGTCCCCCCATTTTTAGGGGCTCAAATATAATTGGACAAATTAATATAATCCTAAATAAAATGTTAATTTTTAATATTTTGTTGAGAATCCTTTACTGGCAATGACTGCCTGAAGTCTGGAACTCATGGGCATTACCAAAGACTGGGTTTCCTCCTTTCTGATGCTTTGCCAGACTCCAACTGCAGCTGTCAGTTATTATTTGTTTGTGGGTCTTTCTGCCTTTAGTTTTGCCTTCCGCAAGTAAAATGCATGAGCAATTGGGTTTAGATCAGGTGACTGACTCGGCCATTGCAGAATATTCCACTTCCTTTCCTTCAAAAGCTCCCAGGTTGCTTTTGCAGTGTGTTTTGGATCATTGTGCATCTGTACTGTGAAGCGCCGTCCAATCAACCTTGCTGCATTTGGCTGAATCTGGGCTGACAGTTTATCTCTAAACACTGCAGAATTCATGCAGCTGCTTCTCTCTTCTGTCACATCATCAATAAACACCAAAGACCCAGTGCCACTGGAAGCCATGCATACCAATACCATCACACTGCCTCCACCATGTTTTACAGACGATGTTGTGTGCTTTGGATCATGAGCTGTACCAAGCCTTCTCCACACTTCTTTCTTCCCATCATTCTGGTACAGATTAATCTTAGTTTCATCCGTCCAAAGAATGCTTTTCCAGAACTGGCCTGGCTTTATCTGATGTTTTCAGCAAAGCCTTATCTGGCTTTTCTATTCTTCAGGCTTATGAATAGTTTGCTCCTTGTGGTCGGTATTTCCTCTCATGAAGTCTTCTCTTGATTTTAGACTTTGACAATGATACGCCCACCTCCTGGAGAGTGTCCTTCACTTGTCTGCAGTGGCGTAGCGTGGGTTGTCAGCACCTGGGGCAAGGCAAGTCATTTGCACCCCCTACACAAACCTACTAGACCACTACACAGACCTACCCCCCCCCCATACACTGACACCTACACTGACCCCCCTTCACTTACCCCCACTACACTGACGCATACACTGACCCCCCATACACTGACTCCCCCTTACATTTCTATACACTGACCCCCCATACACTAACACCCCCTACACTGACACCTATACAGACCCCCCTACACACTGACCCCTACACTAACACCTATACTGACACCCCCTACACTGACAGCTACACTGACACCTATACTGACCCCCCTTACATTCCCACATACACTGACCCCCAATACACTGACCCCTACACTGACTCCCCCTACATTTTCACATACACTGACCCCCTACACTAATAGCTATACTGACCCCCCCTACACTGACCTCCCCCATACACTGACACCTATACTGACCGCCACATACACTGACACCCCTACATTTCCACATACACTGACCCCCCTACACTGATCCCTCCCATACACTGACCCCCCCTACACTGATCCCCCCCCATACACTGACCCCCCTACACTGATCCCCCCCCATACACTGACCCCCCTACACTGATTCCCCCCCCCCATACACTGACCCCTACACTGACTCCCCCTACATTTTCGCAATACACTGACACCCTACACTGACCCCTACACTAATAGCTATACTGACCCCCCCTACACTGACCTCCCCCATACACTGACACCTATACTGACCCCCCTACACTGACCGCCACATACACTGACACCCCTACATTTCCACATACACTGACCCCCCTACACTGATCCCCCCCCATACACTGACACCTATGCTGACCCCCCTACACTGACACACCCTCCTTTACACTGACCCCCCGCCCCCATACACTGACACCTACACTGACCCCCCCTACAATGACAGCTACACTGTCACCTATACTGACCCCCTTACATTCCCACATACACTGACCCCTACACTGACTCCCCCCTACATTTCCACATACACTGACCCCCACTACACTGACCCCTACACTAATAGCTATACTGACCCCCCCATACACTGACACCTATACTGACCCACCTATACTGACCTTCCCCATACACTGACACCTATACTGACCCCCCTACACTGACCGCCACATACACTGACACCCCTACATTTCCACATACACTGACCCCCCTACACTGATCCCTCCCATACACTGACCCCCCCTACACTGATCCCCCCCATACACTGACCCCCCTACACTGATCCCCCCCCATACACTGACCCCCCTACACTGATTCCCCCCCCCCATACACTGACCCCTACACTGACTCCCCCTACATTTTCGCATACACTGACACCCTACACTGACCCCTACACTAATAGCTATACTGACCCCCCCTACACTGACCTCCCCCATACACTGACACCTATACTGACCCCCCTACACTGACCGCCACATACACTGACACCCCTACATTTCCACATACACTGACCCCCCTACACTGATCCCCCCCCATACACTGACACCTATGCTGACCCCCCTACACTGACACACCCTCCTTTACACTGACCCCCCGCCCCCATACACTGACACCTACACTGACCCCCCCTACAATGACAGCTACACTGTCACCTATACTGACCCCCTTACATTCCCACATACACTGACCCCTACACTGACTCCCCCCTACATTTCCACATACACTGACCCCCACTACACTGACCCCTACACTAATAGCTATACTGACCCCCCCATACACTGACACCTATACTGACCCACCTATACTGACCTTCCCCATACACTGACACCTATACTGACCCCCCTACACTGACCGCCACATACACTGACACCCCTACATTTCCACATACACTGACCCCCCCTACACTGATCTCCCCCCCCATACACTGACACCTACACTGACACCTATGCTGACCCCCTACACTGACACACCCTCCTCTACACTGCCCCCCCCCCCCCCCAATACACTGACAGCTACACTGACCCCCCCGTACACTGACAGCTACACTGACACCTATACTGACCCCCTTACATTCCCACATACACTGACCCCTACACTGACTCCCCCCTACATTTCCACATACACTGACCCCTACACTAATAGCTATACTGACCCCCCCATACACTGACACCTATACTGACCCACCTACACTGAGCGCCACATACACTGACACCCCTACATTTCCACATACACTGACCCCCCCTACACTGATCCCCCCCCATACACTGACACCTATGCTGACCCCCCTACACTGACACACCCTCCTCTACACTGACCCCCCATACACTGACACCTACACTGACCCCCCCCCCCCATACACTGACAGCTACACTGACACCTATACTGACCCCCTTACATTCCCACATACACTGACCCCCCCATACACTGACACCTACACTGACCCCCCCCCCTCCCTCCCATGTCCACTTCCCCTGCACTGACACCTATGCTGACCCCCCTACTACACTGACACCCCCCCCCCCACTTCCCTGGGGGCAGGCAAGACATCACTTACCTTGTTCTGTGCCAATACACTGGCGACTCGAGGAGGGGAGAGACAGCATGTCGGTGGCCGGCCGGACAGCAGGGGGAGACTCCGGAAGCGGTGCTGCACATGCACCGCGCCACAGACTGGCATCTTCATCCACGACCAGCCCCGCCCCCTGGCCGCATGACACCTTTAGCGGTCCGCCGCTCGTCTTGCACAAAGCGGCGGCCACTGAGCCAAGAGGTGGAGTGCGGGCGGGCGCCGGGCGGGCAACTTCAGCATAAAGGGACACTTTGATCCCGCCGATTGCGGGCGTGGGATGCGCCCCCCTAAATGTTGCGCCCGGTGCCAGTGGCCCCCCCTGCACCCCCCACGCTACGCCACTGCTTGTCTGGATGTTGTAAATGGGTTTATCTTTACCATAGTGAGGACCCTGAGATCATCCACCACTGTTGTCTTCCGTGGACATCCAGGTCTTTTTATGTTGCTGAGCTCACCAGTGTGTTCTTCTTTCCCCAGAATGTACCAGACTGTTGATTTGACCACTCCTAATGTTGCTGCTAGCTCTCTGATGGATTTGTTTTTGAAGCCTTACAATGACCTGCTTCACTTGCATGGACATCTCCTTTGGACACTTGAAGTAGGTTCACAGCAATAGATTGCAAATGCAAATAACACACTTAGACTCAACTCCAGACCTTTTCCTGCTTAATTGATGAAGAAATAACGAAGGAGTAGCCCACACCTGGCCATGAAATAGCTTTTGATTCAATTGTCCAATTACTTTTGGTCCCTTGAAATGTACATACCCTTAAATTAAACCTGAGAGTGTGCACTTTCAGCCCATATCCATATAACTATAGCTTAAATACGTTTTGGTAAATACCTGAAAAAATCTAAAATTGTGCCTGTGTCCAAACATACTGTATATGAACCTAACTGTATATAGCTCTGACAATTTACACAGCACCTCACATTTATACCAGGGGCGTAACTACAGGGGTTGCAGGGGTTGCAATTGCAACCAGGCCCCATGCTCCAGGGGGCCTGTGTGGCTCCCCTGTACACCTGGATAGGAGGGGTGGCGGGGGCAGCATGTAGAGAAATCACTGTCCTCCTTTCTCCCCCTGTAGCTATAGTAGGAAAATGGAGGAGATTGGTCCCTCGGTATGCTGCCCCTGCCACTCCTCCTATCCAGTTCACTTGTGTTCTGCTGTCTCTGGGCCCCTGTGTGCTCCCCTGGTCCCCCCCCCTACTGTGCTGCCCCCCCTTTACTGTACCCCCCCCTCTCCTGTCGGCTGCTGCAGGGGATGTGTCACAATAGAGAACCAGGAAGGGGTCGGTAAATATGTAATTTACCAGCTCCTTCATTTTCCGAATGGACAGAGTTATAGTCAGTGGCATTGTAAAAAAATAAAATAAAATGATAAAAAATAATACAATTAAAATACCAAAAAATAAAAACTTCTGACATCAGTGGAAGAACTTCCAGGATCGCAAAGGTCACACTTGCGACTGGGCCCTGGCATTCCACCACCGTGGGGAGGCCCCAAGATGGCAGGAAGGGGGCCCACTGCAGAACTTGTGAAAGGGTCCCACAATGAGGGTAAAGGTCCCCAGGATCAGTGAGAAGAGCGCCAGACTTGAAGAGTAGGGCCCCGGCCAGGTGTCTAGGGGGCCCTTCATGATTTCTTGCACCGGGGCCCTGAAGATTCTAGTTATGCCTCTGATTTATACTATATTTTTTTACATTTAATCATGTACTTCATTCTGTTCTCTTAGCATCTTCTCACATTGCTTAGGTTTCAGATTTACCTAAAAATTATATTATTTTAATGTTATGTCTTCTCTGCTTTCAGCCGCTGTTGATACCTCCGCGCCAAAGACTTTGTCAAGCAGTGTTAAATGTAAGTATCTTTTTAGATACTAAACTTTTTTGTTTTTTAATACTACTCTTTTACATTACATATTTCTCTGGGAAAGTTTATTCTTTCAAACTGGATGTTTTGTGTGTCCAACCAAAATGTTTAGCTTTGGATAAAGCATGGAAGGGTTAGTACCTCCATCTGTGGTTTTTTTTTTATCTAAGGCCTTTTGAGGAGCTTTTCCATACTTCCCATTCTTGCTGACAACATTAGAATTGTTGGAAAATCCCCAATTTGAACCAAGACAATAATAATATGTTAATTTTGGTCTTCCCTTACCCCACTAAATAAAGTGTTTTGTCTGCTGTATGTGGCCCTATTTGAGATTTCTCTCACTTCTTGTCTTGGTGAATAGGAAGTGAATGAAATATCCCCAACAGAGCTTTACAAAGCAGTAACAATCTAAGGTTTTATGTCAAATATCCTAATACATCTATATTAGCCAAAGAAATACAAAGAATGTTGCCTTTTTTTCCCTCTCAGTCCTGAGATTACGTGGTCCTGCCAGACTGTGTAGCCAGGCTAGTAACCTAAACTCAGGAACCTGCATGCACTATATCTGGTCTCCCACAGTACACAGAACATGGAAATGCAATTATTTAATAAATATAAACTCCTAAAAGGAAAAATACCTTCACTACACTACAGATATATTATATCCCTTTCCATGCTAAAACTGTTATTGAATCATATATGATTTACAGTATCATATGGTAACACCACCATTTTAAAATTAATGTTTTGCTACAATGTTGTATGATCAGCTGATGTTTTAACCACTTTAAGATCGGAAGATTTTGCTGCTTAATGACCAGGCCCCATTTTGCGATTCGGCACTGCGCTACTTTAACGGACAATTGTGCGGTCGTGCAAGGCTGCACCCAAACTAAATTGATGTATTTTTTCCCCACAAATAGAGCTTTCTTTTGGTGGTATTTGATCACCTCTGCGATTTTTTTATTTTTTTGCGCTATAAAAAAAAAGCGACAATTTTGAAAAAAATAACAATATTTTTCACATTCTGATATATAACATTCCCCAAAAAAAATTTTAAAATCAAAATTTTTTTAACATTTTAGGCCAATTTGTTTTCTGCTACATATTTTTGGTAAAAAAAAATCGCAATAAGCGTATTTTGATTGGTTTGCGCAAAAGTTATTGCGTTTACTAACTACAGGAAAGATTTATGTCATTTTTATTGTTTTTGTTTTTTTACTAGTAATGGCAGCGATCTGCGGTTTTTTTGCGGGAATGCGACATTGCGGTGAACAGATCGGACCCCTAACTGGCATTTTTGACACTTTTGGGGATACCAGTGACATTACTACAGTAATCAGTGCTAAAAATATGCACTGTTACTGTAATAATGCCATTGGCAGGGAAGGGGTTAATACTATTGGTGATTAAGGGGTTAAATGTAAGCCTAGGAGAGTGATTCTAACTGTGGGGGGGTTGGGCTTTTGAAATGATCACAGAGACATGCGATCCTATATAGCAGGATCACATGGTCTCTGTGATCATTGCAAGGAGAAGGACGGGCGGCTGTGTTTACATCAGCCGTCCGTCCTTCTCTGTCAGCAGGGAACGATTGCCGGTGTCAGGCGGCGATCGGACCTGCCTGATGCCTGCACTGGCTTCCCCGCTGATGATCGGGGGCTGGAGCGCGCCGCCGGCGGCGCTCGCTCACCCCCTAGCTCCTCCAAAGAGAGATAACGCATATTCACGTGATTTTGCCTGTAGCTGCCACACTGCTGACGTAAATAGGCAGTGCAGCGACGGCAAGTGGTTAATATATTGGAGCCTCATGTGAGGTTTCCTTTCTTTTTTTAACTGTGAACAATAATAAAAATGTATATTTTTATATAACAAATGTAAAAGATTGGTTGCCGTAAAAAAAGTCTTACAAAAAGAGGAATTTAAATTTCTTAGCTATAAACTGCTAAATACGAGAAAAATATATCACAGCGCAAACAATAGTGTATGATAGTAAAGTGATTACATTCTACTCAAAAAAACTCATAAAGTGCACCGTGCAATTATGTGCAAAAAATGGGGTGTAGAAACCATGTAAACATATACTATATAAATATAATTAAAATATATAAATATAAAGTGCCAGTCCAGATGTAATAGTTGTTTAAGATCTCAGTAGATGATAAGATGTACACAGTTCCAAAAAATGTCTCACAAGGGTGCTGGAGTGCCAGGAAGAAAGTGCACAAAACATGCAATCTTTTGTGGTGCAGTGAGCCAGTGCCGGACCTCCCCCTTTGGGTGTTCACTTACCGGACAATGGTGACCCCTATGCTGTATAGCAATAGAGATCGACAAGGCTTATGTCCTAGTAAGGAACCGGCTATTACAACTCCTCCAAGGCGAATGTATCTCCACAGATGTAAATGCCCCGATACATGTATTGGAGAAAAGGATGCTCATATAGTGTAAATCCGATAAAAGATTTTTTATTGTGCAAATAATGAAAATAAACTCACATTTTGTTGCTAAGTAAAAGGCATATAGGTTGAAATTCTCGTCCTTCCTGGTAGCAGGTGCCGCTAGAACGCCCCGTGGTTTCGGCGTGCGTTCCACCGCACCGGAAGTGACGTATCGCTAGGACGTAGACCGGAAGTGCGTCGACGCGTTTCGCCCTCCCCTTCCGGGCGTTTTCACAGACGTATTTCCTAATAACTGCTAAATACCTTTTCTCATCAGCAGTATTTAGCAGTCATATGACTTCTATCAGTGTCTGGCCGAGCACTGGTTAAAGCTTGTAGGAGGAGTTTTCATTCTCTTCTGACTGTCCTATGAGGCTGCATGACTCCTAACCCTCTGTCTGGACAGTACTGATTGGCCCTGCGCCGATCACATGCACCCTCCCAAGCAAAAAAAAAAATCTCTAGCAATACACCCATAACTGAGCATGTGCTCGGTGCATGTACCCAAGGCTCTGTTCTATCAGCAGATGGATTGGGGACTGTGGAAGAAGGGGAGGATCAGAGAAAACAGGATCAAACAGTGTTTTTACACAATGCGCAGGATTAACCCCTTAGGTTCCACAGTGAGTATAAAAAGCATGCTTTACTCCATATACAGACTGATTTTACTGTTGGGTGTTTAGTAACACTTTAAGCAATAAAGCTTAGTCCTTCCCCAGCCACAGCCTGTAATTGGACGGTCAATGGACAGGAGCAGTTCACTGATTTACTAACACCATCCTCATTCTATTCCTTGCCAGCTCATATGTATGCAGCACACATGATTAGCTTCTAGTGCCCATCCTCTCTCTCACAGTCTGAGTGCTGCTGTACAGGGGATAGATTATGTCAGATTCAGATATTTACATTGTATAGAGCAAAAGGGAACAATTTATTGTTAGAGTTTACATACACTTTAACAGATGAAAACTCAGAAAATTGGAGTTCAGGGTTTATACAACATGTCTTCAACATGTCTAATAATATGAAAATAATTCCTATACCCTAACCCCAAATGGAAACCTTAACCCTTATCCTTAAAAAGGTAACTCTACTTTCTTGAGGGAAAAAAAAAAAAAAAAAACAATAATAGTATAGCATATACAATTGCAACTTAAGTCATATTGTAATTGAATGTTATTAAAAATGACCTTTCCTTATCAATCTGCAGCTCTGTATTTTTCTGTAAAATGCATTGCAATTTGGCTACCTGGAGAAGTTTTGTACACACAATGTGTACAGAATGCCCCCCAGAAACATAATTGCCTGCCGTTGTGATTGGCTCACTGATTTTCCCAGAAGTCTGCACTAAGCTACAAATCAGATTTCAGGCATCCCCTGCAACAAAGATGTCATTTTTGGTGAGATACTTTCAATATAAAATCACATCTAAAGGGATGCAGACCCCGCAATTTTCCTCATTAGAGCCCTGTAGGTGCAGCAGCTGGTTAATAATTAAGAAACCACTCCCATTAGATTCACTTACCACATGGACACAGACAAACACACAGGGATTGCTTCAGAGTAACAAAAGGAAGGAATCTGCAACAAAGTTTGTTAAAATCCTTGCAATGTGCATAGATCACCCAGAGGGGAATGTTTTGTTTTTTTTTCCCTCAACAACAGTTGAGTTTATTTTTAAGTCTCATACTAACTATATCTATGAATCCAGAATTTAACTCTAGATTAGCTGTGCTGCTATAGCAACATGTTTTATTTTTCACTTGGTATGTTCCTTTGTGTCCCCCTGTGTTTAGTGTGGTAATAAGTGCAGTCCTACTCAGACATTACCAGTCTTCACATGTTCTCCTGTTAGATTCATTTTGCCTTGCTGTGTTAAGATGTCCCTGTAGAACGTCAGACTTATGATCCTGAAAAGCTTTTTCAACTGCAAAGAATGCCCAAATTAGCCCTGGATTTAACTCTGAGTTTTCTTGGTGAGTTGATTTCATGAGTATCTTGTCGAGTCAACAAGCTGCCATACCATCTGCACAGGCTGGGTCTCAGGAGGTGTGTCTTTTGCATAAAGTGACATCTAAAACAGAAAATTACCTTGGAATTTCACGATTGGATGTCAAAGGACACCTCTTCACACTGAGATAGCACAGTACCAACAAGCAATGCTGATAACTCGATGTGCAGTCTCCTCTTGGTTCCTGATTTTCACTAGTTAGGTTAGCTTTTATGGTTTTATCAGTGACATCATTTATTTAAGCCTTCTAAGGTCTAATCTGGAAAATATATTTGGGCATTAAGAAGTAAATTACCCAATGATTTTGACTTTATATATATTATTGAGAAGTCTTCACACAAAAACCTAAGGGAGCAGGTAGGCAGGTTGCCTACTGTGCATGTAGATAGAGCCCGGCTGCCCAGGACAGGAGGGAAGGGGTTAATGTTTTTGCCACCTTTTTCCCCTTTTCCCCATTATGGTAAAAGGGGTGCATGTGAGAACCTGGCATATTATTACAGAACTTGGGTCCCTAACCACAATATGGGGTATGTGTAACATCACTACTGCAAAGGTTTATGAGTTACTACAAGGAGAAACAGCAACCAGTTATTTGTGTGGTACCTGATAGGTGACAGGTTCTCTGGTAGTGAGGGGGTCGGTGTGTGGACTCCCTCCCTAGCTATTCGTCAGGCACCGGGAGTGGACCAGCGTTACAAAGATATAGGCCTGGTCATTTGGTACAAAAAGAGAAGAGCTAAGTGAGAGTACGTATGAAGTCTGTGCTATGTGCATGGCGGAACTCCATTCTGTTACTCGGAGTGAGGTAACAGAGGTATGCTAACAGGTGTAGTGGGCACTGGCTCAGCCTGTCCCTCCGAATGCAATACATACATCAGCTCATGTTTGTAGGACATGGATGAAGAAGCTTAAGAAGAAAATCTGTGTCGTGGGTTCTGCACACATGTGGCTCATCATTGAGTTAGGAGACACCTTAATGTTTGACTTTTCACTTGGTGCCTAGGCCTTATTGTGCACGCCATCGGGCGAAGTGTTACCCAGTGCATGGGTCAGCATCCCCATTAAATGCCTGGTGCAGCCTAAAGAACCCACCCTGAGAGGAAACCTCTCATTTGACCCTTGCTTGACACCCAACAAGAGAGGGAAGCATGGAGGACATGACGGACAACCGGTCAGACCCCCCTTAAAAGTGTATCGGAGTAGTGTATAAAAAAAAATAAAGATTTTTATTATCAGAAAATAAGGATCACAGACAAAAAAATTATGTACATTTGAAACAGGGCATATTGACAGTTAGACATGCACAGGGGTGCCCAGAAAGGCCAGTACCTTAAAAACATAAAATACCCCATCTGGGGCCTTATACTAAATACTTTATCACCCTTTTCCCCTATTCCTAAGCCCCCGTTCACACTGACAGGTCGCCTGACAGGTCGCCGTAGGTCGCCTGGCATAGAGAAGCTGTGGACCCGTTCTAATAGGAGCGACAACAGTCGCTCCGACTTAGAAAAAGGGTCCTGAGCTTCTTTGGGACGACCTGGAGCGACCTGCATTGACTTCAATGTTATGAAGTCCGTGCCGGCCGCTCCGAGGTCGCCCCCGGAAGTCGGATAACCCCAGTGTGAACGGGGCCTAAGAGTCTGATATTTTGTTTTTTAAAACAAAGAATAACAGAGGACGATACCATAAGTACCCCATTGCCCCTCCCCTCCCATCCCTCTCCTTGAGACACCCCCATCATCCTGTATGAACAAGGAGGGAACAGGCCTCATCCTTTGAATATACCAACTACTTACAATATATATTGGGCAGATGTGGACCAGGCAAGAGAGCCCAAGCACTGTGAGTCAGACAAGGGCCTATCAAGATACGTTACTCATGCAGCAGTATCCCCCCCCCCCACCCATGTAGTTATCTCAATTATCTGTCTCTCCCCCTATAGTGTCCTTAGAGTCCACCCAATGAAACCACACCGTCCTGAACTTCTTGAGGTAACCCCGTGCCTCATATGTCATACGGTATAGCAGAATGTCATCCTCTATTACTTTCATCCACATCCCCAATGTAAATGTTTCCATAGATATCCACCTCCTTGCTATAAGCTTCCGCACCACAAAATAATGATTTCTAAGGAATAGTCGGGTATATACATCCAACTCCTCATGTTCAAAAATTCCCAATAGACATCCCAAGGGAGAGCATATGTATTCTGTTCAGAATGGGTGCCGCTGTTGGAATACCATGGGCCGGCAGGGGGGATTACTCCATCCACCTTGTTTGTGCAGAGAAAAAAAAAATGGCACACTCTTCAAACAATTAATAAAATTACAAATACGTTTTCCTTAGTCAAGCTGTGCAGTGAATCGCCAGTCCAGTTTTGCATGAGATTTCAGTAATTGCCTGAAGATCTACTTTAAATTTTACAAAAAACGATATAATAGTTTCCCATACTAGTAACTGCCAGATTCATATGAAAAAATCTGAACTAACAAGCCTTCATAGAACATTCTATGTGACAACAGAAAACTGTGGAATCTATATGACTTCTTTCCTTATCGCTTGGTAAGCATTCTATGTAAGCGTGCGATCCACACCTGAAATTACAAAAGGAAACATAAGGGCACGCACGCAGGAAAATAATGTGATTTAATGCATTTTCATGTTATCGTGTTCTTCATTTTCCTGACACTGCAGTTTGAAGAGTAGCTTTCAAGCATGAGCCTCTCCTAAAGAGTTTCTTATTTTTTATTTCTCTTTGTAACGGTCAACAGAAGAGTCTCATGACATGGGTTATACGACTAGACAGGAAGGCAGAAAATATGGAATTGTGTCCATGTTTGATTGACAGGTGTATTTATCGCAATCCATTTTTATTTATGGTGGCACCTTGCCAGTAGGTGTCTCCATCAAAAGCTCAAGGGTCATCTATGATATACTGTTACTGCAAGCACAGCCATGACTGTTATTCCTCATCCAGGCTATAGTACACTTACCTTCTTACCCCTGTTCTGATGCTACCGATACTACCAGCACCAGTGGCATACTTGTCTGATACTACCAACACAAATAGAATAATTTTGTATGTCACAACCCTAAGCAGCCAAGGATCCTTATTGGGGATCTGTCTCTTATGCAGAAAATGTTTAAAAAATTCATAGGGTAACTAAGAGGCCTTCTCTAGTCCAACAGACTCCCCAAGTTGTTTATCAGATTTTACAAGACAGTTTAAAGCAAACATGTTTGTGCATAGCCAAGTGTAAAGCACATGGTCTAGCTAGCCTTATGTAGATCTAAGCTACTCTGAGCTACTCATAGACCTGATGTTTGCATAATTTGACCAGTAAGGATCATTAGCCCATTAAAGCTCTTTATTGTCTTCCTAAAATAGGGTGAGCACTGGGGAGGACTGCTCAGTATATACTCTATGACCAAAATCAGCAGACACCTTACCATCCCACCTGCACTATATGGCTAAAAGTACACTACATTGCCAAAAGTATTGGGACACCTGCCTTTACACGCACATGAGCTTTAATAGCATCCCAGTCTTAGCCCATAGGGTTCAATATTGAGTTGGCCCACCCTTTGCAGCTAGAACAGCTTCAACTCTTCTGGGAAGGCTGTCCACAAGGTTTAGGAGTGTGTCTATGGGAATGTTTGACCATTCTTCCAGAAGCGTATTTGTGAGGTCAGGCTCTGATGTTGGATGCAAAGGCCTGGCTCGTGGTCTCCGCTCTAATTCATGCAAACAGACACCTCCTCCTAGCAACATCAAAACTTGCCAAAAAATGCTAAATGCATTGAAAACACATCAAAAACACACATAAAAAAAAACTGAACATGCATAGATGTGAACCTAGCCCAAAGAGGGATTTCACATATCGGTATCGGCCGATATTTTTGTACATTTAAAAAAAGTTTTTTGTTTTTTTTTGATAGGTACTTTTGTGGAGGGATCTGGGGGTCTAAAAGACCCCAAACCCCTCCTTTGCACTTAAAAGCATTCACGGCAAGTTTGGCTGTTTTAAATGCTGTAATTTTTTTTATTCTGGCTCCAGACAGTACCTCATGACATCACTTCCGGGTTTTTGCATGGAGACCCAATCAGAGTGGGTGGGACGGGAGACCCTGGCGAGCCGCGGAAGGCTGCGGGAGGGGAGGGGACGTCTCCTCCCTCTCCTTGTTATGACAGTTGAGTGGCTTCTCAGCCAAATCAGTTGTCATTAACCACCTCCCACCCGGGCCATAGTACATATACGGCCGGGTGGGAGTCTCGTCCTTCTGAATGGACGTTCCGGAACGTCCTTCAGAAGGAGAGATATCGCGCCGCCGCGGGCACGCGCAGCGGCGCGATCTCGATGTGCCTGTGTCCCTAGGACACAGAGCAACAAGCCTCGGCAGGAGGGCCCTGTGATTGGCCCTCCTGATCACATGACGGCTGTGACCAATCACAGCCGTCATGTAATGTCAATACAGCCGTTGTAACGGCTTCGATCTCTTCTCCTCCTGACAGATCCTGTCAGTGAGGAGAAGAGAAGAGGCTCAATTCTGCAGCTGGGGTGATCAGTGAGTATTTCTAATTACTCACTGATCACAGGGGGGGTCTGTGCTGGTAATCAGATGATTGATTACCAGTGCAGCCCTGGGGGGAGGGGATGCCACTAGAGCCACCAGGGATGCCCACCCATGACCACCAGGGATGCCAACCATGGCCACCAGGGATGGCAAACAGGGCTCAGAGAGCCTGCCAGTGGTGCCCCTCTATCAGTGCTGCCCACCAATGCCATCTATCAGTGCTGCCCACCAGTGCCCGTTATTGCCATCTATCAGTGCCGCCCACCAGTGCCCATTATTGCCCACCAGTGCTGCCTATCAGTGCCCATCAGTGCCCCCCATCAGTGCCGATCAGTGCCGCCCATCAGTGCCACCCATCAGTGCCCATCAGTGCCGCCTATCAGTGCCCATCAGTGCCCATCAGTGCCGCCGATCAGTGCCCATCAGTGCTGCCTATCAGTGCCCATCAGCGCTGCCTATCAGTGCCCACCAATGCTGCATATCAGTGCTATCTATCAGTGCCACATATCAGTGCCCATCAGTGCTGCATATCAGTGCTACCTATCAGTGCCACCCCATCAGTGTCTCCTCATCAGTGCCTGTCAGTGCGGTGTCATCAGTGCTCATCAGTGCAGGAAAAAACGTATCTATTTACAAAATTTTATAACCTAAACAAAAAAACTTTTTTTTTTTTTCAAACTTTTCGGCCTTTTTTTATTTGTGCACCAAAAAAGAAAAAACCTGGCGGTGATCAAATACCACCAAAAGAAAGCTCTATTTGTGGGGAAAAAATGACATAAATTTGGTTTAGGTACAGTGTTGCATGACCACGCAATTGTCATTCAAAATGCAACAGCGCTAAAAGCTGAAAATTGGTCTGGGAAGGAAGGGGGTTTAAGTGCCCAGTATTGAGGTGGTTAAAAGACAGCCGACCGTCGGCTATGGACGCCTGTACTGGGGTGATGCCTCTAGCGCAGGCATCACTCCGGTACATTCACTTTCCCGAAATATCAGCAATATCTGTAACCTCCGGGGCTGATTCCGATATATCGGGAAAAGTGCATAATGCTTTGCCAATAATAGGTCGATCCCTAGTAATAATACAACTCAACCACTGGGATTTACCATACCGACATGCCCATGTGAAAGTGCCTAACCACCATCTCATTTGTATAAATAGCCTTATGTCAGTTTTTAATTTAAAGGATTCCTGTGTTGAGGGAAAGAGAGGGTCTGCCATTGCTGGCCTTCTGAAAATGTTGGTTATCTGACTCAACGGCTTTAGTCCCTAACCCATTACAAGTATGCAGATCAGACTCTCCAGCTCTAACAAATCAGGAGTGCTTTATTGAAAAACAAGACAAAATAGTTTCATAAACAAAATACAATACCATACATAATTGGCAAGTAAGAGCAAGTTAATAAGACCCAACCATACAATGCCATCGAGCATATACCACATACACTTACAGAAAAAATAAAAAGTCCCAGCACTAATGCATGAGGCACAGAACAACACCTTGTGAACTATCCACCCATCAACAAAAATGACCATTGAAGCAGGTAATAAGAGGGCAGCAAGAGGATAAAAAGGAGGGGTAACAAAAAAGGTGAGAGATGGGAATAGCCAAAGTCAAGTTAAAGTCCAAGTAGACCAAACTTTATCATATTTCCAGGGACAGCCTTTATTAATATACTGTACATAAGTTTATACATAGGCAGGGCATCATCCACCATATTTTCTTTGCATAGTATATGAGATTAGCAATTTGGCATGATGAGAGCACTGCTCATCCTCATGAATCACTAGAAGGGCCAACACCAGGAAAGCTGGAAGGGTAAACTGCAACCTAGGATTAATCCATTTAAAAGCACCTGACCAGAATTTTGAAATACTTGGACAGTCCCAAAACATGTGCATACAGTATAGGACCCTAGGTGAACACGACAACGAGCACGCTTCGGAACGCGTGTCAGGTACATCCTATGGAGCCTCACAGGAATGAAGTACACCCTATGCATAAACTTGACTTGGATCAGTTTGTCCCTGGAAGAGATTACCAATTTAGGACCAATCTCCAAACAGTCTTCCCAGCTCTCTCTAACCAGGGAAAGAATATCATCTCTCCACATCTCCCATACACGCTCTATCTTAGAAAAGTCAGTATTATGGAGCGTCCTGTATAGAGTGGAGAGGGGTTTATAATGTTACCCTGAGCAAGCAATTCCACAATTGGATCGGCCTGAAGGAGGGGCGGCTTAGGAAACTGGGCCCTAACAGCATGACGCAATTTGCAGTATCAGAATTGCATCCAAGCTAGTAGATGGAACTTCCCAGTAAGTTGCATAAAAGACAGAAGTGTCCCAGAGGGCATGATATCTGCCAAACCTTTTCGCCCTTACGTGCCCATGATTGAGGATCAGGAATAATTGGAAGCTGGGGAAAGGAAGGATTGCCCCAAAAGTGTTTAGCAGGTGACCATTGGTTCGGACACAAAAAATGATGAAGGGCAACCTGTTAGATATAACCTTTTGGGGCTAAAACAATTCACAGGCAGACAGTCTGTTGTTTCACTGAACACTGCTTCCTGTTCTGAGCAGGAACTCTTCTTTATTACTCTTTGAGGCATAGACAAAACATGAACTCACAAATGTAACACTGCCATCCAGTGGTCATACAATGTAATACGCACACAACAATGACATATAGTATTTGTTGCTGATTAAATACAAACCTTGTATGCTAACACCCCCACTCAACAACTACTATCTATGTCAATCCCATTTCTGATCTAAGATCCACAAATCTGGTTCTAGCTAGTGGCTTTGTCAAAGCATCAGCAATCATTTTTTCCGACTCACAATACACAAGTACAATCACTTTCTGATCAACTAAGTCATGAATGTAATGATGTCTGTGTCACGTACCTGGGAGGAGTCTGAGTTGACGAGGTCGGCCTCTCTTATATCTCCGGCCCAGACCCCACTGAAGGTGGGACAGAGGGTGTCAAAGGCCAGGAGGGACACGAGTGCCTGTGGTTGTTGATGGATCAGGATAGGCTGCTTGTCCGGATCCTGGAAACTGGAACATGCAATGCTGTATGGAACATGTGCAGCAGATAGCCAGGCAAGCACTCGGGTAGTTCTGAGAGACAGAGTCAGAGTAGTAGGAAAGCCAGGGTCATCAACAGGCGGTGCAGCAGGGTACCAAATCGTAAGCAGAGCCAAAGTCAGGGACGGAGCCGGGTCAGGCTTAGCAGAGAAGCAGAAGCAGAATCCAAGTCCAAGTTCAGAACAAGCCAGGTCAGCAACAGGGAAGCATACAGGTATCATCAGGTCACAGGAAACAGCTGAAGATCAGTCAGCACAGGAAACAGGAATGAACTTCCTTTAAATAGCCTGTCTGGCACCACGCCCATTAGTCATTCTTCTGGGAATAGTCTGTGCACGGCCACGCCCCAGACGTCTCACAGGGATTCCCTGACATTGCCCCCCTCTTAAGGGCAGCCTCCGGATGCCCAACATAGACCGTTTTTCCGGATGTTGTAGAAGGTAGGCTCGTAACAATCGAGGAGCATGGACGTTTGAAGCAGGTTCCCAGGAATTATCCTCAGGGCCATAGCCCTTCCACTTGATAAGAAGCTGTGTCCGACCACCCCTTCTTCTACAGTCCAGAATAGACTCCACCTCAAATTCTTCATTACCTTCGATCAAAAGAGGAGCAGGAACTTCAGATCCACGATCTGGGAAGGGGTTGGGAACGGCTGACTTCAGTAAAGAAACGTGGAACACGGGATGGATCTTCAGATTACCTGGTAAGATTAATTCGAATGCCACAGAATTGATCTTCTTCCTGATAGAAAATGGACCTAGGTATCTTGGGCCAAGCTTTTTCGAGGGACACTTTAATCTCAGGTTTGCTGTAGATAGCCAGACCTTATCCCCCGGTTTTAAATTCAAATTCCCTCTCCTTCTTCTATCAAAAAATTTTTTATTACCAGCCTGTGCCTACAAAATGGTTTCCCGCAAAAGCTGACTGTTGGCATTAAGAAAATTTAGTCTTTCTTGTACAGCTGGTACAGCAGATTCCATAGGTAACTCAGGTAGGAAGGAGGGGTGATATCCATAATTGGCATAGAAAGGAGACTGCTTGGTGGCGGAATGAATGGAGTTATTATAAGCAAATTCCGCTAAAGGGAGGAGTAACACCCAGTCGTCTTGAGAAAAAGAAGAGAAGCACCTTAAATATTGTTCAAGAGTTTGGTTTGTCCTCTCGGTCTGTCCGTTTGTTTGTGGGTGGTAGGCAGAAGACAAACAAAGTTCAATGTTTAATGCTTCACATAAAGCTTTCCAAAACTTGGAAGTGAACTGCACCCCACGATCAGAGACAATGCTGGCTGGAATGCCATGCAATCTCACCACTTCTTTGATAAACGTGGAGGCAGTTTCGGAGGCAGAGGGAGTTCCTTTCAGAGGTATAAAGTGTGCCATCTTGGAAAGACGATCAACTACGACAAAGATAGTTGTAAACCCTTCAGATGGAGGAAGTTCCACAATAAAGTCCATAGAGATCATACTCCATGGTTTTTCAGGTACGGGGAGGGATTCCAACAGGCCCCAGGTCTTGGCCCGATCAGACTTGTTTCTAAGACACACAGAGCAGGATCTGACATAGTTTTTACAGTCCTTTAACCAATCTGGCCACCAAAAGGAACGGGAGACCAAATCAGAGGTCTTATGGATACCAAAGTGTCCAGCCAGAAGATGATCATGACACTTCTTAAGAATGGTGACCCTCAGTTGTTCGGGAATAAAAATTTGTTCCTTGTGGAAATAAAGTCCATCCCTCTGCTGGAGATGCAAGTTCAGAGGAGGTGGGGAGTTTGCAACTGTCCCCTTGATCTGTGACTTCAGGAAACATGCGAGAAAGGGCATCAGGTTTGCAATTCTTAGAGCCCGGACGAAAAGTTATATGGAACACAAATCGAGAGAAGAAAAGTGCCCATCTTGCCTGTCGAGGTCTTAATCTTTTCGCGGTTCTTAAATATTCTAAGTTCTTATGGTCTGTAAAAATAAGGATAGGGTGTGCAGCCCCCTCCAGTAGGTAGCGCCATTCCTCCAGGGCAGCCTTTATGGCTAACAGTTCACCATCTCCTACGTCATAGTTCCTCTCAGAGGAGCTTAATTTTCTGGAGAAAAAGGCAATAGGGTAGAGTAGGGACTTGGCTCCTTGTCGTTGGGATAGTATAGCCCCGACCGCATTTTCAGAGGCATCCACTTCAAGTACATAGGCTAAAGCGGGATCTGGGTGTTTTAAAATGGGAGCGGAAGTAAACAGAGTCTTTAATAGTTCAAAGGCGGCTTGAGCCTCTGGAGTCCATTTGAATGGGGTAAACTGTTTGGTCAGCTGTGTGATGGGGGATATGATGCCAGAAAAGTTCTTTATAAACTTCCTGTAAAAATTAGCGAAGCCCACAAAGCGCTGTACTGCTTTCTTGTCCTCGGGGGCAGGCCATTCCAGTACGGCAGATACCTTTTGCGGGTCCATAGCAATGCCATCCGCAGAGATAATGAGTCCCAGAAATTGGATAACCTGTTTTTCGAACTCACATTTCTCCGCCTTTGCGTAAAGACGGTGTTGGCGAAGTCTGTCCAGCACCTTCTTTACATGGTTTCTGTGTAGGTCGAGAGAACTGGAAAATACAAGGATATCATCCAAGTATGCGATGATAAACAAATCAAGATAGTCCCGAAATATATCATTAACAAGATGTTGGAATGTGGCTGGGGCATTACAAAGACCGAATGGCATGACCAGATATTCGAAATGCCCAAAGCGCGTTCGAAACGCGGTTTTCCATTCGTCTCCTTCAAGAATTCTGACTAGGTTGTAGGCACCCCTCAAATCAAGTTTGGAGAACACCTGTGCCCCTCGTAACCTCTGGAAAAGTTCGGGAATTAGGGGAAGAGGATAACGATTCTTGACAGTTATCTTATTGAGATCGCGATAATCCACACAGGGCCTAAGGGTATGGTCCTTTTTCTCAACAAAGAATATGCCCGCTCCTGCGGGTGAAGTGGAGGGTCGGATGAATCCTTTTTCCAGGCTTTCATTAATGTAGTTACGGAGAGTCTCTAATTCGAGCTCAGAGAGAGGGTAGATCCGGCCAAAAGGTATTTCAGCCCCTGGCAACAGTTCAATGGGGCAATCGTATGTACGATGGGGAGGAAGAGAATCAGCGCTCTTTTTATTGAAAACATCCAGGTATTCGTGGTAAACTGTGGGTACCAGTTTCAAGACTTCGGGGTCTGGGTGGATACCAAGGAGAGAGGTAACAGTAAGAGACTCCTCAGGAACACAGTGTGCCCGGCAGTAGGGAGAAGAGAAGGAAATCTCACCCGTGAGCCAATTGATGCTAGGGTTATGGGCCTTCAGCCAGGGTATACCAAGAATGACAGGAAACATGGGTGATGTTATAACGTCCAAGCAAAGGAATTCTTGATGACCAGAGGAGGAAGAGCAGAAAATTGGAGCCGTCTCTTGTGTCACTGGACCAGACTTGATACCAGAGCCATCAGCCAGGTGAACAACAAACCCTTGTTTCTTGGTACAGAGAGGTAGATTGTGTTGGGCTGCAAATGTCACATCCACAAAACAGCTACAGGCGCCAGAGTCTATAATAGCAGGAACAGAGATAGTCTTTTCAGGAAGTTTCAGATGGCAAAGCAAGGTGAGATGTGTTTGATTAGTCCCGGGTGGATGCATCATAGAAATCCAGTTAGAGGAGGTTCTGCAAGGCCTCACAGGACAAGTCTGAATGTGGTGACCGGCATCGCCACAGTAGAGGCAGAGATTGGAGCGATACCGTCGAAGACGTTCCGATGTGGACAGAGGGGATCTCTGGAAACTCTTTCGTGAAGGGTAGCGAGGTACCTCTGGGGGGTTAACGGTAATGAGAGGAGTATCAGCCCCAAACTCCGGGCGGACCAAAGGAGCCTTGTTAGTTCTTTCGGCTTGCCTCTCACGTAGCCTCCGGTCAATCTGGATGACAAGGTTCACCAGGTCTTCCAAGGCCGTTGGTACCCCCACCCTGGCAAGTTCATCCTTTAGGGCATCAGACAAACCAAGACGGAACTGATGATGGAGGGCCGAATGGTTCCACAGAGTATCGGCACTCCATACACGGAAATCTGTCACATAATCCTCCACAGGCCTTAGGCCTTGCTTTAACTTGCTAAGCTTTGATTCAGCAGTCCGATGACAAAAAGGATCTGCGTATAGCTGGGACATGGCAGAAAAAAAAGAGCCCATGGTTGTCAAGGCTGGATCGTGTTGTTCCCGAAGATGGAAAGCCCAGGATTGGGGCTCATCCCGAAGGAGCGAGATAATGAACCCCACCTTGGTATCTTGTGAAGAGAAGGTTCGAGGCAACAGGGAAAAGTATAGTTCACAAGAATTACGAAAAGTCCGAAATTTTCTTCGATTTCCAGAAAAACGTTCAGGAATGGGAACCCGAGGTTCCGGGTGGAAATCCGCCGCACAGGATGTGCTGGGCTCCGTCAGAGAAGAGTCGTTTTTGCGGGCCGATAATTGATCTTCGATGCAATCCAATTTTCCTTGCAGGCTTTGTACCATGTGGGATAGTGCAGAGATCGATCGGCAAACGTTCTCCAGTGGAGAGACCTCCCTTTCAGACTCCATAGTTGGCTGACTGATACTGTCACGTACCTGGGAGGAGTCTGAGTTGACGAGGTCGGCCTCTCTTATATCTCCGGCCCAGACCCCACTGAAGGTGGGACAGAGGGTGTCAAAGGCCAGGAGGGACACGAGTGCCTGTGGTTGTTGATGGATCAGGATAGGCTGCTTGTCCGAATCCTGGAAACTGGAACATGCAATGCTGTATGGAACATGTGCAGCAGATAGCCAGGCAAGCACTCGGGTAGTTCTGAGAGACAGAGTCAGAGTAGTAGGAAAGCCAGGGTCATCAACAGGCGGTGCAGCAGGGTACCAAATCGTAAGCAGAGCCAAAGTCAGGGACGGAGCCGGGTCAGGCTTAGCAGAGAAGCAGAAGCAGAATCCAAGTCCAAGTTCAGAACAAGCCAGGTCAGCAACAGGGAAGCATACAGGTATCATCAGGTCACAGGAAACAGCTGAAGATCAGTCAGCACAGGAAACAGGAATGAACTTCCTTTAAATAGCCTGTCTGGCACCACGCCCATTAGTCATTCTTCTGGGAATAGTCTGTGCACGGCCACGCCCCAGACGTCTCACAGGGATTCCCTGACAGTCTGACATCGATGTGCTTGGTTCTTCCATTAATTTTCTCACTTGTTGCAAGCTTAATGCAAGCCTGATTGTCCTCAAATAAGACGGTAGGTTCTAATGTTGCTTCTCCAAGATCCTTGAGTAATTGCTGTAACCACACAACTTCTTGACTGGCATAAGCTGCAGATATGTATTCAGCTTCTGTAGAGGACAATGCCACTGACATCTGTTTCTTGCTGGACCATGATATAGGACTGTCTCCTAATTTTAATAAGTAACCACTTGTGGATTTGCGTGTGCTGTGATCACCTGCCCAATCGGAGTCCACATATCCCACGAGGTTTAAACCACCACTTGCTGATAGTTTCAAATTTAAGTCTTTTGTCTGTTTCAGATATCTCATAACTCTTTTGATCGCATTCCAGTCTCTTTGACGTGGTTTATCAACTCGCCTGCAAAGAAGAGACATGCTGGCTGCAATGTCTGGACGTGTAGTGGTTGCAATATAGAGAAGTGCCCCCACTGTTTGTCTGTATTGTTCATTGGATGCGAGAAGATCATCTTCTCCTTCTAACTTTGGATAGACTGTATCCATAGGTGTGCTTGCTCCTTTCGCCTCTGTCATGTTGAATTGCTGAAGAATAGATTCAATTTTTGCACTCTGATTCAACAGGAAACTTCCATCTTTCTCACGCTGGATGTCAATTCCAAGATAATATGTCACTTCACCTAGGTCTTTAGTTTCAAAGTGCTTGTTGAGTACTCCTGTTAACTTTGCAATTTCATTGCCGTTTTTGTGAGCAATGATCAGGTCATCTACATAAATTAGCAGATACATCCACTCAGTGTCTACTTGTTTAGCATATAGGCACGGATCAGCTTTGCTTCTTGTAAATCCTTCATTTAGAAGAACTTGATTAATCTTCAGGTTCCATGCTCGAGCTGATTGTTTAAGGCCATAAAGAGATTTATTCAACTTGCAGACAAGATGCTCTTGTCCCTTTTTTAAATATCCTTCTGGCTGTAACATGTAAATTTCTTCTTCAATATCACCATTAAGAAAAGCTGTCTTAATATCGTGATGTTTCACAATCATTGTACGCATGGCAGCCACTGTCATTAGTGTTCTGAAAGTACTTTGTTTAGCAACTGGAGCAAAAGTAGCATCATAGTCCTCACCGAACTTCTGTGAGTAACCTTTAGCAACCAGCCTTGCCTTGTACCGACAGACTTTCCCTTCAGAGTTACATTTGGTTTTAAAAACCCATTTACATCCTATGGCATGTTTACCTTGAGGTAGCTCTGAAAGTGTCCATGTCTGGAGATCTTTGAGTGATGTCATTTCTTCATCAGCGGCTTTATACCATACTTGTTTCTCATGCATTGGCAGTTTCTGCATCTCTTTCCATGAACCTGGTTCAGTTTGAACAGCTCTGCGAGCTATATAAGATAAACGTTCAGCTGGAACACCTTTATTGATTCTGGTTGATTTTCTGACTGAAGGTATTTCTGGTTCAGTTTCAGGTTTTGATTCTTCTGCAGTTATTTCTATTTCTGTATCACTTTCCTTATTTTCTTGAGTGACTGATGTTGATTCTTTCTCAGTTTGAAAAGTTTGAGTCTGTTGTTCAAACTTTGAGCACACAGAACTTTCATCAATAATCACACTTCTGCTGACTGTTACTTTGTTCGTGTCTTGATGTAAAATCCTGTATCCTTTTTGAGATTCACTGTACCCCACAAGCACACCTTCTTTTGCACATGCATCCCATTTTGTACGTTTTTCTTTTGGAATGTGTACATAGGCTTTACTTCCAAAAATTCTGATGTGTCTTAAATCTGGTTTCCTTTTGTTCCACAGTTCATATGGAGTTTTTGTTGTTGCTTTTCCCGGCAAACGATTTTGAAGATAACATGCAGTTGTGATAGCTTCTCCCCAGTATGTAGTTGGCATATCAGCATCAAATAGCATGCTCCTCCCACTTTCACATAGTGTGCGGTTCATTCTCTCTGCAACTCCATTTTGCTCTGGGTTATATGGAACTGTTGTCTGGAACATAATTCCATGCTTCCTGAGAATGGCTTGTGTTTTACCACTTGTATATTCTGAGCCATTATCTGTTCGTAGTACTCTGGGCATTCCGCCAAAAATATTGTTTACTTGAGCGAGATACTCTTCTAATTTTCTGGCACTTCATCCTTATTGTGAAGTAGAAATACTGTGGTATATCTGGAGTAATCATCAATGAAGGTCAGGAAGTACTTTTTCTTTCCTGGAGTCATAGTTTTCATTGGACCACAAAGATCTGAATGTATTAAGTCCAGAGGTTTTTGGGATTTGCTGTTGGTCTGCTTGGGAAAAGGTGTCCTTGCCATTTTTCCTTTAATACAGCTGGTACAAATCATTATGTGATCACATGGATTAATCTTAACCACTTGCCGACCGCCGCACGACTATCTACGTCGGCGGTCAGCCCCTCACAGGCAAACTAACGTAGGGCTACGTTGCTTGCTTGTGAGGGTCTAGGCGCGCTCCCGCGTGGTCACGGACCCCCCCGCGCGTGTGACCAGCGGACCCGATGTCCGCCGGCCACTCGGCGATCGGCGGGGGAGAGGGAGAATGTCAGGCAGTTTGTGTAAACAAGCTGCCTGTCATTCTCCTCGCTGCAAAGACACTGATCACATGGATCTACTATGTAGATCCGTTGATCAGTGTCCTTACAGCTGAAGCCACAGCCAATCACAGTAGAAAGCACGCCCCTAGGGACACACACAGCCCCTCCCTCCCAAATAAAGTTAACCCCTTCACTACCAGTGTATTTTTACAGTAACAGTGCATATATATAGCACTGATTACTGTAGAAATGTCACTGGTAACCCCAAAAGTGTCAAAAATGTCAGTCAAGGGTCCGATCTGTCCGCCGCAATGTCGCAGTACCGCAAAAAAATCGCAGATCGCCGCCATTACGCGTTAAAAAAAAAACAACAAAATTGACAAAAATCTTTCCCTTTGTTAGTAAACGAGATAACTTTTGCGCAAACCAATCAAAATACGCTTTTTGCGATTTTTTTTTTTACCAAACATAGGTAGCATAAAACAAATTGGCCGAATATGTTAAAAAATTTTGATTTTTAAACTTTTTTTGGGGGGAATTTCATATAAAAAAATGTGAAAAATATTGTTATTTTTGCAAAATTGACGCTCTTTTTTTGTTTATAGCGCGTGATCAAAAAATCGCACAGGTGACCAAATACCACCAAAAGAAAGCTCTGTTTGTGGGAAAAAAAGGACGCCAAATTCGTTTAGGTACAGCGTCGCACGACCGCGCAATTGTCCGTTAAAGTCACACAGTGCCGAATCGCAAAATACCCCCTGGTCGGAATGGGGGTAAAATCTTCCGGGGCTTAAGTGGTTAATACCACTTGCATAGTTATTCTCAACTATTTTCTTTATTGTATCAGAATTTCTGTGCCCCAATCGTCTGTGCCAAGTGTGGATGCAGTTTGAATGTTTATCCTCTTTGGCTATTTTAACCATTTCACTGCAGTTCAGCTGATAGAGTTCATCTATGATGTTAGCCTTTGCAAGCAAGCAATCCCCTTTTGTTATGATACAACTGTCACCCTGAAATGTGACTACATTGCCTTGGTTAGTGAGTTTCTTTACTGACAAAAGGTTGCTTTCAAGATCTGGCACATACAGAACATTCCTCATATGGATCTTTTTAGTGATATCTGGAGAGATAGGACAGTATAGAAAGCCATCTCCTATTCCCACTGATTTCATAAATTGTCCATTAGCTGTAGTTATCCCTTCTGTTTTGCTTTCATCAAGCTGAGTGAAGAAACTTCGGTCATTTGTCATGTGACTTGTAGCACCTGAGTCCACACACCATGCTTGCACAGAGGTGACACCATTTTTGGATCCGAATGCATACTCCTTTGTTTCTATGACATTCTTAGCTTGTTGCAATGCACTTTGTTTTTGCATTCTAGCTTTCCAGATTCTACAATCTGCTTTTAGGTGTCCTGGTTTCTTGCACACAAAGCATTCCCGCTTTTCTAGCTGCACGTTACTGTGTTTATTTTTGAATTTTGTCTTTAAAGCTGTCTCTGAACACACACTCACATTACTCATGCTTTCAGTTTTGCGCTTGTATTCATCCACAAGCTTGCCTTTAACATATTCCAGTGTCAGATCATCATCTGGACGTGCATCTAGTGCTGTGACAAGTGTCTCATAACTTTCAGGAAGTCCACTTAATAACAGTGCTGCAACATGGAAATCTTTTATTTCTTCTCCAATCCCTCTCAGTCTCTCCACCATCTCTAAGGTCTGTCTTATATAGTCCTGCATGTCCTGGTCTTTCTGTAGCTTAGTCTGATAGAGCTTTCTGATTAAATATAGTTTATTGCTGAGATTAACTCTTTCATGTGCTTTCTGTAACTCTTCCCACATGTCTTTAGCAGTCTGACAGTTACATATATGTATGATTTGATCATCATCTATGCACAGGGAGATTGTGCTCTGTGCTTTCTGATCTCTGTCTAACCACTCCTCTGCGGGCTGTGCAGGTTTTGATTCATTTATACATTTCCACGTACCTTCTCTTATAAGCAGCATTTTCATCTTGAATTTCCAAGATTGGTAGTTCTGATTTGTCAGATTTGCAATGGAGAACTTTGCTGAGGGGATGGCAGCAGCCATTTCTGCTGTTTGTCTTTCTGTTGCTGTCTCCTGTACTCACTTGCTTTAGCTCACTGTATCTGGCTATATACAGGGGTAATCTGTATTATATCCTGGGCTTCTTTAACATGTCCTGGGCCCATAACCTGTTAGATATAACCTTTTGGGGCTAAAACAATTCACAGGCAGACAGTCTGTTGTTTCACTGAACACTGCTTCCTGTTCTGAGCAGGAACTCTTCTTTATTACTCTTTGAGGCATAGACAAAACATGAACTCACAAATGTAACACTGCCATCCAGTGGTCATACAATGTAATAGGCACACAACAATGACATATAGTATTTGTTGCTGATTAAATACAAACCTTGTATGCTAACACAACCCCCCTCACGCTTCCAGGTGGCACGCATTGGACCCGCAACCAAGTCGTAGGCTTTGGATCCTCTGTAAACCAAGTTTTGGAGGTCGGCCAAGGAAACAAAACAGGCAGCTTCCAAACATACAGCGTTAGATTAAGGGCTCGTAAACATCCAGTACATGAAGACTAGCATCGCCGTCCAGTAATAAGCAATAAAATTAGACAGGACCAGCCTTTCAAAGCTAGAGGGTAGCCAAAACATGAATTTAGTCAACCTGAACAGCACACCATTTCATAAAAAGGAGCTTACGCATGTGTCAGGTAACCACCAACAGTTTGGCTAATCAGCGCATTCGCGCATTGGCGCGAATACGCATGCGCAGCCAACTCCGGGCAAACGCAACCAAGAATGTGCGTGCGCCAATGCGCGCACGCAGGACGTAACGGCGCTTAGTGCTTGGTGTAACGGCCTATTTAAGCTCAGCAATTACAGTCACTAGCTGCTGGATGATCTTCAGCTTCCCGTGTTTCCTTGTGCCTTGTTTTGCCTGCTAATCTTGGATTTCCTGTTGCCGACCCGGACTGCTTGACCTTGACTCCTCTTGAAACCTCTGGCTCTTGACCTTTTGGCTTGTCCCTGGACTCTCCTCTGCCTTCTCCAGTGTTTGACCCGGCTTGGCTCCTGACTCCGCATTATCAGTATCCTGTGGGCTACCCAGCTTACCTCTGTTCCTGCAGCACACCTGCCTGGCTTGCCAAGTGTTCCAGATCCGCCTTGGACTTTACCACTCATTGGCTTCAGCCTCATTCTGGCTGTCCCAGCCGGCAACCCGTGCTACTTCGGGCACAGCACTCCCTGTCTCACCGCCAGGGGTGCTCTGCACCTAGCCGCAAGGGGAGCCCTCTCTACACTCCGGCTTCGGATCAGGAACGTGACAGCATGTGTCAACCCTATGAAAGGAAGGTGATAAGTTGCATAAACCCCTAAGTATTTCAATTTGCACACCTAACACAAAGGGGAGGGACTGGCAGAGCTAACAGCTTGCTGGTCCAGGGGGAGAAGTAAGTAAAGACCAAATGATTCGGATGCCAGAAAAAGATCCAGACATTCTAGTTTTACATGTTCCGTGCTTGATTGATCCAGAAACATGCCATGCAACTATTTTCAAAAGTAGAACAATGGCAGCCTGAACTCCAGTATGACATGTTTCCTTTGGTACAGCTGTGCCTCTACTTTGCCGTGAGGTTTAAAAAAATAGAACCAAATTTGATCACCACTTGTATGTAATAAAGCTTTTATGTGCAGCGCTTTGAAAAAGTATTCATACCCCTTGAAATTTTCCATGTTACAACCAAAAACATAAATGTATTGGGATTTTATGTAATAGATAAAGTGGCACATAATTGTGAGTGAAAGGAAAATGATAAATGGTTTTCAATTTTTTTTTTACAAATATCTCAAAAGTGTGGCGTGCCTTTGTATTCAGCCCCCCTGAGTCAATACTTTTGCTGCAATTACAGCTGCAAGTCTTTTTGGGGATGTCTCTACCAGCTTTCCACATCTAGAGAATGACATTTTTGCCCATTCTTCATTGCAAAATAGCTCAAGTTCTGTCAGATTGGATGGAGAGTGTCTGTGAACAGCAATTTATAAGTCTTTTCACAGATTATCAATTGGATTTAGGTCTAGACTTTGAGTGTCCCATTCTAACACATGAATATGCTTTGATCTACACCATTCCATTGTAGCTCTTGCTGTATGTTTAGGGTCGCTGTCCTGGTGGAAGGTGAATACAAATGCACACCAGACATTTCAGATATTTATTTGTAAAAAATTTGAAAAACATTTATCATTTTCCTTTCACTTCACAATTATGTGCCACTTTGTGTTGGTCTATCACATAATCCCAATAAAATACATTTATGTTTTTGGTTGTAACATGACAAAATGTGGAAAATTTCAAGGGGTATGAATACTTTTTCAAGGCACTGTATATGGTCACATATTGATGTTTTATGTTTGAATAATAGATATATTTGATTGTAAGCTCTTACGAACAGAACCCTCCTAACTCCCTTTTATTGAATTTTATTGTAACTGTACTGTCCCCCTTTATATTGCAATGTGCTGTGCAAACTGTCATTGCTGTATAAATCCTGTATAAATATATAAATAGTAACGATTGAGTTCTTTGACACCTGCCATGGAAATGGACTGTTTAGAAGGAGAGAACATTGGGCTGGATGTGCAGAGTCGGCCCAGGTGCCTGTCTTGCTCTTATGAATGTTTTATACTCTGGATCAATGTGCGCTCTATTTTTAGCCCGGCAGAGGTGTCAGCTGTGCCTGGCTGTTTGTTTGTCGGGTTTGTGAACTGTGGAAATGGACATCATTATGTAGGACTGTTTACAAGCTCTTCAGAACTTCCCTTGTCAGAAAATCTCTATAAATCCCTTGTTCAGCGCAAGGAAGAAAAACACTTTGAAATGATCATAAGATGCACTCAGGGGCAATATGACAGTGAAACAGCATGTGATGTATATTTCATAAGCTAACGAAGGAAGATGATGCGATAATAATAGACTGCGCTAATAATTTAAAGGATCACATATTACCTTTCTTGTATATGTAAAGTGGACATGTCAGCCAAAGGACTTGTTCATACTAGTGGTTGAGGGGTGGTAAATCACCGCAGTTAAGCCATGTTTTTAATGCCCCCCCCCCATCTGCTCCCCCTTAAGCTGCAGAGGCAGCAGCTGCAGGTGCACAAATGCTTTGCGGTGGCAGCTAGAATTATACCCTATGTTGCTTTTGGCAAGCATATTCAATTAAAAAAGAATAGCGCACACATGCAAAAGAAATGACTATCAAATATGGAGACAA
This sequence comes from Pelophylax lessonae, assembly GCF_965119305.1. Classification (NCBI taxonomy): domain Eukaryota; kingdom Metazoa; phylum Chordata; class Amphibia; order Anura; family Ranidae; genus Pelophylax; species Pelophylax lessonae. Next base: position 620,248,678 of record NC_138770.1, read on the forward strand.
TCCATAAATAAAAATGGGGATTTGGTCCCACCATATGGCCATATCGTGCTCAAGCCCACCACTGCGTCAAAGTACCCCATTATCAGTGGGTCCTACACTATCCATAAAAAAGGGGGTGAATCCAGCCTCTCTTACCCTTGGAGACAACACTCCTTGCTGGGAAGCATATTCAATTGAATAGGGCCAATCTGCAATGCATGCAGTTGCGGCCAGCTAGTACTGGGTTCAAGGGGTTAAAGCAATTGTCAAAAGCTCTCTGAAGAATGATCCGAACGTCTTTTCAGAGACCAAAGCAAATCTAAACGAGCCCAAAAAGAGCATTGTCAATCGTTTTATGACCTAAAACCATATTTACATTATGTTTAGACAAATGAATGTGTGCCCATACATGTATTGTTTTTGGGGGTGGGTGCCCATACATGTATTGTTTTTGGGGGTGAATGCCCATACATGTATTGTTTTTGGGGGTGGGTGCCCATACATGTATTGTATTGTTTCTGGGGGTGGGTGCCCATACATGTATTGTTTTTGGGGGTGGGTGCCCATACATGTATTGTATTGTTTCTGGGGGTGGGTGCCCATACATGTATTGTTTTTGGGGGTGGGTATCCATACATGTATTGTTTTTGGGAGTGGGTGTTTCAGTATTACCCCACTATAATCTACTTGTCAGAAATAGGTATCTTAAAGCAGAACTCCGAGCAGAAAGAAAAGGCACATATCAATGTATTCCTGAATACAGCCTTAAAGGAGAAGTAGGGCCAAAGCTATTTTGCTATACTTCTGGGGATCACAGGAGTGCATTTCATTCTGCACTACTGTGACCCGTATTCAGCTCTCAGCAGGCTAAAGCCCGCTATCAAATGACATCACTCAGACGGTCCAGGCTCTGAAAGGATCCCAACTTTAATGTCAGGATATGCCCAGATGCCTGACTGACTTCTGGCTCAGGCTCTGCATGCTGCTGAGAGCCTGAGCTAGCCACTCCCATCCCCTGCACAGCTCAGTCCTCTAGTGAACGCTGGAGGGGCAAAGCAGAGAGCCAGTGACTGACAATCACCGGCTCTCTCTGCTCACTAAAAACCAAGAACTGAGTGATCAGTAGACTTTGACCTCTCAGTTCTCAGTGTAGATGTGGCAGTAAACTACTTGTTTACATTTTTTACCCCAGCACTTGCAGTTTACAACTTTCAGTGCTGCCAGCTCCTGCTCTCTGTGTTGCTTCCCTGAACTTCTGGTCTACTCAGGAAAGAGTTCACAGTGGAAAGTCTCCAGTCACTATGTTAGTTTGGAGAAAGGAGGAGCGGAGGAGGAAAGAGGAACTGGAGAGTGTCTTTCCATTCTAGACTATGGGGATGTGTGTTTCTATTGATGCATGTAGTGTAGAAGACACAAATTTACTCTCTGCATGCAAGGGTGGCCCTATAGGCTGCTGAATAAAAAAGAAGCCATCCAGAACCAGGAAACCTGGGGCAGCGGTCATGACCCCAGCTTAAACTGGAACATGGGGAAGAATTAAAAAATAGAGAAGCTGCATACTCAGTAAGTGATCACATGCAGGAAGTGCCTAAAACTGAGAGTTTGTTATCACTTCAAATATTTTTGTTAAATGCAAGTAGTATCTGAATTTGGCTTGGTATCAGCTTTCTTTTGACCCTGTACAATGGAGTTCAGATTGGGAGAGAGAGAAACAGAATAAGAAGCCAGCCAGTTGTGTTGCCGTGCTCATGCGCTAACAAGTATCTATGCTGATAATGGGAGAGAACAGAATGACAGAGAAATCATAATTCTACTGTTTCTCCTTTCAGTGTCCAGTCACAGACTGGGGGAGGGTCAAGACCTGTAAGTGTTACTTAACCGCAACCAAGAGAAATCAGGTCTCCTACCCTGCTGTGTGGCAGAGCCAGGGCCGGCGCTCCAACTAGGCGAACGAGGCAGCTGCCTAGGCAGCGGCCTAGAAGTTAGCTGCCTAGGGGGTGCAGCCACGTCCTCTGACTTCTCCTCTAGCCTGGCCAATGAACGCGAGGGGCTGAAGGATGTCCGGCCGACACAGCTGTGAGGCGAAGGACAGTGGGGAGGGAATCATGAGGAGCCGGACTAGGTGGGCACAGCTGAAGAGGCAGAGGTGGACAGTGGGGAGGGGACCTGGACGAGGCAGGCACAGCTGAGGAGGTGGAGGAGGGCAGTGGGGAGGGGATCAGGATGAGGCGGGCACAGCTAAGGAGGCGGAGGAGGACAGTGGGGGGGGGCTCATGAGGAGCCGGACAGGGTGGGCACAGCTAAGGAGGCGGAGGAGGATAGAGGGGAGGGGATCATGGGGAGCTGGATGAGGCAAGCACAACTGAGGAGGTGTTGGACGACAGTGAGGAGGGGATTCGGATGAGTCGGGCACAAATGAGGAGGCGGAGGAAGACATTGGGGAGGGGATCCGGACGAGGCAGACACAGCCAAGGAGGCAGAGGAGGATAGTGGGGAGGGGATCCAGATGAGGGCGGGCACAGCTGAGGAGGTGGAGGAGGACAGTGAGGAGGGGATCATGGGGAGCTGGACAAGGTGGGCACAGCTGAGGAAGCGAAGGAGGACATTGGAGAGGGGAGCATGGGAAGTCAGACAAGGCGGGCACAACTGAGGAGGTGAAGGAGGACAGTGGGGAGGGGATCTGGACAAAGCAGGCACAGCTTAGGAGGCGGAGGAGGACAGTGGGAAGGCGATCATGGGGAGATGGACGAGGCAGGCACAACTGAGGAGGACAGTGGGGAGAGGATCCAGGTGAGGCAGGCACAGCTGAGAAGGAGGAAGAGAACAGTGGGGAAGGGATCATGGGGAGCCGGATGAGGCAGGCACAACTGAGGAGGTGGAGAAGGATAGTGGGGAGGGGATCCAGAGGAGGCGGGCACAATTAAGGAGGCAGAGCAGAACATTGGGGACGGGATCCAGACAAGGCAGACACAACTGAGGAGGCGAAGGAGGACAGTGGGGGGGATCTGGACGAGGCGCACACAGTTGAAGAGGCAGAGGAGGACAGTGGGGAGGGGATCCAGATGAGGCAGGTACAGCTAAGAAGGCGGAAAAGGACAGTGGGGAGGGGATCATGGGGAGCCGGACGAGGCAGGCACAACTGAGGAGGCGGAGGAGGACAGTGGGGAGGGGATCCGGACGAGGCAGACACAGCCAAGGAGGCAGAGGAGGATAGTGGGGAGGGGATCCAGATGAGGGCGGGCACAGCTGAGGAGGTGGAGGAGGACAGTGAGGAGGGGATCATGGGGAGCCGGACAAGGTGGGCACAGCTGAGGAAGCGAAGGAGGACATTGGAGAGGGGAGCATGGGAAGTCAGACAAGGCGGGCACAACTGAGGAGGTGAAGGAGGACAGTGGGGAGGGGATCTGGACAAAGCAGGCACAGCTTAGGAGGCGGAGGAGGACAGTGGGAAGGCGATCATGGGGAGATGGACGAGGCAGGCACAACTGAGGAGGACAGTGGGGAGAGGATCCAGGTGAGGCAGGCACAGCTGAGAAGGAGGAAGAGAACAGTGGGGAAGGGATCATGGGGAGCCGGATGAGGCAGGCACAACTGAGGAGGTGGAGAAGGATAGTGGGGAGGGGATCCAGACGAGGCGGGCAAAATTAAGGAGGCAGAGCAGGACATTGGGAACGGGATCCAGACAAGGCAGACACAACTGAGGAGGCGAAGGAGGACAGTGGAGGGATCTGGACGAGGCGCACACAGTTGAAGAGGCAGAGGAGGACAGTGGGGAGGGGATCCAGATGAGGCAGGTACAGCTAAGAAGGCGGAAAAGGACAGTGGGGAGGGGATCATGGGGAGCCGGACGAGGCAGGCACAACTGAGGAGGCAGAGCAGGGCATTGGGGAGGGGATGCAGACGAGGCAGACACAACTGAGGAGGCGAAGAAGGACAGTGGGTTGGGATCTGGACGAGGCGGGCACAGTTGAGGAGGCAGAGAAGAACAGTGGGGAGGGGATCATGAGGATCCGGACAAGGCATGCACAGCTGAGGAGGTGGAGGACAGTGGGGAGAGGATCATGTGGAGCTGGATGAGGCAGAAACAGCTGGGAAGGCAGGCACCATCAGGTCTCTGGACGTAGGTGAAACTATCCTGCCCGGTCAGTCTTCTCTGACCCTGTTCCCTGTTGTAGTCACCCGTGCCCTGGGCAAAACTAGCGCCAGGTCGGGGGGTGTGTTAGTCTTGCCTAGGGCACAAAATAGTCAAGCACCGGCCCTGGGCAGAGCTATATACATTTTAGGACTGGATGGACAGAAATGCATCATCTTTGGCAGGTAAAACAGTTTCTTTATTTGTTGCTCTTTTTCTGGAGCTCAGCTCTAAGGAATGTAGTTTAGGCATTCTTTCCTCTATGTTCTACACATGTTTTTCACAAGGTTAAAAAGGAAAAAAAAAACATCTTCCTCACTCTAGTTTCCGATTGCTTTTCCTGATTCTGATAATCTGTGTTTCTTGAATTTTCATTGATGGCTTTGTGCCATTTTGTTCCTCATGCGTTCCGGCACTCTGCCTTACAGTGATGGTCTTTGGCTTGCTCTTTATCACTCTGCTTCCTGTTGACACTTAGGCTGTATCCGGACTTTGTCACTCTGAGGCATATAATGATGACCCTGCAGCATTTGGCAGTCCTTACATAGCTGCAGGCTCTGAGACATGGTAAGATCATTTTATTATATGTCACATGGGAACAGCCAAAGATAGGTCAGCAAAAATGTTACAGTGGAACTGCACTCCTTTTTATTGGAACAGTAACTTGGATAGGTATAGGAAGCATGGGATATCCTAGAACGAAAGAAATACACAACTTGAAACTGCCAGCTTTCTGGCTGCTCTGTACAAAAATGCAGGCTGTATTGTACAACCTCTGGCTACACTGTACTCCCCTTGCTGTATTGCACAACCTCTGGCTACACTGTACTCTCTTGGCTGTCTTGCATAACTCTTGGCTGTACTGGGCAAACTTTTAAGCAGTATCGCATGCTCCTGGCTGTTTTGCACAACTCCTGCACAGCCAGGCACACTGCATTATCACAGCACTCTTGAGTCAAGAAACAGTCCAGTGCTTTGTTTTTTTTTTTATGTTTTATTGAGGGGAATAAACTTGGATGGGGGTAGGGGTATTATGGGATGCCCACTTGACTTTTCAGCAAAATAATTCTTCAGGGACACAACTATATACAGTTCATATATACACTCCTCCTCTACCTCCTGCACAAAGCTTGCAGAACTCTCTGGCACAATTGGAACACTGTTTGGGGGATCTGACAAGTCACTCTGCCAGATCCAGCGAAAGCCCTTTACAGGCAGGGACCGTGGGCCCTATTGATGTAAAGAAAAGGTCCTAGTACCTAGCTGTCCTTTCTTTAGCTACTGATCCCAGCACCACCTCTTCAGGCACTGCCAACCCACCTGGCTGCAGCTGCCCCTTTCACTAGCCCTCCTGGCTACTCTTCCACAGTCCTCCCAGACTGACTCTGCATCCATCTCAGTCGACTCTCGCCCAGTCCTCTCAGGCTGCTTATCAGTCCTCCTGATTGTTCCACTCACCAGCCAGCCAGCTATCTTCCTCCCTGGAGATCTCCTGGATGTGCTCACTGGCTCCTGCTTTCCTCACACCTGCTCCTGTGCCACTGGATGGGACTCCTCCTTGGGTTATCAGAGGGTCCCTCCTGCATTCCGAGCTCTCAGACCCAAGGTCACCTCCCGCCCAGACTAGTGGGTTATCCTCAAGGGTCTCCGACAGCCTCCTAGTATTCCATCTCCAATCTTCCACCCAAACTCTTCTGCCCCTGCTGGGCTGACCCTGAGTATTTCACAGGGCCTGCCAACCCATCTGTTGGGGATCGGTCAGTGCTCTCATGAATACTCCAGGCAGCTCCTCTTCCCAAGCTTATGGGAATGCAAAACCCAATTGAAGTGTAGGCCAAATGCAAGTCTGAGGTCAATTGCAGTCAAATGCAACCTAATGATCTCAGAAGCTTCTCAAACTGGTGTCACACTGATGACTTCAACACTAGCCCAAAGCCCGTCAACACAGGTCCTTAATGTGTCCCTGATTTATGTGTGGAATTCTAATCACCCTTGCAGCCAGCCATCCATGAATTCAGTGCAGGGTTTTTTTATCCTGAAAATATTGCTGTAGTAACTATGGCACTGCCTTGGGACTAGGTGCACCAACCAAGGCCATCTTTTTTTTTTTTGAATCTTTGACAGCAGAAACTTGCTTTACTTGGAGCCAGTAACACTTTGATCACCATTCCTTGTACAAAGTGACAGATTTTACTTTTCTTCTCCTGTGAGAGCACAAAACAAGACATTGATAAAGCTTTCATTAGCTGGTAAGAGAAAATCCTCCCCCTGTGTGTTTAAAAATGAGTTTAGACTTATAATGTACAAGGAAATAATTCCTGCTCTGTATCACCTGCATATGGAGATTATTGTGCCATTAAAGGTGGATGAAAGTTCGCACAGCAAAGGCAATTGACATGCACTGTCATTGTGTATCTATGCAGACTTTACAGCTTTAGGCAGCCAAACATTTTCTTAGCTTTGGAAACGAGAAAAAATAGTTCAAATTATTGGCAAACTATTGTTGCCATTGACTCCTTTGGTGAGATTTTCTCTGACTCTTCACAAGGGCAAAATATATTAGGGACAGGTTCACAGGGACCGGAAGACATATGGCAATACACATTTTAAAAAGGCATAATTAGAAATGATTCGGCCCCATTGCAGAATTTTAATGGCTCCCCCTGTCCAAAGGTAACATTTTTAAAACATCCAAAATTCTAAAGATAATCTACAAAACTTTTTATACCATATAAGTTGCCCTATGAAAGGGACTGGACTATAACTAGGGTTGCCAACTTTTCTGAGAAAAACATCAGCCCTATAGTATTTTCTCTATAAATAACATTGCCAATAAGTTCAATTTTTATTGGCCAGGTGACATGCTATAGCACAATATGTACTGTTATCTACTTTTGTGGTCAGTGGCAGCTTATAATTTTGTATCTGAAGCCAAAACATTTTTTTCTCTAGTGTTTATTAGAGCAGGGAAGTATAAAGACCTCTGCCAAGGTAATTTTTCTGTCTGTGTCCCCTTTTGGGAGATGCACTTAATCCGTTTGTCCTAATGACCATTGTTACCGCAATAGAAATAAAAGGAATATTTTCCAATGAGGGTGCTTGTTTCAATGGCAATTGTCTATGACTTTGAAGACATTTCATCTTATGTTCTTAAACCTATTACATTAGTGGTCAGTTCTCCAAAGTTTCATCAAGCATATCTAAACGCTAAAAGAAAAAATGAACATATTACAGTTTACCAAAATGTGGGGGAGACATTAATTTTAGGCATTAGGCTTTTATATCTATTTTCAACCTGCCAGTAACACACTTCTTTCTATCTTACGGGGACTCTACCCTATGGAGGAGTAACAGAGACATACTTGGACAACAGTATTGTTAATTTTCTTTCTAATTTTCTTCAGCCTACCTTATAATCACTTGCTGACCGCGTAACATACATTTACTGCGGCAGGTCGGTTCTATTGCGCGAAATCATGTACCTGTACGTCATTTCGTGCAATAGCATCCAGGGGGCATGCGCGTACCTCCAGAGACCCGATTGCATGCTGATTGGACAGAGGGGGAGCCAATCAGCGGGGCCGGTGGACCCAATGTCCACTGGTCAACCGTGATCTTTCGTAAGAGAGGCAGAATGGCGCTCTGCCTATGTAGAGAAAGCAGATCGCCGTTCTGACAGGGGGGGGAAGATGGAAATCTTGAGTTTCTGCTAGGCAGGAACACAGATCTCGGTCTTCCTCCAGTCAGAGCAACCCCTCCACAGTTGGAAAGCACCCCTTAGGACACATTTAACCCTTTGATTTTCCCTGATGTTAACCCCTTCCCTGCCAGTGTCCTTAGTACAGTGACGGTGTATATTTTTTAGCACTGATCACTGTATTGGTGTCACTGGTCCCCAACAAAGTGTCAAAAGTGTCAGTTAGGTATCTGATTTGTCCGCCACAATGTTGCAGTTCCACTATAAGTCACTGATCGCCACCATTACTAGTAAAAAAATTCCATAAAATTATTCCATAACTTTTGCGCAAACCAATCCAATCCAAAACCAATATGCGCTTATTGGGATTTTTTTTTTTTTTATCAAAAATATGTAGCAGAAAACATATTGGCCTAAATTGATGAAGAACTTTGATATATTACATTTTTTATTGGATGTGTTTTATAGCAGAAAATAAAAAAATATATATATATTTTTTTTTTTATTTCAAAATTGTTGCTCAATTTTTGTTTATAGTGCAAAATAAAAAAAAACACAGAGGTGATCAAATACCACCAAAAGAAACCTCTATTTGTAGGGAAAAAAGGACATCAATTTTTTTTTGGGTATCATGTCGCACGACCGCGCAATTGTCAGTTAAAGTAACACAGTGTTGTATTGCAAAAAATGGCCTGGTCATTAAGGGGGTAAAACCTTCTGGGGCTGAAGTTGTACACATCACAGGTCATTTGTACAGGAATCGCACTGGACTCTTGTGCAAATGACATGCAAATTCAGTGTGCTGCCAATAGAGCCATACGTTTTGTATGGCTCAATTCGCACTGGCTCAGCACCAGAAAATGCAGGACCCTTTCTTTATTATGCACTGGACTGGGCGTTCAGACCCATGTGATCCGATTCCATAGTTTGCACTGCATTCTGCGAACCAATCTGGGGGTGTCATTAACTTTATATTGACACCAGCAGCGGTTCGCAGAGCGCAGGTTGAATTGCCTGCAATTTTGATGCGGTGCAGGAACTGCCCAGGAATCGCTGCAGTTCCCGCACTGCATCAGTATGAACCTAGCCTGAAAGAGAAAATAAACGCCTTGGTCAGGGGTATGCAATGTACAACTTGCTTACAATGATCAGGGGTATGCAATGTACAACTTGCTTACAATGATCAAGGGTATGCAATGCACAAAATGCAAAGCAGTGCATAGGCATATGTAACATAGTGCCCCTTACGTTGCTGGTCATTGGGAAGAACAGTATATCTATGGTTCGTGGGAGGAAAAAATATCCTGGTGCTCATGCAAGTGGGAGAAGGAATTATCATCTCACCCCCACAACGTTGGTGTCAGTGGGTAGAGGAATCCCCACCAGCACTGGTGTCACAAGAACAGTAGAGACAACTATACACAGGTCAATTTTCTCTCATTCAGCCCCAATCCATGCTAAACAGGATGCATAGAGGAATCTCCACTACCAGCAATTGGATTGAGGCAGCTGTGGTTGCCTTATTACATGGCACTGATAAAGAGTGACTACATATGTTAGGTCTTACACATGTGTCAAACTGGCGGCCCTCCAACTGTTGCAGGATTACAAGTCCCATGAGGCATTGCAAGGCTGACAGTTAGTTACAAGCATGATTCCCACAGGCAGAGGCATGATGGGACTTGTAGTTCCGCAACAGCTGGAGGGCCGCCAGTTGTCACTGTTCAAGCAGTAATTTCTGCCCGGTTCAGTTGTTTTTAAATCAATTTTTGTCAAGCTGGGTGTTGTATGCAAGGCCACCCATGGCTTTAATTTCTACTGAAATTCGAGCTCTGTAAGGGCTCCTTTAGACTTGCCATTAAAGCATGTGGTTGAGCTTGATTTTTACTGAACTCCAACCACTCTCTCTAACAGAGGCAGCTTTGCAGGGGTATACACATCTTGACCATGATGCTTTTTCTTGCAGCAAAATGTATCCCTGCTGTTTGGGGGATGCAACGTATTCATGTGAATGGGGCTGAGCCACAACCGTGTGCAACTATGCATGCTTTTAGGTAGGGGTTAAAACAGGCAATGAGGAGGTCACCTGTCAAATGCCATCTGAAAGCAATCCACTGTGGATAGCTCTTCAGAGGGCAAACACTAGTGTAAATGACCCTCCAAAGGGGCCTTAACACCTTTCAGTCTGAGCATAACAGAGGACAGAGCTCAGAACCTGTTCACAGGCTTCAAATAGGGATTTTTGGAAAATAAAGATACAAGAAACTATTTTCTGTTCAAATGTACTATTTTGTAGGAGGCACTGCAAAAGCAAAGAGTTATGTTACAATGTAATATATAAATTCATGACTTTAAAACATAAAAATGGCCAAGTGAGACAGAATTGCTAAGCCCCTGATCATGAATTGGTTACATAAGTCCAACTTTGGCAGCTAAACCATTATCTCTGACAATGCCCTAATTAATTCTGTTCTCACTAATTACATCACTGTGCTGAAAATTTGCATTATTGGCAAACCTAGTAAAAGGTAATTGAGCTCTGCTGTTGTGGCAAGCCAATTAAAATAAAATTTATCATTTTAGGTCTCTAAATGATATTACATTTCGCATAACATGACGTGTATATGAGTGACTGGAGTCACATTGGTATGTGACCTTTATGCAAAATTCAGCAGCGTAATTCTGTCTTTATAATTAATGCTGTTTGATAAACTACTTACGTGACACAATAAATGAACAGGAAGGGAACTGTTTTGCTTTGTTCATGAAAGATTTACTCCACAGTCTGTTTATTAATAAAGGTTTGGAGGGTAATGATCACAAATTTTAGTTGTAACGAGAAAAATGTGGAAAATAAAGCCGTAAAAATATTACTGCCAGCCCCTCTGTTCTACAAAGCTATACTACCCTGTATGTTTGTTTAAAATGATGCCTCTAAATACCTTCTTTAAGATAATTTCACTTCGGTCACGTGACCTCGGGCTGTTCCCCTCTTCCAATCTAAGGGCTACAGTGGGAGGGGCCGAGATCCCACTCTGACATCAGCCAGGAGGTCACGTGACCGATATGCTGTCCGCTCAGTCACTCCCACTGCCCTTAGATCGGAGGAGGAGAGCCGCTTGAGGTCACGAGACCGAAGAGAAATGATCTAAAACAAGGTATTTAGAGGCATGATTTTAAACAATTGTACAAAAAGTAGTATACTGTAGCTTTGTAGAACAGAGGGGCTGGCAGTAATCCTTCTTTGATTTTATTGACAGGTACTAATAGCGGCAGGAGGGAAGAGGTGGGGCGGATTTGTTTATCGGCTCACACATACAGGAGCTGTCAGGCAGTGGGGGGGGGGGGGGGGGAGAGGAGAGAGCAGATGACGGAGGCACGTAAACTGACCACGGTATCATGAATCAGCAGCTATGATTACTGTGGTCAGTTTACCTAGGGGGACACAGGAACAGGCAGGATCAACTAGGTTTTTTAGAGCATAGTGAAGGACAAATGACCCTTCACAAGCACTGTGCTGGTTAACATACTCTAAAGCAGGGATCTCCAAACTGCGGCCGAGGGCCAGATGTGGCCCTTTGCTTGCCTTTATCCAGCCCTCGGGGCACTATTTCTCCCATTGATATGGTGCACTATTCCTCCCACTGACACCAACAAGGTGGCATTATTTCCTCCACTGATACCAATGATGGGATCTTATTCCTCCTACTAATAGAGGCACTACTCCTCCTCCTACTGACCACCAACCCTGAGGCCATATTTATTCTCAGTGATGCTGAGACACATTTTCTGCCCCCACTGGCCATAATCTGGCCCTCCTAAAGTCTGAAGGACAATAAACTGGACCTTTGTTTGAAACGTTTGGAGACCCCTGCTCTAAAGGAATAGGATCTCTTTTTTTTTTTTTTTTTTGTAAATGCAGAAGGTATTTTATCTTAATGCATTTTCTGCTTCCCAGTGCCACCTAATACTTACCTGAGCCCCATCTCTGTCCAGCAATGTCCACGAGTCCCTCAGCTGTCTGGGACTCTCCCTCCTGATTGGCTAAGACAAAGCTATTAGCTCCCGTGGCTGTCAATCAAAGGCAGTTAGCCAATCAGGAGAGAGGGGGGGTGGGGCCGAATGGCAGCTCCGTCGCTGAATGGACACATGGAGCTGCAGCTCGGCTCAAGTACCCCCAAAGCAAGCTGCTTGTTGTGGGGGCACTCGGCAGGAGGGATGGGCCAAGAGCACTGAAGGGGGACCTGAGAAAAGTAGGATTCAGACTGTGCTGTGCAAAACCAACTGCACAGAGGAGGTAAAGTATTTGTTTGTTGTTATGTTTGTTATTTAAAAAAAAAAAACTTTACAATCACTTTAAAGGTTTGTTTAAGAAAAATAAAATAACAAAAATGTCATACTTACCTGCTCTGTGCAGTGATTTTGCACAGAGCAGCCCCAATACTCTAATTTTCGTGTCCCCCACCGGCGCTCCTGGCTCCTCCTTGACCAGTGCCCCCAATAGTCAGCCACTTGCTATGGGGGCACTGGTGAGCGCTATCTTCCAAGCCCTGCTATAGGCGTCCGTAAGAGCCATAGAGCTGTGGCTCAGCCCCGCCCCCTGCTCTCACCCCATTGGCTCCCTGGCTGGTATTGACAGCAGTGAGACCCAGTACACCCGAGTCTCCTGTGCACATTGCTGGATCGAGAGGGGGCTCAGTATTGGGAGGGGCTGTTGGGGGAGCAGCACACAGAAGAAAGCATGAAGGTAATAAACCTTCAGCCTCTAAAACCATTTTAAAGCTTTAATATATTAATCAAATTGTAATTGTTGCTTTCAATCTTGTATAAGTCTTCCTTGAAATAATACCTGGTGATCCTGCCATGAAGGGTTCTTGTTCATGCACTTTCGGTTATGGAGTGAAAACTAGGCATGTTCAAATCCTAGTCCAAACCAACCTGAGCCATCCTGCCAGGGGGTTGTCACTGCACCAGACTAATCATAAGCAACCAAAGCATTTACCTGTATATTTTTCATGATGGCGGGCCACTAACCCAAATAGCCACCAATCTAGATCTTTATTCAGCTTAAAATGTAACTGCACTTTTGCAGAGAAAAACGTTACCCTCTGGGTAATCACTGTACATTTCAAGGATTTTAACAAACTTTTAACAAATTTTTGTTGCAGATTTTTACCTTTTTTTAAAAAAAAAAAAAAAAAAAATGTATGTTTGATTATATCAATGTGCAAAAATGAATCTGAATGGGAGTGGCTTCCATTATCAATCAGCTGATACACTTGCAGTGTTCTAATGAGGAAAGCTGCAGTGTCTGCATCCCTTTAAAAGTGTTTAACACCTTTGGGAGTATCTCACCAAAACTGACATTTTTGTCGTGAAGATGCCTAAAATCAGACTTGTATCCTAGTACAAACCTATGGGAAAATCAGTGAGCCAATCACACAAGCAGGAAATGAGGTATCTGGAGGTGTACCGAACACCGACGGTGTATGGAATGTCTCTAGATTACCATATTGAATCGAGTTTTACAGAAAATTACAACACTGCAAATTGAAAAGGAAAGGTCATTTTTAATAACATTCAACTACCATAGAACTTCTCTAGTAATTGTATATGGTATATTACTTTTTCGAGTTGCTATTTTTTCACAACAAAAGTGGAGTTACCCTTTAGGTTGGTCATACACTAGTACATTTGTGAATGAATTCAACTACTTGGTGAATGTCCTTTGAAAGTACTTCAACATTTTGTCTGCTTTTAACATTTGATTTTGGAACGAATGGACATTACTGAATGAAAACCACATATATTGTTAGAAATGTGTTCATTCGAGATAACATTTCCATCCTTCTCCATGAAATTTTCTCATAACTGCGGTCAAAAAAGAATATTGATTTGACCCCACTAATGATTAGAAATGTAGCACTGCCCCCTTGGGAGCTGCTGAGAATGGATTCCCCTGGGTTACCCATAGCAACAGTCTGTGAAATCTTAGTACTTTACCACTTGGCTCAGTCAATGAACAGTCCAGTGGAGTTGGTTTTTTGTATTTTATTTGGAACTGGGATGGGAGAAGGGATGAGTGGGATACTCCAACTTAGTAACTATGCACAAAACTTGAGGACGTCTAGCTGCGGTGTGTGACAAGGCCGCTGCTTCACTTTGCCACTGAGGTGAAGATTTAAAGATGAACTTCACTTTAGGTTTCTCTTCAGGGTTTAACTTGGCACCCCCTTTCTTACTCACTGCATGTGCTGGCCCCTGTCCACTGACTCTCCCGGGAGTGGTCCCCTCCCTGGGCAGACCCCTGGCAAGCTTCCTGGTACTCACGGACACCGTTTCTCCTCAGGTTGCTCTGCCACTTGCTCCACAGTCAGTATCCTGGACTTCCGGGCTCAGCGCCCCACTTCTGGCCCACTAGGCCAACTGCCTGTGGCCACTTCCCACACTGAAAGGAGGAGAGAAAGTCGTTACGCTCCTCCTAGGACTTGGCTTCCCGCCCAAAGACGCCCTGTCACATGTGCCCCTGGCTTTTATGACTAATCCCAGGATGCAGTGCGGAAGTTCCCTCCCACTGGGACAGCCACAAAAGCCTGTGTGTCACTGGCTGGGTTTCCTCCACTGTCCAACAGGCTCCCCTATTGGATACAGTGGGGACACTCCCTCAGACCAAGTGAATCAAACATGGACATATGTAACAGGCAAAACTAGAAATCCGGCTCCCTGATAAGCAGAAGAGCAAACAAATGCCTTTACCTAGCACCTGACTAGGAGGGTGCTACAGAAAGTTGAACAAACATTCTTAAAACAAAAGATTTGGAATTTCAAAATTCTACTAGTGTTTGGCCAGCTTTAGGTTCCAGTCTGGCCCAAGGCTATGCCAGAAGTCACATACAACTCATACACTCAAGAGGCCTCCCTCTTAGATGGAAAGAGGTCCAACATCCATGTCCAAAGCCCATGCGACATGAGGGCCCGGGTCACCAGACCTACAGGGGAACCATGTATTCTACTGGCAGGCATGCAGACTTCCATCACAAGAAACCTGTTTTCACATTTCCTGGGTGTTGGGTGTCCATGTCATCAAAGGCCTGGCCCAGCACTTCTTGCAGGCCCATTTGCTTTGTTTTGTTTATTATTAGTTAAACCCACAAATGCTTTTTTTTTTTTACCACTATTGTTCCTTTATATTGGCTTTTGACATTTACAAATGCTGCCATTTAGAAATGGGATGAAAAGTTTAGCACTGGGAAACACTTTTTAAAAGATAAATAGTGCATTTTATATACACCTGCATAGATCAGACTAAAATGAGGGACAAATTAGGAGGAAAGAGGGTCAGAGGAACTTTGTTCCAAATCAGGGACAGTTGGGAGCTATGCTGTATATGCTGTTAATCCTCAGCTAGGTATTCACTAAACTGTAGAAAAGACTTGTCTTACCATTGTTTCCCATCTGCCTTCCAACCAGGGGTTCAACTCCAATCCACTTTCCCTTTGAAAGGGAAAATCTGTGTACTTCAAGTACACTACATCATACATGTGGTGCTCTCCAAATCTCCTCTACACCTAGTATTACCTACAGGGTCGGTGCTACCACTAGGCAAACTAGGCGGCCGCCTAGGGCGCACTGCCACCTAGGGTGCAGCCATGGCCCGTGCCACATTTCTCTCCTGTCACCTCCTCATCACCTGTGGATGTCACCTCTAGAGAGGAGGGAACTTTGTATATGAAGGGGTGTGTGCGGTTAAAGGGGGGGCAGTGTGTATATGAAGGGGGGTGTAGGGTTAAAGGGGGGCAGTGTGTATATGAAGGGGAGTGTGGGGTTAAAGGGGGGCAGTGTGTATATGAAGGGGAGTGTGGGGTTAAAGGAGGGCAGTGTGTATATGAAGGGGGGTGTAGGGTTAAAGGGGGAAGTGTATACAGGAAGGGGAGATTAGGGTTAAAAGGAGGGTTATAATGTACGGGAAGGGGAAAATGTGTACAGTTTTTTTTTTTTGTGGGGGGGGGGGTGCAAGTAGCTGGTCTTGCCTAGGGTGCGAAACGTCTAGCACCGGCCCTGATTACCTACACTTATGTAGCACCTTCCCAGTTAGTGTAAGTTGCTAGATAAACTTAGTTTAGGTCCTCTGTAATCAGTGGAGCAGTGGTTGATTGTTTTAGTCTGCATAAAGTATAAGTTCACTCTTTAGGAAAAATAAAAAATAAATGCACATATTTTTGCAGGTAAATTAAATGTGCATTTATTTATTTATTTTTCGAACCTGTAAAGTATTGCACCAGCGGGTGCCATGCAGGTCTCCAGCAGATCTGCCAGTGTATTTGTGTGCCCGTACATCCCGTACAGATACTGTACAATCTGACAGGAAGAGATAATGAACTACCACAGCGCTCCACATCACCGTGGTAGTTCTTTGAAAACTACAAGCTGACAACTGCAAACGCTGCTGGACCTTGTAGTTTTCCATTCACCGGACACTGTGAATGAGTTGCACGGCCAAACAAAGCCCTGCTCGGCCATGTTTTTTTTAAGTTTTGACAGCTACGGTGGGGGGGAATCCCGCCAGCTGTCAGATCGGAAA
The DNA here is from genome assembly GCF_965119305.1 of Pelophylax lessonae. Lineage (NCBI taxonomy): Eukaryota > Metazoa > Chordata > Amphibia > Anura > Ranidae > Pelophylax > Pelophylax lessonae. Next base: position 620,265,067 of record NC_138770.1, read on the forward strand.
ATCAGGGGGGGGGGGGCGGGGTGTGAGTACTAACCTATGTTTGTGCCCTAGTAACTTTGTGTAGTTTTCAGCTCTTCAAAAAGGAGGTTCTAGGCACTTCTCAGCCACTGGAAAATTCTGGAACTTTTTATTCTCATATCAATGTGGAGTCCTCAAAGAAGTAAGTGCAGTATTTTTGGGGTGTCCCATGCTCCCCTTAATCCCATCTAAGTTTAATTCAGCAATAAAAGCACAAAAAGACACCCCTGTTTATTGGAGCCAGCGAGAAGCAAAATGCTGTGTGCCTGGCTGTGTGTGCACTAAGTTTGGGGAAAGAGACAGTCTTAGCCAGTGGCTCCTGAGGGGTGTGCTACGCTTATAAATCCCACTCACCTCCCACTGGATCATCCAAAGGGCCTAAAATCACTAAAATAAGGAATCTGAACTATAGGGCTACCCCACTCCACACATATAAGTGGGGGGCATGGCAAGAGAGTGTCTTTTGCCTACATTGTTTTGAAAGGTCCCTCTTTCGTGTCTCAAAGTTGCAAGGTATGCACAGTTTTTAGTTAATTGTTTGACAAATCTGTGAAATTCAAATTTTTAGCCTTTTGTAAAAAACAATCATGTCTTTTTATTTAAATATTGTAAGGCTTTCCTAAAACATGTAGACATTCATAGCATGTTGGAATGGGTCCTCACAAACCTCTTGACGCACACTTTGATTATTGAAGTACCAATCCCTCCCCCCTAATTCCTATATTCATTTTAATGGATAATTCACATTACCCTAATGCAGTTTGCCAAGTCAGTAATTAAGCCAGAAACAAGACAGGCTGTTTCCTAAAATGCAAGCTGGTGTCAATGTTGGCTCCAGCAGGGAGCAGTGTGGTGTGCGGTTCAGTGCATTGCACTGCTTACTTGTTTTTGTTTTTTGCTTTATTTGAAGTGTCTTTCATGTCACTGCATAATAGCATGGTTCATCGTGTCGCTGTATCAGATGATCTTGGAGGTGGAGATGCTGGATGTGGAGGTCCTGGGCTGGTGTGCTTACACGGGGTCTGGGTTTGTGAGGCCAGTTGGATGTACTGCCAAATTCACTGAAACGCCTTTGGAGACGGTTTATGGTAGAGAAATTAACTTTCAATTCATGGGCAGCAGCTCTGGTGGACATTCCTGCAGTCAGCATGCCAATTGCACGCTCCCTCAAAACTTGCGACATCTGTGGCATTGTGCTGTGTGATAAAACTGCACATTTTAGAGTGGCCTTTTATTGTGGCCAGCCTAAGGCCCCTTTCACACGGGCGATCCGATCCAATCCGCCTGTCAGTTTTTCAGACGGACCTGATCGGATGCTCCAAACATCCCTATGGGGCAGCGGATGTCAGCGGTGACATGTTCGCTGACACCCGCTGCTCTCTGATCCGATCCTGTCCATGAAATCCGGACAGATTGAAACCCTATTTTCCATCCGTCTGGAGGATCGGATCGGATCATCCGATCTCCCCATAGAGGACAGCGGGGATCTGACAGCTCCGTCTCCACACACAGAGCGGAGATGGTGCTGTCATCCGCATGCTCAGCGGGGATCAGCGGATTGATCCCCTGCTGAGCAGAACAGAGTCCGTCCCATGTGAAAGGACCCCAAAGCCTCGTACACACGATCAGATTATCAGACGATCTTTTGTCCGTTTTTTGTTGCATGCTGGTCTCATGTCGAAAGTGAAGAGGTTACTGAAAAAAATTACCTTTTTGATGATATTCTAATTTTTTGAGATGCACCTGTTGCATTCAGAGGTTAGTAACACTTTAACCTCATCTCTTGCTCTAGTGACAACTCCAAAATTTTGGGTTTCTTGTCACTTTCTGTCTTGATTACATTGGTCACCAGGACAAATAGAGAGTGAATTCACTCAGCAGGGCACAGACAGCAAAAAAAAAAACTAATAGGGTTTCCAGCCATTCCCTCCCCAATCAAAAGTAAAACAAAGTTTTGGCTTTTCATAGATTTTTAACTCTTGTACAGAAAAGCCAGGTTAACACCCTGACTGTGCTGTCTGGCAATGAAGTGCAAAGCTCAGATCTGTCTGATAAAGTGTACGGAAAGCCAACACTTTTAGATTTGTTGCTATGAACTAAGCAACAAAGACTTTTTTAGGTTCAAGAAGTTTCTATAAATCTGTTCTTTACCTTCAAACTTTCACAGTTTTGTATTTCAATGCAAATATCACCCTATTGACATTTTGTATAAATTATTTATTTATTTTTTTGGTGAAGATGGCTTCCTTGTGGAGTCAAACTGACTTTACAATATATATTAAATTATAACTGTAATGCAACCTCTATGAGGGCCACTGATTCCTCACTCACTGTAGTGCTTTAGTGCAGCAGCAGCCAGGCACACAGCAGCATTCACTACTCTGACTCAATGAGTATTGCCTCTAGGTGTTGCCTTTTTTGCGGAGTAACTTGGATAGGATAGGGAGCTGTGGGATACTCCTGAATGCTGAACAGTAACACAGGAGGCCTTCCTCTCTGTGGCTACTTTTTAGAACAGTCCCCTAAATCAGTTTTCAGGGAAATGGACAGCACTGGGGCATAATAGACAATGTCCCAGGCCAAGCAAGCCTAAGCAAATGTGCACCAAGGGGTTAACAGTAGAGCGCAGTTACCCAGGTCCTGCTCCCAGGTTTGTAGTCACAAGTCCTCACACAGTTGGATGCCTTCCTCCTGCATCAGACAGAAATTTGAAAACTGTACTTTCCAGACTAATCCCTGAGTGAGATTCCCCTTCTTCTTTAGCCTTAGAGGTGTCTTTAAGTTGATACCCTCCCCCCCCAGCTTTGTGTCTGCAGGGACTTTTTGAGGTTCTTTGCAGGTGTCTGCTAAGTAACCTGGGAAGGCAATAGCCCTCCAGTCTGGGTCCTGGAACTGCTCAAGCCCCAGACTGTTTAGATTCTCTCCAGTCACATTCTAGGAACCCTTCCCCAGTGATTGGCTGGGACCTCATAAATATTCAGACTGTTCACTCAGCCTGCTTCACTCCTATGAAAATACAAAGCAAAGAAGAGGGCGCACCAGCCTAGCGCATTATCCTCAGCGAGTTTATTTAAATAAAGATAAAAATCAGCTACTCACAAACAATCGTAAAATTCAGGCACATCAATTCCATATATCTGGCTCTTGCCAGAAGATCAACGTCCTTTACTGGAAGCAGAGGGCTGACGCGTTTCGAGGCCGTGCCTCTTCCTCAGAGCCTGGAGGCCATGGTCAAGTCCGTAGTTTAAGTATGATGTGGAAGGCCAGGCCTCCACATGGCCCTTGGGGATGTGGGAGGAGATATCGCCCAAGTGGGCGTGACTACACAGCTGATTGCCCAAAATTGTTGCAGAACACAATTATAATTACAATATCACTTCACTAGCCCTAAGCAACCATTAATTCCACTGGTGAACTGTCCAATCAATCAAAACTTCCCATCTCATCGTAGACTGTACTGCACATATATCATACAGGCCAAATGTTATATTTAAGCTGGTGTAGTGAAACAGACCTGTGCATGTCTCGGTCCGAACCAATCAGAACATCACATCCTCCTCATGCAGTGACACAGGGACAAACCAGCGCATAGTGGAAAACAGACCATTACTTATGTATATCCAAAAGAGATGTGCATGCATACACTCTTTGTAGGTGGATAGTGTATGAAGTTACTATAGTCATACACTACAGACTGTTAGGGGTTACTGTGGTAAACTACTACTGTCAAGTGTGATCGGGGAAGGTAATCATACTAGGCACATTACCTGGTGGTCTAGTGGTGTCCACCACTGGCTTGGCTAACCGAATATTGGAAAGAGTTTACATCATAGTAGCGGAGCGGCGGTGGAACGCACGCCGCTCGTCCCGGAACTGGCTTGCGCACCACCGTATGACGTCACTTCCGCCCGTCCAGGCAGTGACGACTTCCGCCCGTCTCACTATCCGGGCGGTGGAACGCAACTTCCGGTTCTGGAAGGTAAGGGGAAGCCATCCAGTCAGAGGGCGCCCCCGGCAAGCCGTTCCTACGGCAACCACAAGGAGAAGACGAGTAAATGCTCCGCCCATAATGCATGCAGACTGTACCATACGAGCCAAAATGGAGCAGATCGGTGGACCATATGCAGAAGAATTTATATTTAGATACACAGTACAGAGTCTACTCTGGTGGAAATTACTTGGAGAGCTCACCAAAGGTGGAAACAATGGTGGTCACACATACTTGTAGTGATAGAAATATTCATACATAACATCAGATTAGGTAACCTGAACCAGTGAAATTAAAACCAATTAGTAATAACATTAATAACAATAATAACAATAATAATATCAAAATTATTAGGTACTTGTGCACCAATGATGTGACTTGCTGAGCCAAAATGAAATCACATATATAGATAAATAGGTAAAAAATTGCTCAAAATCCAATTACAATATATACAGTAATGAGTAAAAAATATATATATATATAAAATATTAAATTCATATAGATACTGGACTAAAATAATACATTGTATAAAATCTATATTAAAACCATATATATATGTGTGTACTTATAATGTGACTCGTTGAATATGGCGTGTAGAACCTTCCACGCGAATTTGCGCGTGCTATACCTCCTCTACAAACAGACCTTGGAGAATTTGGGAAACTTAACTCAGTAAGCCTGTACAAAACATTAGGTATGGGACCTATACTAAAGGCTATACACTTCAAATAAATTGAGGGGGGAAAAAGAAGATGGAATATCAATCAGTGTGTGTTTGTGTGTGCTAAATGCTGTGCACACACACATATGGAGAGAGGGAGAGGGGGGCGCACACTTACACATACGCCAGCCTAAACCTGTGCACACCAGCACATGCGTGTGGACCCCGAAAGAAAATGAGAGTAATACGATACTAGGATGGAGCCATAGGAAAGGGGCAGTAGTAGCTAGAACTGGTGCCGGGGGGACAGGAACACATACAGAAAGGAGGGAAAGGAATGCGCTGTAAAGAACTACAGTACGCCCTGGATTTCGAGATCTTCATTCAATCCCCCAGGGGACATAGACCCTAGGGTGAAGATCCAGTATGACTCCCTTCTGCACAACTTCTGAAACCTAGCCCCCTCATCAGGGTCCTTAGCTATTAACTCAATGCCAAAGACCCGTAGGCCCGTTGGATCCCCATCATGATGCTGCTCAAAGTGGCGAGGTATCGAATAGCTATTGCGGTCCTTCGTTCCTGTCTTCGTTTTCCTGTTCAGTATGCTGCACTTATGTTCACCAAACCTTACTCTAAGGGGCCGTATAGTACGGCCTACATAGAGTAGGTTACACGGGCAGACTATACCGTAGACTACAAAGTTGGTGCCGCAATTAATAAACTGCTTGATACTCCTACTGCGGCCATCCAACCCGAGGACCTCACTCTTTCTATGCCACATATATGAACAGGTTCCACAATTCCTCACTCCGCACCTAAAACTGCCCTTTTGGTCGAACACAGTGAACCACGGGTTACTCGGGGTAATACCACCGCGCTCCTTGATCTTCCTAACTTTACTGGGGGCAATCTGACTCCTGAGATCCCTAGGTTTTCTAAAGACCACCTCTGGGGCCGGGGGGAGGAGGGAACCTAAGACTGGGTCTTGTTTCAAGATGTTCCAATTGCGTTTCAGAGTACGCTGTATGCTAAAGGCTTTGTTGTTATACATAGTGCTAAACCTGGTGATCCTTGTTCCAGATGACTTAGCAAGCAATTTCTTGGGCTTGGCACCTAAGCATGCGTTCCTGGCTTGGATACCACCATCATTGGTACCCTCTCCCCCATAGTTTTGTAAATATTTGTTGTAGGCTTCGTCAATAAGACTAACCTGGTAGCCCTTTTCTAAGAATCTGCTTTTCAGTACCTGGCCCTGCTCTTCATAATCTGCGACCAAAGTACAGGTTCTTTGTAATCTGCAGAATTGGCCAAAAGGAACATTTCTAATCCAACTCGGGTGATGATTACTCTCCGCGTGGAGGTAGGAGTTCCCTCCACTCGGTTTGAAGTGTGTTTTAGAGATTATGCCTCCGTCCTGAGTAGCTCGCAGTTCAAGGTCCAGGAACACCAGATGGTTATCACTTACAACGTGGGTGAAGGATATCTCAAAGGGATTGCTACTGCAATGTGAGATGAACCCGTCCAACTCCTCACTAGTACCGTCCCAGATGATCAATATGTCATCAATATATCTGGAATATAAGGCCAAATGGGCTCTATAGGGATTATTATTCCAGATATACTGGTCCTCCCAGTACCCCATGAATAGATTGGCATAGCTTGGGGCAAATCGAGCTCCCATGGCTGTGCCTCTGGTTTGCCTGTAATATTCATCCAAGTATACGAAGTAATTGTGATTCAACGTGTATTCTATACAGTCAACCACAAACTTCGCTTGGAGGGGGTGTAGATTGCTAGTTTTTAAATAATGCTCAACTGCTGCAAGGCCAAAATCATGTCTAATAGACGTATACAAAGATGATACATCCAATGATACCCATTTATAGTGTTGCACCCATTGTATAGGTGCCAGGATATCGAGCATGTGTCCTGAATCTCTAACGTATGACGGTAGTGCCATCACTAGATCCTGCAGGAAGGAGTCGATGTAACTACCCAAATTGCTTGTCAAGCTATCAATGCCAGCTATGATCGGTCTACCGGGGGGATTGGTCTCATTCTTATGTATCTTGGGGATATGGTAAAAGTGAGGGGTTCTGGGATGCTGGACATACAGGAAGTGATATTCACTCTTCGTGATGATGCCTTTGGACAGTGCATCATCGAGAAGGACCTTGAGCAACCTTTTGTAGTCGCTCAAAGGATCCTTCCGGAGCTTTTCATACGTGGCTTCATCGCCCAATAGCCTGAAGGCTTCTGCTAAGTATGCAGACCTATCCTGTATTACCAGGCTGCCCCCCTTATCAGCTTGTCTAATAATGACATCATCCCTGCCCTTCAGTTCTTTAATCACATCCCCCACAGTAGGAGCCTCCTGGGTCAGGATATTACGCCTGAAATTGGACCTACTGTGGTCCCTTTTGGTGCATAATTGTCTAAGTTCCCCAAGGACTACCTCGTAGAAGACGGGAATAAAATTGCCCTTAGCCCAATGGGGAAAAAACGTTGACTTAGGCCTAAAATTAGTGTGGATGATGTCCTCGCCATCTTCAGATACGGGAAGTTCCATCGTAAAATCCTCACACCCCCCTTCCTGGAATAGGTCTTCTAAAATGGCGAGAGCTTCATCGTCTGTCACACAATTCTTAGGGGACTGAGTTGGTACTCTGGCCATTTCATTGCTACAGGGTTCCACCATGTCCTTTTTCATAGCATAATATCTTTGGACTGTTAGTCCACGGATGTACCTGTTCAAGTCTACAAAGAGGTTGAAGAGGTTAGGCTGGCTGTCTGGCGCAAAATTTAGCCCTTTTCGTAACAGGTCTAGTTCAGTCTCGGAAAAGACCGAAGCAGACAAGTTAAAGATCTTTATAGTTGACCTGCCAGCCATCACCTTCTTCCTCCTCTGGGCCTTCTTTCCTCCCCTCGAACCTCTTTCTCTTTCCCTTTGTTCCATCTTTCTTACTGACTGTCTTACAGGGAGCGAGTTTTGATATTTTGCTGCCGTGGGCGTGAATCCCCCCACAGCTCCTCTCCCTAAAAAACGGGAATCTGGCTGTTGATCCCCAACTGGTAAGTGGCCAGACTGGCGTGCGGGCCCGGGTCTATCACTGGTGTCTACCCTATTGGCCTCCAAACTGGCGAGGGGAGGTTCTGTGATCATATGATCAGGGACACCTCTATCCTCACAAGGGGCTAAATCAGATGTACTCTCTATATTGTTCCTTAGGGGGGCCTGATTACTGGACCCGACACTACCAACTTCTCTAATATCGTTAGGGTTACCATATCCCCCATTATAGACATTATTATGCCGTTGGTAGTGGCGTTTGTTCTTTTTCTTTTTCCTCTGGGATCTATTGGGCCTAAAGTGATTCGCATTATCACCTGCTCTGAGATCGTTATCTGTGGCCCTAATAATAAATGAATCCCTTTTCCAGTTTAACTCTCTCCCCTCCTGGTAATCAAGTCTGTCCCTCTCGAATTTACCTGATTTGCGACCAATTAGTTCTGTTTCGAAATTGACAATCTGGTCATTTACCTTGCCATCCCAACTACTAAAGGATGGCAAATCTACAAAGGGGGCCAGTTCTTCTTGTATGTTTTTCAACTCCTCACGGATGTTGTCCAGATTCCTTTTCCTTTGTGTCACAATAGATTCGAGGAGGATTTTATTGCACTCCCTTAGCTTATTGAGCCAATTGGTTTGTAGGTCCTCGTCTAACCAGAAGCAAGTCTTGGTAAGTCTGAGGCCTCTAGGAATCCTATTAACCTCAAGATACTTTTCTAATAGTAGGATGTCCCACCACTGCGTCATTTCCTTCTCCAAGGAATGTTTGAGTTTGTAAAATAAGGACACCATAGTGTCTTCTCTGTCCACAACCGCTGGAGCTTCTTTGTTCACCGTACTAGGTGCATGCTGCTTTTCGTAGGAATCGATGCTACTGCTGAAACCTCTAGCTAGGGATTGCCTCCTGAGTTCCCTTTCTTCCATTGAGAGGACCATCTTGTAGAGTCCTTTTACAACACAGCCAATCCAATGGATCACCAGAGTGCCTATTCCTCTGCTGCAGGAATCCCACTTGTGTATATTCCAAAAGAAGATGAGTGCTATATAGCACCCCCTTTTTTCCTGCGCTCGGAACCTGGTCCTCAGGCTGCCTCAATCCCGGAACTCGTGCTAATATTAGGCATCCATGATGGCTAGGCTTTGCTGCCCCTTACGACCAGGGCGGTCGACCAAACACTGAAAATACAAAGCAAAGAAGAGGGCGCACCAGCCTAGCGCATTATCCTCAGCGAGTTTATTTAAATAAAGATAAAAATCAGCTACTCACAAACAATCGTAAAATTCAGGCACATCAATTCCATATATCTGGCTCTTGCGCCCTCTTCTTTGCTTTGTATTTTCAGTGTTTGGTCGACCACCCTGGTCGTAAGGGGCAGCAAAGCCTAGCCATCATGGATGCCTAATATTAGCACGAGTTCCGGGATTGAGGCAGCCTGAGGACCAGGTTCCGAGCGCAGGAAAAAAGGGGGTGCTATATAGCACTCATCTTCTTTTGGAATATGCTTCACTCCTATGTTCTGGAGCTTTCCAGAAAGCAGCTAGAATCAATCATGTATTCAGCTTATGGGACCCTGATCAGCCCAAAGCAATCAGCCACTGCTCCACTGATCTTCTCTACAGTCTCCACTTTCACTTGTCCTGCTGCAATGCTTATATATACAGTGGGTACGGAAAGTATTCAGACCCCCTTAAATTTTTCACTCTTTGTTATATTGCAGCCATTTGCTAAAATCATTTAAGTTCATTCTTCTTCCTCATGAATATACACATAGCACCCCATACTGACAGAAAAACACAGAATTGTTGACATTGTTGCAGATTTATTAAAATAGAAAAACTGAAATATCACATGGTCCTAAGTATTCAGACCCTTTGCTCAGTATTTAGTAGAAGCCCCCTTTTGATCTAATACAGCCAGGAGTCTTTTTGGGAAAGATGCAACAAGTCTTTCACACCTGGATTTGGGGATCCTCTGTTATTCCTCCTTGCAGATCCTCTCCAGTTCTGTCAGGTTGGATGGTAAACGTTGGTGGACAGCCATTTTTAGGTCTCTCCAGAGATGCTCAATTGGGTTTAAGTCAGGGCTCTGGCTGGGCCATTCAAGAACAGTCACGGAGTTGTTGTGAAGCCACTCCTTCGTTATTTTAGCTGTGTGCTTAGGGTCATCGTCTTGTTGGAAGGTAAATCTTCGGCCCAGTCTGAGGTCCAGAGCACTCTGGAGAAGGTTTCTGTCCAGGATATCCCTGTACTTGGCCGCATTCATCTTTCCCTCGGTTGCAACCAGTCGTCCTGTCCCTGCAGCTGAAAAACACCCCCACAGCATGATGCTGCCACCACCATGCTTCACTGTTGGGACTGTATTGGACAGGTGATGAGCAGTGCCTGGTTTTCTCCACACATACCGCTTAGAATTAAGGCCAAAAAGTTCTATTTTGGTCTCATCAGACCAGAGAATCTTATTTCTCACCATCTTGGAATCCTTCAGGTGTTTTTTAGCAAACTCCATGCGGGCTTTCATGTGTCTTACACTGAGGAGCGGCTTCCGTCGGGCCACTCTGCCATAAAGCCCCGACTGGTGGAGGGCTGCAGTGATGGTTGACTTTCTACAACTTTCTCCCATCTCCTGACTGCATCCCTGGAGCTCAGCCACAGTGATCTTTGGGTTTTTCTTTACACCTCTCACCAAGGCTCTTCTACCCCGATAGCTCAGTTTGGCCGGACGGCCAGCTCTAGGAAGGGTTCTGGTCGTCCCAAACGTCTTCCATTTGAGGATTATGGAGGCCACTGTGCTCTTAGGAACCTTAAGTGCAGCAGAAATCTTTTTGTAACCTTGGCCAGATCTGTGCCTTGCCACAATTCTGTCTCTGAGCTCTTCAGGCAGTTCCTTTTGACCTCATGATTCTCATTTGCTCTGACATGCATTGTGATCTGGAAGGTCTTATATAGACAGGTGTGTGGCTTTCCTAATCAAGTCCAATCAGTATAATCAAACACAGCTGGACTCAAATGAAGGTGCAGAACCATCTCAAGGATGATCAGAAGAAATGGAAAGCACCTGAGTTAAATATATGAGTGTCACAGCAAAGGGTCTGAATACTTAGGACCATGTTATATTTCAGTTTTTATTTTTTAATAAATCTGCAACAATGTCAACAATTCTGTGTTTTTCCGTCAATATGGGGTGCTATGTGTACATTCATGAGGAAGAAGAATGAACTTAAATGATTTTAGCAAATGGCTGCAATATAACAAAGAGTGAAAAATTTAAGGGGGTCTGAATACTTTCCATACCCACTGTGTATATATATATATGTAGCAGGATTCCCAGCCGTTTTGCTGGATACTGGTCCCCCTGGGTCGCCAGGTACAACAAAAGTACCTTTGTGCATGTTTCTCCAAGTGTGAGCACTGAGAAAATGACCAGTCCTGTATCTTTGGGTTTTTGTACTTATTGAGAACTTGGATGGGAGAAGGGAATGAGTGGGATACTCCTTTGGCTCAACTATGCACATATTGCTAGGGACAACTGAAAAATACCGATTGGCGCTGACTTGATTCTGGCTAGATGCCGGTCATCGCCGGTTGACGCTGGTTAACGGTGGCTTGCTGCCTGTTAACTCCAAATTGACTTTGGACTGCTTATTTGCATAAAGAAGTCCTCTTTGAGCTCCCTTAAGCACTCCTTGCTAAGGTAGCTACTTGTACTACTGCTGCGCTGCTGAACACTTCAGGGCCTACACCGGCGCCCACTTTCACACACTTATCTTCAGGGCTTAGACTCTGGCACCCCCTTTCTAAGCCTTCTCCACAGGTTAGCTGGCTCCTGGATCCCTCTGACCTTCTGGAGTGGTCCCCTCTCCTAGGCAGACCCCTGGGCAATTTTAAGTAATTACGATACTGTTTTTCCTGGAAACTTCTGCCCATCAGCTCCACTCGGTCCACAGCACACTGGATCCCTCTCTGCAGCTCAGCTCAACCTTTGTCCTCTAGGCCGACTGCCCAGGACACCCTCATTAGCGCTGACAGGAGGAGAGACAGCCATTACCCTCCTCCTGGGACTCTGCTTCCCGCCAAAGACGCTTTGTCACATGCTCCCCTCAGACTTATAGCTCATCCCAGGGTGCATTGTGGCAAACTCCGCCCACTGAGATAGCCACAAGCCCTGGTGTGCTATTTGCTAGGTTTCCTCCACTGTCCAATAAGAGCCCTCATTGGAAACTGTGGGGAGACTCCCTAGGTACAACAGGTCACACCTGGAAACATGTGACAGCCTAACTAAATGATCAGGCCCCCCTGATATGCAGACAGGGCCAACTATATGTTTTTTCCTAGCAGGGTGCTACATATATATTTTAATTTCCAACAATAAACTTCTCATACTTGCTCCATTTTGTCTACTAAAGCTAAATTCCAGGTATGGGTATTTTATACTTGGTTACATTGGTTCGGCCTCGTGGGGACACACCCTGGGGGTGCACCATAGTAGAATACTACCGAGAATGATGCCAATGTCAAGCGATACTGGAGCATGACCAAAAAAAAAATGGTCATGCTCCAGTACCGCTCATACCTCTGGATTGCAGTTGCTCCATCCAATATCCTGGACAATTTTACAATCTGCGCTTGAGATCCACAAGTGGGGATTCCTAGGCATTTCCGTGTGGAGCAGTCTGAGGACATTTACCAATATCTGTGATCCAGTGACGCTGCAGAAGTTCCTATCATTCAGTACCGAGGACACCTGTACATTCAGCCTGTATGACCCATTTGCTCTACAGTATTTTGGGTCCATACCATCTGGTGAGCATATCTGTATTCTTTTGGTGTATGATTTATCACCCGTTCAAGTCACCATTTTCCTGTGTGGGATCTATTACCCTTAACAAGTCACAATTTTTACCTTCATGGACTTATTGGAGTCTTCTTTGAATAATTTTCTTTGATTGTTCATGCATATATGTGTGTATAGTCATTTGTGCACATTTACTCACTTATTTAGCGCTGTACTATATATATATATATATATATATATATATATATATATATATATATATATATTTGTTACCATCACTGTCGATTGGAGTGCTAGCAGCTATTTCACCTTGTCTTATCACTGAGATATGTTTTTTGGGTTAGCGCACTTTTGATATACCATTTTTTTCATCATGTAAATGGCCAGAAGACTGCTGCAAAAATAATATCAATGCTGGGAATGTTGGAAAAATAATTATGGTAGGTGCAATGGGGAGGTAGTGAATGGATTACAATAACTGGAATTAGGCTTTAAAGCTGATATTTAGTTTTGTGTGGAGTTTACCTTTAATATTAGCATATGTGTAAATACTTCATTGTGCCGCTGCTTCTTCTGAATTTCTAACATGTTTTCACCGAGATGCTTCTCTGATAACCCTCATTTTAAATAAATTGCAGGGAAAAAAACATGTCACGTTTACTCTATATAAAATCTGTATTGTCAGTTCATAGTTGACATGATTTCTTGTTGGCGTTCTCAGTACAGCATAGAGAACATGGCCTGTCACAACAATGGAGCTTCTGCAGCATCTCATTCACTGTAGCAGTGACACCAAACATACAGGAAGATTTAAAGTCCAGCTCCAGGCAAATAAAAAATGATCCTTTGCTGTGGGGTTGTTCCCGCACTCCAAGGGTTATTTGCTCATTTATGTCTAGAGCACGTGTCAAACACAATGCCGACTCACGGGGCCAAATCTGGCCCGACAGGTCATTTCATGTAGACACATATTCGCCAGCACACAATGGATCTTGCAAAAGCAGTCCAAAAAGCTTTATTGCAAAGAAGATCACATCAAAAAAAATCTAGTGCAAGGTTTCGGAGCCATGCAGGACCCCTTCGTCAGGCATGTGATACAGTGCAAATTGTGAACAGAGAATATATAAGAACATACCACCAATCAAGAACTGTGCAGTTTAGTGACACTCATGTGACTCATTTCATGTGACCTCCCACCCAGGGCTTTTTTTGTGTCCCAATACATTTTTTTTATTGGACACAAAAACAAAACAATTAAGTACTAAACTGTACAAATAAATATTAAAGAACGGGGTTACAATGGGGATTATCATAGCCATCATATTCTGATCATACCACGACTAAACAATATTAAAGCGACTGTCCACCACCATCTCCATGTGGAGAGGTAATATAGAGATGTGTGAAAGGAGCAAAGTGCTGTGATTGAGGTTGTCCATTCACTATAGGAATAGTAAGCAGTACTAGCATGTATGGAAATTCAGGACTATTCAGGACTATTAGTCATATATTATTCCAAAAAAAGAAAGAGGGGGATGGGATGCTCTAAAAACAGCTTTGTAAAATTAAACAAAAAAATGCCAGTGCTAAACTGAAGAACATCATGTTTCCATGCCTAAACTAGGCTAGAGGTAGTCCTGTAGCCCCCATCAAAGCATTCACGAGGAGATAAAAAAAAAAATTAAAAGATGGAGAATAAAGAGGATAAAAGGTGGAAAATAAGATGAGAGAGAAAAGGAGAAAAAGAAATATACAGCCTATCACCACGTTCCAGAACGATCCCCCCCATCCCATTTCTCCTGGGGACTGGAGGTATCTAATCCAGGAGCTCTCAACCTTTTCAAAGCGGTTGTTGTTTTTCACGAATGATGCTAGCCAATTTTTCATTAATCATGATCCAGGGGATTTTGTTTTTTTCTAACACTAGATTTATAACAGGAGCTTTCCATGCTTGCGCTATGGAAAACTACCAGAAAACTACTCTCTCTACACAGTGGCGGAGCTAGACTTTTAAAACAGGGGTGGCAAAGGGGTGGCAAGGTATTATTTTGGGGGGTCAATATACAAAGTGTTCAATTACACTAAAAATACATTTCCTGTGTGTGCTGCCGCGTTATGTTTTGTTTTGGAGCCGTTTGGAGCACAAAGGAGTTGCTTGTCAGCTTAACCAATGAAAAGTGTAGCAGCAACAAGTCCCCCATATAGACCTCCCCCTGTACAGTAGGCCAGGGTAAGGTGAGGTCCCATCCCCCATATAGATCCCCCTTAAAGCATGCCAGGGTGAGGTGAGGTCAGAGGACCTCACCCTGGCCTACTGTTCGGGGGAGATCAATATGGGGGACAGGACCTCACCTCATCCTGGTCTACTGTAAGGGGGGGATCTATATGGGGGACGGAACCTCACCTCACCCTGGGCTGCTGTAAGGGGGGATCTTAATGGGGGACCTCACCTCACCCTTGCCCCCCATATAGATCCCCCTTACAGCAGGCCAGGGTGAGGTGAGGTCCCCCATATAGATCACCCCCTTACAGTCAGCAGACCAGGCGAGATGACCAGAGACTGCGGATCTAGTACAGGAGATGACCAGAGACTGCGGATCTAGAACAGGAGATGACCAGAGACTGCGGATCTAGTACAGGAGATGACCAGAGACTGCGGATCTAGTACAGGAGATGACCAGAGACTGCGGATCTAGAACAGGAGATGACCAGAGACTGCGGATCTAGTACAGGAGATGACCAGAGACTGCGGATCTAGTACAGGAGATGACCAGAGACTGCGGATCTAGTACAGGAGATGACCAGAGACTGCGGATCTAGTACAGGAGATGACCAGAGACTGCGGATCTAGAACAGGAGATGACCAGAGACTGCGGATCTAGTACAGGAGATGACCAGAGACTGCGGATCTAGTACAGGAGATGACCAGAGACTGCGGATCTAGTACAGGAGATGACCAGAGACTGCGGATCTAGTACAGGAGATGACCAGAGACTGCGGATCTAGTACAGGAGGTGACCAGAGACTGCGGATCTAGTACAGGAGATGACCAGAGACTGCGGATCTAGTACAGGAGGTGACCAGAGACTGCGGATCTAGTACAGGAGATGACCAGAGACTGCGGATCTAGTACAGGAGATGACCAGAGACTGCGGATCTAGTACAGGAGGTGACCAGAGACTGCGGATCTAGTACAGGAGATGACCAGAGACTGCGGATCTAGTACAGGAGGTGACCAGAGACTGCGGATCTAGTACAGGAGATGACCAGAGACTGCGGATCTAGTACAGGAGATGACCAGAGACTGCGGATCTAGTACAGGAGATGACCACAGACTGCGGATCTAGTACAGGAGATGACCACAGACTGCGGATCTAGTACAGGAGATGACCACAGACTGCGGATCTAGTACAGGAGGTGACCAGCTAAGTAACCATTTTAAAATTCTACCTTACAGCAATGTACACAGATTTTACATATGACTATCAGTGCTGCCCTATATGCAAAATACAAAGTGCTCTTGGTGCATAAATGATATAACAAATATCATACAATAAATCATCAAAGTGTCATCATGATCATAGAATCACATATATAAAATGTATAAAAGTATATAAAGTGCCAAGTGATACTCTAAAAAAAATATATAAATAAATACTGTGCAATTCTTGTGCTATCTCTAGTCCCGCAAAGCCCTTGGATACAGTCACAAAAATAAGGTGCAAAATATTCATTAAGGTGCCTAGTGATTCTCTGCAGGAAATATAATAATTATAAGAATATGTCACTCTAGTGCTATCAACAGTCCCAAAAAGTCCTTGTGCAATGAGCAGGTGCAAAAAAACATAAAGTGCCAAATAAGTGATGCACTACAAGCTTAAAATCAGGTAACCATGTTTACTTCCTCGTGGAATCCAGTGGAATATCACCCTTGCTGTGTTCCTGTGTGCACCCGCCTACTTGCCATCCGGAGTCCTAGAGGAGAGAGGTCTCAGTAGCATAAGGCTTCATACATAGAAGGTGGTCTTGTGGGTGCTATATCTCTGGCGATCAGGTAAGTGGGGTGAAGAGAGAGGAGAACACAGTGGAGCCCCTAGCATTGGGCATTTTGTTTTTTTTTTTTGCACCTTCTCATTGCACAAGAACTTTTTGGGACTGTTGATAGCACTAGAGTGATATATTCTTATGATTTTGCATATAGGGCAGCACTGATAGTCATATTTAAAATCTCTATTAAAGGTATCCCCTTTTTTTGTCAGCAGCAGCTCAGATTAGCACACTATTGATTTTGAGCACATTTATTAATACACATTCCTGAGTGCAGGTAACTTCACACATTTTGTCAATTTAGCAATGTACACAGCTATAATGTTGGTAAGCAGGTCAGGGTTAGAATAAAAATCCAAAAGCAGTCAATTTGGAGAAGGACCTACCTAGCCAGCCTGTCTCACCACCTGCTGTCCTGTGAGGTCCGGGGGCGGGGCGCTCAGAGGTCCGGGGGCGGGGTTCCCATTTCAGCTCCGAGTCTCAGAGTGTATTCCTCCCCTATCACCTCCCACACACACAACCCCCCTCCAATCTTACCCTAGATTCCTCCAGCTCAGCAGTACTACAGTGTGAAGCAGACAAGTCCATACGTTCCAAGCCGCTGCATATTGTTCTCCTGCCCTCTCTCCTCCTTGGAGAGCCCTCCAAGACCGGATCGCTTCTCTATCCAGCAGCAGGCACACCATGTGTCTGCTCCGGATCACAGCCCGATATGCCCGAATTGTCAGTCCGCCCTTGAGCACAGCTGTGACAGCTAATTCAAGGGAAATGTTTTCAGCGAGCAGGGTGGCAACAGGGGTGGCAAGGACTTTGTCTGGGGTGTCAATTGCCACCCCAGCTAGCCCTCTGGCTCCGCCACTGTCTCTACATAGCGCACCCCTGAACTCTGCACTGTGTGCATAGTGCACCCCTGAACTCTGCACTGTGTGCATAGCTCACCCCTGAACTCTGCACTCTGTGCATAGCGTACCCCTGAACTCTGCACCATGTGTAGCGCACCCTTGAACTCTGCACCCTGCGTGTAGCGCACCCTTGAACTCTGCACTCTGTGCGTAGCGCACCCCTGCACTATGTGCGTAGCGCACCCCTGACCTCTGCATTCTGTGTGTAGCGCATCCCTGAACTCTGCACTATGTGCATAGCGCACACCCCTGAACTCTGCATTCTGTGTGTAGCGCACCCTGAACTCTGCACTATGTGCGTAGCGCACCCCTGAACTCTGTGCGCAGAGCACCGCTAAACTCTGCACTCTGTGTGTGTGTAGCGCCCACTGAACTCTGCACTCTGTGTGTAGCGCACCCCTACAATCTGCACTCTGTGCGCAGCCCATCCCTGAACTCTGTGCGTAGAGCACCCCTAAACTCTGCACTTTGTGCGCAGCCCATCCCTGAACTCTGTGCATAGAGCACCCCTAAACTCTGCACTTTGTGTGTAGCACCCCCTATTATTCAATGTAGTTCAGTGGGGGAGGGGGGCATGGTTGAGTTCCTGCACCTATTCTCTGAGGAAAAAAGTAATGGATACATTTATATAGTCTTACAGATACAACAGGCCCTTTGAGGGCAACCATAATGCTGATGCGGTGAGTTTGACACCCCTGATCTAGAGGAACAATAAAAGGAGATATACTTAAATGATCCTCTGATCCTCCCCACAGTTAGACTGGTCCACCCTTGTTTCTGCTCTAACAGTCAAGACTCCCGATGTCATAAAGACCAGAGCAGGGTCCATAGCCCTGCTCTGGACATGAGGATGTCAAAAGACAGTCTACCGCCAGATTGTGGGAAAGCAATGCCTGCTGGGGAAGTGGAGGATCAAGTAAGTAAAACTGTTTCTACTCCCCCCTGGACAAAATGACCTATTACCATCCCCATTACAAAGGATCTTTTTTTTTCTGCCTCTCTGGCTCTAAATGCTCATTCACATGTGGATTTTTTGTTCCTTAGACATTCGTACAAACAGATATTATTTCTAATAGTGCTACATTCATCCAAGTTATATAGTCATGTGTTTTCATGAGTACAGCTGCCACCATACTGTATATACAAATAAGGAATGCTGCTAAACCCTGAGCTCATTCCATAACCATCATTTCAGATGAAAGATACCAGTTTATGTAAAAAAAAAAATGGTACACATATGTACAAGAATTAAAAAAAAAAAAAAACAGCTATGTGGGTCTACTCAGGTAAATCGTTTTTTTTTTTTTTTTAAAGGGGTTCTAAAGGCTCAAGGTTTTTTCCCTTCATGTATTCTATGCATGAAGGTAAAAAAAACCTTCTGTGTGCAGTTCCCCTCTCAGCCCCCCCCCCCCCCAATACTTACCTAAGCCCCATCATGATCCAGCGATGTGCACAAAAGCCTCAGCTCTCCGGGTACTCTCTCTCTTCAATGGCTGAGACAGCAACGGGAGCCATTGGTTCCCACTGCTGTCAATCACAGCCAGTGAGCCAATGAGGAGAGAGAGGGGGCGAGGCTAAGCCACGGTTCTGTGTATAAATGGGCATGCAGAGCAGGGACTCGAAGGCAAGCCTGTTCGGATGCCCCCAAAGCAAGCTTGCTCTGAGGGCACTTGACAGGAGGGACCAGGAGCGCCGGCAGGGGACCCCAGAAGAAGAGAATCGGGGCTGCTCTGTGCAAAACCATTACACAGATCAGGTAAGTATGGCATGTTTGGTATTTTAATTGAAAAAAAAATGTTTACAATCACTTTAACAGACCAAAAGGGAGAAAATAAGCAAAGTTCATTGTTAAGGTTTTATACACTTAAAGTTTTCATTTTAATACAAATGCGTTTTGAGTGGAATGACCCTTTAAAGCTGGACTCGGGTCTAAATTAATACGGTCTATGTACAGGAGAAAATATGCATTTCTTCCTGATCTCTGCAGTAATCGAGCATGAAACAAGCAGGGGCGTAACTACAGGGGTTGCAAGGGTTGCAATTGCAACCGGGCCCCATGCTGAAGGGGGGCCTGTGCAGCTCCCCTGTACACCTGGATAGGAGGGTGCGGCGGGGGCAGCATGTAGAGAAATCACTGCCCTCCTTTTTCCTCCTGTAGCTGCAGGAGGAAAATGGAGGAGATTGGTTCCTCTATATGCTGCCCCCGCCACTCCTCCTATCCAGTTCACTTGTGTTCTGCTGTCTCTGGGCCCCTGTGTGCTCCCCTGGTTCCCCTCCCCCCCCCCCCACTGTGCTGCCTGCCCCCACTATGCTCCCTCCCCTCTCCTGCTGGCTTCTGCAGGAGATGTGTCACAATAGAGAACCAGGAAGGGGTTGGTAAAAATGTAATTTACCAGCTCCTTCCTTTTCTGAATGGACAGAGTCATAGTCAGTAACATTGTAAAAACATTAAATAAAATGATAAAAAATAATACAATACAATTAAAATACCAAAAATAAAAACTACTGACACCAGTGGTTGAACTTCTGGGATCGCAAAGGTCACACTTGCGACCGGGCCCTGGCATTCCACCACCGTGGGGAGGCCCCAAGATGGCAGGAAGGAAGCCAACTGCAGAACTTGTGAAAGGGTCCCGCTGCGGGACCTTAATAAAGGGCCCCGCAATGAGAGTAGAGGGCCCAGGATCAGTGGGAAGAGCCCCAGGCTTGAAGGGAAGGGCCCCGGGCCAGGGGTCCGGGAGGCCCTTCATGGTTTCTTGCACCGGGGCCCTGAAGGTTCTAGTTACGCCTCTGGAAACAAGCATTGTATTTTTCCTCTGTGCAGGAACTTCTACCGCGCCATGCACAAGGTGACTCCTGTGGTTTTCTGCAGGCAGCCTGTAGTGGGCGGTGTTTCTGGGACCCTCCCCCCCCCCACAGCTCTGCTTTCTGTACAGGCAATATGCAGCACGGTGAGGATCTCACCATTACTTTTACAAGGTAATATTTGAGTTGCAAAGGCATTTGGTTCCCACAAAATGGTTTTGTGTCCTTTGTGGCTACTGGGGAATACAATTAAATGAAAGTTCGGCTTTAAATGTGATCTTGACTCTATTAATATGAACAGAATCCTTTTTCCTATTCTTTTCTTATTGAGCAATATACGATTTTGAATTTTTTAATATAAAATCCAAAATATAAGTGTTATTCTTTATTATAATTAACTTCATTATAATTTATATTGTAATGTGAGTTTGACTCTGCGGGGAAACCATCTTAACTAGTAAAAAAAAAAAAAAGAAATGATATGGTTATTACAAAAATGTTAATAGAGTGATATTTGCATTTAAATACATAACCGTGAAAGTTTAAAGGTAAAGTATAGACTTAAAATATGGTTGAACCTGAAAGTTTCTGTGTTGCTTAGTTTAGAGTAACCAATCATATTTCAACTTTTTAACAAGCCAACTAAATATAGTATAACAACTAGGAGTTTGTTGTTAGGGGTTCAGTTCACCCCATAGGTGTGCGCAGCCTATTGCATTAGGGTGTGCACCCCAAAGCTCAAACACACATGTATACTGTATATACCAGGGGTCTTCAAACTATGGCCCTCCAGTTGTTCAGGAACTTCATTTCCCATCATGCCTAGTCATGTCTGTGAATGTCAGAGTTTTACAATGCCTCATGGGATGTGTAGTTCCGCAACAGCTGGAGGGCCGTAGTTTGAGGATCCCTCGTATATACTGATAGTGTCAGCAGAGCAGTGGGCAGTGTCAGTAGGGCAATGGCAGGTGCCAGTTTTTATTGTTTTTTCATACATTTATTTATTTATTTATTTTACATTTTTTGAAACATCAGGGGCCTAAACAGAGTGAATATATGCCAGACAGGGTGATTAGGGTGTGCCCAGGCACACCTGGCACACCCTGTGCGCACGCCTATGGTCCACCCAAAGTTGATACTTGAGATTGGTGGGCCATGGTGGGCTCAGTCACAACATGGCTTCTTATAGGTCTTGGATATACCTACAGTGAAACCGTTCTGCCTTAATTCCTCACTCTGTTCCTGACCACCTGTTCTGGGTGTTCTAACCCTACTTAATGTGTTTCTGCACCACTTGGTACATTCTCCAGGATATAAATTAAATAAAAAATCCAACAAGGAGAGTGGGGACACATCATACTGGGCACATCGGGTGTCCAGGGACAGGAACTCAGAGATCTTACCAATAGAGTCCCAGAGAGATAGGAACAACTGTCAAAAGGTTTATTTCTCCAGCATCTGCCAAGAACTGAAATATCAATTTTGGGGGCGGACAGATGTCCGCAATAACCATCCCTAATTTATTATCTTCCATGCTGGATTTACAGAAAATCTATAGAGTTCTTTCATTGATGACACATGTTGGCTATTCCACAAATTTGCCTTCATTTGCTATGTGACTTTCACATTTTACTTTCTTGCATGCCTTATTTGAGGACTGTCTGTCACACAGAATTTTTAGATTCTTTATCTAGTCATTCTGTTCATATCATCAGTGCAGTCAGCAACCCTCACACCAGTGAGGTCGCATCTTCCACCTATTTTTTTCATTCAGGGCGGTCTCCAGGCTGGGATTTGCAGTGTGTATTGTCAGGCTGAGTAAAGTTGTTTGAGGAAGTGGTGTCACCATTGTTCCGCTTCTTGTTTTTGCACCTTAAAACCCCCTCTGCCTCCCCTCACACCTACCTAATCCCTGACCATATATCCAAGAACAATACCACTCTTCTAAACCTAAGCATCCATCTTCAACACCACTTCATGAATTTAAGGGCTCACGTGCGATTGTCTTCTGTTAAACAGAGCACTGCAAAGGGGTGTAACAGTGTGCCGAGGGCCCCAAGCCCTCCATCTAATAGGTGCACAGTTAGTCCATTATATAACCACTTGCCGACCGCCGCACGACTATTTACTGCGGCGGTCAGCCCCTCACAGGCAAAGTGACGTAGTACTACGTCGCTAGCCTGTGAGGCTCTAGTGAGCG
The DNA here is from genome assembly GCF_965119305.1 of Pelophylax lessonae. NCBI lineage: Eukaryota > Metazoa > Chordata > Amphibia > Anura > Ranidae > Pelophylax > Pelophylax lessonae. Next base: position 620,287,550 of record NC_138770.1, read on the forward strand.
AGCGTGCGCCGCTGGAGGCGCGCTCCCACTCGCTCACGGACCATCCCGCGTGTGTGAGCGGCAGACCCGATGTCCGCCGGTCACTCGCGATCGTCGGTTACACCAGGAGAAAGGCAGGCGGCTAATGTAAACAAAGCCGCCTGTCATTCTCCCCTGTGTAAAAGCACAGATCATACGGTCCTGCTATGTAGGACCGTTGATCTCTGCTGTTACATCACAAGCCACATCCAATCACAGTTAGAAGCATGCCCCTAGGGACACACTTAACCCCTCCCTCTCCAATAAAGTTAACCCCGTCCCTTTCAGTGTCATTTTTACAGTAACCGTGCATATGTATAGCACTGATTACTGTAGTAATGTCACTGGTACCCCCAAAAGTGTCAAAAATGTCAGTCAAGGGTCTGATCTGTCCGCCGAAATGTCGCAGTCCCGCAAAAAAAAATCACAGATCGCCGCCATTACTCGTTAAAAAAAAAAAACAATAAAAATGACAAAAATCTTTCCCTTAGTTAGTAAAAGCAATAACTTTTGCGCAAACCAATCAAAATACGCTTTTTGCGATTTTTTTTATACAAACATATGTAGCAGAAAACAAGTTGGCCTAAAATGTTAAAAAATTTAGATTTTTAAATTTTTTGGGGGGGAATTTCATATAAAAAAAATGTGAAAAATATTGTTATTTTTGCAAAATTGTTGCATTTTTTGGTTTATAGCGCATGATCAAAAAATCGCACAGGTGATCAAATACCACCAAAAGAAAGCTCTGTTTGTGGGAAAAAAAAGGACGTCAATTTCATTTGGGTACAGCGTCGCACGACTGCGCAATTGTCCGTTAAAGTCACGCAGTGCCAAATCGCAAAATAGGCCCTGGTCAGGAAGGGGGTAAAATCCTCCGGGGGTTAAGTGGTAAGAGAATGCATATCACATCATCATCAGCGAAATTACCTTTTTTGAACTATACTCAATCCATAACATGGACCCTCTGCAAGTTTTGTTTTTCAAGGGCCTCTATCCCCCTTACTGAAGAAAAGCATAAACACTCAAAAAAAGCACCTCTGGCAGTTAAAGTTGAAGTAAAAATCGACTTTTTAACTTGTACCTACAGTGCAAGTTTAGGAGATATTCACTGCACCTACAGGTAAGCCTTATTATAGCAGACATCCCAACCTGCAAAAACTCATTTCAGGGAGGTGGCAAAGTCATTTCAGGGAGGTGCCCCCCACGCACGCCGCCGCACCCCCCCCCCTCCTTCCAATTTAACACAACCAGAGAATAATAAAATGAAATCAGTATACCTGGTCGCTGGTACTGGTCACTGGTGCTGGTGTAGGGGGTCAGCCCCTTGAATGACTAACTTCACTACACTGTAGTTCTATTGAGAAATTCCCACAGACTGTCATGCATCTTCCAGCCACAAGAGGTCACTGTTGTTGCTTTAGGTGAAGGGAGGAAGCAGGAAGTTCCAGGAAGTGTGTGGTGTTCGGTCTCTATGGCTGTGCTGAGCTGAGGAAAGGTACTGGATGCTGTGGCCTTGAGAGGGATATAGACTGTATAATCCTGGGACAGAACAACAGGATCTTGCCAGAGGAGACAGAACTGAACTGTGATACAACGGACAGTAGCTGAGAACCAGAGAAAGAGAGGAGAGAACATCCCAGAGCACCTCAAGCAAATTACAGAGCAAGGGGCCAGACTGCAGTGACCTCCAAGTGACAGAACAAGATAAACTACTTGCAAAGAAACCCAGACCAGTGCATAAGAGACTGCAGCTACAGACAGCAAGGGACAGATCCAGAGACCTGACTGCATCCACCATCACAGAGACTGAGATAAAGCAGCTGTACCTACAGAACTGTGAGTTGCACCGGTGCTAACCTGTGGTAGGGCATAGAGCAGGTTTCTGTAGACAGAGCGTTGCAGCAACGTGTCCCGGTTAGCGGGAATCAGATAGGATCATATAACAGAGTAGCCTGTATCTCTGTGTGTGCGTTGGCGGGAACGCCATTTTAAGTATCACGTTGCAGTTAACTTTGCTGTAAACCTATGTAATCTGTTTTTACTGTTAACATCATTCTCCGGCCATTATACTCTGTTGGTTAATAAAGCCGGTATCTGCTTCAGCCTCTCTGTCTGTTGTACCGTACTTGAATTCTGCATTGCGGTCCCCTACTCCTCTGACCGCTACAAGTGGCGCTGCGAGCAGGGTACGGTTACAGAGATGGAGGCGGCTGAAGGAAATGTGCATGATGCTAATGTGAGTACCTCAGGCAATGGTGGAACCCCTGCAAGGGCCCTCCCTATGGGCATGCTGTTTAACTTGCTGCCAAAATTTGATGGCAAGAACATGTCACTGTCAGACTGGGTGACAAGATTACAGAGCGCTGCAAGAATTTACAATGTCAGCCCAGAGTTACAGGTAGAAATCGCTTTGGCTGCCCTGGAGGGTGAGGCCCGAAAGAATGTGTTTCTACAATCAGAAGCCACACGCAGCACCTTGCAAGAGATTGTGCGATTTCTGGAAGAAATATACGGTGAAACAGCTAGTGCGGGCCACCTCCGGGCGAAATTCTTCTACCGGGTTCAGCAAGAAAATGAAGGGGTCTCACAATATGCGATGGCTCTACAAGAAGTATTGGCTGAGGTACAGAAAAAGGAGGCAGACAGAGTATCTGGCATGGGATCTGCCGACCGAATATTGCGGGAACAGTTTATTCTGGGACTCTTCAGCTCTCCCCTGAGACAGGTTCTGCGGGAGCGAGTCAGGGTGGACCCTACTCTGAACTTTCGGCAAATATTGGCGGAGGCTGTGGCACGCAGTAAAGAAGAAAGTTATGCCTCCGGAGTGATACGGACCCAGACCGCCACACCCTTTGGGGTTGTGGGGAAGGAAGAGGTCCTAGTTAAAGTGGTACAAGACCTGCAAAGCTCCCTGAGTGCTATGCACGAAAAATTGACACAAATGGAAAGGCGAATGGAGTCGAGCTATTCCCCTGGGGCTGCCTATCCGGCCCAACAAGCGCCCTATCAGATTGCCCCACTGGTTCCTACACCACAGCATCCTTACCCGAGTTCACCGTCACACCAAGTTCCTCAATATCTTCCAACAAGGCCAGCCAGGGCGCCTCCCGCGCGCAGGCGGAGAGACTATCGTCCAGGGACACAGTGCTGGCGGTGCGGAGAAGGAGGACACTTCGCCAGAGAGTGTCAGAGTGATCTATCTAGACGCTCAGAGCCGGCGTTAAACTACCGGCCCCCGCAGTAGTGGGGCGTACTGCGGGGAGGGTGGAGAGTCAAGACACCCAACACAGCTCTGAACACCTGGTCGCAGGGTGCCCCGTCATACAAGCTGAATTTGAAGGAATTCCAGTCAACTGCTTAGTAGATACCGGATCACAGGTGACGACCATGCCTGAGTCATACTTCAATCGTTACTTCCAAGCACTGGCTAAGCCAGAACGAGAGACATTGGTCCGAGTTACAGCTGCGAACCATCAGCAAATTCCGGTCACGGGAGTCGTGTGGATGAACGTACGGCTGTGTGGACAGGAAGTGGGAAGAAAAGGCATTCTGCTGGTCCCCGAGACGTTCAAGGAGGATGTACCGGTGATAATGGGCATGAATATTCTACGAGAATTGGATCAGATCATGTTCACTAAACGGGGACCTGGCTATTGGAAGCAAGCCACCCCACACAAACCCACGCAAAAAGCTTTCCAACGGTTGATCCGGTTCTGTGGGACACAGAAGAGTGTCCCAGTACACCAGTCTGTGGGAACTATCCGAGTGCCGGGAAAGGCGACCCTCAGTCTTCCTCTGGGTCGGGAGACTATACTGACACTGCCTGTGGGAACCTTCCGCAACCTTGAAGGTATGGAGGTGATCATCGAACCAGGGGGTCTAGGAGAACTAGGTCAGGATGCCCTAGTGGCCCGGACACTGGCAGTGGTCCAGAATGGACGAGTACCCATAAGAGCTGTGAATGTGGGACATCTGGAAGTCGCTTTGGCACCTGGAGTAGAACTGGCCCGTGTGTACTTACATCGGGGAGAAGTGCTAAGTCGGGAAGAAGTGACTTTAGCTCCAACAGGCAATGCTGCATGGACACTGGCAGTTACTGCCCGACCCGAAGAGGCTCCGACCCCAGAATGGAATGGGAGAACCATTGTGGACCAAATGGAGATAAATGTGAAGAATCTCGGTCCAGACCGTTTGCGGGCGGTTGAAGCCATGCTGTGGGAGAATCAGGCTGCGTTTGCCCGCCATGCCGATGACTTTGGCTGCACAGATGCTATCACACATGAGATACCGACCGGGGACGCTGCCCCAATCCGGGAGAGGTATCGACAGATCCCACCCAAGTTGTACCAGGAAGTGAAGACATTGTTGAAACAGATGATAGATTCAGGAGTGGTACGAGGTAGTCAAAGTCCTTGGGCAGCCCCAGTGGTGCTTGTCAAAAAGAAGGACGGCACTATTCGATTTTGTGTGGATTATCGGCGGTTGAATGCATGCACCACACGAGACTCATACCCTCTGCCACGCATCGAGGAGTCCCTGACAGCCCTAGGGCGGGCTAAATACTTCTCCACCCTGGATCTAGCAAGCGGGTACTGGCAAGTACCGGTGGCCGAGAAGGACCGGGCCAAGACTGCATTCATACTCCCCATGGGACTATTCGAATTTAACAGAATGCCATTCGGGCTATCCAATGCCCCGAGCACCTTCCAGCGGCTGATGGAGAAGTGTCTGGGAGACCTGAATTTTGAAGCAACCTTGATATACTTGGATGATATCATTGTATACTCCGCTACTTTTCAAGAACACCTAGACCGACTAGGACAGGTACTCAAGCGGTTGCGATCCCATGGCCTGAAGATAAAGCCAAAGAAGTGTCATCTCTTCAAGAGGAAGATAGAGTACCTAGGCCATACGGTGTCCCAAGATGGGGTGCTGTCATCTCAAGACAAAATGGCTGCCATACAACAATGGCCAGCGCCCAGAACACTGCGGGAGTTGAAGGCTTTCCTCGGTCTGACCGGATATTACCGGCGATTCATCAAAGACTACGCAAAGATAGCGGGTCCTCTGAATGAGCTGCAGAGAGGAACAGCTGGGAGGCCCAAGGGTCAAAGTGTCCCCTGGGGACAGAAGCAGGAAGAGGCATTCCAGGCCCTGAAAGAAAACCTGACATCGGCCCCCATCTTGGCTTATGCTGACTTTGACAAACCATTCCTCTTATCGACTGATGGCAGCCTCTATGGACTTGGGGCGGTACTGTCACAGGTACAAGAAGGACGTGAAAGAGTTATCGCTTATGCCAGTCGGTCGTTGCGGGATACAGAGCGAAACCCTCATAACTATAGTTCCTTCCGGCTGGAGCTCCTTGCCCTGGTGTGGGCCATGACAGAAAAATTTGCGGGCTACCTGACAGGGGCTAAGATCTTTGTACAGACCGATAACAACCCCCTGGCCCATCTGGATACTGCCAAGCTGGGAGCCCTGGAGCAGCGTTGGGCAGCTCGCCTTGCCAAGTATGACTTCTCGATCCGCTACCGCTCTGCTACAGAGAACACTAATGCCGATGGTCTGTCGAGGGTTACTTTTGAGACTCCAGTAGGGGATCTGGATGAACAAAAAGAAGAGGATGAAACTCCAGACTTCCGCAGGTTCACACCTCCAGCAGTTGCAGCACAGACAAGTGGGGAGGCCCGAGTGCTACCCAAGGCATTAGGAAGAACCAATGAAGAATGGGGCCGAATACAGGATGAAGATGTCGGACTGCGGCAGATGAAAGGTTGGGTGTCCCAGCAAAGAAAACCTGACAGAGATGAAAGGACTGAGCTTGATGCCGAGATGAAGTCCATTCTACACCAATGGGATAGACTGGAAATTCATGGAGCTGTTTTGTACCGCAAGTGGCAGCAGCCTGCTGTTATAGAGGCAAGGTGGCAGGTAGTAATACCCAGAAGCATGGCACGAGAAGTAGCCAAACAGGCTCATGAATTTGGAGCTCACTTCGGGCCAGTTAAAACCTTCCAGTGGCTGCAACGCTATGTATATTGTCCACGACTGGAGGCCACGGTTGAGGAAGTCTGCCGGCAGTGTCGAATGTGTGAACTCACCAAAAGCACCGAACAGAGGGCACCCATGCAGCCCATACAGACCAAAGAACCGCTGGAAGTATTGATGATAGATTATCTTCTCGTGGGACAATCCGCCAGAGGTCCACAATACTGCCTGGTCATGATTGACCACTTCTCTAAATTTGCAGTGGTCACCCCAACTCGAGACCAGACGGCTGAGTCTGCAGCTCGGGCCATCTGTCAAGATTTCATCCGAGTCTACGGGTGTCCGAAGCGGATCCATTCAGATCAAGGAGCGTGCTTTCAAGGGAAAGTGATAGAGGAGCTACATCGACTGTATGGCATTGAAAAATCCAGGACAACTCCATATCATCCCCAAGGGAATGGGGCCTGTGAGCGCTTCAACCGGACCCTGCTTCAGATGTTGAGGACATTAGAGGAAGACAAAAGGATGCACTGGCCAGACTACCTCCATGAATTAGTCTGGGCTTACAATAATCGGGTTCACAACACAACCGGGTATACTCCGTACATGCTATTGTTCGGCAGAGCTGGCCGGGAAATTGTTGAACTGAATTTAGAACAACCACAGGACTTAATAGAACGATCGACCACCTCATGGGTGAAAGAACACCGTCAGCGGCTCCAGACCATCCGCCGGTTAGCAGGCCAGCGTTTGCAAGAGAGAACTCATACTGACCGGGAGAAACGTCCCAAAGGCAAGTTGAGTGAGCGTTGGGAGGTACAACCTTACAAAGTGATCAGGAGAGTGTACCCCAATGGCCCGGTCTACGAAGTACGGGTGGAAAATGAGGAGTTTGCCTCAAGGATCCTACATAGGAATATGTTACGGCCATGTCGGTCTGAAGATCCCAAACCTGCTGAAGAGACAACACTTCCTGTCCCGTCCTCAGAACTCATTATCTCCAATGAAAACAATGATGAAGACTGGTGGATTGTTCCTGACACTACGGAAGGTCCCCAGGCCACAGGGGATGAAGCTTATGCTACAGAACCACCACCGGCTCGCAATGAGGAGGAACCCAGGTTGGCAGCTCCCAATGAGGAAAGTCAGTCCCTCACAGATAGTCAAGACCTCCGGAGATCCAATAGGTCTACTGCAGGGGTTCCACCAAACAGGTACAATGCTGATCAGTTCGTTTGGTCCACCTGTATGTGTTGTGGACAATGTTGTGCTGCTGTTAGAGATTGTAATAATCACTTTCTTCCCCATGGACTATATAGGATGGCCGAGGACGACCATCGTTAAGTGGGGAGGCATGTAGGGGGTCAGCCCCTTGAATGACTAACTTCACTACACTGTAGTTCTATTGAGAAATTCCCACAGACTGTCATGCATCTTCCAGCCACAAGAGGTCACTGTTGTTGCTTTAGGTGAAGGGAGGAAGCAGGAAGTTCCAGGAAGTGTGTGGTGTTCGGTCTCTATGGCTGTGCTGAGCTGAGGAAAGGTACTGGATGCTGTGGCCTTGAGAGGGATATAGACTGTATAATCCTGGGACAGAACAACAGGATCTTGCCAGAGAAGACAGAACTGAACTGTGATACAACGGACAGTAGCTGAGAACCAGAGAAAGAGAGGAGAGAACATCCCAGAGCACCTCAAGCAAATTACAGAGCAAGGGGCCAGACTGCAGTGACCTCCAAGTGACAGAACAAGATAAACTACTTGCAAAGAAACCCAGACCAGTGCATAAGAGACTGCAGCTACAGACAGCAAGGGACAGATCCAGAGACCTGACTGCATCCACCATCACAGAGACTGAGATAAAGCAGCTGTACCTACAGAACTGTGAGTTGCACCGGTGCTAACCTGTGGTAGGGCATAGAGCAGGTTTCTGTAGACAGAGCGTTGCAGCAACGTGTCCCGGTTAGCGGGAATCAGATAGGATCATATAACAGAGTAGCCTGTATCTCTGTGTGTGCGTTGGCGGGAACGCCATTTTAAGTATCACGTTGCAATTAACTTTGCTGTAAACCTATGTAATCTGTTTTTACTGTTAACATCATTCTCCGGCCATTATACTCTGTTGGTTAATAAAGCCGGTATCTGCTTCAGCCTCTCTGTCTGTTGTACCGTACTTGAATTCTGCATTGCGGTCCCCTACTCCTCTGACCGCTACACTGGTACTGGCCTGGTCACTGGTGCTGGTACTGTACTGGCCTAGTCACTGGTGCTGCCCTGGTAACTGGTGCTGGTACTGGTCACTGGTGCTGGTACTGTACTGGCCTAGTCACTGGTGCTGCCCTGGTAACTGGTGCTGGTACTGGTCACTGGTGCTGGTACAGGCCTGGTCACTGGTACTGTACTGGCCTAGTGACTGGTGCTGCACTGGTGGTGGCCTGGTCACTGGTGCTGGTACTGTACTGGCCTGGTCACTGGTGCTGCCCTGGTAACTGGTGCTGGTACTGGTCACTGGTGCTGGTACTGTACTGGCCTGGTCACTGGTGCTGCCCTGGTAACTGGTGCTGGTACTGGCCTGGTCACTGGTGCTGGTACTGGCCTGGTCACTGGTGCTGGTACTGTACTGGCCTGGTCACTGGTGCTGCCCTGGTAGCTGGTACTGGCCTGGTCACTGGTGCTGGTACTGTACTGGCCTGGTCACTGGTGCTGGTATTGGTCACTGGTGCTGGTACTGGTCACTGGTGCTGGTACTGGTCACTGGTGCTGCCCTGGTAACTTGTGCTGGTACTGGCCTGGTCACTGGTGCTGGTACTGGCCTGGTCACTGGTGCTGCCCTGGTAACTGGTACTGGTCACTGGTACTGGCCTGGTCACTGGTGCTGCCCTGGCCTGGTCACTGGTGCTGTCCTGGTAACTGGTGCTGGTACTGGCCTGGACACTGGTGCTGGTACTGTACTGGCCTGGTCACTGGTGCTGCCCTGGTAGCTGGTACTGCCCTGGTAACTGGTGCTGGTACTGGCCTGGTCACTGGTGCTGGTACTGTACTGGCCTGGTCACTGGTGCTGGTCACTGGTGCTGCCCTGGTAACTGGTGCTGGTACTGACCTGGTCACTGGTGCTGCTCTCTTGTCTGTGCTGGCCTCTGGCTTTAGGTTAGGTCAGAGTTGGTCAGTGTTGTGTCCGATGATCCAGCGCGCGCCAAACAGCCTCTGGAGTGGAAGATGCGGCTGAAGTAGAGAGCAAAGCTTCTACTTCCTCTCTGCCGCTCCTCCCACAGGTGGAGTGTATGTGATCATATCACTCCGCCTGTGAGCCGGAACTTCAGCGGCTCCGTCGGGTGTTCTAACTCTCACTGCACAGGCGCTGACACTCTGCATTGATGCTCCTGAGTCCTGACTGTGACCGGGATATTGCCCTGAGCTCGCGGGTGTCCGTGAGCTCAGGGCGGAAAGCGGGAGTCTCCCACGACTTGCGGGAGACTTGAGATGTCTGTTATAGTAATAGGGAATATCTCCTAAACCTGCACTGTTTAGTTGACATTCACACAGAATGCAACCAGTGCCATCACCGGCGCATGCACTCTGAAGGGATGGCATACTAGTGCCATACCTTTAGAGCTCCATACCAGGGCCGGGACTCCCACCCGCATGCACAGGTGTGACGTGATTGTGGCCCTCATTCGTACAGCTGGAGCCCACAACCCCAAAAGGAAGACTGGGTAAAGATGGAAGTACTGGGGAGCCATGATAGCGCTGCTCTGGAGGGCACCCTTTGCAGATAAGAGTTTCATAATGTGCTAGTATGTGGGGTATACTAGTACATTATGACTGAAACCTACAGGAGGCCTGATTTTTGTTTTTTTGTTTTTTTGTGATGTTTTACCACCGTTTTAAAGATATTGTTCTTAACTCTTCTCCGGCTTCCATAGTGTAGTGGATGATGTCATCCTCCTGCCTGAAAAGATCTCAGGGTATAATGAGCACTCCAAAACTCATAAGAAGATGCTGCAGTACAGTGTTTAGAGTGTTTTCTCAGCATTATTAGGAGTACTCAACGTTCCCCAGATCTCGCTGCAAGAAAGATGCTGTCACCCTCATCCAGGACACTGAGGAAAAATAAGTAGAATAATAAGTATGTCTGTTTATAGTAATGGACCAAACACTCCCTGTTTGGTTCACACAAGAACTCCTGAGCAGGGAAAAAGTTTGGACCCTATTAAAGTCTATGGGATCCGAACACGAAAAGTCAAAAGTCCACATTTTAAAAGCTTATACAGTGGGTACGGAAAGTATTCAGACCCCCTTAAATTTTTCACTCTTTGTTATATTGCAGCCATTTGCTAAAATCATTTAGGTTCATTCTAAATGGTTTGACTTTGGTTTGACTTTCTACAACTTTCTCCCATCTCCTGACTGCATCTCTGGAGCTCAGCCACAGTGATCTTTGGGTTCTTCTTTACCTCTCTCACCAAGGCTCTTCTCCCCCGATAGCTCAGTTTGGCCAGACGGCCAGCTCTAGGAAGGGTTCTGGTCGTCCCAAACGTCTTCCATTTGAGGATTATGGAGGCCACTGTGCTCTTAGGAACCTTAAGTGCAGCAGAAATCTTTTTGTAACCTTGGCCAGATCTGTGCCTTGCCACAATTCTGTCTCTGAGCTCTTCAGGCAGTTCCTTTGACCTCATGATTCTCATTTGCTCTGACATGCATTGTGATCTGGAAGGTCTTATATAGACAGGTGTGTGGCTTTCCTAATCAAGTCCAATCAGTATAATCAAACACAGCTGGACTGAAATGAAGGTGTAGAACCATCTCAAGGATGATCAGAAGAAATGGAAAGCACCTGAGTTAAATATATGAGTGTCACAGCAAAGGGTCTGAATACTTAGGACCATGTGATATTTCAGTTTTTCTTTTTTAATAAATCTGCAACAATGTCAACAATTCTGTGTTTTTCTGTCAGTATGGGGTGCTATGTGTACATTCGTGAGGAAGAAGAATGAACCTAAATGATTTTAGCAAATGGCTGCAATATAACAAAGAGTGAAAAATTTAAGGGGGTCTGAATACTTTCCGTACCCACTGTATGCAAGTTATTGGCCATGAAAACAGTATGGGGGCCCGGGTACTGCCTTGGGGGACATGTATCAATGCAAATATATATATTATATATATATATATATATATATATATATATATATATTTAAATATTTTTAAAGGAGCAGTGATTTTAATGATGCTTAAAGTAAAACAATAAAATTAAAAAATTCCAATAATGTTAATTTTTGTTTAATGCTTAATGGCTGGCTTGCTGGCACCCTGTGGTGGATGGCTGGGTGGCTGGCACCCTGTGATGGGTGGGTGGCTGGCTGTCTGGCACCCTGGGGTGGGTGACTGGCTTGCTGGCACCCTGTGGTGAATGGCTGGCTGGCTGGCACCCTGTGGTGGGTGGCTGGCTGGCTGGCTGGCACCCTGTGGTGGGTGGCTGGCTGTCTGGCACCCTGTGGTGGGTGGCTGGCTTGCTGGCACCCTGTGGTGGGTGGCTGACTTGCTGGCACCCTGTGGGGGCTGGCTGGCACCCTGTGGTGGGTGGCTGACACCCTGTGGTGGATGACTGGCTGGCTGGCACCCTGTGGGGGCTGGCTGGCACCCTGTGGTGGGTGGCTGACACCCTGTGGTGGGTGGCTGGCTGGCTGGCACCCTGTGGTGGATGGCTGGCTGTCTGGCACCCTGTGGTGGGTGGCTGGCTGTCTGGCACCCTGTGGTGGGTGGCTGGCTGTCTGGTACCCTGTGGTGGGTGGGTGGCTGGCTGGCTGACACCCTGTGGTAGGTGGGTGGGTGGCTGACACCCTGTGGTAGGTGGGTGGCTGGCACAGGGGCTGTGGGTGGCTGGCTGGTTCAGGGCCTGTGGGTGGGTGGCTGGCTGGTAAAGTGCCTGTGGCTGGCTGGTACAGGGCCTGTGGGTGGCTGGCTGTCTGGCACCCTGTGTGTGGAAGGCTGGCTGTCTGGCACCCTGTGGTGGGTGTCTGGCTGTCTGGCACCCTGTGGTGGGTGGCTGGCTGGCACAAGGGCTGTGGGTGGGTGGCTGGCTGGGTGGTATAGTGCCTGTGGCTGGATGGTACAGGGCCTGTGGATGTGGGTGCTGGCTGGCACCGGGCTGCTGTGGGTGAGTATACACTCCAACGAGACTAGTCCCGACTCCAGACGAGGCTGTCCAAGGTGAGGGAGGCGGCCTAAGAAGGCAGAATGACGACACAAAATATTGGTAATATCGGCCAGTTCTAGGGCCGATACCGATATATCGGGCAAAGTGCATATCGGGCTGGCCGATAATCGGTCTATCCCTACCCACAACCCCTGCCCAGGGTTGTGGGGAAGAGGACCTTGTCCCTATCAACCTCCCTGCTTTGAGGGCATGTGGCCTGGTATGGTTTAGAAGGGAAGGGAAGCGCTCCCTCATCCCCCCCCCCCGCTTTTCTGGCCCACCAGGCTGCATGCCCCGATAAGGGTATGGTATAGATTTTGGGGGTGACGTCCGGGAAGCCTGCTGACAGCTGATGACTCATCCGTTGTTAAAGGACATAGCGGGCAGCTTCCCAGCCCTGCTTCTCAACAACCTATTGACTGTGCACTCAGCGGGATGTTTTCAGAGAGCACAAAAAACAAAACAATCGATGTTCGGTCTGAACTTATGCTCAGCCCGAACTGCTCGCCATCCCTATCTGTTTACTTTTTAGTCTCGCAAAAGTTTCAGTTCTCTTGCTTGGTTCTGTCCCATGATATTCAAGTGCTCTGACGGGTTGCACTTTGTTTTCCACTGGCCGATATACTGTAGGCTGGGGAGATCATACAATGATGTGAGCCGCTATAAAATGGTTAGAGCTGGCCTGGATATAAATCTATTGTAAGCATGCTTTTCATGATCTTTTAATAAAAATGTATTAAAACAAAGCTGTTAAAGCTGAACTCTAGGCACAAAAACTTACATTCAAATTTTTTCCCTAATAGTGACAAAAGCTATAAATCCACTTTGTATGCACTGAATGCCTTTGCAAACCCAGCTATTAGCCTAGTAAAATTGGCATTGAAATTATCACTGAGCTAAACATAACCTGTGCAGAAAGCAGAGTTGTGGGAGGGGCCCAGCAGACTCCACACACTACAGGCTGCCTGCAAAAGACTACAGGAAGGGGCGGATACAAGACCAGTCGTCCTGCACAAGGAGGGAGAGCAGTAACTAGTCTTTATCATTGAAACCTCTTGCACAGAGGCAAAGCATAGGGGACGTTTCAGGCTGAATGAATCTGGATCTGGAAGCAATGTACAAAGGGCACCACGATTCATGTAACAGAAACAATGCTGATCCATCGTGTTATCGTGGGAAGATCGGGATCTTATATGTTAAACTGTTTCCTGTAATCATGGTTGAAGACTGGAGGCTGTGAATATACAGAGGATATCTTTATGGTGCCTGGATCCTGTGAGGGGATCGTAGCGGTCCCTTAACCGCTTACATTTTTATTCCCGCAACCATCTGGTAAGAGTCAGTGTTTGGTGGCTGTGTCTGCCACATTTACTCGTTGATAAACACCTGGGTGGAGAATACGCCGACCCTATAACCTGCATCTTGAAGCACTGTATTTTATATGGACTTTCTCCCAATTTGTCATGTGTTATACAACTAGCGCTACTCATTTGTTTACATTCATCCTTTAAACCTTCCAGAGTTTAAGAGTCAGCTGCTGGGGTTCTGTAGGGGCGCGGGATATTTTAGTATTTTATGTAACAGAAATAGTTAGACAGTATTTGTGTGGCCTGGATTACAGCTTTAAGCCATTTATGTTGCTTACTGACAATACTACTCGCTTTCAGACATGGCATTTTGTAGATTTTTTTGTTAGCAGTAGGCTGAATGGCTTAGCATATGATGATATTATTCATGTTCAGTTCATGGTAAAATGTTGATTCTGCAAGGCTTTCATGCAAAATCCCTGGGGTTTTATTATGTCCTTCTATAATAAAAATGAACACAACAGCATTTCCCTGTTCTTCAAGGACAATTATAATCACAAAAAAATGCATACTATCATATATTATATTATTCACATTGTATTAATCCACTCTCTGATTGTAGAGGGATTTGAGTGTGGCTAAAGTATCCTTAAACAAGCAGAGGTCACATCTTTACCAGACATAATCAACATCCAGCACTTTACGATGCCTACAAATAAAAGAATATTAATTTTGTTACATTATTTAGACAATATTTGTAGGAAATTGATAAATCAATCCAATATTTAACTTGGATCAAGATTTGTGTACGAGGTCCAACACAAAAAAAGACACTGTACCTATAACCTATTTAACAAATTAAGAAAAATCAACAATGATCGCCTTCAAAATAGTTCCCTTCTGAGTTGGCATACAGCTGTATACAATGCTGCCAATGTTCAAAGCAATTTTGCAGATCATTTTTTGAAAGCCTGTTAAGGATGTCTGTCATTTTGGCTTTCACATCTTCTACCAACAAAAAAATGGGTTCCTTTGAGTAGCGCTTTGATCTTTGGGAAGAGGTAGACTTTACAGGGTAGGTCTGGGGAAAAAGGTAGGTGCTCAAGCAAAGAGATGATATTATTATCTAAAAACTGCTTCACAGAAAAACAGTTGTAGGCTGGTGCAAAATCCATCTGTTTCTTCATAATTCTGATTGTTCACCTTGCACGCATTCACGCAATTTACTGAACACTACAGTGTAATACTGCTGATTTACCATCTGGCCACTGCGAACCCACTCTGCCATCACAATACCCTGGATATCGAAGAAAACAATCAACTTGGCCTTGAACTTTGAACGACTCATGCATTCTTTTTGGTCTTGGAAATGATGCTGACCTCCAGTACATTGATTGTCGATTGGTCTCCAGGTCATACGTAACAAAGTTTCATCACAAGTAATTACTGAATTCAACAAATCTCGTTCATCCTTAGTGCATTGCACAATTCCTTGATCTCACTGCTCACTCCTGCATTCCGACATTTCCTGATCAAGGATAAGAAAATTTCTACGTTTGAAAACATGGCCACTCATCAAGTCAAGCGATCAAGTTGAGCCTTGTCTCACTGTGAACGTGTTCTATGACTATCTCTTTGTCTCTCCCCTCCCACTCTTGGTTCCCAATATAGAGGTATAGTCTCAGCAATAGCGGTTTATGTACACCCAAATCAAGGGAATTGTTTTTGACCTTCCCTTGATGTAATCATCAAGCATCTAATTTCCCATTGAGGATGCTCTGATCCCAAATAAGCCAAATAGTGTATAGTATTATCTACATGTCTTGTATACAATTCAATAAATATAACTTTAATCCCTTTTTCTTTTCTTTTGTACATAATTTTACATGCTTATTATATAATTATATGGATGTTAATACATAATATAATGTGATATGCTTTTTGCAGTATTGTGATGTCGCGGGATACTCTTGAGGTATGGCAACGCTGTCCCTGTTTTCAACCAGGTACCGACCCTGTACATTTCCGGAAATGGTCACTAGATGGCGATGTGGCACGGTCCCCCTCGGCGAGTGTGCGGTCCTTGGGCAGGCGAGCGAGACACAATTCCTTGTCTCAGCTCCGCCTTGCAGCTTCCGGGAGCCCACAGTGCTGTGGAGCTCCACATTTAGCAGTGAGCATACGCTGTAATGGCGCATGCCCACTCGAGGACCGGATCCGGAAGTGAGTCATCGACATGTGCGATGACGACTTCCGGGTTGGGGCTTCTTAATGCCAGTGAAAAGCCGCAATGGCGGCAGATAGGAGATGGAACTCGGGATGGTGCAGCAACAAAGGTAAATACCTTCACAGGAACAATGCAAATCTACACCAATATGGCCTGATAGATGCTAATGGCTTTTCTTTCTTTTTCTTTTTCTTTTTATGCCTTTGTCTTCCCTAAGAATGTTTGATACGCTATTGGCCTAAAAGAGCTAAAAGCTGAAAGTGCTGCAGGGGGCTATACTTTGCCCTTATCGGGTATATATTTCCATCAAGCAGCATCACAAATAGGGATTCATAACAGTGTATCTAGCCACTGCAAATAATCTGAGGTAACTATATTGGACTGTATTTTGCATTCTTTGTTATCACTTGCTTCCCCTTAAAGTTTAAATAGCAAAATTATAAACATGCTTTTCCATACTATTATTCCAGTTGGAACCGCATTGTTTGCAAATCTGCTGCTTCCATTTCCATCTCCATCTGTACTCGCTGATAATCATTGAGTGACAAACCGTTTGGTAGGTACATATGCAATGTTCCTTGTTAAGCAACACATAATATAAGATAATCTAAAATACCGTACCCTATGGTAAACCATAAGAAGAAAGCCCCCGCATTTGCCGGGGAGACTAGTTATGTCACATCATTAGCCACCTAAAAACACCAACTGACCATGTTTCCGGGGATGCGCATGGGTGGTGGAGGTGTAGATATGGGACCACCATGTTTGCCTTTTCTACTCTCAGAGCTACCACACCATACGCAATACTAACTACTTGTATTTGATATTTCCATAGATGATAATCTTTATTGAATTCTGTTTGCCCCTGAGGAAGCAATAATCTTTTGCGAAACATGTCGGGCTTGAATTCAGTGGAGGCACCTCAAACCTCGCACCTCAATAAGGAGAATCCTATCAATGATATTTGTGGAAAGTCACTAAGTGTATTAATGATTATAAGTGTATTGTTGTCTATATATGTTCTGTGTATGTTTGATAATAATATGTCAATCTTCAAAATAGTTTTTGACTTTTAAAAGGAAAAACGTAATAAAATATTTTTGATTTTTATACTTACCTAGTCGTATATGAATTGAGTATGATACCATCAAAGTCCCACTAAGCCCTCCCTTTTCTTCCAATGCACACTTGGACATTGGTAAATACTGTTTTACATAGAGGTATAGTCTTTTTTTTTGTGTCAGACCTTGTATACCCAAAGGTCCAACACTGCCTATAAACTAAGAAAGGACCCTTTGAGTCAGTATTTCCTCACTGAGAGAGCCCAGACTCCATCCATCTCCACCACCTTAGTAAAGGTGGGCACCAGCAGAAGTCCCCTATTTATTTCAGTGACATTTATCATTAAATCCTCTACCTATATGTACTAAATTACTTTATTATTAGGAAATCATGTGGACTCCTTTTTTAGCTTGCTTCATGGCTGTTGGATAAAGAGTATTAGACCTTGCAGACAGGAGTGTAATGACAGATTTTAAGAATTTCTGTCAGGGAAGAAGCAAAGTAATGGGAAAAAGAGAGGTGGTGGCGAGAAGGGGGGGAGAGAAGAGAGGAGAGGTAGAAAATGAGGGAAGTAGAGACAGTGAAAAAAAGTGAAAGGAGGAGGGAAGAAGGGTAGAAGAATGGAGAAGATGAGGGTGAGGATAGGAGATGAGATAAAATAGTGTAGGGAATTGGAGAGGAAAGAGGAAAGGGGAAGAGAGTGTGAATAAGAGAAAAGGGGAGAGGAGACGAAAAGTGAGGAAGATTAAGGGAAGGAAGAGAGAGGAGATAAGGGAAGATTAGAGGAGAGGACAGAAAAGAGGAAGTCAGAAATGTAGGAAGAGAGGTTAGGTGAGGAAGGGAAAGGGAAAGGGGAAGAAGAACATAGAGGAGATTAAAGGAGAGAAGGAGAGAAAAAAGGCAGAGGAGAAGAGAAAAGCAGTGGAAGAAAGAGCATGGGAAGAGAGGTGGAGAGGAAAGGGTGAGTTCTATTTATGTATTATTGGAGAATGGCAGTGACACTCCGAAAGATAAAGAAAATTAAATTTTCCTCACTTTACATCTGCTTGTAATATGATGAGAATATAATAAAAATGGCAAAGTGCGGTGCATTATTCAGCAAGTCTTCCCGGCTGATGTCTGAGGAGAGTGACAGGAACAAAGAATTATAAAATGAAAAAGTTCACTTTTACAAGACATCAGGGGAATAAAAGATGTCAGTCACACAGAGATTAAGTGAGCAAGGTTTAGCAAATCTCCATTTTTAACTGTGTGAATACATAGTGAGCAGAGCTAGTAGCGAACAGCCATTTAAAGTCAGACAAGTACTTGATGTTGCTGCTATCACAGAAATGAAAACTGAGAGTGACAAGATTGTGGGGGATTCAATTACTGTATAATATAATGGTCCTCTAAACAAACAATACATTGACAAATAATGACCAAAAAAATTACAATCCTGACGCTACACTATAAGGCCAAAAGTTTGTGGGTGCCTATCCATCACACCTACTCTGTTAGGGCTTGTGTGCCCAAACCTTTCACACTTTTATGGAGCTGCCCCCCCCTTTCCTCCTTTTTTCATTTATAATAGCCTCCACTCTTCCAAGAAGACTTTCCACTCCCTGCATGCAACATTTTCTGTCAACACACATCCTTAGTTGTCAGAGAGGGAAACTAGAGCAGGAGAGATCACAGCCCACACCTCCTTTTGGTTTCCTCTTCTTTTTAGCTTCATATCAGTGTCACTACTAGCTGCTAGTCTATTGGTGGCCGTGGCTGAGACCTGATAATTAAGCTTAAGTCTTTGGCTCATCTAGCTGACAAGCCCCCAGCTATGGTCTTCCAATTGATGGAGTTTGAGTTTTTACCATAAAGATTATAAGAAGAGGGATGAGAAAACACCTCTCTTGTATGACTCTCCTGTAGTAGAAGAATTAATACTAAATTAAGCAAGATCAGAACCAGGGACTTTGGTGAGCGGATTTGGACAGTGTTGAAACCCAAACCAAAATTTTAACTGGATTGGGTAGATATGCTGATTCCAAGTTATACCAGCAACATTGGTAAGATCAGCACACCCTCCACCATTGTACCCCCAACCAGCAGCAGTAGACTGGGAACCTTTGGAAAATGCAGCCATTTCATGGTTGGGACAGATGTCTGTGTGGGCTAAAGAAAGTATACCTCTCAAAGTGTGCCATAGTACCACATCCACTGATGAGACTAGTGAAAGCTGGGTGTTCCTTAAGGACAGAGTTTATTGTGACCCACCTTTTCACATTTTGCAGCATCACCTGTGTAACTCTTTATGTAAGGTCACATGACATCACAAAGGAGGTTAGCACTGGAAGACTTCCCTTTGCTGGAGGCTATGATTGCAAGTCTGAACAGGAAGCAGGTGGCTATATAATACCCACCATGTATGACCAATTCCAAAATGGTGAAGTGAGTCTACTCAAAGCCACCACCCCAACATATCTTATTAGTACCGGTTTACTACTTGCTTACTTGCTTATCCATCCGTAGCCTATCCCTCCTATGTTTTCTTACCTTAAATTTACAACCATTATAGCCTTTAACCTTTAGGGGTATCTGCCAGTTATCTTTAAATCTTTGTGAAGTGAAACTGCAGTATATGTCCAGCCCTAATTTATCAATTCCTGATTACTAATTGGATAAGCCCCCACCCCAGGTCTAATAGTATAAAATCAGCACATCACTTGGGGAAGGCACGTGTGCAGGGGGGGCACGTTTGCTCTCGGGGGGCCTCTCTTCTCGAAGTGGGGGCGATTTCGCTAAGTGGGACACACTTCTGAATCTGCACTTCAGAGAATGCACAAAGTGAGGGAACACAGGAAAGGCTGAGATATACACCACATATACTGCAGGTGATCGCCTCCTTTTTTTTTTTTTTTAAACCTCTTCAGCTCTATCCTGGTAAAATGCACTCTCTGGCACTTCTTCTGACTGCCCTATCCTCCATCCTTAAATTCTCTCTACTTCACCCCTCTTCTCCACCCCACATCTTATATATATCACCCTTACTTCTGTCCTCACCTTATTACTGCACTCACCATCTCCTGCTACTTCTAAATCCACATGCACACAAATCCTCCAGGAAACTGGGGCATGTCCCCTCATATAAATCACACTCTCATATTACCACCCTCACCTTTCTGCTTCTCCTGGCCTCTGGAGACATATCCCCAAACCCTGGTCCTCCATCTACCCATGCTCAATACACCACGTACCCTACACCCTCTGGCTGCAGTCGCAGTCAGCACAATCTAGTTCCAATCTCTCTTCTTCCCAAAACCGGACTCCCTTTCTCTTGCGCCCTTTGGAACGCCCGCTCCGTCTGTAATAAACTCACCTCTCTCCATGACCTTTTCATCGCTAACTCATTTAATCTACTCGCCATCACCGAAACCTGGCTGCACGAATCCGACACTGCGTCTTCTGCTGTCCTATCCCAAGGTAGTCTTCTATGGACTCACTCCCCTAGACCCAACGGACGCAAGGGAGGGGGTGTCGGGATCCTTCTAGCCCCACATAGCTCCTTTCAGGTACTTCAGCCGCCTCCCTCTCTGTCACTCTCCTCATTTGAGGTACACTGCATTTGTCTTTTCTCCCCTGTCTCTCTAAGGATAGCTGTGATCTACCGCCCCCCTGGACCAGTATCAACCTTTCTTGATGACTTCTCCGCCTGGCTACCCTACTTTCTCTCTTCTGAAATCCCCACAATCATTCTCGGCGACTTCAACATCCCTGTTAATACTAACACTCCTACCACTTCCAAACTTCTCAATCTAACCTCCTCCTTTGACCTGAAGCAATGGATACACGCTTCTACTTACTCTGAAGGCAATATCCTTGACCTTGTTTTCTCCCACCTATGCACCCCGCACAACCTTTCCAACAATCCTTTCCCTCTCTCTGATCACTACCTTATTAGTTTCACTCTCTCCCTCTACTCCAGCTCCTCTCCCTCCAGCTACCGTACAGTTACCCGCAGAAACCTACGCCATCTCAACCCTTCTCTTCTCTACTCTGCTACTGGCCACCTCTATGACAATATTGCACCCCTGTCCTGCACCAACCTAGCCATTTCTGTCTACAAAACTTCACTCTTAGCCTCCCTGGACACATTGGCCCCCCTCACCACACACTGAATCAGGCCCCGACCCCTTCAACCTTGGCAAACCGATAACACTAGAAGCATAGCCGTGCTCTTGAGCGCCTATGGCGTAAGACTCGGTCTCAGAAGGATTTCAACCAATATAAATCCGCCCTCCAAAAATACAATTCCAGTCTCCACACTGCCAAACAGACCTATTTTATCACTCTCATTAACAGCCTGTCATCACGCCCCCGGGCAACTCTTCGCTACCTTTAACTCTCTACTCTGTCCTCCACTACCCCCTCCCACTGACTCACTCACCGCCCAGGAGATTGCCAACCACTTCAAACAGAAGATTGACACAATTCGTAAGGAGATTGTTGCTGTTCAGATACCTTTCTCCATGCCTTATGCTTCACGTCCACAAGTGCGATCATTACTTCCCTCATTCAACCCCGCCACTACAGACGAGGTTGCTAAACTACTTGCTAACGTCCACTTAACAACCTGCCCTCTGGATCCTGTTCCCTCGCAAATGCTACGTTCACCTTCTGGCCCTATTCTACACTCTCTAACCCACATCTTCAATCTCTCCCTCTCTTCTGGCATCTTCCCCAACTCTCTAAAACATGCACTAGTCAACCCCATACTTAAAAAGCCCTCACTGGACCCAACCGATCTGAACAATCTACGCCCTATTTCCTTGCTCCCCTTTTCATCCAAACTCCTCGAACGTCTAGTCTACAACCGACTGTGCGACCACCTTGCCGAGAATAGCCTCCTTGATCCTCTTCAGTCTGGATTTCGGCCTCAACACTCCACTGAAACTGCACTCCTAAAGCTGACAAACGAGCTAACGGCCAAAACCAATGGACACTATTCTGTACTCCTACTTCTGGACCTTTCTGCTGCCTTTGATACGGTTGACCATCCCCTCCTCCTCAAAAAACTCCATGCCTTTGGTCTCCGTGACTGTACTCTTCACTGGTTATCTTCTTACTTATCTAACCGCACCTTCAGCGTTACCTACAATTCTAGTTCCTCCTCTCCTCTTCCCTTCTCTGTTGGAGTCCCCCAAGGCTCTGTTTTTGGACCCCTCCTATTTTCAATCTACACCTCCTCTCTAGGTCAGTTGATAGCCTCCCACGGCTTCCAATACCACCTCTACGCTGACGATACCCAAATCTACCTATCCACTCCTCAGCTCTCTCCCTCAGTCTCCTCACGCATCACTAATTTACTATCAGATATATCGGTCTGGATGTCTCACCACTTCCTCAAACTAAATCCATCCAAAACCGAACTTATAATTTTTCCTCCACCGCGTGCCCCTTCCCCTGATTTCTCCGTCAATATCAATGGCATTACCATCAGCCCATCCCCACATGCCAAGGTCTTAGGTGTTGTCCTGGACTCTGAACTCTCCTTCAAACCCCACATCCATTCGCTCTCCAAATCTTTCCGCCTCAGCCTCCGCAACATCTCCAAAATACGCCCCTTTCTAACCAAAGACACAACAAAACTCCTAGTTCACTCCCTGGTCATCTCGCGCCTCGACTACTGCAATTCCCTTCTCATTGGCTTACCTCTACACAGGCTATCCCCCCTTCAATCCATCATGAATGCTGCCGCCAGACTCATCCACCTCACCAATCGCTCAGTGTCCGCCGCTCCTCTCTGTCAAGCCCTCCACTGGCTTCCGCTCACCCAACGAATTAAATTCAAAATACTTACAACATCTTACAAAGCAATCCACAGCCTAGCCCCCAGCCCCAGCCCCCTTCGTTCTTCTCAAAACCTCCTGCTCTCTAGCTCACTCATCACCTCCTCCCATGCTCGCCTCCAGGACTTTTCCAGAGCCTCTCCAATCCTATGGAACTCCTTACCCTTATCTGTCCGATTATCCCCCACTCTATTAGCTTTTAGGCGATCTCTGAAAACCCTCCTCTTCAGAGAAGCCTATCCTACCAACCCCTAACAAATTTACCTCCTTTTCTCCATCAACCCATCCCCCACAGTTATTGCCTTTTGTTTCACTTGACCCTCCCTTCTAGATTGTAAGCTCTAACGAGCAGGGCCCTCTAGTTCCTCCTGTTTTGAACTGTATTGTAACTGTATTGTCTTCCTTCACATTGTAAAGCGCTGGGCAAACTGTTGGCGCTATATAAATCCTGTATAATAATAATAATAATACTACAATGCTGTGGGAACCCACTGTCCATCCTAAAGCACAGGCCCCTTGTTCCACATATTAAAGGAACTAATGTAAGTTTCATATCAAATGGACTGACATGATAGATATAAAGAAAGTCTCAAACCAGGTTGTGCCCCCCCCCCCCCCTGGGTTGCTTCCTATTGGGGCAGAGTGTCCCCACCATCATTCCTGGCTCTGATTCTGCTCCATTTGGACTCTTACTGCTTCTGCTGCAAAAGGGTTTCTATAGAAGACTAATCTTTTGACTGAAATATCCATTTAGAGTGAATTGTCCCTTTAATTAGACATGTCAAAAAGCCTTGGAAATGGGCAAAATGTCCAGAATTCTGTAATAATCAATGAGACTTCAGTCAAATTGCTAAAAGATAAACGCAGATCAGTTTCTATTACTTACAGCTCTCTGCGCTCAATGAACTTCCAATGTCAATATCTCAAGGGTAAAATCACCAAGAAACATTGCCATAACACAAATCATTCTTTTCTTTAGTAATTCTGTTGTTCCCATCACTTCATGGTTTTATTTTTTGTGTCATATTATCTGTGGTCAAAGATAAAACTCCATGATACAATATATAATCTCAGCATGGAAACACATCAATGTTATATCTGTACAGTAAATTGAAAATATCTGAGAAAGGGAGTTGACTGTTGGCATCATTCAAAGCTCAATTAGATCCCCACCTGTCAGCTTTGGTCATGCGGCACTTTCTTGCATTCTTAATTCATAACACATTCAGCAAACTTTCAAAGGTTGGTGGTAAGTCACATGCAGTGTTTTTTTTTTCAATTGAAATCTTGTACTGTAGTGATTTATATCTATAAAAAGATCTGCTTAGAAATGAATTTGTTTCAGGCAAGCACTCAAATAATAGGTTGGAGTTTAAACAAAGCATGTGTCAATTACTGTCATCTTTTAAATCAGAGAGATATATTTATTGGGTAAACCATAAGATACACATAAGGGTAGTACATACATCAAATATGGCATAAACAAAAAAAAAGAACATAGGCAAGCACCATTGTTGCATGAAACACTCAGCATCAAAAATGTTACGCGTTTACACAGGTGTAAAATAAAAAAAGCAACACAACCATATGTACCCAAAATATTCTAATAAAGTCAGACATGAGGCCCAGAGCTCTGGGCATACAGAATCTCCTCCAACAGTGAGGAAATAAAAAAAATAAAAAAAAACACTATGGAGAATCATCACCTGATCAATCTAGCATAAGAGCCGTATAAATCCCGATAAAAGCCTATCCTTGGAAAATTCTGTCACCTACCAACTGATGAGGGGCCAATCCCAGAACATCCAACCATGGTTGCCACATAGAATAAAACTTGAGAGGAACATTCCTATGTTGGTATGTTAATTTCTTACGTATAAGTGTGTTATTCATTTGTTCTACTCACTATCCCATGGTGGGCACCCGAGGAGTAATCCAACAACATGCAATCAACCTACGTGCAGCATATAATAAGCGTAAAACAGCAGTATGTGCATTTGGGGTAAGGGACTCCTCCTCCAACGCGCCCAGCAGACAAACGATGGGATCCCTTGGAATCTTAAATATAAAAACCTGTGATATAGTATCCAAAACCCTTTTTTCAAAAACAAAAAAGCTTGGGGCACCTCCAAAACATGTGAAGATCACCGTGGTCCTGCTCACACTTAGGGCATATGGGGGGTGTCTATTTTCCCACCTACGTGGCAGAACAGGGGTTCTATAGACCCTATGTATCATATATAAATGGGAAAGCTTCTGTGAAGCCAACACTCAGACCAAGGGAGCAGAAGATAAACACAGCACCCAGGTCTCACCTTCAATGGCACCCAAATCCTTCTCCCAGCCCGGCACGGCAACGCCGTGGAAGGCACCAAGGAGAATAGAATAACTCCTAAAGATCATCCCCTTTTTATCTCTTGCCAGGAGAACATAATGAACTATGGCATGATCCGTAATATGTAGATTGGAAAACCTGGACTGTGAGTCTAAGGTGTACCTCGGCTCTAAGTACCTATAGAACTGGTTACGAGGAGGGGCAAACTCTGCTTGCAAATCTAAGAAGGATCTAAGTTTTGGGCCAGTGGATAGCTGATGCATAAATTGAATCCCCTTTTCCTCCCAATCCCTAAAGCCCTTGAGTTTTAGTAGTTCTTTATATATTTAGAGTTTCGCCATATTGGGGTATGTGATAAAAAGCCTCCTATCCTTGAAGTAGTTTGAACATAGGGCGATAATGTTTTCAATAATGCAGGTGTGGGAGCTGCATTACTCAGATGTGTGAACCCTGCTTCCAAATAGAATAGGGCAGGATATTCTGAATCTGGAGGGAGAAGGAGCCCACAAATAGGATCTAAGGAATCCACATATCCACAGCTGACTATTTGTTGCAACTGTGAAGCAAAGTAGTAAGCCCTGGAATGAGGGACAGCCAGTCCACCCTGATCTTTACTAAATTGCAAAGTTGTTAATCCAATGCGGGCCCCCTTTTTTCGCCATATTAGCTCCTTAAATTCATACGCATAAACCATTTTCTGGGAATTACTGTCATATTTAGTGGCCTGTTCAGACTATGCATTGTGTTAATGTCATGTTATAATGTAAAGAATCACATTTTTACAAATATTTTATTATATCTTTTCATTTGACAACACTGAAGAAATGACACTTTGCTACAATGTAAAGTAGTGAGTGTACAGCTTGTATAACAGTGTAAATTTGCTGTCCCCTCAAAATAACTCAACACACAGCCATTAATGTCTAAACTGCTGGCAACAAAAGTGAGTACATCCCTAAGTGAAAATGTCCAAATTGGGCCCAATTAGCCATTTTCCCTTCCCGTTGTCATGTGACTCTACATTTGGTGTTATCGCTCTCACTCTCTAATACTGGTCACTGGAAGTTTAACATGGCACCTCATGGCAAAGAACTCTCTGAGGATCTAAAAAAAAAATTGTTGCTCTACATAAAGATGGCCTAGGCTATAAGACGATTGCCAAGACCCTGAAACTGAGCTGCAGCACGGTGGTCAAGACCATACAGCTGTTTAACAGGACAGGTTTCACTCAAAACAGGCCTCGCCATGGTTGACCACACAGGTTGACTGCCCGTGCTCAGCGTCATATCCAGAGGTTGCCTTTGGGAAATAGATGTATGAGTGCTGCCAGCATTGCTGCAGAGATTGAAGGGGTAGGAGTTCAGCCTGTCAGTGCTCAGACCATACGCTGCACACTGCATCAAAATGGTCTGCATGGCTGTCATCCCAGAAGGAAGCCTCTTCTAAAGATGATGCACAAGAAAGCCCGCAAACCGTTTTCTGAAGACAAGCAGACTAAGGACATGGATTACTGGAACCATGTCCTGTGATCTGATAAGAAAAAGATAAATGTATTTGGTTCAGATGGTGTCAAGCGTGTGTGGCAGCAACCAGGTGAGGAGTACAAAGACAAGTGTGTCTTGCCTACAGTCAAGCATGGTGGTGAGAGTGTCATGGTCTGGGGCTGCATTAGTGCTGCTGGCACTGGGGAGCTACAGTTAATTGTTGTTCATGAATGCCAACATGTACTGTGACATACTGAAGCAGAGCATGATCCCCTCCCTTCGGAGACTGGGCCGGCAGGGCAGTATTCCAACATGATAACAAGCCCAAACACACCTCCAAGATGACCACTGCCTTGCTAAAGAAGCTGAGGGTAAAGGTGATGGACTGGCCAAGACCTAGACCTAAACCCTATTGAGCATCTGTGGGGCACACTCAAATGGAAGGTGGAGGAGTGCAAGGTCTATCATACACCAGGTCCGTTATGTCGTCATGAAGGAGTGGAAGAAGACTCCAGTGGCAACCTGTGAAGCTCTGGTAAAGTCCATGCCCAAGAGGGTTAAGGCAGTGCTGGAAAATAATGGTGGCCACACAAAATATTGACACTTTGGGACCAATTTTGCAGTTGTTTATTAGGGGTGTACTCAGCAGTTTAGCATGAGTTTAGTTATGTTGAGGGGACAGGAGATTTACACTGTTATACAAGCTGTACACTCACTACTTTACATTGTAGCAAAGTGTCATTTCTTCAGTGTTGTCACATGAAAAGATATAATAAAATATTTACAAAAATGTGTGGGGTGTACTGACTTTGAGACACTGTACATGTAGATAGGTGCACTGGGCATGGTGCATGGGGGTGCAATAGAAATGAACTAAAGTGTATTTCCAGGCCAACCCTTTTGGTGGTTGTTAAATTTTAGGTCCCCAATTGCTTCTGGTGCTCCATCGAGGAGATTTCAATTCCTGCTCCGGTTCAATGTTGTAATAACGCTGTGTCTGTGTGGCAGACATATCACCATGCCGTAGCTCCCAATTGTATCTACACTTCTCATCTTAGCATGTTAGGAGCTAGGCTTCATACTTCATGTTGTGACTAAGATGGCAAGTAAGGTTAAATCGGTCCAGTAGGGCACTAAACAACTGAAAAAAGTTCTGACTCTTTCCCACACTAACCAAGAAAAATGATTAAGTCAGAGTTTCACCATATGGGATACGATCAAAGATAGAATGATATATTATAGAAAGGTTGTATTATTATTTCCCCCTTCCTTAGTGGCTGTCAAATTTGTTGATTAAATATGAAAGCTCTGGTGTCAATTACATTCTACGGTAGTTGTACCTTACATGTGATAAGCATTGTATAGTTTGTAGCGGGTGCCTCGCATTTTCCCACTTCCATGCCAGGCTGACCGAGTCTATTTACTGAAGGGACAAAGTGCCTGCCAGCAGCTGCAGGGGAATTTCCCCCCCTTCCTCTCCTTCTTCTCACTGTGCAGTGAGTGAGAGGAGGTCACAGACACTTAGAGCCCTCCCCTGTTTCTCATTTGCAGAAGGAACTAGCCAATCCAGGGAGGATTGAAGAGCTGCAAAGAACTCTGGGATGTGTAGTTCCCAAAATAGGTGGATGCATTCTAATCACTGGGGACAGGATTAAAAACCCCAGGATTCTTTGGCAAGGAAGGAATGAAGGACACCATCTTATCTGCTGAGGAGAATTCAGTTACCACGAGGCAGGGGAAGAGACTGGACCTAGGGGAGAGGTGTTGCCTCCCAGGTCGGTCCATTGCTGTGTTCCAGAGGTCCAGCCTGATTAAAGGGGAATATCGGGTGCCTGTCCAGATCGGCTGAGTGAATTGCTCGAGTGTGAGGTGACCAGTCGGGTTACCAGAAGAGCCTGCCTGTTCCAGGATATTTGTTTGGGCCCTGACCGCAGGATTGGGGGGAGGGCACTTGCCCATCTGCAGGAAACAAGGACACTGCACACAGACAGAGTTACTTCACTTTGCCCCTCACTTGCCAGAACCTGGGTCTTGTTGAAGCCCTGTTAGAGCAGTCACAGTGTCTGCCTTGCTATCCGGATACTGTCAGCATACCACAGTTACACTTTGCCAAGCAGGAGTTCTAAGTGCACCAACTAAAGTGGCTAGCGGAAGATACAAGGCCTTATCTTTCTTCCAAGGGACTGAAGTTACCGGTGCCATGTTATGTTGTCATTCATTGTTGTTTAAGTGCTTGTCTCTGCTTCTGGGGTAGTTCACAGGCGTGGAATCCCCCTAGAATCAGTCTGATACATTGAGTTATATTTAACTTAGTCTCAGTGATTGCTAATTCATTCAAGAATACACTATTACTGTTTGTTATTCTTACACAGAGACCTTATAGTAAAGACATATCTGTGTTTTATCATAATGTGTGTGTTTTCATTGGTCTTGCACTTACACTATTGCCAGGTGTGCCAGAGGGGCGAAGCTTGTTCTTGGGGTTGAGAGGCAGAGTACGGAACCAATCATACTTAAGCGGCTCCTGCGGGGGTAGTGCTACAAGAATATGAACTTTGCTCTGCCAATAGACTTTCACTAAAATTACTTGAATCACTAAAGACCCAATAACACCACAACACAGTATGCTGCAGGATATGAAACTGTGTTGCATCATGCTTTATTAGGCTGCCTATTTAAAATGAATTGGCCTAATCAGTGTAAGAGAAAATAGCTGTAGCCCAGCCTGTGGTGCTACAGCCCTGGGCTGTAGCACAGTAACAAACAAGTGAAGTTCTTCTCCCTCTCCTCAGCCTTGCAGGGAGAAAGTAGAAAGAGAGAGACAAAAGGGCTGTACCCACAGCTGCTGGAGGAGAGTCCTGCTCACAGCAGGAGAGGAGGTTAGCGATTGGCTGCAGGGCAGCTTGTAAAACCAGCCCAATAGCCCGGGAAATGCAGGAGCTACTGGACACTGTAGTTCAGGGCCAGGACAAGGGGTGGGCGATAGGGACAGCATCCCTGGGTGCAATGGTTTCTTGTAGGGATGAAGGTGCCTTCCTTCTGTTACAAGGCTGACAGAAGTAGTGACAACAGAAGTAATTTTGACAAGCTAGTGACTGTTGGACTTAGGATCCCCTAGGCTTGCACAAAATGAACCGGGGAGGAGGGACACAGTTTGACATCTTTGCTCTGGGCTCTGTTGACCTTGTCCCAGCACTGCTGTAGTTCCCAGAAAAGCAGCCCTTGATCAAGCAAAGCTGTGTGGGACTACAAGCCCTAGAGAGAAACAGAGTACTGCAAAGAAAGGAAAGCGATGGAAAGGCACATTGCTAAACAGTCTTGTGTGGAGAAAGCCAGGGAGAAAGAGTTGGGCTGCTGAGGCTGGTGACGCTGCTGAGTGCCAGTGCTTCACTGTGTTACTGGATCGGGACTGAACTGTTGCATCTAAGACCACAACTGCCAAAAGGACACATAAGGCTGCAGGTAATAGATTTTCCACCATGGTGGGTGAGAAACTGCTTACTGTTTTATTGCTAAGATGGGATCTCGATGAAGCTGCAGCATCCAAATCTGTGTTTATCACTTTTTCACATTGAAGTTACAAAAACTCTGTTAGGAGCACTTCAACGTATTCTTGGACCCCAACACAGGCCACCGACTAGTATACTTCTGGCCAGAAGGATGATGAGAAGGGACTTTGACTTATAGCCTCTGTGTGTATATATCCTATATTTAAGTCAGGGCCTACACTTTGTCCCCTTAACCACTTACCGACCGCTCACTGAGCTGGTACTGCGGCAAAGTGGCTCGATATCGTCCAGCGACGTAGACCTACGTCACTGGACTCCTCCCCTTGTGGGCGGCGCGTGCGCCGCCGGAGGCTCGCTCCCACTGTATTCAGTCACAGCGGGAGTCGGGCCAGGGGAGGAGCGCCGGTGATCACCGCCACTCTTCCCCGATCGTCGGGAATCGAGTGTGGAGATCCGCCCGCTTGTGTAAACAAAGCAGGCGGATCTCCTAAGTGACAAACAGTGACAGATTGCAGGATTCAGCATAGCTGAACCTGCGATCTGTGCCTGTGTCACACAGTCCCCTCCCCCAACACGTTAGTGAGCACCAGGCATACATTAACCCCTCCCTCTCCAATAAAAGTTAACCCCTTCCCTGCCAGTGTCATTTTTACAGTAACAGTGCATATTTATAGCACTGTGTAAGAATATTTAATAATAAATATCTTGCGCTCGTACTTATGTCAGAATATTTATACTGCTCTGAATATAGCAGTGTATTTATTTATGGTTAATAAGCAAAGATCTGTGAAAAAGGAGAGTCTTCACCTATTGCCATAAATCAATGTCGTGAATTCTTTTTAATTGATTAATTTCTTTTTAAAAGCATATACCAATCTTAGTGAGTACAGTCTACAGCGTGGAATATATATAAAAATATTTATTCTCAAGACATGCAAACACAATATATGATCAAACAAGAAGTGACACAAAAATAACTCTACATAAAAATACTAACTTCAAATAATCAATGCAATGTGATGTTTAGCTCAATAATGAAAGTGAAACTGAAACAAAGTGAAACCAAAACGAAAGCAAGATTACCATTTCTTCCCAGGTATAGTATAAGCCATAAATTAATGTTCTATATAAACAGACTACAATGGTCTGCGAATCACAGGGCCCAAAGTCATTCCACTGCAGAAGGAATGAGAATAAGCCATGCAAAACGGAAGACTTAAAATTGCAAATAATGCACTTAATCTGATATTAATAAAAATGTATAAAAACAAAAATCAGCTTTTTAGAGAAAAATATACCATGGCTTATACGGCTGGGATTGTAATCTCATTACCCTTAAATATGCAATATAAAACATATAAGGAAGGAATAAACAATTGTTGAATAAAATCAAATAACATAGCAAGGCATATTTACCACACTTATGGCTGCTAGCTTCAAATCGTTACCAGAGTCCTAAGATGGATGCCTTTCTTAAGATGGTGGCTTCCCATTAAGTTTCAGATGAATGATGTGGATCAGGGAGTATGTCTGCATGAGTCTATTGAAAAATGTAATAGCGTGTGTGGTGTAAGTGTGAGGTGTGTTGTCAGTAGTGTAAAGTGTCATGTGTCTCATATCTGGGTTGGTCTTTTATATGGTAAGAACAAAGAGCTATAAAAATTACCATAAGTAAAACCCAGAGGGATGAAACATTATCCCAATTGGTCGGGATATTCTATACCTAAACTAGTGAGGTCAGAGACACACCCCTTTTTATAATTAACCCCATACTTGGTCTAATAAAATTAAGGATGATTCCTCTATATGTAAGATTAATCATAAAACACAACATAAAACTTTGTCCAGACTACCAGTACATACATAAATGTCCACCTGTATTTCCATTATTCATCTTGGCAAGTAATGCCATTTCAATAATTATATTATTTAACACAATATAATATTTTTATATTGGAATATCTCAAATTATCTCAAGACTGCACCTGGTATTTCGTCTCCAGAGGGCAGTATTGTACCGTTCATTAGATTTTGTATTTAATATAATTAAAACAATTTGTTATCTGATGACCTATTGACCTGTCGGCTAGTGAAAAGCAATTACTTATTTGACCATGCCAAAGGGCTGTCAGATATAGTCTAGGTTTGGGAATATTTACGACACCTTGAGCACTAAACCAGTCCAAAGCAATCCTTATATAAACACTCCTACCACATGCCTTAACATGAAGTAATTTGTTTTTAAGACGCACAAGTCCTTACACATCATAGAAAAGTATACTTATATATATATATATATATATTATATATCTAATATTATATAAGTATCAAGTTCACACTTCTATATCAATAAGAATACAATGTATTATCGTTAATATACATCTTACATATGATGATGTTTTCTATAAAAACTTATATGGTTCATCTTTAAATGTCTGCTAGAATATACTGGGGTATTGTCCATTGTTATATACTTATAGACAGACTGAGATATCCCCCCTTAACATAGCGTCAGACTGACTAAGTTTTATCTGATCGAGATGTCAAAAGGGATCTTATTTACGATTACATAGAAATACAAAGATCTCTGTTGAAACCATAGACCCTTTGTAAGCCTGTGAGAGACATTTTGTTTAACAAGTATATATGAACTTTGTTTCACCCTGAAAACAAGATGGACGCCAGGCAGCACCATTCAGAATCTCTTATGCATAATATGAAATACATGGCTTTTAAAATCATTTTTCTTTTTACCTATTATTATTTGAATCAACCCCCCAATAGTCCCGACATATCCCCCCCTTTCTTCCCAGTAGACAAGTGAGCAACTTAGGCCTATCTGGAAAGAAAGCTTTTTAAGGAGTAGTGGAAAAAAAAAATGTCTTGTTCTCTTTTTGTAAGAGAATAGTTCATATTGGGAATTGTTCATAACTTTTAAGTAAATCGGTAAAATAAAAAAAAATGAGAAGAGAAAAAAAAACAATCAGTTCAAAATGTCAGTTCGTAGCGACTTTGCAATGTTAGCTATGTCACCAACTGTTCCTTGTTAGTCTCTTTGACTTCTGATCTCCTAGTAAAGAAACTCAAATGTTCCTTGAAATCTGCATCTCCAGCTTGCAAAGTGTTAATGGAGACAGAAATTAACTGCTGCGATGGCATTGGCAATTACCATTCAAAGCGCAGTAAAACAACGTTGGCAATCAGGAATCCGAGAAATCTGTTTGGACGTTCAACCTTGGATGTTGGTTGGATAATGAATGGTTTCAGCATGGTCTAGAGTGTCATACACCTAGACTGAGGTTTGCTCACATAAGCAATGCATCATTCTCACATCTCCTTCAACTGAAAACAGGAGATAGTGTGATTTCTCTCAATGGATTTCCTCGGATCAAATGCACAAAGATCTGTTGAAACAAATCTTCCTCTCCGTCAACAAGAATCTGGGGCGTCTCGCAGCTTGATTCTTGAAGAGGGATCCGATTCAATGAGGGGTTCCATCCAGAACTGGACTCTAAGGAGAGATGACCCATCCAATCGCTGTGTCTTTGGCAAACATCATCGTCTGTACCAATCAACGACCTGGCATGGAAGGTTAATCTCTTCCTATTGGATGAAACATATAGTATGAATATACATTCTTATCAATTGACATTTCAATGCGATGTTGGGACCCTAAGTTTCCTAGAGTTCTCCTTTAGACCACCATGTGATCAGTCTTTTTATATGACACCATGGAAGGTGAGACTATATATGCGACCTTTCCTAGGGCGACTGACTTCTGGGGCTTATTAGCATGGAGATGTACTTATCACCATGGATACTACACATTGGACAGTTATACAATGATACAATATTTTGTTTAAAATTTACCTACTACTTAGGAGAAAAAAAAAAATACCTCCCCCTTTGGGGCATCAATGCAATTTATTGGAGGCAACAAAACTACCTGGCATTGAGGATTCCTTCTTGGTTACCGTATACAACCTTTAACCTCTTGACTGCATTACGTCATTAGGGTTTGATCTTCCTTGGTATCACCGTCATTGGCGATTTTTCAAAATGTGCCCGCTTTGAGCGACCTGTTTGAGTCAGAGGGATGAAGTGACCACTGAAAAATAGGAGGGTAGTTAGTATATAACAACCAAGATCCCCCCCTGACAGGGATTTCAGGATCCTCAATGCTGTGACCTGGGATAAAATGGTGTTAGAACCTCTGTATCCTATGCCTCTATCCAGTGTATCCCTTCTGATTCCTTACCACTTGGGCATTTAAGGATTTTATGGCCTTTGGCTGGCTACAGGATTTGTTCCTAGAGATGGATTTTATTTTAGTTCTGGGCTGCAGTGCCCTGAGTGAACCAATTGATCAGCCGATCAATTTGGCTTCTATTCAGCTGAAAACATTTTTACAGAATTGAATTATTGGCTCCGCCTCCTGCGGTGCCTATATCTCTCGGGTTCAGACAGATGGGACAGATCCCCATCAGAACCAGTTACTCGGTTCTGGCGTGAGGTCTGGGCCTTAATGTCACTTAACTTTCCCGAGGATTTTGGGGAAACCCTAGGATGGGGCATATCCCTATTTATTTGTGGGTGTCCCCCCCCCCCTTGTTAATGGGATGTCCGGTGTCCTCCTTAAGGTATCCGGTGTCCCCTTGGGGCCTAGGTGGCATATCTTGCTCCTTTGCCAAACTTATTATTACGTACATGGGCAATGCCTCAAAGCATAGGGATTTAAATTGCAGGTGGTTGTACTCAGCTCCTTCATTGAAGGGTGTTAGGCACTTTTGAGTACAGCAAAAAAATTCAATGGGGCTTTGGTGCTGTGTACATTTTAAAAATTGTATATAACAGCTCTAGCAGCAATAAGGTTTTATATGGGCTGATTTTTAAATTACATCCTGCAGGCACAACACAGACAGTTGTTTTCATAGGCCTCAGGATGATTAATAATATTTAAGGACCTTTTTATTAACAAAAATCAGGACAGTACTCTTTTTAAAACTTTGGAGGTGCTTGGTGTCTTTTTAGGGGTGCTAGTCTTTTTGTAGTGACCTGATATGACTCATACCTATTTATGTATGGCTGCCCAATTTCTACCCTCCTATATTAGGAATATGGCTGGGGTAGGACATGGACTCTTTGCCTGATTCCCCCCCCTTGTCTGGGTCATAACCATCAGACTGGGAATCATATCTGGGTCTATGAATAATTATTTCATATTTAAAATGCAGGACTAATAAAGCATTGCCCTGTTGTATGGACACCATGACCTTTTGGAACTCTGCTACGTATTTACTTATGAGTTCCTGTCATGAATTGAACTGTTACATTTTTATTTATTTATTTATTTTTTTTTTTTCCACTGCTGGTTACTCGGCAACTTTTTGCTAGAAACATTTTTCCTTGCTCAAAACTTCCTAATTATTGCATTAATCATTTACATTTCTCTTTCACATGGTTACTTTCATTATAATTTTCCTTGGTAAGACTTTTGCCACAATTCTACTTTATTTTGCAGTTTCACGCTACATTCTCTTAACTGATATGTCCCAATAGAGGTTACTTTCACCTGCTCAAGGAGGTTCCTAATCTCATTCTCTCATTTATTTGGAGTTGAGATTGAAACTTTACTAAATTCCTTTTTGCTGAGCCTTCTGGTGCAGTTCCTCATAAAGATACAGTAAGATTAGCCATGACTCAAAAAGTATGTGATCACACTTCCTGACGTCTTTTGGTGTTAGATAAGCTTATTGGTGAGTTCATACATACAGGTTGTCCTCTACCCATGTCAGATGCCCTTTATTGGCCCGACGTTCTGAGGATTTTGATATATGACTCTAACCAGCATTACATATTCCACCATTTCAGACTCAGAGAGGTGTTTCCACACATTTATGGATCTATGCCAAATCTACTGGGGTTGTGGCATTACCACTAGGGATTCACACCTTGCCAGAGTTGGCAGCATGAAAATTACCTGCTGTAGAAATTTTTAATACATTTCTATCACATTGCAATTAAATAAAAAAAAAAATTCCAAAAAAAAAAAAAAAATTTTTTTTTTTTTTTTTAAGTTATTGATTATGTCACCTGATCAATATTATGATTGGCATATGTAAGAAATCAATAATTATCTCGCTGGGGCCTCCATTATATGTAAGAATATTTAATAATAAATATCTTGCGCTCGTACTTATGTCAGAATATTTATACTGCTCTGAATATAGCAGTGTATTTATTTATGGTTAATAAGCAAAGATCTGTGAAAAAGGAGAGTCTTCACCTATTGCCATAATTCAATGTCGTGAATTCTTTTTAATTGATTAATTTCTTTTTAAAAGCATATACCAATCTTAGTGAGTACAGTCTACAGCGTGGAATATATATAAAAATATTTATTCTCAAGACATGCAAACACAATATATGATCAAACAAGAAGTGACACAAAAATAACTCTACATAAAAATACTAACTTCAAATAATCAATGCAATGTGATGTTTAGCTCAATAATGAAAGTGAAACTGAAACAAAGTGAAACCAAAACGAAAGCAAGATTACCATTTCTTCCCAGGTATAGTATAAGCCATAAATTAATGTTCTATATAAACAGACTACAATGGTCTGCGAATCACAGGGCCCAAAGTCATTCCACTGCAGAAGGAATGAGAATAAGCCATGCAAAACGGAAGACTTAAAATTGCAAATAATGCACTTAATCTGATATTAATAAAAATGTATAAAAACAAAAATCAGCTTTTTAGAGAAAAATATACCATGGCTTATACGGCTGGGATTGTAATCTCATTACCCTTAAATATGCAATATAAAACATATAAGGAAGGAATAAACAATTGTTGAATAAAATCAAATAACATAGCAAGGCATATTTACCACACTTATGGCTGCTAGCTTCAAATCGTTACCAGAGTCCTAAGATGGATGCCTTTCTTAAGATGGTGGCTTCCCATTAAGTTTCAGATGAATGATGTGGATCAGGGAGTATGTCTGCATGAGTCTATTGAAAAATGTAATAGCGTGTGTGGTGTAAGTGTGAGGTGTGTTGTCAGTAGTGTAAAGTGTCATGTGTCTCATATCTGGGTTGGTCTTTTATATGGTAAGAACAAAGAGCTATAAAAATTACCATAAGTAAAACCCAGAGGGATGAAACATTATCCCAATTGGTCGGGATATTCTATACCTAAACTAGTGAGGTCAGAGACACACCCCTTTTTATAATTAACCCCATACTTGGTCTAATAAAATTAAGGATGATTCCTCTATATGTAAGATTAATCATAAAACACAACATAAAACTTTGTCCAGACTACCAGTACATACATAAATGTCCACCTGTATTTCCATTATTCATCTTGGCAAGTAATGCCATTTCAATAATTATATTATTTAACACAATATAATATTTTTATATTGGAATATCTCAAATTATCTCAAGACTGCACCTGGTATTTCGTCTCCAGAGGGCAGTATTGTACCGTTCATTAGATTTTGTATTTAATATAATTAAAACAATTTGTTATCTGATGACCTATTGACCTGTCGGCTAGTGAAAAGCAATTACTTATTTGACCATGCCAAAGGGCTGTCAGATATAGTCTAGGTTTGGGAATATTTACGACACCTTGAGCACTAAACCAGTCCAAAGCAATCCTTATATAAACACTCCTACCACATGCCTTAACATGAAGTAATTTGTTTTTAAGACGCACAAGTCCTTACACATCATAGAAAAGTATACTTATATATATATATATATATATTATATATCTAATATTATATAAGTATCAAGTTCACACTTCTATATCAATAAGAATACAATGTATTATCGTTAATATACATCTTACATATGATGATGTTTTCTATAAAAACTTATATGGTTCATCTTTAAATGTCTGCTAGAATATACTGGGGTATTGTCCATTGTTATATACTTATAGACAGACTGAGATATCCCCCCTTAACATAGCGTCAGACTGACTAAGTTTTATCTGATCGAGATGTCAAAAGGGATCTTATTTACGATTACATAGAAATACAAAGATCTCTGTTGAAACCATAGACCCTTTGTAAGCCTGTGAGAGACATTTTGTTTAACAAGTATATATGAACTTTGTTTCACCCTGAAAACAAGATGGACGCCAGGCAGCACCATTCAGAATCTCTTATGCATAATATGAAATACATGGCTTTTAAAATCATTTTTCTTTTTACCTATTATTATTTGAATTAACCCCCCAATAGTCCCGACAACTGATTACTGTAGTAATGTCACTGGTACCCCCAAAAGTGTCAAAAATGTCAGTCAAGGGTCCGATCTGTCCGCCGCAATGTCGCAGTCCCACAAACAAATCGCAGATCGCCGCCATTACTAGTAAAAAAAAACAATAAAAATGACATAAATTTCCCGTAGTTAGTAGCTGCGATAACTTTTGCGCAAACCAATCAAAATTATTGCGATTTTTTTACCAAAAATATGTAGCAGAAAACAAATTGGCCTAAAATGTTGTTTTTTACATTTTTTGGGGGGAATTTCATATAAAAAAATGTGAAAAATATTATTATTTTTTCAAAATTGTCGCTCTTTTTTTTTTGTATATAGCACAAAAAGTAAAAATCGCACAGGTGATCAAATACCACCAAAAGAAAGCTCTATTTGTGGGGAAAAATAGGACATAAATTTAATTTGGGTACAGCATCGCATGACCGCGCAATTGTCCGTTAACTTAACGCAGTGCCGAATCACAAAATATGGCCTGGTCAGGAATGGGGTAAAATCTTCCGGTCTTAAAGCGGTTAAAAATACGCTCATTGAGATTTTTTTTGTCAGACATATAGCTAAATACCTTTTGGCCAAAATATATGACAAAAATTGAATATACTGGATATTTTTTCACTGTCAAAGTAGAAAAATATTGTTATTTTTTCAAAATTGTCGCATATTTTTATTAATATCGCAAAAAATGAAAAGCGCAGAGGTGATCAAATAACACTAAAAGAAAGCTCTGTTTGTGGGAAAAAAAAGGATGTAAATTTTGTTTGGGTACGGCATTGCATGACCGCGCAATTGTCAGTTAAAGTCGCACAGTGCCGAATCGCAAAAAGTGGCCTGGACGTACAGCAGGAAAATCCTCCGGTGGTAAAGTGGTTAAACCTGGTATAAGTGTTTTGATAATTTCCTGATTGCAGATGGTGTTTTAATGCCTCTGTTCGCCATCATTTGTTATTATTGTTTCTGCATTTTCTCTGCTGGGCATAAAGCCCGAATAAATTAACAGCTTTGCCTGCAGCCTTAGTATGTCAGAGGGTGCAGCACTTCCTAGAGGTTCATTATCTATTAGAAAAAGGGAATCATTAATCAGCGGCTCCTTGGGGGATAAGCGATACATGCTGAATTTTCTTGCAGTGCACTGCACACCATAGTCTGTACTGTCATGCCAACACATGTTGCTCAGACTAGGTCCACCATAGTCACTGGAAGCTGGTCCAGGGTAGAGATGAGCTCAGGTGTCCTCTGAACTTATCTCTAACCCACACTCCACACTTCTACTTCTTTGTTGGATCATTGCTCATCTCTATTCCAGAGCAATGATGTGCAAGCCCTTCTGTGGTAATTTTATGTAGACAGGGAGTGCCTGAAAAAAGGTGGAGGGTAGCGCTGAGATGCAAAACAGGTTAAAAAGACTGTAAAACAGTATTGTATGGAATGAAACATGCCCATTGTTTATGGTACACAGTGCATTAGAAAACAAAATGTTTTTAAGACAATGCACTCTCTTTTTTTGAAATATATATGGGCCCATAAAAGACCTCGCATAGCACGCAGAACTTTAACATTACCGAAAAAAAATGGAGGCCTTGCTTTACCGGACATTCGAACTTATTATTACGCAGCACATCTGAGTAGGATATTGGATTGGTGGCACCACTCGGAAAACAAAATATGGGTACAAATTGAGCAGACTCAAACAGAGATAGACCTAAAGAGGGCGATATGGGTTTTCCAGTGGTTACCTAAGGAATTGAAACAGGGGCGGACTGACCATTAGGGCACTCGGGCACTGCCCGAGGGCCCGGGGCTAGTAGGGGGCCCCATGAAAGGCTCCTGGCACCTACCTTCCAAAGCATCTGTGATGATCCCGGAGCCCAGTGCCAGAACAAGTTCCAGCACTGAGCTCCGGTAACTGGCCTGACAGAGACACACTAGCGTGGGCACTCAGGACACCTTCCCTGCATCTCTTTGAGGGTGCCTGGGCTCCCTCACGCAGCGATCGTCCCTCTGCAGCAGCTGACACTTGCATCTCTCCCCCAACTGATGCCTGCACAGTACACAGAGCTCACCAAGGATCCTCCTCCACGGCTCTGAAGTACACAGACAGGAGGAGGAGGAGTAGCCGGGGAGGAGGGACATTAACTTCAAGAGCTGCACTGATTATCTGAGGTATGTACTGTACATAGTTTAAGGATACGGAAGGGGGACAGATAACAAGGATGCACATATGGAGAAGTGATGGGGGCAGGGGCATATGCTAGGGGGATGCTTTTGGAGGGGGGATGACTTGTGCTAGAAGGTGAGGAGGTGGTGTGAGGGGATTTCAACTCTGACCTCTCCCCTCCAAATGCACCCCCCAGCACATGTTCTCTTACCGCCCCTTCTCCCCAAATCAAAGAGGTGCAGATTGCCACTCATCCCAAGACCCCCTCTCTCCTCATCCCAGGACCCCTCTCTCCTCATCCCAGGACCCCTCTCTCCTCATCCCAGGACCCCCATCTCCTCATCCCAGGACCCCCTCTCTCCTCATCCCAGGACCCCCTCTCTCCTCATCCCAGGAACCCTCTCTCCTCATCCCAGGACCCCCTCTCTCCTCATCCCAGGACCCCTCTCTCCTCATCCCAGGACCCCCTCTCTCCTCATCCCAGGACCCCCCCTCTCCTCATCCCAGGACCCCCCCTCTCCTCATCCCAGGACCCCCTCTCTCCTCATCCCAGGGCCCCCTCTCTCCTCATCCCAGGGCCCCCTCTCTCCTCATCCCAGGACCCCCTCTCTCCTCATCCCAGGACCCCCTCTCTCCTCATCCCAGGACCCCTCTCTCCTCATCCCAGGACCCCCTCTCTCCTCATCCCAGGGCCCCCTCTCTCCTCATCCCAGGACCCCCTCTCTCCTCATCCCAGGGCCCCCTCTCTCCTCATCCCAGGACCCCTCTCTCCTCATCCCAGGACCCCTCTCTCCTCATCCCAGGACCCCCTCTCTCCTCATCCCAGGACCCCTCTCTCCTCATCCCAGGACCCCTCTCTCCTCATCCCAGGACCCCCTCTCTCCTCATCCCAGGACCCCCTCTCTCCTCATCCCAGGGCCCCCTCTCTCCTCATCCCAGGACCCCCCCTCTCCTCATCCCAGGGCCCCCTCTCTCCTCATCCCAGGGCCCCCTCTCTCCTCATCCCAGGACCCCCCCTCTCCTCATCCCAGGACCCCCTCTCTCCTCATCCCAGGACCCCCTCTCTCCTCATCCCAGGGCCCCCCCTCTCCTCATCCCAGGGCCCCCTCTCTCCTCATCCCAGGGCCCCCTCTCTCCTCATCCCAGGACCCCCCCTCTCCTCATCCCAGGACCCCCTCTCTCCTCATCCCAGGGCCCCCTCTCTCCTCATCCCAGGACCCCTCTCTCCTCATCCCAGGACCCCTCTCTCCTCATCCCAGGACCCCCTCTCTCCTCATCCCAGGACCCCTCTCTCCTCATCCCAGGACCCCCTCTCTACTCATCCCAGGACCCGTATCTCCTCATCCCAGGACCCGTATCTCCTCATCCCAGGACCCGTATCTCCTCATCCCAGGACCCCCTCTCTCCTCATCCCAGGACCCCCTCTCTCCGCTCTCATCCCAGGACCCCCTCTCTCCTCATCCCAGGGCCCCCTCTCTCCTCATCCCAGGACCCCCTCTCTCCTCATCCCAGGACCCGTATCTCTTCATCCCAGGACCCGTATCTCCTCATCCCAGGACCCCCTCTCTCCTCATCCCAGGACCCCCTCTCTGCTCTCATCCCAGGACCCCCTCTCTGCTCTCATCCCAGGGCCCCCTCTCTGCTCTCATCCCAGGGCCCCCTCTCTGCTCTCATCCCAGAGCCCCCTCTCTGCTCTCATCCCATGGCCCCCTCTCTGCTCTCATCCCATGGCCCCCTCTCTGCTCTCATCCCATGGCCCCCTCTCTGCTCTCATCCCATGGCCCCCTCTCTGCTCTCATCCCATGGCCCCCTCTCTGCTCTCATCCCAGGACCCCCTCTCTGCTCTCATCCCAGGACCCCCTCTCTGCTCTCATCCCAGGACCCCCTCTCTGCTCTCATCCCAGGACCCCCCCTCTCTGCTCTCATCCCAGGACCCCCCCTCTCTGCTCTCATCCCAGGACCCCCCCTCTCTGCTCTCATCCCAGGACCCCCCCCTCTGCTCTCATCCCAGGACCCCCTCTCTGCTCTCATCCCAGGACCCCCTCTCTGCTCTCATCCCAGGACCCCCTCTCTGCTCTCATCCCAGGACCCCCTCTCTGCTCTCATCCCAGGACCCCCTCTCTGCTCTCATCCCAGGACCCCCTCTCTGCTCTCATCCCAGGGGTCTCTCTCAGCTCTCATCCCAGGGCCCCCTCGATGCTCTCATCCCAGGACCCCCTCTCTGCTCTCATCCCAGGGGTCTCTCTCAGCTCTCATCCCAAGGCCCCCTCTCTGCTCTCATCCCAGGGGTCTCTCTCAGCTCTCATTCCAGTGTCCCCTCTCTGCTCTCATCTCAGGACCCCCCCTCTGTTCTCATCCCAGGACCCCCTCTCTGCTCTCATCCCAGGACCCCCTCTCTGCTCTCATCCCAGGGCCCCCTCTCTGCTCTCATCCCATGGCCCCCTCTCTGCTCTCATCCCATGGCCCCCTCTCTGCTCTCATGCCATGGCCCCCTCTCTGCTCTCATCCCAGGACCCCCTCTCTGCTCTCATCCCATGGCCCCCTCTCTGCTCTCATCCCAGGACCCCCTCTCTGCTCTCATCCCAGGGGTCTCTCTCAGCTCTCATCCCAGGACCCCCTCTCTGCTCTCATCCCAGGACCCCCCTCTCTGCTCTCATCCCAGGACCCCCCTCTCTGCTCTCATCCCAGGACCCCCCTCTCTGCTCTCATCCCAGGACCCCCTCTCTGCTCTCATCCCATGGCCCCCTCTCTGCTCTCATCCCAGGACCCCCTCTCTGCTCTCATCCCAGGGGTCTCTCTCTGCTCTCATCCCAGGGGTCTCTCTCTGCTCTCATCCCAGGGGTCTCTCTCTGCTCTCATCCCAGGGGTCTCTCTCTGCTCTCATCCCAGGGGTCTCTCTCAGCTCTCATCCCAGGGCCCCCTCGATGCTCTCATCCCAGGACCCCCTCTCTGCTCTCATCCCAGGGGTCTCTCTCAGCTCTCATCCCAAGGCCCCCTCTCTGCTCTCATCCCAGGGGTCTCTCTCAGCTCTCATTCCAGTGTCCCCTCTCTGTTCTCATCTCAGGACCCCCTCTCTGTTCTCATCTCAGGACCCCCTCTCTGTTCTCATCTCAGGACCCCCTCTCTGTTCTCATCTCAGGACCCCCTCTCTGCTCTCATCTCAGGACCCCCTCTCTGCTCTCATCCCTGGACCCCCTCTCTGCTCTCATATTAGGACCCTCTCTCTGTTCTCATTCCAGGACCCTCTCTGCTCTCATCCCTGGGGCCCCTCTCTGTCCTTATCCCAGGGGTCCCTCTCTGTTCTTATCCCAGGGGCTACTCTCTGTCATTATTCCAAGGGTCACTCTCTGTCTTTATCTCAGGGGTCCCTCTCTGTCCTCTTTCAAGGGGTCCCCTAAACACCAACTGGGATAGGTTGTTCAGGACAGCAAGGGCCTGTTTAAATTTGCAGTTTGGGGGCAGGAAAACCTCAGAATTGAGCCCTGTATTTACTCACCCCCACCACACCCCCTTTAACTGCAAGGGCCAGGGGTGTACACATGTTGCATCCGCATCAGGAATTATATGTCCTGTCACGCTTGGCAGATGTAGCACCTGCCAAGCATAACTCATTCAAGTGAATGGGGCTGCATTGCAAAGGCTGTGCAACCTTGTGCAGTACAGCAAAAAAAAAAAAAGGGTTAAAGTAGGCAATGAGAAGGCGTTGTATTGCCTCCTCATCACCTGCTTCAACTCCTTGAATCACACACTAGCATGCTGAAACTATGTGCATTGCACATGGTTGCAGGGTGTTTGCTGAGTGGGCCTCATTCACTTGAATGGGTCACGATAACCCACCAAAAGCAACAGGGGGTTTAACTCCTGCTGCAACATGTGTACTCATGGACATGGACACAGGGGGGCCCCATGATCTCATATTGCCCGGGGGCCCCATAGGTTATCAGTCCGCCCCTGAATTGAAACATCACCCAATAATAGGAAACACATTACGGATATGCTCGCACCCAAATATATATAGTAAATTAACAAAGAAGGAATCACCCTTATTCCCAATATTAGGGAACCCACAGTTTATCCCGGGTTTAGATCCTAGAAGCTTTATACCATTGAGAGAAAAGAAACAGGAACAAGCTTCATTATTCCTTATACAAAATAACTGGGTTTCAATTAGTAAATTATTGGAGAGAAATGGATTATACAACTTGCCTTTTTGGCAAGCAGTGCAACTACACCATTTCCTGGACTCGATACAAAATCCAGAGAGG
The DNA here is from genome assembly GCF_965119305.1 of Pelophylax lessonae. Taxonomy (NCBI): domain Eukaryota; kingdom Metazoa; phylum Chordata; class Amphibia; order Anura; family Ranidae; genus Pelophylax; species Pelophylax lessonae. The sequence continues at coordinate 620,332,224 of NC_138770.1, forward strand.
TATAGTAGAGCATTAACAAAATTTGAAAAGTACTGTATAGAACCAGGAAAATTATCACATACATTATCAATCTCCTATGATTTACTGATGAACCCAGAGGAGCAATTCAAACCCCCGTGGGTGGGAAAATGGGAGAGAGACTTGGAGTGTGAACTAATTGAGGAGCAGGTACAGAGGATAGTAAGGTTAGCCTTTAAGCCAGCTAGATGTACCAAGACTCAAGAGATGAACTATAAGTTTATGACGAGATGGTACATCACACCCGAGAAATTACATAATTGGTATCCAAGAGAGACCAGTGAATGCTGGAGATGTAAAAAAGAAATAGGCACGCTGATCCATATCCTCTGGACCTGTACAGAAGTAAAACCTTTTTGGGGAAGAGTAAAAGATATAATTCAGAAATTTACGGAAAGCAGAATAGAGGAAAAGCCAGCCTTTTTTTTGTTACATCTATCGGATATCCCGATAAAGAGATATGAAAACTCGATTGTACCATACCTGGTAAATGCGGCTAAGGCATGTATCCCGAGTAACTGGAAAAAAGTACAACCCCCCTCGATAAGAGAATGGGTAAATAGAGTAGAGGAAATAAGGAGAATAGAAGAGTTGATTGCAACTTCTCAGAATAGGAAGGGAAAATACAAGAAAATATGGGATGTGTGGGGTCAGTTTATAGTCTCTGAAGAAGGGAAGCAACTTATAATAGGATAAAAGCAACCCGGAAGAGCTTACTGACTTATTCGGTCATTCGCCGTGGATAAATTAGTAATTTAAGGAAGGGGGGAGAGGGGGAGGGGTTTTTTTTTTTTTTTTTTTTTTTTTTTTTTTTGGGTGGGAGAGGAGGAGGGAGGGAAGGGGGGGAAAAGAAAGGGAAGGGGAAAAAAGAGAAGGAATATAAGAGGGTAAAAGTGGAAGATGAAGATTAAATTAAGTGTTAAAAAGTGATGTAAACTCCACATGGAATGTAGATGTATGTTTTTTCTGTTATGAAGATTCCTGAATAAAACTTATATTTGAAAAAAAAAAAAAAAAAAAAAAAAAAAAAAGAAAACAAAATGTCATCCAGTTAGGATTTAGCTTTACTTTAACCTAAGCCTTTACACTGGCTTAATCCTTTTCAAACATTACCTTTTAGGTGCCAAAAAATATAACCACAGTTATGCACAAATATCTGCGCTAAAACTTTTGATCCTTTCATGAAGCTCAGCTTAGGACTGTCAAGTAATCAAGTATTTGCCATGAAAATAATATTAAATTTGACCTTAAAATTCTTGTTATTACAAAATAAATGTCTCAAATGCAGATTTCTCTTTAAATCATTTTCGCTGATAATAATTTAAAGCATAAAAATGTGTGTTTCTGACTTTTCCTTACGGGCTGTTTCCACATCGATCTACGAGAAAGGCAGCACTTTGAAAAAGTCATCTGTAATCTTGTTCTTTGAAAGACAAAGTTCCTTAACAAGCAAAGAGTACACATATGTACTTTTCTGGAGAGCATTTTACCTCTTTTCTCCCTAAGTACAAATCTAGTTTATAAATCAAACACTCAGCAAGAAAGGCATTACCATTAGGGAACATTGCAGGGTGATATTAAGAACCGAGCATTGTGGGTATTTTTCCTAGCCGTAATTGGACATCCAGCTGTAGCAGATAATGAAGATAGCCAGGAGAACATCAGGTCATCATCCCCCCCTGAACTGGGTTGGAAGCTGAGTGTGATTTACCTGGTAATTACACACCATGTGTTATTGTTCAAACATATGTATGGCGAAACAGTGGCAGATCTGGGCAGAGTGCCATTGTGCTGCCTACCAGCTCTTTTTATTTATAAGCTTGTAATAAGAGAGAGGATACCGGCAGATTCTACTTAAAGGGAAGTTATTGCCTTGTTAGCAAGGTAAATCCTCATATATCATACAGAGCACTGGAAAAAGAGGATCTGTATACAGTGATGTATTTAGGTTTTGTGCTGCCCGGGGCCTGACTAAACTCGTGCACCCCCTAATTTAAATATAAACTACCACTTCCTGCCAAGGCCAAACCCCTTCCTGTTTAAGACCCGCCCTGTCATCTGTGCCTCATCAGTGCCCATTAATGAAGCCTATCAGTGTCAATCAATGCAGCCTACCAGTGCAGCCTATTAGCGGCCATCAGTGCAGCATTATCAATGCCCATAAGTGCCTCCTCATTAGTGCAGCCTCATCAGTGCCCATCAATGCAGCCTGATCAGTGCCCATCAATGCAGCCTGATCAGTGCCCATCAATGCAGCCTGATCAGTGCCCATTAATGCAGCCTGATCAGTGCCCATCAATGCAGCCTCACCAGTGCACATTAGCATTAACATTACAACCAGCACATATAGTTACAGCTCAGGTCATGAAACATATCAGGGTATGAAGACACATTTGGTTACCAGGGGTAATGAAGGGTTCTCTAGGAGCCTGTTGTTAAGTGTGTACATGTGGCAGGTGAGAAAGCCTCTTGCAGTGAGGGAGATGATCGGCACTTCTTCATTAACAATCTGTTTCCCATAGCTACGGGAGCAGATCTGCACTGCCGAGGTCCTCAACCTGTGCACTGGTATGGAGAAAAAAAGATAAATGAAGTGCATGCATGGAGTCCAGGCTAGGTGCACCAGAGACCCAATACCGTTACTGGGAGTGAGGTAGCTGGACAGGTAGAGAGGGCATTGGCTCTGTATGTCCCTCCTAAATGCAACAAGTGACCATAGTGATGACGAATACACCAAGAGAGTTTACTAGAGTTTGTTTATCTTGGTAAAGATAGCCCATATCTATGGTAGTGAACCTGCACAAAGTGCCTAGCATAGTACATAAGATCCCCCCTGGGATAGGCCTCTCATGTGACCCTTGCTTAGCGCCCAACAAGGAGGGAAACATGGAGGAGGTACCACCTGTCTCCCTCCTTACAAGTGGGATACTCAGGCACCAGTGGGGAGACCGTCCTCAGCCCTAAGTAAGCTCAGAATAACATTTACTTTAGGCCTTTACAGGGCTTTCCTTTCTGAGGGTTACATAGTTAGTCAGGTTGAAAAAAAGACACAAGTCCATCTAGTTCAACCTATGAATAAAAAATAAATATACATACATATATATATATTCCCATATACACAATTCTAAAACCACAGTTGATCAAGAGGAAGGAAGGTTGCATTGGGGGCTGATTTTAACGTCTCTACTGGGCTAAGCACAGTTACAATTTAAGGATCGGATTATATCCCATGGCATTTATTAACAAATTCCTTGTGAACCTGTAGCTGTTTTATTTAGAATGGCAAATTAACAATGCCTGGCCCCTCAAATAAGGTAGGTACTTACACGGAGCTGAAAGCAAGTAGTTGGGGTCAGTGGCATGGATGCAGACACCTCCATAACTCTAGCAGAGAGTTTGGAGTGGATAGATTTTCCTGGCTTATCTTCATTGTTTCCCCTGTGATATGCTTTATCCTGCAGCACTCCCTCTCCCTTAGGCACAAATTCTCAAGTTCACCAGATAAATGTCGGCATGTTTGAGTAAAAAATCTTCTCTTGAAAATATTGTTCAGTGCCCGTGTCATGCATTCATGGTCACCTGTAATCTGCTGCTTGTAGATAAGAATGAAGTTTTTTGGCCAGTCTGCCATAAACCCTGACTTTCTATGCATTTGTTCAAAGTTTTTTCTAGCACTCCATACCACTCACTAGAAACAGGTGTCTGTACCTTCATATGTATGAAGAGGCAGAGTCTATAACAGACTGGTTATTATTCTCTATGAGACAGTTTACTGCAACCCTCAATCTCCATTCTTATTAAGTCTCAGACATGCACCTACAATGAGATGTCAGGAATTGTTAACAGAAGCCTCCTACATAAAACCAGTTATGGGTTTGCAGATATTTTAAAAAAGGGCTTGCATTAAAATTCTTTAACTTTTATTTAATCCTGAAGGGGACCAAGTCCATATAGCATTTGCTACCGTTTAGATCAGTGGCTCAATTCTTAAAGTGGTATTAAAAGGTTTTTTTTTTTTTTTAAATAACAAACATGTCACACTTACCTGCTCTGTGCAATGGTTTTGCACAGAGCAGCACCGATTCTACTCTTCTCGGGTCCCCCACTGACGCTCCTGGTTCCTCCTCTTTGACCAGTGCCTCCCAGTGATGCATTTTCGCTCCCAAGCCCTGCTCTATGCATCCATAAGACACACAATGCTGCAGCTCGGCCCTCGATCCCTGCTCTCTCCTCATTAGCTCACTGGCTGTGATTGACAGCTTCCGCCAATGGCTTCAGCCTCTGTCTCAGCCAATGAGGAGAAGGAGTCCCGCGACAGCAGAAGCTCTCGTGCACATCGCTGGATCGAGAGAAGGCTCAGGTGAGCAATAAGGGGGGCTGTGGGGGGAGCAGCACGCAGAAAGTTGTTTACCTTCATGCATAGAATGCATGAAGGTACAACAACCTTCAACCAATACAACCACTTTAAGCCCAAATTATGGGCATTCCTGTGGGGGGGGGGGGGTACAGCCAGCACTTAGCCCTATCTCTTCTCAATGACTGCTATTCTTCTATGGCAACACTGATCATTCATTCATAATGGTAAAAGATCATTCGACTCAGTGTATACCTGCCTTGTACACATACATAACCCCTGATGATGGATTACACAGCCCCGCAGTGCTGTGTGATCTTTTACTTTTAAGAATAAATGATTAACACTGCCATGTATAACACAATCCTGCATAAACACAAAGCACCCCAGGCTTTGTGATCTTTAGTGAATGGCAGGGAGGGCTGATCTTAATTTCCTTTTTAGCAGTGTGGTTGGATGAGGGAACATGAGTGTCTCACCACACTGTTAGAAACCTGCTGTTAAGCAATGACAGAATGGATTCCACTTACATGCCCTTTGCCCCCTGAAGGATTAAATAAAATAAAAGTTTTAAAAGTAATAAAAGTTTTAGAAGTCAAGTAAAACTTCTTTAAATAAACTGCATAGTCAGGAAGTGTGGGGGCTGCCGTTACTATCCTTTCCTCTTTAGTTCCTGGACTTGCATAGTTATCCAGTGGCCACGGATTCCAATGGCACCATGTTCTACTTGCGCTTGGTCCCCTAAAACAGTGTTTCTCAACTCTGGTCCTCAGGGCACACTAACAGGCCAGGTTTGCAAGAAAACTGAAATACATCACAGATGATATCTTTTGCTGCTCATTGATTGCAGTATTTTAGTCTGCATCTCCCCAAGGTAATACTTAAAATCTTGCCTGTTAGTGTGCCCTGAGGACCAGAGTTGAGAAACACTGCCCTAAAAGACCGAATAATATTTTTAGAAGTCTGATGAAACCCATTCTAAAAAAAAAATATCATGATGTCTGGAAGTCCGGAGGCTGCCAGTCTCCAGTAGCATGTCTCCGGTGGCTGCAGTCGTTTCTAAGTCCATGAGCCACAACAATTATACAGATTAGGGGGGTATGATTTTACTCTGACTTTCTTGATCTGCATACTTGTTCCAGGTCAGTGGTTCAAAGTTATGGCAAAAGACAGAAGATGGCATGCACCATATATTTGCTAGTAGAGGTGCCCTTTAAGGCATGGCATTGGATATGATACTGTTGTTTGATTTATTGTCATTAAACAAACATTTCAGCTATTCTAATGGCAGAAATCAGACTCCATTTACTACATCAATCCATAAACCTGGCACAGAAAGGGTAAAAAAAAAGCTCTACAGATAATCCTATAAATTCTATTAATTTACATTTCTCTCACTACATCTTCTCTTTGTGTTCGCTTTTCCTCTCTGTCACGATGCCTCCCGGACACAATCACTTCTTACAACAGCACGTTACCTTTTTCATAGATTGTGTAAGAAAAAAAATAAAGGCTCAGAAACCATTTGGAGTTTGAACATGCTTCATTTGTTAGACTAATGCTTATTCAGTTAAACTATTGTAAGCTGAAATCATGCATTCTAATAGCTGTATAAAAATATCAGTGAACCCGCCACTTCCTTTTCAAGGCTAAAATATTTCTTTGTCTTCTTCTAGCACTGGTGGTATTTTCTCATTATTGTACTGATCTTTGAAAGCTCTAATACAAATGTAGACCAAACATAACGTAACTAGGCAACGGGAACATTATTTCCCTGATGAAGTGAGTACAGGCTTACAAACCTGGTTGGGATAGAAGAAGAAAATTATTCAAATGTTTCACCTATTTGACCTATTTGAGGCTACATGGCCTTCCTTTGGTTGCATCTGTGTCATTCATCAGATCACCAGTGCGTCTTGGTGTTGGTAAATCCTTCTGTTATGAGTTTTCCAAGGGTACGTAGATTATTGGGAATGTTTTAGGCTAGGTTCACACAAGCCTGCACTGTAAAATGTTGCGTTTTACCATGCAGCCATTGCAGTGTTGGCTCCAACAGGGAGCTGTGTGATGCTTATTTTTCTTTTTTTTTTTAATCTTTATTTGAAGTGTAATATAGTGACACTTTATTCATGGCACTGCAGAGCAACGAGCACTTACTGTACAGGCGGTTACAAACATCTGACTTACAGTGCCTTGCAAAAGTATTCGGCCCCCTTGACCTTTGCGACCTTTTGCCACATTTCAGGCTTCAAGCATAAAGATATAAAACTGTAATTTTTTGTGAAGAATCAACAACAAGTGGGACACAATCATGAAGTGGAACGAAATTTGCTGGCTATTTCAAACTTTGTTAACAAATAAAAAAACTGAAAAATTGGGCGTGCAAAATTATTCAGCCCCTTTACTTTCAGTGCAGCAAACTCTCTCCAGAAGTTCAGTGAGGATCTCTGAATGATCCAATGTTGACCTAAATGACTAATGATGATAAATAGAATCCACCTGTATGTAATCAAGTCTCCGTATAAATGCACCTGCACTGTGATAGTCTCAGAGGTCCGTTTAAAGCGCAGAGAGCATCATGAAGAACAAGGAACACACCAGGCAGATCCGAGATACTGTTGTGGAGAAGTTTAAAGCCGGATTTGGATACAAAAAGATTTCCCAAGCTTTAAACATCCCAAGGAGCACTGTGCAAGCATAATATTGAAATGGAAGGAGTATCAGATCACTGCAAATCTACGAAGACCTGGCCGTCCCTCTAAACTTTCAGCTCATACAAGGAGAAGACTGATCAGAGATGCAGCCAAGAGGCCCATGATCACTCTGGATGAACTGCAGAGATCTACAGCTGAGGTGGGAGACTCTGTCCATAGGACAACAATCAGTCATATACTGCACAAATCTGGCCTTTATGGAAGAGTGGCAAGAAGAAAGCCATTTCTTAAAGATATCCATAAAAAGTGTCGTTTAAAGTTTGCCACAAGCCACCTGGGAGACAAACCAAACATGTGGAAGAAGGTGCTCTGATCAGATGAAACCTAAATCAAACTTTTTGGCATAAATGCAAAATGTTATGTTTGGCGTAAAAGCAACACAGCTCATCACCCTGAACACATCATCCCCACTGTCATACATGGTGGAGGCAGCATCATGGTTTGGGCCTACTTTTCTTCAGCAGGGACAGGGAAGATGGTTAAAATTGATGGGAAGATGGATTGAGCCAAATACAGGACCATTCTGGAAGAAAACCTGATGGAGTCTGCAAAAGACATGAGACTGGGACGGAGATTTGTCTTCCAACAAGACAATGATCCAAAACATAAAGCAAAATCTACAATGGAATGGTTCACAAATAAACATATCCAGGTGTTAGAATGGCCAAGTCAAAGTCCAGACCTGAATCCAATCGAGAATCTGTGGAAAGAGCTGAAAACTGCTGTTCACAAACGCTAGCCATCCAACCTCACTGAGCTCGAGCTGTTTTGCAAGGAGGAATGGGCAAAATTTTCAGTCTCTCAATGTGCAAAACTGATAGAGACATACCCCAAGCGACTTACAGCTGTAATCGCAGCAAAAGGTGGCGCTACAAAGTATTAACTTAAGGGGGCTGAATAATTTTGCACGCCCAATTTTTCAGTTTTTTATTTGTTAAAAAAGTTTGAAATATCCAATAAATTTCGTTCCACTTCATGATTGTGTCCCACTTGTTGTTGATTCTTCACAAAAAAATACAGTTTTATATCTTTATGTTTGAAGCCTGAAATGTGGCAAAAGGTCGCAAAGTTCAAGGGGGCCGAATACTTTCGCAAGGCACTGTACAAACGATTCCTACTTCCTACTTACAAATGGAGGGAGACAACAGGAAGTGAGAGGAAATCTCCCCCTAGGAAGGGAAATTCACTCCTGTAAGAGTTCTCATGGGAAAAAGTTGTCTCCACTGGAGCTTTATCACAAATCCCTGTTTCCACAACAACCCAAAACTTTTAAAATACAGTTGTCATAGGAACAGAAAGTGAGGGGAAATCTTCTGAAAAGGGGTACAGACAGCAAAACAAATGGTACAGGGGTGTTAACCCTTCCCTATGCTATCCAAAAAAATTTAAAAATTATATTTTTGGCTGGAGTTAAACCTGAAAAATTTACCTGTTCCGACTTACAAACAAAATTGACTTAAGAACAAACCTACAGTCCCTATTTTGTTTGTAACCCAGGGACTGCCTGTACATGCAGTGCCATCCAGTGTGGTGCAGAAAAATGTGGATATGCTGTGTTTTTTCCCACTGCCATGCACCACACATCACATCAGTGAACACTTGTTCTTATGGATAATTTATGATTGCATTCCCTATTATGCCCATTTTTATGATACATAAGCCTTCTAGTTTAGGTAGCCAAAGTTTGGCAAGTTGCCTGGATTTTCGAGGATTATGATTGGTTTTGAGAAGAGCAGTTGTGGGTTCTTGGGTTTACTAGAATTCACAAGTCTCATTTTCACTGCCACTATGTGAGGAAAACATTTTCCTAATGGGACACAGACAGCAGAAAAAACTGATAGGGGTTTTAATCACTCCCTTCTCTTTCTAAAACATGAAAAAAAGTTTTGGCTTTAGATACATTTAAACTCACTGGACTACAATAAACTAAAATCTGATTGTCTGGGCTCAGTTACTACACTTGGCAAATCAGTGCTCTTTGCGCTCTTCATTGAAAAGCTTGGATCAATGGGTGTTTATCCACAGCAGTTAAGACCAGTTATTGTGGCCAACTTGTGGCATTCACTATTGTGCCCCATTTTCTGATGCACGAAAATTCTAATAGAAAAAGTTTGCACTGTCCTGGGTTTTGAGAAGAACAGTCATAGGTTCTTGGGTTTAGTAGAATTCAGAAGTTTCCTTTTCACTGCCACAATTCAGTTCTTTCCAGTTGTAGTGTCTCAGGGGTGCCTTTTGTATTTGTTTGACCCTTAAATGGATGATTACCCTTCTAAAACAATCAATATTGGAAATATTGTTCAATGGATTGTAATGGAGAATCACTTTTGATTTACACAGTAATGGGGTTAAAAAATGCATTAGAAAAATCATTGCCATACCAAGTCACCAAGTCACTTGTATCATTCTTTATAAACGTCATGACTAAGTACATAACTGCTTTCATGTCATGTTATAAGATATGCAATTTGAATTAGAGGTTGTGACCCACTGTCTCTCAGACTTTGCTAAATTGTTTAGCATGAGTATAATATCAGATATTTCCTCTTCTGTGAGTTCTGTAATTAATAATTCAGACTTGTTGCTGGGGTTGTTGGAGTCTTTTAACTCAAATGGATAGATTATGACGAATCAAAACATCTCCTTGTACTAGATTTTATCTGGCTAGTTTTTCAGAGAAATGCAGATTTCCTCTCCTTCATCATTGGTAAGTCATCATCAAGTTTTTCCATTTTCTTCTACTTTTGGAAAGTCTGACAAACCTACAATGAATCAGATTTTAAGTAGTTATTTGTGAAAATGTTATTCCCCACAATATTATTTAAATTACTGGTAAGTTACACTACCGATGTGTGGTTGTTCAATGAAGTTTGGAAAAAAATTTGTATACTAAAGTAGTGTCATGAAAATGTATCACACACACACACACAACATCCAAATAAAAGTCGATAATTTATACCTAAAAATAAATAAAATATCAGGAGTAAAAAGTAAAAAATACTCAGCATCCATCACTTTAATAAGACATGAGATGTTTGGGACACCTCCACTTTTGATTCCCCTTTGGGCCCAACCTTGATAGAGGCTGCAGGGGATCCTACTCCCTCTTCACATTAATTGCCCCTCGCATCCCATGGCTTAGCTCCCCTTGTGTAATTTGTAGCTTTCCATTATCTAACCCAAATAACCCTCAGGTCATACTGTTAGAGGTTTTGTCCTTGCTACTCTTTGCTCTTCCTTTTTCTCTACCTTCTTCTCCTCTTTGTCTTTCCTTTCTATCCTTTTCCTATTATATGCAATGCTTAGGCTCTTCTGAGTCTCATTTGTTCTTGTTACTGTATATTTCTACTGTTGTTTGAAATGTCCCTTTGGGAATTATTTTTGTACTTGTTTTCAAAATTTTCTTGATAAAAATACAATTTAAAAAAAAAAAAAAATACTCAGCTTTCACCTGGTGCATGCGCTTTGGCGAGGTTGATGTCCCTGGGTCTTCTAGCTGGATTCTAAGAAAGCTGAGGATCCCAAATCACAAGATAACCCTTTGAGAAGCAAACTTATATTTTAAAGTGATTCTAAAGGTATGTTTTTAATAAAAAAAGAAGTCCTACTCACCTGCTGTGTGCAATGAGAGAGCACAGAGTGACCCCTTACCTACTCTTCTGAGGTCCTCCACCAGTGCTCTCTACTCCTCCTCTTTTTTGAGTGGCACTCGTGTGGGCATGCTGTTGAGCCAGGCTATGTGCATCAATAGTAATACACAGTGGCACAACCCGGCCCCCTACTCCCTCCTTACATGATTTGGCTGACAGCAGCAGTAGCCAATGGCTTCTGCTGCTGTCTCTGGATCCTGTGAGAGGAGAAAGAGAAAGCAACGCTGCTGCAGACTGGCACAGTGCAGGTCGAGGGAGGAGGTTAGTGCGGAGAGGAAGAAGTAGCAGGACTTTTTTTACTTTAGTGCAGGGAATGCAGTAAGGTAAAACATTGACTTTAGAACCACTTTAAAGTAAAACTATAAGCAAACAGTTAAATACAAATCTGTGAACTGTCAAAGGATTTCAAATCTGCAATTCGATTCGTAATATCTACTCCTGCTAGACAGCATGCCAAGATCCCTGTCTTCACATTTCTCCACTGTAGTTAATATAAACAGATTGGTTTTGTGTCTTCCATGCTTTTTGGACAGTAAAGCTGTTAGCAGCTGACTGATAAGGTCATCCCTCTGCTCTCTGATTGGCTTCCGGTGCTAAAATTGTCTGCAATTGCACAGTGAGTCTGTCAGTAAAGAAAAGTTTGAGTAAAATGTAAAATACATTCAAAGATATTTAATGAACATTAAATCATTCATGTCCTCAATAAATACACAGCACAATTGTTGCAAGTAAAGTAGAAACAGTCTATGCAAACACTACAGAAAGCACAAGCTGTAAGAACGGTTGTTGTTGGGCAGTCTAAACATATAGGAAGAGGGGAAGAATTAAGGGAAGAGGAAAAAAAGGGGGTGTTGTGGACAGATCTGTTGGGGTCGGTAAGATATTAGGAGGTCTTGTTTAAATCGTGCGCGGTGCCAGTGGAAAATATATGGCCTCCAGATAGTCTGAAAACGTTTGGCCTTGTCCAGGAGTTTCGCCTGGATATGTTCTAAACACATCTTTTATAGCTATTTATAGTACAAAAAAAATATTCACATGAATCAACATGTTAGCACTTCCAAATCACATTATAATTTTGCAGTACAAAATCATGTGATAAATAACTCTGATAAAGTATGTAATAAGTAGTTATTGTATTTTTATATGAAATGTGCTCAAAGTATAATTCAGGAGGTTGTAAACCTCAGAATTAAAAAAAAAAACACCTGAAAGACAAACCCATAATGAGCTAGTATGCATCGCATACTAGCTCATTATGAAATACTTACCTTAGAACGAAGCTCCGCAGTGCAGCTCGCTCACCTCCCTCACGGGCAAAATGTTCGGTCACTCTTCTTCCTGCTTTGCGGCATCCGACCATCTGATTGGCTGGAGCCGCAGTGACGTCACTCCCGCGCATGCACGTGGGAGCCTACTTTCGCTGCACTTGGCTCTGAAGGAACGGCACGAGCGGCCGTTCCTTCAGAGCGCATGCGCCAGTGATGTCACTGGCTGCATGCAAGCTAAATATCTCCTAAACGGTACATGTTTAGGAGATATTTACAGTACCTATTAGGTCATAGGCTTACCTATAGGTACAAGTTGCAGAGGGGGGTTTACTTCCTCTTTAAAGGAAAAAAATGTATTCGTTGTGCATAGAGTAAGGGAGGGTTATAACCCCTGTCAGGTTTTTTTGTCTTCTATTGGAAAGTATTCCCTTCACTTCCTGTCCCGTAGCCAAAACTTGAAATGAGAGGAAATCCCTCCAAAGTGAGGGAATCACTGGTTGTCACCAGGATCACTGAAACTAGTGTTCCATTTTAAAACTTTCCCTCTTTTTCTGTTCTCATTTCTTTAACTTGAAACCAGGCAACCCCAGGGGCGTAACTACAGGGGTTGCAAGGGTTGCAATTGCAACCGGGCCCCATGCTGCGGGGGGCCTGTGCAGCTCCCCTGTACACCTGGATAGGAGGGGCGGCGGGGGCAGCATGTAGAGAAATCACTGCCCTCCTTTATCCTCCTGTAGCTGCAGGAGGAAAATGGAGGAGATTGGTTCCTCTATATGCTGCCCCTGCCACTCCTCCTATCCAGTTCACTTGTGTTCTGCTGTCTCTGGGCCCCTGTGTGCTCCATTATATAACCACTTGCCGACCGCCGCACGACTATTTACGGTCAGCCCCTCACAGGCAAAGTGACGTAGTACTACGTCGCTAGCAGGGGCGTAACTACACAATTGCAACCGGGCCCAATGCTCCAGGGGGTCCAGCATTGGATAGGAGGGGCGGCGGGGGCAGCATGTAGAGAAATCACTGTCCTCCTTTTTCCTCCTGTAGCTGCAGAAAGAAAATGGAGGAGATTGGTTCCTCTGTATGCTGCCCCGCTACTCCTCCTATCCAGTTCACTTGTGTTCTGCTGTCTCTGGGCCCCTGTGTGCTCCATTATATAACCACTTGCCGACCGCCGCACGACTATTTACGGTCAGCCCCTCACAGGCAAAGTGACGTAGTACTACGTCGCTAGGGGGCCCAGCATTGGATAGGAGGGGCGGCGGGGGCAGCATGTAGAGAAATCACTGTCCTCCTTTTTCCTCCTGTTGCTGCAGAAAGAAAATGGAGGAGATTGGTTCCTCTGTATGCTGCCCCGCTACTCCCCTGGTTCCCCTCCCCCCACTGTGCTGCCCGCCCCCACTGTGCTCCCTCCCCTCTCCTGCTGGCTGCTGCAGGAGATGTGTCACAATAGAGAACCAGGAAGGGGTTGGTAAAAATGTAATTTACCAGCTCCTTCCTTTTCTGAATGGACAGAGTCATAGTTAGTAACATTGTAAAAACATTAAATAAAATGATAAAAAATAACACAATTAAAATACCAAAAAATAAAAACTACTGACACCAGTGGTTGAACTTCTGGGATCGCAAAGGTCACACTTGCGACCGGGCCCTGGCATTCCACCACCGTGGGGAGGCCCCAAGATGGCAGGAAGGAAGCCAACTGCAGAACTTGTGAAAGGGTCCCGCTGCGGGACCGTAATAAAGGGCCCCGCAATGAGAGTAGAGGGCCCAGAATCAGTGGGAAGAGCCCCAGGCTTGAAGGGAAGGGCCCCGGGCCAGGGGTTCGGGAGGCCCTTCATGGTTTCTTGCACCCGGACTAGGAGAGAGGGGAGCAGCACTCCCACCTAGTTAGAATTCTGCTGCTTTGCAGAGGGCCGGCTTCAAAGCATGAACTCTTTGGTGCACTGCTGATCCTTAAGGCCCCTTTCACACGAGCAATTATATTTCAGCTTTTAGTTGCGGATAGGGGAATTTATTTGCCACAGCTAAATGCAGACAATGTATCCCTATGGCCCCATTCACACTGCGTTTAGCAAAGTTTTCATAACTTACGATTTTGTGCATTTAAGAAAAATAAAGTTGACAGCGTCCAGGTAATGACAGCGATGTAATGCAGCAATCTGTATATAAACACAGTTAATCGCAGTGCAAAGAAAAAATAGGTAAACAGTTGCTATACGTAAAGCAAGAATTTACTACCGCAGCTGAAAACAGCAACATGTACATGTAATTAATCGCATATAAACGCAATGTACAAATGTGAGTAATCTTTGTGCCAGGAGTTTTGGAATTTCAAAATAACAAAACATGCTTTTACCAACAGAAGAACAACCACCCGTGTGAAAGGGGCCTAATTGTTGAATGAAAATCTGGGGCAGGTTCTGGACCAGGCTACATCTACTTAATGTAGTGTGTAGGAAGTGCCAGGATCTGACTTTGCTTTCTGGCATTGTTTCCTACATCACAAGACTGGCTGAACCTATTTACAAAACCTTTAGTAGGAAAGTGTGTTCATATGTTTGCATCTAATTGTATATTTATCTGCTTTTCTGGAGTTAAAGCAAAGAAAAAACTTAAAGGAAACTTAAATTGACTACAGCCCCTTGGCAATTTGAAACTTTGTCTTTTGTGATATTATTTTATTCTTTTTCATCCTCCTATCTCATTGTAGTCTAGCCTTTCTTTTGTGCCTGTCTGAATGTCTGATTAAATCTATGACCAATGGCATTTATACATGAGAAGGTTTTTGTATGCTCTTCTACAGATAGAGATCAGCAGAACAAAGAGAAGTTACTCCAAGCCATTGAAAAATTCAAGAAGGAACTTCAGCATATCCATCCTACAGCTCATCATCGTGTACAAAGCAATTTCCTCGAACAAGGCAAGGTTAGCCCTTCTTTCTTCCCTCTAGAGTTGCACAGACCATGTTGAATTGCAATTTCTATTTCATAATCCTTTTATATTTATGATGAGAACACTCAGTCTCATAACAGAATTCACAATAAACTGATGCCATGTCATAGAACTACAGACTGGTGTATTAACAATGCTAGTTGCATGGTGTGAAAATAAATACATCGGTAAAGTAGTAGCCTGAAAACTTATAGCCAAAAACTGGATAACTTCTTTGCCTCCCACTTAGGATTCTTGGATATTATACATTAATGCTATTATCTCTTTCAAAACACTATTTACATACTGTTCCAGGGGCCCTCTTTTTCTGTTCTCATTTCTTTAACTTGAAACCAGGCAACCCTAAAGGGGCGCAGACCAGCGGCGTAACTACAAGGGTTGCAATTGCAACCAGGCCCCATGCTCCAGGATACCTGGATAGGAGGGGCGGGGGGGGGGGCAGCATGTAGAGCAATCACTGTCCTCCTTTTTCCTCCTGTAGAGGCTGCCCCCACCACTCCTCCTATCCAGTTCATTTGTGTTCTGCTGTCTCTGGGCCCCTGTGTGTTCCCCTGGTCCTAAACCTGGCAAGGATCCTCAAGAATGTGCATCCTTTAGGCCCATATCCTTATTGAATGGTGATGCAAAAATTTTTGCTAAGATACATGCTGGCTTGCTTTCTAAAGTGATCAAAGATCTGATAGACGTAGACCAGACAGGATTCATACCGGGCAAGGGAACCAATATCAATATAAGATGCCTTTTTCTGAACCTCTCCACCCCCCATGATAATTATAGTACCAGGGTCCTCACCTCTCAAAGGCATTTGATTTGGTAGAGTGGACCTATCTTTGGGAGGTACTCCGCCATCTCGGCTTTGGCCCAAAGTTCATCCAAGGGCTTTGATTACTGTACAGGGCTCCCAGGGTTTGGGCCGCGCTAATAACTGGCTTTCTACTTCATCGTGGCACACATCAGGGCTGCCCCCTATCCCCCAGTCTGTTTGCCCTTGCTCTGGAACCTCTAGCTATTATGATTTGAAGATCATCTGAGGTTAGGGGCCTGCGGGTGGATGATCTGGAGGAGAAATTGTCCCTGTACGCAGACGATGCCCTGTTATACCTAAATGATATGGGCCCATCACTCCTCGCTGCCCTGAAAATTTTTGACGTCTTTGGGACCTTCTCTGGTATCAGAATTAATTGGTCCAAGTCAGTTCTCTTCCCCCTTAAACATAGAAACATAGAAACATAGAATGTGTCGGCAGATAAGAACCATTTGGCCCATCTAGTCTGCCCAATATATCTGAATCCTATGAATAGTCCCTGGCCCTATCTTATATGAAGGATAGCCTTATGCCTATCCCATGAATGCTTAAACTCCTTCACTGTATTTGCAGCTACCACTTCTGTAGGAAGGTTATTCCATGCATCCACTACTCTCTCAGTAAAGTAATACTTCCTCATATTACTTTTAAACCTTTGCCCCTCTAATTTAAAACTGTGTCCTCTTGTGGTAGTTTTTCTTCTTTTAAATATGCTCTCCTCCTTTACCGAGTTGATTCCCTTTATGTAATTAAAAGTTTCTATCATATCCCCTCTGTCTCTTCTTTCTTCCAAGCTATACATGTTAAGGTCCTTTAACCTTTCCTGGTAAGTTTTTTCCTGCAATCCATGTACTAGTTTAGTAGCTCTTCTCTGAACTCTCTCTAGAGTATCAATATCCTTCTGGAGATATGGCCTCCAGTACTGCGCACAATACTCCAAGTGAGGTCTCACCAGTGTTCTGTACAGCGGCATAAGCACTTCTCTCTTTCTACTGCTTATACCTCTCCCTATACATCCAAGCATTCTGCTGGCATTTCGTGCTGCTCTATTACATTGACTTCCCACCTTTAAGTCTTCTGAAATAATTACTCCTAAATCCCTTTCCTCAGATACTGAGGTCAGGACTGTGTCAAATATTCTATATTCTGCCCTTGGGTTTTTACCCCCCAGGTGCATTATCTTGCACTTATCCACATTAAATTTCAGTTGCCAGAGTTCTGACCATTCTTCTAGTTTTCCTAAATCCTTTTCCATTTGGCGTTTCCCTCCAGGAACATCAACCCTGTTACATATCTTTGTGTCATCAGCAAAAAGACAAACCTTACCATCAAGGCCTTTTGCAATATCACTTATGAAGATATTAAACAAAATTGGTCCCAGTACAGATCCCTGAGGTACCCCACTGGTAACATGACCTTATTCTGAATGTTCTCCATTGACTACAACCCTCTGTTGTCTGTCACTCAGCCACTGCCTAATCCACTCAACAATATGGGAGTCCATGCTCAATGACTGCAGTTTATTGATAAGTCTTCTATGTGGGACAGTGTCAAAAGCCTTACTAAAATCTAGATATGCAATGTCTACTGCACCTCCACCGTCTATTATTTTAGTCACCCAGTCAAAAAAATCTATAAGATTTGTTTGACATGATCTCCCTGAAGTAAACCTATGTTGTTTTTCATCTTGCAATCCATGAGATTCCTTGATGAGGAATTGGTAAGGCTGACTTGTCCCTCCCCTCTACGCTGGGTGGAGGAGTTCAGGTACATGGGGGGTTCAAGTGACTAGATTTTTACCCAATTAGTTTGATAGAAATCTTCTTCCCCTATTCTCGGCACTAAAGGTGCAATGCTCCTCCTGGTCTGGTCTCCCACTGAACCTTATAGGGAGAATGAATCTCATTAAAAATGATGATGCTACCTAAATTTAACTACATTTTTCAAAATTGCCCAGTTTGGATCCCCAATTCATTCTTTCGGGACATTGATAAATGTGTGGGTTCCTTCATCTGGAATGGTGCAACTCCCCGACTGGCAAAAACCATGCTCTGGCTCCCTAGTTATCTGGGAGGATTAGCCCTCCTAACCTATATATTTCTGGCCAGCGGTTTTAATATCAGTCCATTGGGGGGGGGTTTGAAGGATCTAAATTAAATGCGGTGACATGCCTGGAGGCAACCTTCCTGGGATCCTTGTCTGACTTATCTAACCTGGTATATAGAGGGCCTATGAGGTGGTACCGGGTCTGACTTGTGCTACATGGTGCATTTTGACAGCCCTTTCGACGTTGTTTTCTGCGCCCGAACCTATGGTCACCAGCTCAACCACTATGGGGTAATCTGTTTCTATCGCATTTCAGCACTGTTCCGGACCCTCAAGTCTGTGCACAGAATGTAATTAAGACCCTTACAGGCATTATGTCCCTGGATGCCTTTATGTCATTCTCCAAGCCCTCTAGTAAGTTTCACCTGCCTGCCTGGATGCAGTTTCACTATTTCCAACTACAACATGCTGCCAGGGCCCAGTTTCACCAGTTTCCTCTCCTACAGGCTGATCCTATAGCAGAAGCTCCTGGCCCCGTGTGACCTTGAAAGCCCTATCATCCTTATATGGCACACTCTTGGGGGTTGACTCCTCTAGGATTGACCATCTATGGGATTTATGAAAAATGGATCTCCCATCCTTAGATAGGGAAAATTGGGAGGACTGTCTGCCCCAGGCTAGTCATCTCTTCTAGGGACAAACTAATTCAGGTGAAATTCTTGCATATGATTTTTTATACCCCTGTGAGACTGCACCAAGTATACCCAGATCGTGATCCCACCAGCCCCCAATGTCAAACACTCCCGGGTTCATATCTTCATATGTTCTGCAATTGTCCCATAATAGTGACCTATTGGTCTAGTGTTTTTTTGCAGAGATTAATGCGGAGATTAATGCTCGCCTGCAGCTTTCCCTCCCTGCCTCCACAGAACTGGCATTGTTAGATATTTACAAATATAGCCAACATTCTCACCACTCCAAGTTACTGATTTCCTATCTATTGTACTAGGCTAAAAAAGAAATCCTATTGAAGTGGTCTTCACCGTCTCCTCCAAGTCTGTCCTTCTGGGAAAATATGGTGGATGCAGTTTTGTCCATGCACAAAATCAATTATATAAATAGGGGTTGCCCCTGGAAATATGATAAGGTTTGGTCTCCATGAACCTTTGATTGAAATAGCTGTTGATAGATCTGTGGATGTGTGGGCTGAGGTGCTCTGGACAGATGGAAGGACTGGGCAATCTCACTTCTGCTCTCCGGTCCTCTCCTCCCCCCATGCTTCCCCTTGTCTACCCCTCTCCCCCTCCTTCCTTTAGTCTTTGGTACAACTTAGCCTTGTTCTCGTACAGGGAATAAAAAATGTTTACTTGTATTTTTTGTATTATCTTTACTGGCTACACCCTTGGTGATGTACTTGTGTTCTCACTTTAGCTGTCCTCTTCTTCCATGTGCTTTTATTTTGTTTGATATGTCAGGCATTGTAACATGTCACTGTATATAATTGTATACGATTTTTCCATTTTCTCAAATAAAGCACACTAAAAAAAATAACATGCCCAGACACTATTAAACGTAACCATTGTTATGCATTCTCTTAAACTAAGCTGTTTTAGTAAGGAACTGGTAGATTAGAGATAATGTACACAGACAGATAAATGGTGGATACAGAAATTAAAAGAATGGTTAAAAATTAATTTTTATTTTGGTTAATGTATTTGTTGAGGCTCCTGGGAAGGGCATAATAAGACTTCAAATAATGCTTCCTATTCCTGACAATAATAACATTATGTGTATAGTATATTTTATACTTCATATAGAAGTTTTCTTGTACTAACTAGACATCCTAATATTGTACTTTATAAAGGGCACTTAACACTTTACATCTGGAATTTCCCATGTAA
This sequence comes from Pelophylax lessonae, assembly GCF_965119305.1. NCBI lineage: Eukaryota > Metazoa > Chordata > Amphibia > Anura > Ranidae > Pelophylax > Pelophylax lessonae. The sequence continues at coordinate 620,351,929 of NC_138770.1, forward strand.
TGCCTCTGCTTTATGAAGGGCACTTATAACCTTACATCTTGCATTTCCCATGTAATGCCTCTGCTTTATGAAGACCACCTACCACCTTATCATTATTGACACAACTGGTTTTTGAAAAGCAGAAGGAGGAAAAACAATTTGACCGTCCAACTTTTTCTTAATGATCACAGGGATGACTTAATGACTCCAGTCATAGGCCACCCTAATTCTCTCACAGGGATCAGTGACCAGACTTTCAGTCTATGGTCCAAAGAATCAATTTGGCAGAAATCCAAACAATGACTGAACCTACGTTGTTTTTCTTGAGAGCGCTTCAGTTGCGGCATTTTCTAAAAGAGTTGAAGAAAAATATCTGCTTTGTTTCCGAAACAATTTCACAAAATCTGGTTTTATTGGACTGATTATATTTTCTCTTCCAGTTACCCAGCTGACCTTGTTACATAAGAAACACAAGGATCTACTTTTTTTCACCTGTAGTTGGCCCCTTTCTGTTGAATTTGATAGGCTGTGGCACTTTTGCCTTTGGCAAGTGTGACGGAACCATCCAGCACACAGCTTGGGTGCTTCCATCAAGAAAAAGCTTTCTCTAGTCTGAAACCAGGAACCAAGTATATGATATTATATTATAGATGAATATTGCCTCCAAGATACTAGACAACATTAGCTTGGATGCAAACAGGAACTCAAACTCTTTATTGCAAATTCACACTTAATATATAGCATGCAAGATCAGATAAGAGTTTGATCACATTATCCTAACAGTACAAACTGTAAACAGGAATATAGTTAGAAACAGCCAACGTACACATAATGCTCCACATCTAGCAGCTAGCTGCCAGTGATCTAACTAACATGAACTAATTAACAACTAATCACTTAAACAAACCTAGGTGGCCAGACCATTCAGCACTCAGACCACAACCCCGGAAACACAGCATACATTACACATGATCATAAGCATAAACACATAACATCCCACAATGGTTCAATAAACAGGTAAAGTAATCACAATATTAATCACATCTCACAAGAGATGATCAACCAGACAGAAATAATAGGTGACTTAATGAACAATGGGAATTCACACCTAGGAAGCACACAGTGAAAAAGACATACTTAACAATAATCACATACCAAACAGTGATCTTCAGACTATCCGGCAACAGTCTATGAGACAAACTCATACAATGTTTCAGCAATGTAAAAAAGGTGGAGTTAATTTATCTTCATAGCTTTCTTGAGGGATACTGTTGAAAAATATTTCTGTTCCAAGTGAAGGAGCCTCTCCAACCCAGTCTGCTGCACAAGGGCCACCATATTTCCTCTGACCATTATCCTGTACAAGAATAATATTACACCTTTCCATCCACTCCAGAAGGGATGCTTTATTGTTCTTATTCAGAGAATAATCCAAGTCTCACTCTCAGCGTTCATCACCTTGTTGTCCATCTGCTCTCTCCATGGACCATAATCAATGGGTAGGAGGCTTGCCCTTAGTCCCCTCCAAAAGTCTCTGTCCCAGTTGGGCCTGCCACATTTCTCCCCAATCAAAATTAGACTAGCCAGGTCCCAGACCTCCACCTTTTCTGGACATGCGTTAGTCAGGCAGAGTAAACCCACATAGTCAGTCCACATGATCTAGATTCTTAACCGCAGGTAATAGTTGTCATCCGGAGGTGTGGGACAGAGGTCATGGATTCTCTGTCCAGCTGCCAGCACTTCAGCTCAGTGGTCTTTAACGTACTGGGTCTTAGTCTGCTGCTGAGGAGAGGGGTTGACTGCTCTGGCTCCCTGAAGCTGTGGAGACACTGTAGGTGATAGACAGAGGCCATCGGCACTCTGCTCTGTTGCCAGCCCCTTAGCTGGGAGTAGGAGCTTCACTACATCAGCTTGTGACTGGGGAGAGATACCACCTGCCCTGGCTACCTGAAACTCCAGGGTTGTTGCTGGTGCTGGGTAGAAGTTGGTTGGATTCTGCCCTGATGCCAACGCCTTTGCTGGGAACCCAACCTCATCTGTTGGGGAGGGAGGCCGGCTTCCTCCACTTCCAGACTGTGGATCTGCCACTGGGGAGGGAGGACGATCAGCTCCTCTCCCTGGTCTTTGGCCTGATGCTGGGTAGTTAGGACAGCTTTCTCACTTCCCTGGTCCTTCAACTGCTGCTGGGGGGATGAGCTGGCTGCTCTATCTCCCATACTTTCATCCAACTGCTGGGAAGACATTTCTCTGCTACTGTCTCCCAGGTGCACCTCCTCTCCTGAACTGTGGATCTGCCACTGGGGAAGAAGAACTGGTGTGGGGAAGAGGTCTGTAGCACTCTGCCCTCATGCCAGCATTTCTCCTGGAGAGGTTTGTTGCAACTCCACAGATGCTGCTGGCATGAAATCCAATGTCCCTGTAAGTGCTCTGAGAGAAAGGCTGGCTGCCTCTTCTCTTAGAAAGGCTGAAGCTGCTGTTGGTGCTGATGCAGAGCCCAGTGATGTTCTGCCTAATGCCAGCTCATCTGCTGGGAATCAAAATGAAAATCCGGTGGCCTTGCACAAATCCTCCAGGGCCAGAGATTGTTGCAGGCAGAGGTCAGCAGCACTTTGCCTTGATGCCAGCTCTTCTGCTGGAGGTTCACTGGGTTGTTCCTCCTCAGCAGAAAAGTCTATTAAATGTCCAGTCTCTGGAGCTGGTGGCTGGGGATTGCGGTTCACTATATCCTCTTCTAGGTCCTTGACCTGCCTCTGGGGAGATGAGCAAGCTGCTCTATCACTCATACCCTCATCCAGCTGCTAGACAGACGCATCCCTCCATCCAAGCTTGTCCTTTGCAGAAAGAGGTTTGTCCAGGTTAGTTAACATTTGCTGCATCTGCCATAAGAGCTTCGCTTCCATAGCTAGAGGTGGGCAAAGCACACTGTTACTCTGCCCCCTTGCCGACACTTCAGCCGGACTTTCAGAGCTGTTGACTGGTATTTCCCGATAGTCCCATGCAAAAGGAGTCATGTCTTGCTACTGAGCAGTCTAGTAGCCATCTGTAGGCGATCTCCAGCTACCATTCCTGAACAGCTAGAAACTGAAACTCCAAATGTTCCTGTGCCCAGCGCACTTCTGAAATGTTCAGCATCTGTTCTCTGTAATCCATGATTTCCACCAACTGCCACTCCAGAGTCAGGGGTCCTATGATAGCCTGTCTTTCACTGTCCAAGGGCACACTTGGGCTACCTGCCACCGGAGGGCTCTGTAGCTCTCGCCCAGCCGCATTGCTGCCCGGACCAGCCTGCTTAACTTAGCCCACTCCTCATGCGGTTGTTCCCCCAATACCAGCACCTGCACTTCATGCTGCAACCAGTACCTTTCTTGGATGGAGGGGGAGAATTTTTCCCTGGCAGCGCTGCTCTAAGTCCAGCTCTTCCTTCCAGTGTTGCCAGAGGACAGACTCATACCATCCCAGCAGGACCTGCATTGGCAATATTTCTCTGTGCTGCAGGTGCATCTCTTGCAATATCCTTATAAATTCCTCTTCCATGGTGGCTGGTATCTGTACCTCTCTCCTCTTCTGAAAACCAGACCTCAGATCCCGTAGTGGTTTGGATGTCCCATACTGCAGGAAGCATCCCACTGTTTGCCGCAAAATGTGACGGAACTGTCCAGCACCCAGCATGGGTGCTTCCATCAAAATATAGCTTTCTACAGTCTGGAACCAGGTATTATAGCTGAAAATTACATCCAAGATACTAGACAACAATAGCTTGGAGGCAGTCTACAACAGTCCACGAGACAAACTCATACAATGTTCCAGCAGTCTAAAAAGCTGGAATGAATTTATCTTCATAGATTTCTTGAGGGATATTGTTGATAAATATTTCTGTCCCAAGTGAAGGAGCCTCTCCAACCCAGTCTGCACGAGGGCCACCATATTTCCTCTGACCATTAACCTGTACAAGATTAATATTACACCTAAAGGGATGCTTTATTGACCTTATTCAGAAAATTAATCCAAGCCTCTCTCTCAGCATTCATCACCTTGTTGTCCATCATTGGAGAATGATCTGCTCTCTCCATGTGCCATAATCAGTGGGTAGGAGGCTTGCCCCTAATCCCCTCCAAAAGCCTCTGTCCCAGTTGGGTCTGTCACAGTAATGCTTACGTAGTTAATAGCTGCCTTTAGGTGACTTTAACCTGAAGATCTTGGAATACGTTCCTGCTCAGCCCTATTCTTCTCTCCTCTTCCATTCCTCCTTTACCTGTTCACTAGCCCCTCTCACCTCCTTTTTTTTGTCTCTGCTAGGCATCCCTCAGTTTAGCAATGGTCTAAGGCATTTGGGGCTCAGTTATGTGTTAGATGAACCCACATCTGAAATTTTGTCTGGCTGGAGATGACACCCATGCTTATATCCAAATCCACTGTCTAAGCCTATGTTTGAAACAGTATATATGGCTAGCATCCTTTCTTTGATGCCTTGTTGAGGTACTTTTGCTAATTTCCTGTCTGTTCTTATCTGCTCTGTTGAAAAAAAAAATATGGTTTACAGAGCCCAACAGCTCAAGCTTTAAAAAAAAAAGCCTAATAGGTATTTTATAGAAATCAGTTTTAGCTTTGCTTATACTGTCATTTGGAGGAGAGTTGCAGTCCCTTGTCACATGATTCTGTGCTGGGCAACCTCCCTCTCATACACCAGTAATGTGTGTACTAGATGAGACAGCAGTGGCCTCAAAGGGGGACATTGCTAAAATGGAAAAACACTTTATCATTTTCACAAGATCAGATTTAAGGTCTTTAAACATGAGGTCACCGGGAAATCTATGGATTTAGCTAGCATCATAAGAAGGTATAAAAATAAATGCAAGGATCAAATACAGAGATGTGCAGCATATAGGTGGCAGGGTAAAGTCAAAAGAAGATTGTTTTACATTGATCTGAGTTATATGTATTCCAAATTCAACCAAATTTAGCAGGATGCTCACAGACCTCCTGGTGAGTAGCGCAATAACTGCAAAATGCAATAAGCCATCAGAATTCAGTCTAGCTAAAATCAGACCAGGACTAGATGGATTTTGATCTGATCATTATGAGTACTTCACTTTGCAACTTACTGTTTGCATTGTTTTTCTGAATATGTCTGTATGTCTTGGAGGCAAGAACACCAGTCTATAGTAAATGTTCATAAATCTTATAAGATGGTGTTCCTGGAACACTCCTGCCAAATCTCCAGCAGCAGGATGGCTACTACACATCAGCTATATCTTTATAAGAACTTGAATCCTTGGGTAACTTGATGGAATCCCCCCTATGCATTCAGTGCTTGATTTTATGACTAAGATGTACCTTTAACAGCTGCTTGTCTTCACTGACATGACTCTGAGATGAGGAAGTATAGGTGAATAAGGGCACCACACTAAGGGATCTAGAGTCCAAAAGTATTTGGAGTACAATAACAAGCCAACATGGTTCAGAGGCAAGACTGTACTACCTTCATCAAGGCTTAGGAATGCTGTGTAAGATGAATGGACGAGACTCAAACTGATTAACCTTTTCCAAAAGACAGATATCTGTAGACCACTGCTGGAAAATTACATTGATTGATTAAAGTTTAGAGGACTATCAATTCATATTATGCAGCATTCTTAGCCCTAATGAAAGGGGTACAGCCTGAAATAAATACTTTCAGAAGTAGATCTTTTGGTGGATAACGCTCTTATTCACCCATAACCTAGGCTAATGGGCCATACACACTATAAGATTTTCTGAAGACTTTTTCCTTTAGATTTACCAAAACCATATAATATGAGGTCAAACCTAAACACTTTCAATTTGTATGCAATCTGGCAGGCCCTTGCACTAAATAGAAAAGGTAAATCTGAAGGAAAAAGTCTTCAGAAAATCTTATAGTGTGTATGGCCCTTAAGCCTTACTACAAACTAGAGCTAGTGCACTCCTCCAGCTAAAGACTTTACTCCTCAGCCCTGCATTTGAGCAATTACAAATCCAGAGCCGACCATCCAAAACTCCCTAGGATTCAAAGATAGGCACATATTGAAGTTTGTTAGTCAGAGTTCCATCCTTGGAAAAATTGGTTGACCTTGTTTGATATTGTCTCTTTTTAACCTAAAAAAAATATGCAGATCGTTGTTCCTTTTTCCATTAATGACCATCAATGGATGGACTTTGAAGCTGCTACACCTTTTGGATCTTTCATTTGAATATTTTACAGGTACACCATGGTGACAGAGACTTTCAAATGTCTTTAATGAGCGAATTTTTAAACTTATACAAGGAACCATCACCAATTCTTACTGCAAGAGACATCCTGCAAGGGAATGAAAAGGCGACCCACATCTATAACAATGTGATAACCAACGTTCCAAAGAAAAAACCTTATAATGACCCTCATAAACAGACATATAATGGAGATCTTTTAGATAAACATGCTGCAAGTTTTACAAGTGTCAAGAAGCCCTTCAAGCCGAGATTACTGAAAAAATCCACAAGTTCTTTTCTTTCAAAATGTCGGTATTACAGGGCCCCTGCAAAGAGTAATAAGAAGTCCCCTCAGACTGATAAAGGTCGCGTGTCCAATTTCACAGAAGTGTACAGGTGATGTATAAAAAGGAGTAATATTATAAAGAAATGATGTATAGTGTGATAACAGGTTAAGCAGATACAAAAATAAATAAATAATTAGGGATAAGATATTAGTGCAGGTTCACACTAATACGACTTGGCAGGCGACTTGGTCAGCCTGGCAAGTCGTGCACCGTCGCGGTCATTGAGTAGTACAGGACCGGTTCTAATAGGAGTGACACAAGTCGCTCCGACTTAGAAAAAGGGTCCTGTACTACTTCGGGGCGACCTGGAGGCGACTTGCATTGACATTCATTTTATGAAGTCCGTGCAAGTCGCGCCGAAGTCGCGCTGCACGCGACTTCACAGGTCTCCCCCTAAGTCGGAGCGACCTAGTGTGAACCGGCACTTAGGGGCTGATATTTATTTTAGAACACAGTATTTCATACTCACACTACAAATGAAATGTTTGTGAGTCCAGGCCCAGGGGAATGCCACATCATTGTACAGAGATTTATAAAGACTGTTCGCATTCTCTATCTGTGTTGTAATGTACTAGATTGTACGTCCTAATATATTTTCCACACTTTCCTTTTCATACCCTTGAACAGGAACTAATCCAAGAGGCCTCTGCAGATATTCAGATAGCAGTACAAAGATATTATTTAAAACTTCCTCCTCTGCTTTTGCTACCAGTCCTTGGTGCTGCTGTTTTGCTTGCACATTTTTGGTTCACGCAAAAAAACAAAAAGCTTTCTGGCCCAGACCAGCTCACAAGCAATTTAACTCTCGTTCAGAGGCAGTTGTTCTGGTACTTTTGGCCTGATGTGTGTGATAGTTGTAGTAGTACAGATTTTATATGGAACTGACAAAAGTAAGGTTTCACAAGCCATTATTCAGCATCCAAAACAGTACTCATCGGCTAGGATCCCCTCTGCACAGATTATCTTTTAAAATTACTTACTTAGCTGACAACATGACTACTTGTAAAGCTTATATGAGATGAGTATCACTTTTGATGATAGGGAACAAATATGTTTCTGATAACCACATAGGCAAAAGATGCCCCTTTGCCATTTGCAACTGTAAGCATAGGCCTACTGTGTCTAATGGTGAATCTGCCAAGACCAGGTGTAGGTGTTTATTTTATTGTATATAACCTAGAAATAGCCCTTAACATTGGAGGGGTTAATAGGCACTAAATTTTTAGGCAATTAAAATAAGTTTTTCTATAACTACATAATAACAGTTTTAACCTTCCCATCAGGTACCAATAACATTTTTCCCAGCCTACGTGCTATTGTCAGTACAGTGGTATTTTATAAGTGCTTGGCATGGTAGGCAGTCATATATTTTAGGATTGTTCTTAGTTCAGGTCTATCGATTAGCTGAAGGCAAGGTTTCAACAGGTATTGTTGACCTGCATTGAGGTCATCACTGCGAGAAGACTTCTTTTATTTTTTTGGTGTTAAAGCATAATCTGTTTGCTGTGAGGGACTCATTTATACTTAATTTCCCTACATTCTAGCTCATATTTATCTGCTGGAGGTTAATACGTTTTAAAAATATAACACGCAGCATATTTGTACGTAAAATTGTATCTAAAGCCAAAACAAAGAAAAAAGTTGTAAAAAAAGAAAAAAGCTGTAACTGCTTAAACACCTCTGCTATTGCTATGGTTTTCCTAAACCCGTGTCACTATTACTTTTACTCAAATTCAATATATTGGATTGCGGAAAAACTTATAAGTAAGGTAAATAAAATAAAAATGAACAGCTATTGGCTTAAAGTGTGTCTGAAGACCATTCTTTTTTATGTTTTGGATAGGGTGGTAAGAGATTAGAACCAATATCAATGGTGCTTTCCATATTTCTGTCAACGCAGGTTTTATTTATTTTTTATATAACAAGCCATGTAAGATAATACAGTAAACCCCCCTCCATTGCGGGGGTTATGTTCCCGACCCAGCCGCGAAAAGTGAAAATCCGCGAAATAGAAAAACCCTATTAAAATGCATTGTAGGCATGTTTTTTTTACTGTCACTGTACGTGTAAAAGCATTTTAAGGTCTTTAAACACACTTTTAAAACAATAGAAACTAATTTAAACACATAAAAGATACTGAGAGACATAGCAAGAGCTATGGAAAACACAAAAATATTTCATTTTTAATGATTTATATAGTAAAATAGCATTACAAAAAAAAACGCCATATACCAGGACCGCAAAAACTGAACCGTGATGGAGCGGGGGTTTACTGTATATAATAGATTATGTATATGTATACAGTTATGTATAATTACAGAATATATGTGCGTGTGCAAATCTAATGAATGGCAGTTTGTTGGTTCTGTTGTCATAATGTTTATAGTTAATGCAAAAAAGAAATATTGTTTGACTACTTTGTGTCAATTATTTAGGTCCCTGCAAGACAGTTATGAGTCTCTGGAAAATGTAAGTCCTGTGCCTAAAACACTATTTTTTCCATCCTAACTTGGATGGGTGGGCGGGTAGATCATGGATGAGCAGGTGTACAGAATAGTTTTGGAAGTAGATGGATGGAGTGATATGGGGGTTGGTTAACTCAGGGGTGGCGACCTTTTTTAAAGTGAGCCCACGTCAGTCAAAACTGTATTTAAAGGCACAGCAGCCCACTTTTATTCAAAAGAAAAACAAATGTCACAAACTGGTTGCCCACGCTGGGGTTCTTCTTCAGCAACCATATGTAATGAAAACATTTTAGCCCACCTGGCTACACTTCAGCAGCACCTCTGCTATTAAAACTGGTCTCCCAGAGGTAGGTCACCCCTCCTGGCTGGAGCATGCTGCTGTCATCACATGGAGACTGTATCTCCAAATGGCAGCAACTGTTCTGAGCTACTCTCAGACCTGGCTTAAAAACCACCCTGCGATTCTGTGCACTCACACAGGTTGCAGGACACCAGCAAAGTCTGAACACAGGATTAAAGGTTCTGTCCCACCCAAAACACCTTGGAACCTTCAAATACCAGGCCCGGATCTATAGTTAGTCAGTTTGAAACTAGAAAAAGAGAAAAAAAATAAACAATTTCATATACATAATCCTATACCCACAGTTGATCCAGAGGAAGGTAAAGAAAAAAAACCCAGCAAAGCATGATCCAAATTGCTCCAGCAGGGGAAAATAATCCAGGCCTTTTTTAAACCAATCTACCGAGCTGGCCAGAACCAGCTCTTGAGGCAGTCTATTCCAAATTTTCACAGCTCTTACTGTGAAGAAACCTTTCTGTATTTGGAGATTAAATCTCTTTTTAGAAACATAGAAACATAGAATGTGTCGGCAGATAAGAACCATTTGGCCCATCTAGTCTGCCCAATATATCTGAATCCTATGAATAGTCCCTGGCCCTATCTTATATGAAGGATAGCCTTATGCCTATCCCATGCATGCTTAAACTCCTTCACTGTATTTGCAGCTACCACTTCTGCAGGAAGGTTATTCCATGCATCCACTACTCTCTCAGTAAAGTAATACTTCCTCATATTACTTTTAAACTTTTTTACTTTTTCTCTATATGTAAAGAGTGCCCCTTTGATCTCTGTGATAACCTTAAAGTGAATAACTCAACACCAAGTTCAGTTTATGAACGACTTATGTATTTATACATTTTGATCATATCCCCCCTTAATCTCCTCCTCAGAAGAGAGAATAAATTCAGTTACTCTAATCTTTCCTCATAGCTGAACTCCTCCATGCCTGTTATTAGTTTGGTTGCCCTTTCTCTGCACTTTTTGCAGTCCCCCAATATCCTTTATTAGAACTGGTGCCCAAAACTGATCTACATATTCCAGATGAAGTCTTACTAATGATTTGTGCAGAGGTACAATGATATCTCTCTCTCTGGAGTCCATACCTCTCTTAATACAAGAAAGGACTTTGCTTGCTTTGGAAACCGCAGCTTGGCATTGCATGCTATTATTAAGCTTATGATCTACCAAAACACCTAGATCCTTCTCCACAATTGCTTCCCCCAGTTGTACTCCCCCTAGTATGTATGATGCATGCACATTCTTAGCCCCCAGGTGCATAACTTTACATTTATCTGCATACATCTGCCTCATAATTTCCCAAATAAAAAGTGCATTGAGGTCGGCTTGTAAGTTGGAGTCATCCTGTAAGGACGTTATTCCACTGCATAGCTTGGTGTCATCTGCAAAGACTGAAATGGTACTTTTACTCCCGAGCCCTATATCATTTGTAAAATATATAAAAAAGTAAGGGTCCCAGCACTGAACCTTGGGGTACACCACTAATTACCTTAGAACATTCAGAGTAAGAATCATTAATCACTACTCTCTAAATTCGGTCTTTGAGCCAGTTTTCTATTCAATTACAAACTGATCTTTCCAAGCCTGTAAACTTTACTTTGCACATTAGCCGTGTGTGGGGAACTGTGTCAAATGCTTTTGCAAAATCCAAGTATATTACGTCCACAGCCACTCCTTTGTCTAAGGTTTTATTTACTTCCTCATAAAAATAAATCAGATTTGTTTGACAACTTCAGTCTTGACGCTTTGTGAAGCTGTTACTTGAAATATTTTTTTGCAGGAAGAACATATCTTTGTGGTCTTTTATTAATATATTTTATTATATTATCTTCCTGACTATAGAAGTTAAACTAACAGGTCTATAGTTACTTGGTAAGGACTTTTAATATAGGCACCACATTGGCTTTACGCCAATCCAGTGGTACTATTCCAGTCATTAAAGTGTCCCTAAAAAGCAATGGCTTTGAAAAGACAGAGCTAAATTATTTTAGGATCTGTGGGTGTATGCCATCTGCTCCAGGTGCTTTATCCAATTTATTCTGTCTAAATTTTTCTGGACCATATCAGTTTTGAGCCATTGTGGATCATTTCGGGCTTTGTCAATACCATCCCAATTATAGACATGAGCTTCCCTATGCTCCCTTGTATACACAGAGCTGAAGAAAGTTTTTAATAAATGTGCCTTCTCTTTGTCCCCAGTCACCTACTGTAGATTATTTTGTAAAGGGCCTACATGCTCAGACCTGACCTTTTTACTATTAATATATTTTTTTTTCCAAAAAATTACTATTAATATATTTGAATAATTTTTTGGGGTTTGCCCTACAATCTTTTGCAATCTGTCGTTTGTTTGAATTTTTGTGTCCTTGATTTCCTTTTTACATATTCTGTTATATTCCTTGTAACATTTAAACGATGATAGTGTTTCTTTATTTTTTAAAAGTCCTTTTCTTATTATTTATAGTTTATTTTAACTTTGGCAGTAAGTCACATAGGTTTTATTTTTAATCTTTTAATTGCCATATTGCCCATGGGAATAAATATACTTTGCAGTGAGTACAGTCTTTTTGAAGAATTCCCATTTCTGTTCTGTGTTCATCGATGCCCATATTCCCTCCCAGTCAATGTCTTGGAGAGCAGCCCTCATCCTTGGAAAATTTTCTTTCTTAAGGTTAGGTGTTTTTATATTTCCAGTCTGAGCTTGTTGCTTAAAGCTTACATTAAATGAAATTATGGTATGGTCACTGCCACCCAGATGTTTTTTTTATATTACAAAACCCGGAGAAAGCCTAAACCAAAGCTTTCTCTGCTCACAATACACATGCTGTAGTTGCTCAAACTGCAAATTTAAGAATTATGTGTCATCCCTACATCTCTTTCTTTATCTAACTCCATGGCAGGGCTTCATACTGTCACAATGGGTGGGTGGATGGATGGACACAAGGGTGGGTGAAAGAAATTCCAAGGCAGAACACATAGCTCGATTAGGATACACTTTTCATCAAATCCCACAAAAATAATCTGATAATGACTTAATATGTTCTTTGTATAAATAGTAATCTTCTGTATTTGTATATAATCCTAGAGGACACAGAATCGTGGAATGCATTCAAGGCTTCTTAAACAGTGAGTTTACTGTTATTTTTTATTATCTTTATATATTTTTTTTGTATTCTTTCTTTATCATTATTACTCACATACTGTACATACCTATATGTATTACTGACTACTCAGTCAATGTTTCTCACTTTTAGTAAAGTATAACAGCAAAATTGGTAAAAGTACATGGTATAAAAGCAAAATGTGTGACCTGTGTAGTCTTGGAAGGTGTCAACACTTCTAAAGTACAAGTTAATGTAAATTTTAAATCAGATTTTATTTAGGGATAGAAAGATTTTGGTAGCTGTCAGGGTGCCAGGAAACAAGACCACAGGGGATGCAGTTAAAATAAAGCAGTTTGTTGGAGTAAACAACAATAAATGCACAGCTAAAGTGAGAAAGTGAGAGCAGAAACAAGCCGGGGTTGAGTCCAGAAGCGGGTAGTTTACCGATGCCGGGTCGTCTGTTGATGCGGGGTCGAGAGTCAGGAGAGTCTTCAGCCAAGCCAGGTCATACACGTAGGAACATGGAGAACAGAAGACTGCTAGCAGAGATGCACCTTGGAGCACAAACGCAAAGGCAAGGACTGCAACCCATCAGGTGATAGATATAGTCAGCTGTGCAGCATCCTCACTGTGCGATGCCCAGGCACCAGGCAAGTTATGATGCAATTAGAGTCCATAAGAGGCAGCAGTCTGCACATGTCCAAAATGGCTGCCAACAGGAGGGCAAGGTAAGACCTTGATAGTGCCCTCCTCTCAATGGCCCCTCCTCCACAGGGCAAAAAACAGTTTCTGAGGAAAGCGAGCATGGAAAGCGCAAAGAAGGGCGGGTGCATGAACACCAGCGGAGGGAACCCAGGAGCGCTCCTCAGGACCATAACCCTTCAAGTGCACCAGGTATTGAACCTGAACTTGGAACAGACGAGAATCCAAGATGCTGCTAACCTCATATTCCTCATGATTGCCCACAGGAATGGGATGACGGCGAGGAATTAAAGAAGTATAGCTATTGCAAACCAGTGGCTTCAAAAGTGACATGTAAAAGACATTGGAGATACGCATGCCAAGGTAAAGACCAAGGGCATAGGCCACTGGGTTCACCTTACGGAGGATGCAAAAAGGCCCAACAAAACGGAGTGCCAGTTTTGGATTGGGCACCCTGAGGTTGAGATTACCGGTCGACACCCACACCATCTCCCCGACCCAGTACGAAGGAGCAGATAAATGTCTCCGGTCTGTCCGAAGCTTCTGACACCGCGCAGAGACCCGTAAAGATTCTTGAATTTGCACCCAAGAGGAACGGAGGGCACGAAGATGATGCTCCACAGCCGGGATGTCCACAGCGGGTTGGAACCCATAATTGGCAATGAATGGAGACATTCCGGAAGACGAGTTAATGGCAGAGTTCCTAGCAAACTCCACCCAGGGTAGCAGATTTGGGTAGCAGATCAACCCAAATTGTCCTGATGGTCAGAGATATAGCAGCGGAGAAATTGCTCCAGAGCTTGGTTAGAACACTCAGCTGCACCATTGAACTGTGGATGGTAGGCCGATGAGAAAGAGAGTTGAATACCCAATTGGGAGCAAATGACATGCCAGAACCTAGAGACAAACTGGCTCCCACGGTCCGAGACAATATCCTTAGACCTCCCTGACAAACACCGAGGCAAGCTCCTGAGCGATAGGCAGCCTCTTAAATGGAACACAGTGGCTTATTTTGGAGAACCAGTCGACAACCATGAGGATAACTACATCATTTCTGCTGAAGGGTTCTTCATGGAAGGTTTTCGGGCTGTTCTACAATGGCCCCGCCCCAGTGGTCTCCGTTCCATCCAGCATTTCCTTGGGTTTGCCAACTACTATCAGAAATTTATCAGGAACATTTCCTCTTTGGCCAAACCTATCCCAGATCTGACCAAGAAGGGCAGCGATTCCCACAATTGGATACTTTCTGCCATCCAAGCTTTCAAGGCCCTCAAGTCTGTTTTCGCTTCGGCTCCCATTCTGTCTCATCCCAAACCTGGTTTGCCCTTTGTCCTAGAGGTGGATGCGTCTGAGACGGGAGTAGGCGTCTGATGGACCCTTACTTCCTTGTGGGTTCTACCCCAAGAAGCTGTCTCCAGCTAAATGCAATTATGAGATTGGAGACAAAGAGCTCTTGGCCATTATACTCAAAGAGTGGAGACACTTGCTCGAAGGTTCTGTCGTTCCAGTTCTCATTCTCACCGATCATAAGAATCTGACATGTCTCTCTGAGGCCAAGAGGTTCACACCCTGTCAGGTCAGGTATGGGCCTTATTCTTGTCTCGTTTCAACTATGTGGTCTCCTATTTGCCCAACTCCAAGAATGTTAAGGATGATGCCTTGTCTCACCAGTATTCTGAGTTGTCCAGGGAGGGCTCCGTGCCGACACCGTTCATACCTTCAGATCATATCCTGGCTGCCATCTGCACAAACTTAACCTCTCCTCTTGGGGAACAGATCTTGGCTGCCCAACCTGTTGCTCCCACTGAGAGACCTGTTGGCAAATGTTTTTTACCTGAGGGGTTGCGCATTAGACTGTTGCGCACGTACCACAATTCCTAGACTGCTGGTCATCCTGGTAAGCTTGCCTCTGTGTTTGCCAGGGAGGTCTTCCATTGGGTGCCAGTTTGTCTTCAGGTTCTGGCGTGCCTTTTGCTCCCAGTTGGGTATTCGACTCTCCTTTTCCCTTGCCTACCATCCGCAGTCCAATGGTGCCGCTGAGCGTTTCAACCAAACTTTGGAGCAATTTCTGCTATATCTCCAACCATCAGGACAATTGGGTTGATCTGCTACCCTGGGCGGAGTTTGCCAGGAACTCTGCCATCAACTCATCTTACGGAATGTCTCCATTCATGGCCAATTATGGGTTCCAACCCACTGTGTTGCCCGAGTCATTCTTGCCACAGGACATCCCGGTTGTGGAGGATCATCTTTGTGCCCTTCAATCCTCTTGGGTGCAGATTTAAGTGTCTTTATGGGTCTCTGCCCAGCGTCAGAAGCTCCAGGCAGACCAGAGACGTTTATCTGCTCCTTCGTACCAGGTCGGGGAGAGGGTGTGGTTGTCGACCCGCAATCTCAATTTCAGGGTGCCCACTCCAAAACTGGCACCCCATTTTGTTGGGCCTTTTCGCATCCAGATCTATGCCCTTGGTCTTCCCCCTGGCATTCTTATCTCCAATGTCTTTCATGTGTCACTTTTGAAGCCCCTGGTTTGCAGTCACTATACTTCTTCACTTCCTCATCCTCGTCCCATTCCTGTGGGCAATCATGAGGAGTATGGGGTCAGCAGCATTTTGGATTCTCGTCTTTTCCGAGGTCAGGTTTAATACCTGGTGCACTGGAAGGGTTATGGTCCTGAGGAGCGCTCCTGGGTTCCCTCCGCAGATGTTCGTGCTCCCACCCTTCTCCGTGCTTTCCATGCTCGCTTTCCTCAGAAACCGATTTTTGCTCCATGGAGGAGGGGCCGTTAAGGGGAGGGTACTCTCAAGGTCTTACCTTTCCCTCCTGTTGGCAGCCATCTTGGACATGTGCAGACTGCTGCCTCTTATAGACTCTAATTGCATCATCACTTGCCTGCTGCTTCGGCGTCGCACAGTGATGATGCTTCACATCTCAGACAGACACTGCAGACATTATACAGGAGACAGTCAGAGACTGCATACATTATACAAGAGATGGTCAGAAACTGCAGACATTATACAGGAGACAGTC
This sequence comes from Pelophylax lessonae, assembly GCF_965119305.1. Classification (NCBI taxonomy): domain Eukaryota; kingdom Metazoa; phylum Chordata; class Amphibia; order Anura; family Ranidae; genus Pelophylax; species Pelophylax lessonae. Next base: position 620,368,121 of record NC_138770.1, read on the forward strand.
AGAGACTGCAGCCATTATAGAGGAGTTGGTCAGGGACTGCAGACTTACTACAGGAGACAAGTACTGTGGATGGTGTGGTTGCAGTCAGTGTAAATAACTCTGGGGAAGCTTGTCCTCCCTCTCTCTAGAATAGACCTGTGTGATTCGTGCCCCTCCCCCCTCTTTTGTGTGCAGCTATGGCAGGAGCTCGGCTCACTTACATTAGCAGTGTCTTGGTCTAGATGGCAGGCCTCCTCAAACTCCCGGCCCTTCCGTTGTCAGTGGGAAATACAGAACTATAGGTGGAGGTGGAGCAGCTCAGGAGGAGGAAGTTACATCTTCCTCCTGTGAATGCTGGAGCCTCCATGCACCTGATTGGTTGCTAGTATGCTAGACAGGCCCAGCAACCAATCATTTTGACAGGCGGGACTTGACGTGCTGAGAGCTCTGCCACTGGTGCGGGCTTTTACCCAAAGACTACCTGACTAATTGTCTCTGAGGCTGCCCGGGCCCCCCTGCTGAGCTGAGGACACCAGGCCCAGTACAACAGGGCCTGTACTGGCTTATCAGTGGCTCTGAATGCATGAGTCAGGAGTGGTTGTCATACAGAGTACAGGGGTAAGGAGTGTATAACGCAGAGAGTGCAGGAGTCAGAATTATGTAAAGCATAGGTCTGTACAAAGCACAGCCAAAATGTACGCCCTTTTTCCAGTACAAATCCCTCTTTCCCTAAAGCCAATTTTCCCCCCTCCATAGATCTCCCCCCACAGCCCCAAATCCCAACAAAAATACAGATTTACCCCCACAGCATAGACTCACCATTCCTCCCAGCCATAGGCCTATTAAATTAGGGTGTGCACCCCAAAGCTCAAACACACGTGTTTGTGTGTGTCTACATATGACCCCAGCACATTTATCTCCCTGCTGACACATTGAAAGGCAAGTGCGTAAAGACTTCTCTTAAGGCAGAGCCAGTAAGAGAGAGATTTTAAACCGTCTTCCTACCAGCATGTTAATGTTAATGTATGGTTAGGGTGTGCCCAGGCACACCTGGGATACCCTGTGCGCACGCCTATGCTCCCAGCTCCTTCTCTGTATAGACCACCCCCACAGCACATTCCCCAATCCTAGCCATCTGAGCCTATGTGTTTTACAGCCCCTGTACATGAGACCTGGTACTGTATGGTGGAAATGCAGTCCTGCACAATCTGGGACTTTTAGGAGGTATGAATAGTAAATGAATGCATTTTAAAACAAGTCTTTAAAAACCTCTGTCAGTGTAGGCATTGTGGGGAAATTCTTCTTTACTTTCACAAGAGAAGTGCTCAAAACACAGTTCCTCTCCCCATTTTTCTATGGAAGCAGGCACTTGTAACCTTTGGAGGTGAACTACTTCATAGTACATGCAGCTACCAAAATCAGTGAGGACTTGTTTAAGCTCTTTTATGGGTTTGTTAAGAATATTTACCTACTTTAATGCCCATGGTTTGAGCATAGGTACGCTTAAAGGCTCAGAACCAAACAACGATCCTAAAATGATTAACAATGAAGACGAAAACCTTGAGTCTGAATTAAAAACAAATTCAGATTATAGCACTACTTCTGAGAACAACTTATCTGTCTTTCTAAACAGCCACATCTATATAAATTGTATTATGCCCATAATGCTTTCACCGTGCGGAAAAATAAATTGCATGTAACTAATCCTGGATTCTTTCATTGTATATAATTTCATTTAGTTGTATCCATTTATGTTGTTTCCCTTTGTTCTCCAGCAATAATGTGCATGGCAGTTTCCTACATTAATGGATCTCACACTGCACTTTTATGTCGATTAAAGCCTAGGGGGCATGCCGCTCTAAAAAGTATTAAAATACAAAAATGTACAAAGGAAAAAAGCAATTCCTTCATGGTGATGAGTTCCATCATCCGAAAATCATGTGCAGGAGTGTGAGGTGGCTTATGTTCATTGTTCATCAAACTGACAGTGTTCTTAAAGAGGTGTAAAAAGAGTTGATTAAAATACGGCAGACAAAAAAGAATAATCGTAACGTGTCTATACTTACCATAGATAACTACATTCTTGGGGCAGTCATATTCTGTAGTTAATGTTTTCAGAGTATCTGCTTCATCCCTCAGCACATTATTCAGAATTAGATAGTAAAGACCTAAGAGGTCTAGAAAAAAAAGATCTGGTGGAAAAAAAAAAAAACCTGAACAAGAAAAATCAACTCTAACTTATCTGTTATTACTATACTGTACATGCTTTTTACAAACTTGCAATATATTGCAATATAGTCAATTCAGATGATGCCAATGTGAGTAACTATTTTCCCTGCTGGACAAGAAAAAACAGCCACTTTGCTGGAAATGCTAAATGGGAGTAGCACCCTACAAGGTAGGTGCTAGGCAAAGCATAGTGGGCACTGGCTGCCTAACAGCAGAGCCATGATTTTCAGCTGGGCTGTCATGTCTCCCAGGTGTGGCTGTTGAGACTGGGGAGTCTCCCCACTGTGCTCCTGAGAGGACTCTCATGGGGCAGTGGAGGAAACCCAACCAATGGCACATTCAGACCTGTATCTACCCCAGAAAGGCAGATTCTGCCACACATGATTCTGGGAGTGGGTATAAGTTTGAGGGGAGTGCATGACGCAGCATCTTTGGCAGGAAGCAGAGTCCCAGGAGGGAGAGTACGGCTGCCTCTCCTCCTGTCAGAAGGATCGGGTGTCCCAGGCTGCTTGCCTGAGGGGACAGAGAGCTGAGCTGAGCTATAGAGAGGATCCGGTGTGCCGAGAGGGGACCGCTCCGGTGAAGGTCCAAAGGAATACAGGAGCTAGCTAGCGGTAAAGGGGGTGCCAGTGTTGACCCTGAAGTTCAGAGGGGGTGCCTAGTGAGAGGACCCTGAAGTATAGAGGGGGTAATTAATAAACAATATTGCTGCGTCATTGTATATTAATTAATCACTGGTGTTTTGTGTTTAGCACTGATTGTTTGCAGCCTTGTGTGGTTTTTGAATTGTTTTCGAATTTTATGGTTTGCGCTGATTATTACTATTTTTATTAGTATAGAGAGGGTGCCTAGTGAGAGGACCCTGAAGTGTAAAGGGGTCGCCAGCGGTTGGGCCCTGAAGAGCTAAAGTGTACAGCGTTCAGTGTGCAGTGTACAGTGTTGAGAGTTGCAGCAGCACAAGCAGTTACAGAGAGCTACCTCAGTCAGGAAGGACTGGAGGGAGCTGTATACAGGACTTTTGAGCTAACCAGAGTGTCAAGAGTCAGTTTGCAGTATAGTCCAGGACTTGTTGAGCTAACCAGAGTGTCAGGAATCAGTTCTCAGTATGGTCCAGGACTTGTTGAGCTAACCAGAGTGTCAAAAGTCAAGTTCAAGTACACTTCAGCAAGTCAGCATTTTTCAAGCGCCAGCAAGCATTGGTCGGCATCCAGCCGGTGTCAAGACAGCACTGAAAGGCATTTTTTCTGCAAAGTGTCCCATTTGTACCTAGTTGAGCCAGAGGAGTATCCCACTCATTCTCTTCTCCCATCCCCATTATCAAATAAACAAAACAAACCAAAGATGCCTGAATGGTTATTGTCTCCAATCTCACACTTGGGTATTCAGTTTAAATGGGCTGAAGGTGTCACAGGTAACAATGGCAGACCCACATCAAGCCCAATGCCTGGAAAACCTGCTACATGGGTAATGTAATGTAATGTAATCACTTGTAGCACAAACCCCATCTAAAACCTTTTTCTAGTTGTGCAGAATGGGGAAGGGTCAGAACCCCTGTCAGGTTTCTATTGTAGTCTGTTCAGGGGATTGATTCTCAATTTCTGTCCTGTCCTGCCTCCATTACAGAAACTGAACCGAATTCTAAAATTTAAAGGCTAGACTTTTTTTTTCTTTTCTTACAGAAGCCTGCAAAGCATTGCACTAGCAAATATTGGATCATGGGTGCAATGTCAGTCTCCTGCAGACATGTCCTTCAGCTCTCTACCCATACCTCTGTATGGGCTTTCAGTTAGGAAGCTAACGAAAGTGTAGATGGACTATGAGAACACTGATTAACGTATTCATAGTCCATGGAGAGCTACAAATCTGTTTGCCACTGGGGAAAATGGGACTTTTAGTTTATTCATTCACAGAGCTCTGTAAATAAATGATGCAGCTGTGTGGGCGGGGCCTTGCACAGCTTTGCCGATGTTAAAGAGGTTGTAAACCCATTCAAAATGTATTTATTTTTTTTTCAACCTGAAAGAAACACATAATGAGCTAGTATGCATCGCATATTAGCTCATTATGAAATACTTACCTTAGAATGAGCCCCCACCATGCCGCCCGCTTACCTGTATGATGGGCGACATGTTCAGTCGCCTGTCTTCCGGGATCGCGGCATCCAGCCATCTGATTGGCCGGAGCCGCGGTGACGTCACTCCCGCGCACGCGCGCGGGAGCCAACGGTCACAGCACGGGGCTCTGAAGGAATGGCACCAGCAGCCGTTCCTTTAGAGCACATGCGCCAGTGATGTCACTGGCTGCATGTAAGGTAAATATCTCCTAAACCGTACATGTTTAGGAGATATTTACAGTACCTATAGGTAAAAGTGTCAGAGGAGGGTTTATTTCCTCTTTAAATGTGACAGTGGCTGTGGAGGATAGGTAGGAAAGGTGTAAAAGGCCGATCAACCAACCCGATCAATGTTAGGTGTGTATGACGGCCTCAGCCAGCGCTGCCCTACTGAGGATGGTCTTTGATGCATTTCACCCCGCCCACTGGAGCTTAAGCCTGGTACACATTGTGAGTTTTTTTGGGTTGAACGGAAAAAAAACTGTCAGCTCCGGTTGGAGCCACTGTACTAATGATCCAATGTTAGGATGACGTACAGCGATCTCCCCCCGCTGGCCTGTTGTGTTCTGACAGAGTTACCCCCACAAAAACACAGGCTGAGAATGCTGATTGGGAGGCGGTCATCTGCTGGATTTCCATGGATTTCCAGTATGCTTGTCTGACAGAAACCGGCTTCTGTCGGACCGGATGCCTTACACACGGGCCGAATGTCAGACGTTTTTTTTTTAACCAGCCGATGTCACCCGTGTGTAAGGGGGTTTAGTCATAAAGGTGGGAGACAAGAGCTTATTTTATCATTTAAATCCTGTGCTCTTTTTTTTTTCCCCATCATCACATTAACAAGCCACATATATGTTTGCTCACTTGTTTTCACGCCTGATGATGCATAAGTTCTCCCGTCCTGCTCTTGTCTTCCACCTTTATTACTAAGACCCTGTGGGTGGAGCAAAATGCATTAGAGGGCGTGGTCAGTTGAGCAGCGCTGGCTGAGGCCGTCATTCACATCTAACATGGATCGTGTTAGTTGAGCGGCGTCTTACACCTTTCTTACTGACACTATGGGATGTGTGAAACTGGACTCAAACAAACTCAAACAATGTAAATATAAAATAATCAATAAATAAATAAAGTCAATAAATAAAGTCACACCTTCAGTCCATAGTAAATTAAATGATTGGGTAAAGTCCACTCAAATTCAAATATGCAAGAGTAGGATATAAATAAACAACCAAAGTGAAAGCTAGCAAAAAGTCTCTTAAATCCATGAATAAACTGGATCTGTGGCTATCCTCACTCCTCCACTATACAAAGACCACCCAGTGTGCACAAACTCCTTACCAGATTTACCAGGGGGTCGGTAACAGCCTTGAATATCTCAGATCGCTGACACAGGAATATACTGGTACTGATCAAGCCAAAGGAATGTGTGTCTTCCAAAAAACAGGCACCGTCCTCCTTCTAACTTCTCCAACCCAAAATAATCCACTCGCACTCCGGTGGGTTACCAGGGATAGATGGGGAGACAAAAGAGGGCTCTCATGGTGCAGTACATAAAATAGGTGTTTATTTAGACAATCCACATTACACTTACATTCAGGTAGCTTGTAAAAAACCAGTAACAATGACCGCGGTTCCCCTAGTTTGGAACGCCGCTTCCGCGTGCCAAATGCGTTCCATGGGAACCGGGAAGTAGCGTAATTGCGAAACCACATCCTGATGCGTTTTGTCAGCGGGTAGCCAACGTCTTTAGGGATCATCAATATGGACTTTGATTGACAAGCCCACATGTAACACTCTATTCTTGTAACGTGTCTAATGTGGCTGATGTCATGTTACATCAAAAATCTACACAAAAGTAACACATATAACCAAATTATACAACTTATATAACATTAAGTAAATACATACAAATACTATTAATTATGACTGAAATTACACTAATCCTAACTAACATTATTTAAACTAATATATGTATCATTCCTCGTATTACATAGATCCTGTCTATTCTTGACTTCCCATGACATTCTATATCAGATACCTTATGTCCTCCTCAATCTAGCTACATATACCAGAAATATCTGACATTTTACTGCCTCAGCTCAGATGAAGAACTTCATCACTAGTCAACTGATGAAGGTCATTCACACATATTAATATTATGATTAATCAAAAAACCAAACATATTTTGCAAGCTTGCTGTGAATATAATATAATTCCAATAAGTACCGAATTATGAATTTGTAATAAGTATTTAACAATAGCACACCTGTAAACCCTGCCCTCTGAATGTAGCGCACTCCTCAACCCTGCACTCTGTGCACAGTGCACCCCTGAACTCTGCATGCTGCGCATAGGGCACCCCCGAACCCTGCACTCATACATAGAGCTCCCTTGACTGCTGCAATTTGTGCATAGGGCACCTCTGAAACTGCACTCTGTACATAGCACATCCCTGAACTTCCCTGAACTTCATACATATGGCACTCCTGGTATGTATTGTCCCTTTAAGATCCTCCCAATTTTGCGACACCCACCATTCGATGCTGGGGGTGTGGTTGAGTTCCCACACCTATTCTCTGAGGAAAAAACCTCTTGATTAATTTATATAGTCTTACAGATACACCCGGCCCTTTGATGGCAACCATAATGCTGATGCGGCTCTCAAGGAAAATGGAGTTTAAAAGCAAAAAAGGATATAAATGCAGTTTGTGTGTAGCAGATAGCTTTGAAAACTCAGATATTACCATATAAAACTAGCAGGGAAATCATCATTGGGCTGTACATAACCTGTGTAGAGAGCAGAGCTGTGGGAGGGGGCAAGCAGTCTCCACCCACTACAGACTGCCTACAGAAAACTAAATGAGGGAACGAAGACAAGACCAGTCACCCTGCACAATGAGAGAGAGCAGCATAGACAGGTCTTTACAGGAAACACAAAGGTAAAGGTTCATGCTAGATTACTGCACAGATCTGAAAGAAATACACAAAAGAAACAAAAATTCAACTATAAATAGACATGCCTCTTGTAGTGAGACAATATTTGTTTATCCCAGAGTTCAGCTTTAACACTAGCAAAAGGGAAAGAATTTTTCCAAGGGGACACTTAATCCAGTGAGCAATGTTAAAGTCAGATTTCACCTCAGTTTCTACATATTTCATCTCACTTCCTGTTGTGTTTCGGTGTTAGGAAGCGAGGAAACAAACCCACAATGGGGACACAGATAACACTAAAATCCTGACTTGTTCTAAGCCTTTCACAAGCTATCCAAAACTAGAAAAAATTATTTGGTAGGAGTGAAACATACCCCCCCCCCCCCACCTTTGTCCTTTAACAAACATGCCAATAGGCGTTTAACTAGCTCAACGTGTTTCTTGGATGGTATCCACTTCTTCAGGAGCAGCTCTGTGGATAGCATCCAAGAAACACGTTGAGCTAGTTAAATGCCTATTGGAATCCTCCCCGCTGTACTTTTGTATTCTGACAGCAGGATTCCTCCACTGTCAGAATACACTGATCAGCACTGCATCAGCTGATCGAAAGAAATTTTTCTCAACAGTCCTGTTTGACAGAAGTTGATTGTTAGATCGACTTCTGTCAAGTGTGAACGGCCATAGATAAAGCTACATTTGTCAGGTCTCTGCTGAACCGGAAAGATTTTGATCCATCTATGGCCAGGTTAAGATGTTACTAAACTCACAACAGTAATACTAGTGTGTATATACAATAAAGCATGCTTGTTATACTGTGTAACCTAGGGGTTTAATCCTCTGCATTGCGTAAAAAGGCTGTTTGATCCTGTCTTCTCTGTTCCTCCCCTTCTTCCACTGTCCCTCCACCATCTTCTGATAGAACAGAGATTTTGGAGTCACTCTGTACATGCTCAGTTTGGTGTGTATTGCTAGAGAGTTTTTTTTTCTTGGGAGAGTGCATGTAATCAGCACAGGGCCAATCAGCACTGTCCAGACAGAGGGTCAGGGGTCCTGCAGCCTTATAGGACAGTCAGGGTAGAATAAAAACTCCTCCTACAAGCTTTACCAGACACTGATAGAAGTCACAAGACTGCTGTGACGGTACTCACCGTCACTGGGAGTGAAAGACAGGTACTTAATGGACACTGAGAATATGGTTTGGATTACTTCAAATGGGACAGTAATATTTATCATCCATATATCTCAAGAAACATATGAAGACTGCTTCACACAGTCAGACTCATAGCAGATGCTAATATCATCAGCTCAACCACCTGTCTTCCACACATTGTTGAATATGCTGATTTACTCACCTGTTATCTACAACGAGTACTGTGTTTACACTTATGATAATGAGTATTGTATTTCATGAGCTTGAGGATGGCAGTCTGCTGGTTAATTGGCTCAGGTTGTTTGAATCACTGTCATCTGTTAGTTGCTGAGTGGAAATAGTATACTGTTTGTGTTGGTTGTTCTTTAAATGTGTTAATTATATTTCTGTATACAAGTTCATCTGCATAGCATATGATAATCAGGCTCATCTGACCTGGTCACTGACATACTTCTCAAGTCTATAAAAAGTCTGTATACTTTTTCAATAAAGGTTCCAGTTCTATACAAGCTAAGTTCCATCTAGTTTTGTATGGGGGGTAGCTAGAATATCTGGTACCTATGTTCAAGACTGGAGGAAGCCGTATGCTGGCGGAAGCCGACAAACACAGTGTGGGGGTCACAGTTCCGTTACATTGGTGGCATGCTGTGGGACACTTCCTGCAGTGTGGGACATCCATACCTTCACAGGGTTTCAAGGTCCGGATAGCAGGAGAGGAGAGGTACAGATACCAGCCACCATGGAAGAGGAATTCAGAAGGAGGTTGTGAGAGATGTGGATACAGCACAGGGGACCAGTGTCAGAGCAGGTCCTGCTAGGATGGTATGATTCAATCCACTTGGAACTCTGGGAGGAAGCGCTAGCCTGTGAGCAGCGACACTAGGGAAAAATCTTCCCCTCCTTCCAGGAAAGGTACTGGTCGCAGTACGAAATTCGAATTGTATTTTTGGGGAGACAACCGCACAAGGAATGGAAAGCTGAGTTAAGCAGGCTGGTCCAGGTGGAGATGCGTTAGGATGAGAGCTACAGAGCCCTCCACTGGTATGTAACCCAAGTGTGCCCATGGACAGCAGACGACAGCCCAACAGAAGGCTTTTGCTACGGTGGCCTGGGGCTGTTATCAGAGAGGCTGTCCAAGGACCCCGACTTTGGGAGCGATTTGGAGTGGCGATTAGAGGAAAATATGGATTACAGAGAAGAGACCCTGAACATCTCGGAAGTGTTCTGGACACTGGAACATATGGAGTTTCTGGCCGTTCAGGAATGGGAGCTGGAGATCGCCTACAAACGGCTGCCAGACTCTGCTAAGTGTCGGGCCCATGCTCCCCTTGCCTGGGAATATCCAGAAGTACCAGCTGACTGTCCCGGAAATCCTGGCTGAAGAGTCGGCAATGTGGCACAGTAATAGTGTGCTTTGCTCACCTGCACCCACGGTTTTGGATGCAGAGGTCTTATAGCAGATGCAGCAAGTGCTGACTCGCCTTGACAAACCTGTTTCTGCACAGTATGAGCTTGAATGGAGGAATGCGTCTGTCCAGCCGCTGGATAAAGGTATGGGAGAAGAGGAAGCCATCTTCATTCCCCAACCTCAGATCAGATTTAATTGACTTTCCATCTGAGGATGATATAGATGATAAATCACCCGCAAAAGTGTTGGCACTGGGCCCAAGTGCCACCAGCCCACGACCTGGACTTTCAGCAATTCCAGAGACTGGAGATTTCATAGACTTTTCTGCTGAGGAGGAACATCCCAGTGAGCCTACAGCAGAAGAGCGGCCATCTAGGCATAGCGTTTCTGACCTCTGCCTGCAACAATTGGTGACCAGAAGATGTGTGCAAGGCCACTAAATTTTTAGTTTACTTCCCTGCAGAACAGCTGGCATCAGGGCTAACATCCAATGGTGTATTTAGGTTTTGTGCTGTTCTAGGCCTGACTAAACTTGTGCACCCCCTAATTTTAGAGAAAGGGAATACAATAAGACACGTGGCCACTCACTAAAACTAGAGGAAAAACGGTTTAACCTTAAAATACGTAAGGGGTTCTTCACTGTCAGAGCAGTAAGGATGTGGAATTCGCTTCCACAAGCAGTCGTATCAGCAGGGAGCATCGATAGTTTCAAAAAACTATTAGATGGGCACCTTAAAGACAACAACATACAGGGGTATACAATGTACGGTTAACAGCAAACACACACGCATCATAGGTTGAACTGGATGGACGGATATCTTTTTTCAACCTCACAAGCTATGTAACTATGTAATTTAAATATGACCCACCCCTTCCTGTAAAGGCCACACCCCTTCCCGTTTCTGACCCGTTCTGTCATCTGTAAACCATAGACCACAACCACAGTGTATCAGTGCCCATCAGCGTAGCCTCATCAGTTCCCATAAGTTCAGCCTCATCAGTGCTGCCTCATTACTGCCCATCAGTGCAACCTCATCAGTGCAGCATATCAGTGTAGCCTCATCAGTGGCCATCAGGACAGCCTCATTAGTGGCCACCAGTGCAGCCTATCATGCCCATTAGTGCAGCCTAAGATATTTGGACTTGTGTTTGCTGCCACTGATTGTCATCATAGGAATATTTCACTTATTTATATAATGAATAGGAAGTCCAGAGTCACTATACAAATAAGTGAAATAATCAGTGGCAGCAAACACAAGTCCAAATATCTTATCAGATTGGAGTAATCTTACTAATCCATTGACATATTGCGATAGGACATATGGAGGTGAGCGGGTTCAAAATATTATTGCCATCATATACAATTAAAAGTCTTAATTGTATATGATGCAATTCAATTGTCAGGGTCCGGACTGGTGGCCAAAGAAGACACTAGGGGTGGATCCTCTGTGTCAGTGAGGGAATGGCGTGGACCGTACCAGGGGACCGGTTCTAAGTTGCTACTGGTTTTTACCAGAGCCCGCCGCAAGGCAGGATGGACTTGCTGCGGCAGTAGCAACCAGGTCGTATCCTCCGGTAACGGCTCAACCTCACGGACAGCTGATTCAGGCGTGGTACAGAAGGACAAGTCAAAGGCAGGGTCAGACGAAGCAGAAGGTCAAGGCAGGCGGCAACGGTTCGTAGTCAGGGGCAACGGCAGAAGGTCTGATACACAGGCTGGGAAAATACACCAAACGCTTTCTCAAGGCACAAAAGGCAACAAGATCCGGCAAGGACAGGAAGGGGAAGTGGGTTTTTATATGTTTTGGGCTGATTGGGTCAGGCACCAATTAGTGGTGCACTGGCCCTTTAAATTTCAGAGCAGGGGAGCGCGCGTGCCCTAGGGAGCGGGGCCGCGCCGCTACCCGCAGCACGCCTCGAGTGCTCCGGGGACGCTGCAGGACCCAGAGCGCTCGGCGTGACATCAATATGCTTGCTCAAGGACAAGGATGTTTAAAGAAATGAAATGATATTATTGACATAATGCCTGCCATACCTGGGGGCAGAGGAGGGTAGGCGGAGCATTAGGCTACAATAAAAGTGTAGCGCAAGCTGGCGAGGACCCTTTTCATGCAGGAGCAGGGAGGAGGTTGTTTTTTTTTTTGTGCTGGGTGCAGCTTTTTTGCTGCCCCCCTGCAAATTGCCGCTCTAGGCCTGGGCCTTGTTAGCCTAGGCCAAGATACAGCACTGCTAACATCACTGAGCTCTGCCCAACACCAACAGCAGCTTCAGCCTCTCTGAGAGAAGAGACAGCTGACCTTTCTGCTATACCACTGACAGGGACATGAGATTTCCTGCCAGAAGCATCTGTGGAGGTACAAGAAACTTCTCTAGCTGAATCGCTGACAACTGGACAGAGGGTCCAAGATCTCTGCCCCACACCTGCGGCAGTTCTGGAGGCCCAGGTTGTTGTTCTCCCTCCCCGACAGTCAGTCAGAGCAGAGGAAACTGTCTTCCCTACCCAGCCAGGATCTGTGCACCTGGGAGATGGTATCAGAGGAAGTTTGTCCCAACAGCCAGATTAGGGTAAGGAAGATGGAGCAGCTGACTCCCCTTCCCAGCAGCAGACAGCACCCCAGAATGATGACACCAACCCAGCAGAAGAGCTGGCAACAGAGCAGAGTGCAGCTGGCCTCTGCCCTCAACTAACAAAAGATGGAGTTCCTGTGGTAGTGGATGGAACTGCGGTCTTCACCTCTATATCCCAGAGATGCTGGGCAGTCGGCCCAGGTCCCCAACAGCAAGAGGGAGTGAGACCAGCCTCCCTTTCTTCTCTCCAGTGGCTGAAAGGACTCCTGGGTGAAGAGCCAGTCCACGCTTCTCCCCCACAGTGGGTATGTTCTATGAGAGAGGCAGAGGTTGGCTGGGTGAGTAATGCTCCGTTCGGGACAATTTATTTGGGGTACTCTGTGGGTACAGACATTGGGGGACTGGAACTACAGACTATTTTCAAAGTCAACCTGTTTGGGGTTCCCTCCTGTGTTCATTTCCTTCCAAAAGGGGAGAGAGGTTAACGGGAGTCACTTTGGTTGGGGGGTCCCTGGAACACAGCTTACCTTAGAGAGGTTGGGAAATCCCTCTCTGAGCCCCCTAGGCCCCTCTTATGTGTAAGTCACCCTGTTTCTATTAGGGACACAGGGTGACCAAGAAGCTCAGTCTGGCCTGCCCAAACCAGACTTCCTCAGGCTGATCGGCTATGAGAGCGCCATGTGCCCTGCCAGAACAATTTTACAAACTATTTGGAACTTTATCAAGGAGGCTGCCATGATGGATTGACTCTTTGGGACTTGTTACCCGACTAACTCAGGCACAGACTGACTGGAGGTCTGGTACCTGCTAAGTCTACCTTTGGGGGGGGAAGATATGTGATGGTACTCACCGTCACTGGGAGATATTGACAGGTACTTAATATACACTGAGAATATGGTTTGGATTACTTCAACTGGGACAGTAATATTTATCAACCATATATCACAAGAAACATATAAAGACTGCTTCACACAGTCAGACTCATAGCAGATGCTAATATCATCAGCTCAACCACCTGTCTTCCACACATTGTTGAATATGCTGATTTACTCACCTGTTATCTACAATGGGTTCTGTGTTTACACTTATGATAATGTGTATTGTATTTCATGAGTTCGAGGACGGCAGTCTGCTATTTAATTGGCTCAGGTTGATTGAATCACTGTCATCTGTTAGTTGATGAGTGGAAATAGTATACTGTTTGTGTTGGTTGTTCCTTAGATATGTTAATTATATTTCTGTATATGTGGTGTGGGGTGCGCTAAACAACAAATAAATAATGAATATATAACATATATCTATGTGTGAACCAAATCAACAAAAGTAAATATATATAACATATATCAATTTGTGAAGCCAATTAATAATGCAAATCCATTGGTGCATAAACATAAAAGTTCATAAGTGTCCATAAATATTTTGCAGGTGAGTAGAATTGTATTCTATCCGAATAATACGTGTATCCACCACCGAGTGAAATTCATCCTTACCAAACGGAAATAAATAAGGTGCAACTATATTTTCTTGTGCTGAAAAAATATCCAATCTCCTTGTGAAGAAACACCACGTGTAAATCACCAAGAATTAGCCTCTTACCAGATGGTAATAGGTATGCACTTGTTCAGTGAAACCACCGCCTTGCTTCCTCTTTAAAATCCTGAAGTGGGATGTAGAACCGCTCTACCTTTCTTTCTCCACTAGATGGCAACGAGTACCAGCAAGAAACACAGCCTCATCCTTCTTTACAAGCTCACAAAACCACCGTGTATTAAAGGAAAAAACAGGGCAAATAGTGTATTACCCTTGAGATTTATTCAAAAAACAGTTGATAATGCACTTACAATTAGATGTCTTGTATTCAGCATAAACATAGGCATACAAATTCCTGCAAAGGCTTGCGGCCGGCTGCAGCACGGACCGCAAGTTGTGTGTGACGTGTGCGCCTCCTAATCTGACCGGTTTCTTCCCATAGGACTTCTACTGAGACAGGAGTACTGGCGCATCGTGACTTCCGCTTTATTTATACAGGTGGAAGCAGATTGTCTGCTTCCACCTGTATAAATAAGTATTATTCGGATAGAATACAATTCTACTCACCTGCAAAATATTTATGGACACTTATGAACTTTTATGTTTATGCACCAATGGATTTGCATTATTAATTGGCTTCACAAATTGATATATGTTATATATATTTACTTTTGTTGATTTGGTTCACACATAGATATATGTTATATATTCATTATTTATTTGTTGTTTAGCGCACCCCACACCACATATACATTTATCTATATTCAAAAGCACTGAATACCGGGAGCAGCTTCAACGCACTATCAGCGCACCCATCCCCCCTTACAAAATTATATTTCTGTATACAATTTCATCTGCATAGGATAATGGAATGAGGCACGTGACCTGGTGGGGTAATTTGATCATGAGGGGGATGTCCTCATGTGTGTATAAATTGTGTAAGACTGTTCCAGAACTTGTACAAGCTAAGTTGTCGGCTAGTTTTGTATGGGGACGACAAGAATATTTGATATCTATGTTCAAGAGTGGAGGAAGCGGTATACTGACAGAAACCCACAAACACAGTTCCGTTACAACTGCTATATACTGCTAATGAGAAAAGGTATTTGGCAGTTTATATTTACTAAAATAATTGAATTTCCATGTCCTGTGTACTGTCACCTTTGCCATTTACTGCTAAAGTAAGTGGACCAATAATAATCATACCTACTGGCAGGATCAAATGAGAATAAAACTGTTATACTGGAAACCAAAAAACTGCTGTGTTAATGCTATTGACAGATTACAATATGTATTTACTTTTTGATTTTGCCCAGAGTTTTACTTTAAGTGTCCACAGAAATAATAGATGGCAAGCACTGTGTTAAAGTAGACCAGTCAGAAAAATATGTAGGCTGCCATTGCATAGCTCCTTCTGAAAATGCTAGTTGATCGGCTTGCGTTGGGCCCCAATACATCCATGTCATACTCAGTGAATGAAATAGATTTTTTTGCAATTCAACATTCAAGGAAAAGTCAGGGAATAGTCAAAATTCTTTGCCTCTGTACCTATTCTGAGTCTGCTACCTGGAAATGTATTAAACATCATCCTAACAACTAGCGTTTTGAGAGGGAATAGTAGCCTTTATGTTACTCTCATAGCAAGTGTACTTATAAAGGGGACCTTTATACCCTGTAACACTGACTTCACCCAGCTCCGACATCACTATTATAGAAAATCCTCCGTGTATGCAGATATGCCAAAGAGCTTTGATCTCTATACCTGCAGGATGCGGGAATGAAGCCTTGCAGCACATCTGTGCATGGCAGAGACACTGGGAGCACATTGTCATCCTTGCCTTAACAAGAAAGGAGGAAAAAACACTTTTAAAAAAAGTTAATGTAATTGTGGGAGAGGGAGGGGGGATGAGCCAGGGTCCACTTTACCCCCTTGCTGTCCGGAGCAATTTTTTTTTTTTTTTACACGTTAAAATAAGCATTTTAAGAAAATTACTTAGACCCACCAAACATTATGTATTTTCTAATAGTAGAGACCCTGGAAAATAAAATGGTGGCTGTTGGATTTTTTTATCGCAGCCATTTAGCAAATGAAAATTTTCAGGATAAAATACACTAAAATGTATTTGAGTGCATTCAAACACAAAACAATACCCTTTTTTTTTTTTTTTTTAATATATAAAATATGATGTTGCATTGAGTACATAGATACCAAACATGTCAAATCTCAAAATTGCATGCACCTGTGAAATAGTGACAAACTATAGTAACTACAATTTTTCATAGGTGACATTTTAAAAGCAGTGTAGAGTTAATTGTCCTAGAATTATTGTGCTTAATATGGTGCAACTGCTGTGTACATACATGTTTGGGACCTACGCCATGTTGCATTTGCATGTATGTGCAGAGGGTAAGGGGGTGCTTTCATTTTTTTTTTTTTTTTTTTTAGTTTATTGAAATTAATTTTTTTTTTTTTACACTTTCAAATTTTTTTTTCATCTAACTTTATTGCTATCACAAGGGATCTAACAAACCCCCTATGTGATAGCTTTGGGAAGATCTTTGTAGCACCCTATAGCTAGTGTGCTAGTGTAAATAGGTTAGTTGTTAGAGCAGGCAAATGGGCTTGGCTGAGAGACAGGCCTGGGTTGAATCTGAGTCAGGGATTAGTGAATCAGGGTGGCTCGATGACTCAGCAAGCAGCTTCTCTGGTGCCTCCCCCTGTTCTCTGGAACATTGGAGAATGTTCTAGACATAGTGGGTGGAGGTTAGGAGGCGATGTTTGGCATATTTATGAGGTCCTCAACCAATCCCCAGCAAAAAGGGGCTGGAAGGGAATTTGCACCTTATAAATAGGCATGAGTCATGACAGCAGGGGAAGTCGGGTAGAAGATGGAGATGGAGTGCTGAGAAGTCTGTCTGTGGCCCTTGAAGGCGTCCCCTAGTTTTGGGGGGGTGACTTCGGGCCTGGGGCTCAGATGCTGGAGGGACACTCTACAACACCTGGAGGAATTCTTTCCTGGAGGCATTGGAGCAAGGAGAGGACAGCAGGAGTGGGTCAGTACATCCAGGAGATCTCCTGAGAGTCAGCCAGGTGGGCTGCTGAGAGTCAGTCTGGAGGACTGTGGGAGAAGTTAGCCTGGAGGGCTAGTGAAAGAGGCTGCTGCAGCCAGGAGGGCTGGCAGGGCCTGAAGAGGTGGCGCTGGGAGCAGTGACCACAGAGAGGAAGTGCTGGAAAAGTGTGAGCTGTGTCACCCCATCTGTTCTACAAGTATATGAGGCTGTGAGTCCCTGCCTGTAATGGGCCTTTGCTACAAAAAATACTACAGGGTGACAAAGCTGGGTCTCTACAAGCAAGTGTATGCTGGAGGAAGAGGAGGAGCTGTATAAAGAGACTGTATATAGACTGTATATAGGAAGAATTGTCCTTAAAGTTTGTTTGAAGTCAAGTGGGCATCCCATAAACTTCAATCCCTATCCAAGATATATCCCTCAATAAAACAAAAAAAAAAACAAAGTCAAGGACTGTTCTCGGAACCTGGAATTGACTGTGGAAATTAAGTGTGCCTGGCTGTACAGGGTGGGAGATCCCATTCTACTTGTGGCTCCTTAGGGGGTGGGCTACATCTTTATTGAGACATCTGGGGTATATTAGACCCCCAATTTCTCCCCTGTCCTCCAAAGCAGCTAATCAAGCTCAGATTGTGATCACTTTTACTGAACAGCCAATCACTGGCTGTAATAAATGATACAAAGCTGCAACCATAAGCTTGTTTTAACCACTTGCCGACAGGATATTTTTCTACATGCGGGGGCAGCATCTACAGTAATTATAAGTCTATCTGCATTTACAGTGTTGAACCCTGCAAAGTTCACCAAATACCTGTAGATCCTGCCACGTGAAGTCCACCCAATGTAGCTTCCTGTGATGTGGTGGCAATGATGCTGCACTTCTCCTAAATTCAGGACAGAGTTGCCGTTCTTGTGTAGGGTGTGCCTGTTTGCACCAAAGAGGGATGAAACAACGTTTCAGGGGACATGGCTATCAGCACTGTTATTTTTGATTCACAAGCCTGTCGATTGTTGATCAGCCTATGGCCACACCTAGGGTTAAGGCTATCCAGTGATACACACATTGAGTTAAAGTTATTCAGCCATCATCGTATATGACACTCCACAACAAGGTAGTGATGAATAACCGTACTTTATTCTAACTTGAAGCAATCAGGCAAGGGTTTAAAAAACTGGCATTCAACCAAAGGACAGAGCGGATATCAAGCTGAGCCTGCATACTTGCTGTTAAATCCCGCAGCAGCCAGATCACAGGGAGGTGAAGAATAGTGAAGCCTCCTGAGCTGCGCTCAATGAGCAGCCAATGGACAGCCAGGCAGTGTAGCTGTTTGTCTGGTGGAGAAGACAATGGCCCGAACCAGTGGGGAACGCAGTGTGCAGGTGGAGGCATAAATACTGTATGTCTAAATGTTTTTTATACAATCGTGTATAGCATTCTTATTTTAATCCACTGAGAGAAGACATATGCCTTGCACTGTTATGCCGGTTCTATTACTTGCTGCAGAGCAGAATTAAATGGAGGTGTAGAATTATTAAAATTAATCCTGTCCCCCTTGTCCTATATAAAGAATAGATTGGTCCGTCCCGTCACCTGATTTTGACAAGGCGCGGAAGCGCGAAACATGTCGTCATGGTGGCGGGACCTTTCTCTTTCCGGCTTGCATTCCATTGACAAGCGTCTCATCGGCTGTCTTCCAGGCACAGGTGATTGACGTCATCACAGGTGCCCCCACCTGCACACTGCGTTCCCCACTGGTTCGGGCCTTTGTCTTCTCCACCAGACAAACAGCTACACTGCCTGGCCATCCATTGGCTGCTCATTGAGCGTGGCTCAGGAGGCTTCACCATCCTTCACCTCCCTGTGATCTGGCTGCTGCGGGATTTAACAGCAAGTATACAGGCTCAGCTTGATACCCGCTCTGTCCTTTGGTTGAATGCTGTTTTTTTAAACCCTTGCCTGATTGCTCTAAGTTTGAATAAAGTACGGTTATTCCTCACTACCTTGATGTGGAGTGTCATGTACGATGTTCATGGCTGAATAACTTTAACTCAATGTGTGTATCACTGGATAGCCTTAACCCTAAGCGCTCCCCTTCCTTTGCTGACACACTATTTCCATTCTCAATCCCAGGAGTTTGTAATAGAAGCAGCTAGGGTTTAGAACAGTCTCCAACCCGAATTTCACTGGGCGCCAATGTTTCTTTGTTGTGGCTCTATGGCCACACCTAGCCCTGCCCACTGCTTTCTGGATTGACAGCACTGTCTCTGCTGTTGAAACCTCCCACTGTGAGCTGCAGTGTCTGGGAGGGGGAGCGTATGAGACACAAACAGGGGAGTTGGCTCAGTCTGGGAAGGTAAATGAAGATTTTTGTTTCTTGTATGAGGCTTGGCATCACAGAATAAGTGGATTTGGCACTTAAACTGTCATACAGGAGACTTTAATTGAACTTATTTTTGTTGTTACATTACACGGTAACTTTGGCCAAAATTATCATTTTTATAAAGAACTGGACTGGAGGTGTTGACTGTTCCTTTCTACGCCTATATAACAATGCATTCAACGCGTCTAATTATCACTCTCTTCTGTATTGCAGAGTACATCTAAGACTGTGTAATGATGTGTCACATTCCTTCAATTAACGCTCAGCTGTGTGTTATTGTTTCCTCTAATGGAGTACATTTATCACAGGAAATTGGGCTGTCAGTAAACAAGCTAGAACAGAAAACACCCAAACAACATAGAGCTGTTTATGATGGTGTAAAACTAGAAGTATCAATCAAGTCATCCTAACAACCATATTAGCAGCAGGTTCTGTTTTACACTGAGCACTAGGGATGAGCGCAGTGCTTTCAGCCAAATGAAAAGGTCATGATTTTGCAGTTATCCTCATTTTGCAGAAGTGAAAACTTTCAAATTTCTATATTGGACTGCTTTGGCACACTTACTCATCTTTTTCTTTTTTTAGAGGGTGATTTTTTGTTAGGAAAGTTTTTAGTTTAGTTCTTTGTATGCGTGTGTTTTTTTGTTTGTTTGTTTTTTTTTTCCTTTCTTTTGTGTATTTGTTATTTGTGCATTGTGATTAATTTTTTTTTTTTTTTATTTATCCGCTTGAGCTCTAGAAGGTTTTACCACTTTTTTGACCAAAGCATTTTTTGCTATTCAGCACTGCACTACTTTAACTGCCAATTGCTCAGTCATAGAAAATAAACAGCGAACCAACCGCGCTAGGTCACACTACAACTTAATAATAAACATGAAATATAAATGAATAGATAAAGGCCTCCAGTACACAGGTAAATAGAACCACAAAAGATAAATAAGAAAAGTACAGCGCCAACATAAATCAAAACATTTTGTGTGAAAAAAGTCCAATCAAGGTCAGTTTGTAAATCTCACAAAATAAGATGATATGATGAATCCCAAAAGGCAGAGAACCGAAAAGTCCAACACCAAAATAGAATCAAAGAAGAGGAAAGGACCACCGCATGCACAAGATAAGGGTGTTTGCTTTCCGGAACGTTCTGACCATCAATTAAGTATGGTCAAAACGAGCGTGGATTCAAAGATGTTCCAAGGCACAGGTAATACACCAAACGTCGGTAGCGATCACTTTCACATGTACAACTGGCGTTTTCCAAACCTCCACTGGATGGCAGTTCTGCCCTGGGACTCAGACAACATTGCAGAGAGAGCTACAAACTGGATCTGTCTTTCACTGCAGAACAACGCAGAGCAGGTATATGGTGTAATGAGTTGCACATCCAGTGGAGGCTTGGAAACGCCAGTTGTACATGTGAAAGTGATCGCTACTGATGTTTGGTGTATTACCAATTGCTCAGTCATGCAACACTGTACACAAATTACATTTTGGTTGTATTTGATCACCACTAGGTTTTTCATTTTTTGCAATATAAATTAAAAAATACCATACATTTTGAAAAAAAAAAAAAGATATTTTCTGTTATAAAACATATCCAATCAAAAATCAAACTTCTTCATAAATTTAGACCAAAAAGTATTCTGCTACATGTCTTTGGTTAAAAAAATATCCCAAAAAATCAAACTTCTTCATAAATTTAGACCAAAAAGTATTCTGCTACATGTCTTTGGTAAAAAAATATCCCAATAAGTGCATATTAAATGGTTTGTGTGAAAGTTATAGCATCTACAAACTATGGCAGAGCTGAAACTTCACAGGGACACTTTTTTGACCCCCCCCAGACACTAAATCCAAAAAAAGTCATGCCTGCCTCCAAAAATGCCCGATAAATGCCTGCAAGAAAAAAAGCCAGGTGGAGAGAAGCCGTATTAATGTTCTAATAAAAATTATAAGAAAAATTATAATTTTTGTTGGGGTTCTGGACATGCTACAGAGCTGAAACTTCACAGGTACACTTTTTAGACCCCCCCCCCCCGCAGACACTAATCCAAAAAAAGTCATGCCTGCCTCCAAAAATGCCCGATAAATGCCTGCAAGAAAGAAAGCCAGGTGGAGAGAAGCTGTATTAATGTTCTAATAAAAATTATAAGAAAAAATATAATTTTTTTGGGGTTCTGGACATGCTACAGAGCTGAAACTTCACAGGTACACTTTTTAGACCCCCCCCCCCCCAGACACTAATCCAAAAGAAGTAATGCCTGCCTCCAAAAATGCCCGATAAATGCCTGCAAGAAAAACGGCAAGGTGGAAAGAAGACATATTCATGTTTTAATAAAAATTATAAGAAAAATGCTCTTTTTTCTTGTTCAATACCATTTTTATGGAAAGTCGGATCACAAGTCGGATCACAAGTCGTGTCAATTAAGATAAGGAGGCGACTCCCATTGAAGTATATGGGACAAGTCGGATCACAGGTCGCCTCAAAGTAGTACAGGACCCTTTTCTGAAGTCGGAGCAACTTCAGTAGTGCCAATTAAGACGGCACTCATTCATTAACATTGCTTTTGTTATGTCAAGCGACCTAGGGCGACCTTGGGCGACACAAGTCGCCTCATAAGTCGCCCTAGTGTGAATGGGCTCTAAGTATGCAGTTCAGTATTTGACTATTAAAAAACATACAAACTACAACAATGAGGACTCTGCCAGACTGCACTGACAAGACGCGCAGCAGTCTAGATCAGGGTTTCTCAACTAGGGTTTCTCCAGAGGTTGCTAGGGGTTCCTTGAGCAATGAGCAATTTCTGCCTCTCAGATAAGTTCCCACTGACTCCATTGATCATTTAAGCTATCTGTAAGGGTTATTTTTTCCCAATGACCACAAGTGTAAGGAGCATTCTTCCCACTGAACATCACAGTAATGTATTATAATTTGTAGATATAGTAACTAATATCAGGGGTTCCCTGAGACCGGAAAGTTATTTCAAGGGTTCTTCTGTGTTGAAAAGGTTGAGAAAGTCTGGCCTAGATCCTGTCTACTATACTATTCTTGTTACTGACAGTCAATAACATGATGTCTGGGGTGGCTGTGTTGTGCCCCTTTAAGTCTTGATGACCTAGATCAGTGATGGCGAACCTTGGCACCCAGATGTTTTGGAACTACATTTCCCATGATGCTCAACTACACTTCAGAGTGCATGAGCATCATGGGAAATGTAGTTCCAAAACATCTGGGGTGCCAAGGTTCGCCATCACTAACCTAGATTATGGCATATGTTGGCTGGCCCAGGTCCCCTTAATCAATCCAAGGTCAACAGGAACATGAATGTACTTTATAGAGTGGCAGGCACTTAACTCAACAGGCATAGTGGCAGGCACCCAAAATTGCTCATTATTTTTGTTACCTACTGATAATGCTCCCTTTTTTTTTTTTTTTAAGGGAAGATGATCTGAAATGCCTTAAATTTCTTAAGGAGCTAACAGATGACATCTTACTTAGAGGTGGTGGCTCCAGCAGGTAAGTACACACAGGTCCTTTGCTTACCTCCTCAGACCTTTGCTCCCAATATTGCACCTCTTATCTTAATGCCAAGTTTATAAAAGCAAGTCTGAGAATGTGTTCCAGTTCATGTTTTTTTTTCTTTTTTAAAAAACTGTCTGCTTAACAAAGTAGACCTAAAGCATATCTAAATCCAAAAACAAAAAATGTATATATTGCAATTTACCAATCTTAGATGCGGTGGTTGCATTCTTTTTACATTTTTTTCCTGGTGATCCTGCCAGTAATACACTTCTTGTCCTAGGGTGGAAAAGCACACTCACTGTATTCTATGGAAGGACAACATTGTCACCCTTAGCTGCCCTCCTGGTTTAACCTAAAATGACTTCCCTTCTCCCATTCTGTTATACAAGGAGAAGGAGTTCTTTAGTTCAGACAATGGTTGAGACACCGGTTCAGTACATAGGAAGTATCAAGGACACTGCAATTCTGGCAGGATCAACAGGTATTATTCAGTACTTGCAGAAAATGTTCTTAGCCTAAAAACAGAAAATAAATGCAACAACTACAACTAAGGAACAGGTAATCGTCATATATTACTTGCTCTTATTACTTATTCTTGAGTTTTGAAATCCTTTAGTTTATTGGGGAAGAAAATGTTCTGTATTGTTCAGCAGACAGTTCAAACACTGCCACTGATATGGTATCTCAGCTGGTAGGCAAGGATGATTGAGTTTAATTTTAAAGAAGGAGTACATTCATATAAAGAATGTGATTGCATGCAGAGTAGTTTAAAAAGAGGTTCAACGAAGTTCATTAAATGTACTTTTAGACTGCATAGACTGTGAGTTTGCTAATGTATTCTATGTTTTTGCCAGTGCAATAGACCGTGTATTTCACGACCACCTTCAAAGACAAAATCACCATATCCCCGAGGTAGGTACTTTTCTTCTAAGTCCTTATTGAAAGGCTGCTAAATAAAACAGACTGCAGTGCTGGGTTTTCTTATTTGTACGCCCATAATCTTGTACAAAAACAATAGGTGCAGCGCTCATAAATAATGAACAGCTCATATGAAGTCCAACAGTAACAAGGGTGAGATAGGAGATCAGCATTCAGCCAATTCCAACAGAGATGTCAATCCAGGGGCCACCACCAACAATCACCTAGGTGTCAAAGCCTCTTACCAGATTTGACCGACCTCCATTACAAAGGTCAGTCTAGCGTGCACAGTAAAAGTCCTGGAGAATCCACACCAGTCCCCACAGCAATCCTTGGCTCATAGCCCCATAACAAACGGTACCAGACCTCAGATCGGAGAGAGAAGGAGACACTCCTCATGGTGCAGTATATTCAACAAGCCCTTTATTAAAAGTAAAATTGGCAACTTACACAGTGCTCAGTATGAATTCACTCATCTGGTGGTCAGCAATAGCCCTGATAACCAAAAAGATGGCCGCCGTGTCCTCCGGTGTATCGAGCGTCACGCCAGCCAAGCTCCGCCTAATAATCTTGTACAAACTGAGTGTCATACTGTAGGTGTATCCTGTAGAAAATATAAGGATTTTATGCAAACAAAAATGAAATGTAAAACATAATTATTAAATTGTGTAAACTTTCGAAAGACACAATAAACTTAATATGCTTATATAGTATAAAGTAATAGTAATCCCCCTTTAAGGCCATTAGTAGTTTCTTATACTTGTAGTGCTTACTCCCGTAGGAGCTGCTGGATTTGTTGGGCCTTCTCCTTTACACACAACCAGGCAACAGGAATTTTTCAGCTTTCATACAGAGTCAAGAATCAGTCAAGGAGTTTTTTGTTTTGCTTTTGTTTATTTAGGGGGTTCATTTTGGATGGGGAATGGGCAGATACATGGGATGCCCAGAACTGTAGAACCTGAATGAAACCTGGAGTATTTGCTAATCTCTCTGGATGCTAGATATTAATGTAAAAAATGCTGTCCACCCATGGAATTATTGGCACAGCTAAACTGAAAAGCAAAAAGTTCCAACTGATGAATGCAGGTTCTACTTCTTAGAGAACTGCTGCGGAACCTGGCTGCTTTGAACCCAAGCTAGAGGTGTAGGGTGGCTTTGATGATTATGAAGTAGCATTAAGCGGTCCCTTGGATAAAGGGATGCAAAATATTGCACCTTGCTGCCCTGCTCTATCCAGGCTTGGGTTGTGATAAAAAAAGGTTACTCACTCATATGGTGCACAGGGAGGGTGATCGGTGCGGGGGGGGGGGGGGGGGCAATTACTGGAACTGATCTCCTGTATGGCTCTCTCTGCAGCAGCTGAAAGCCAGCAGAGAGGAGATGAGAAAATGCCAGCTTTAAGCCATAGAGGGGATGGGTTCCAGTAATTGCCCCCCAGCCCTCTCTTCCCCCATCTGATTCATCCAGCTGCCTGGGCCTCCCTGCTGCTCTGGGCCCCGTACAGGAGGACCAGTGGTACCCCTTTATCCACAGCCCTGCAGTCCTGTGCCCAGCGCTCTGTGTATTATGCAGTCCTGTACCCAGCACTCTTTGTTGTATGCATTCCTGTGCCCAGCACTCTGTGTATTATGCAGTTCAGTGCCCAGCACTCTGTGTATTATGTGGCCCTGTGCCCAGGGTTCTGTGTATTAGGTAGTCCTTTGCCCAGCACTCTGTGTATTATGCAGTCCTGTGTCCGGCGCTCTTTGTTGTATGCAGTCCTGTGCCCAGCACCCTGTCTATTATGCAGTCCTGTGCCCAGCGCTCTGTGTTGTATGCAGTCCTGTGCCCAGCGTTCTGTGTATTATGCAGTCCTGTACCCAGCGCTCTGTGTATTATGCAGTCCTGTGACCTGCGCTCTGTGTTGTATGCAGTCCTGTGGCCAGCGCTCTGTGTATTATGCAGTCCTGTGGCCAGCGCTCTGTGTATTATGCAGTCCTGTACCCAGCGCTCTGTGTATTATGCAGTCCTGTGCCCAGCACTCTGTGTTGTATGCAGTCCTGTGCCCAGCGCTCTGTGTTGTATGCAGTCCTGTGCCCAGCACTCTATATTATGCAGTCCTGTGCCCAGTGCTCTTTGTTGTATGCAGTCCTGTGCCCAGCATTCTGTGTATTATGCAGTCCAGTGCCCAGCGCTCTGTGTATTATGTGGTCCTGTGCCCAGGGTTCTGTGTATTAGGTAGTCCTGTGCCCAGGGCTCTGTGTATTATGTAGTCCTGTGCCCATCGCTCTGTGTATTATGCAGTCCTGTGCCCATTGCTCTGTGTATTATGCAGTCCTCTGCCCATTGCTCTGTAAATTATGCCGTCCTGTGCCCAGCGCTCTGTGTTGTATGCAGTCCTGTGCCCAGCGCTCTTTGTATTGTACTTTCCTGGATTTCATTTTAAAAATCTGATCACCTTACCTAAGACTATTATATCGAAACATTTTATTTCTACGTTTTTACTTTTACATTTCATTAGCTAGAAAAAAAAAAAAAAGAATCTTCCCTTGCCATAATTTAGTATCTGTGAAATGAGACTTAGATGAAACTATTTTTAGAAGACTGTGAGAGAATCATTAATCACAAGACTGTTACTGTTTCTAATTGATTTTGTACTAAAATATGGATCATAATTAAAAACGCTCATGGATAATAAAATCTTCACCAATAAACAGCACCTTCTGCTGAAAGTTTTACCTTGCGCTCTTCCAGAATTTTATGTTTAATACATGCCAAGCTGCCTTTCAGAATGTAAACGTGCTTCAGCCAGACTCCCACAGTCCAATTCCAAATCTGTTGGGGCTCGTTCAAGCATTTGGATATCATTGTGGCCTCTCTGAAAAGTGATTTGCTGTGGTTTACTTTTTAGAGGAGGTTTGACAGGCAGTAAGGGGTAGATATATCACTTCTTCAGCACCTATTTTAACCCTCAAAATGCTAACCCACCACGCCACAAATGCATGCTTTGCACACGGTTTCAGGACGGTTCACTTAACCACTTGCCGACTGCCGCATGACTATTTACGTCGGCAGTCAGCCCCTCACAGGCAGAGCGACGTAGTACTACGTCGCTAGCCTGTGAGGGTCTAGGGAGCGAGCGCGCGCCCCCGGAGGCGCGCTCCCACGCGATCACGGACCCCCCCGCGCATGTGACTGGCGGACCCGATGTCTGCCGGTCACTCGCCGATCGCCAGTGCAGAGGGAGAAAGGCAGGCGGTTGATGTAAACAAGCCACCTGTCATTCTCCCCTGTGTAGAAACAGTGATCATACGGTTCTACTATGTAGGACCGTTGATCACTGTTCCTACACCTCAAGCCACAGCCAATCACAGTTAGAATCATGCCCCTAGGGACGCACATAACCCCTCCCTCTCAAAAAAAAAGTTAACCCCTTCACTGCCAGTGTAATTTTACAGTAACAGTGCATATGTATAGCACTGATTACTGTAGAAATGTCACTGGTAACCCCAAAAGTCCAGTCAAGTCAAAAATGTCAGTCAAGGATCCGATCTGCCCACCACAATGTCGCAGTACCGCAAAAAAATCGCAGATCGCCGCCATTACGCGTTAAAAAAAAAACAACAAAAATGACAAAAATCTTTCCCTTTGTTAGTAAACGCGATAACTTTTGCGCAAACCAATCAAAATACGCTTTTTGCGATTTTTTTTTTTTTACCAACCATATGTAGCATAAAACAAATTGGCCGAAAATGTTAAAAAATTTAGATTTTTTAATTTTTTTGGGGGAATTTCATATAAAAAAATGTGAAAAATATTGTTATTTTTGCAAAATTGACGCACTTTTTATGTTTATAGCGCATGACCAAAAAATCGCAAAGGTGATCAAATACCGCCAAAAGAAAGCTCTGTTTGTGGGAAAAAAAGGACGTCAATTTCGTTTAGGTACAGCGTTGCACGACCGCGCAATTGTCCGTTAAAGTCACGCAGTGCCGATTTGCAAAATAGGCCCTGGTCAGGAAGGGGGTAAAATCTTCCGGGACTTAAGTGGTTAAAATATTCAGGTTGAGCAGTGGCACTGCTGCCAACTGTGACAGGAGGTTTCATTTTTGCTGCGACAGGTCTACATCCCTGTGCGTCTGTGTTTAGGTGGGCCCGTCAGGTGGGGAGTAAAATCGTCAACCATCTGCTTTTACAGCTCCCTGACTGTGTGAACGAGTCCTTAAAGAATACCTTGTCTACAGGTATTAAAGAATTACCTATACTTAACGGATAACGGGTGAGTGACTCAAAATGAGTTTTTTTTAAATTTGATAATTTTTATTGATTTTTTTACATATACCAGACAGATTAACATACACAAACATCAAATCAATACACAAAAGTACCGACACACATTTCACACCCTCCCAACAAATAAAAAAAAAATATATATATATATACCCCCCCCCCGGGGGGAGGGATAAGAGGAGGGCCCATATCTGGAACATTCACCCTACTCGTTAAGTAATCCACCACCAATCACACTAATCACATTCCAATCAATTAAGAATATACCTGTGTTAACCACTTGCCGACCGCCGCACGCCGATCTACGTTGGCGGTCAGCCCCTCACAGGCAAAGTGACGTAGGGCTACATCACTAGCTTGTGAGGGTCTAGGGAGCGAGCGCGCGCCGCCGGAGGCGCGCTCCCGCTCCCGCGTGGTCATGGACCCCCCCGCGCGTGTGACCGGAGGACCCGATGTCCGCCGGCCACTCTGCGATCGGCGGGGGAGAGGGAGGAAGTCAGACAGCTTGTGTAAACAAGCTGCCTGTCATTCTCCCCTCTGTATGAGAGCTGATCATATGGATCTACTATGTAGATCCGTTGATCACTCTGCATACAGCTGAAGCCACAGCCAATCACAGTAAGAATCACGCCCCTAGGGACACACACAGCCCCTCCCTCTCAAATAAAGTTAACCCCTTCACTACCAGTGTATTTTTACAGTAACAGTGCATATATATAGCACTGATTACTGTAGAAATGTCACTGGTAACCCCAAAAGTGTCAAAAATGTCAGTCAAGGGTCCGATCTGTCGCAGTACCGCAAAAAAAATCGCAGATCGCCGCCATTACGCGTTAAAAAAAAAAAACAACAAAAATGACAAAAATCTTTCCCTTAGACAGTAAACGCAATAACTTTTGCGCAAACCAATCAAAATACGCTTTTTGCGATTTTTTTTTACCCAACATAGGTAGCATAAAACAATTTGGCCGAAAATGTTAAAAAATTTTGATTTTTACATTTTTTTGGGGGGAATTTCATATAAAAAAAGGGAAAAATATTGCTATTTTTGCAAAATTGACGCTCTTTTTTTGTTTATAGCGCGTGATCAAAAAAATCGCACAGGTGATCAAATACCGCCAAAAGAAAGCTCTGTTTGTGGGAAAAAAAGGACGCCAAATTCGTTTAGGTACAGCGTCGCACGACCGCGCAATTGTCCGTTAAAGTCACGCAGTGCCGAATCGCAAAATACCCCCTGGTCCTTTAGCAGCCAAATCCTCCGGGGCTTAAGTGGTTAAAGGAGAGAGAAAAAAAAAAACCCACTTGTGTATGCGTTTATCCCCCAAATACTCAATATATACATATATATATATACACTCGTGAAAATAACCAACGTGCAGAAGAAGGGGCGGACGCCCCTACAAGCTTGTGAATACATTATCAGTAATGAATCAATGTGCGAAGTTTTTGACTCATTAACTTCTCACACACAAAAAAAAAAAAAAAAAGGGAGGGGGAATCCCCCATCCCTTTAGCCCCCTGTAAAAACTAACCCCCCACTGTCCCCGTGTATCAGTAAGGGAGAGTTAGTAACAGTCAGATCCTCCAGTATCCCTTCCCCAAAAAAAAAATAAATAAATAAAACATAGAGGGGAGAGAGGAGAGGAGACCATGTGACACTTCTTATATTGTTGCCGCGTCTGCGTCCATAAAATGAACCCATGGTAGCCATCTAGCTCTAATTTCTTCCTCTGTGTTTTTCAAGGAGGATGTAAGTTCCTCCATCTTATAGATTTCTCTTACTTTAGAGTACCATAATTCCACCGTGGGCGACTGGGTTTGTCTCCACAGAGCAGGTATACACGCCTTTGCAGCATTCAAAAGTCTAATTGTCAGTGATTTTCGATATCTTTTTAAAGAAATTTTTGTAAGATGCAATAAACAAAAAGCTGGGTCCCCCTGTATTTCTACCGCTGTTAATTGTTTAATAACCGAAGCGATTTTTGTCCAGAACTCCTCTATTCGAGGACATGACCAAAAAATATGCATCATGGACCCTACCTCCGATCCACAACGCCAACAGTTTTCCGAGATATTCTCGTCCATTTTGTGTAACACCTCCGGGACCCTATACCACCGCGTTAGTATTTTGTAACCCGTGTCCTGCGTTTTGCACTCCATTGAGGATTTGTGTACTGTAGATAGAATCCGATTTACCTGGCCAGAAGTAAAAGACACTGCCAATTCCCGTTCCCATTGGCGCATAAATGGCAACTGCTGGTTATCTTATTCTTCTATTAACCATGAATAGAACAAAGATATCATATGTTTAGGTGGTGTATTTGAAATACATATCTTTTCAAAGGGTGTTAAGTTCCGCGGAACGTACCCCCTTTGATGATATGTCTTGAGAAAGTGTCTCAGTTGCTGTATACTAAGATAGTCAAGACTACTATCTGGCCATGATTTTATTTCTTCCTGGGAAGGAATTTGTTCTCTCTGCCATACGTCATGTAAGCGCGTCTTTCCCATCTGTGCCAGGCGTCTGATTTTACCATTCATACAACCTGGGGGGAATTCCGGGTTGCCTATGATGGGTATCAATGGAGAAGGGGCTGGGGCTATTTTCCCATACTGCTGAATATGTCGGGTTTCTCTTAATGTCGTCCCTATAACCGGATGAGAGAAAATCCTATCCGTAGGTGAGTAAATTGACCACGGTGCTGGGGGGGTCAACTGACCCGCCTCAGCAACTTCCAACCCGACCCAACGCTTATTGGCCTTGTTACAGTTCCAGTCCACTACCCGAGTTAAGTGGATAGCCCTGTAATACCGGAATACATCTGGTAGCCCTATCCCGCCCTGTGATTTTGGCAAGGATAGGGTCTGTAGTCGTATTCGAGGTGTCCTAGAGGCCCAGATAAACGAACGGAACAAAACCTTCATCTGACGAAAAAAAGTTGGTGGTAAAGTTATTGGAAGCGTCTGCATTACATACAGAATCCTGGGCAATATATTCATTTTTAATGCGTTACACCTACCGAACCAGGTTAGAGTTAGTTGCTGCCAAGCCCTCAGATCATTTTTGATCCTTCCAAGTAAAGGAATATAATTTTTCCTATATATTTCTAGCGGGTCTGCAGTAATTTGAATCCCCAGATATTTTAACGAGCCCTCGGCCCAGTGGAATGGAAAAGCAGACCGTAATTGTAGTTCTTCTTGCAATGGCATAGCAATGCTCATCGCAGCTGACTTCGTCAAATTGATCTTATAGTTAGCAAGCTTTCCATATATTCTGAGTGTCTCCAATATATTTGGAAGTGACACGGTGGGATTTGTGACGAAAAACACTAGGTCGTGTGCAAATGCAGCGACCCTGTGCTGTTCGCCCCCTACCCTTAGTCCAGTAATATCTGGTGCCCTTCGTATTATACATAACAGGGGTTCAAGTGTTAAGATAAAAATAAGTGGGGATAATGGACAACCCTGCCTAGTCCCGTTTGATAGCGTAAAAAAGTCTGATCTCCATTCATTAACGCGTACTGCTGCTGAGGGATTAGCATAAAGTGATAGAATATATGTCAACATCTGCGGCCCCACTCCAATATGTGACAGGGTGGCCTGGATAAAATGCCAGGACACCCTGTCAAATGCTTTCTCCGCATCCGTGGAAAGCAACACCATCTTATTATGGGATTCGTGTGCCGAATAGATGATATCCACGACCCGCGTCGTGTTGTCCCTTGCTTCACGTGATGGGACAAAGCCCACCTGGTCAAAGTGTATCAGATCGGGAATATACGGCAAGAGACGATTAGCCAGTATTTTAGCCATTAGTTTAGTATCACAGTTCAGGAGTGAGATGGGGCGGTAACTACCACACAATAGGGGGTCTTTCCCCTCTTTAGGTATAAGGGAAATGTATGCCCTTAGAGAATCTATAGGTAGTATCGCCCCGTTCAAAACTGAATTCATGTGCCTCAAGAAAGGTTGTACCAAAGGTGTTCTAAAATTTTGATAATAAGGCAATGTAAAACCGTCTGGTCCTGGTGCTTTATGTATTTTAGTCTAAGCCATTGCCTCCACTAACTCCTTGTCCTGTAGATAACTCGCTATCTTTTCTAACTTTTTTTTTTCCCTGTCCAAATTTCCTCCCTCCACGGGCTGCAAATTGTACAGAGAACGATAAAAAGTGCAGAACTCATCTGCAATCGCCGATGAGGTATACACTTCTCCCCCACCTGCCTTCTTTATGCGGGGGATATGTGTTTGTTTCCTAGGGCCCCTGAGTGTCCTTGCCAACATCAATCCTGGTTTGTTCGCATACTCAAAAAAGTATCTTTTTGACCATGTCAGTTTCTTGTTTATTTTTAAAAAGAGGAGATCATTTAGTTCCTCTCTCAACCGTGTAAGAGGGATCAAATGCTCCATGGCCAACGATCTTTTATGTTGTCTACTAAGATTCTCTACTTGAGATAGCAACTCGTTTACTTTTTTCTCCTGTAATTTTTTCCGTTGGGAGGCCAAACGCATTATCTCTCCCCGCACCACACACTTGTGTGCTTCCCAAATTGTTGAAGGAGACAAGGTATCATCTCTGTTATCCAGAAAATAATTCCTTAACACCTCTTCAATTTTCGTCCTAATCTCAGGAAATTGTAATAAGGACTCATTAAGGCGCCACGAAGAAGGTCTAGGGAGCATAGAGTCCCAGTCCATAGATACATGTACCGGTGCATGATCTGACATGGAGAAATCATCAATATTGGATGACATAACCAACGGGATGTCTGACTGCGGGATCAGAATACGGTCTATTCGAGTGTAGGCGTTGTGGATCGGAGAATAGTACGTAAAATCCCGTTCCTTCGGGTGCATTAATCGCCATGGATCTACCAAATTTAAAATCGCTAATTCGCGCTGAAAACGTCGTATCCGTGCGTATGAAATACAGGAGGACTTCTTTGAAGTATCTATGAGTGGTTCTGGGACAAAGTTGAAACCCCCCCCCTACTACTAGATGGCCTTCCCTGAATCCCAATATAGCCGGTGTTAATTGTTGCAGGAATGTCAGGTGGTCTGAATTGGGTAGATATACATTTACTAGTGTTAGTTCTGTTTGGCCAATACTCCCTTTTACCAGCAAGTATCTTCCCATGGGATCTGCCATTGTGTCCTTTAATGTCCACTTAATCGTCTTAGAGATAAGAATACTAACTCCCTTTGACCCAGCAATAGGGGAAGGGGCATGATATGCCCAAGGGAAATCCCTATTGCCTAATTTGGGCAAAGAGTCTTTCCTAAAATATGTCTCTTGCAAGAATGCTATTTGTGTATGCCACCGTTTCAGATCCTGCAACAGGGGTGTACGTTTCTGTGGAGTGGATAAACCTCTGACATTAAATGTCGATATTCTACAACCAAATTTCGCGTGTCTAAACTGATTCGTCATTTTAGGTATCCCCTTTGCCTCTTCTCCCTCTCTCCCCATCTTAGACCCGTACAGGGCCCTAAGTGCTGACAGCGCCCACCAGCACACAAAAAAAAAAAAAACCCCAAATTACACCCAACTAACTAACTGTCTGGTCTTACAAATAACCCCCCACCCACAACCCAATCCAGATAAATGTACAATTGTCCTAAAATCAGGAAAGTTTCGCGCAACCAGGCGCGTCCTATTACGGGGTAGGTGTGCTTGACTGGAACCGTGAGAATAATAATAAATGAGAATTTATGTAGACAATGATACCCAAGGATTGGTATACGTCAAGCAAAAAATTACAACACAGAAAAACACAAATTCTTCCATTAAAGACATGGAGCAATGGAGAGAGCGTGCCCTCCCCGCTTTATATTACCTAGAGAAAGGGGCACAATACCCCTCCCCCATCCCAGAAACCGATTGGCAGGGGGGTAGGTCTGTGAGGGTGGAGCCGGAGAAACCCCAAAAAGAGGGAGACAACAGGCACAGCCCTTTCCCCAACCCCAAACCCCACCCACTCCCCCCCCCCACCCTCCCCTTACCCAAAGCCCCATTTTTTGCAACTAGGGCTCATCCCGCACAAAAAAGAAAAAACAAATGGGAAAGAAAAAAAAAAAAAAAAAAAAAGAATCTTTCCCCTTCTCCGCTCCTTTATAAATTTAAAGCCCTCCATCCCCCTCTTTTACTAGGAGGGGGGGGGAGAGGATTTATGAGAGAAAAAAAAAGGGAAAAAAACGTCCACAGGTTTATGTAATTGAAGCTATTTTTCACACGTCATAGAAGTTCCCATGACCTAAAGTATGGCAGGTATTTCATCCGTCGTTATCTCTGGAGGGATCCTCTGCCGACGTTGAGACTGTGATGTACTGTATGTAGATAGAGGCCCACCGTTTCCAAACACACTTAACCAGTCCTGAATTGGCACTGGGGCTATTTCAAGGAAGGCAAATAGGTCTAAGAGTTGGTCATGCCACCTTAACACAAACGATTTTTTATTTCTCGTAATCACTAGATGGAACGGATAACCCCAATGATATGTAACTTTTATCCTGTGTAATTCTTCTAGCAAAGGTTTCAGCAGGGTTCTCATCTTAAGGGTATTATAGGAAAGGTCCGGTAAAAAGCGGATTTGATTCCCTTCAAAGTCCCATGGACCCTGAGTCCAAGACCGCCTAACAACCTCTTCTTTAAATGAGTAATAATGGATTCTAATTAGGACGTCCCTTGGGCGATCCAGACCACGGGTATGTGGGGTCTTAACCCTATGAACCCTATCTATTTCGATAGATGGCGTTCCATTACACCATTCATAATCTTCACCGCACATTCTTTAAGTTCAGGGCCGGTAACTGACTCCGGCAAACCTCTAAGTCTAACATTATTTCTGCGGTTGCGGTTTTCATTGTCATCTTGCTTAAGTTGTAGAATGAGAATCTGTTTTTGTAACATTTGTTGAGAGTGCTCTAATTCATTAATTCTAACATCAATTTGGGACTGCACCTCCTCCATCAGACCCACCCTGTTGTCCACCTTATCCACTTTAACCTTAATCGAATTAATTACGTCTTTTAAGTTACTCACGATTGTAGTTGCCATGTTACTTATGTCCTGTTTCGTAGGTATACGGGACACGAATTCTCTCCACTCTGTGACGGGCAAATATTGGTGCTTTGAGGTTGGTGGTATCTGTATTGCTCCCTGGTCTTCTGGGGCAGGGTCATGAAGGGGAAGATCTTGAACATTAAGAAGAGATTCTCCCAACTGTTCCATATTGGTTTTTGAGGTCTTTTTGTGCTGAGGGATGGGGCCCGTGGATCCTGCGGTCGGTGGTCGTGTCGGCGCCATCTTAACCGCCACTGCACAGCTTTGTGTGACTGCAGGTCTTCTTAGAAAGTAAGTAGTGATATCTGTTCGTTTGCCAATGGCCTCTGCGTCTGTCACACTTTGTACGGCAGGCATATATGCTGCACCTGCAGGTACACAAAGCACCAACTGGCTAAATACACCGTCGCTCCACATATGGCGCTTGCAGGGACCTGGAGAAACTATCCCCGTCTAGCAGACACACGCCGGCACCTCCCCACCTCACGGGGCTCCAGGCTGTTGCGCATGAATGGCACCAAAAGCTCCGATCTCCAAGGGCATACACCGCACGCTGACCCCCGGACGTAACCCGAGCCGTTCCGGGACATCGACAGGTACGTAGCTGTACTGTTCCTTGGAGGGTGCCTGGGAGAGCCACGGGCTTCGGCCCGCTGATCCCGCTAACAGGGGCTGGGAACGCTGGCTGGCGAGGACAGGCTCCGCTTCTACTCACAGAGCTCCATGCTGCTGCGTGCTCACGGCGCCATCATCTGGTCACGCCCCCCCCTCAAAATGAGTTGAAGCTAGAGGGGCGACATAACCGCCAGGTAACTAGGATTTTCCTTCAATGGTAACCCTCTTATTTCTCTTAGGAAAGGTTTTACTTTAAGGGAATGTCCAAATTGACATGCTTGGGACCAACACAGATCTATAAAACAAAAAAACTTGGGGCCACTTGGTCTTTTTTCTTGCTTAACTTTTCTGTTTCTATATTTTACACCCGACTTCCCTCTACCCCTCTAGATCAGTTCAGATGTGGCCCTTTGCTTGCTTTTATCTGTCCCTTCGGGCTCTATTTCATCCACTGATACCAGCAATGATTCCCATAATGACACCAATGATGGGACACAAATCCTGCCAATGATATCAACAATGAGGCCCAATGATACCAATACATAATTAGTCAGGTTGAAAAAAGACCATCTGGCTCAACCAAAAAAAACAGTAAAGAAAACCCAACCATACAATCCCATATACACAATCCTATACCTGCTGTTGATCCAGAGGAAGGTGAAAAAAACCCAGCAAAGCATGATCCAATTTGTTACAGCAGGGGAAAAAAAATTCCTTCCTGATCCCCCGAGAGGCAATCGGATATTCCCTGGATCAATTTTGCCTATAAATATTAGTACTCATTTATATATATATATATATATATATATATATATATATATATATATATATATATATATATATATATATATATATATACCCAGGAAAGAATCCAGACTTTATCTTTCAATCCAGACTTTGACTTTCAATCTAGTGAGCTGGCCAGAACCACCTCTGGAGGGAGTCTATTCCACATTTTCACAGCTCTTACGGTGAAGAAACCTTTCTGTATTTGGAGATAAAATCTGTTTTCCTCTAGACGTAAAGAGTGCCCCCCTTGTCCTCTGTGGTTCACTATATGGACCCCTTATGTATTTATACATGTTGATCATATCCCCCTTTAATCTCCTCTTCTCAAGAGAGAATAAATTCAGTTCCTAATCTATCCTCATAGCTGAGCTCCTCCATGCCTCTTATCAGTTTGGTTGCCCTTCTCTGCACTTTCTCCAGTTCCCCGATATCCTTTTAAAGAACTGGTGCCCAAAACTGAACTGCATATTCCAGATGAGGACTTACTAATGATTTGTACAGGGGCAAAATGATATCTCTCTCTCTCTCTCTGGAATCCATGCCTCTGTTAATGATGAGAAACCAATCCTCCCCGGTAGGCTCCATTCACTAAAGCAGATTGCATGTGGTATTTAGGTGTTCAAACACATTTTCTCTAAATATCGCATGCGATCCTGAAACTGTCAATTCACTGTGTGGCATTTACCGCAAAACGTTCAGAAAATAGCTCAGTAAATACTGCATGGGAAGGGATTAAAGTAAATTTACAGAAGGATATAAATAAATAAATACATGCTGTATTTAGGTAGTGGTCCAGGTCTGCAATATTTAAGGCATGTAAAAATATAATAGACAATTTTGAGTACTCTCTGCTTTTTTGGATCAGGTCCCTTAACAGCAATGCATTAAAACCGAAATATGGAAACTATTGGGGTTGGTTTACTTAAAGTATAACTGAAGGAAACATTTTTTTTTTTTGGACAAAGTGGAGGTGGATTGGAACACCTGTCAGGTTTTTATTGTTGTCCGTGCCCCCATTAGGGAGAGTCACCCTCTCTATATTTGTCCTGTTTACCATTATCATTGAAAGTAAAATTAAAAGAAAATCCCAAATTTTGGGTTGTTCCCAGAAAAGTAATAGCGGGGAAATCTTCCAATGGGGACACAGATGGCAAAAAAAAACACTGACAGGGGTTATAACGCTCCCTTATGCTATTCAAAACGAAAAAAAAAAAAAAAAAAGTTTGCCTATGGTTCTAATTTAAGGCCTAGTTCACACCTATGCATTTTTTAGTGCATTTTCAGTTTTGCAAAAACACATTACAGTTCATTTAGCATGGTTTCCTATGGGTCACATTCACATCTGTGCATTTTAAGGAAATGACCAGGGACTTTTTTCTGGTTTTTGGTTCCATAGACTTCAATAGTATAAAAACGTGTATTGAAAAACGCAAAATTCACCCAGAATGTGCAAATGTGTATATGCAAATCTAATATCTAAATGTCAAATAATAAATGAATGAAAATAGTATCAAAAATCACACACATATATAAATACTCTTCTTCCACCAATAAAAAAGACAAAGAATATGCAACCCCTACCAATTTATTCTCTGGCGCCTCTGCCTAACTGCCTAAAAAATATATAATGTTTGGTGGCTCTAAGTAGTTTTCTAACGAAAAAGTTATGTTTTTTACATGTAGGAGAGGGATGTCAGAATTGGCCCTGACTGGAAGGAGCTCTCTGCTTAAATCAGCAGCATAGATTCTGGCAGTGCCCCAAGATAACCTCCTTTTGGTACAAAGTAACTCTCTATGCCAACACTGTGCGAGGGTCCCAAATACAAAAATCTCCTCTCCTTATGCTTTTCGGACTACACAGTGCATCCCACTCCACATCACGGTGTAAAACCGCTAACGTAGCCACTTGGGCTCACCTTTGCTTCTTAGCCGCTAAACGGTCCATCCTAAAATCCTGGATTCTTCCTACCCCTCCTACCATTTCCTCTGTAATAACGGAACTGAAATCACTACTATACAAAGAACAGATGGATACCATCCTACAAAACTTTACCACCACAAGGAAATTTTTCAGCAAGTGGCAGCCCTTGAGCACAAACTCAGCCCCCCTGAAATCAAACTGTTTATGGAACCGTTCCACAACACGGAATGGTATCTCACAGCCTCACTGGCACAAACCTTGGGTAAACTAAAGGCCTAAACGTTCTCAGACCCAAGTCCTCCTTTCTCCATGATGTGTAGCCAAATGCTACCAGAATTCATACACTTACATTAGAACCCATCGTGATCCTACTAGTGATCCATAAGCCCATGAGCCATAGACCAGCCTATGTAGGAATATCTACTGTTGATGTTTGCTCCCTGAGACTTTATGATGAAATATATTTCAAATGTTGGCTATAATTGTTGATTGTTCTAGTTTGTATACCCAATAATGATCTCTCCCTGTACAATGCGAGACCATCATCCCCTAACTACCCTTCCCCTACCCCTCTGCTCCACCTTCCCAACCCTTCCCTCATCCCCTCCTCCCACCAAACATTTCAGTTGCTATGATGTTGACATCTTGCTCTCGTTTTTTTCACTATTGTATGCTCGAAAACTCAATAACATGTTATTAAAAAAAAAAAAAAAAATCAGCAGCTACAAAAACTGTAGCTGACTTTTGAAATACAGACACTCACCTGTCCCAGGATGCAGCGGTGTGCTCACCTGGCTTGCGGCTTCACAGCCGGGTGCCCACTGTGCATGCACGAGCCGAGCTGCGCATTGTGAATAGTTCCACACTCTTTTAGAACCTGTAATGTGTACCAAAAGATTACGGAGAGGGAGGTGGGAAAAGAACTTCTGCTCGAATTGCCCAAGGCGACCCAAGAGGAAGTGGGAGTGGGTACCTGTTATAACCAGGTATCTGCCCCCCTCAAAAAAAAAGTGCCATTTCCTTAAGAGGAGTAGGGGCGGAGGCCTTAAAGCGGAACTTCCCCCTTTGGGTGAAGCTCTGCTTTTAGTAAGTAGACTGAAAAATGGCAAAATACTAAGCTCCATCTAGTGGTCAATTTCTAAATCTGTTTGTTGAATGCAATAGTAAAAACATGGAGCGATGAACATGTTTAACCACTTGCCGACCGCAATACGTATATATATATGTGTGTGTGTGTATATATATATATATATATATATATATATATATATATATATATATACAGTATCTCACAAAAGTGAGTACACCCCTCACAATTTGGAAAATTTGATTTACCGTGTTTTCCCGAAAATAAGCCCGGGTCTTATATTAATTTTGGCACCAAAAGACACAGTAGGGCTTATTTTCGGGGTAGGTCTTATAATGTTCTGTCCCTCTCTGCCCTCCCTGCCTGCCAGAAATCCTGTGTAAACCTAGTTTAGAGTATATAAAATCCTAGGATGCACTTTATTAGTGTTTTATATACTGTCCAGTGAGTGTTTTTGTAATACAATTGTGTGAAATACCTTCATTACGGTACATCGCTGCTCTGTGTTAAGCTGATCTCCTGCTCTCTCCTGTCTTTCTCCTCTCATACCGTAGCTGTCAAAGGGGGATCTCAGCCCCTCCCCTCTGCAGTGTAGACAGACAGAAGAGCCGGGTAGATTAGATTAGAATAGGTTTAGCGGATCTGCCGCTCTGCTGTCCTCTTTTCCCTGGCCGACAGCTGGGGGTCAAGGAAGCGCTGATGTACCAAAGGTATTTCCCACAATTCTAATCGAACATCCAGGGCGTCTGTGTACACTGTAGAGGGGAGGGGCTGAGATCCCCCTCTGACAGCTACGGTATGAGAGGAGAAAGACAGCAGGGAATCAGCTGAGAGCAGAGCAGCCATGTAAGGAAGGTATTTCACAGTATTATATTACAAAAACACACTGGACATTATTTAAAATGCTAATAAAGTGCATCCTAGGATTTTTCATACACTAAACTAGGGCTTATTTTTGGGGTAGGGCTTATATTGCAGCCCACCCAGATAATCGAGATAGGGCTTATTTTCAGGATAGGGCTTACTTTAGGGGAAACACGGTAGGGGTGTACTCCCTTTTGTTGTCAGCAGTTTAGACATCAATGGCTGTGTGTTGAGTTATTTTGAGGGGACAGCTAATTTACACTGTTATACAAGCTGTACACTCACTACTTTACATTGTAGAAAAGTGTAATTTCTACAAAGTGTAATTTCTGTTGTCACATGAAAAGATATAATAAAATATTTACAAAAATTTGAGGGGGGTGTACTCATTTGTGTGTGTGTATATATATATATATATATATATATATATATATATATATATATATATATATTTTTTTTTTTTTTTTTTTTTTTTTTAAAAAGCAAAAGATCAAAAACATTTTGCCTTTAAAGGTAAAGGAGAGATTTGGGGTCTTTTTGACCCCAGATCTCTCCAAAAAGAGGACCTGTCATCCTTATTTCTATTACAAGTGATGTGTAAAGGGACAGTATAAATATAAAAAAATAAAATAAATAAGAAAAAAAATTAAAGTTCCCCCATCCCTCCTGAAGCAGAAGCAAAAGCAAAGGCATACGTAAGTTGCGCATGCATATGTAAACGTTGTTCACACCACACATGTGAGGTATCCCCATGAACGTTACAGTGAGAGCTATCATTGCAGCACTGAAACTCCTCTGTAACTCTAAACCGGTAACCTGTAAAAAGAATGTTTAAAGCGTCGCCGATGGATATTTTGAAATACTGGAGTTTGTCGCTATTCCACAAGCGTGCGCAATTTTAAACACTTAAGGACCAAGCCCATTTCTGGCACATGTTGTTTACAAGTAAAAACCTGTATTTTTTGCAACAAAATTACTTAGAACCCCCAAACATTATATATATATATATATATATATATATATATATATATACAAAAATGGCAGTCGTTGCAATATTTTTTATTACGCGGTATTTGCGCAGCGGTCTTTCAAACTGAATTGTTTGGGAAAAAATACATTTCACTCAATTTAAAAAAAAAACTAAATGATAAAGTCAGCACCATTTTTTTGTATATTGTGAAAGATGATGATGTCACGCTGAGACTTTAACATTTTTTAACAGTTACCATTTTAGAGTTACAGAGGAGGTATTTTGCTAGAATTATTGCTCTCGCTCTGACGATCGGAGTGATACCCCCTAACATGTGTGATTTGAACATCATTTACACTTGCAGGCGCGACGTATGTAGCTCACGGTGACGGGGGAGCTTTAAAGATTTTTTTTTTTTTCCAATTTATTTATTTTTTTTAAGACTGTTTTTTTTTTTTTTTTTTTTTTTTTAAGTCTGATCATTTTTTGCTGTCTCAAGGGATGTTTACACATCCCTTGAGACAGTAATGTAAACATCCCTTGAGACAGTAATAGGCAGTGACAGGTACTCTTTATGGAGGGATCGGGGGTCTAAAACCCCTCCACTGCTCTTCAAAGTATTCAAAATGCCAAAATCTATTTTTGAATACTGACAGTTTTTTAAATCGGCGCCATTGGCAGCCGAGTAAACC
This sequence comes from Pelophylax lessonae, assembly GCF_965119305.1. Classification (NCBI taxonomy): domain Eukaryota; kingdom Metazoa; phylum Chordata; class Amphibia; order Anura; family Ranidae; genus Pelophylax; species Pelophylax lessonae. The sequence goes on from NC_138770.1 coordinate 620,410,187, forward strand.
GGAAGTGACGTCATTACGTCGCTTCCGGGTCACATGATCAGAGACTCGATCGAAGCTGAATCCGGCTTCTTTCAGGACTTTAACAAGCCAGTGAATGTTCCGGCTGGTTTCTTGGGTCTCCCGGGGGGACAGGAGACCCGGGCAGAGCAGCAGAAGGCAGCGGGAGGGGGGGGGTGACGTTCCCTCCCGCTCACTAGGATAACAGCTGAGTGGCTGCTGAGCCGCATCGGTTGTTATCTCCAGAAAGCCGACCGCCGGCTCTAAAAAACGGTACCGGGGTGATGTCTCCAGCTGCAGGCATCACCCCGGTACAAGCCCCTTCTTCAAGTCAACGTACAGCTACGTCAGTTTGCGGGAAGTGGTTAAAATGTGACATGTTAGGTATCCATTTACTCGGCATAACATCATCTTTCATATTTTACAAAAAAGCTTGGAGTATATATTGTTTTTTTTTTTTTAATCTAATTTAATTTAAGTGTATTTAAAAAAAAAAAAAAAAAAAAAACAATATATATGTACATTGTTTGGGGGTTTAATTTTCTAGCAAAAAATACTGATTTAAACTTGTAAACAGATAGTGCCAGAAAAGGCTTGGTCTTTAATAATATATTATATTTCTTACTGATAAACCTTTAATTTGATCTATTCTTACCTTTATCTATTCCAACTTCTTTTCTTATCTCCTTTTTTTTTTTTTTTTCGTGACATGAATAGATAACTATCCAAATTCGCACCGTTCTCCCCCCCCCCCCCCCCGCCCCCGCTTTATAAAAATTAATATGTCCTTGCTCTCAACATCATTTGTATTTATTTACTTACAGTGCGTATAAAAAAAATTGTTTCATAAAGCATTTTCTGTTAAAAAAAATATATAACCAGTACAGTAGACCACTTTTTAATCCATGGTTCTTTTCTGTGCCTGCAGACTGTCATATCTACACAGAGCCTTCAGCCTTCACTGACATACAAGGGTCTGCATTGGTTGGTGCTTAGTACAAATCACAGTAGATCTGTCAGTTGTCCTCCTGGATACTGAAGAGGTTTTATTTCTAATGAAAAATTGTCTGCAGAAAAAAATGCTTCCAATCAAGTACACTGTCAGGCTAGACTCTACAGGGGAAGAAAGGTAAAAAAAAAAGAAGCCATGGGCATGGAGAATGTTCAGAATTATCAGTTAGTTACAGAAGGGTAGACTCTAGGCAATTATGAAATACACAAATTATTTCAGCTCTGTATTTATGAATACATCCTTAAAAGTATTTTCTGAACACAAGCAGCATAGTACCTGATACTGGCCTGGTTTCAGCCTCTTGGAGTCCCTCTGTAGGAAGGAAGAAGCAGCACAAGGAGCCAATCAGTTCATGTGCTAACAAGGGACATGCTTATAGGAAGAGAAAGCAGAGTGACCGAGAGATGAACTCATCACTGTGCTGCTTCTCCTTTCACTGCCCAGTCACAGACTGGGTCCGGGAAGATCTGGGCTCTGGGGAAATGGGCTGATTTAACCCTGTAATGCCACAGATCCACACCAAAATCACACGCATTGCATGCGGTTGCAGTGTGGCCTCGATTAACTCAGTGGGCGAGTTTGACAAGCAGCACCACTTACATAGTTACATAGTAGTTGAGGTTGAATAAAGACAATAGTCCATCCAGTTCAACCTGTGTAGGTGTGTGTGGACCTATTCATTTCTCATACCCCTGAATGTTTCGATTCTTGAGATGTACGTCCAAGAGTCTTTTAAAAGTAGCCATACTCCCCGCAGTTCACTGCTGTATCTTGGCCTAGGCCAACAAGGCCCAGGCCTAGGGCAGCACTTTGCAGGGGGGCAGCAGAAAAGCTGCACCCCACATGGAGAAAAAAACCGCCTCCTCCTGGCTCCCACACTAAAAGGGTCCCCGCCGGCTTGCACTACACTTTTAGTATAGTGCCAGTCCTATGGGGAAAATCAGTCTGGCACCCCCATAAAGCGGTTACACTGCTACCTGCTGGTAATGATGGGCACTAATAGGCTTCACTGATGGCCACTGATGAGGTGGCACTGATAAGCTGCACTGGTGGCCACTGATCGGGCTTTACTGATGAGGCCGCACTGATGAGGCTGCACTGATGGGCAGTAATGCGGCTGCACTGATGGGCACTGATAAGGCAGCACTGATGAGGCTGGACTGATGGGCACTGATAGACTGGTTGTGGTCTGTGATTTACAGATGATAGGGTGGGTCATAAACAGGATTAGGGGCTGCACAAGTTTAGTCAGGCCTAGGGCAGCACAAAACCTAAATACACCACTGCCGCAGTTACTACCATTTGTGGCAGGGAATTCCACAATCTTGTAGCTCTTACAGTAAAGAACCCCCTGCATAGCCTGAGGTTAAATCTCTTCTCCTCTAATCGCATTGTATGACCTCATGTCCTCATGCAATCCTTGCGACTGAATAGTTTTTTTTCTATGCTCTGATCACCGTTGAGGTATTTGTAAATCGCTATCATGTCCCCTCTCAGGCGTCTCTTCTCCAGAGAGAATAAATCTAGTGCTTCTAAACGCTCTTCGTAATTAAGGTCCTCTAATCCCCTAATAAGTTTTGTTGCTCTTCTCTGTACTCTCTCAAGCTCCACTTAGCAAACTCTGCATCCAAAGTTAAGAATGCTGCAGTTGCCAAGCAAAGTATCATGGCAGCATCAAGTGTACAGCCCTGTCCAGCTGTATTGTGACAGTTCGGGCGGGTTACTGGGAGGAGGTAGAACCGTGGTTCGGCCGCCTGTGTTTACCGCCCCTGGCCGCACGTCTAAAAAAGCCCTAAATGACGAACCACTCATTAAAGAATTTCTAAACATTTGAAGTTAGAAATGCCTGAACTCAGCTCTTTGAGTGTCTGTAGCTGGAATTCATCTTGTCCAGGTGCCCTATGAACATGTACAGTATTTTGTTTGTTTCTGAAATGTCAGGGTTCAAGTAGAACTGTAGGCAAAACTTTATTTTTCATTTTGGTTAGCGTAATGGAGGGTTAGAACCCCTGTCCATTTTTTTCCATCTTTGTCCCATTAGGGAGATTTCCCTTCATTTCCTGTCCCATAGCCAAAACAGGAAGTGAGAGGCCATCACTGAAATTAAGGTAAACCCATTGGGGACCCCCAGGTCACCAGAACTAGTGTCCCCATTGGAAAATGTCCCCCTTATTACTTTTCTGGGGACAACCCTAAATTTGGGGTTTTCTTTTGAATTTCACTTTCAATGATTAAGGTAAACAGAACAAATAGAGAGGATAAATCTCTCTAACAGGGGGGCACAGACGGAAATAAAAACCTTTAGTTATGGTTATACTTTAACCTCCCTAGCAGTAATCTCGAAGGTGGCTCGGGGTTCATTTTCAGTACCAGACTCGGGGTTACCCTGTAGTGATGTCCTCCCGCTGTGTCCTCCGGCCAATGCCGACATCCGTCTTCCGGGTTCCCTTCACCACGACGCAGGGGGGCAGAACCGGGCGGGAAATTAAAAGAAAAGTACACAAAACATGACATGATACATTGTAACCTGTTAGGATTACATTACTGTATCAGAACATTTCACCTCAGTTTTGTTCCTAGTGCTTTGTCCAGTGCCCTGCCTGCACTTTACTGTTTTATTCCTTTTATTTTTATTTTTATAATTATTTTTTTATTAATAGTTTATTAATTTATTAATTCATTTATTAATTTAACTTTATTAATAACTTATTAATACGTTTTATCCCCTTTCCTGTTTTTTTCCTAAGAATTACAGGCCTACAATATAAAACAACAGATTTCCATGCAAAACAATGTACCCCTTTGACATGCAAAAATACTGACATAGGGCTCTTTCACACGGTCCGCCTCCGTAGGCGGATCCGTGCTGCTCGGCCGGGATCGATCCGCCGATCACCGCTGAGCCGGTGGATGACAGCTCCGTCTCCGCTTGCAGTGCGGAGAGGGAGGTGTCACAGCTCCCGCTGCTCTCTATGGGGGATCGGATGAGAACAGACCGCCTGTCTGCTCTCATCCGATCCAATCCCTGAACGGATGGAAAAATAGGGTTTCCATCCGTCCAGATTTCACGGACAGGATCGGATACGGATGGCAGCGGGTGTCAGCGGAGGTGTCTCCGCTGACATCCGCTGCCCCATAGAGCTGCATGGAGGATCCGATCAGATCCGCCTAAAAAACTGACAGACGGATCTGATCGGACCGCCCGTGTGAAAGAGCCCATAATCAGATCGCCAGGGAGGATAAGCGATTATGGTGTGTTTAAATATGTGTCAGTACCATCTTCATATTTGTATATCAGTGCCTTTATGTGCCTAAAAGAGATATTTAATAGGTCTGTTTTTTCTTTGTTCCCTGGGACTGATTCTGAGTTTTCATTTTTAGAGCCTATGTCATCAGGCCTTACATTTGAACTATTCCTGTATTTGATCGTTTTTTTTTTTTTTTTGTTTTTTGTTTTTTAGTACAGTAAAACCTTGGTTTGAGAGTAACTTGGTTTAAGAGCGCTTTGCAAGACAAGCAAAATTTTCAAATAAATTTTGACTTGATATACAAGCGATGTCTTGATATACAAGTAGCCTCAAGTCACAGCTGAGCATAAAAGATAAGAGAGGCGCCTCTAAGTGTAGCAATATGGTTAAATTTAATGAAGGTACAACATTTAGCAACTCACATGGTTGATGATTGGAACAGGCACATCTAAGGATGCAGGCATCCAGGCTAAAGCTGTCCACATAGACCATCCTCTGCACCGCCATCTACGTCATCCCTTCCATGCTGCTCCTCGCTTTCAGATCGCTTTACTGTAGGGTGGTCTTCCCGGTCAGGATTACAGACTGGCAGCCGGTGGTGCAGAAGATGGTCTATGTGGACAGCTTTACCCCGGATGCCTGCATACTTAGATGTGCCTGTTTTATTCATCAACCATGTGAGTTGCTAAATGTTGAACCTTCATTAAATGGAATCATATTGCTACACTTAGAGGCGCCTCTTTTCTCTTTGATGCTCTGTAGCTCCTGCTGGATTTTGCTTCTAATCCCCTTATGGAAGCGGCTATTTGTGGATGGACATTTTATGGTTATATAACCTATGGCAATGCTATAATCTTTTTATATGGACTATAAACTGAAGGACTTATGAATAAATGGTTGTGGAACGAATCATCTGAGTTTCCATAATTTCTTATGGGAAAATTCGCTTTGATATAAGAGTGCTTTGGATTACAAGCATGTTTCCGGGAACTAATTATGCTCGCAATCCAAGGTTTTACTGTATTTATAAACTTTCTTTAGCAAACCATCATTCATTTTGTATTTTTGCAGGTCTGTTTTGCTGTTGTTTTGTCAGCTTTTGTTGTATCGTTTGTACCTTCAAATGATGAAAATGTGTTTTTATATTTGAGTTTTATATTCAAATATTTATGACATGTTGTAGTCCTATTGGTTTTATGTACTTATTACCCATGGGAATGAAATGAGTAATGAGTTCAAATAGAGTTTATCAGAATCACCCCATTTCCTGACAATATTTCCTTGTCACCCTCTGTATGTAATGGAGAGCAGCATTCAGCATTGATACGTTTTTTTAAATTCTTAAAATGTATTTTTGTCATTCCAGCATGTACAAGTGGACTATGTTTTTATGTCTTGGTCACTGTTAAATAAATATTTCTTGATATTTTTTTGGAACATTTGTACCAAATCCTGCATTTTCCGGCAAGAAGGACTCTGTGTACCCATTGCAGTGCTTGTACAGTGCCTCCATACAGTCGACTAGGAAAAATGTGCTTGCTATTGAACAGAGTGCAATTCCAAAATCTTAGTATATTTATTAGTATTGTAACTGTGAGGCTATAGAGTATATAAAATGTGTTAGAGGAAGTATAAATGAAATACAGCCATGGCCATGAATAAGGGGGTACCCTGAGTCCCCCTGTGTGGGCCCCAGGCCAGCAGGGTGAATCCGATGTGGGCAGTGACTGTAATCAATGCAGCAAGGAGGAAATTACTGGCAATATCGGCCAATTCCGGGGCCGATACAGATATATCGGCAAAAGTCAATATCGGCCCTCGATATATCAACCTTGCCGATAATCAGTCGATCCCTACCATACGTTTCCCCCTGCCCCACCCCCACAGTGCTCCCAGCTTCTCTCCTTCTTGCCAGCAGCTGCAAGCACAGAATAGGATCCTTCAAGATGGGGAGCGGTGGAGGTCATATTTACCAGCCGATCCTTTCCTGAATAAACACAATGAGTGATCAGTACCAATCAGTCACTGTGTTCATTCATAACTGAAGCATTGGCTGTATGGGGCCCCGTTTTGGCTTGTCTGTTTGGGGCCCCATGTCAGGTTGTCTGTATGGGGCCCTGTGATTTCTAACAGCAGCCCTGAATACAGCGATCGGAGGGAGGTGGAGTATGTTACATACTGTACAATGTACAAAATGGGGGAATCTTAGATTTGTTATGTACTGTATAGCAAGCAGAATGGGGTAGACCAGAGTATGCTACATACAGCACAACATACATGGGGCAGTCTTTACTATGTCATATACAGCACAGCTTACAGGTGGTGTAGTCCACAGTATGTGATGTACAGCACAGCTTACAGGTGGTGTAGTTCACAGTATGTGATGTACAACACAGCTTACAGGTGGGGCAGTCCACAGTATGTGATGTACAGCACAGCTTACAGGTGGGGCAGTCCACAGTATGTGATGTACAACACAGCTTACAGGTGGTGTAGTCCACAGTATGTGATGTACAGCACAGCTTACAGGTGGGGCAGTCCACAGTATGTGATGTACAACACAGCTTACAGGTGGGGCAGTCCACAGTATGTGATGTACAACACAGCTTACAGGTGGTGTAGTCCACAGTATGTGATGTACAGCACAGCTTACAGGTGGTGTAGTCCACAGTATGTGATGTACAGCACAGCTTACAGGTGGGGCAGTCCACAGTATGTGATGTACAACACAGCTTACAGGTGGGGCAGTCCACAGTATGTGATGTACAGCACAGCAAAGGGAAACCTCAAGAATGTCATGTACAGTATAGTGTACAGAGTTGTGTGGGCCTTGCAGACATTGGGTAAGAGCAGAATGTGGAAGGTCCCCACTTTTCCAACTTTGATACTGGAGACCCTAACTGCGACAGTAATGAGGGCTGGCAGTTGTTGGCAGAAAGCCCACTGAACAGATGCAGGATCTTTGACAAGGGATAATACAGATGTGGCCATCTTAGCCTGGGGTTCTGAGAAGTGGCCATACAGTGCCCTGTGGGTGCCACAGCAAGGAAAGTGGCAGCTTGGAATTGAGTCCCAACCATGGCAGGTGAGAAAAACAAGGTTTCTCCCCCAACTGTGTATTGTTTGCTCGGTGTATCAACAAACTAAAAATATCCTAATTGGTTGTCAATTTGATTCTTATAGGTGTGTAAAGCATGTGTTGTTTTTTTCTGATATAAAATGTAATTTATCAGCAGTAAACTCTGTCATCAACTGACGTTTATCCAACCAGAATACAAAATCAGTCAACGCTGAGGAGGACACGGTCCTCATATAAAGGTCACTGACAGAAAACACACACACGAGTGCAGGATGTACTGTTCCAGCAACCATTTACATTCATAAATATGAGGAGGAGATGTGACATCTATATAGCCTGAATATCCATAATTTCATATCGGCCTTTCATATTTCTCCACTAATGCCACTAATCAGACTATTCATCTCCATTGTCTTTCTCCTGATATGCCCTCAGCATGTAGAGTCTACAAAACTCTTTGCTTTTATAAACATATCCGTTTTTTATTGAGAACTTTGTGTTCAAAAATATTATGTTGACATAGTTAAAAATAATTTATATTTTTATGTTGTTTGTTACGAGTACTTAATTAGTGCTGTCAATATGTGCATCACTTTACACAGGAGCCAATTAACCTACCAGCATGTCTTTGGAGTGTGGGAGGAAACTGGACCCTAGTGCCCAGAGTTTCATTTTGTATCTAGGGCTACGTTCACATTACAGGCGTTTTTATGGGCGTTTTTTCAGGCTTTTTTATCTGCGTTTTTGCAGGCGTTTTTTCAGGCATTTTGCAGGCGTTTTTTGTGCAGGTGTTTTTAGATTGACTAGAGACCAATGGAAAATGCCTGTAATCTGCCCAAAAAGAAGCTCATGTACTTTTTTGAGCGTTGGGCGTTTTGCTCACGGCGTCAAAATGCTCAGATGTTAACAGGGGCCATTGAAATAAATAGGATTTGTCTTGTTGGGCGTTTTGGGAGCTGATCCTAGAGCAGAAAAACGCCCCCAAAACGCCCCAAAACGCCTACATGTGAACGTAGCCTAAGTGTTGCTGTATTGACCACCCTTGCTATTAGTTTCCTGGTGATCTGATAACCCTGTTCCTTCCACCAGATTGTTTGTATGTCATTCAAGAACACTCCCACTACTGTTTTGTGTCCTCAAAATGATGATCAATAGTCAATATTCCCATCCAAACCTTACTGGGGAAAGATCTAGGATAATGGGTGCTGTAACAACCACCAGCTGGAGACTGGATCATCAACTCCACAAAGAATATATTTGCCAGCACACCTCAGATCTTCAGTCCAAATGGATTTTATTTCAGCATGATCACATCAAAAGCAAGAAAGTGCAATGTTTCAGAGTCATGCAAGACCCCTTCATCAGGCATGTGATGATGCCTGACAAAGGGGTCCTGCCTGACTCCGAAACGTTGCAATTTCTTGCTTTTGATGTGATCATGCTGAAATAAAATCAGAGGTGTGTTGGAAAATATATTCTTTATCACAATGATGATGTCACCTCCTAGAAGCCTCATCCTCCTCCAACTGCTTGAATCTTTCATGGTTTCCATTCTCTGTTCCTCTACTCCTCTCCCGGTGCCCATCTAAACCTTCTCCCTTCTCCTTTTTATGTTAATTTGTCCTCCCTGTGCAAGTCTTGAAGATCATCTCTGGAGAAGTTTACAAAGGAGCAATTGTTCCTGTCAAGAAGAATACCTGCAGGGGTTGCAATTGCGACCCTTCCCTGTGCTGCAGGGGGCCCTTGTGGCCCCCTGTACTCCTGGATAGGAGGATCGGCAGGGGCGGATGCATATAGAAGAAGGATTTCTCCATTTTCTTCCTACAGCTACTGAATGCCCTCTTCTCCTCCTCTCCCTCCCGCAGGCATTCAGTGCCTTCAGAAGAAAAATTGAGAGATTGATATATGCTGCCGCTCCTCCTATTTATCAATTTTCTGCTGCTCCCGTGTGCTCCCCAGCCCCCCTGTGTGCTTTGTCCTGGCCGCCCCCCCATGTCCCCCGCAGCTAGCCTGGTGCTCCCCCCTCCCCTGTCCTGCTGGCTGCTGGGAAGGATCTGTCAGGATGGAGAGTGGGGAAGAGGCCAAATAATGTGTCATTTACTGGCCCCTTCCTTGCTTGAATGAATACAGTCAGTAATTCGTACCGATCACTGATTCTGTCCATCATAACTGAAACATAGTAAACATAGTATTATGCTTAAGTTTGTGAATGAACAAGAAGCTCTGTACAGAGCTATCTGTCTATTCATTCAGTGCAGCTGAGGCTGCAGAGAAGGAGATTGAGAGCTGTGTACTCAATCTCCTTTCTCTGTCTCAAAACATCTGTTTAGACCCCGATGTCTTACCAAAAAAAATATCAGACCTACTGAGGATCAGTGTGTAATAAAGCTGTTTTTTTTAGGACAAAATAAAGGCTCAAGGTTTTTTTACCTCCATGCATTCTATGCATTAAAGTAAAAAGCCTTCTGTGTGCAGCAGCCCCTCCAGATACTTACCTAAGCCCAATCTCGATCCAGCAATGTGCATGAGTGCCTCGGCTCTCCAGGGACTCTGCCTCCTCATTGGCTGAGACATCAATGGGAGCCATTGGCTCCCGCTAATGCCAATCACAGCCACTGAGCCAATCAGGAGAGTGAGGGGCAGGGCCAGGCTGCGGCTCTGTGTGTGAATGGACATGCAGAGCTGCAGCTTGGAAGTGAGCCTACTCGGGTGCCCCCATTGCAAGCTGCTTACTGTGGGGGCATGCAGCTAGAGGGAGGAGCCAGGAGCGCCAATGAGGGACTCAAGAAGAAGAGGATTGGGGCTGTTTTATGCACAAGCACTGCGCAAAGTAGGCAAGTATGACATGTTTGTTATTTACAAAAAAAGAAGACACTTCAAAGAGGCGCTCCAGGCTCCTTCAGAAAAAAATAAAATTTAGCAGCTACAAATACTGCTGCCGCCGCCATTTCGGGTAAGGGAAACCTGCAGTGAAGCCCTGGAGCTTTACAACCAGTTCCCTATTGCGCATGCTTAAAGCGTGCTGCGCTTTTTGAATCGCCGCTGCAAAGTTAGCCAGAAGTGGGAGCGGGTACCAGCCAAAATCAGGTACCCCCCCCCAAAGGTGCCAAATGTGGCAGTGGGGGGGGGCACTTAAGTGGAGCTTCCCCTTTCGGGTGGAGCTCCGCTTTAATAATATTTTAAATCTTATTTCTAGTATATACACACCCCTTTAGGGTAACAAAGGAATATTCCCCTAGGTTTGGGATTTTTTAGGCACAAGTTTATAAATGATTCAAAGATCAATGCAGAAAATTATAACATTTATTAAAGTGATAAATAAAGTGGTGTAAACATTAAAAAGAAGAACATTACAGGCAATGTGTGATCATCAAGAATACAACCATATCCGTGAGATGACTCTAACCAGTACCCAATATATTTCGGGAAATTAGTTCCCTTCTTCAGGGGTGGTTTCAAAACGGAGAAGTGTTCTAATAAACAAAAACAACAGTATTATAATTATGCCATTGAACATAATAGAAGTATTCTATTAACATATACATCATTCATATACATATAATGTCTCGTAATCCACATATTATTAAAAAGTAGGTTGCATAGTTGTTGATGTAGTTGGAAAAACAAACACTTACATGGTTAGTCTTGTGATAAAACATGAAGCCTGTAGGGTGATTAAAAACAAGCTGGTCTTCCACATATGTAAGTCCACCGTCCTAGATATTTGTGTATCCCATGGGTCAAAAAATGACCAGTATAATGGACTGTATCATGGAAAGGATCTTATTATAGGTCTTCTGTCTCCTAGCAGGTATGGGAACCTGAAGTCCCAAAGCAAAAGGCCGAGACACCAAGAAGTAGACAATATGGACCAACTAAGGGAAGAAATATAGCATATAGGGAATATGTTAGTTAGTTTAGGAGTCACTAGAGATCTCCAAAGGATTTGCAGGGCATCTGGGTCATCGTAGATGAAATCCAGTGTGTCCTGTCATAATATATAAAAAAATAGCCAATTACCTGTATGGTCTTGGGCAGCAGGTAACACATATGAGGATCGACCAGCGTGGTCAGAAAGATGTGAGGATTGCAAGGGAGGTGTATGGATTTAAATATTACCTTAATTTGGTCCCATTGTCCACAGCTGGTGCTCTGCCTAACGGGGCTTCCTGGACAGCGGACGCCAGGAACAGCCCCGCCGCCGAGAATGCGCATAACATGCGTCATCGCGCCGGCGGAAACGGAAATGGCGTCCGCGTTCCACCGGCACGGGTCACGTAACCGGAAGTGGATAACCACATCCGGCTTACGAGTGGCCGGGCCCGCCCATGTCTGCAGAGAGCTGCAATGGGCAGGGCCGACCAGAGACAGCGAGCGCCAATACGGCGGTCTGTCTCACCCGTGCCAGGGTTACCATAGAAACCAGGAAGACAGAGAGAACGAGTATATTGAGTAATACATAAAAATTATAAAGCTATTAAGGCATTATGGTGATTATCTCGCCAAATAAAGCCCAAATGATGTTGAAAGGAAAAGGATGATTATTTCGAATGGGAATTATCATAGACTTGAAAATAAAATCTATGTGAGGATTAAGTGCGGTGGACATTTAACATATAGGGGGACACAGCCTATGATTAATTACTCCTTTACAAATCTGTGTAAACAAGATGGTATAATAGTAGACATAATCGACATTGAATGTTAGAGGGGAGGTACATATATATGGAAAGATATGCATCATATAAAATACAGACAGATGTATAATGCATCTATTTTTATTTTTACTTTTCCATTCCACCTGAAGTGAAACCCTCCAGAAATGGCTTGAATGACAGGGTTCCATTCAAACCTGGGGGTTCAGTGGCTTTTAAGGAATGTATCCACCTCAACTCCAGCTGGAGGAGACTTTTGTTCCAGTCTCCTCCCCTGGGGCTAGGGTGGACACGATCCAATATTAGGAATTTAATCCTAGGGAATTTGCCTCCATGGACCAGACTCACGTGGCGTCCAAGAGGGAGTTCAGGGTCTGGCTTGCGCATGCTAAGAATGTGACGATACGCGCGTCGCCAGAACTCCTGTTTTGTTTTTCCTATGTAGAAGCATCCGCATGTACATAGGAGTATATAAATGACACCGATCGTGCGACAATTTGCAAAGTGTCGCGCTTTAAAAATTTGACCATTCGGTAGATTGGGAAATTTTTGTGTCAACATAAAGCCACAATAGTGGCATGAACCACATATATAGGTACCCTTATATTTGCAACATGTCATATCACTACTGTTAAATTCACTCCGGACAAGCTTGTCACGGAGGGCCGGAGCTCTTTTGTAGGTAAAACCTGGTGTGTTGGAAAGGTATTGTCCTAAAATAGGATCGGAAGTTAATAAGTGCCAGTGTTTGGTCACTATTTTTTTGATCTTATTATGTTGGTACATATAAGGGGTGATTATCCTGATGTTATTACTATCATTGGTTTTCTTATCCTTGGAAGGATTAAGAAGTTCCCGTCTATCACTTAAGAGGGCCCTCTTATATGCCTTTTTGAGAGACATATTTGAGTACCCTCTTCGTGTCAATCTTTCACGTAGATCGTTTGCAGCGAGTTGGAAAGTTTGCAGGTCACTGCAATTACGCCTTAAGCGAAGATATTGGCTTGTTGGTATCGATCGGATTAGTGGCTCAGGGTGGAAGCTAGAGCCATGGAGGATGGTATTCCCTGCCGTGGGCTTACGATAGGGTCCACTGTGCAGGGTACCATCTTCTCCTCTAAAAATCTCAACGTCCAAAAACGTCACGCGGTTAGGGTCCAGATTCATTGTAAAGAGCAGGTTGAACTCGTTCCTGTTCATTCTTTCCAGGCAAGTATATAATAGTTCAAGGGGACCCTCCCAGATGAGGAACACGTCATCTATATAACGGGTCCACATAAGAATGTGGTCCGTATATATTGACATGGCCTCATCGTCTAGGAAGGAAGTCTCCCACTCCCCCAGGTACAGATTGGCGTAGGATGGGGCACAACAAGTGCCCATCGCTACGCCCTGCACCTGGAGGTAGTGGGAGCCATTGAACATAAAAATATTATGTGTAAGAATAAACCGTAAGAGGCTAAGTATAAAGCGTCACTCGGTACCTTCTGCGAAATAATGTGTTGGATAGCGGCCATACCTTTTGCATGGGGTATGGAGCTATATAAAGCTTCAACGTCAATGGTGACAAGTGTTGCCATGGAAGAAACAGGAACGCCCTCAACCTTGCTCAAAAAATGAATCGTGTCCTTCGTGAAGGATGGTAAATCCTGTACGAAAGGTTGTAAATAATTATCCACCAAGCGACTGGCATTTTCAGATATAGACCCTCTCCCTGATATGATGGGTCTACCAGGGGGGTTAGTGGGGTTCTTATGGACTTTGGGAAGTCCATAGAACGTTGGTATTTTAGGGAATTTGGTACGAATAAAGTCCCACGCATGCTTGGTAATGATGTTATTTAAATAAGCTTGGTCTGTTAAGAGGTAGAACTCCTGATAGAATTTAGCCACAATGGTGGGGGTGATGCGTCTGTACCAGTTGATGTTATTGAGGATCTGGGTACACATCTGAACATACTGTGTATCATCCATTATGACAATATTGCCCCCCTTATCAGCCTGTTTAATAACTATTTTTTTTTATTGTCAGAGAGTTTATTAATAGCTTCCCGATGTGAGGGGGAAATATTGGCATGGGGGGTGCAGTCAATTTTCATTTTCTCAATTTCACTAGTGACAATCTTCAGAAGCTTTATATAGCTCCATACCCCATGCAAAAGGTATGGCCGCTATCCAACACATTATTTCGCAGAAGGTACCGAGTGACGCTTATAGTGAATTTATACTTAGCCTCTTACGGTTTATTCTTACACATAATATTTTTATGTTCAATGGCTCCCACTACCTCCAGGTGCAGGGCGTAGCGATGGGCACTTGTTGTGCCCCATCCTACGCCAATCTGTACCTGGGGGAGTGGGAGACTTCCTTCCTAGACGATGAGGCCATGTCAATATATACGGACCACATTCTTATGTGGACCCGTTATATAGATGACGTGTTCCTCATCTGGGAGGGTCCCCTTGAACTATTATATACTTGCCTGGAAAGAATGAACAGGAACGAGTTCAACCTGCTCTTTACAATGAATCTGGACCCTAACCGCGTGACGTTTTTGGACGTTGAGATTTTTAGAGGAGAAGATGGTACCCTGCACAGTGGACTCTATCGTAAGCCCACGGCAGGGAATACCATCCTCCATGGCTCTAGCTTCCACCCTGAGCCACTAATCCGATCGATACCAACAAGCCAATATCTTCGCTTAAGGCGTAATTGCAGTGACCTGCAAACTTTCCAACTCGCTGCAAACGATCTACGTGAAAGATTGACACGAAGAGGGTACTCAAATATGTCTCTCAAAAAGGCATATAAGAGGGCCCTCTTAAGTGATAGACGGGAACTTCTTAATCCTTCCAAGGATAAGAAAACCAATGATAGTAATAACATCAGGATAATCACCCCTTATATGTACCAACATAATAAGATCAAAAAAAATAGTGACCAAACACTGGCACTTATTAACTTCCGATCCTATTTTAGGACAATACCTTTCCAACACACCAGGTTTTACCTACAAAAGAGCTCCGGCCCTCCGTGACAAGCTTGTCCGGAGTGAATTTAACAGTAGTGATATGACATGTTGCAAATATAAGGGTACCTATATATGTGGCTCATGCCACTATTGTGGCTTTATGTTGACACAAAAATTTCCCAATCTACCGAATGGTCAAATTTTTAAAGCGCGACACTTTGCAAATTGTCGCACGATCGGTGTCATTTATATACTCCTATGTACATGCGGATGCTTCTACATAGGAAAAACAAAACAGGAGTTCTGGCGACGCGCGTATCGTCACATTCTTAGCATGCGCAAGCCAGACCCTGAACTCCCTCTTGGACGCCACGTGAGTCTGGTCCATGGAGGCAAATTCCCTAGGATTAAATTCCTAATATTGGATCGTGTCCACCCTAGCCCCAGGGGAGGAGACTGGAACAAAAGTCTCCTCCAGCTGGAGTTGAGGTGGATACATTCCTTAAAAGCCACTGAACCCCCAGGTTTGAATGGAACCCTGTCATTCAAGCCATTTCTGGAGGGTTTCACTTCAGGTGGAATGGAAAAGTAAAAATAAAAATAGATGCATTATACATCTGTCTGTATTTTATATGATGCATATCTTTCCATATATATGTACCTCCCCTCTAACATTCAATGTCGATTATGTCTACTATTATACCATCTTGTTTACACAGATTTGTAAAGGAGTAATTAATCATAGGCTGTGTCCCCCTATATGTTAAATGTCCACCGCACTTAATCCTCACATAGATTTTATTTTCAAGTCTATGATAATTCCCATTCGAAATAATCATCCTTTTCCTTTCAACATCATTTGGGCTTTATTTGGCGAGATAATCACCATAATGCCTTAATAGCTTTATAATTTTTATGTATTACTCAATATACTCGTTCTCTCTGTCTTCCTGGTTTCTATGGTAACCCTGGCACGGGTGAGACAGACCGCCGTATTGGCGCTCGCTGTCTCTGGTCGGCCCTGCCCATTGCAGCTCTCTGCAGACATGGGCGGGCCCGGCCACTCGTAAGCCGGATGTGGTTATCCACTTCCGGTTACGTGACCCGTGCCGGTGGAACGCGGACGCCATTTCCGTTTCCGCCGGCGCGATGACGCATGTTATGCGCATTCTCGGCGGCGGGGCTGTTCCTGGCGTCCGCTGTCCAGGAAGCCCCGTTAGGCAGAGCACCAGCTGTGGACAATGGGACCAAATTAAGGTAATATTTAAATCCATACACCTCCCTTGCAATCCTCACATCTTTCTGACCACGCTGGTCGATCCTCATATGTGTTACCTGCTGCCCAAGACCATACAGGTAATTGGCTATTTTTTTATATATTATGACAGGACACACTGGATTTCATCTACGATGACCCAGATGCCCTGCAAATCCTTTGGAGATCTCTAGTGACTCCTAAACTAACTAACATATTCCCTATATGCTATATTTCTTCCCTTAGTTGGTCCATATTGTCTACTTCTTGGTGTCTCGGCCTTTTGCTTTGGGACTTCAGGTTCCCATACCTGCTAGGAGACAGAAGACCTATAATAAGATCCTTTCCATGATACAGTCCATTATACTGGTCATTTTTTGACCCATGGGATACACAAATATCTAGGACGGTGGACTTACATATGTGGAAGACCAGCTTGTTTTTAATCACCCTACAGGCTTCATGTTTTATCACAAGACTAACCATGTAAGTGTTTGTTTTTCCAACTACATCAACAACTATGCAACCTACTTTTTAATAATATGTGGATTACGAGACATTATATGTATATGAATGATGTATATGTTAATAGAATACTTCTATTATGTTCAATGGCATAATTATAATACTGTTGTTTTTGTTTATTAGAACACTTCTCCGTTTTGAAACCACCCCTGAAGAAGGGAACTAATTTCCCGAAATATATTGGGTACTGGTTAGAGTCATCTCACGGATATGGTTGTATTCTTGATGATCACACATTGCCTGTAATGTTCTTCTTTTTAATGTTTACACCACTTTATTTATCACTTTAATAAATGTTATAATTTTCTGCATTGATCTTTGAATCATTTATAAACTTGTGCCTAAAAAATCCCAAACCTAGGGGAATATTCCTTTGTTATTGTATTTAGGGATGTGGCACACTTTTTTGGTCCACCTACCACGAGCAAACCTCTCACCCCTTTAGGGTGGGTGTTTCGCATGGGTGTTTTGCCACAATGTGAATCCCAGTGGCAGGAATCGACTGATTCCTGATGCTTAGTTTTACAGCTGCGAGCGAACAGCTGCCAAGCCCATGATGAGCCGTCGGCAGCTGCAGTTGTCCGTGGTTGTTCGCACAGCTAGCGATTACCTGCGGTGCTCGCGGCTTGACGCACTTTGTGTGAACTCCGCAAGCTGGTCACTAACAGCTGTCAAACCCATCAGCAGGAATCTGTAAATTCCTGCTACTGGGATTCACACCATGACAAACACCCATGCCAATATACCCTTAGTCCCCAAGTAGATAAAATGTAAGCAAAGTCACATAAGATTTTATTCTCAAATCCTTTCCCTTCCTAATTAGCCCATCAGTCTCCCTATCCTGCTTTTCATTCTGCAGGATCTCTTATTTCCTTCCACCAGCTGTATCAGAAGAAGAAACCGACCCCCAGGAACCCCCAACCAGAATAAACATTTACAGATTACCCCCAGCCTTGGTTTACCTACAATTAGCAGTCCCATTAATGTTTAAACTATTTAATTATGCAAAAAGATCATAATGTGTGTCGAAAGCGGGACAGAAAATCCATCCGGTCTGCGGGGACACAAATACGAGGCGGGCGGACAAGAAACTGGCAAGCTGTGCGCAGCGGCGGAAAATGCTCAGAGCACAAAATGTAATATTAAAGAAATTGTTAAAATTATACGCTACTGCCAAATGTTAGGTGATAAATTATGCATCACACGGCTCCTGCCAGAGAAGATCTTGAGAATAGAACTCTTGTGTAGGCATAATGTAATAAGGTGAGCTCATGTGAACAGCCTGCATGGCTTCCGTATGACCTGATCTTTGCTGCTTACCTGTTTCTATCCAGAAAAGACAAGAACTGCCTGCAATAAGACCCCATTCACTCTTGGGTGACGCACATTAGCATGTTTTTTTGTCACCTTTTCAGGCAACAGTATCTGGCAGCCTATTTACTTAAATATGCCAAAGTAACTATTGTTGCTTGTTTTGGGAGCAGGCCTTGTTATATTTGATTACTGAGCATTTTAGCTCATTTCCCGCAAATCCTGGCCACGTTTGGGGTGTCTTTAAAAAATAATGGGAATACAAACGCAATGCAAGTTTTAGCGCATTTATTGCAGGTGTGAATGTGGCCTTAATGTACACAAGGTTCTTAGGTTAGGTAATTTCTGATTTATGTACCTTTATTGATACATAGCATAGCATTATGCCTCCTCCAGCTAAAATACTTAAAGCGTAACTCCAGACAGCTAAATACACAGCTGAAATACATATGGAGGAACTGTTTACATGTTAAATCATTTGTATTTCTTTCTATCTATCCCTAAGATATACAGATAGCTATGGGTATGTGCAGCCTGTTGCATTAGGGTGAATATGAATATATATATATATATATATATATATATATATATATATATATATATATATATATATGTAGCACCGTACAGGTAGGTGCTAGCTAAATGCATAGTGGATCTTGTCATGGCTTCCAGGTGTGTCTGCTGCTGAGAGGGGAGTCTCCCCACTGGCTCTGTGAGAGGCTTCTCATAGGGCAGTGGAGGAAACCCAATCAGGGACACATTCAGGCTTGTAACTACCCCAGAAGGCAGATTCTGCTACAAAGGATTCTGGGAGTGGGTATAAGTCTGAGGGGAGTGCGTGACTGAGTGTCTTTGGCGGGAGCAGAGTCCCAAGAGGGAGAGAACAGCTGTCTCTCCTCCTGTTTGAGGAAGTGGATGTCTCGGGGTGCTGTCTAAGAATCCAGAGGATGCTGAGTTGAGCTGCGGGGATCCGGTGTGCCGAGAACCAGCGGAGGGAAAGAGGGGTCCAGTAGGAAAGCCTACACAGGTCGTGAGTACTGAGGATTGCCCCTGGGGTCTGCCTAGTGTCAGTGGGGACCACTCCGGAGAAGGTTCTGGGATCCAAGTGTCAGCTAGCTGTAAAGGGGGTGCCTGGGTTGAGGACCCTGAAGTGACAGAGGGGGTACCTATTCAGGGGACCCTGAAGAGTTAAAGGGGGCGCCTGCAGTTTTGGCCCTGAAGAGTCAGTGTCAGTGTGTAAGTGTCAGTTAAGAGTTGCAGCCATACAGAAATTCACAGCAAGCTACCTCAAGCCAGTGCAAGGCAGGAGGGAGTAGTCAGTGACTTTTGAGTGCAAGTATTGTTAGAAGTCCAGCATTCTACAGTCCTGGATCTTCTGGACTTAAAGCGGAGTTCCACCCATTTTTTTAACTTTCTTTAGATAGTTCAGGCATTACTATTACATTTCCCAATCGTAGTAATTTTTTTTTTTTTTGCAATGTAAATACCTTTTATTTTCTATTTTTGTCTGCCGCTGTAATGGCGGACACTTCGGCGATGACGTCATTCGGCGATTGCAAGGGTCCCTGGGAGAGCACTGTAATGCATCCCATGACTCCTTGCGAATCGCCTAGGGACGAAATATCGCGTTATTTGAAAACCGGAAATGACGCGATTAGGCGGAGCCTAGCATCATCACCGGTGTACTCTTCTGCAAGGAAAATACAGACACAAAAATAAACAGAGGTTGAAGAGCAATCAAAGATTAAAGCAGACTTGTATATTTGATGAAAACAATGTCATATTTTCCAGACAGAACGTAGGTTTCATTTGATAGTTTCAATCAGGCACGTCACTTCCGCCGCAAGTACGAGCTTTCCATTCAGACTTCCAATGCAATGCCCTGGCCGCGCCGTGCACAGTGGGGAAAACTGTGCACGAGAGTTTGATTTCTCGGCAAGAGCTGTCAACGCAAATGCGCATGCGCCCGAAATTCATTTGGAGCACATAGTTGGATTTTTCGGCAAGATGTTGCGGAGCTTATATATATTTATGTATATATAAAGGAATTACAAAAATAAATCTGCAGCATGGTTAACACTACTATCTATATATATGTATATATGAATATATATATATATATATATATATATATATATATATATATATATATATATATATATATATGTGTGTATATATATATATATATATATATATATATATATATATATATATATATATATATATATATGTATGTATATATATATATATATATATATATATATATATATATATATATATATATATATATATATACACATGTTTTTTTTTAATCCTTCAGTTTATTTATTTTTATATCTATCTATATATGTACATATAAAGGATTTACAAAAATAAATCTGCAGCATGGTTAACACTACTATCTATATATATATATATATATATATATATATATATGTATATATATATATATATATATATATATATATATATATATATATATATATATGTGTGTATACACATATATATATATATATATATATATATTTTTTTTTTTTTTAATCCTCCCGTTTATTTATTTTTATATCTATCTATAAAAATGGACAGATAAAAGAAAAAACTAAATAAATAAATACCAGTGCCTGACACTTTATATATATATAGATTTGATCAGAAGAACAGCCCTCTTTTGATATAGCTGGCTGAGAGGAGTGGCAGCTCTTTCATGATGTGCTGGCATGATGGGGGACACAGGCGGCAGAGCAACGGGGGACACAGGCTGCAGGACAACGGGGGACAAAGGCTACGAGATGACGGGGGACAAAGGCTGTGAGATGGGGACACAGTCTGCATGATGGCAGGGGGCACAGGTGGAGTCAGGGGTGTACCAATGGAGGGGTGGGGCACAGTGGCAGCTGGTGCTTAAAATTTTTTGGGGGGCACAAACAGAAAAATGTAATAGGCTTTGCGGCAAAAAACGCTGTAAAAAATTGCGTGACTTTAAGGTTGCAAAAGTGTGAAAGGGGCCTTCAGTAATTAAAGTATAGTGTGCCCCCTTTCAATGCACATATTGATGCATATATCAATGCATATATATATATATATACATATATATAGATAGTAGTGTTAACCATGCTGCAGATTTATTTTTGTAATTCCTTTATATATACATAAATATATATAAGCTCCGCAACATCTTGCCGAAAAATCCAACTATGTGCTCCAAATGAATTTCGGGCGCATGCGCAGTTGCGTTGACAGCTCTTGCCGAGAAATCAAACTCTCGTGCACAGTTTTCCCCACTGTGCACGGCGCGGCCAGGGCATTGCATTGGAAGTCTGAATGGAAAGCTTGCACTCGCGGCGGAAGTGACGTGCCTGGTTGAAATTTTCGGCAAGTTGAAACTATCGGCAGTACACCGGATCTGGCATGAAAATCACTTTCCATCGGAGACACACAGGGTAGCATGAAGATCGGTCTCCCCTGCGCAAGTGCCATATTTCGGCAAAACAAGCCGAGCGCCGAGCCGTTACAGCAGCATAACCCTTAGATGACTGAGCGGATGGAGCTGAAGGGAATACATGTCTTCACGGCTACAGCGGGCAGAGAGGAGAGGAGAGTGAAGGTGAGCAGGTGTGTGGTAGTGGGATGGTGGTCTGTCAGTGGGGGGGTGCTGAAGTGGTAGTGGGATGGTGGTCTGTCAGTGGGGGGGGGGGGTGCTGCAGTGGGGTGTGAGGGGAGTGTGTGTGTTGTGTTGGGATGGTGGTCTGTCAGTGGAGGGGGGGGGTGCTGCAGTGGGGTGTGAGGGGAGTGGGTGTGTGGTGTTGGGATGGTGGTCTGTCAGTGGGGGGGGATGCTGTAGTGGGGTGTGAGGTGAGCGGGTGTGTGGTAGTGGGATGGTGGTCTGTCAGTGGGGGGGGGGTGCTGCAGTGGGGTGTGAGGGGAGTGGGTGTGTGGTGTTGGGATGGTGGTCTGTCAGTGGGGGGGGGGGGGGGTGCTGTAGTGGGGTGTGAGGTGAGCGGGTGTGTGGTAGTGGGATGGTGGTCTGTCAGTGGGGGGGGGGGTGCTGAAGTGGGGGTGGGATGGTGGCCTGTTTGGGAGGGGGGTGCTGTAGTGGGGTGTGAGGTGAGCGGGTGTGTGGTAGTGGGATGGTGGTCTGTCAGTGGCGGGGGGGGGTGCTGAAGTGGGGGTGGGATGGTGGCCTGTTGGGGGGGGGGGGTGCTGCAGTGGGGCGTGAGGGGTGCAGGTGTGTGGTAGTGGGATGGTGGTCTGAACAGTGAGTACATGTCGTGGTCTGGGCCCGCCCTCCTCGCCCCCCTCCCCTCCTCGCCCCCCTCCCCTCCTCTCTTCCCCCTCCCCTCCTCTCTTCCCCCCCCCCTCTCTCCCCATCTTTCCCCCCTTCTCCTTCTCCCCCTCCTTCTCCCTTTTTTTTTCTTCTGTCACTTAAAACGATTGATTTATTTATTGATTTTTTTTTTTTTTTACAGGCCCTTGGGATTGAAGATAGAGCCGAGAGATTGACATGCGCTACTCTCCTGTTTCCTGGAAACTCCACAACACTCATTTTCAGGTAATTTCACAAAAAAAAGTCTCTCGCTCTCCATCTCTCTCTCCCTCACTCTGAAACATTGATTTTTTTTTTTTTTTTCAGGTACCAGGGATTGAGGATAGAGTGCAGGGATTGAAGAGTGCGACTCCTGTTTCCTGGAAATTCCATAACAGTTTACAGGTATTTCCTCAAAAAAGTCTCTCCCTCTGTCTCTCTGTCACTCACACACATTGTATTTTTGTTTTTCAGGCACCAGGGATTGAGGATAGAGCTGAGAGATTGACGTGCGCTACTCTCCTGTTTCCTGGAAACTCCCAACACTCATTTTCAGGTATTTTCACAAGTCTCTGCCTGTCTCTCTCTCTGCGCCTGTCTCTCTCTCTCTCTCTGCGCCTGTCTGTGTCTCTCTCTCTCTGCGCCTGTCTGTGTCTCTCTCTCTCTGGGCCTGTCTGTGTCTCTCTCTCTCTCTGCGCCTGTCTCTCTCTCTCTCTCTCTCTCTCTGCGCCTGTCTCTCTCTCTCTCTCTGCGCCTGTCTGTGTCTCTCTCTCTCTGTGCCTGTCTCTCTCTCTCTCTCTCTCTGCGCCTGTCTGTGTCTCTCTCTCTCTGCGCCTGTCTGTGTCTCTCTCTCTCTGCGCCTGTCTCTCTCTCTCTGCGTCTGTCTCTCTCTCTCTCCCCTCTCTCTCTCTCTCCCCTCTCCCTCTCTCCCCCCCTCTCTCTCTCCCCCCTCTCTCTCTCCTCTCTCTCCGCCTGTCTGTGTCTCTCTCTCTCTCTCTCCGCCTGTCTGTGTCTCTCTCTCTCTCTCCGCCTGTCTGTGTCTCTCTCTCTCTCTCTGCGCCTGTGTCTCTCTCTCTCTCTCTGCGCCTGTGTCTCTCTCTCTCTCTCTCTCTCTCTGCGCCTGTGTGTGTCTCTCTCTCTCTCCCCTCTCTCCCCCCTCTCTCTCTCCCCCCCCCCCCTCTCTCTCTCTCTCTCTCTCCTTTTTTTTAATTGTTACTGTGATTATATATTCAATTTTCAGTCTTTTTTTTAAATTTTGTTTCTAGGTATTTGACTGGACAAATATGATTCAACATAAGAAAATGTCAGAATGAATGCACACATTTTTGTAGACATTTACTATATTTTTTCATTTTTACATTTATTTTGCCTTGTTAATAAATATTTTATTTTAGTTATCCGTCTCTTTAATATTTATTATGGTGGAGAGGTACTGCACACTCTGTGGCACTGTGATTTTGGCAGCACTGTGATTTTGGCAGCACTGATGGCAGTGTGATTTTGGCAGCACTGTGATGGTAGGCCTGTGGAATATAATCGCCGAATCGATGCATTGCGATGTGACCCTTCGCAATTCTGCATCGATTCGGGGTGACTGCAAAATCGATTAGCTAATGACGTCACTTCCGGGGGTGGGTGGCACTGGCGCTTGATGAGAGTGGCGGTGGCGGCCGGGCTTGTGGAACACGGAGCTCCTCGTGGGAGAGGAGAGCGGAGCCTGCAGAGCAAACTGCCCCCTGACCCACGGACTGCCGCCCCCAATGGACTGGCCGAGGAGGCCCTGCCCGCCCTGCTTTCCGCCTGTACCGTGCATGATATCCGAGCTCCAAATGCCCAACATCATGAGGCTCATCACCCAGGACCTGTCCGAGCCCTACTCCATACACCTACCGCTACTTCTTTCACAACTGGCTGCAGCTCTGCTTCCTGGTAAGTCGCGGCACTAAAGGGCCCAGCATTACTGCTTACCAGGGCCTATTGTACTACAACTAGGGGGGGGGACTACAGAACCCAGCATTCCTCCTTACCAGGGCCTGGTAGAATACAGCTAGGGGCACTACAGATCCCAGCATTCCTCCTTACCAGGGCCTGCTATAATACAACTAGGGGGACTACAGAGCCCAGCATTCCTCCTTACCAGGGCCTGCTATAATACAACTAGGGGGACTACAGAGCCCAGCATTCCTCCTTACCAGAGCCTGCTAATAGCAGGCCCTGGTAAGGAAGAATGCTGGGCTCTGTAGTCCCCCCCCTAGTTGTAGTATAACAGGCCCTGGTAAGGAGGAATGCTGGGCTCTGTAGTGACCCATAGTACAACTAGGGGCACTGCAGAGCTCAGCATTCCCCGTTACAAGAGCCTACAATACTACAACTAGGGGCACTACAGAGCCCAGCATTCCTCCTTACCAGGGCCTGTTATGCTACAACTAGGGGTACTACAGATCCCAGCATTCCTTCTTACCAGGACCTACTGTACTACAACTAGTGGCACTACAGAGCCCAGCATTTCTCCTTACCAGGGCCTGTTATACTATAACTAGGGGTACTACAGATCCCAGCATTCCTTCTTACCAGGACCTACTGTACTACAACTAGGGGCACTACAGAGCCCGGGTAATGAGAGAAACAGAGCCGCTCAGGTGTATCAGTCCGACCTGGTGCTGGTAAGACCCGCCATCCGGATAAGTGCAAAAGAAGTAGTAGAACCGCACCCAGGTAGATGAAAACAATTGGAATACGCGTTAACCTGGATTATCTGTTCCCTGCACTGTCTGTTCACATTTTGATATGAAGAATAAAGTATTCCAATTGTTTTCATCTACCTGGGTGCGGTTCTACTACTTCTTTTGCACTTATCCGGATGGCGGGTCTTACCAGCACCAGGTCGGACTGATACACCTGAGCGGCTCTGTTTCTCTCATTACCCGGGCTCTGTTCACATTTTGATTTGAAGAATAAAGTATTCCAATTGTTTTCATCTACCTGGGTGCGGTTCTACGTCTTGTTTTGCACTACAGAGCCCAGCATTCCTCCTTACCAGGGCCTGTTATACTACAACTAGGGGTACTACAGATCCCAGCATTCCTTCTTACCAGGACCTACTGTACTACAACTAGGGGCACTACAGAGCCCAGCATTCCTCCTTACCAGGGCCTGTTATACTACAACTAGGGGTACTACAGATCCCAGCATTCCTTCTTACCAGGACCTACTGTACTACAACTAGGGGCACTACAGAGCCCAGCATTCCTCCTTACCAGGGCCTGTTATACTACAACTAGGGGTACTACAGATCCCAGCATTCCTTCTTACCAGGACCTACTGTACTACAACTAGGGGCACTACAGAGCCCAGCATTCCTCCTTACCAGGGCCTGTTATACTACAACTAGGGGTACTACAGATCCCAGCATTCCTTCTTACCAGGACCTACTGAACTACAACTAGTGGCACTACAGAGCCCAGCATTTCTCCTTACCAGGGCCTGTTATACTACAACTAGGGGTACTACAGATCCCAGAATTCCTTCTTACCAGGACCTACTGTACTACAACTAGGGGCACTACAGAGCCCAGCATTCCTCCTTACCAGGGCCTGTTATAATACAACTAGGGGTACTACAGAGCCCAGCATTCCTTCTTACCAGGGCCTGCTATAATACAACTAGCGGCACTACAGAGCCCAGCATTCCTCCTTACCAGGGCCTGCTATAATACAACTAGCGGCACTACAGAGCCCAGAATTCCTCCTTACCAGGGCCTGCTATAATACAACTAGGGGGACTACAGAGCCCAGCATCCCTCCTTACCAGAGCCTACTAATAGCAGCCATCCTTCCACAACCTTCCACAATCCTGCCCCATCACTGTGTTACATTAATCCAGCCATCCTTCCACAATCCTGCCCCTAATCAAAGGGTGCCATCAGTGTTGCTGCCCCCAATCATAGTGCTGCAATCCATCCGTTACAATAAAGTTCCCCATCAGCCAGACAAGAGCTTTCTTACAATAGAAGCTGGAAGTGTTTATGTGTGTTTCTGTATGACTCACTCACTGTCTTGTGTCTTCTGGGAGGAGGGGAAGAGATATAGAGGGCGGCAACTTCCTCCTGAGCCAACGTCTCTATAGCAACCAGTACTGTGCCTAAAGCATAGTACTGCCCATGTGCGAGATTTCCTGCTGCATTCTGGGTAGCCAGAATGAACAACAAGCAGGAAGAAGGTCAGGAAGTCTTACACTGCTGTTTCAGACGCCCTTAGTAAAGATGACAACGCACTGGTAGCAGGTTTATAAAGTAAGATTTTCACTAAACAAATACACTGTTCAACTCATAAATATGCAAATTGCGGTTTTGTCAAGCGAGATGTATTAATATTAATGGGCTATTTTTGTTTAAAAAATCATTCTGAGGGTGGAACTCCGCTTTAAGTCGGAGTTCCAGTACGGCTTTCAGAGATACAGTGTGTTCAAAGCGCCAGTAAGCATTGGCTGGCGTCAAGACAGCGTTATCGGGAATTTTTGCTATAAAAGTCCCAGAATTGTACATAGTCGAGCCAAAGGAGTATCCCACTCATTCCCTTCTCCCATCCCCTAAAAATACAATAAAACAACCAAACAAAGATGCTGGAGTTGTCAATGTCTCAGTTCTCACACCTAGGGTCGCAGCTCACATGGGCTGGAGAAGTAACAATGGCAGACCCACATCAGGCCCAATGCCTGGAAAACCTGCTACACATATATATATATATATATATATATATATATATATATATATACACAAGCACTCTTATGAATAAATGTAAACAAATATTTTAGAATGTATTAAAACATGGGCGGTGTCAGTAGAGCAGTGGACATGTCATAAGGGCAGAGGTTGGTGTCAGTAGGGCAGCAGATGATGTCAATCAGTAGAGCAGTGGACAGTGTCAGTAGTTTTTAGTTTTATTTTTCGCAAATATTTTGTGATTATTGTTTACAATATTATAATTTTTTAACAATTTGTTTTTTAGCAGCCCTGTTGGGGGACTCTGGTAAGGTAAAATATATGAGGTCTAAACAGACCTCTGATGTCTCACTGAGGACTGATTCCCCAGTCCCTTTCTCTGCCACCTCAGATGGACTGGACAGTAAATGAATGAGAGATGCTCTGTGCTGGGCAGTTTACTGTTTATTCACAATTTAAACACAGTTTACTATGCTTCAGTTATAAATGAACACAGTGAGTAATCCTTATGCCACACTGCTATGCAGACAGCACAGCCACAGTGGTAACCAAACGTTTCTTTATTGCAGTTAATCAACACAACTACGGTATCTCAAAAAAGTGAGACCATGTAAAGTAGTGAGTGTACAGCTTGTACATTTTCTGTCCCCTCAAAATAACTCAACACACAGCCATTAATGTCTAAACCACTGGCAACAAAAGTGAGTACAGCCCTAAGTGAAAATGTCCAAATTGGTCCCAATTAGTCATTTTCCCTCCCCAGTGTCATGTCACTCGTTAGTGTTACAAGGTCTCAGGTGTGAATATGGAGCAGGTGTGTTAAATTTGGTGTTATCGCTCTCATTCTCTCATACTGGTAACTGGAACTTCGCCATGGCACCTCATGACAAAGAATTCCCTGAGGATCTGAAAAAAAAGAATTGTTGCTCTACATAAAGATAGTCTAGGCTACAAGAAGATTGCCAAGACCCTGAAACTGAGCTGCAGCATGGTGGCCAAGACCATACAGTGGTGTAAAAGGACAGTTTCCACTCAGAACAGGCCCCGCCATGGTTGACCAAAGAAGTTGAGTGCACGTGCTCATCGTCTTATCCAGAGGTTGACTTTGGGAAATAGATTTATGAGTGCTGCCAGCATTGCTGCAGAGGTTGGAGGGGTGGGGGGGGTTAGCCAATCAGTGCTCAGACCATACTCATCACACTGTATCAAATTGGTGTGCATGGCTGTCATCCCAGAAGGAAACCTCTTCTAAAGATGATGCACAAGAAAGCCCGCAAACAGTTTGCTGAAGACAAGCAGACTAAGGACATGGATTACTGGAACCATGTCCTATGGTCTGATGAGACCAAGATAAACGTATTTGGTTCAGATGGTGTCAAGCGTGTGTGGCGACAACCAGGTGAGGAGTACAAAGACAAGTGTGTCTTGCCTACAGTCAAGCATGCTGGTGGGAGTGTCATGGGGAGCTACAGTTCATTGAGGGCACCATGAATACCAACATATACTGTGATATACAGAAGCAGAGCATGATCTCCTCCCTTTGGAGACTGGGCTGCAGGGCAGTATTCCAACATGATAACGACCACAAACACACCTCCAAAAGTACCACTGCCTTGCTAAAGAAGCTGAGGGTAAAGGTGATGGATGAGCATCTGTGGGGCATCCTCAAATGGAAGGTGGAGGGGTGCAAGGTCTCTAACATCCACCAGCTCCGTGATGTTGTCATGGAAAAGTGAAAGAGGACTCCAGTGGCAACCTGCGAAGCTCTGGTGAACTCCATGTCCAAGAGGGTTAAGGCAGTGCTGGAAAATAATGGTGGCCACAAGTAATATTGACACTTTGGGCCCAATTTGGACATTTTCACGTAGGGGTGTACTCGCTTTTGTTGCCAGCGGTTTAGACATTAATGGCTGCATGTTGAGTTATTTTGAGGGTACAGCAAATTTACACTGTTATACAAGCTGTACACTCACTACTTTACATTGTAGCAAAGTGTAATTTCTTCAGTGTTGTCACATGAAAAGATATAATAAAATTTTTACAAAAATGTGAGGGTGTACTCAATTTGTGAGATACTGTAGGTCACCTCCCCATCTCCAGCGTATGATTAAAATGGGAAGGACCAGCAACAGACCCATCATCTCTCTGCTTTCTCCTGCTGTCGATATGTTCCTTGCACATGTTAATGCAGGATACTTGATCAGAAGCTGCTTGGAGAAGGACCTGAATCACTTAATTGCTTCCGCTGTGAGAATGAATTTCTCCAAAGAGCCTGCAGCTGCAGAGGTAATTTATAGCTTTCTTTAGGGCCGGTTTACACCAGGAATCCCATAGGAACACGCTGCTGTTCTGGGTGGTGCGATTTTAGCCAATTCATTCTGTACCAAAAGTAATAGTACATGCACGACTTTTAGATGCTCAATGAAACCACATCCCATGGTGCTTTTTTGCGGGCAAATGCACTCCATTTGCGACCTGTGCCTGGGATGTCATTAACTTAATATTGACAACCGCTGCAAATCGCAACTGCTGTGCGTTTTGAAAGCGGTGTGGGAAACAAGCACAAAACGCGAGTTTCCCACATGGCATTCTGGTGTGAAATGGCCCTAAAAGTGTATTTACCACTTGCTGCATTTTTAAATACTTGTCTACATCCTAGCCAAGAGTTCACCTTAAAGCAGACTTTCACCTACAAATAGCCATAGTTTCTTCTACTTCCTCCCAGATCCTTCGTACACAATTGTAAGAAAAAAAAATGAACATAAAAATACTATTTTTTATTTTGTACATGGGTGCACTTCCTGAATCTATGTGAGGATGGCGTGTCCACTCCTGGCATATCTTCATCACATCCCAGGAGGCAGTGTTGGAATGTTTTAGCGCGAGTCTCTAAGTACTGCCCGTCTGCGCATCCTTGGGGGTTGAGCTTATGCAGACAAGTCACGGTTCTCTGCCAGGTCCCTGCGGCATGTCTGCACATTATAAGATGACATTGCTGGAGCAAGGTGATGAAGAACTTTGGGTTTGAAAGGATGACAACACTAGACTCCATTGACAATTTTTTTTTTTATATACATACAGGTACAGATATTTTGGACTAGAAATAGTGAACCTGACCTAAAAGAGAAGTTTGGGGGTTTAAAAAAAAATAAAAACCTCCTAACCTAGATGGCTGCAGCACCGATCCCAGCTGCAGCTGTCCCCCACTGGCTGTAGTATACACTGAAAACTGAGTGATCAAAAGCAGCTGATCTCTCAGCAGGCAGTATTCAGTCTGCAGAGAGCTGGTGACTGTCGCTCATCGGCTCTCTGCTCTGCCCTCCAGCGCTCGCTAGAGAGCCAGGGCTGTGGAGGGGGAGGGAAAGGCTGACTCAGGATTTCAGTGGCTTGCTGAGAGGCTGAGCCAGCTGCCAGTCCTCCGACTGTAAACTCAGACTTTAGCCACACTGTCGGCTGCAAATGGGTCACAGGTGTGCCAAATTAACTGCACTGTGATCTACAGGAGAAGTAGGGCCAAAAAAAAACTTTGGCCATGCTTCTCCTTTAAAGTGACCTTGTGAGAACATAAACATGGGAACTGTCACTTACTTCTAACTTGTTTTTAAAGGAGGTTGTTGGGCTGTCATCCTCATACTTGTCATCATTATATACTATGTTACTGATTTGGGACAGGCATGCAACCAGTGAAGCCAGAACCATCAACTCCTATCCAGAATGCTTATTTCATTTCAGCGACAGTAGATGGAAAAGCCAGGCCTCCAATGACAGCTTCCATCTTCTGATCCTCATTCCTTGCATGTTCATTGTGTCGCATTACAGCTGTTAGTCCTCAGAGAATATTGGCAGGTAATTACTACTAGTAGGTCACTTGTGATGTTAGCGGACATACACCGTGCCTAATTATTTGTTAAACAGTAATTATTTCCTGAATTAATGTAATTGTCTAAGGCAATTGTGATTATTAATGGAGTTCAGGTGGTAATACTACAACATACAAAGACATTTTAGACAATTATGCACCTGTACAAAGCTCTGACCCCACGGGACAGTCTTGATTAATCGGGATTGGGATGAATTGGGCACTGATTGCAAACTAGGTCTTTTCTAATACCTGTCCTGGCCAAAGCTCTTTCAGCTGAATAGGCCCCAATTCCCCTAGACACACTCCAAAATCTTGTGGAAAGCCTTCCCAGAAAGGTGGAGGCTGTTACAGCTGTAAAGAGGGAGCAACTCCATAATAAAGCATATGGTTTGGAATGCAATGTCCAACCGCCTCATACAGATGTGATGCCACTTGCTGGGAATTTGGATTTTTAAAATACCTGTCTTCTGATGATCTTTTCTATGTCCCTTCTGCAGCAGCTGAAAGCCAACTTCTCCTCCTCTCCCTTCCACCGGAATGCAGCTACTGCAGAAGGAACATCCAGAGATTGGTTCCAGTAAATGCCTCCCTAGTTGCCTATCCTGTCCTTGTTCCTTTTTTTTCTGCTGTGAACCCTCCATGTGCTCCCCTTTTACCAAAGCCCCCCAACAGGGCTCCTAAAAAATTGCAAAAAAGAATAAAAAAAATATTGTAAAAATTAGTAAGAATAAAAACTACTAACATCATCCACAACTGACACCAATGTCCGCCCTATTGCCTCCATGCACTGCTCTACTGACACCAATGTCTGCCCTACTGACACTGTCCACACACCGTTCACTGCCCCTACTGACACTGTCCACACACCATTCACTGCCACTGTCCACATGCCGCTCACTGCCCCTACTGCCACTGTCCACACGCCGCTCACTGCCCTACTGCCACTGTCCACACGCCGCTCAATGCCCTACTGCCACTGTCCACACGCCGTTCACTGCCCTACTGACACTGTCCACACACCGCTCACTGCCCTACTTCCACTGTCCACACGCCATTCACTGCCCCTACTGCCACTGTCCACACGCCGCTCACTGCCCTACTGCCACTGTCCACACGCCATTCACTGCCCTACTGCCACTGTCCACACACTGTTTACTGCCCTATTGCCACTGTCCACACACCCTTCACTGCCCTACTGCCACTGTCCACATATTGTTTACTGCCCGAATGACACTGTCCACATACTGTTCACTGCGCTACTGACACTGTCCACACACCATTCACTGCCCTATTGCCACTGTCCACACACCCTTCACTGCCCTACTGCCACTGTCCACATACTGTTTACTGCCCTACTGCCACTATCCACACACCCTTCACTGCCCTACTGACACTGTTCACACACCGTTCACTCCCCTACTGCCACTGTCCACACACCGTTCACTGCTCGACTACCACTGTCCACACACCGTTCACTGCCCTACTGCCACTGTCCACACACCGTTCACTGCTCGACTACCACTGTCCACACACCGTTCACTGCTCTACTGACACTATCCACTGTGATCCTTTGATTTCTTTCATGTTGTTCAGGTAGATCTCCACCTCCCCAAGGTTGCCTACCGCTGGTCTTCTCACTCTTGCCACTGGTCTCAAGAAAATGAATAGGCTACATTGTCAGTAAATTCATTGGTCTCTAGTGAGTGGATCGACTGCACTGTCAGTGGTGACAGTGGTCTCTAATGAATCGATAAGCTACATTCTCAGTGATGACACAGGGTTCTAGTGAATGGATAGGCTGCATTATCAGTGATGTCGCTGGTATCTAGCAGTTGGATAGGCTGCGTATTCAATGATGATTCTGGTTTGTAGTAAATGAATATGCCTGTATTAAAGACAGCTGATTGCAAGATTACACCATCCCATAAAAAGTAATTTGTGGCTAGACTCTATGTTCATTTCAACAGAATTTTATGTACTGTCAAAAACCAATATGCATAATTCAACTTATTTCCCAGGATATTTTAATTAAAAGAAATTAGCACATTTTACCCTTTACACCACAATCTGTCTCTAGCAGGACTCTTGGAGAGGATTAACTGATCTATCATTTATGGAGCTCAGCGTGATTTTCAGCTAATAATGTTCACGGGAACTACATTTGTACAGCAAGTTAGGATCTATATCCTAGAGATTTGTAAGCAACCGACTGTGTGATTTTCACTGTTGAATCAACAACATAAAACATAATTTGCTGTAGGGGGTGAGGACAGCGTCGTGTGTGTTTGACCCAGGACACCGCACTAGTGAAATTTTTATATCAGCGTTCCTCTATAGGGAGTTATTTTCCTACTGATATAAATTAATTAGCAATCCTACTTTTCGCTAGGCAAGCCAAATGAAACCTTAATAAATACGAGAAGCTGGATCGCTTTGTAAATGACATGCCATCATGAACTGATTGGGTACCTACAGAAAATATCAGTTGATCTTCCCAGAAATCCACTGAGTTTCTCTGCCACTCCAAAATCCAAAGTAGTGTTTTCAGGCTTAAAACGTAAATTAATAGTGTTGCGCAAAAATAAAAATCTATGAAATATATAGTGGTGTGAAATAAATAAATATAAATGTGAAATTCATGTGGGTCTCAGCCCTTAAGATGCGGTAATATAGCTAGTAACATAGAACACTACATCATTTATGGAATCCAATGCTGAGAAATTCATAAATTTCACATTTATATTTATTTATTTCACACCACTATATATTTCATAGATTTTTATTTTTGCGCAACACTATTAATTTATACGTTTTTGGCATTTTACACTTTCTGAGAAGTGGAGTGTTTTGCTGCAATATAAAAATCGTAGATAGGGAGGTTGCTCGCAGGATACCTTGTTAGTGTTTTAAGGCTTGCCCACTTGTTCCCTGCTGGACTACAGAACTCCGCCTATCTCCCACCCCTCTTTGTGCCTCTCCACATGCATAAAATGAACGATTTTTTCACAGCAAAACAGTGCTTGCCTTGACTCCTAAGAGCCTGTCTACACATTTTATATAGGGAAAGGGCTCTTGGGAGATGTAGTTCTGAGAGTGTGTCTACTTTAACCACTTGCCGACCGCCGCACGACTATTTACTGCGGCGGTCAGCCCCTCACAGGCAGAGTGACATAGGTCTACGTCGCTAGCCTGTGAGGGTCTAGGAAGCAAACGCGCGCCCCCGGAGGCGCGCTCCCGCTCCCGAGTGGTCACAGACCCCCCCGCGCGTGTGACCGGCGGACCCGATCGTCCGCCGGTCACTCGCGATCGTCGGTGGAAAGGGAGAAAGTCAGGCGGCTAGTGTAAACAAGCCGTCTGTCATTCTCCCCGGTGTATGAATGGTGATCATACGGTTCTACTATGTAGAACCGTTGATCACTGTTCATAGATCTGAAGCCACAGCCAATCACAGTTAGAATCACGCCCCTAGGGACACACATAGCCCTTCCCTCTCAAAAAAAGTTAACTCCTTCACTGCCAGTGTAATTTTACAGTAACAGTGCATATTTATAGCCCTGATTACTGTAGAAATGTCACTGGTACCCCCAAAGGTGTCAAAAATGTCAGTCAAGGGTCCGATCTGTCCGCCGCAATGTCGCAGTACCGCAAAAAAAATCGCAGATCGCCGCCATTACGCGTTAAAAAAAAAACAACAAAAATGACAAAAATCTTTCCCTTTGTTAGTAAACGCGATAACTTTTGCGCAAACCAATCAAAATACGCTTTTTGCAATTTTTTTTTTACCAAACATATGTAGCATAAAACAAATTGGCCGAAAATGTTAAAAAATTTTGATTTTTACATTTTTTGGGGGGGAATTTCATATAAAAAAATGTGAAAAATATTGTTATTTTTGCAAAATTGTCGCTCTTTTTTTGTTTATAGCGCATGATCAAAAAATCGCACAGGTGATGAAATACCACCAAAAGAAAGCTCTGTTTGTGGGAAAAAAAGGATGTCAAATTCGTTTGGGTACAGCGTCGCACGACCTTGGCCTTGTCTGTTAAAGTCACGCAGTGCCGAATCGCAAAATAGGCCCTGGTCAGGAAGGGGGTAAAATCTTTCGGGGCTTAAGTGGTTAATAGGAACTGATCTCCCAGCAGCTGCCTCTGCATGAATTTGCAGAGCTCCGTGATGTCAGAGAGTATTAAAATCTGTTTCTTGCTACAGGAACAAGGTAAAACGGAAAACATGCTTTAAGAACATGCTTTACAGATGGTAGATTTGGAATACATTTGGTCATGCCTATACAAATCCTCAAAGGTTTTATAAAGGCAGCTCCTGATTATTATATTTTCTTGAGCACCTAAGAAAACCTTTTACACAAATGGATTTATAACAATCTTTCTGCCTGGAAAAGTTGAGGTTTGTGTTTCATAAGGAGCGGGTAAAGCTTATACAACGAACCCACAATTCTTCAATATTTGGGAAAGCTTTGCTGGCACATTCTGAGTGCCAAACTCAAACTTATCAACCAATAAGGTCCAGATGCTGCTTAAAAATGGCACAGGGATGTTCAAGGGAACATGGTGACTTAAGTCATCTTTTATGGAGATGTCTGAAATTACACCTATATTGGAGGGAAGTCATTAATACTCTTTCCAGAGTATTCCAAGTTGATATTAATACAGATCCCAAACTGTCTCTTGGGTATTGTGGAAGATGTTACTAAACAATCCATAGCCAGGGCCCTATTTCAGGCTCGTAAATTGATTCTGGACACTGTAAGGCGACTGACCCTCACTCGTGGAAGGAGTGGGTAGCACAAATGGGTAACACACTACGCCTAGAAAAGTACATTGTCCAACACAGAGGGTGCCCAGGTAAATATCAAACGGTATGGTCTCCCTGGCTGTGGATAGTTTGTTCCTGTTGATTTAATGTAGGATAGAATTTTGTGATTGCATTTGTACCTTGTGTAATTGTCTAGAGGAAAAGAGATTTCATCTCCAAATAGGGAAAGGTTTCTTCACAGTAAGAGCTGTAAAAATGTGGAATTGACTCCCTCAAAGAGGTGATTCTGGCCAGCTTAGTAGATTCCTCTAAACAAAAAGGCCTAGATTCTTTCCTGGGTGTACATAATATAACTGGGTACTAACATTTATAGATAAAGTTAATCCAGGGAATATCCGATTGCCTCTCGGGGGATCAGGAAGGAATTTTTACCCCTGCTGTGGCAAGTTGGATCATACTTTGCTGGGGTTTTTCACCTTCCTCTGGATCAACTGCAGGTATATGTTTGGGTATATGGGATTGTGTGGTTGTTTTTTTTTTTATTGGTTGAACTAGATGGACTTTTTTCAACCTGAATAACTATGTAACTATATTCTGGTATAGACAGTATGATTGGAGTTAGTACTATACAGTAATGACAGGATGCGTTGCTGTGAGGATGGTCTTGAAACTTTGTAATGATGTGACAAGACTGAAATTTGGATATGCCTTATAGTAATGTATGTTGTAATTTCTCTGGACTGAACAGATGTTTGTATTTTGCTTTATGTTCCCCATAAACTTCTTTTTGAGATAAAAAAAAATGCCACAGGGACAGTGGCTTTTTGTCCCAGTGCCATTTTAAAATGCTTAGCAGCTCCTGTAGGTCCATTGGCACTAGTGCTGGAAGTGGCAGCTGTCAGTGACAGCCAGGAATCTGTGCAAAGCCCAGTATGGCTGGGTTCACACTTGTGCCATGCAGGAACCAGCACAATTGCATGTCACTCGCAGGCTGTTCACACTGCCCTCTGCCAACCATTGCGAGTGTCAATGTAAAGTTAATGACACCCTCAGATTGGTTCGCAGATCGTGCGAACTGTGAAATGGTACAGGAATCGGAGCGCATAAGTGTGTACACCCATGCGATCCAATTCCAGTGCGGACCAAAAAAAGGGGTCCTGTACCATTTTGGGCTGAATGCGATGCGAATACATCCATACAAACTGTATTTGGGCTGATTGCGGTGCAAATCACATGCAATGTCTGTGTTTGCGCCAGTGTAAACCCAGTCTAAAGAAATTATCACATCCAGGCTTCTTCTTTTGCTGTACAGTGCTCAATAGGAGTGCCTGCGATAGATCACTGTAAACACAATGCTTCATATTAGCTTCTGCAGCTCTGTCCAGGCTCTCCCAGTAGCAGCCAGAATTAAATTACTATTAGACTTTACTCATGAGGGCAGCATGAGTGAGAAACTAACTGCATGCACACAGTGTTTGTGCAATCAGGCACAGCCAGATTTCTACCCTGTGTATACAAAAGGCCGGCGCAGCCGCTGTTAGAATGTAACTGTTTACCAGCCAAAAGGTTGCGTGCCTTTAGACTAGATGATAATTTGGTCTTGCCATTTAGTCATTCTTCTCAGCAACCACAAAGGATGCCAATCCACTGTGAATAGGATAGTTTGTTCCACATTTCTGTACTGTGAAGACATTTTAGCAATGGCAGCCTGTCCATTGGGGGGCGCAGCCCCCCCCCCCCATCCATCCATGCATCCGGCCCCCTAATCTACATGCAGGGCGCCAGACGCATGGATTCTTTTTTTTTTTTTAAGCACCTAATTAAAGGCAGAGGCTCTAATAGGCTTCAAAAAAGGGTGGGCTCGGGGCGCAGAGCACTGCGCCCTGAGCCCATCCAGTTGTGTGACAATAGCAAATGAATATTCGCTATTGCCACACTGCTTCTCCTCCTGGCCAATCAAGAAGCGGGTCCTGAGACCTGTTTCCTAATTGGCTGAAAGGAGAAGGCATGCTATTGGCCAAGAAGGGGGGGAGGAGACGGCCGCCAAGAAGGGACATGAAGGAGCCTGAGGGGGAAGCCACCGCCGCCTGTCATTTCGGAGGAACAAGGTAAGTGAACTGGCGGGCAGGCGGGCTGGGGGGAGAGATATGGTGGCGCAGGCTGGAGTGATATGGGGGGGGGGGGGCGGCAGGTCCGTCTGCCGCCCCCCGACTGATGGAGCACCAGCCGCCACTGCATTGCAAGATAAGAGCATGCCTGCACGCTAAACCTAAATCTGAACACGCAAACAGCTCACAACACTAATATCTGTGCAGGAGTGGTTTTACCTGCCAAAGGAATCAAACTGAACTCTCAATCCAGTTCTGAGATTTACACAGCTTTGCCACACCGTGCAGCATTGACCTGATTTTTTTCTGCTGCAGTAAAGTAACACCACAAGTCTTGTCGCTCCCCAGGCTGTGACTGGACAGTGAAAGGAGAAGCAGCAGACTAATAAGCGCATCTCTGTCATCTTGTACTTTTCTCCATATCAGCATTCTCCTTGCACTTCGCCACAACTAACGGGCTGTTAGTGCTGCTTCTCCCTCCTCTAATCTGCATTTTCCTGCACTGCAAGAGGCTGATACAAAAAAAAAAAAATCAGGTACAACTTTTTGCGTTTAAAACAAATACATTTAACAATGTATTTAGGAATAGAAAGCTAAATTAATTTTTGTCTTTTATATCTGCCTGGACATCGGCTTTAAACAGGCACCAAGGGTACTGCCTGTACAACCAATAATCATAACATCAGTGAGCCAACAACTTATTGTCAAACCACATTCTCCTAGAGG
Organism: Pelophylax lessonae; assembly: GCF_965119305.1. NCBI lineage: Eukaryota > Metazoa > Chordata > Amphibia > Anura > Ranidae > Pelophylax > Pelophylax lessonae. Next base: position 620,448,731 of record NC_138770.1, read on the forward strand.
TGCCTTCCATTTACTAAATCACCCACAAGGTAAAACTTTCCCTCTGCCCTAAGGAAATATCTCTCCAAATATCCAGCTGTCTACACATCAGTGCCAGCATCAAACACTTTGATATGGGAGATTAGGCTCAGATCACTCAGCCATAACATTATTATTTTCAGCAATAAGAGCTGAAGGCAATGGCCACAAGGCTGAAATCGACTGCTGTGCCAAATCACACACATTATAGCTTAGTAAACTCAATCTCCTTATCGGTTTCAGGAATAATGAAAAATAAATTAACTGCTTTTCTATACATTATGCCTGGCTGGTAACTATAAATTTCCATATAGGTTTCCTGGTAATAAACAATGAATTTGATTGGTTAAAAAATGAAAGGTGTATTCAACGCGCATATATAGATATCAAAGTACAACTAAAGGCAAAACTTTGTATTTAGTCTTGGATAGAGTGCAGAGGGATTAGAACCCCTGTCTGGTTTTTATTACTCTCTGTGTCTCTGTTAGAGAGATTGGCCCTCTGGATTTGTCCTGTTTACTGTTATTACCAAGAGTGAAAAGAAATCTCAATTTCTGGCTTATCAGCAGCAAGGAAGAAAATCAATTCCCCTACAGATGTCTGTCTGGGTGCATACACCAAATTTCAATGAAACATTTCTTACAGGTTCTCACCATGCTCCTGGCTATACTCCTGCAGCGCTTACTCCCAAAGGAGCTGCTGGAAATTTGCCAGGTTCTTTCCCAGTGGATTACCCTGCAGTCAGACACACTGGGGTTGGTTTACTAAAACTGGAGAGTGCAAAATCTGGTGCAACTCTGCATAGAAACCAATCAGCTTCCAGGATTTTTTTTTATGTCAAAGCTTAACCGCTTGCCAACTGTGTACACACGGTGGCAAGGCAGCTCCCCTGCGTAGGATCATGTACTTAGTACGAGATCCTGCACCTTCGGGTTTGGGGCACATGTGCCGCCGGCCGCCCGCTCCCACTGTGATTAGACACAGCAGGAGATGATTGGCGGGTACGGCGGACTCGATGTCCACCAGCAACCGCTGATGCTTCGGTACAGTGACAGAACAGCAACGATCCATGCCTTCCCCTAGTACAAGCAACTCCCCCACAGTACTAAAGCACATGTCAGGCACACAATTAACCCTTTGATTGCCCCGAATGTTAACCCTTCCCTGCCAGTGTCATTAGTACAGTGACAGTGCATATTTTTTTTTTTAGCATTGATCACTGTATTAGTGTCACTGGTCCCCAAAGAAGTATCAGTTAGTGTCCTGCCTGATGCAATATAGCAGTCCCGCTATAAGTCGCTGATCGCCGCCATTACTAGTAAAAATAAAAAAAATAAAAAATCTTGTACAGTTTGTAGACGTGATAACTTTTGCGCAAACCAATGAATATACTCTTATTGGGATTTTTTTTTGTACCAAAAATATGTAGCAGAATACAAATTGGCCTAAACTGATGAAGAATTGGATTTTTTGCATTTTTTACATTAGATTTGTTTTATAGTAGAAAGTAAAAAATATTTTTTTTTTTCAAAATTGTCGGAATTTTTTTGTTTATATCACAAAAAATTATAAACCGCAGAGGTGATCAAATAGCAGGAAAAGAAATCTCTATTTGTGGGAAAAAAAGGACATACATTTTATTTAGGTACAGCATTGCACAATCGCGCAATTTTCAGTTAAAGTAATGCAGTGCCGTATCGCAAAAAATGGACTGGTCATGAAGGGGGTAAACCTGGCGAAGCTGACGTTAAGGTAGTTTTAAAGCCTTAAGGTTTTTCACCTGACTGCTTTCTATGCAGTCAGGTGAAAATCCTTCTGTGCTTCAGCTCCCCGACCCCCCTTTTTCTTACCTGAGCCTGATCCGATTTAGCAATGTGCATGACAGCAGAGGCTCCTGCCGCTGTCTCTCTCCTCATTGGGCAGCTTGAAAGTCAATCAAATGCTGTGACTTGGGAGCAGGGGGCTGGGCCAAGTCCTGCTGCCTGTGTCGGGAGCAAGCATGCACTGGTGCCCCCATAGAAAGCAGCCCCGCGGGCACCCACCATACAGGAGGGGCCAGGAGTGCCAGCGGGGGACCACAGAAGAGGAGAATAGGAGCTGCTCTATGCAAAAGCATTGCACAGAGCAGGTAACCATAGGCATGTTTATTTTAATTAAAAAAAAAAAAGGTTTAGAATCACTTTAATTGAACAAGCTGAAGTTAGAAGCTGATTGGCTGCCACACACAGCTGCACCAGATTTTGCATACTCCAGTTTTGGTAAATCAACCCCACAATCACAGTCACTCTTTACCTCCAATCCCAATCTATAACCAGTCTAGGGGTGTTCTTTTTTTGGAGTAAATGGGATAGTGTTGAGGAAATTAAGTGGGATACTCCAAAAACAGAACTATACTATATTTACCAAAAGTATGGGGACGCCTGCCTTTACACACACATAAACTTTAATGGCATCCCAGTCTTAAGCCCCGTACACACGCAACGATAATCGGCCGACTTTTGTCCAGTGTTGTTGTGTTAGTTGAAATGTGCTCTAGACTGCACACAAATTTCCTCAGCCAACAAAAATCTACTTCAGAAGTGATGTCATGTGATGGTTTACTTTCCGTGTGTTTTTTCTTCTCTGAGCATGCCCAGTCTTGCTCATCAGATTTTTATCTGCCGAAATCTGTACTGATTGACGGAAAATCGGCCATTGTGGTGACGGCCAACAAAAATTTTATAGCCTGCACACCAGATTTTTTTCGGCCGAAAAGTCGGAGTCGGTTGTCGGAAGCATCATACTAACAAGCCGACAATCGGCCGATCGGACGTTGGCCGAAAATTCACGGCCAACTATCGACGCGTGTGTACGGGGGCATACGTCTATAGGGCTCAATATTGAGTTGGCCCACCCTTTCCAGCTATAATAGCTTCAACTATTCTAGAAAGGCTGTCCACAAGGTTAAAGAGTGTGTCTATGGGAATGTTTGACCATTCTTTCAGAAGCGCATTTGTGAGGTCAGGCACTGACGTGGACAAGAAGGCCTGGCTCACAGTCTCCACTGTAATTCATCCCAAAGGTTTTTGAGGTCAGGACTCTGTGCAGGCCAGTCATGTTCCTCCATCCCAAACTTGCTCAGTCATGTCTTTATGGACCTTGCTTTGTGCACTGGTCCAAATATTTTGGTGGAAGGGGGATTATGGTGTGGGGTTGTTTTTCAGGGGTTGGGCTTGGCCTCCTAGTTCCAGTGAACAGAACTCTTAAGGCGTCAGCATACCAAGACATTTTGGACAATTTCATGCTCCCAACTTTGTGGGAACAGTTTGGGGATGGCCCCTTCCTGTTGCAACATTACTGCGCACCAGTGCACAAACAAGATGTTACACCCTGAAGATGTCCAGGGGCAGTTGGTTGCCTCCTTCCAAGCAACACCTTTCTCCAGTAATACCAAACTAGATAGATCTTCAGCAGACAGCCCCTCAGTCAGCTCTTTGTAGCTTTAGCAACCAGGCCCTCAGTTACCCCACCTGAGGCCTCATAAACAGCTAGTACATGGCAGAGCTGCCCTGGAGGGCTGGACTGATCCTTTGTAGGAAAAGACATGGAAGATTAGTGTTTTAGAGCAGCTTTTTTTTTTTTTCAACAAGGTTTCTTCAGGGGTGCTTTGGCAAAATGCCTAAAAATTGCCCAAAAATTGTATAAAAGCCAGTGGATGGATCAAGCCTGCCTTATAGTTACACAAAGCCACAGGTTTTCATTATGCATCACTACAACCTACAAGCCCTGGCATCCCAAAAACCAGTGACATCATCAGTTGATAAGGAGGATGTCGGTCACCTGCACAGAATCATTGTGTGACCCTCCCCTGCCCCTCTCTGCGAGCACTGGGTCACATTAGTTGAGTGATGGAGAAACTGAACACTGTGTGCAAAAGTGTTTTCATTGGAAGAATAAATCACCTCTAACATTGGGTGTCCTACATTTGTGAAAGTTGCTGCATTATGTAAAACTATTAGAAACATTTTTAAAATTTTAGAATAGGTTGCCTCGCGCTAGTCCATCATTTTAATGGGTGCTTTGAGATTACCCTTAACTTTAAAGGGTGCTTTGACTGAAAAAAGTTTGAGAAACACTGTTTTAGAGGAGTTATACAGACTACCAGCAGCCTTCACGGTGGTGGGGGGGGGGGGGGGGCATGGGGGCAAGTCCAGTCAAGTGGCCCATTGAGCCACCAAATTAGCTCACCATCCATCTGCACCACATTGCCCAAACAGCAGAGAGAGTGATGGAGACTGCTCCACATTGCCCGTACAGAGAGAGAGAGAGGGGAGGGGGGGAGACTGCTCCACATTGCCCGTACAGAGAGAGAGAGAGGGGAGGGGGGGAGACTGCTCCACATTGCCCACAGAGAGAAAGAGAGACTGCTCCACATTGCCCACAGAGAGAGAGAGAGAGACCACTTCACACTGCCTGCAGAGCGAGAGGGAGAGACCACTTCACACTAACAACAAAGAAAATGGCCTCTGCCCCCACCTATAACTGGCCTTCATAGCAAAGAACACATGGAAGGGCAAATCAGATGAAACAAACAAAAATAGACCACTTCACACTGCCCTCACAGAGAGAGAGTGAGAGAGTGAGACCGCACCACATTGCCTGCACAAGGAGAGCGAGTGCTCCACATTGCCCACACAGAGAGACCATTCCACATTGCCTGCAGAGAGAGAGACGGCAATGTGGAGCGGTTTCTCTCTCTGTGCGGGCAATGTGGAGGGGTCTCTCTCTGTGCGGGCAATGTGGAGGGGTCTCTCTCTGTGCGGGCAATGTGGAGGGGTCTCTCTCTCTGTGCGGGCAATGTGGAGCGGTTTCTCTCTCTGCGCGGGCAATGTGGAGCAGGCTCTCTCTCTCTGTGCGGGCAATGTGGAGCGGTCTCTTGCTCTCTGTGCGGGCAATGTGGAGGGGTCTCTCTCTCTCTGTGCGGGCAATGTGGAGGGGGTCACCCTCTGTGCGGGCAATGTGGAGGGGTCTCTCTCTGTGCGGGCAATGTGGAGGGGTCTCTCTCTCTGTGCGGGCAATGTGGAGCGGTTTCTCTCTCTGCGCGGGCAATGTGGAGCAGGCTCTCTCTCTCTGTGCGGGCAATGTGGAGCGGTCTCTTGCTCTCTGTGCGGGCAATGTGGAGGGGTCTCTCTCTCTCTGTGCGGGCAATGTGGAGGGATCTCTCTCTCTCTCTGTGCGGGCAATGTGGAGGGGGTCACCCTCTGTGCGGGCAGTGAGAAGCGGTCACCCACTGTGCGGGCAGTGAGAAGCGGTCACCCTCTGTGCGGGCAGTGAGAAGCGGTCACCCTCTGTGGGGGCTTTTCTCAGCGGGGCAATCCTTGACAATCCTCTCTCTGTTTGGGCAATCATATGGAGCAGTCTCTCAGAGACAGTGAGCCTGCCCCTTCCCCACACCCAGTACACAGACCAAAGAGAGTGGCAAGAAGATGAAGGCAAAAGACTGTGCTGTCACTGCCACCACACTAATTGCTACCTGTGGAGTCTGAACCTTCTCTGGCGAGTGAGCACCACACCACTGGGCAAGCCAAGCAAACAGGGTAGCCGAGGGTCACAGTTAGTGCAGCAGGCTAAACATGCAAGTCCTAATGTCTCCCTGGGCATGACCACCAGGTTCCCCAGGCTGCAGGCTCCTCCTGTGTCAATTACGGGTAGTGAGAAAAGCCCATGCCGATGCACCGGCCCAAAGGGCCAGAATAAGGGCATCATGGGCCTGGTGCTGCAGTGGCAGTGACATGATGTACAGTAAGTACTGTCATATCCCAGCTCTTCTCTTACTGGCCACCCTTCTGTTTTTCCAGGAGTGTGTGCTGGCTTATGCCCAGACTTGATCGCAGTGGCACAGGTGTAATGCCAGGGAAGCCTGGCATCAGATTTACCAAGCTTCTGTAAGAGCCGGATTAAAAACGCATCAAAAATGCACTGGAGCACATCAAAAACGCGCCTGCAGAAAAGGATCTGGAAAGCATCCGGACTGTGTTTTTATGGTGTGAACTGGCCCTTAGATTTACCTTCTACTATGTGGTGCAAGGGCCCGCCTGTTTGCATACAAATTGAAAGTGTTTAGGTTTGACCTCATATTATATGGTTTTGGGAAATCTAAAAAGGAAAAATGTACAAGAAAATCATACTGTAGGGCCAGCCTAAGATGACTGGATTGTCACTTTGTTGGGTACTTGACCTTGGAATTTTTTTTTCCACGTTGTAAAATACCCAAAACATTTTTTGGGGGGAAAAAAAAAAAATACAACCGGTCATTAGATTTTTACCGAATACATTTTTTCTCAAGTGCACATACAAGCTACAATTTTATCATTTTTGCATTAAATTACTTAATATGTTAAAGAATACCCGTCTCATTTATCATACTTTTCTTGCAGGTGACAAAGAAGATTTTAGTGCAAGACCTGAAAGAAGAGTTACAGCAGCCAGAAAAGTTAGATTTTTCCATCAGCTACATTGGGACTCTGTACAGTTCAGGAAATGTCCCTCTGCAAGGAAGACTCTCCCATCTCTTACATACATAAGACATTCTCTGTTACATGAGAAGTGCACCCTAAAATCTGTAACTTTGGGTCACCTCACTAACTGTACGAGTTATTTAAGATTAGAAGTTTTTCATCATTTTCCCATGACAGTTTCATCCTTTTATATCATGCCAGCATGTAATTACTTTTTCACGTGAAAACTGCTATTCAACCACTGAAAGCTTTTATTTAATGGATTCTTAACTGGAGGGATCTATACCCCTTGAAGGGGAGAGTGGTATGTGAACCAAATGATGGGAGTATAGTATGTATTTAGGTATAGGATCTCTGAATGAATGGGAACAAATTGGGAGTGGATTCTCTGCATTACTGAACCTGAAAATAAAGTGGAGAAATCGACTTAATGAGGCAGATTTACTAAAACTGGAGAGTGTAAAATTTGGTGCAGCTCTGCATAGAAACCAATCAGCTTCCAGGCTTTATTTGTCAAAGCATAACTGAACAAGCAGAAGTTAGAAGCTGATTGGCCACCATGCTAGAGCTGCACAAATAATTGTTACAAAATTGTAATCTCGATTCAACCCCCTTCACAATCTTAATCTGGCATTTAGACGATTCATGTAACAAGTGCAGAGCCGTTCTCTGCTCAGAGCTATCAAAAAAGAAAAAAGAAAATGGCAGCTGGTAAAGTTGATTACAACATTGCTCAGTGCTGAGATAAAATAAAACATTGTATAATTTGGTTCTTTTAGATCAAAGGGATGAACTTCCTCTGTAAAAGAGGGCAGTTTAACCACTTAAAGACTAAGCCTTTTTCTGACACTTGTTGCGTACAAGTTAAAAATCAGTATTTTTAACTAGTAAATTACTTAGAACCCCCAAACATTATATATATAGTTGTTTTTTTTCCAGAAGAGACCCTAGAGAATAAAGTGGAGATCGTTGCAATATTTTATGTCACACTATTGGTGCGGCAGTCTTTCAAAAGCAGTTTTTTGGCAAAAAAATACACTTTATTGAATTAAGAAACAAAAAAAAAACCAGTAAAGTTAACCCGATTTTTCAGTATAATGTGAAATATGTTACGCCGAGAATCGTAATCTTTATTCTAAGCAAAAAAAAAAAAAAAAAAAATTCACGATTCTCATTTTTCCAAAAAAATTCACCTCTACACCATGCACAGCTGCACCAGATTTTGCACTCTCCAGTTTTAGTAAATCAACCCCATACTGTGCCAGATGACATGCAAGTTACATTGTCCATAAATTGATTTCCATGTTTTGATTGCACAAAAAAATGACAGCAAAATCTCACTACTTAAAGCTATCTTATGTATTTGTGATTTTCTTCTTTTTTTTTTAATTAAAAAAAATATGATTACATTTCTTATGATTTTCTTTCAGCTGTTCAGTCTTTAGGTATCCATATGCTATTATATTCCATGACATACCTCCTCTGTACCCAGTCTGTAGGACAAGTATGGCTACTTGCTGGCTTAGCAAAATCCACAGGCAGCTGAATTTCTCAATTGGACAGAAAATAAACCCAACGTAATTTTACTTCCGATAAGTGCAATACAGGGGATGTTTTTCTAGTATTTTGAAGTATAAGAAGACAACAACTATGTGAATCCCTGTCTCTGTAGTAGAAAATGTAAACTAAACTGAGTTGCATAAGGAAGCTGAGAGTATATACCAACTAGCAACAGGAGTGGAACATATAAGGCTGCATTCACATGTCAGCGTTCCGCCCGCGATTCGGAGATTTATTGCAAATCGCGGGACGCCTAGCGTTGCCCGTTGATTTGCAATAGCCCCCCAAACGCCGAGCGATGTTGCCGCGATTTACACCCGCCGAATCGCGGCAACATCGCGCAAACAAAATCGCGGGACGCAATAGGCTCCAAAAAAGTACAAGAGCTTCTTTGGAGCGTAATGTTGCCGCGATTCGGCGGGCGTAAATCGCGGCAACATCGCTCGGCGTTTGGGGGGCTATTGCAAATCAACGGGCAACGCTAGGCATCCCGCGATTTGCAATAAATCTCCGAATTGCGGGCGGAACCGCGGCGGTTCTGCCCGCGATCATACGCTGACATGTGAATGCAGCCTAAAGGTAAAAAAAAAAACAAACAAAAAAAAAAAAACCTGACTGCATATCTGACACCATTCCATGCATCATTGTACTGAAAGTGTCAGGCCCCCACTGTGTTATTTGCATCCTCACACTCAGGACTTTACAGCCCCCATCTGAACAGAGCGGGCAATTCAGGCAGATCAAGCTGCATCTGAACCAAGCACACTCGGGGGTTGATCTACTAAAAATGGGGAGTGCAAAATCTTGCACAGTTTTGCATAGTAACCAATCCGCTTCCGAGTTTTATTGTCAAAACCCAATTTCACAAGTTAGAAGCCGATTAGCTACGATGCACAGCTTGCACCAAATGTTGCACTCTGCAGTTTAAGGCTACATTCACACCTGAGCGTAGCGTTTTTCGCGCGTTTTTTACCGCGATTTTTGCGGCGTTTTTTACCGCGATTTTTGTGCAGGCGTTTTTAGATTGAATAGAGATCAATGGAAAACGCCTGTAATCTGCCCAAAAAGAAGCTCATGTACTTTTTTGAGCGTTGGGCGTTTTGTATACAGCGTCAAAACGCTCAGATGTGAACAGGGGCCATTGAAATGAATAGGATTTGTCTTGTTGGGCGTTTTGAGAGCTGATCCTAGAGCAGAAAAACGCTCCAAAAACGCCCCAAAACGCCTAGATGTGAACGGAGCCTTAGTAAATCAAACCGTGTTATAAATGTTTAGAAAGAAATAACTTGTTCTCTTAATGCCCTTCAAAACGAACACACTTCTTCCTAGCAGCACTGGGGTCGTTGCTTCAAATCTCAACCCGACACTACCTGCCTGGAGTTTGTTTGTTCTCCCTGTGCCTGCGTGGGTTCCTCCAGGTATTCCAGTTTCCTCCCACACACACACCAAAGACCTACTGGTAGGGTGAATGACTCTGGTCTAAATTGGCCCTAGTAGGTGTATGTATGAATGTGAGTTAGGGACCTTAGATTGTAAGCTGCTTGAGGGCAGGGATGCCTGTGAATGTAATATATTTTACACACACACATATATATATATATATATATATATATATATATATATATATATAGCTGCAAAATTGACAGCGCTATAAAAGCACCTGTAATAAAGGAAAAAGACAACATACAGTCCAATAACTGAGTTTGTGAACATTTATGATCATCAAGCACCCAGAATACATTTTCTGCAATTCAAACAGCCATATAAAAACATGGTATATACAAAGCAAATATATACAGTTGAAATATTTACAAATGCTACAGATTTTACAGCTAAGAATTATGCTGGACAAATAAAATACAGCACCAGAAAAAGTTATTATACCAGTTAAAAGATAATTAGTGCAAGTCAGGAGCCTGTGGATGGCATACAGAGAAAGAAGCTGCATGTAACTTACTTCAGCTCAGGGTTATAAAGCAAGCATGCAGCACGATGGACCAGATTTCACTGACAACTTGATTGTTCCAAGTCGGGGACTCACAAGTAAGGCTGAGCATGATAGCTTCAAAAACAAAGTAGTAACCACTCTCATCTCCTTGGTTACTATAAGGCAGGGATATGCAAACTGTGGCCCTCCAGATGCTGCAGAACTACAAGTTCCATGAAGCATAGCAAGACTCTGACAGCCAAAAGCATGACACCCAGAGGCAGAGGCATGATGGGACTTGTAGTTTTGCAACAGCTGGAGGGCCACAGCTTGCATATCCCTGCTTTAAGGGCTCATTCACACCACAACACATGCGTGTTGCGTTTTTTTTTTGTAACACGGCGTGCGTTTACATGTATTGCATTTGGGTTTCTGTTTGTCTTGTTTTGCCTTGCAGTGCGTTGTTTTTATGCCCATCTGCATGCATTTAAAAGTGTTGCGTTTGAAAAAAAGTAGTCCAAGCTGTACTTTTTTTACTAGGCAAATGCAATGCAACTTGCTGGTGTAAACTACAGTCATCTATTATTTTGTGGTTGCCAAGTGTTGGAAATACTCTCACAAACACATCCCAGCACATCTAGTGTGAATGAACCCTAAGGCTGGCCATACATTATACAATTTTCCTTTAGTTTTACCAAAACCATATATGAGGGGTGTTCAAGTCAAACCTGGGACTTTTAATTTTTTAGGTATAAAAAAGGAATGCTAGCGTGGCGGTACTACACGCAGTAATAAGTGGCAATTGTGTCCTATTACTGATAGGTGGCACACATGTCGCAAGCCAGTCCAGAGGCCATTAATCAAGATGGCAGGCAACAGTGTTAGTGCGTGCATAGAACAGAGTGTGGTGATGAAATTTCTTATGAAGGCGTAAAACTTGTGGATTTCCCCAGAAGGCTTCAGGCACAGTACAGTGATAAGACGCTCAGCCGCAGTAAGACATCTGAATGGTGTAAACATTTCAAAGATGGCCGTACGTCTGTCAGTGATAATCCCGGGCATGGTGGATTCCAGCCCACAGCAGTCATTCCTGTGAACATTCAGCTCGTGGAACGCCTGATCCTGGATAATCGAGGCATAACCTGTCGTGAAATTGCACAAGAGACGAATCTTTCTTTTCGGCGGTGATGACGAAGTGAAGCCGGCTGACCTAGGATGGTTCAGGCGTCCTGACAAATCTTTCTATGCAAATGCTTTCCAGGCATGAATGAAGTTTCTACACTTTGAAATTTGTTCTTTTTTTATAAAAACCTAAAAGTCCCGGTTTGACTTGAACACCCCTCGTAATATGAGGTCAAACCTAAACGCTTTCAATTTGTATGCAATCAGACGGCTCTTGCACTATATAGTTAAAGGTAAATCTAAAGGAAATTGAATAAGAAAAACATTTCCTGATAGAAGCATGGAGGCTACCATTGCTGACCTATAACTCCGCAATGCCTAGTCATCTGGCTGTCATACTGAGCCTCTTACACCGAGTTACTATTTCAGAACAAATTTGCAGATAGCACGCAACCTTTCTATGACTTACTTGATTAAAAAATACTGAAGTCAGAGGGTCAGCATGGCAGCCAGTAATTTCAGGTTGTCATCAATGGCAGCGCTTGTATTTCTCCAAGGTTTGGTACACACTTGTGTGACCCCATGGTTAGTGTGCTGCTCAGGCTCAATCGTAGTGGGGAATAGTGTGGATAATGCAGGAGTGCTGGCAAGGGATGGAGCTCACCCCCAGCTCCTGTGATCACGGAGGGGGGGGGGGGAAGGAGAAGTCCCCGGTGCCGCACATCCATGGAATCCTGTGGTAGGTATAAGAGAGAGACAGCCTCAGCCTGAACTTCCGCAAGGCCATGTCTCCAACGCGTTTCGGTCCGATCTCTTGAGTTTAATCATGATCAACCTCTTGGTCAGAGAAAAACGCATTGGAGCATGGCCTGGCAGGAGTCCAGGCTGAGGCTGTCTCTCTCATACCTACCAGAGAATTCCGTGGATGTGCGGCACCAGGGACTTTTCCTTTCCTCCCCCCCAGTGCACACCTTTGTGGGTGGTTGCTGCTGGAGGACAACACCTGTCCCCACAGCCGCAACCAAAAACCCACTGTCGCTAAGGAGATGGATGGGGTCGCCATTAACCACACTTGAAGCTGCAATGCATTTTTTAATTTCTGTGCGGGCCACATTTTCGGAAAAGGTGCCATTTCAGGAGGTACAGAAGCCCATTAAAATGAATAGGCTGCCGGCCCCCCAAAAAGCAGCTCGCAGAGGCTAAGGAAAGGTTCATTCCATGGGCAACTCCAGTGCCCAACTTCACCTGCGGGGGCAGTACATAAACATAAAACAGTCATTCTCAAGTGCAGAATCCATGAAGAGTGGCCGTCAATTAAGAGTACGAGCAACGTGGGAAGAGTAAGAAATTCATGACTTCTTTACTGACCTGACTACAACAGACTGAAATCTTATTGACTGCTAAAAAGGAATGCAGTCTGTACGCCATCGCTGTTTTTCTGAATAAGTCTGTAAGTTTGAAGCAACGGATAAATATAAAAATATATAAAAAAGAAATATCTTCATTTTTTTTTTTACAGACACACTTCTGGGCTGGGCCCATGTAGTCTTTTTAAAGTAATACAAACAGTTCCATCCAAAACTGGATTAATCGGTCAGCCTGTCTGTGGCTGCCCCGGTACAGCAATGTCGTAGCATGGAATGTATAGCGATTACTGCACTTGGCAATTCCCCTCCTCCCCCGAGTCATCGAGTACAGCCGCCGTGTCCATCTTGCCTGGGGTGCCCATTTCTGACCGGCGTCTTTTCATCTTGTTGTGGGTGGAAAGAGGAGACTGACAGTCCGCTGGCCTGGAGGCTCCCATCACGATGGCCTCAATAGTCTTGGTCTGTAATATAAATATATTATTTATGCAGTCTTCTAATTGGGAAGTAGTATAATAATCAATATTTTAAATGCCACCGTCTTGTGATGTCATATAATGTGAACGTTAGAAAAGAAGGGACTTTAGATTTTGCATAAAAAAATTATATATAAAGTAGTGCTCCAGATAAAAGCTCAACATAATTTGTTCATAAAAACAAGTGCATTGGTAGTCATTTTGTACAGCAAACATATATGTGACCAAAAATGATCTCACACACAGCTGACATCATAGATCCAGATCAATACTGATGGACCAGTGTCTGTCCATTATGTATATGCAAGATCATTTATGGATTACAAATATAGCCTGTTATTTGTTTTAGGAAGGCTTTACTGTGCTACACACTAATTAAATTGGAAGGATTTTGGACTGCTTTACCCCGATCTCACCATTATTTGTATATTTATACTGTCTTTTTGGGCCTCAAACCCCATTCCACAGAAGCCATGGTTTCCATGCACTGCAATGATGATGGGCAAATAGCCTGAAACCGTTGTTTGCATTCTGGAATAAATTACCCAAACAGGAAACTGTGGCCCTTCATCCATTTACCTGGCCCTTGGGTCACAATTCCTTCCACTAATATGAGGCACTCTTACTCCCACTGACGCCAATGATGGGGGGCACTCTTACTCCCACTGACGCCAATGATGGGGGGCACTCTTACTCCCCACTGACACCAATGATGGGGGGCACTCTTACTCCCCACTGACACCAATGATGGGGGGCACTCTTACTCCCACTGACGCCAATGATGGGGGGCACTCTTACTCCCACTGACGCCAATGATGGGGGGCACTCTTACTCCCACTGACGCCAATGATGGGGGGCACTCTTACTCCCACTGACGCCAATGATGGGGGGCATTCTTGCTCCCACTGACGCCAATGATGGGGGCATTATTACTCCCACTGACGCCAATGATGGGGGCACTCTTACTCCAAGAAAGCCTAATTCCCCCACTGATACCAATGATGGGGCACTATTTCTTCCATGGATACCAACCAATGAGGCACCATTCATCCTCCTGTTGACCACAGGCAAAAATTTTTTTTTTTACTTCCAGTGAACACTTTGTATGGCTGAATTCGCACTGTATCCGCAGCAAACTCGCACATGACCCTTTTTTTCAGCCGCATCAGGATCGGATCGTACAGTGGTTCACACTTGTGCGATCCGATCCTGTGCGAACTGTCAGATCGCACTGCGATATGCGATCAAACTGGGGGTGTCGTTAACATTTAATTGACACCCCCTGCGTATCGCATATGGCAGTGTGAACTGCCAGATGTGCGGGTGCAATGCGGGAACAGGCTGCGTATTTGCAGCGTTCCCGCATCGCACAAGTGTGAACCGGCACTAATGGTCACTCTGACAGAACTCCAGCGTTTCTCTATGGAGAGGAGAAACTTCCTGAAGAACAACCATCTCTGCAGCACTCCACCAATCAGGTCTGTATGGCAGAGTGGCCAGATGGAAGCCACTCCTCAGTAAAAGGCACACAGCAGCCTACCTGAAATTTGCCAAAAGGCACCTGGACTCTTAGACCATGAGAAACAAAATTCTCTGGTCTGATGAAACAAAGATTGAACTCTTTGGCCTGAATGGCAAGCATCATGGCTGGAGGAAACCAGGCTCCGCTCATGACCTGGCCAATACCATCCCTACAGTGAAGCATGGCGGTGGCAGAATCATGCTGTGGGGATGTTTATCAGTGGCAGGAACAGGGAGACTAGTCAGGATTGAAAGGAAGATGAATGCAGCAATGTACAGAGACATCCTTGACAAAAACCTGCTCCAGAGACTTCTGGACCTCAGACTGGGGCGAAGGTTCATCTTCTAATAGGACAGTAACCCTAAGCATACAGCCAAGATAACAAGGGAGTATCTACAGGACAACTCTGAATTTCCTTGAGGGTCCCAGCCAGAACCCAGACTTGAACCCGATTAAATATCTCTGGAGAGATCCGAAAACGGCTGTGCACCGACACGCCCCATCCAACCTGATGGAGCTTGAGAGGTCCTGCAAAGAAGAATGGGAGAGAAACTGCCCGAAAATAGGTGTGCCAAGCTTGTAGCATCATACTTAAAAAGACTTGAGGTTGTATTTGGTGCCAAAGGTGCTTCAACAAAGTATTGGGCAAAGGCTGTGAATACTTATCTACATGGGATTTCTTTAGTTTTTTATTTTTAATAAATTTGCAAAGATTTCAAACCAACTTATTTTACATTGTCATTATGGGGTATTGTTTATAGATTTTTTTCTGGGAAATAATGAATTTAATCAATTTTGGAATAAAGCTGTAACATAACAAAATGTGGAAAAAGTGAAGCGCCGTGAATACTTTCCGGATTGACTGTAGATTGCGAGTAAAGGATTAACAGATGACTGAACTCACCTCCTGTGATTTGCTGCCCCCTGGTGTTGGACTGGAGAGGTTTGCCAGGTTTTCCAGATTGTCCATGTGTGCACTGAAGAGGGATGGGGAATTTTTCTGCGAAGCCAGGCGGGGGCTTTTCCGCAACGGCACAGTCGTCCTTCTAAGGACAA
Source organism: Pelophylax lessonae (assembly GCF_965119305.1). NCBI lineage: Eukaryota > Metazoa > Chordata > Amphibia > Anura > Ranidae > Pelophylax > Pelophylax lessonae. Next base: position 620,464,273 of record NC_138770.1, read on the forward strand.
AGGGACTCTGTTTTCCTGATGGGATGTCAGCGAAACCTGGAAAATAAAATACAAAAAGCAATTCCTGAGTAAAGCGAATATAAACAGAATTCTGTATATAGAGTGCTGGTACAGATCATCAATGCCCGTGTAATGGCCCTCCATGCTAGCCGTAAAGGGTCTCTCCAGGACATCTTAAACACTCCTATGGCAATGTTCCAATAAAATATACAAAATCTTAAAATGCTTATTTTTCTTTGATTAACAGATTCTAATGAAACAAACTGGTGATCCATGCGTTTCCCTAATTATAAATCAGCTTCAAGAGCCAGACAAACATCACTATTTAGCCACGATTTTCATTTGGTTCCTAAAGCGGGGGCAAGAAGTCGAGCAAGAAGTCGAGTGAGGGCAAGATGGCCCCCACCCGACTATGCCCTTGGAGGACTGGAGCGACGTCAAACGTCACTTCCGCCCAACGGCCATAAAGGCCAATTTTTTTTTTGCTTTTAAGCGTAAATGTAAGATCTGAGGTCTTTTGACCACAGACCTCACATAAAAGAGGACCTGTCCTGCTTATTGCTGTTAGGGCTCTTTCACACGGTCCGCCTCCGTAGGTGGATCCGTGCTGCTCAGCAGGGATCGATCTGCGATCCCCGCTGAGCCGGCGGATGACAGCTCCATCTCCGCTTGCAGTGCAAAGAGGGAGGTGTCACAGCCCCCGCTGCTCTCTATGGGGAATCGGATGAGAGCGGACCGCCTGTCTGCTCTCATCCGATCCCCAGGACGGATGGAAAATAGGGTTTCCATCTGTCCGGATTTCACGGACAGGATCGGATGCGGATGGCAGCGGGTGTCAGCGGACATGTCACCGCTGACATCCGCTGCTCCATAGGGCTGAATGGGGCATCCGATCAGATCCGCCTAAAAAACTGACAGGCGGATCTGATCGGACCGCCCGTGTGAAAGGGCCCTTACAAGGGAAGTTTACATCCACTTTAAGGCCCCGTTCACATCGGGGCAACGCTACTTCGCACTGCGACCTCCAAGGTCGCGGTGCGAGCAGCGCGCCGCGACCTCGGAGCGACCGCCACGGACTTCATAACATTGAAGTCTATGGCGGTCGCCTCCTGGTCGCCCCAAAGAAGCTCCGGACCCTTTTTCTAAGTCGGAGCGACTTGTGTCGCTCCTATTAGAACGGGTCCGCAGCTTCCCTATGGGAGGCGACCTACGGCGACCTGTGAGGCGACCAGGTCGCCTCAGTGTGAACCGAGGCCAAGGCTGTCAGCAGATTGTTCTCTACAAATTCAGACGTGCCAAAAAACAGAGAGCGACTGAGCTTGTGCAGAGCAGGGTTAGACACCATTACTGGATTTTACACAGTATAAACACTTTTTAACCACTTGTCGACCTCCAGCTGCAGTTTTACTACAGAAGGCTGGCTCGGCTGCGTGAAACGACGTAAGGGTACATCGGTTCGCGGGAGTGGTGCTGGAGGGTGAGCGCACGCTGCCGGCGGAACGCTCCGGCCCCCACTAGGCAGCGGGGATGCCAATCCACGGGACTGGCAGCCGCGATTGCCCCCTGCTGAGAGAGAAAGACGGCCAGCTGTTGTAAACATAGCTGACCATTCTTTCTGAAATGATCACAGAGCGATCTGTATAGGATCACAGGTCTCTATGATCATTTCACAAGTCCCTCCCCCACAGTTAGTAAACACTCCCCTAGGCTCACAATTAACCCTTTGATCACCTCTAGGTTAACCCCTTTCCTGCCAGTGTCATGATTACAGTAACAGTGCATATTTTTAGCACTGATAGTAATGTCACTGGTACCCCCGGAAGTGTCAAAAATGTCAGTCAAGGGTCCGATCTGTCCGCCGCAAGGTCACAGTCCCGCTAAAAATCGCAGAACGCCGCCACTAGTAAAGAAAAAAAAAAATTACATAAACCTTTCCCCTTGTTTGTAGACACGATAACTTTTGCGCAAACCAATTAAAATACGCCTATTGCGATTTTTTTTTTTTTTTAATTAAAAATATGTAGCAGAATACAAATTGGCCTAAAAGGATGAAAGATTTTAATTTTAAAATTTTTGGGGGTAATGTTATATATAGCAGAATGTGAAAAATATTGTTTTGCTCTTTTTTTGTTTATAGCGCATAAAAGGACATCGATTTTATCTCGGTACAGTGTCGCACAACTGCTCAATTTCCCGTTAAAATAACGCAGTGCCGAATCGCAAAAAATGACCTTGTCATTAAGGGGGTAAATCCTTCCGGTCCAGAACTTGGTAATGTTTTACGTTGCTATACCTGCAAAAAATGGGCCAGACTGAAGTCGTCTATCAGGACTTCATTGTGTCACTAAAGTTCTACTTTAATGCAATGGATTAGGGAAACCGTTAAATCAGTGGATTCAGTACCGTTTTAATATTTTGCAAGATTTTTACTTTACATATAGTGTGGTACTCCCTAAAACACAGAAGTAATTGGAATCCCCATCAAAAGAGTGGCACAGAAGGTTAATATCTGTTAGCAACCTGTCTGTGTGCCTTTGGGTGGTTACCATTCATTTCCGGTTCCAAAGACACAACAGGAAGAGCAAACTTTCCCAAAATAAGGGGAAATCCCACACTGGACAGTGTTGAATCCAGTGACAACGGTAAGTTTTTTTTTTCTTTTATCCAAACAATCTTAATTCGAGATATGTTTGGTTGACAATTAAACAGAGAATGACGAACAGGTAATTATCCATATCAGGGTTTAACAATGTAGAAAGGACAAAAATACGTTTCCATAATCAGTGTCTGACAGATAAAGAGTCGTAAATGTTTAGAGACAAGGATCTTACATGGCCAAGCACAAACCGGTAATGCACTACACCTAAGATCAGGTATCCTGGACATTTGTGACCAGCAGGAAATCTGATGGTTACGATGATGGTTATGTAAGAAGTGGGGGTGCCAGATAGCATAGTATCAGTGGTTGATTAAAAAAAGAAAAAAAAATCACACTGTGGCCAATAGGATCCTAATTGTATAATCTGTCCTTGGGGTTGAGGATTCCAACGCCCCACAGGGGGTGAAGGGGGGAAAAAAGAAAAAGAAAAACCAAAGAAAAGGGGGGATGAATGGACGACACAGGACCTCCAGGAGATCCTCCGTTGGTAGGATTCCCCAGCCTCGTCCACCCTGTAAGCTGGAGTGGCTCACGCTGGGTGGGTTACTCTCCATTGAGGAGGAGGAAAGAGCTGTAGACGATGCTAGAAGGGACAGGATGTATAGCGATATAGCCCTTCCTTATGGGAAGGAGTAAAATTTTACAATTTTGACTCAAATTTAGCCCAGTGACAATGGTCACGATAGAATGAATGTCACTAACGGTGGACACAAAAAGCCACAAATAAAAAAAAAAAAAAAAAAAAAAAAAAAAAAACTGACAGAGGCAAAATCTTTTCCCATTTGAAGCAGAGGTTGGAGTTGCCCTTTTTTCCATTGGATAAATATGGCCCTCTGGAAGACATTCCTGTTGGACGGCAACACTGCTTAACAAGGTTTGGATGAGTTATGGGTGTCCAACCTTTTGGCTTCTCTGGGCCACATTGAGTGTAGAGAAATTTTCTCGGGCCGCATATAAAATATATACTATTAGTTAAGGTATATAAGTAATAAAATGCCGCCGCGCCCTTCCTGTGCTGCCGTGCCCCCCAGCACTAATTTAACATAACTAGTGGATGATACCCTCAGAGGCTGTCTCTGTGGCCGTGCCCCCGACTCGACTTCCTTCCTCCCCAGCAAAAAAATAAAAAATTGTCAGGGGGCAGTGGGCCGCATTGCCCGCGGTTCTGGGCCGCATGCGGCCCCCGGGCCACAGGTTGGACATGTCTGGTCTACACCCTTCGTACTTCTAACAAATACTGGTATACCTACCCTTTCTCACAACTTCGGGAAGTCCATCAGGTTGACATTCTTCTTCCTCTGCCAGGGTAATGGGCCCTTTCTTTACCTTCTTGGTGACACACTGGGGTGTTGTAGGTGCGCTCCCTGTGTTATCAGAGTCTCTCCGCCGCTTATTAGTTGCTTTCCCAGATCCTTGTGTGGATCTCCTGCTCTTCCGGGGTCTCCTCTGAGCCCCAAGTAATGGTTTGTCTGGTACAGACGGTGGACAGCTCTCAGGTAATGGTTTGTCTGGTACAGACGGTGGACAGCCCTCAGGTAATGGCTGGTCTGACACAGAGGATGGACCTTCTTGCTCTTCCTTTACTTCCAATCCTTTCAGCCTTGAGTTCAAGAAGTCCACCTGTTTCTTCAGCATGTCATTGCTCTCCTCCAGTTTGTGTGTCTTAATCATCAGATTACAGTATTTCTCAATGCTGTCATCTGCCTCCTGCGTCTTCTCTTCCAAGCACTGCTTCAGTTCCTCGACCTCAGATACCAGGTCATTTGCACTGGTGTTCATTCCTTCTTCTGGAACAGAGGGAGGAAAAAAAAAAGGTTTTATAAAAAACAGTATGAAAACTTGTAGCCAGGTAGCGGTTGGTTGAATATAGTTACAAGGTTTAAAGGTCCCATATGCATTATTTACTTACATTTAGGGGGGCTACAGCACTGATGGCCGTATACTTAAATGTTTATTTAAAGTGGTTCAAAAGCATGACTTTTTTTACCTTCATGCATGCTATGTTTTAAGGTAAGAAAACCTGTGTGCGGCGGGCCCCCAATCCTTACCGGAGCCCCCTCCAATCCAGCAATGTTCACAATAGCCTTGGCTGTAAGGAGACTCTCCCTCCTTGGCAGAGACAGCAGCAGGAGCCCATTGGCTCCCACGGCTATCAATCACAGCCAGCAAGCCAATGAGGAGAGAGTGGGGGGTGGGACCGAGCCATGGCTCTGTGTGTTTTATGGATGCATATAGCAGCGGCTCAGGAGTGAGCACACACATGTGCACCCAGGGCAAGTGGCTTTTTCTGGGGGCACTGCACAAATGGGAGGAGTTAGGAGAGCCGGCGAGGACCCGAAAATAAGAGAATTGGAGCTTCTCGTATAACATGTTTGGTTTTTTTGTTTTATAAAAAAAAGCTTTAAAGAGGAGCTCCTGCCAAAAAATTAAGTCAGCAGGTACAAATACTAATATTAGGACACTTACCTGTCCAGGGATCCCACAATGTCGGCATCCCAGTCGATTTTTCAAAACGGCTCTCGGGTGCTGCTGCCGCCATTCCAAACCAGTGGTGAATTCCAACCCAGCGGCAGGGGAAGGAAGAGGAGGGCCAAACTTTCCCAGAAGTGGGGACGAGTACCTGTCAATAGGGGGGGGGGGGGGGACAAGCGCAGCTGTCCCTTTTGGGTGGAGCTCTGCTTTCATATCACTTTAAAGCTGATCTCCAGCTTTCCCATTAATCTTGCACAGTTGTACAGCCTCCTTTCCTGTACTAAAAATTGCTTAGTCTGATTTAATTGCACACTGTGAGCTTCTCCCAGTGTGCATTAGAAGCTGCAACAAGTCAGAGCCCGCCTCATCTTCTGGCTACAAAACAAAGCATCATTCAGCTCTTTCCTTCCCAGTCTAACTGTCCCTGGCCCCCCTTTCATTCATTGGATTGCAGTTAATCATCCTGGAGGCTCAGTATCACATGTGGATGTTACCTAGGAGGGTCCACATTCACACTAGAGCTGCACGATTAATCGTATGAAAATCGCGATCTCGATTCACCCCCCCTGACGATCTAAACCTGACATATGCTCGATTCTTTGTATAGCTGAGGGAGCAGAGAAAACAGCTGTGGAAAACTCCCAGTAACTATAAACAAAATGATTACATTGTATCTTTCCTCCCGCAAACGCCTATAAGTGCCGGTTCACACTGGGGCGACCTGTGAGGCGACCTGGTCGCCTCACAGGTCGCCGCAGGTCGCCTCCCATAGGGAAGCTGCGGACCCGTTCTAATAGGAGCGACACAAGTCGCTCCGACCTAGAAAAAGGGTCCGGAGCTTCTTTGGGGCGACCAGGAGGCGACCGCCATAGACTTCAATGTTATGAAGTCCGTGGCGGCCGCTCCGAGGTCGCGGCGCGCTGCTCGCACAGCGATCTCGGAGGTCGCCCCTGCAAGTAGCGTCGCGGTAATGTAAACCGGCGCTCAGCATTAAGTCTCCCAGTAACTATAAACAAAATGATTACATTGTATCTTTCCTCCCGCAAACGCCTATCAGCATTAAGTCTCCCAGTAACTATAAACAAAATGATTACATTGTATCTTTTCCTTCCCTCTGCCAGGGAGAAAGGAAGTTTAACCTCTTAAAGACTAGACCTTTTTCTGACACTTGTTGCCTGCAAGTTAAAATCATTTTTTTTTGCTAGAAAAGTACTTAGACCCCCAAACATTTTATATATTTTTTTAGCAGAGACCCTACAGAATAAAATGGTGATTGTTGTAATATTTTATGTCACACTGTATTTGCGCAGCAGTCTTTCAAACGCAATAGACTTTAATGAATAAAAAAAAAAAAACGTAACAGTAAAGTTATCCCAATTTTTTTTTGTTACACAGAATCGTGAGAGAATCGTGATCTATATTCCAAGCTAAAAAATCGTGATTCTCATTTTGGCCAGAATCGTGCAGCTCTAATTCACACACACTCCTCAAGACGGACATGCACCTATCAAGGCCATGTGAAATTTGCACAACTCCTCCCAAGACCAACGCCAGAGCTGATGGCTCTTTGGGGGCACAATACTGAGGCAAGGTGCTGCATTGTTTAATGGAAGCGATGTACCGCACGGCGCCCTGTCAGCCCATCCCACCAGCCATGATCCCTGTCAGCCCATCCCACCAGCCATGATCCCTGTCAGCCCATCCCACCAGCCATGATCCCTGTCAGCCCATCCCACCAGCCATGATCCCTGTCAGCCCATCCCACCAGCCATGATCCCTGTCAGCCCATCCCACCAGCCATGATCCCTGTCAGCCCATCCCACCAGCCATGATCCCTGTCAGCCCATCCCACCAGCCATGATCCCTGTCAGCCCATCCCACCAGCCATGATCCCTGTCAGCCCATCCCACCAGCCATGATCCCTGTCAGCCCATCCCACCAGCCATGATCCCTTTCAGCCCATCCCACCAGCCATAATCTGCCTGCATTGCACAAGGATGAGCAGAGACCCAGTCACAACATCACAGCATCTAAAAATAAGGTATGCTATTAAAACAGAAAGGTTTTATTTCAACGTTTCGTTAGCATGTTGATGAAGGGGGGGGGGGGGGGGCTGGGGGAAGAGGAACCAGGAAAAGCAAAATATGAGCAGATTAACCTTCGACTTAAAAAAGTGCCTTCAAAGGCTATTTTTTTATATATTTTTTTTTAATAGCGGTCAAGGGTTGGAATCCCTGGAAAAAAAAATGTTGCAGTCTGTGTTCCTGCTGGAGACATTCACTCCCTCTATTTGTCCAGGTGACTTGTGCCACCAGAAGTGACAACTGCTTTAGATGAGATATGCATCCTTGGAGAGATCGCCCCCCACTTCCTGTTGTGTCTACAGGAAAGGAAGTGAAGGGAAGTCTCCTGAAAGGGGACACAGATGGCATGGATTTTTTTTTTTTTTATTTCGCATTGGATCAAAAAAAAAAAAAAGCTTTAGTTATACTGCAAGAGAATCTGTAACTTTACATCCCAACCAAGTTATCCTCACCTTTGCCTAACTTCCAAGCCGGTTCTTTGGAGTCCCAAGTGAACACCTGGTGCTTTTAAGGTATGGGGAAAATATAACCTCTTCCCAGGGTGAAGTTGTCAGGCCGTAACAGCCAATCACAAAGCCTGGAAACTTATTTAAAGTAGGGGAAGGCATCGTCCACCCCGGGTAAGTGTTTTGTTCATCCTTTTTCAGGATCAGTACTATTATAATAGGTTAGACCCGTGGAAAGTGATTTACTATTAAAAAGGGGGATTTGTCTAAAGAAGCCAATCAGGACAGCTGCCTTTGGTCTCAGACTTACATTAGACCAATTATCCTATAGACTTAGGATAAAAGTGATAATAAAGTGGGAAAAAAAAAAAAAACGTTACACTTACCTGGCTCCTCCCTCTTGACAAGTGCCCCCACAGGAAGCAGCTTGCTATGGGGGCACTTGTGCAAGCTCGCTCCTCAGCCCCGCTTTCTGTGTCTAATTAGAGTAATCCTTGCCCCCCCCCAGTTCCTTCCTCACTGGCTGTGGTTGATAGCAGTAGGAGCCAATGCTCCTGCCACTGTGTCTGAGCTATTGAGGAGGGAGAGAGCCAGGAGAACTGGATAGAGATCGGGCTCAGGTGAATATGGCGGGGGGGGGGGGCTGGGGGGCATAGCTACACACAGGTTTAATATCTTCATGCATTATACATGAAGGTAAAAAAATCTTCAGCCTTCAGAACTACTTTTAATTGAAGGATTATAATGAAGTTCTGTTATGCATTATTACTAAGTCACATACTTTCTTTCTTGTGTGTTAGGGTTTCTAGGGTCTCCTCTTGTTGTGCGATGTGTTTCTTGAGCTCTTCTTTCTCCTGTTCCAGCTGCTTACAGGAGTTCACCCAACGGTTGAGGGCTTCAGAGGCTGCTTCGTTCTCCTTTGTCATGTCATCAATACGAGCCTAATAAAAATAAATCAATACACCGTTATCGCCAAGAACAGAGGGAACCTGTGAGGACTAACATATGAAAGCTTTCTCTTTCAATCAGGGCTAAGATTGGGAGAAGGTGGTCCAACCCAACACTGTCAGCTAATCAGGTTTTACTGCATTTCACACTGCTGTCAATCTAACTCTGGCAGCTCGCTGACAGGAAGAGAGAACAGAGTCATGACTTCATCGGGGTGGTCACATTCCTCCTTCACTGTCAAATCAAAAGGCTTGGGGAATGGGGGGGGGGGGGGGAACAAGCAAAAACACGCGCACATGCACAAACACGCACGCACGCACACACACGATATGTCTGGTATGCCAGAAGTACACTTACCTTCAGTCCTGCCAGCTGCTCCTGGGTCTTACACAATGAATTGTTCACTTCCATGTTACTGGCTTTCAAGCCATCAATCTCCTGTATCTGAGCAGCGAGAAGTCCTTCCATGGAGGTCAGCTTCTTCTGGTAACTATCTAGGTCTTCCTTATGCTAAATGAAACAAAAGTACAGAAATTGAATAGTTTCGTAAAGTATATTGAAAGCCAAAAGCTAGGTTCTGGATAGAGTAAAGCCATGTACACACGATGAGAATATTGGACGAATGATTTTCTGTTTTTTTGCATGCTAGTCTCATATCGAAAATGAAGAGGTTACTCAACTTACAAAAATTCTCGTAAGACAGAATACAACTTCGGAAATTATGTAATCTGCTGTATTGTATTGTAATGTATTCTGTTGTTTCCGAGCATGCGTGGTCTTGCGATTCCCAAATTTTTTGGGACAAATACTGTACTGATTTAACAACAATCGTACGATCTAGTATCGTACAAGAGAAAAAAGTTGCGTTTGTCCCTTTGGGTAATTTCACATGAATTGTGGTGATCAGCTTACGAAAGCAGTGTACTAATGAGCAGATTACCCTACGCGATTCGAAGATGGTATTTTTTGTCCGATTTTCTGATCATGTGTACTAGGCATAGATAATGGTTAAAAACCAATCTGAGATTTTTATTTTGGGGTCTTTGTCCAGTTGGGGACATTTCCTTATACTTCAGGTCATTAAAATATAACAGAAAGAGAGAGGAGGTTTATCTAAAGTAAAGGAAATCCCCTCTTGGACAGTTGTCACTGCAACAAGTGTCACCAATGGGAGATGTCCCCTCTATTCCCGATCTGGTGACAGCTGAAAGGTTGTGAGGTGGAATCTCCCCAGCAGTGGTACAAATTGCAATAAAAACCCCTAGGCCCCTTTTAGACGGGGTAGACTCGGTCAAGCAGACCCACCCGTTCAGCATGGAATCTGTCTTCTGATCTCCGCTGAGCAGGCGGATGACAGGTCTGTGTCTGCTCCACTATGCAGAGAGGACACAGCCTGCTGTTCTCTATGGGGTGCTCGGATAGAAAAAAACTGTCTGTTTCTATCCGATCCAGCGGGCAGATGGGGAACGTATTCCCCATCCACCTATTTCTAGCGGACAGGATCAGATCAGATGCTGGTGGGTGTCAGCTGACTCATGTCGGCTGACATCTGCCGATCCATAGAAAACAATGGGTGGTCCAATCAGGCTGGTGCGAATGAGGCTTACAGATAATTTCAGAGCTTTTTGCAGAGAAGACTTAAGCCAGCCATACACTGTAGGATTGGACCAATCTCTCCTTGTATTCTGACAGAAGGCATCTGCCACTGTCAGAAAATCTGAATGGTGGCTGCAGCTAATTGGATGCAGCTGCTTTTTTGGTGACAATTTTCCACCCGGCTCCGAGTTTTGAAGGATGCCGGGTGGGAGGTCGGCATCAGGGCTACCTATTAAGAAAACTCATTATTTGCTTCCATATTTTCTTTTCCCTACCAGATGCCATTGTGGTTAATAAAATGCCCTGTAATAAAACCAAAGTCAGAGTAAGGCAAAAAGTTAAACCCTTCCCTGATCACTGCAGCTCTTCCTACCAAAGATGTGGACACCCAGATTCTTTCCTACTGCAGCTGGGAATCCAATAGTAGAAACCCCACTGAGCAAAGTGGCTCTGCCCCCTGCATGGTTAAACACAAACTGGATACCATTGTTTTAACAAGAGTAACAGAGCAGATAACTGCAGGATACGAATTAAAGGCAGATCTCCTTGGAGCAGGGCTTATGCCTATAGGTTTGAGGGACCCGCAGGTGTTAGATGTACTAGCAGATTTAACCACTTTCCACCCAAGGACGTACCCATACTTCCTTGAGTTTCAGTAGTTATACCGGGATGATGCTACAGGCATCATTCCAGGACCATTATTTTCAGCTGGCGATTCTCTACAAGGCCTCTCCCACTTAGCCACTCAATTACTTCTGCAAGTGGTGGAAGAGGGTCCCACCCCCCTCCTGCCACTGACTCTCCTGGGATCTCTGGTCCCATCGCAGAGGCCGGGAGCAACGCGGCCAGCGGCAATGGCTGCCCTGTACAGAGAGAGAGGAGCTGACATCGTTCACCTCTCTCTGTAACCCTGGAAACCAGGAGCAATGAGTATTCGTCACTTACGGTTCCTTCTTTTTGTTTACCTGACCAGCAGCCAGAGAAGCAGGGACCAGTTCAGCTGCATGGGAGCCAGAGGAGAGATTTGGGGTTTAATAGACCCCAAATCTCTCCATAAAGAGGACCTGTCACGACCCATGCTATCACAAAGGATGTTGTTCATCTCTTGTAATAGCAACAAAGTTAGTACAAAAAACATTTTTTTGTATAAAAGAAATAAAAAAATTTAAAGAGCCACCGTCCCACAGTGCTAACGCGCAAATGTGAACACATACATTTGTACACGGTGATCGCACCACATGTGAGGTATTGAACATCAGAGCGAGAGCAATATTTCAAGCACCAGACTTCCTGTGCCACTCTAAACTGCTAACCTGTAAAGGCGTTTAAAGCATCGACTAGAGACGGAAATGGAGAATTTTAAGCACTGTAGTTTGCCGCCATTCCACGGGCAGACACAATTTTAAAGAGTGACATGTTAGGTATCTATTTACTCGGCTTAACATCTTTCACATTATACAAAAAAATTGGGCTAACTTAACGGTTTTGTTTTTTTATTTGTGAATGTTTTTTTCCCAAATAAATTGTGTTTGAAAAACCGATGACATAAAAAACTTACAACACACACCGTTTTATTATATAGGGTCTCTGCTAAAATATATATATATATATATATATATATATATATATATATATATATATATATATATATAATGTGTGGGGGTTCTAAGTAATTTTCTAACAAAATAAAGTAGATTTTTACATGTAGGAGCGAAGTGTCAGAATAGGTTTGGGAAGGAGGTGGTTAAATACACTAAGATACTGAAGCCAAACTCCATTTCCCCTGTCAGCGTTGGTTTGTCTCAACCCTGTAAACTAATACATCTAGAAGAGAGTTTGTTCTTAAAAACAAAAACAGACTGGCCAGCTTACCAGGTAAAAATAAAAGAAACAAAAGCCACGTACCGATTGTCGGCCGTAAAAATTCGGCCGACGACCGATCGGCCGATTGTAGGCTTGTTAGTATGATGCTTCCGACAGCGCATTTTCGGCCGAACAGAATCTGTCCTGCGGGCATTAAAATTTTTGTTGGCCAACACCAGAACGGCCGATTGTTCGCCAGTCAGTACAGATTTCGGCCGACAGACAGCAGATTAGCAAGACTGGGCATGCTCAGAGAAGAAAAAAGACAAGGAAAGTTAACCATCACATGACATCACTTCTGCAGTCGGCTGTTGTTGGCCGACAAAATTCGTGTGCAGTCTTTTGCAGTTTTCAACCGACAGGACAGCACCGGACAAAAGACGGCCGATAGTACGGGGCATGAAAAAGAAAACAAAGGCATCCATCACATCAAAGAATTGGTAAGCTGCAAAATAATAAACGTTTGCTTTTAGGTTTAATACTGTTTTAGTCCCGGTTCACACTTCTGCGATGCGGGAACGCTGCGAATATGCAGCGTGTTCCCGCATCGCATCCCCACCCCTGGCAGTTCACACTGTCATATGCGATACGCAGGGGGTGTCAATTAAAAGTTAACGACACCCCAGTTGAGATCGCATATCGCAGTGCGATCTGCAAGTTCGCACTAGTGTGAACCACCATGCGATCCGATTCTGCTGTGGATAAAAAAAAAAAAAGGGTCATGTGCGTGTTTAGTGCGATTGCGGTGCGAATTCAGCCATACAAACTGTATGGCTGAAATTTGCACCGCACAGAGATCGCATGTAATTTAGGAGCAGTGCGCTCCGAATTACATGCGATCTCTGTGATCGCACTAATGTGAACCGGCACTTAAGCTGGAACTGAGCTTTAACTACTTGCCGACTGCCGCACGACTATTTACGTCGGCAGTCAGCCCCTCACAGGCAGAGCGACGTAGTACTACGTAGCTAGCCTGTGAGGGTCTAGGGAGCGAGCGGGCGGGCACGCGCGCTCCCGGACCCCCCTGCGCGTGACCAGCGGACCCGATGTCCGCCGGTCACTCGGCGATCGTCGGTGCAGAGGGAGAAAGGCAGACGGCTGATGTAAACAAGCCGCCTGTCATTCTCCCCTGTGTAGAAATAGTGATCATACGGTTCTACTATGTAGGACCGTTGATCACTGTTCCTACACCTCAAGCCACAGCCAATCACAGTTAGAATCACGCCCCTAGGGACACACATAACCCCTCCCTCTCAAAAAAGTTAACCCCTTCACTGCCAGTGTAATTTTACAGTAACAGTGCATATGTATAGCACTGATTACTGTAGAAATGTCACTGGTAACCCCAAGAGTGTCAAAAATGTCAGTCAAGGGTCCGATCTGTACGCCGCAATGTCGCAGTCCCACAAAAAAACAATTGCAGATCGCCGCCATTACGCGTTAAAAAAAACTAACAAAAATGACAAAAATCTTTCCCTTTGTTAGTAAACGTGATAACTTTTGCGCAAACCAATCAAAATACGCTTTTTGCGATTTTTTTTTACCAAACATATGTAGCATAAAACAAATTGGCCGAAAATGTTAAAAAATTTTGATTTTTACATTTTTTTTGGGGAATTTCATATAAAAAATGTGAAAAATATTGTTATTTTTGCAAAATTGACGCTCTTTTTTTTGTTTATAGAGCATGATCAAAAAAAATAAATAAATAAAAATCGCACAGGTGATCAAATACCACCAAAAGAAAGCTCTGTTTGTGGGAAAAAAAGGACGTCAAATTCGTTTGGGTACAGCGTCACACGACCGCGCAATTGTCCGTTAAAGTCACGCAGTGCCGAATCACAAAATAGGCCCTGGTCAGGAAGGGGGTAAAATTTTCCGGGGCTTAAGTGGTTAATATTGTGTCTGACGGTCATCCAAGGGCTGCACTGTCAACCCATGCGCCGCCGCCCAAGGTGCTAGCAATGGAATATTTGTCACCAGTATTCTACAATGCTAATCGGTTTGAGGTTTCTTTATTATACAGTTCCAAGCAATAAACCCAAAGTGATCACCTGTCTCGCTGCGTCATCCAGAAGCGATTTTTGGATAGACTCCGTCTGAAGAAGACGCTGTTCATACTCCATTATATCATTCCTGTGTGAGATTGCCTGAGATTCCAGTTCACTCCGCAGACTTGTGATGGTCTCTTTTAGTTCTGCAGTTTTGGATGTAGCTGAATGGAGCTGAGCCTAAACACAGCAAAGAATTCTCAATTGAAAGGCCTGATCATTATACATTTGCAGTTCATTTTCAGCAATGTAACATTAAATAGGAATGCCAGGGAACACAAAATCACTAGCAAATACATAGCACCAAGCTATGTGCACTCAGGGTGCTTTAAAGGCTTCAACTAAGCTGCTTGCAGTTGGACGAAGGCTTTATAAAAGCTTGCTATACACATTGTTCTTATTGAAGTGGCAACCTAAGCGTACGAGGCCTTAGAACAGTTAAGTAAAAGGTATCTAAGTCGCATACACAGAAAACATTCAATTTGCGCCTTCCTAGCAATAGAAGTATGGAATCACTTACGCTATTCTCCTCGTGTAGCCGTCTGATCACTTGGATCTCCTCTTGCAGTGCCTTCTTATCTTGGCAGCTTTGATCTTCAGCAGTTTTGATGTGCAGATCAGCATCATGCAACTTACTTTGCAGGTTGGAACAGTTTTCAGTCAGTTCAGCCACCTGCATTAGAACAGAACGAGAAGTGAGGCATTTGTAAATGGTTAAGGAAATATACATAGGAAGAATCAGGACTGCAGCACATTCAAGCATAAAAGACCAATAAGCCAAGGAGCAAAGCGACGTAACGCAGAATGCCGAGATTTACATTCCGACCCCCAGATACCTTCATTGATCAATCCCTGCTCACTTACAGCCTGGAGAAGAATACATTAAATGTAATGGTTGTGTGTGATAAACTGCTGATGGATAAATAATGCACATACAGAACATAGAATTACATGTTTGATATAACTATCTTGGGAGTACATAAAATGATTGGGATTTTACTAGTAATTCAGAGACTGCTGGGTTATACTGCTACCAGCAGAAAGATTTGGACACTGGGTTAAAAAAAAAAAAAAAAGTGTGGTTCAGCCTTATATAGCCCCAGCAAGCCTCAGTTTTGTGAAAAAGCAGTACCAGGACATGATCATAGACAGAGGAGTTGGACTTGTGTGGGAAGGCTGTAGGTTTAGGAGTGTGTATATGGGAATGTTTGACCATTCTTCCAGAAGCACATTTGTGAGGTCAGGCACTGATATGGACGAGAAGGTCTGGCTCACAGTCTCTGCTCTAATTCAACCTAAAGGTGTTCAATCGGGTTGAAGTCAGGACTCTGTGAAGGCCAGTCAAGTTCCTCGCTCATCCATGTCTTTATGGACCTTGCTTTGTACACTGGTCCAAATCATTTGGTGGAGGGGGGATTATGGTGGAGGGTTCTTGTTCCAGGGTTGGGCTTGGCCCCTCAGTTCCAATGAAGGGAACTCTTAAGGTGTCAGCATACCAAGACATTGTGGACAATTGCATGCTCCTAACTTTGTGGGAACAATTTGGGGATGGCCCCTTCCTGTTCCAACATGACTGCGCACCAATGCACAAAGCAAGGTCCATAAAGACATGGATGAGCGAGTTTGGGGTGGAGGAACTTGACTGGCCTGCAGAGTCTTGACCTCTACCCGATAGAACAACTTTGGGATGAATTAGAGCACAGACTGCGAACAAGGCTATCTCTCCAACATCAGTACTCGACCTCCCAAATGCGCTTTAGGAAGAATGGTCAAACATTCCCATAGACACACTCCCAAACCTTGTGGACAGCCTTCCCAGAAGAGTTGAATCAGTTATAGCTGAAAAGGGTGGGCCAACTCTATAGTGAACCCTAAAGACTGGGATGTCATTAAAGTTCATGCACGTGTAAAAGCAGGTGTCCCAATCCTTTTGACAATAAAGTGTAGCTACTCAGACTATATAGTTGCAGGCACACCATGCGATATTTATCACAGTAAACTAGACTTTTGGAAATAAAGTGCTGCACTGATACAATAGTAAAATAATAAATATAGTCCTTATATGAAAACTTCCAAGCAAAAAAAAGTCCCACTCCTATTAAACATATGAAAGTGTGGTGAATCAAAGCCGTCACCTCTTGAAGAAAGCCACCAGCAAGAGAAATCGCATGTATGCTTACCATAAAATCGGGGACCTTCTAGTAAAAGAATAGTCAAACAAGCGGATTTACATGTGGTCCTCCAAACTTTCTACACACGTTGTCGGTGCTTAAAGAACTCTGCACTATTCCAAACCACCAATTATGGGCATAAAGGAAATAAATGAACCATATAGCGTAAAACCCTTTAAAAATAATTTATTAGATTCTAAAATAACACTCGCATTGTTTAAAATCAATTCCGCGATCAAACAGTGTTCCCAGCTGGCAAAGATGGTGTTTTACTGTCACTTCTAGTTGGCCCGATGGTGGCTGAGCGACATGCTTGAATTATCCGGAAGTGAAGGTAAAACACCATCTTTGTAAAATATATAGGGTGCGCTGATACCAGTAAAGCTGCTACCTGAACTGTACCTAGTGTGAATATAATGTTGAAAAAATAGGTGCGCTAAACAAATTGTAACTCAAGTGACTCAACACAGTGAGGTATGTGCAATCAACAAATAATCGCATGAAATAAAGTGAAAGTGGATCAAATCATATAGTCCATGTAGATGGTTAACCACTTGCCGACTGCGCACAGTATATTTACTGCGGCAGTCGGCCCCGGCCAGGCAGAGTGACGTAGGTCTACGTCGCTACTTCCTGCCGGTCCTGTGCGCGCTCCCGCGCGTGCCCGCCGACACCGATGGCTCGATTGGGTTCAGAACCGATCAGTCATCAGGTCCAGGCCAATGATTTTTGGCCTGGACCTGTTGATCGGTCCTGCCCAATCAGATCATCCTCTAAGCCTGTGAAATGTAAACACAGGCTTAGAGGAGATGTGCCCTCCCCCCACAACGGTCTTTTTGGATCCAGCGTGAGAGGAGAGCACATCTTACTGTGAGTACTGCACCAAGCACACCCACACACAGGTAGATAGGCACATTTCACCCCCGATCGCCCCCCCGATTAACCCCTACAGCACCTGACACAACACACACTATATACAGCATATAGCAGTTACCTATATACCTGTATAAGTGTGATTTGTGAACAGGTGTAGCACTTGCGACCCCCCCTTTTCCACTTGAATTACCCCCCACCCCCCCCTAATAAAGATTTGAGCCCCTGATCTCCCCTGACCCCCCCCTGATCACCACTAGTTAACCCCTACACCCTCTGTCACATCAGCACTAATACAAACGCAATATACGGTGTTATTGTATATTTGTATTAGTGTCATTGTGATCAGAATTAGCGCAGGCGACTAAGTTTCTGTCCCAAGAAGGTTTAGGGTCCCCGCCACCCGCCCAATAAAGATTTAAGCCCCTGACCCCCCCCTGATCACCCCTACACCCCCTGCCATAACACACACCGTATACAGTATATAGCATTTTGCTATATACCCGTATAAGTGTGATTTGTGGTCAGGTCTAGCGCTTGCGACCCCCCTTTTTCCACTTGAATTACCCGCCACCCCCCCTAATAAAGATTTAAGCCCCTGATCCCCCCTGATCCCCTCCTGATCACCGCTAGTTAACCCCTACACCCTCTGTCACATCAGCACTAATACAAACGTAATATACAGTGTTTTTGTATTTTTGTATTAGTGTCATTGTGATCAGAATTAGCGCAGGCGACTAAGTTTCTGTCCCAAGAAGGTTTAGGGTCCCCGCCACCCGCCCAATAAAGATTTAAGCCCCTGACCCCCCCCTGATCACCCCTACACCCCCTGCCATAACACACACCGTATACAGTATATAGCATTTTGCTATATACCCGTATAAGTGTGATTTGTGGTCAGGTCTAGCGCTTGCGACCCCCCTTTTTCCACTTGAATTACCCGCCACCCCCCCTAATAAAGATTTAAGCCCCTGATCCCCCCTGATCCCCTCCTGATCACCGCTAGTTAACCCCTACACCCTCTGTCACATCAGCACTAATACAAACGTAATATACAGTGTTTTTGTATTTTTGTATTAGTGTCATTGTGATCAGAATTAGCGCAGGCGACTAAGTTTCTGTCCCAAGGAGGTTTAGGGTCCCCGCCACCCGCCCAATAAAGATTTAATCCCCTGATCCCCCCCTGATCACCCCTACACCCCCTGCCACAACACACTGTATACAGTATATAGCATTTTCTATATACCCGTATAAGTGTGACTTGTGACCAGGTTTAGCGCTTGCCACCGTTCCTTTTATCCTTAGGATACCCGCCAGCCCCTTCCAATAAAGATTTAAACCCCTGATCCCCCCCTGATCACATCCCGTTAACCCCTACACCCTCTGTCACATTAGCACTAATACACACATAATATACTGTTTTTACTGTATTTTGTATTAGTGTCATTGTGACTTGAGGTTGCGCTAGCTAGCTAGTTTCTTTCCCAAAGGAGGTTTAGGGTCCCCGCCACCCCCCCCCCCAGATCCCCAGCGCATAGTTTAGAAGTAACCCCTTGATTACCACACACGCACGCACGCACGCACATACACTTCCATTTCTAGTATAGTGTTTGAACAGATCAATATCTGATCTGATCAGAACTATACTAGCGCCCCCATAGTTTAGGGTTCCCAAAACGCGGTGTTTGCACGATCAGCACTGATTCCGGCCAGCACCTGCGTTTAACCCTTTCACCCAGGCAAGTGTAGTAATCAATAGATTACTGTCACTTGCAAAAAAACACAAGACACAAAACCGCTGTGTTAGCAGAGTCAGGCCTGATCCCTGCTAGCATTAGCAGTTTTTTTGGTAGCGCTTGAAATAATCTTCGACAACCAGGTGCTTTTATTACCTGTGAGTCGCATCACTGTACGAGTAAATTTAGTTACCAAAATGACCAAACGTTCGTACAGAGATGAAGAGCTTATCAGTTTTATGCTGACCGAGTCATCTGATAGCGAAGGGGAAGCTACAATGACCGAATTAGTGTCAGTATATGAACCTGATGACAGCAGCGGCTCCCTGACAGATAGCTCCGACGACAGATGGGTCCCTGTTAGACCCAGGCGTACCCGACCCCATTCTGAAGTTGTTGAGATGCAGGAATCGCAGGGTGCTCGTATGGAGCAGAGTGTGGTTACTAGTGCCGCTCATTTTTCTGGCGACCTGGCAAGCGCCAGCGGCCTAGTACAACCTGGACCTAGTACAACCAGCACTGCAGTAAGACCTGGTGACGTGGCGAGTCCCCTAAGTGCAGTTGAAGCTGGTGCGGTGGCTAGCACAAGTAGTGGCCCGCAGCCACCACGTATTCGTAGACAGGCCCGTAGAGCCCATAGTGCCCTCCCTGATGCGCTGGCATATCCTAATTGGCAACCCACCGATACTACAGCGCCAGTACTTCCCCCATTCACCGCCCAACCTGGAATCCACGTGGAGACAGCTGGTTTTACGCCCCTAAACTTTTATGAGCTGTTCTTCACGGAAGATCTTTACAGATCGATTGTGGATCAATCAAATTTATATGCACAACAGTTCATCGCCGCCAACCCAAATTCACACCTTGCCAGACAATTCGGCTGGAAACCTATAACGGTTTCCGAATTTAAGATCTTTCTGGGCCTTTCCCTCCACATGGGCATAACTAAACAGAGTGAATTGCGGCTATATTGGTCCACTAGCCCAGTTCACCATATGCGCATGTACTCTGCCTCCATGTCCAGGGGGAGATACGAGCAAATTCTGCGATTCATGCATTTCAGCGACAATGAAATCTGTCGTCCTCGGGGAGACCCTGAATACGATCGGCTCCACAAAATTCGGCCCCTCATAGACCACTTCAATCAGCGGTTTGCAGCCTTGTTTACCCCCGAACAAGTTGTCTGCGTTGACGAGTCCCTGATTAAATTTACTGGCCGCCTTGCTATGAAACAGTACCTCCCCAGCAAGCGTGCCAAGTACGGGGTCAAACTGTATAAATTGTGTGACAGGGCCACAGGCTATACAGTTAGTTTCCGGGTCTATGAGGGAAAAGATAGCTGTGTGGAGCCCCCCAACTGCCCAGACTACATAGGGAGCAGCGGTAAGATCGTTTGGGACTTGGTGTCACCCTTATCCGGAAAGGGGTACCATTTGTACGTGGACAACTTTTATACAAGCGTGCCACTATTTAGTCACCTTCTCGATTTACAAAATGGCGCATGTGGCACCGTGCGACCTAATCGCCGGGGCTTCCCCCAACGGCTTGTAAATTCCCGTCTTAGTCGGGGGGCGAGAGCCTGCTTGAAAACGGACAAATTGCTTGCGGTGAAGTGGAAGGATACATGGGATGTTTATGTTCTGTCCTCCCTTCACGCAGACATGACGATCCAAATCACTACGGCAACTGGCGTTGTGGAGAAACCCCTCTGTGTCCACGAATATAACCTTAACATGGGAGGGGTGGACCTTAACGACCAGCTTTTGGCGCCGTATTTAGTTGCCCGTAAAGCCAGACGCTGGTACAAAAAAGTGTCTGTTTACCTTTACCAATTGGCTATGCTGAACGCCTTTGTCCTATACAGGGCGTCAGGACGAACTGGATCTTTCCGGGAATTCCAGGAAGAGATCATCCTTGCCTACATGTACCCAGGAGGCATGCCTGCCCAACTTCCCCTTCCAGATGCAGTGAGCCGGCTGCATGAGAGGCATTTTCCTTATGTCCTCCCGAGTACCCCTACCCAAAGATACCCCCAAAAAAGAGGTCGTGTCTGTAGCAGGCGCGGATTTAGGCGTGACACCCGTTATTATTGTCCCAAATGTCCTGACCAACCTGGTCTCTGCATCGGGGAATGTTTCGAGCGCTACCATACACTAGTGGAGTATTAGCGTAGGGTACAGCACGACACAGTGTAGGGCACACAAACACAGGGTCTCGAAAGATGTTGGATGTCCATCGACATTTTGAGAGACCCAAGCTGGAAGAGAAGATCGCAGAAGATCGCAGTCCCAAATCAAGAAACAGTTAGAAAAATAAAAGGAGGGGGCGTGGCCAGCGCGGGACCGTGATGGACGTCTGATCCCTCGCTCCGGCTCCAGCATCCGCAATCCAGCGACATCTACCCAGCTACGTTAGGCATCCACCCTCGATCTTCACACCGCTGCATCCCGGGAACGCTCCTGCACCGATCGACATGACGGGGAAGCGAAAGGGAGTGAAGGGGCCGCAGAAACTTACAGCCTTCTTCCCCCTGCCATCCCGGAGCGGTCGACAAGATGGCGCCGGCGGCTCGGGCCTTGCCGCTCCGGCGGGGCAGCGGGTACATTACTCCGATCTGCCGGACGAACAGCAGTCCGGTGACATACAGCGACCAGGTACTGTGTCCCCCTGCACCCCTGAACCCTCTAGCCCGCAATGCTCCAGCCCGGCCAAATCCAAGATTAGACTTGACTCCCAGGCCCAGGCCTCGCTGCTAGGCCGCACTGCACCCTCTCTGCTTTCTATGCAATTAGGGGCATCTCCAATAGCAGACTTCCCCACAGTGGGAAAGCCGATCCTGGACACTGCTTTAAAGGACATGATGTTCACTTTTCACACGTCCCTGCAATCTGATATCATGGCTTTGGCAAATAGATTTACAGCAGAGGTCCACTCCCTAGGAGAAAGAGTGCACAATGTTGAATCATCTATGTCTGACATGGTGGCCACAGTAAATGAACTTGTAGATGCCCACGAGGAAAACTTATCGGAACGCCAGTGGGTTAAAGCTAAAATAGCTGATCTGGAGGATCGCTCCAGAAGAAACAATTTAAAGATCCGGGGCATCCCTGAATCAGTGACACCGACTGAGCTACACAAATTTGCCCTGGCAGTTTTCACAGCCCTCCTGCCTGAAGCGTCCCCTTTGGATCTAACCATAGATCGCATTCACAGGGTTCCAAAACCTCCCTTTCTGCCTCAACATATTCCTCGTGATACCTTACTGCGTGTACACTTTTATCACATCAAAGAAGCTCTCCTACAGAAATCAAGGGTGTTGGGCCACCTCCCTGAACCGTACGCCAATGTACAAATTTTTGCGGACCTATCCAAGCACACCTTAGATATGCGACGGCAGCTGTCCACGATTACAAAGGCTCTTCGGAACCATAATCTCCCATATAAATGGAAGCATCCCTCAAAAATTGTGGTAGAGAAAAATGGCTCCTCATTCAGCATCACAACTCTGGAGAGAGGTATCTCATTACTGCAATCTTGGGGCATTATCCCAGAACCTGCTCCTCCGGCTGGAGCAAGGAAATCCCCAAGTCGCATTCCCCAGCAATGGCACACAGTGCAACAGGGCGGCGCCCACGACGATTGAAGTTCTAAACGAGCACTATGCCAACTGCATCACCTGTTACGTTATGCTTTTTTGTGGATGCAGGCTTCATAGGCGGAATGCCTGGAGCCCCTTAGCCCGATTGGCTAATAACTGTTTACCCTCCTTGGGAGATGGCTACGTTGCCGCGAATCTCCATCCTCTTTACTTGCCCCAGCAGTTTGGTCATGTTTATCTTCTGCATTTTTCTTTTTTTGCTGTTTTCGTTTTTGTTTTGTCCTCTCCCTCTATGCAGGTTCTTACCCGTCTGCCAAGATGAAAGGTTTTCACCATACACCGCAAGGTACCAACTCATCAAGACTGCTCATGTTAAGCAGAGTCTCCAGGAAATCTACTACAGCTGTCATCTCCAAACAGTATCCGGAGCACATGGCTGCCATCTACTCTTGCTTAGTCACATCCGAACAGTGAGTAGCTACACCACATGCGGCCTTTTAGTTTCCAATGACAGTTAAGATCCTGTCACTGAACGCTAACGGTCTGAATCACCCGGCCAAGCGAGCCTCACTTTGGCGTACTGCTCTCAAACATCATGCGCGAATAGTATGTGTTCAGGAAACGCACTTTTTGGACTCCCACGCACCCACTTGCCATCACAGGGATTACCCCTTGATATACACAGCCTCTTGTCCCAGAAAAAGGAAAGGAGTACTGATAGCCGTCCACAGAACTCTGGACTTTACACTGTGCTCCTCCAAAGCTGATCCCAATGGTCGCTACCTTATACTGAATTGCACCATAGACGGCATGCCCATAACCATAGCCTCAGTGTATGCCCCTAACGTTCATCAGTTGAGATTTTTGAAGCGTACACTCTGCACCATCAGGAAAGTCCAAAAAGGCCCCCTACTCCTATGCGGAGACTACAATTTACCCCCGGACAGATCTTTGGACTCTTCAACTACCTCTAATAGGCTCCAGCCATCACTACAGGGCTTTATGAACAAAAATGACTTGTATGACATATGGAGGTGCCACCACCCCACTGATAGGATGTATTCGCATCATTCTGCGGTCCACAATTCATATGCTCGTATTGATATTATATTGTCTGATAAAGCGATCCTCCAGAGGTCCGTAGACTCCGAGATAGCCCCGATAACCTGGTCTGATCATGCCCCTGTAAGCGTCACATTTGCGGTATCCCCTAAGGCCCGCTCGGATAAACCCTGGCGAGCGCGAGCAGAAATGCTCAAGCACCCGGCAAATGCTGCTATCCTCAAACAAGAAGTAACAGAGTTTTTCCAGAACAATGCGGGGTCGGTATCGGGGTCTGCGGTCCTCTGGAATGCCCACAAGGCTTTTAGTAGAGGGGTGTTAATACAATTGCAACATAAAACGAACAAGCAGCGTTCCAAGGCTATAGATGAGCTGACGAGAGAAATTGCGTCAGTGGATGCCCAAAACCAATCAGCTCCCTCCACGGCCTTTAAGCAGAAATTAACTGTACTAAGGCAAGAACTTAGATCGCACCTTCTTGATTCGTATGAGCGTAACCTCCAAAAATCAAAAGCTAAGCTTTACGCCACGAGTAACAAAGCAGGTAGAATGCTAGCCGCCAGGCTGAAAGGCCAGAGGGTACAACATAAAATACACTCTATTAAACACCCTGCCACAGGTAATAGGGTACATGACCCCAAAGAAATAGCAGACGCCTTCAGTAGCTACTACCAGTCACTGTAAAATCTCCAAGAGACGCAAACGTCCTCTCCAACCCCGGAGCTTATTAATGGTTTCCTAGACTCCATCGCGCTTCCCTCACTGAGCCCACAACAGACAGAATTACTGAATCAACCATTCACAGTTGAAGAGGTGATGTCTGCCATTTCCTCATTGCCATCGGGGAAATCTCCTGGCCCGGATGGCATGATCAATGAATATTACCTTCAACTAAAAGACGTAATTGCACCACACCTTTGCTCGGTTTTCAACGAAGCGGCGTCCTCGTCCTTGTTTCCCTCCGAAATGCTTAAGGCAACCATAATCACTCTGCCAAAACCAGGCAAGGAACCCGACACGCCACAAAACTTTCAGCCGATTTCGTTACTGAATACGGACGTGAAAATCTATGCCAAGACAGTAGCCACTAGACTCATGAAATATATTCCCCTACTCATTCATAGGGACCAGGCAGGCTTTACCAAGGGTAGGCAATCAGCGGACGCAACCAGACGTCTTATCAATATCATTCATGCGGCTCGCACTGACAGAACGCCTTCTCTGCTCCTCTCTTTGGACGCAGAGAAGGCGTTTGATAGAGTGCATTGGGGATATCTGCGTGAGGTCCTCAGGCGCTTTGGCATTGTGGGCAGAATGCACTCTGCAATAATGGCTTTATATGCCGGCCCTTCAGCACAGGTGTTAGTGGACGGCACTCTCTCGTCTCCGTTTGTGATTACGAATGGGACGAGGCAGGGCTGCCCATTGTCCCCTCTAGTCTTTATAGTCTTTAATATGGCAATAGAACCCCTAGCTCAGAAAATTAGGACTGATCCTAACATTACCGGAATCGACGTGAATTCAATGGAGCATCGAATTAGCCTATTCGCGGACGATGTTATTCTCATGGTCTCGAATCCCGCAACGTCGCTACCACGTATCAGACAAATCTTGACCGATTTCGGGTCTATATCCCTTTATAAAGTCAACGACGCCAAATCCTGCATCCTAGATCTGGGGGTCGATGGCACTACGAGAAAAATAAAAGGATCCAAAAACTGTTGTTGTGTCAGTAATTTTATATGTCCTTCTACTCCTTCCTACTGTACTTTTTTTAATGTCCTTAGTTTGTTTTTTCATTCTTTTGTGACCTGTTTCTCTTGCAGGTACTCGTCGGCTACCACGCATTGATTTTATATATTCTGACACAAACAGCGTTTGCGCTCAGCATATATGGATACCTTTGCTGATAGCAGCTGTGGTGATTTTCTGATTTCAGCACTGCAGTTAAAATCCTATTTTGGTATACGTGGATAGTGTCGTGTATACCCATTAAATTCAGTGGGTGGTTGTTTGGGCGGTTAATGATGAGTAATACTACGCATTATTCCTGTGCTGATTTCTGATAGGTTCTCTTTTTTTCCGTTCAGCCCACAGGCTGCATGAAAAAAAAAAAAACCTATATGCCAAACAAGGACCAGCAATGTACTGGTACGTTGCTGGACTTTGAGTGGTTATACCAGGATGATGCCTGCAGATTTAGGCATCATCTTGTTATCGTTTTTTACAGCCAGCGGTCGGCTTACATGTAAAAGCAATCCTAGCAGGTAATTGGCCGCTAGACTGCTTTTACATGCAGTGGGAGGGGCCTCCCCCCCCCCACCGCCGCCTTCCGCAGCCTTCCGTGGTTTTTCTCGGGCTCTCCTGTCCCACCGGTTAACCCGAGAGTGCAGCCGGTGGTTCAATTGTCTAACCATAGAGCTAATTGGAGATGAGAATGGCTCCAATCATCTCTATGGCCTAAGATGCCGGAGGCTACGAGCATTTCATGACTTCTGTTTCGCCAGAAATAAGCAGGGCCATTGGGAAATTGGGAAAGTATTTTATCACACCAATTTTGGTGTGGTCAGATGCGTTAAGGTCAGAGGAGAGATCTAGAGTCTAAAAGACCCCAATTTTTTTTAAAAAGAGTACCTGTCACCACAGATTGCTATCATGGGGGATATTTAAATTCACTGTGATAACAATAAAAATGATTTAAAAAAAAAAAAAAATGAAAGGAAAGGTGTCAAAATAACATAAAAAAGCAAAAGAAAAAAAAAAAAAAAATTGAGCCCCCCCCCTTTCCCCCGGTGCTTGCGCGCAATGGCGCACGCAAGCGGTGGTCTAGTGTCATATGTAAACCGCAATTGCAGCATGCATGTGAGGTATCGCCGCGATCGCCAGATCGAGTGCAGTAATTCTTGCAGTAGACCTCCTCTGTAAGTCTAACGTGGTAACCTGTAGAGACTTTTAAAGGTTTTTAAAAATGTACGTATGTTTTTGCCGCTGCGCAGGCATGCGCAATTTTTAAAGCATGTCATGTTAGGTGTCTATGAACTCGGCATAAGATCATCTTTTAAATTTTACCAAAAAAATTGGAATTATATAGTGTATTTGTGCAATAAATTAAAAAAAAATGTATTGTTTTCGCAAAAATTGCGTTTGGAAAATCTGTGCGCAAATACCGTGTGACAAAAAAATTTGCAACATCCACCATTTTATTCTATAGGGCCTCTGCTTTAAAAAAATATATAATGTTTGGGGGTTCAAAGTAATTTTCTAGTAAAAAAAAAATATTTTTTCATGTAAACAAAAAGGCACAGAAAAGGCTTGATTTTCAAGTGGTTAGAAGAGTGGGTGATGTGTGGCTAAGATTGAGCATAAAATGCCGGGACAGTTCAAACACCCCCCAAATGACCCCTTTTTGAAAAGTAGACACCCAAAGCTTTTTTCTGAGAGGCATGGTGAGTCCATGGAGTATTTTATATTTTGCCACAAGTTTCGGGAAAATTATTATTATTTTTTTTGTTGTTGTTTTTTCACAGAAAGTTGTCACTAAATGATATATTGCTCATGCATGCCATGGGAATATGTGAAATGACACCCCAAAATACATTCTTTTGCTTCTCCTGAGTACAGGGATACCCCATGTGTGAGACTTTTTGGGAGCCTAGCTGTGTACGCGACCCCGACAACCAGTCCACATCTTCAGGTTTTCTAATGGCGTAAATTGCTGATTTTACCCCTGACTACCTGTCAGAGTTTCAGAGGCCCTGAAATTTCAAGATAGCACAAAACCCCCCCAAATGACCCCATTTTGCAAAGTAGACACTCCAAGCTACTGGCTGAGAAGCATGGTGAGTCCATGGAATAGTTTATATTTTGCCACAAGTTTCGGGGAAAAAAATTTTTTTTATTTTTTTATTTTTTTTTACACAAAGTTGTCAGTAAATGATATATTGCTCACACATGCCATGGGTTTATGTGAAATGACACCCCAAAATACATTCTGCTGCTTCTCCTGAGTACAATGATACCCCATGTGTGAGACTTTTTGCCAGTCTAGCCGCGTACAGGACCCGGAAAACCAATGCGCACCTTTTGGCTTTCCAAGGGCGTAAATTGTTGATCTCACTCCTATCACACTTTTGAAGTCCATAAAAAGCCAAGATGGCACAAAACCCCCCCAAATTACCCCATTTTGCAAAGTAGACACTCCAATCTATTTGCTGAGAGGCATGGTGAGTATTTTGCAGCTCTAATTTTTTTTGGAAAATGAAGAAAAAACAGGAAAATGCATTTTTTTTCCTCTTTTTTCAATTTCCAAAGCTTTGTGACAAAAAGTGAGATCTGCAAAATACTCAACATGCCTCTCTGCAAATAGCTCAGGTTGTCTACTTTCCGAAAAGGGGTCATTTGGGGGGGGGGGGTTGTGCTGTCTTGGCATTTCATGGCCTCCAAAACTGTGATAGGTAGTCAGGAGTGAAATCAACAATTTACGCCCTTGGAAAGCCTGAAAGTGGAGGTTGGTTTTCGGGGTCCTGTACTCGGCTAGACGGCAAAAAAGTCTCACACATGGGGTATCCCTGTACTCAGGAGAAGCAGCAGAATGTATTTTGGGGTGTCATTTCACATATACCCATGGCATGTGTGAGCAATATATCATTTACTGACAACTTTGTGTAAAAAAAACAAAAAAAAAAATAATAATATATTTCCCGGAACTTGTGGCAAAATATAAAATATTCCATGGACTCACCATGCCTCTCAGCAAATAGCTTGGGGTGTCTACTTTCCAAAATGGGGTCATTTGGGGTGGTTTTGTGCTATCTTGGAATTTTAGGGCCTCCGAAACTGTGATAGGTAGTCAGGAGTGAAATCAACAATTTACGCCCTTGGAAAGCCTGAAAGTGGAGGTTGGTTTTCGGGGTCCTGTACTCGGCTAGACTGCAAAAAAGTCTCACACATGGGGTATCCCTGTACTCAGGAGAAGCAGCAGAATGTATTTTGGGGTGTTAGTTCACATATACCCATGGCATGTGTGAGCAATATATAATTTACTGACAACTTTGTGTAAAAAAAAAAATATATATATATATATATATATATATATATATATATATATATATATATATATATATATATATATATATATATATATATATTTCCCGGAACTTGTGGCAAAATATAAAATATTCCATGGACTCACCATGCCTCTCAGCAAATAGCTTGGGGTGTCTACTTTCCAAAATGGGGTCATTTGGGGGGGTTTTGTGCTATCTTGGAATTTTAGGGCCTGCGAAACTGTGACAGGTAGTGCAGAGATGACATGAACAATTTACGCCATTAGAAAACCTGAGAGTGTTGATTGGCTTTTGCGGTCCTGTACACAGCTAGGCTCCCAAAAAGTCTCACACATGGGGCAGCCCCATACTCAGGAGAAGCAGCAGAATGTATTTTGGGGTGTCATTCCACATATACCCATGTCATGTGTGAGAAATTTATCTTTTAGTGACAACGTTGTGTAAAAAAAAAAAATTAAAAAAAAAAATTGTAATTTTCACAAAACTTGTGGCAAAATATAAAATATTCCATGGACTCACCATGCCTCTCAGCAAACAGCTTGGGGTGTCTACTTTCCAAAATGGGGTCATTTGGGGGGGTTTTGTGGTATCTTGACATTTCAGGGCCTCCTAAACCGTTAGAGGTAGTGAGAAAATGCAATGAAAAATGTACGCCCTTTGAAATTCTGATGGTGGTGATTTGTTTTTGGGGACCCCTACACAGCTAGGCTCCCAAAAAGTCCCACATATGTGGTATCCCTGTACTCAGGAGAAGCAGCAGAATATATTTTGGGGTGTAATTACACATATACCCATGGCATGTGTGAGCAATATATCATTTCAATGACAACTTTGTGTAAAAAAAAAAAAAAAAAAAAAAAATTTTTTTTTAGTCATTTTTCAAACACCTGTGACAAAAAAATGAAATATTCAATGAGCTCAACATGCCTGTCAGGACATTCCTTAGGATGTCTACTTTCCAAAAAGTGGTAGTTTGGGGGGGTTTTGTACTGCCCCGCCATTTTAGCACTTCATGAAATGAGATTGGCAGTCAGAAATTAAAGCTGCGTAAATTTCACTATTTACACCATAGTTTGTAGACGCTATAACTTTTGCGCAAACCAATAAAAATACGCTCATTGATTTTTTTTTTGTCAAAGACATGTAGCTAAATATATTTTGGCAAAAAAAAATGACATAAATTGAGTATATTGGATATTTTTTAAAAGACAAAGTTGAAAATGTCATTTTTTTGCAAACTTTTCGCTCTTTTTTTATTAATATCGCAAAAAATAAAAAGCGCAGAGGCGATCAAATACCACCAAAAGAAAGCTCTGTTTGTGAGAAAAAAAAGGACGTAAATTTCGTTTAGGTACAGCATTGCATGACCGAGCAATTATCAGTTAAAGTCACGAAGTGCCAAGTTGAAAAAAGGGGTCTGGTCTTTAAGCTGCAAAATCCTCCGGTGGGAAAGTGGTTAAAGAAACCAAAAAAGTCCAATGGGTGTAAAAGTGATTGGAAAAAAGCAAATAAGTGGTTAAAAAAACAATAATTGTCCACAAAGTCCAAAAGTTCTGTGATCTTCAACCTGTGACTCAAATTACTAAAAATAGCGTGTCGGAAATCCACTCCTAGTGTTGTTAAAGGTGATAAGTGAAGTGACTCCCACCACCACCAGGCTTTCCTCCTTACCAGATATAATTGAATAAGGTGCAAATATTATCCCAATATAGCCAGTTGAAGGAGGAAATCTTCCACTGCAATGCCACCCTGTGTTATTGACACATATTGGCCTCTTACCAGAAGGTACAAGAAAATGCGCTGGAAAGATACTCCTGGATGGATATTCCCTCAGCTGGCTGGATATCAATGACCAACTCCACAAACATGAGAGTCCGCTTCTTCTCTCACAAGAGGAGTGATTCTGCACCACCACTCTTTTGATCCAGGCACCATTCCATGAACTGCAAATCAAGAGTGGGTGATTGGGGAAACCTAGCTGCTGGGTATTGATTCTGGAAATTTCAGATGACGAGGAAGTTTCCCCAATCACCCACTCTTGATTTGCAGTTCATGGAATGGTGCCTGGATCAAAAGAGTGGTGGTGCAGAATCACTCATCTTGTGAGAGAAGAAGCGGACTCTCATGTTTGTGGAGTTGGTCATTGATATCCAGCCAGCTGAGGGAATATCCATCCAGGAGTATCTTTCCAGCGCATTTTCTTCTACCTGCTGGTAAGAGGCCAATATGTGTCAATAACACAGGGTGGCATTGCAGTGGAAGATTTCCTCCTTCAACTGGCTATATTGGGATAATATTTGCACCTTATTCAATTATATCTGGTAAGGAGGAAAGCCTGGTGGTGGTGGGAGTCACTTCACTTATCACCTTTAACAACACTAGGAGTGGATTTCCGACACGCTATTTTTAGTAATTTGAGTCACAGGTTGAAGATCACAGAACCTTTGGACTTTGTGGACAATTATTGGTTTTTTAACCACTTATTTGCTTTTTTCCAATCACTTTTACACCCATTGGACTTTTTTGGTTTCTTTAACCATCTACATGGACTATATGATTTGATCCACTTTCACTTTATTTCATGCGGTTATTTGTTGATTGCACATACCTCACTGTGTTGAGTCACTTGAGTTACAATTTGTTTAGCGCACCTATTTTTTCAACATTAAAACACCATCTTTGCCAGCTGGGAATATTGTTTGATCGCAGAATTGATTTTAAACAATGTGAGTGTTATTTTAGGGCCTAATAGATTCGTTTTGAAGGGTTTTACACTATACGGTTTATTTCCATTATGCCCGTAATTAATGGTTTGGAATGGTCTGGAGTTCTTTAACCAATTCAATACTGGGCACTTTCACCCCCTTCCTGCTATTTTTCAGCTTTCAGCGCGGTCGCACTTTAAATGACAATTGCGTGGTCAAGCAGCGCTGTACCCAGCAGCTTGAGCTGTTTCTAGAATGAAAGAAAAAGGGGCATTTTATATGCCCCCCTTTTTCTCATGGGATAAGTGGCAGGTCAAATTATTTCCAGTCAGATTTAGGCGGGTAAATAGTATATAGAATTTACCTCAGGGAGGGAGATTCCTCTCCCTGAGGTATTGGGATTAAGGGTGGAGTTTAGGCAGTCTGTCAGGTGATAGGTCAGTTAGCTAGGAATGTGGGAAGGTATCTCAGAAATTTCTAGAACATTCCAGTAGGTTATATAAGGAGCTTACATTACCTGAGGGGCTCATTCACCTCAGAGCACTTCAAGATTGGAGTTTCCCAACCCCCCCCCCCCCTCCCCTTATGTCCCGGCTGTTTGTTATGTGGAAGGTCACTCTTGCAACTATGCAAGGGGGGACTAGTATGTTTATTAACGTAGGGAGTTGTCTTTTGAAAAAAAGAATTGCTTTAGTTATTGATGCAGCCTGAGCTGTAATGGCTGGGTTGTCTGGAGTTTTAATAAAATATTTTAATTCGTTATTTGTTGATTTTAACCAGTAATAAACGGCCACGGCCAATTTTAAGCCAAGTTTTCTGGGTCATTGTCTTTTTTATAACTAGAAGTATTTATATAAGTTTATACTAAATTTAAGAGGGTATATCAAGATCCTGACTACTGTCCCATAAGACTCAAATATTCTAAGTGATTATTTGGTTCCAACATTGCCTTCTGAAGGTTCAGGACCTAGCCAACCCTGTAAAATGTCTGAACAACTCAAATTACATTTTTGACAAAAGCTTGAACAGTTCTCTTAACATGGGGTTATCCATGCCCCCCATATGGAATTCCCTGGGCGTACAGCAAGGCTAGCACACACATGAACACCTTTGGTGAAGGCTCGAAGTGCAGAAGATAGGCCGAATGACAGGGCCACAAACTGGAAGTGCAGAGGACCCACAGTAAGGTGAAGGAAGATGGGGACATGAAAGTATGCATCCTTGTTGTCTACAGAAAGTTTCCCTGATGGATGGTGGTTATGGAAGACCTAGAGAATTCCATATAGGATTTCTGGGCCTGAATGAAGACATTTAGGGCCTTCTAATATGAAATGGGCAAAAGGCACCCTTTTTGGTTTTGAGAACTGAGGACAGGCTGAATTAGAACCCCTGGAACTGCACTGCCAGGGAGAACGGAACTTATGTGACACAGAGGGTTCACTAACTGCAATAAAAGATCTAAAAGGAGCAGTACTAAAAGCACAGTATCCTTAAAATATTGTTTAAAGAATACACACATGTATTAAATTGTATTATTGCATCTGCCTGATTTCAGATTTAAGGCAAAACATTTTTAGAGAGCAAGTTTGTAAAATGCACCGTGAATAGGAATTAGTTCAATGGTTACTTTCAAAATGCACATCAATGAAACACCAAAACAAAAATCATACCTTTTCTAGAAGTGTTCTTTTGTCAGCATTCACGGATTCCAACTGTGTTCCCAAATTATCACAGGATAGTTTGAGGTCTGAGAGGATAGCTTGAAGGGAGTCATTCTCTGATGACATGGTCTGCAACTTGTTTTCCAATTCTTCCAACCTTGACAGCAAATTCATCTTTTCAAGTTTCAGATTTTCCATCATCTGTTCAAATCGAGAGCATTCTGTGGAGTATTTTAATTCCCGATCTTCTGAATCTTTAAGTTGGGTCTCAAGAGCGGTGAGGCGCTGTGTCTTTTCAGCTATTTGGAGCTTACATTCTTCGACTTCCAGTGAGAGTCGATCTACATATTCCTTGAGGTCATTGCTGGTCACCTGAGCTTCTTCCAACTGTTGTACTAACTGAGCTTTCTCTTGTTCCATCATATGTTTGATTTCAGCATGTTCTGCTAGGGCTGCTTCACATTTCTGGTCAGAAAGGGCTTTTTGCTTACACAGGTCATTTAATTGAGTTTGAAACATCTCAAGTTCCTTCTCAGAACTTCCTCTGTATTGAGTATGCTCAGCTTCTATCTTTTCTAGAAGAGCGCTTTTCTCAGAATTTGCAGATTCCAACTGTGTAACCAAATTCTCACAGGATAGTTTGAGGTCAGAGATGATAGCTTTAAGGGATTCATTCTCTGCCAACATAGTCTGTAACTTGTTTTCAAATTCTTCCAACCTTGACAGCAAATTCATCTTTTCACTTTTCAGATTTTCCATTAGCTGTTGAAATTGAGAGCATTCTGTGGAGTATTTTGATTCCTGATCTTCTGAATCTTTAAGTTGGGTCTCAAGAGCAATGAGACGCTGTGTCTTTTCAGCTATTTGGAGCTTACATTCTTCGACTTCCAGTGAGAGTCGATCTACAGATTCCTTGTGGTCATTGCTGGTCACCTGAGCTTCTTCCAACTGTTGTACTAACTGAGCTTTCTCTTGTTCCATCATATGTTTGATTTCAGCATGTTCAGCTAGGGCTGCTTCACATTTCTGGTCAGAAAGGGCTTTTTGCTTACACAGGTCATTCATTTGAGTTTGAAGAATCTCGAGTTCCTTCTGAGAACTTTCTCTGAGTTGAGTATGCTCAGCTTCTCTCTTTTCTAGAAGAGCGCTTTTCTCCGAATTTGAAGATTCCAACTGTGTAACCAAATTCTCACAGGATAGTTTGAGGTCAGAGATGATAGCTTGAAGAGATTCATTTTCTGCTGTCACAGTCTGTAACTTGCTTTCAAATTCTTCCAATTTTGACAGCAAATTCATCTTTTCATCTCTCAGATTTCCTGTCACCTGTTCAAATCTAGAGCATTCTACAGAATATTTGGATTCCCATTCTTCAGAATCTTTAAGTTGGGTCTCAAGAGTGATAAGACACTGGGTCTTTTCAGCTATTTGGAACTTACATTCTTCTACTTCCAGAGAGAGTCTATCTACAGATTCCTTGAGGTCATTGCTGGTCACCTGAGCTTCTTCCAACTGTTGTACTAACTGAGCTTTCTCTTGTTCCATCATATCTTTGGATTCAGCATGTTCTGCTAGGGCTGCTTCACATTTCTGGTCAGAAAGGGCTTTTTGCTTACACAGATCGTTCATTTGAGTTTGAAGAATCTCGAGTTCCTTCTGAGAACTTTCTCTGAGTTGAGTATGCTCAGCTTCTATCTTTTCTAGAAGAGCGCTTTTCTCAGAATTTGAAGATTCCAACTGTGTAACCAAATTCTCACAGGATAGTTTGAGGTCAGAGATGATAACTTGAAGAGATTCATTTTCTGCTGTCACAGTCTGTAACTTGCCTTCAAATTCTTCCAATTGTGACAGCAAATTCATCTTTTCAGTTCTCAGATTTTCTGTCACCTGTTCAAATTGAGAGCATGCTGAAGAATATTTAGATTCCCATTCTTCAGAATCTTTAAGTTGGCTCTCAAGAGCTGTTAGATGTTGTGTCTTCTCAGCTAGTTGGAGCTTACATTCTTCTACTTCCACTGAGAGTTTATCTACAGATTCTTTAAGATCACTGCTAGCCACCTTGGCTTCTTCCAACTGTTGTACCAACTGCGTTCTCTCTTGTTCCATCGTAACTCTGATTTCAGAATGCTCAACTATGATTGCTTCAAACCTCTGGTCAGATTGGGCTTTCTGCTTACATGTGTCATTCATTTGAGTTTGAAGCATCTCAAGTTCCTTCTCAGAACTTTCTTTGAATCTAGTATGCTCTGTTTCTCTTTTTTCCAGAGTCTCTGTAAGAGTAAGAATGGCAGTTTCTAATTCAATTACTTTTGTCTGGCTATTCTGAAGCTCATTTTCCAGATCCAGAATTGTTTTCCTTAATGTATTCAACTCTTTCTCCAGGGCTTCTTTTTGGGATTGTAAGCTTTCTGTCTCCTCCTTCGCAGTTTCTGTCTGAAGGATAGCGCTTTCCAAATTTTCCTCGGCCATGACCAACTCCCGCTCCAAAGACTCGATCTTATCATTGAGACTGTCAAATTTCCTCTCACTATCTTTTAGCTTCTCAAAGGTCTGACGTTTTTTCTTTTCATCTGACTCAATTTTAACTTTAAGCTTCTCAATTCCTGTCCGCATAAGAGCCACTTCTTCCTGAGCAGAGTTCAACTTGGTGGTCATTTCATGTTTCTCTGCCTGGCAGCGTTCCAGTAAGCGAGAGAGTTCACCCTTTCCTTCATTAGAGGAACTCAGCCGAGCCTCCAATTCTTGCCTTTCATGGAACAGGAGCCGTTTCTCCTCTTGTACCCGCTGCACCTGACTTTGCAGCTCTTGAATTTGCAAATTCTCATTTTCTCGTAAGAGAGCCATGTTGTCTCTTTCTGTCGTTAACTCTACAGTGGTCAAATTTGCCACCTCGATCTTCCCTTTCAAAGATCGTATATCAGCTTCCAAAATCTTTATAAGCTCTTTGGTGCTTTCCTTGTTGGATTCAAACTCTGTTTCTCTTTCCTTCAGTTTTTTGTTCATTTGTTCAATTTCTTCCTTTTCTTCCACTAAGTTTTCCAGCTCTTGAGTTAACTGATTTTTCTCTGCCTGGAGTGCTTTGAGAACTTCTTCCAAACCATTGAAAGATCTTAAATGGCTTTCACTTTCTTCTTTCAAACGCTGATATTTAGACTGAAGGGAATCCAGATCTGCTTCTAGAGACAATGCATGATTCTCGATATTTGTTTTTTCCGACTTAGTTCTTTTTATTTCATTTTCTACCTGAAGATAGCTTTCTTTCCATTCCTCATTTGACAGCTCTAAACGGTCTCTTATTTCTGAGAACTCTGAAATCTTTGTCTTGAGCAGTTCCATCCCTGTCAAATTTTCATGAAGAGCTTTTTCAAGGTCAGCAATTCTGTTCAATGACTGCAGTTTTTCGGTGGAAATCAAGTCAATTTTTTCCAATAATTGAGATCTTTCATTTTCTAGTTCCTTTGATTTTTGTTCTAGTTCATGGTTTTGACCCTCCTTAATGCTAAGTTCAGTCTTGTGTATCTCAATTTGCAAAGAGAGCTCTTTTATTTCCATTATCAAATGTTGATTATTCTTCTCTTTTTCCTTAATAAGTTGAAGAAGATTCTCTCTTTCATTTGAAGACTCCGGAGTCTCTACCCGCGAACACTCAGAAGCTCCTCTGACTTTTGGCTTATCTGCTGTGCTAGTTTTTCTTTTCTTCCTCTGCCTAGACGACCTTCTGTTTCCTTTGTTTTCATTCTCTTCCTCTTTGCTAGTATCCTCTGTGCTTCCTTCAGAATTACTTTTGGGTTTTTCCTTGCCTTGCTTTGGAGTTTCACTTTTTCTGGATTCATGGTTGCCAAGCGAAAGTCTTCCAATGGGCAAAACAGTGCAGAGGCTTTGATTGGTGGCATCAAGTCTTGAAGTTATCTAATTAGGGAAGCAAAAAGTACAATAAATCAAGTCACCCAAATAAAGCACTACTGGTTTTGTTTAACCTACTCTCACACCTATTTTTTAAAAAGTATAATTTCTAGGCATAGTTGCACTCTTTAACCACTTCTCGACGACCCGCCACCTTTTTACTGCAGCAGGGTGGCTCTCCTGCGCAAACCGATGTAGGTCTACGTCGGTCGCAGGAAGCTAGGGGGCGAGTGCGCGCCAGCGGCGGGGCGCTCCCGCCCCCACTTGGCAGCAGGAAAGCCGATGCACGGGTCAGGCAGCTCCGATTGCCGTCTGACACCCGCGATCGCTCCCCGCTGACAAGAGGACGGTCGGCTGTTGTAAACACAGCCGACCGTTCTTCTCCCTGAAATGATCACAGAGCTCATGTGATCCTTCTATATAGGATCACATGTCTCTATGGTCATTTCATAAGCCAAGCCCCCCACAGTTAGAATCACTCCCCTAGGCTCGCATTTAACCCATCACCCATAGGTTTAACCCCTTCCCTGCCAGTGTCATTATTACAGTAACAGTGCATATTTTAGCACTGATTACTGTAGTAATGTCACTGGTACCCCCAAAAGTGTCAAAAATGTCAGTTAGGGGTCCGATCTGTCCGCAATGTCGCAGTCCCGCAAAAAAAAAAAAAAATTCGCAGATCGCCGCCATTACTAGTAAAAAAATAAATAAAAATGACATAAATCTTTCCCATAGTTAGTAGACGCGATAACTTTTGCGCAAACCAATCAAAATACGCTTATTGCGATTTTTTTAACCAAAAATAAGTAGTAGAAAACAAATTGGCCTAAAATGTTAAAAAATTTAGATTTTTAAATTTTTTTTTTTAGATTGTCATGTAGCAGAATGTGAAAAATATTTTTTTTTTTTTTCAAAATTGTCGCTCTTTTTTTGTTTATAGCGCAAAAAATAAAAATTGCACAGGTGATCAAATACCACCAAAAGGAAACTCTATTTGTGGGAAAAAAAGGACATCAATTTTATTTGGGTACAGCGTCGCATGACCGCGCAATTGTCCGTTAAAGTTACGCAGTGCCGAATCGCAAAATAGGGCCTGGTCATTAAGGGGGCAACTCCTTCCGGTCTTAAAGTGGTAGTAAAGGCTTTTTTTATATTTATACCTACAGGTAAGCCTATAATAAGGCTTACCAGTAGGTACAAGTAAATATCTCCTAAATGTGCAACATTTAAGAGATATGCACTTTAGCAGTGCCAGTGATGTCACTGGCGCATGTGCACAGCCCTCTCATTGGATGGCGTGCTATCCATAGAGAGTTGTGCCCTGGAAGGAAGACTGGAAACTATCAGCATGCCACCAGGGGGCTTAGTTTTCAGGTAAGTTTCACATAATGTGCTAGCAATTTTTTTTTTTTTTTTTGCGGTTTACTACCGCTTTAAAGGGCTAGTTAAAGTGTAATCCCACCAAAAAAATATTTTATTTATGGGGGGAATGCTGGTGAGTGGAATCTCCAGTAAGTTTATTATATCTCTTAAGGACTTTAGAACTCCCTGCACAAGTTAGAGTCTGTCCCACCAGACTGTGAAAAAGGGGTGTTAGTCTCCTGCAGCTAGACCTCAGAGCTAACTGCATATGCTGTATTATAAAAAAAAGTCTAGCCTTTGGAACCATTTAAGCTTTCCCAAAGAATTATTTTATATCGATGCATTCCCTGCATGAAGTTAAAAAAAAACGCTGCACTAGTTGTATAACTACAGGTCATTTTGGACTACAGGTGGATACTTTTTCTAGGGGTTCTATTTTCTTTACGGTTGTTCCTCCCTTTCTGCTCTAACTGGAAGTATTTTCGAACTGCTTTTCTACTGGGAAGCCTTTTACGCTATGCCGAGGCTAGCTTTGTACACTTCTAAACCTTCTTTTCATTTAGGATAACCCTTTGTGTCGTTTTCTGATGTTCAGATGGACCTGCTACTGTGTATCAGTCTGTCATGTTTTCTCTTAGTCTAAGTTTTTTGCCAGCAAATTTGTATTTTGTATAAAACTTTAAAATCCAATCAAACTTTTTGTGAAATAAAATAGCTTACACGCATACTTACATCTTCACTATCAAACAATAGAGAACGGGCACTTAAGTCGAGGACCTGGAGTTCAAGCTTTGCAGCCTCTAAATCTTGTGACAACTGGTCACTGCGAGCCTTCTCTTCTAACAACTTTGCTTCCATTTCCGATGCTTGATCCTTTAATTTCTCTTGCCATACTGAAATGTCATCTAAATGCTGTTTGCGTAGGTTATCTAGCTCCACCTGATAAACTGTAAGCAAGTCTTTGACACTACACGCGTCTTCGTTGGTTAAGCGAGAAAATAAAACGTGTTGCTCCTCAGGGGATTGCTGGAGAATCAAGTCAACAAGCTGACCAGAAATAGATTTTCTGTCTCTCTTCGTTTCTCCACCAGTCTCATCGCTGTTGACTTTAACTGATGGAGAAATAAAAGGAGACAGGGAAGTGGTGTGCTGGGCCTGCAGTTGGTTCAGCTCCAAGAGTTGAGTCAATGACTTGGTAATATCATCTGTGCTTGCCAAAGTCAGCTGGTCCAGATTTATCAACAAGGTCTCATTCTCTTCGTGGTGCTGTGGTATCAGCGATAAAGGACGTGTCTCTTCATCAAGTATTTTACTATCATCAAAAAATGGATCACACATTTCAAACATAGTTTGATTTCCATCCATACTGATCCTCTTTTTCTCGTTCCAACCTTTGGAGCTCAGTAAGGTTTCTTGCTCGGTGCTTGGGTGGATAAGGCCCCCAACATCTTTGATTGGTGAGTTTTGGATACTGGCAGACTTGTTGATATCTTTTACAATTATGGATTTAGTCTCAGACTCCGTTTTTGGAGATTCCAACTGAGCCTGAAGTTTCTTTAAAGACATTTCTTTGTCCTTCAAAGAGACTCTTAACTCTTCCATGATTTTATTAAGTAAAAGTTCATTGTTTCGGAGGCTTCCAACCAGTGCTGTCAGTTCCTCATTAGCTCTAAGCAGACGGTTGTTCTCCTTTTGAATCCTGCCCAACTTTTCTTTGAATTCCTCCAGCTCCATTTTCAAACAATTCTTTACATCTTTGTCACCGTCTGTTACGGATTCTTCCTCCATGCTGTCAGCACAATCCCGTTTTACATTTTGGCCAGTCATCGGGCCCAAGTCAACATTCACTTTCTGTAACTGTGTCTTCTCATTACTCAGCTTAATGCTGAGTTCTTTCATTTGTTTGTTGTCTGCAGTTAGCATCTCAATTTCTTTTTTATTTGAACTAATTAACACAGTTAACGACTCTCTCTCTACAGACCAAGACTCCGACAGCTGCTTCAGCTCCTGTAGTTGATCAGAAAGTTCTTTGTTACTTTGATTAGCAGACTCCAATTCTGAATTAGCAACTCTCAGTTTTTCAGACGACGTGTAAATTTCTTCCTCCTTTTCCCTGATGGCAGAAACAACAGAATCAACATAAGTTTGTTTGGAGGATATGTTCTCTTGTAAGCTTTCAACCTGGCATTGAGATTCAGAGACAAATCTCTCATGCATTTCTTTTACTTGTAACATTTCATTCTGAACATCCATTTTGCTTTTCAGAAGTTCATCATGTTGACTCTGTATTTCAGCACATAGTTTCTTCTGGTTCTGTAATTCGCTCTCCAAGTAGGACACTTGGCTCGAACTGTCTGCTGATTCTCGAAGTTTAACTTCAGCCTCCAGTTCATATATCCGCTTTACCAGACAGTCTATATCATTTTGGTATTTCTGCCCTTCGGATTCGAGTTGCTGTTGAATTTTTGAACATGTAACTTGTTGGGCCTCCAGATCAGCGGTTTTCAGGTTAATAAGCTCTTGCAGATTTTTGACCTGTGTGTGCAGACTTTGCTTGTCATTTTCTAGAGCATTTACTTGGTCCGTATGACTCTTGATCAAAGATTCCAATTCTTTCACTCTTGCCAACATTTCTTCTCTTTCTATGGAGGATCGAGAAGCAACATTTTCATGTTCATTCTTCCATCTAGAAAGGGAAGTATTTGTACTGATTAAATCTTGGCATTCTTTTTCTTTACAATCAAGCTGCTTCTTCAAAGTCAGCGACTCCTCGGCCTTCTTAGTTAAGGCGTTCTTGGTCTCGTCAATGTCGTTCTCCCTTTTCTTTAGCATGTCTTGTGAGATATCTCTTTCTCTTTCCAGATTAGCCAGGGTCACTTTCAGATTTTGTAAGCTTTCACATTTTGAATCTTGACTTTGTAGTTTCTGTAGGGTGCATTTCAGCTCAGCTTCCAAGTTGCTATTTTTGTCTGCAGAACAAGAAACCGATCTTTTAAATATTTCATAAACAAAGAATATTCAAGTTGTGCCGCATGTTAAAACCCAACTCAGAATAAAACTGTTTTTTCCCAAGTCACCTTTTACCCCATATAAAATTTTAAACACATTGTGGAATCGGTACACAAACTCAGTATCGTAAGCCTTCAGCTGTGGTCAATCACATTTAGGAGGTTTGTAGCTCATACATGGGGGGGGGGGTTGTTCAGTGGCGGCTGGTGCTCCATGGGCTGGCTCCAGTCCACACACCATAGCCCCCCCCCCGGACCACACCAGCTCCAGCCCGCATACCATACACCCCCACCCCCCGGACCACACCAGCTCCAGCCCGCATACCATACCCCCTGGACCACACCAGCTCCAGCCCGCATACCATACCCCAGCTCCAGCCCGCATACCATACCCCCACCCCCCCCGGACCACACCAGCTCCAGCCCGCATACCATACCCCCCCCCACCAGCTCCAGCCCGCATACCATACCCCCCCCCGGACCACACCAGCTCCAGCCCGCATACCATACCCCCCGGACACCAGCTCCAGCCCGCATACCATACCCCAGCTCCAGCCCGCATACCATACCCCAGCTCCAGCCCGCATACCATACCCCCCCCACGAGCTCCAGCCCACATACCATACCCCCCCGGACCACACCAGCTCCAGCCCGCATACCATACCCCCCCGGACCACACCAGCTCCAGCCCACATACCATACCCCAGCTCCAGCCCGCATACCATACCCCCCCCCCGGACCACACCAGCTCCAGCCCGCATACCATACTCCCCCCCACACCAGCCCGCATACCATACCCCCCCCCCCCGGACCACACCAGCTCAAGCCCGCATACCATACCCCCCCCCTCGGACCACACCAGCTCCAGCCCGCATACCATACCCCCCCCCCCTCGGACCACACCAGCTCCAGCCCGCATACCATACCCCCCCCCCCCAGACCACACCAGCTCCAGCCCGCATACCATACCCCCCCTCCCCCAGGTCGCTGGCTTACTCCCCCCTGAACTGACATGTGGAGGGCAGGCAGTCTCCTCCGGGGGGGGGGTCACACCATACCCGTCCCCCCGCCCTGGACCACACTAGCTCCAGCCCGCATGCCATACACCCCCCCCCCCGGACCACACCAGCTCCAGCCCGCACACCATAATACCCCCCCCCCTCAGGTTACTGGCTCACTCCCCCTGGACTGACATGTGGAGGGCAGGCAGCGGTGGTGGCAGCTACCCCCTCAGTCTTCTTCGTGGGTCGGGCTTCCCGTGTCTCCTCCCCCCTCCTCCTCGGCCAATAGCATGGCACATGGAGAGTCCGTGTGACAATAGCGAATATTCATTCGCTATTGTCACACAACTGACTTGAGCCCACCCTTTTTTTGAAGCCTATTAGAGCATCTGGCTTTAATCACGTGCTTCAAAAAAAAAAAAAAAACCCATTGGAATCCATGCGTCCAGCGCCCTGCATGTAGATTAGGGGGCCGGATGCATGGATGGGGGGACGGCGCCCCTGCTCCTCCAATGGACAGGCCGCCTCTGGGTTTGTTCACACACACAAAATCTGAAGTTACAACAATTTTTCATCTTGTCTCCCTTTCCCTGATTGAGTTTCTATAACCACTTGCAGACTTCCCCACCCACAATGCAGTGCAGACGGAAAGGCAAAGCAACATACTGGTACATCGCCTCCTGCTTCTGGGTTTAAAGCGTGTGCTTGCTATTTAGTAAAATCAGCACACATTAACACTTGTTAAGCACACAGTTAACCCTTTGATCAACCTAGATATTAACCCTTTCCTAGCCAGTGTCATCAGTACAGTAAAAGTGTATAGGATTATCACTGATCACTGAATTCGTATCACTGGTGATGTGTAATTTAGTCAGTTTCCCCCCACAGAATCGGTGTCAAATTGCTTGCCGTACTATCACAGTCCCATTAGGAGTCACTGATCCCCAACCATTAGTAGTATATTTAAAAAAAAAAAAAAAAAAAAACTATCTTACAAAAGTGAGTACACCCCTCACATTTTTGTAAATATTTTATTGTACCTTTTCCTTATTGTACCAGATAGATGATGGGTCTGTTGCTGGTCCTTCACAGTTTAAATCACATGCTGGAGATGGGGAGGTGACCTACAGTATCTCACAAAAGTGAGTACACCCCTCACACAAAAAAAAAAAAAAAACAATTTGGACGGTGCTGTTGCCGAAAATAGGCTCTGATTTGGCATGTGATTTGACATGTCAAATCTGCCCGATGTGAACGGGGGCTTAATGTTCCATAAACGACACCCTGAAACAGATTGCAAAATGCAGTGAGCTTGACAGAATCGCATTGCATGGGTGTTCACACCCATGCGATGCAATTTTGATGTGGGGGAAAAAAGGGCCCATATCTGCACCAAAATGTTGTAGGACCCTTTTTTCCCCGCACCTATCTTATCGCATGGGTGTGAACACCCATGAGATGCAATTCTGGCAAGCATTGTCTGGCAAGCATTGCATTGTGGGAAAGTGAGAGTTACTAAAATAGCAGAAAGGTGATTTTTAGCTAAATAAAAAAAAAAAAAAAAACGCTCAAAAATGCTGATGCAAAAAAGCTGAAAAACTCACTACAAAGCTACTGGC
The DNA here is from genome assembly GCF_965119305.1 of Pelophylax lessonae. Classification (NCBI taxonomy): domain Eukaryota; kingdom Metazoa; phylum Chordata; class Amphibia; order Anura; family Ranidae; genus Pelophylax; species Pelophylax lessonae. The sequence continues at coordinate 620,508,154 of NC_138770.1, forward strand.
GTTTTTATAATATCCAGTGTGCATGAGGGCTAATGATCACCAGGACAGACAGACAAGGGGGTGGCAGCTGGTGATGCTGAACTATAAGACCAGAGAAAATCAGGTCTCAAAAACAAAAAGTAAACCAAATCAGCTGGGCACGATAATTCCGTGGAATTTAGAGAGTTACTTTTCCTAAAAATATGCTTTAGACCCTGGTCACACCTAAGCATTTTTCAGCTCGTAAAACTCTCATCTCTGAAGTCTCAAAACGCCCACTAAGCAAAATCCCATTCATTTCAATGGCCCCTGTTCACATATGAGCATTTTGTCGCCTGAAGCAAAACGCCTTTTTTGGCAGATTACAGGCGTTTTTTGTTAGATATCAATGCCTGCCTCCAAACACCGGCAAAAAACGCCTGAAAAAACACCCAAAATTGATACGCTCAGGTGTGAATGGAGCCTTATTGTGCATACTTAGCTCAGTAAAAAACAACTTATAGCAAGTGCCTGGTTTAGTCCAATTTCTGTGTTACCCTTTTGTTAAAATATTAAAAAACAAAATATGCCAGACACTTTTAGCACGTTGTGGTTGCAGGACAATGCCGCCGCCGCCGCCCCGAAGGTGAGGCATTTACCTGTCAGTTTATCCACCATCTGCTGGTTTTGCCTTATAGTTTTGTTTGCTGCATTCATTTCCTCCTCCATTTTCATAGCTTCCTTAGTCTTCTGATCCAGTTGGCTTCGAATTGCATTTTGCTGAGACTTGGCTTCCTAAGGACACAAATAAAATGATCGGAATTATTTACAGGTCATGATGGTTCAGTTTTAAAGAGTCTTAATGGCTCCATTAAAGAAACTGCCCAAATCACCTTCAAAGAAACACAGTTATTAAAGAGGCTGCAAACCCTTCCAACTGTATACACACGGAAGTGACTGTCCTCGGGTGATACACAGAAATGAAACAAATCCTTTTACATAAGTTGTACCTGTATCTGAATAATCTCTTCAGAGCCTTTCAAAGTCCACAGATCAAAGGCTATTTCTCAGCAACAGAAGGGCAGGGGGCAGGTATTAGACATCACACACTGCACAGCAAAGAGCTGAGTGTAATCTTAGACATGAGTGGAGGGCAGGGGAGGACTGGGCCAGGGGGGCAATTGCCTCCTGGGCCGCTCTGATGCCCCGTAAAAAGACTGCACCGCTTTTACCATAGACATGCCTAAAGGATTCCTGGTGAAGAGAAGTAAAAAGTCCCTGCCGCTGACCTACTGAGTGCGGGATGAAGACAAGGACAGAGTGTAGGCCTCCCGCCCTCCAGCATGGTTGGTGTAAACTGTGTCTGAGCAGAAGCGGATTCCATGCCCCACTGGAGACTCTTCCTCTGGCCAGCCCCAACCGAGCTGTCCCAGCTCCCCCCAACCGCCCCCGGCTGGCCAGGTTGAGAACCCGGATTCGGCCAGTGGGTAGAAAGTACCTGGAGCGAAGCTTCAGCCTGGAATGGGGGTCAGAAGGAGGCCGGGAAAAGGGAGAGTGGGAGGGGCTGTGTCGCTGCACCATGGGCCTCTAGACTGTACTTGCCCCCTGAACGAAAGTTGCCAGTTGGCCCCACTCATGGAGGGAGGGGACTCTACACAATCTCATAGGGAAACACGCACAGCTGAGGCTCGTAATTAACTTCTATCTGCTGGAGGCGGGGCAGGGTCATCTCTCAGGATTCTGTGGTTTAGACATAACCAATCAGAAGTGATTCATGCAGCTAGACTCTCACGCAGGAGTGTCAAACTGGCGGCCCTCCAGCTGTTGCAGAACTACAAATCCCATCATGCCTCTGCCTATGGGAGTCAGATTTGTAACTGCAAAGCGTCATGGGAAGACAGAGAAGACAGAAATCACACTAGCCGCTTTAGACTGAGGCTACTACACATTAGAGAGGGATGTGCTTTGTTGTTTTTTTTTTCAGAGGTTTACAACCACTTTGGTTGCAGTAAAAAGATGTCCTCAGAAGATGCCAATCTCTGAACTCCCAAACTGTTGTATGCAGCACTTTGGAAGTACTACTGCCAAATGTTTTGTGGTAACTATACTGCAGCATGAACAGTATTAATGGCAACAGATTGTAGTTCATGCTTCTGCTAAAGTAATAAATGGATGTATTTCTTTAAAAAAATGGATGCCACCGAAAAGAGGCATGTGTCAAAGTAAGGAAATGGGTAAGCCAAAAACTTCATGGTGTAAATACAGAAGGATCCAGTGGGACATTATTCTGCTCATTGTGTGTACCTTGAAAAATGACAGCAGACAAGGAATTATTTTTTCTGCATCTGCGGTCACAATTTGAAAACAGTGCGTCCGTGCATGGCTCCGCCCACACAGCCACGCCATTCATTCACAGTTCTGTTAATGAACTACAACTACTGTCTGCCATTGAGGCAGACAGCTTGTCCTGTTCTAAGAACTGCGAGGGCGCAGATGAGCACTCTTGTAGTTCATGGATTCGTCCTGCTATTTAGTAACAGTCTGCCTGTATGTGAGGTATAGGCAGACAGCTATACTGAGAGTTTACAGGAGCCTGACATTACACCCAGGATCTCCAACGCTCTACAGCACACGTGTCAAACACAAGGCCCGGAGGCCGAATCTGGCCCGCCAGGCCATTTCATGTGGCCCTCGCACCTATCCTGCAGCTACAGCACCCCCCTCATCTCTGTCCCTACCATGTTATAGCAGTAGGCAGCAGAGAGGATGACAAAACTCCTCCGCCAGGTCTTGTGCTGCTTATATCCAATCCCCCACACCATCTCAACAGTCAGTAACAGAGGACACGACAGAACTCATCCTAGAGATCCTGCGCCTCTCTGTGGTATGCTCCAGTCTCCGCCTCCCCTGGTCTCAGCATTCAACAGACTCTGGCGGCTGACTCCAGCCTTCCTCTGGTCCTCCTCCAGACCCTGCATTCTCTGTTTCACTGCTCTGCCCCTAGCTTCTTCCTGGCAACAGCACATGGTAAAGTGGGTGCACTGTGATGCAAGTGAATGTGGGGGACCCATGATTTCTGATGGTGGGGGGGAGCTCTTGACATCTGATTTTAGGGGGGGAATTGGGGTGCTCTGGACATCTAGCTTTACAGATGCAACCGGCCCTTTCAGGGCAACCCTAATGCTGATGCGGCCCGCGATGAAATCGAGTTGGACACCCCTACAGGCTCTTTAGGAGAAAAATTATATTAAATGCATTTTTTTTTTTTTTTTTTTACCTGCTGTGCATTTATTTTTATTTTTTTCAAGAAGTTAACAAATCCTTTAAAGACCTTATTTTCCTGGAATGTGCGCAGAGCAAGTCAAAGTCAAAGAGAAAAGCCGATGGCATTTTTATGCTTTCAAGAATCCTTTAATATTTATATTTTGTGTCTTTTCAGACATTCTAAAGGGAGATCACACCACCCACTGTTTACCAGAAGAAAAATCACAGCTTCGCCATCCCTTAATCCCCCTCAACAACTGTGGCACAGTTTGTACATCACTGCCGGAAAGGCACAGCATGTTCAGTGTCATTTAACAGGACACAAGTAGACTGTACAAGGAAACCTGCAAGATATTTAAAAGACCGATTCCACCTCTTGCAATATGTTACTCGTATAGATTGTGTAATCTTTAACAAGTTGCTAGGAACCACATCACCCCCCCCCCCTCCATGACTGACAGCATGAGGGGGGATCAGCTGCTGTAGCAGATGGCCTGGTAGTTCCACCACACTCATCGTCCATAGACTCTTCCTCCAGCTCTCCATCTAAAGGCTCTGTACAAGTAGGGTGCTGGAGAAGAGTCTGCAAGAAACTAGCATTGCACCTGTGATTCACTGATTGCCGGTTTAACGCCTTCCAGACTACTGTGCAAAAAAAAAAAAAAAATGAACATTTTTTTTCTGCAAAAAAATGTTTTTTTTTTTATTTATCAAAAGGTGAACTTGGCATTTAATTACTACAGAAGAGATCACGGTGAAATCGGTCAATTGAATTATTTGTTGCAGGTATTTATATAGCACCAACAACTTATGCAGCACTTTACATTTTGTACATTCACATCAGTCTCTGCCAGAGGTGGGGGACTTGAGTCACATTACTTGACTTGAGTCAGACTTAAGTCGCCAGTTTGAGGACTTGAGACTTGCTTGACTAAAATTAATAAAAGACTTGACTTTGACTTGGTATTCATGACTTGAGACTTGACTTTGACTTGAGACCTACGACTCGAAATGACTTTACTTTTTTAAGTTATTAAATATTTGCATTTTCTCAAGATGTGTTAAAGCAAAATGAATGTGCCTGTTATGTTTCCGACACCACAGTCACTTAAAACACCTCAGTGTGTTCTGATTTTTAGGACACTGGCTGTTTAACAGTGGAAATACTTAACATGTTTTAGTGACTGTGGTGTTGAAACATGACCGGACGAAGGATTTTGAGCGGTTTGGGCATTCAAAGTGTTTCTTTAGTATGCCAAGAAAAAAGCACTAAGCAGTTTTGTTAATGTTGAAAATAAAACAAAACCTTTCCTGACCACTGACTTTTAACTGATTTAAAGGTGAAAATTGGGGTAGATCAGTATTTTGACTTGATTTGTGACTTGATCAAAATAAATGACTTGACTTGCTTGACTTCTAGCAGGGACTCGACTTGACTTGCTTGCTATTCGCCACAGTAACTTGGGACTTGCTTGAGACTTGAAGGTTAAGACTTAAGACTTGCTTGTGATTTACACATGTGTGACTTACTCCCATGTCTGGATTCTCTGCCCTCAAGGAGCTTACAATCTAAGGTTCATATTGCACATTGCATTAACCTGTGGTAGGCATACTAAACATTTATATAAACTTTTTTGAAATAGTTCTTCTGCCTTGTAGTACTATTCTGTACAACTGTGCAGAGACACCCTTGGGAATTGTTAATCTAAATACACCTACTTGTGTTACTGTTACTATTTAAAATGTTCCCTTTTCTCTTTCTTTGTTATTATAATGTTGGATTGGATCAATATGATGATACATACTCCCCTAAATATACTATGTACATGTTTTGATTTTCGTATATCTAATTTTCTAATAGACAGACATACCCTGTGCTACATCCCCTGAAGAAGGAAATTTACTTTCCGAAACATGTTGGGTCCTGCGATACTGTAATGCTATCCTCATGGCTTCACCCTTTGCCGGTTTAGCATATTTGGTAAAACCATGCTCTAGCACAGAGGTCTGACCGTTTGTGGTATACAAATGTCTGTATTTTATCTATTGTGATTTGTTTGATTGTCTTTTAGATATGTATAAATAAACTTTTTTTGACCAATTTTACAAATTTGTTTGGAGCGTTGGCTGTATTTAAACCCCATGGAATTGGGACCACCATTTTCCTGTTCTATTGCATTAACCTGTCAGCATATCTTTGGTGCGTGGAAGGAAATTCACACAGGAACATGAAGAACATACAAACTCCAAATATCACGTAACAGCGTTAAAGCTGAAGTTTAGGTATGCATAGTTATATGGTCTGGCTTGAAACAATGTAAGTATGTATGTGCCATACCTGTGGGATCTCCATGGAAGATGGAAATCCCAGGGGCTGCTTTTACAGCGACTGCTGCTAGCTTCCAAGTGCTGTGCCATCTTCTCAATTAATGCAAAGCATCCCTTATCAAAGAGGTGGAGAGGAAGGGTGGTGATGTCACAATCTACAGCTCGTCCAATCAGAGAATGCTTTGCATTCACTAATTGGAACCCCGGGCTTAGCTAGCGACCTCCTGTGTTCACTAAGCAGCAAGGCAGGCACTCAGGACGGGACCCAGAAGCTAGCACCAATCACTGTTGTCCATGTCTTGAAGGGACATGAAAAACACTGGGGAGGTATGGAGGGAGGGGGTGGGCTGTTAACTCTTCTGTGTTTTTCCTGTCCCTTTCAGTTTGGAGGAGCAGTTTCTGGGTTGACAGAGGAGGAAGGAGAACCTGACTAGGGTTTTAATACTTTCATACTCTATCCAAAATAAAAAGCCTCAAAACAATCTTGAGTCTGAAAGTGTTTTGAGGCTTTACTAGTCCTCATAATATCGGTCTAATTTTAAGGTAAGCATGCACAAGGGCTCGACAAATCCCAGGCACCAGGTTGCCACAGCGACTGGAAACTGCATCCATCGCCTGGGCTTTTATCAGCTGCCTGCATCTGCCTTCCACTTGCAGACCGCGCTACAGCGTGGTTGTTCAGTTCTGGGAAGGCATCTATTGATGATGCGGTCACAGCGTGAGGAAAGGAAAGCAGATAACCGGCTATCCGATGACAGGGGACATTTACACTGATGATCAGTGCCCTGATCATCTGTGCCGCCTCAGCAATGCCCATCCGTGCTGCCTCAGCAATGCCCATCCGTGCCGCCTCAGCAGTGGCCACACTGCTTTTTTTAGGGGGGGTTTGGGGATCGGGTACCTGGTTTTGACAGCTGGGTTGAACGTAAAAAAAAAAAAACACTTCTAGTGATTACCCAGCTTTAGACAGTTGTCACAAGAACTAGTGTCCCCATTAGAAGATTTCCCCTCTATTGCTGTTCTGAAAACAATTATTAATTTTGTCTTTCCCCTCAGTTTCATGCTGAGTGACCAGGACAACATGGAGAGCGCAAATCTCCCTAACAAGGAAAAAGACCGCAATACAACCTGAAAGTGGTTCTAACCTAACTACTTCTACCCAAATCTGAAAAAGGTTCTGGTTTTTAGTTATTTATTATCAATCACCTATGAAGTAGAATCAAATGAAAAACAATACACGGTGCAGCAGGATTTACTTACTTCTAGGTTCTTTTTAAACTGATTGGCTTGATTCTCGCTTGCTTGCAGAGTCTGTGCTGCTTTAGACAACTTCTGTTTCAGTTCCTCTATTTCACCTTCCAACACCTTCTTCCCATGTACCACCTGCCAAAACGATAATCATATCTGTCACTATGACCTATGCATGATTTTCTATATCCTGTATTTCAGCATTCAATTTCAGGGTTCATGTATCTGGTAAAACACTATAGACTTTGTTAGCACTATCATCACACACAAAGCAATGTAGACTGAAGAGATCTCAGGTCAGCCAACACAAAAGTGTGATTCTCTCACTTCTGTTCCCTGTCAATTCAGATGTAGAGATGACAGTAAAAAAAGTTGTTGTCCTCTAAAAAATGATTCACTGTGGATCACTCTTCGGAGTGTGTGTGACAGGCAACTAGGAGGAGTTATGTTCTCCTTACCACCTGTTTTAAAGGAGAAGCATGGGATAGCAAACAAACAAAATACATACTCACCTATATGGCTGCAGCGATCCCCTGCTGGATCTAAAACTGAAACCTGTGTATTCACATGACCACTGATCACTCAGCTCTCGGTCTTCACTCTCAGTCACTGGCTCTCTGCTCTGTCCCTTCAGTGCTCACTGGAATGCTGGGCTGTCCAGGGGGAAGGAGCAGCAGGCTCAGGCTCTTAGCAGCATGCCGAGAGCCTGAGACTGCTGCTGGTCAGGCATCAGGGTGGATACCAAAATGTTAGTCAAGATCCTTGCAGAACCTTGACTGGCCTAGTGATATTAGCCAGCAGCGGGTTAAAGCCCACGTACTGAATCTGGGTCACAGGAGTGCGGAAATAAGTACCCTCCTGTGATGCAGTAGAGAAGTATGGCCAAAAAAACCTTTGGCCATGCTTCTCTTAACCTCTAGAAGCCCATACCACCAAGCCAGCACATTCACCTGAATGGGTCACATTCAGCAGGCAGTCCTACTCATCGAATGTGACAGGGAGTAGAATTCTTACCACTCTGCGAAGCAACACATCACACCCACACCAAGTAAACAAGCACCTCCGGCTGCCTTAGCAACTTAAAGTAGTTCTAAATGCAAAAGATTATTTTTTAATCTTACTGCATTCTCTGCATTAAGATAAAACCCTTACAAAGCCTGTGCCGCCCACCCAGCCATCTCTAAACACTTACCTTCGTCCTTTAAGGGAGGGGGCTGTACAAATGTGGCTCTACACCTTGTTTACTTAAACAGGTCACATTTGGTGTGTGGTTTAGTCCATCAAACACGACAGGGAGAGGAATTCTTGCAACACCGCGAATAAAAAAAAGCATTGCACCCACAGCAAGTAAACAACCCCCTCCAACAGCTCAAATGGGGGCAGTAAAAATGCGTGTCTACACCCTGTTTTTACTGCATAAACCCCCCCCCCACCCTCCGCAAGTGTAAACTTAGTGTCTGCCTGTCTGTCATGAGCTTTCCATTATATAAAAGGACAGGAAGACTATAAGAAAAAAAAAAAAACATACACGGTCAAGTTCTGATTGGATGGCATTAAATTCATTCTTGGCTTGCTGAGACTCCTGGCTCAGTTTGGCTTTCGTCTGGTTCAACTGCTGCTCCATGTTCTTTAATAAGTTTTGTTGTCGGAAGAGTTCCTAAAAGCAAATACATGAAAAGCAATTGATAAACTGAATACACAAGGCCAGCCAATGACAGAACTGTAGTGGTGAAGCATACTACAATGATTTCCAGCTTTAAAGGGGATCTCACAGATAGGGAACATATATACACTTACATCGCAGGATTCAGATTTAAAGTGGCAGTAAAGGCTGATAAGTATTCCTAAAAATCTTGCCTCTCCCCTCCTACCTACCCATGTTGCATAATCGGTAATATATATATATATATATATATATATATATATATATATATATATATATATATATATATATATATATATATATATATATATATATATATATACATATATATATATATATATATATATATATATATACACACACACACACACACGCTACTGTTCAAAAGTTTGGGGTCACTTAGAAATGTCCTTCTTTTTGAAAGAAAAGCACTGTTTTGTTTTAATCAAGATAATAATCAGAAATACAATCTAGCTGGAAACGGCTGATTTTTAATGGAATATCTACATAAGTGTATAGAGGCCCATTTCCAGCAACCATCACTCGTGTGTTCTAATGGTACATTGTGTTGGCTAATCATGTTAAAAGGCTAATTGAGGTTTACAAAATCCTTGCGGAATTATGTTAGCACAGCTGAAAACTGTTGTGCTGATTAGAGAAGCTCTAAAACTGGCCTTCCTTTGAGCTAGTTGAGTATCTGGAGCATCAGCATTTGTGGGTTCGATTATACTCTTAAAATGGAAAGAAAAAGAGAACTTTCTTCGGAAACTCAACAGTCTATTATTGTTCTGAGAAATTAAGGCTATTCCATGCAAAAAAATGTCAAGACACTGAAGATTTCCTACAATGGTGTGTACTACTCCCTTCAGAGAATAGCACAAATGGGCTTTAACTAGAATAGAAAGAGAAGTGAGAGGTCCCGGTGCACAACTAAACAAGAGGACAAGTACGTTAAGACCCCGTTCACATAGCAGCGACGCTACTTCTCGGGGCGACCTCCGAGGTCGCGGCGCGCTGCTCGCCCCGCGACCTCGGAGCGGCCGGCACGGACTTCATAACATTGAAGTCTATGACGGTCGCTCCGGGTCGCCCCAAAGAAGCTCCGGACCCTTTTTCTAAGTCGGAGCGACTTGTGTCGCTCCTATTAGAACGGGTCCGCAGCTTCCCTATGGAAGGCGACCTACGGCGACCTGTGAGGCGACCAGGTGGCCTCACAGGTCGCCCCAGTGTGAACGGGGACTTAGAGTCTCTAGTTTGAGAGATAGATGCTTCACAGGTCCTCAACTGGCAGCTTCATTAAATGGTACCGGCAAAACAAGTCTCAACGTCCAGAAGTGAAGAGGCGAATCCGGGATTCTGGCCTTCTAGGCAGAGTGGGAAAGAAAAAGCTATATCTGAGACTGGCCAATAAAAGGAAAAGATTAAGATGGGCAAAGAACACAGACCTTGGATAGACAAATCTAAGTTTGAGGGGTTTGGATCACACAGAAGAACATTTGTGAGACGCAGAACAAGTGAACAGATGCTGGAAGCAAAGTTTGAAGGACAAAATTATTATTTCAAATAAAAATCATTATTTCTAACCTCGTCAATATCTTGAATTTAATTTTCTATTCATTTTGCAACTCATTTGATGGATAAAAGTGAGTTTTAATGGAAACTATGAAATTGTCTGGGTGACCCCAAACTTTTGAACGGTAGTGTGTGTGTACATATATAAAGATCAGTGTAAATACTTTTTTCTAATCTGCTTCAGTGCAGTCATGTGATCCTGCAGCTTCAATCACCCTATGTAAGGAGCACTCAACATCGGCTCTGAATTTCAGGAGCCCACCCACCAGTTCCCATTCAACCCTTCAGCATTGCTGCCACTCTCTCCTCTCCACTGCAGCTGCTACCGACACAGGAAAGCCAGAGCTGCTGGATCACATGACCGTAGCGGAGAGGATATTTAAAAAAAAAAAAAAATATTTGCACAGATGATGCGCAGAATAGATGCACAGCCCCACCCTGGATACAGACATCATCACCTTCCTGGCCCCTCCCCTACGTGTGTGTCTAGATGCACAGCCCCATGTTGGATACAGACGTCATCACCGTCCTGGCCCCTCCCCTACGTGTGTAAAAACAGGGTCACGTGTCTTCCTCAGGGGGATGCGTACCAGATGAACTGAGGGTGACGTATGGATATCACGGATACCCATGAGCCATGTGTGAGGAAGTACCAGCAGGGGATTTCTAAGCCAGTGAAGGCTAAAAGGTGTGCATTGATCTCACTTTAGTGTAGAGATCACACTCCTTCAGGTGAGATTATTCCTAGAGGGGGGAGCACTTGGCGATGGCATGGTGATTGAATGTGAACATTAATGGAAAGTGGAACACTTATTTTAGGCATCAATTTGGAGCATGAAGCCCTGGTTGAGCACAGCGGTTGTTAATGGAAGATTGCATTCACCATTGTTTTATTATCACTTTATTTGTTTTTATATTTTTTTATTTTACTTATTGCATGGACTATTGTTTTTCACAGATCTGTATATATTATTTTTTTTAAATACTGCTAGTGGATTTAATCCACGTTGTTTTTCGGGTATTAGGCACTGTGGTTTATTAGTATAAATTTTATATATTTTTTTTATTATATTTTTTTTCTAACGCTTATAATTAGGTCGATATTATTTAGAATTGTATTTGTATGGCACATTTATGAGAGTGTGGGCAGTATCAGCAGCTCAGTAGAATTAACCCTTTGGGATAACACAATTAGCAGCAGATTGTCAGCCTGCCTTGTGCATCACTTCACTTGGCCATTGACGACAGGCAGGCAAACAAAGAGAGCACACAAGCAGTGACTACGTGTCAGCCTACAAAAGAAATTGCTGTTACTAGTTCTCCAGGTAAAAACATTTGCAAATTATTTACAAAAATCTATTTGCTTAAAGTGAACCTGTGCCCAGATCATGCACATTAACCCCTGTACACAATATGCAGCCTCAAAGAAATGAGTCTTCTTAAGTGAGTCCGCAAATAAACGTAGACATCTTTGTGCTGGGAGCACGCTACATAGTGCACTACCAGGCTCTCACTGATGGCCTCTGATTGGCTATCACAGGGATTAGTCACTGCTCAGCCGTACGTGTTTTTTTTTTTCTCTCCTCTTTAAAGAAGAAAAAGATACAATGTATCCTTTTCTCCTGCTAGAGGAGTAAAATGAAAATAAAAACAAATGCAAACAAGAAAATAATAATGAAAAAGAATAGGCAGTGCAGGGTTTGATCTAGGTCAGTGTATTTTAGGCAGGATTATAAAGGGGGGGTAAAAGAAAAAAAAAAAAACACATGCGCACCAGTGTCAATTTCGTTGGCGAAAATATTTTTGTCAAAGTTTTTGTCAGCTGAATGTTTTAAGTGACAAAAACTAAACAAAAATAAAATTAATTAAGTTAATTGAAAACTGACGAAAATCAAATTCCAATTTTCATCTAGTTGACTGAACTCTCCAGTACATTTGGGAGCAAGGGAGTGCACAGGGCAGGGTGCATTATACTTTGGGGATGGGGAGAGGGAAGTATATCGGAGTGAGTGCACAGGGCAGGGTGCATTATACTTTGGGGATGGGAAGGGGGAAGTATATCGGAGTGAGTGCACAGGGCAGGGTGCATTATACTTTGGGGATGGGGAGAGGGAAGTATATCGGAGTGAGTGCACAGGGCAGGATGCATTATACTTTGGAGATGGGAAGGGGGAAGTATATCGGAGTGAGTGCACAGGGCAGGGTGCATTATACTTTGGGGATGGGGATGGGGAGGGGGAAGTATATCGGAGTGAGTGCACAGGGCAGGGTGCATTATACTTTGGGGATGGGGAGAGGGAAGTATATCGGAGTGAGTGCACAGGGCAGGGTGCATTATACTTTGGGGATGAGGAGAGGGAAGTATATCGGAGTGAGTGCACAGGGCAGGGTGCATTATACTTTGGGGATGGGGATGGGGAGGGGGAAGTATATCGGAGTGAGTGCACAGGGCAGGGTGCATTATACTTTGGGGATGGGGAGAGGGAAGTATATCGGAGTGAGTGCACAGGGCAGGATGCATTATACTTTGGGGATGGGAAGGGGGAAGTATATCGGAGTGAGTGCACAGGGCAGGGTGCATTATACTTTGGGGATGGGGAGAGGGAAGTATATCGGAGTGAGTGCACAGGGCAGGGTGCATTATACTTTGGGCATGGGAAGGGGGAAGTATATCGGAGTGAGTGTACAGGGCAGGGTGCATTATACTTTGGGGATGGGGAGAGGGAAGTATATCGGAGTGAGTGCACAGGGCAGGATGCATTATACTTTGGAGATGGGAAGGGGGAAGTATATCGGAGTGAGTGCACAGGGCAGGGTGCATTATACTTTGGGGATGGGGATGGGGAGGGGGAAGTATATCGGAGTGAGTGCACAGGGCAGGGTGCATTATACTTTGGGGATGAGGAGAGGGAAGTATATCGGAGTGAGTGCACAGGGCAGGGTGCATTATACTTTGGGGATGGGGATGGGGAGGGGGAAGTATATCGGAGTGAGTGCACAGGGCAGGGTGCATTATACTTTGGGGATGGGGAGAGGGAAGTATATCGGAGTGAGTGCACAGGGCAGGATGCATTATACTTTGGGGATGGGAAGGGGGAAGTATATCGGAGTGAGTGCACAGGGCAGGATGCATTATACTTTGGGGATGGGAAGGGGGAAGTATATCGGAGTGAGTGCACAGGGCAGGGTGCATTATACTTTGGGGATGGGGAAGTATAGCGGAGTGAGTGCACAGGGCAGGGTGCATTATATTTTGGGGATAGGGAAGTATATCGGAGTGAGGGGGAGCACAGGGCAGGGTGCATTATACTTTGGGGGTGGGGAAGTATATCGGAGTGAGTGCACAGGGCAGGGTGCATTATACTTTGGGGATAGGTAGAGGGAAGTATATCGGAGTGAGGGGGGAGCACAGGGTAGAGAACTGGACGTTCTGGGGAGGCCGTTATTTTACACAGTGCTAAGCACTGCTACCTTGCTGGTAGGGGAAAATGTACTGGAGATTTCAGTCGACTAAATGAAATTTGGAATGGATTTTCATCATAGTTATCGTCAATTGACTTCATTCTAAATTTTATTTTTATTTTGTCACTGAAAACATGCAGCTGACAAAAACTGTGATAAAAAATATTTTTGACAACGAAATTAACACTGACGCTCACACACGACACACCATTTTTTAAATTACGGTTAGTGCGTTTTTAGTAAGGTTTAAAGAAAATAAAGATAAACCCTACTATGGGTACAAACCATAAATAACATACAGATATGTAGTATCGTTGTGCAACAGAACACTATTTATTAGGTTGTTCTTTGGTGAAAGGTTTTGGTAAAAAGAAATCTAAAGCTAAATTTAAAAAAAAAAAAAAATGTATTTATTTTTTCTTCCTTTGCTTTGAATGCTAAATCCCCCTTTTTTTTATCGTATACGCATTTCATGTTGAGGAAACTGTGTATTGTTTGGAATTTTTATTTGCATTTCTTTACTTTCTGTGAAATCTTCCATAAAAATATTGAAACAAAATGTATTCATTTTTTTTAAATAATATTTTGTGCTAGTCTTCCTTTGATAAATAAATAAAATCAGAGCATATCCATTACCATTTACCATCAAATTAAAGCCCAACGGGATCCAATGGTGCTGCTGCTGTGTCTCAACCAATCAGGAGGGAGAGTCACTGACGGCTGAGGCACTCATGCACATCTATGGATCGAGATTGGGCTCAGGTAAGTATTATGGGGGGCTGCTGCTGCTGCACAGAGAAGGATTTTTATCTTAATGCATAAAATGCATTAAAGCGACTATAAAGTCTATTTTTTTTTTCCTATAAAAATTACAAACATGTTATAATTAGCTGCTCTGTTGCAGCTGCACAGAGTGGCCCGGATCCACCTCTTCTAAGGTCCCTCTTCTGTGATCCTGGCCCCTCCCTCAGCAAGCAGCTTGCTATGGAGGCACCCAAAACAAGTCACAGCTCCCTATGTCCATTCAGACATGGAGCCCTGACCCAGCCCCATCTCTCTTCTAATTGGCTAGCTGTCTTTAATTGACAGCAGCGGCAGCTAATAGTGCCACTGCTGTGTCTCAGCCAATCAGGAGGGAGATTGGCTGAGACACAAGGTCCGACAGAAGTGGGGACAGGGTACCTTTTAAAAACGGGTACCCGCTAAACCCCCCCCCCCCCCCCCGGTGGCACATTTGGCACCTTTAAGGGGTGAGGGGGGAGCGGGTACCCTGTCCCCACTTCTGACGGCCCTTGCGGCGAGGTACAGTATGTGTAGCTGCTGACTTATTTTTGGAGGGGGGGGGGGGGGTGGAACTTCGCTTTAATGCATAGAATACATTAAGATGAAAAACCTTCTGACTTTACATTGCCTTTAAGATAAAAAACCTTCCGCCTTTAGAACCCTTTTAACATTAAACTGCATAGAATAGTAAAGTTCTATAACCTGTTGATTTTCCTTCTCTCTTTCCTTTAGTTTGTTCTCTACAGTCAGTCGGGCACTTTCCGCATTTTGTCTCTGACAGCTTAGCTCATCGGTAACCTTCTTCAGTTTCTGTTCAGTCTGCGCACACTGGAGAAAAAAAAAACTTTTTTATACATCTATATTACATGAGAATAAAGCTGTGTGCCGTTGGCAGTAAAAGATAAAAGATCACACTGATGAGACTCTGCAGCCCGACCATTCATTTCAACAATCTACCCATAAGATGCCATGTACATTTACCATATTTTATTCATGTTTTTATCTACCTCCCTATAAAGCCCCCCTTGTGTAGACATCCAAAATCCTTGAGACTGCAGTTGGGTGTCGCCATCTTGCATGTGAGGTCAGCAGCCCCAGCAGACTTCAGAGCTGTCACTCAAGTGTCACTTTATGTTAATTCCTTCCACTCCCCCCCAACAGCTACAATAAAGGTCCTGTAGGCAGGAAAAGGGGAGGGCAAAGGTGCTGGACCAGCACAGACAGCAAATAGACACCCTCCAGGAGAGAGCTATTCCATTACGTCACTAACAACTTCTGCTATTTTAGTTTTGCTTGGTTACTGATAAACCAAAGCACTTAATGCATTCTTGTAGCGCTTGTGGACTTCAATACCAGAATTGCCCAATGTCCAATTGCCCTGGCAGTTGCAAACACAAACGATGGTGTCACAGTCCCTAAAAGTAGAATTCCAGGATAAACCTAATTATTTTTACAGCAGAGATCCAACCAAAAAGGGAAGTTCTGCTTGTTTGCACCCTCCCCCCTCCACTAAACACATCTGGCACATTTTGTGGGGGGGGGGGGGGGTTACTTGGTTTTGACAGGTGCCCGCTCTCACTTTTAGCTCAGATCGCTGCAGCAATCTGAGCCAGAAGTTCCTCCCCCCTCCCGCAGGCCTCTGGGACACATCACAGGTCCCAGAAGATTACGGATCATTCACAAGGTGCAGAGCACTTTGTGCATGCACAGTAGGAAACCGGCTGTGAAGCTGCAAGGCTTCCCATCCTGATACCTTTCCTTGAGATGCCAGCGCCTGCACCTGAAGCCGATTAACCAGCAGCTTTTCCCCCTTTTCTTGAACCCCCCTCCCCACACTTGACCTTCCCCTTTTTCAGGTGCAACACCCCTCTGCTCTGCCCCTATCTCATACCCACGCTTCCTCCTGTCACCTGTTGGGTGTTCCAAACAGGTCATCCCTGCACTTTATGTTATATATAGTTGATTTCCTGATGAATCGTGGCCTTTGATTAGGTCACTCCATATATGAATGTTTCCTTTTGTTTTTCGGCTTTGTGAATGTGGGATATTTGAAATAAATTAGCAAAAAAAAAAAAACTTGGTAAGCATCGAAAACGCTTGCATGTCTGGCTAGACAGCTCTGCTAGGGGGTGAGAAAATGGCGATTGATATTAATTATTGTCATTCCCTGCTTATTTTGACTATGTGTATTGTTACGGACTATCCAATGCAGAGCTTCTTGTCACTGTGTTAACCTATGATGTACACCTATAAATTTTCCGATTGCATGCACACTGGGCATCCCTAAAGACGATTTGTCCAATAGTCCAGACACAGTCTGACCGCTCGGAGTTCCAAGACATTGATCGATAGTCTGGACTCTTCCCATGTCCAGATCCCCTGAGCAGAATGTTTGCCAAGGAACGCCTCCACAGCCAGACAGGCTGGCATCCGTGGTGGCCACTGTCCAATACAAGGGCAGCTGTGTGATCCTGCACACAGCTGCTGTCCTGTAGAAGTACTATAGGGCAGTCAGCAAGTGGGTAAAAATGCTCCCCCCCAAAATCAGAAATCATGGGGGTGGCCTGCCACGGCCTCTTCAGGATCTTCTGACTTTGGACTTCCCTGTTCGGTGGGCCCAGGGGGGGCTTCGATATTTGGGCACCGTGCTCTCACCCAATCCAGCTGACCTGTTCCGCCTCAATTCCCCCCCCCCCCTCCTGGTGAGCATCCGGGCCTTGTTGGCGAAGTGGACAAAGGGGCTTCATTCCTGGTTCGGCAGGTGTAACATTCTGAAAATGTCGATACTCCCCAAGCTACTGTACCTCTTTCAGACGCTGCCAATTTCGCTCCCGGGGGCATTTCTGGGAAGGGTCAAGTCGGTCTTCACCGAATTCGTTAGGGCGGGTAAACGGCCGCGGTTGGCGCGCCGTATCCTTGTGTTGCCTAAACAACATGGTGGAGTGGCACTCCCGGACCCTAGGCGCTACTACCAGGCGGCCATGCTCTCCCGCTGGATTGACTGGACACGTCATGCGGATTTAAAACTCTGGGTCACCCTGGAGACCTCTCTGTTCTCTATACATTTACCACGTGCCCCTCTGATCCCTCGGGAGGTTCCTGCAGAGGTGAAGCGACATCCTACCATAGGGCCGACGATTAAGGTATGCTCTCTGGCTGCAGCGGATAGGGGCCTCTCGGGGGGTCGCGGTCCGCTCTACCCGTTACTGGGGAATCCAGCATTTGGGCCGGGTTGTGAGAACAACCGGTTCAGCGCCTTGCTTCGAGAGGGCATCTTCCAGGTCTCACACTTTGTCTCGAGTACGGGATTACCGACTCTTTCCCAGCTGACTTCCCCGAGTGGGAAATACTGCCTGCCTAGGTGGCAAGCCTTGCAGCTCCTCCACTTTCTTAGGGACCTGGGAGGCCCCTCGGCATTTGAACGGGACTTGACGTCCTTTGAACACCTCCTGAGCTCACAAGGCCACATGCCCCAAGCCCTCTCCCAGATATATGCTCTGATCTTGGACCCCCCCCCCCGCGGACTTCGCCCTGCCGGGTATTCTTAAATGGGAAGGGGAATTGCACCGGACATTCTCCGACTCCCAGAGACGTCATATAGTCCGATTCTCCCTTAAATCCTCCATCAGCACAAAGATCCAGGAATCCAATTACAAGATCCTTACTCAATGGTATTTTACCCCGGTCAGACTTCGCCGGATTTTCCCGGAGACGTCCGACTGGTGCTGGCGATGTCAACAAGAGGTGGGTACCATGTCCCACATTTTCTGGTCCTGCCCTAAACTCCGGGACTTCTGGGCTGAAGTGCGCAGTGTTTCCCAACTGATGACGGACCGGGCCGTTCCTGACGACCCGGCTTTTTTCTTGCTGCACTGTACGGGCATGGCCCCTAAATGCTATAAAAGCTCGGTGCTGAGCCACCTTGCGGACGCGGCGAAATCTTGTATTAGCCTCTGCTGGAAGAGCCCCCCCCCCCCCCCAACGGTCGCCCTCTGGCTGCAGAAGGTCAAGTGGATAAATGATTTGGAGGGCCTGATGCTCACCGCACAGGGTAGAAAGGAACAGTACTCCAAGACATGGTCCTGCTGGAATACGTTCATATTCTCTGATGAGGGATTGGCACTTCAGGGTCTGCCCCCGGGGTAGGGGACGTGACTGGCAGCGGGGTCGCCCGCATTTACAAGCAGTACCCTGGTACGCTTCGGGACGATCACAGTGATTGCTCTATACCATGTTGTTTGTGCTCTATACCATGTTGTTTGTATACTCCCGGACTTTAAGGGACAGGAATGTGTTTACACTTATGGTAACATACGGGTATTGTGAATTCCTCTATAGTCTCAGTCTCTTATGCCTTGCACTTTTTAGGATTGCTGTTTGCCGATGTTGTGGATTGTACTTTGATGCACTTTTGTAACCTTTATCATAATTTAAATAAAGAATTAAGAAAAAAAAAAAATGCTCCCCCCCCTCCTAACATTTATGCTGACTAACCTGTGTAGGAAAGATTTATATACTTACCCATTTTCAGCCCGCTCCTGTCCGGTCACCTGATCCAAGATTTGTATATCTCTTTTGTTGAAAAAAAGAACTCTACTCCTTTCTCTCAACAATCTTTTGTGTACATTGCTTGCCACTGAAAGTTATAACTGGCATCAGCGATTGCGCAACCGTCATCGCTTTAGGAGGGCAAACCCAGAGGTAGGTCTGACGTAATCTGTAAATGTGCCGTGCATTCTTGGGCATTATTTGAAGAGCTGTGCCTGCCAAGCCATGCTTTAGTTCCTCTTTGCAATGTGAATGATTTATCCCTGCACCCAAGTGCCCTCCTAAAACTGAATTATTATCTTTAAATAGGGTCACTCTACTATAATTAGTATGGATTCATGGGGTAGACATTCTATAAGAAAGAGAAATAAAACATGTAGTGTGACCTGTACTGTTAGATCAAAAACAGATTTTTGTGACAGGTTATCATTAAGGTTATAGAAAGCCATGTCAGACTGTATGACCTACCCTGTCCGCCGTCTGATCCAACTGTACTGTCACTCGGGCCAAGTCATCACGGCTCTTTGTCATCGCTTTGTCTTTCTCCTGGAGTTCTGCCTGAGTCTTCTCCAGCAGTGTCTGAGTCTCCTGAAGTTTATTCAGTTGATTTTTCAGCTCTTTTTCTTGAACTTGCAATCGCAGCTCCATCTCGTTCACTTTGGATCGCAGTTCTGAAGTTTAGAAGCAAAATATGAAACAAAACATTTTTTAAAAAGTTTTGCAATAAAAATGTCATTCTCTTAGAAAGGAAAGCACTACAATTTGCTTAAAGTGGAGTTCCAGCCGTTTCGTGTTTCTTAAAAAAGTCAGCAGCTACTGAAAGTGTAGCTGCTGACTTTTAACACACATATGAACCAGTCCCAGGATCCAACATTTGCCTGGAGGGAACCTCGGTTTTCTCCCTCTTCTCCCCGCGGCGCCAACATCACAGGTTTACTTACAATGTTTTACCCTTCAGTAAATGTTTTTTTTGTTTTTTTTCTTGTATTCATTTGTAATGTGCCTTTGACATTGCTATGAAATTTGGCCACTCCAGGAGAGTCAAATCCTTAGCTCAGCCACAGTTGCCCCAAACTTTGTATGGCTGAATTCGCACTGTATCCGCAACAAAGACTCACAGGACCCTTTTTTTTCAGCCGCATCAGGATCGGATCGCACAGTGGTTCACACTTGTGCGATCCGATCTGGTGCGAACTGTCAGATCGCACTGCGATATGCGATCAAACTGGGGGTGTTGTTAACATTTAATTGACACCCCCTGCGTATCGCATATGGCAGTGTGAACTGCCAGATGTGCGGATTCGATGCGGGAACAGGCTGCGAATTTGCAGCCTTCCCGCATCGCACAAGTGTGAACCGAGCCTTATGGATAGGACACTTGAAAGTGCCAGAATTTGGGGAGTTTTAGATAATAAGATTTTTTCAAAGTAGAACTGAGAGCAAAAACTTTTTCTTTTCCATTTTGGAGGAAGAGTTAACCCCTTGTAAGTTTTTTGGCCACCTGTGTCCCATTGATGAGATTTCCCTTTGCTTCCTGTCCCACGCCCCCGAAATAAGGAAGCATCAGGCAGTCTCTCCTAAGTGAGGAAATCCTACGTCATCACCAGGATTAGTGTCCTATTGACAGATGTGCCCTCTAATCCTATACTGACGACATAAAAAATTTGTGGTTCTCTTTCACTGAAAAGGATAAACAGGACATATAGAGGGCGTATCTCCCTAATGGGGGCACAGACAACATTTAAAAACCTGACAGATGTTCTCAACTCGACTCAACCCTCCCTACTCAACCCTCCCTACTCAATCCAAAAAAGGAAGAAGTTTTGTCTTAGATGAAGAAAGGATCAGGATAACACCACTGATGCAAGCACCTTCAAGAAATATTGAACAAAGTCCTAATGTAAAATACAATTTAGTCACCTTGGTTTTGGCTCTTCAGTTGGTCACTTGCGGCAGTGTTATGTGGTTCACAGAAGCTTCGGTTGTTGGTATCCGGTTTGTAGCCTCTTTTGCTTGGCGTCTCCTCCTGCTCCCAGGGACACTGAGTGGAAGTAAAACTCCTTTTGAGTGATGTGTCATGGTTGCTGGAGGAAACGCGATTCGGCGTACGCTCTTGTTGCCAGGAGAAGACAGAGGAAGAAGCCTGATGGCGAGCAATGTCTCGATGGTTGATTGTGTTCTGGGAAGTAGGCTGCGAATTCTGGTTCAAAAGCTGGAAAACAAAAAAGGGATTGCTACAAAACTCCCAATGCCTTGTGATGTTTGGACACAAACTTCTTCAATAAGGCCTAAGAGCAAAGAGCAGTAACTTTCAGCAACCAATGAGAATGTATTCTTCATTGATCAAGCTTTGGAAAATGTAATCCTGATTGGTGGATATTGTTTTAGTAATTCAGGCAGAATGTCGTTGACATCGGAAGAGTTTCCTGTTTGCAGCTGTTGTCCCTTGAAGCATTGCAAGACGGGCAGCCACAGGCATGACTCCCAGAGGCAAAGGCATGAAACAGAACCTTAAGCTGGATACACACTATCCAACTTTTGTGGTTAGATTTCCTTCAGATTTACCTTTTCTATGTAGTACAAGGGCCTGCCAGATTGCATACACATTGAAAGTGTTTACATTTGACCTCATATTATATGGTTTTGGTAAGTCTAAAGGAAAAAGTCTTCAGAAAATCTTATAGTGTGTATGGCCCATAACAGTTTTGGGTTTATTTTTTTAGACTGCTGTCCTGGTTGACGTTTGGATATTTCACCTCATTTCCTGTACCACAGAGACCGCTGTCATTGATTTAGGAGATATTAATTTCCTGGGAACAATATAAGTTTTGGATGGAATTAGGCCTTACATTAACTTTGAGGGTGGTGGAGTGCTCTTTAAAGTGGTTATAAAACTTTAGAAGTGACTGGCCTCAGGGGTTACCCAGAGATAAAACAAATCCTCTACATACCTGTTTACCTGCAGTTTTCTCTCCTCCACATCGGTTTAAAGTCCAGAATATTTAATTATCTATTATATATTAGCAGAGTACAAAAAAAGGGCTAAGAAAAAAGATGGGGCTTTATATGGGCAATTGGAGAGAGGATGATCACAATTATCACACCATTATATTAAAATGACTCTCTTTATTGTACAAACATGTATAAAAAATGTACTATGAGTACATAAGAAAAAAATAGAAGATAAAAGAAAATTGCATGTGTAGAAATATATTCCCATAGGGAATGCTGACACACTGTATCTCAATAGATGTTACGGTGTCTAGGTAGCACGGTCTAGGGTCCCCAGCAAGCCGACACGTTTCGCAACAGGGCTTCCTCAGGGCCAGACCGATATTTCCAACTGCGACAGAGACCCGAGCAGACACATGCGTTGAGGAGCAAATCAATGCGGGTGGGCATACAGGGGGGATGTGCATTAAAGCAACTGCAGCCATGCAGATTCGAGAGGAAATTCCCATTCAGTATCCTATAAATGTTATCATGGGACCCCAAAATACAGGCAACGGACACGTTTCTCGTATCATACTACATCAACATTAATGGGGGTCTCTATTTAGACCACTGCGTACATGAGGCAGGTGCTTCATAGAGTATATTCTATATATCCACATATACTAGCCGCATCATGGACCTTGCCATCAGAGTAAGGAGCTCCTTCAGTCCACCCTTGTAACATAGACCTGCCTTAATGATTGCAGAGGAACAAAGCAGCAGACAGAAATGTCACTTAGTGCTCTTAATTGAGACAAGTACACACTCGAGGGATACGCTTTGTTCAGATTTCACATCTGAGGTTTACAGCCACTTTAAAGGATAAGTTCACCTTTGGGAACATGTTACATATTCCACCTGCTTTAGAGTGGAACATGTTCCCAGTGCTGCTAAATCCCCCCACTCCCTGTGACAGTAGTACCGGGAGAAGTTCCCCATACTAGCTGTCAGTCTTTACCCAGAGCTCTGCGGGATGTACAGGCACACAGACATGTCTGCAGGAGACATGCATGGCACCAGCTGGTACAATGCTTTACAGGCTCAAAAAACCCATAAATAAATAATATTAGCAATGCACATTTTTACATGCTATATATATATATATATATATATATATATATATATATATATATATAAATACTTTTTAAGTGCGCTTATCCTCATTTTACTTACTTTAATCTGAAGAATTTTTAATTCGGTTTCCAGCTTCTTCCTCTCCTCCACTTCTTTATTGTACTTGTCCTGTAGCTCCTCATACTTTGACTCTTTAAAAAAAAAAAAAAACAGTAATGGTCAAGAAATATGCAAAAACTTAATCTAGAGGCAGGGACAACAGAAGACCAGTTGGCAAGATATTTGGCAATTAGAGATAAGAAAGACTTTGGAAATTCAGCTCAGGAACAGAACAACCACACATACACAATACTGCCAAAGGCATGTTGACATCTGACCATCACAAGTACCATGTAGTAGAGCTGCACGATTCTGGATAAAATGACATTTACGATTTTTTTTGCTTAGAATAAAGATCATGATTCACAGCGTAACATCTTTCACATCATACAAAAAAATTTGTCTAACTTTACTGTTTTTTTAATTCATCAAAGTATTTTTTCCCAAAAAATTGCATTGAAAAAGACCGCTGCCCAAAAACAGCGTGACATAAAATATTGCAATGATCGTCATTTTATTCTCTAGGGCCTCTTCTAAAAAATACATATATAATGTTTAGGGGTTCTAAGCAATTTTCTAGCAAAAAATTCTGATTTTAACTTGTAAGCAACAAGTGTCAGAAAAAGGCTTTGTCTTTAAGGCCCCTTTCATTCAGTCAACGGAGCCGTTCTGCTCAGCGGGGGATCGATCCGCAGATCCCTGCTGAGCAGGCGGATGACAGCTCCGTCTCCGCTCTGTGTGCGGAGGCGTCAGATCCCCGCTGTCCTCTATGGGGAGATCAGATGAGAACGGACCGCCTGTCCGTTCTCATCCGATCCACCAGACAGATGGAAAATAAGGTCCGGATTTGACGGACAGGATCGGATTGGATGTCAGCGGACATGTCTCCGCTGCCCCATAGAGATGCATGGGGCATCCGTTCAGATCCGACTGAAAAACTGACAGGCGGATCTGAACTGTCCGCATGTGTGAAAGGGGCCTAAGAGGTTAAACTACACTCACTTACAGAAAAATGATAACTTTAAACACAATGTTTTACAATGTATCTCCCAGCCTTGGCAATGTTTATATAATATATATGCACAAAATAAAAAATACATGTGTAGAAAAAAAATAAATAGAAAATCTATTCCATATACCCCTCCATTATTAGTGAAACCTCAAATAAACAAGAGTCAAGAACCCAATGAGTGTCCTGCACTGAACATGACTCAGATTAACGTAAAAGGAAAATCTTAAAGCAGAGCTCCACCCAAAAGGGGAAGCTCTGCTTGTGTGCCTCCTTCCTCACTCCTCTGCCACATTTGGCACCTTTTTGACGCTGCGGAAAACTGAGCCGGAATTTTAGCCCCCCCCCCCCCCCTGCAGCCTCTGGAACACTTCACATGAAACACAGAAAACTGCGGACCATTCACAAAGCGCAGTACAGTTCGCACATGTGCAGTAGGAAACTGATTGCGGCTTCACTGCCGGTTTCCCTTAGTCAAGACGGCAGCGCCAGCACCCAATAGCCAATTGAAAAATTGACTCGGGTGCAGTGCTGTAACCTGGCCTAGGCCAACAAGGCCCAGGCCTAGGGCGGCACTTTGCAGGGGGGCAGCAAAAAAATATTTAATTATTTGTATAATGACTATGGACTTCCTATTTATTATACAAATAAGTGAAATAATCCTATAATTACAATTAGTGGCAGCAAACACAAGTCCAAATATCTTAAAAGAGTAATCTTACAAAACCCGTGACATAAGGCTTTACTAATGGGCACTTATAAGACTGCACTGGTTGCCACCGATGAGGCCACACTGAAATGCTGCACTGACGGCAGTAAAGAGGCGGCACTGATGAGGCTGAACATATGGGAACTGATGAAGCTATGCTGATGGGCACTGATAGACTGTGGTTGTGGTCTGTGGTTTACAGATGACAAGGTGGGTCCTAAACCGGAAGGGGTGTGGCCTTTACAGAAAGGGGTGGGTCATATTTAAATTAGGGGGTGCACAAGTTTAGTCAGGCCTAGGGCAGCACAAAACCTAAATACACCACTGCTCGGGTGAGGACACCACTGGATGCCTGGACAGGTAAATGCCCCAATAATAAAAGTTAGCAGCTAGAGTATTTTAGTTTTTTTTTTTTTTTTTTGGGGGGGGGGGGGGGCCTGGAGCTCCTCTTTAAACCACTCCATAGAGAGAGAGACAAGGAACAGTGCAATGTGCAAGTCATACATCAAGTATTGCAAACATATCACAGTCCCTAAGCCTACATACTACCCTTTAATATAAATGGGAAGATGAACTCCACATGTATGGAAATGCTTCTGTCTCCTAACCATCTCCTGTCTTGGGAGATGGCAGCACTATTCTCTACAGAGCATTACCAGGTATACACAACTGCCAAGGAGACTGACATGCAGAGAATGATACAGGCATGGCTGCTGATGTCAGATTACAGTAAGTGAGAATTTGGGGTTTAAAGTACATCCTACAACTGTGACCGGATCTTTTAGGACCCAGTGACACCCATGTCATCCCAAACAAATAGAATTTACCTTCAAACTTGACAGGTGTACACGAAGCAGCGAAACTCTTCTGAGGAGTGACACATACTGACATGTCCATCCCATTAAACGATTGCTGACTCCTCTCCAAGTCATTCTTGTATCTAAGTTATAAAAATACAATTTTAAAAAAAGCAAACATGCTGTAAGTCTTTTCATATTTAAATTTGATAATTTAAGAACGGATATCATACTGGCACAGAGTCCGCTAAATGTCATAAATAAAAGTAGTCAAGTACAGAGACCATCTATAAGCCTCTATACCGTACATACAAGCAAGTAGTTGCTTACCTTTTCAGATCCTGCTCCAGCTTCTCAATCTGCTTCTTACTCGCGCTGAGTTGACCCTCCAGGAAGTTGAGCTGGGTGTCCTTCATTTGCTGGTCATGGGCTAATTTCTGCCTGGTCTTCTCCTGGTTGTCACATAATTCTATCAAGCTCTGATTCTCTCTTTTCAGGGACGTCACCTCACTCTTCTCACTCTCCACCTATCCAAATATTAAAAACGTGTTAGAAAGGCCTAAGTTTTCATCACAGTTCAAACAGACAAATTTAGTTGGCAGAAACAGTGTGACATCCAGGAGCATCGATTCTACAGAAATCAGAAAATTGTGGTCACCTCAAATCTGGTCGGCTGCAAGTAAATGGATTCCGCTGTCCATTTACACCTAGCTGCCTCCAATCCAATCTGCCCAAATGGAGAGGACACAGTACTCCTTCATATATTTTTTTTTTTTGCAGGCCTGACTGGACATGGAAGTAGGTGGGTGTAAAATGACACAATTTTGTTGACACCTGCTGATCCATGCTTGGACCATCTGATCAGGTCTTCCTGAAAACCTGAAAGGCGGACCTGATTGGATCGCCCATTTGAAGGGACCCTAAACCTTAAGGAATTGATCTACAACCATGGCACCTCCAAAACTACAGCAGTTGCAGGACTATTTGAAGACAATAACCCTTCTTTCTGGGTGAGACATTTCTTCACATGACTGGATGTAAAATCTCTCATTTTATTCAGTGAATATTAAGATATTATCTTTGATTTCTGGGTTTCCTTTAACAAGTACACCGCTCCAATCAACAGTCCTATGTGAGAGCAATGTTGATTAGAGCAGCATTTCTCAACCTTATTTTCAGTCAAGGCACCCTTTAAAAGTTATGGACAGTTTCGAAGTGCCCCATTCTAAACTGTTAAAGCTTTTCTAGTTTTACATAATGCAGCAAAATCTACAAGACCAAGTAGGAGACCCAAAGTTAGGGGTGATTTATTCTTCCGAAGCAAATATACTTTAGCAAACTGGTACTGATTAGTATTCCAATGTTTCTTTTCTCCCTCAGTTTTTCTCCATCACTCAGCTAATGTGACCCCAACGCTGATGGAGAGAGACAGAGGAGGGTCAAACAAGGATGCTATGCAGACGACTGACATCCTCCTTATCAACTGATGATGCCATTGGTCGTTAAAGCGGAGTTCCACCCTAAATTTATACTTACCTCCATCTTCATGCCCGGGGTCACCTGAAAAACAAATGGATAATCGCAATTTTTTTTTTTTTTTTTTACTTACCTAGTTTAGAAGAAAATATACTCACC
This sequence comes from Pelophylax lessonae, assembly GCF_965119305.1. NCBI lineage: Eukaryota > Metazoa > Chordata > Amphibia > Anura > Ranidae > Pelophylax > Pelophylax lessonae. The sequence goes on from NC_138770.1 coordinate 620,535,297, forward strand.
TTACTTCCTCTTCCTCCCCTCGGCGGCCACGGTGATTCGTCACTTCCTGGTTTTGCAATGATTCCTGGGAGCTGAACGTCATCGCTCCCAGGAATCAATACGCCTGCCCCGGCCCCAACGTCAGTTCCGATGCAGGTGCCGTCATACCTTGCTAAACAGCTTCTGGGCATGCACAGAAGCTGTGCAGGGATGACGCTGCGGCACCGAAAGTGACGGCGGGGCCGGTGCAGTGCATCGTGGGACTGAAGAAGATGGAAGAGGACACAGAAGAGGATCGCGCTGGCTTCAAGCTGCCCACACCTGAGATGGCAGCGCTGGACAATACTTTTTCAAGGTAAGTATTTCTTCTAAAAGGTAAGTGCAACCCGGGAAAGATCAGAGGCTATCCATTGTGTAATGTACTAGCCCTGACTGTCCCGGGGGTATTTTTATTAAAAAAAAGCTTTCCCAGGGTGGAACTCCGCTTTAAGACGCTGGCAGCTAGAAAGTTGTAATGGTGCACAATCAAAACCTGTGACTTTGTGTAACTAAAAAGGCAGCCTTCATCAACACGCCATCTTGTATACAATTTTGGGGCGATTTTTAGGCATTTTGCCAAGGCACCCCTAAATAAGCCTCAAGGAACCCCAGCTGAAAAAATATGGATTAGAGCAATGCACAGGGGCAGGGCATTGCATACTAGCACATTATGTGAAAGTTACCTAAAAAGGAAGCCCTTCAACACAGAGCTGTCACTGCTGAGAGGGCTTTTATCTTCACCTGGTCTTCCTTCCGGGTTCGTGGTTCTGTGTGAATTGCCGAAGCCGCAATGACGTCACTCCCACGCATGCATGCGGGAGCTGCAGCTTACAGCACAGAAATCTGAAGGAACGGCCTAGGTGGCCATTTGTCCAGAGTGCATGCGCCAGTGATGACACCGGCTGCATGTACAGTAAATATTTCTTAAATGGTGCATGTTCAAGAGATATTTACAGTAACAATAGGTAAGTCTTACCTATACATACAAGTCAGAGATTGGAGTTTACTCCCACTTTAAAAACCAAGTTCACCTTTTGTAAAAAATAAATTAAAATGGACTTCTTTTTGCAGGTAAAAAAAAAATAAAATAAAAAAAATGGGCATTTTGTTTATTTTTTGCATTGCATCCTGCAAAGCACTGCATCGGTGATCAGCAGATCGAAAGTGCAATGCCTGGATTCTGCAGACTCTCAGTATACTGTCTGCTCATACCTCCAACCTCCAATATGGACAGGCAGTTACCGAACGGCAGGAAGAATCAATAAGCTATGAGAGTGCTCACCAGCTCCCTCGCAGTTCATTGAGAACTACAAGCAGTCAGCCGCAATGGTTGAAGGTACTTGTAGTCTATTGATTCACAGAAAACTGTAAAATATTGACATGGCTGTGTAGGCGGAGCACCGCATGGCCACGTTGTTTTCAGAAGATCCCCCACTCACTGTCACAGGGAGGGGGGCACTAGCTGCGGGAGGTGGGTGGATAAGAGAATGTTACACCCTAAACATTGGTGTAACATGATCCTAAAGGTTAACTTATCCTTTAAAGGATAAAGGTACATTTAGGACCATGTTACACTAATATTTAGGGAGCAAAAATGAATATGGTGCCAAGCAGACCCAAACCCAAAACAGATCTCCCCCCTCTAGCAGCGTGAGGGGCTTCTTCCCCCACCAGAATCTCTCAGATTAGGGCAGGGTTCAGCCAACAAATCTGCATCGTTCATTGAGATCTGTGAATGAATAAACTACAAGTCCCACCTTGCACTACAGCAGATGGACTTGTGGTTCTCAATGGAACCCAAGTGCGCTGATCACTGCACTCCTAGTCAGTTGACGCATCCTATAGCTCTCCAGCTGCAAGTTGTTCCTTGTATGCATCTATAATGCTGGAGGAAGAGTATGAACATGGCACCCATGATTCACTGATCTCAGTTTATCTTGCAGGAACATTTTCCAAAAAAAAATAAATAAATAAAAATAAATGCACTTTTTTCCCTTTAAAAAGTGGAGTTAGCCTTAAACCCATGCTGTAGCACTTAGTGCAAAAAAAAAAAAAAAAAAAAGTGAATGGGCTCTGTATTCATTACTGTAAATGAAAAAACAGATGCAGCACTCACTTCAGGGTCCCAGAACAGACGTGAGAAATGTGAAAAGTCGATGCTCTGGCTCCAAGTGTCCTCCAAACATCCAAACGGAATGCAGATAGAAAAAGGAGAGCCGGCAACTCGCACATCCATATCAAAGTCTTTATTTAGCTACAGAATAGTGACGATAAGAACGGCTTACATGTTTTGACAAATAGCCTTAGTCATAGCCTATGGCAGGTTATGACTAAGGCTATTTGGCGAAACGCGTAAGCTGTTCTTATCGTCACTATTTTGCAGCTAAATACTTTGATATGGATGTGCGATTTTCCGGCTCTCCTTATCTATCTGCATTCTGTTTGGTGGACACTTGGAGCCAAAGCATCGACTATTGACATTTCGCACATATTTATTATGGTACATGAAGCCTGACTGCCTAATCGTAATAACGAGGGTTCAGTTAGGCTTTAATGCACAAACGTTAAAGCACAAAAATGTTTTTTACTACTTTCAATTGGTCGAGAGAAACTGATGTGTGTGAAGAAAGTCCAATGCTTTTTGGTGGACGTATCTTTGTATTTCATTGTATTTAGTTAGGTGTACCTTTTGCTTCTGTTTCTGGAAGGCGGCCTCCAGAGACTCCAGCTGGAACTGCTTCTGCTGTCGCTCCTTTTTCAGCTTATCCAGCTGACTCTCCAGCTCCTGGATCTTCTGCAGGGTCTTGGTGGGGAGACCCTCCTTCCACTCTTCCACCACCCAGCTCATTGTACTGTTTAATGGCACCACTCGTAGAATTCAATCCTAGGACCAAAATAAAAGCAGTTCAGAGTAAAGAATAAATATCCATGGACTTCTTTTACCGCTGTGACTTGGTGTCATAGATTTGCCATCACGACAGGGTTGCTTCAAAGCTCAACTCTATGGCCCAAAAAAATAATTTCCCACCACCCTGGCACTCTCCTCTTCTCACACAAAGCTCCTTTCTGTGATCAATTCCTCTCTCCGTCATCATGTACAATGCAGTATTCTTAACCCTGTATCGTACATGGTGGTGGCGAGTGTGCGACTACGGCTGAGAGCCGCTTATAGAGGAGGCTATGGGGACTGGTCATACTGGGAACTGGACGTGAAGGGAGCCTGCAGGAGTAAGGAAAAGGTAAGTAATACAACTTTTTAGGACCTTCTAAGCATTTTACTTTTGCAGTGTGCCCAACGCAGCCCCCCCCCTCCCCCGGCTGTCTGTGTGAACAAGCCAAATGGTTAATACTTTTTAAGGTCTAGGGGAGGACAAAAAGCACTTTTAATTACTTTATCCTCTGTTCCCGTGGGCTCCTAGGCTAATCCCTGCAACCTCTTCTTCCCTATGGTTGTCACATGTCCTCTGATGTTATTAAGACCAATGCAAAGTCTATAGCCCTGTATTGGACACGAGGAAGCTGAAGGACAGTCCACTGCCAAGGCATGGGATATCTCCCGCCCCCCCAGAGAGGGGCTTTCAAAGAGGGAGCTCACTCTGTTCAGTGATGTTGGGAGCGTTTCCCCGCATACGGGTTGCCCAGATCACAGGCCGGAACTCCCCCATTTTAGATTTTCAGCCAGGCTAAGGGTAAGCAGTGACGGGCCTACAGGTATGGCACTGAAAAGTATAAGTTAAATTAAAACTTTTTATTTTTTAATTTAAAGTGGAGAGGGATTAAAACACGTGTCAGGCTTTTATTGCTGTCCATGTGCCTGCTAGCGAGAATTACCCCATATGTCCTGTTTACTGTTATCACCACAAGTGAAACAGAACAGGAATAGAGGGGACACTAGTCCTGGTGACACCTCGGGATTCTCTCACTTCCAATTTTGGCTATGGGACAGGATAGGAACCCCCCCCAATAGGACAAAGACTGCAAAAAAAAACAGCCTTTACCTACTGCAATCTATATGCTGTACTGCATCATGTTACTCCTGGTGTGTTTGTTGTTCAGCAGTGGATGGTTACAAACAAGCCTGGTAAGGCCCCTTGCACATGGGGGCATCGGGCTCCTGTGTGTCTAACTGCAGTGAGTCAGTGTACCCAGGATGGATGAGTACAGCATACAGCCCATTGCCTGAAGCCTGTCAAAGCCTATGGCAGGCTGGGAAATGCTGCAGCTGGATAGGGCTGCCTCTTTTACGGGTGAACAGCATTTCATATTACATGAATGCAGTTCTACGTTTGCCTATGTGGCCGTGCACTTCAGACTTTTAGATCAGTATTTTAAGAACAGCATTTTAGAAGGCATTAAAAAAAAAAAAAAAAAAACCACACAATGGCTTGCTTAGACGGAGGAGCTTATGAGCATATTTTACATGTGCGTATGAGTGTAAAAGTATTCCAATGGCACCAGAATAGATGAATATTGAGACTGGTAGAATACATTTCCACTCATTGCCATATGCACATAAACGCTCGTACCTACGCAGCATTACAGTCATTTTTCTGCCAAGTTCAGACAGAAACAATCCAGCATATTTGGAGTATAAATTCATACACCTGTGTGCATGGGGCCTTAAGACCCTTTATGTTCAGGGACCCATGTCCAGAATTCCAGGGCCTAAACGTTGGCACCACTCAGTACAGTGTTCAGCTGGAGAGTATTTCAGCCTGCCAGACTTTAATGTTCTTTTAAAGTCTTAAAACTCGTAAACTTTTAATGTTCTGTGTAAAGTGGGAGAGCAGATATAATGAATGCAGGTCCGGGGTTTAGGAACACTTTAAGTCCCGGTTCAAACTATTGCGATGCGCGTCCGCAGCACAGGCAGTTCACACTGCCATATGCAATACGCTGGGGGCGTCGATTCAACGTTAACGACACCCCCACATCAGATCGTATATCGCAGTGCGGTCTGACAGTTCGCACAGGAATCGGATCGCACTAATGTGAACCACCATGCGATCCGCTTCTGCTGTGGACCAAAAAAAGGGTCCGGTGCGTGTTCACTGCGATTACGGTGCAAATTCAGCCATACAAACTGTATGGCTGAACTCGCACTGCACAGACGTCGCATGTGATTTTAGGAGCAGTGCGCTCCGAATCATAAGTGATGTCTGTGATCGCAATAGTGTGAACCGGCACTTCATCAGTAGGTTTAGTTCTGCTTTATGTTTTACTGCTGTTCAGGGGCTCTGGGCTTCAGCAAAATGGCCACCTCCAGCAAGAAGAAAAAGGAGAAATGCCAGAAGCATTTTACAGCACACCAATTTTGGTAGCATAATTATTATTGTGGAATGTATGTTCCTTGCTAAAAAAACATTTTTTTTAATCAAGTTGTTATGGGGAAAATTGAATAAAATAAATAATGTTCTTTAGCAAGGAACATACATTCCACATTAATAATTATTCTACCCAAAATTAGTAATGCTGGAGGCAATTTACAGCACACTCAAATTTTGGGTTGTCCCTCCCAAAAAAGGAGGGGAATTCTCCAATGGGGTCACCAGTTCTGGTGACCCCAAGAACTCCCCCTTTAATTTGCATGGATTGCCTCTCACTTCCTATTTGGTTATGGGACAGGAAATCCCTGCAAATTAAGGGAATTCCTCGGTCACCAGAACTAGTGTCCCCAATTAGAAGATTTCCCCTCCTTTTGGGGGGGCAACCCCAAATTTAGGATCTTCTTTTACTTTCAATGATAAACAGGACAATCAGAGAGGGCGAATCCCCCTAGCTGGGGGTACAGACAGCAATAAAAACTGACAGGTGTTCTAATCCCTCTCCACTCCATCTAAAACTAAAAAACAAAATGTTGCCTCCAGTTATGCTTTAAAGTGGAACTTTAGTCAGAAAATGAGGTCCTGCTAGATCACTGCAGGTTGGCCCCTTTTGCAGGTATAGCTATATCCCCCCCCCTACTTCAAATCTGCTTCCCAAATCCCATCCCCCACTCCTGATCTGCCCCCCTTAAGCACATTCAGTCCAGCTCTGCTTCCCATCTCCCCCTATACATTGTATTCATCATATAATATATTATATATACACATTGTATCCATTGTTTATTGCTGGTAGAATGTTCCTTTAATATCACAGCGGGTTCTATAGACGGATCACCGATCAGTAGGGATCATTATAGGGGCCGATGAGCTCCTCCGGGACAATAGCGATCAGAAATGTGCGCAGATCACCGATCCCGCAGCGGATGGCAGACACAGCACTGAGCAAAGCGGAGATCAGACCGGAGGAGCCCGTCCTGTCCGTGCCTTCCTCCCCACCCCCCACCTCGGGGCACACTGACCTGTCACCCGGTGATCAGTGCCCGGCACATGCCTCCTCCCGTTACTTCACCGATAACGATTCAACCACCGCGCCGTCCCAAACACAACAACCCTCCCGCCCACTTCGGCCAAAGCCAAGGCCATTGGATCAAAGGCGAAATCCCTCTCATCTCATTCGCCAAAGCGCAGCCAGGCGCCACGCCCACTTGCCCGAGCCGCACCAGAGGAGAAGGCGGGGCTTACGTTCAAATTTAGAAAAGAAGGGATGTAAAACAGCGTGGGAGTGGACAGCTTTGTTTGAGGTTTTGTGATTGGCTGGGGGCGTACTAATAGAAGAACCAATGAGCGCACGGGGAAAAATATTCAAATGGATACAGTAGCGCGTTGTATGATACAATGTGTCATCTTCACACGTGTTTCCGGTACAGAGCTACCGAGACTCCCGGATGCCGCTGGATACACGGGAATGGGCAGAATATTTGTATCAAACACCCGGAAATAGTAGCAGGAATTGTCCGCTTAGGGGAGAGGGGGAGGGGCTCATTCACACACGTTCATGTAGCTTCCAAAAAAGGACAATTAACCACTTTAAGACCGGACCTTTATCTAAGATTTGTTGTTTACAAGTAAACATTATAGATTGTTTTAGCACCCTAAAAAAATAACATTGCAATACTATGGCAACGCAGTTTTCTTGGAAAAAATAACTTTAACTACTTGCCTTCTGTGCACTTAAACGCCCTTCCCACCCAGACCAATTTTCAGCTTTCAGCGCTCTCACGCTTTGAATGACAATTGCGCAGTCATGCTACACTGTACCCATATGACATTTATATCATTTTTTTCACACACATAGAGCTTTCTTTTGGTGGTATTTAATCATCTCTGGGTTTTTTATTTTTTACAAAAAAAAAGAAAAAAGACAGAAAATTTTGAAAAAAAAAAAAAGTTTTTCTTATTTTCTGCGAGTAAATTTTGAAAATAAATTTTTCTCCTTCACTTAGGGGGGCTGATGAGGCGGCACTGATGGGCACTGATAGGCTGCACTGACGGGAGGCACTGATGGGCACTGATAGGCGGCACTGATGGGCACTGGCGGATGGCACTGATGGACACTGACGGGTGGCACTGATGAGCTCTGATGGGCGGCACTGATGAGCATTGATGGGCAGCACCATCAGTGCCCACACTCAGTGCCCATAGTGCTGCCAGTCAGTGCTCATCAGTGCCTAGATGAGCAGGCACTGATGGGCACTGACTGACAGCACTATGGGCACTGATTGTGGGCATTGATGGGGGGCACTGATGGCGGGCACTGTGGGCACTGATGGTGGCAATTTTTGTATGTGTTTTACCTTTAGTAATCAGGGCACTGGTGATCAGTGCCCTGATTACATTGCTGTGTGTCCCCGGCGGCTGACGGCTCCCCCTCCTTCCTCACACTGCAGGCTCCGTGGGAGGAAGGAGCGCCGGCGATGAGAGATGATCTCATATGTTTACATATGAGATCATCTCTCATTGGACGGTCCGATCACGTGGTGAATTGCCGCTGTGATTGGCCATTCACCACGATCTGTGATCGGCTGTGTCCAAGGGACACGGCCGACACAGATTTTCCCCGATGCGCGCTCTTTAAAAACGGCCTCCCGAAAATTCAAGTCCGCGCTGCAGCCGTATATAGGCTGTAGCGCGGATGGGAAAAAGTTAATGAATTAAAAAAAAAAAAAAAACAGTAAAGTTAGCCCAATTTTATACAATGTGATGGATGTTACGCAGAGTAAATAGAAACCTGACATGTCGCGCTTTAAAATTGCGCACGCTCATGGATGGGCGACAAACTACGGGACTTAAAAATCTCCATAGGCGATGATTTCAAAAATTAAACCACTTAAGCCCCGGAAGATTTTACTCCCTTCCTGACCAGGGCCTATTTTGCGATTCGGCACTGTGTGACTTTAACGGACAATTGCGCGGTCGTGCGATGCTGTACCTAAACGAATTTGACGTCCTTTTTTTCCCACAAACAGAGCTTTCTTTTGGTGGTATTTGATCACCTGTGCGATTTTTTGATCATGCGCTATAAACAAAAAAAGAGCGTCAATTTTGCAAAAATATCAATATTTTTCACATTTTTTTATATGAAATTCCCCCCCAAAAAAATGTAAAAATCAAAATTTTTTAACATTTTCGGCCAATTTGTTTTATGCTACATATGTTTGGTAAAAAAAATCGCAAAAAGCGTATTTTGATTGGTTTGCGCAAAAGTTATCGCATTTACTAACAAAGGGAAAGATTTTTGTCATTTTTGTTGTTTTTTTTTTTAACGCGTAATGGCGGCGATCTGCAATTTTTTTGCAGGACTGCGACATTGGGGCTGACAGATCGGACCCCTGACTGACATTTTTGACACTTTTGGTGTTACCAGTGACATTACTGCAGTAATCAGTGCTATACATATGCACTGTTACTGTAAAAATGACACTGGCAGGGAAGGGGTTAACTGTATTGGAGAGGGAGGGGTTAAGTGTGTCCTAGGGGCATGTTTCTAACTGTGATTGGACATGGCTACTAGTGTAAAAACAGAGATCAACGGTCCTACATAGTAGAACCGTCTGATCTCCGTTTTTACACAGGGGAGAATGACAGGCGGCTTGTTTACATTAGCCGCCTGCCTTTCTCCCTTCCTGGCGAATGATCGCGAGTCACACGCACTGACTTGTTAGGGAACGAGCCGGGGGCGGGCGCGTGCCTCAGCGGGTGCGCGCTTGTCCGCTATTGGCTCACAAGCCAGTGACAGGCTGGTGACGTACCGGTACATCACTTTGCCTGGCCGGGGCTGACCGCCGCAGTATATGTACTTGCAGCGGTCGGCAAGTGGTTAAAAAAAAAAAAAAAAATTAACGGTTACCATTTTACAGTTACAGAAAAAGTCTTGTGCTAGAATTATTGCTCTAACGATCGCGGCGATACCTCACATGTGTGATTTGAACACTGTTTAAGTATGCGGGCGCGACTTACGTATGTGTTCGCTTCTCACGGAGGGACAGGGCGCTTTACATTTTTTTTTTTTTTTATTTATTTTACTTTTTTTTTTTTTTTTCTTACACTGTCCGTTTCATTTATTTTTTTGATCACTTTTATTCCATTGACAAGGAATGTAAACATCCCTTGTAATAGAAAAAAAGCATGACGGTTCCTCTGTAGGCTCCATTCACAAATAGGCGTTTCGGATCGCGGGCAAAATTGCTGCAATTCTGCCCACGATCCCGAACCATTGCAAGTCACGGGACGCCCGTGCTATTCCCGTGACTTGCAATGGCACCCCAAACCTGGCACAATTTTTCTGCGATTGTCACATGACGAATCGCGGTAGAATCATGCAAACAGAATTTCAGGACGCCTGTCGCCCAAAAGAAGTACAAGAACTTTTTTTGGACGACAGGCATCCCGCGATTCTGTTTGCGTGATTCGTCAGGCAATAATAGCAGTAAAATGGCGCTGTGTTTGGGATGCCATTGCAAGTCACGGGAATCGCATGGGTGTCCAGTGACTTGCATTGGTTCGGGATTCGCAGGCAGAATCGCGGCAATTCTGCCCATGATCCGAAACGCCTATATGTGAATGGAGCTTTATAGAAAGATCTGGGATCAAAAAAGACCCCAGATCTCTAATTTACCTTTAAAAGCAATAAAAAAAGTAATTTTGCTTTTAAGAAAGAAAAAAAATTTCTTTAAGCCTGAGACACACACATCACTACAGTCCTCCAAGGGCATAGAGCTGAGTGAGGGCCATCTTGCCCTCAGTTGACTGCCCAGCCACTGATTGGACTGAATCACTTCCGGGTTTACAGACAGTTCCCAGTAAAACACCGGGAAGCTTCAGGAGGGGGTCACCTCTCCTGCCACCTATAAAAGCTTGCTGCTGCCATAACCCCAGTATTTAACATCAAAGTAATGATGTATATTTACAGTTAGGTGGTTGAAAAGTGGTTAATAGGCCCCATTTACACCTAACGTTTTCCAATACACAATTTGGTGCACTTTTTTCTTGTGTCTGACACCTATATGCATTTCATTATGCTGAACTACACACAGTAAAGTAGCTTATGTAACGTTTTTGCCGCATTCAGTTTTGCACATTCTTTTGCGTGGAAATAACACTCATCTGCTGGCCACTTTTGGGGTGCTATTAACAATAAATGGCACTGCAAACGTGAAAAGCATTTTTTGCGTGTTTCAAAATGCACATTTAAAGAATGCTCAGGTTTGGAATCTTAGAATAGGGTGACTAGACGCCCCGGGTTTCCAGGCACAGTCCCCAGACTGAGGACACTGTCCCTGGACCAAGTCTGTCCTCAACAGGGGCGGTGCCGGGTGGGTTCTTGGGTGTGCTTAAGCACCCCCAAAAATTCGATAGGCACCCTCATAGCACCCCAAAATTCAGATGCTACTACTTGCATATGTCACCATTTTGTTTGTACCTGCACATCCTTTATTGATGCTAGAAGGCTGGGGACTCTTTTTCCTCTGGAGGGATGCAGCTTCTCTGGCCACATAAGCCGATAATCTTTAGTTAGGCCCGGCAGGCTGTTTTAAGATGGGGATTGATACACAGCCTCTCTGCTGCCTCCTCAGCCAAGGAGAAAGCATTGTACCCACCCCCTTCCTCAGCCTGCCTTATTTGACTTCTAAGCTGGATCAGGAGGAGGTGCTGGCAGATTGATAGGAAGGGGACAGGAGAGGAGTGGAGAGAACACAGCCTGCTATGGAGGATGGAAACATTTCTCAGCCTCTGCAGTGAGCCCCTGAGTCTAAAGAAACAGCTTCTGCCAGCAATGAGAGAGCAGTGGCTGTTTTCACAGTGTGTGATACAGAAAGTTAGACGAGCAGCACCAGGACAGGATGTCTGTGTGTCCTATCCCTCCCTCCATCCATTCCTCTATCTATCCATTCCTCTCTCCATCCATCCCTTCATCCACCCCTCCCTCCATCCATCCCTCCCTCTATCCTGCATCCATCCCTCCCTCTATCTATAAGTCCCTCCCTCCCTCTATTTAATGATCCCCCCTCTATCCAACCATCCCTTCATCCATCCATCCCTTTCTTCCTCCATCCAACCATCCCTCCTTCCACCCATCCCTCTATCTAACCATCAATCAATTCAACTATCACTCCCTCCATCCAACCATCCATTGCTCCCTCATCCATCCATCTTTCCATCCCTCCCTCCATCCATCTCTCCAACCATTCCTCCTTTATCCATCCATCTATCCATCCATCCATCGATCCATCCAATCATCATTTGTTCTATCCATATAACCATCCCTCCCTCCCTCCATCCATCTATCCCTCCCTCCAACCATCCCTTGCTTTATCCATCTATCTATCCCTTCCCCCATCCATCCATGCATCCATCCCTCCCTCTATCCATCCATCCCTTCCTCCCTCCATCAAACCACCCCTCCCTCTATCCTGCATCCATCCCTCCCTCTATCCATAAGTCCCTCCCTCCCTCTATTTAACGATCCCCCCTCTATCCAACCATCCCTCCATCCATCCCTTTCTCCCTCCACCCAACCATCCCTCCTTCCATCCATCCCTCTATCTAACCATCCATTCAACTATCACTCCCTCCATCCATCCATCCCTCCCTCATCCAACCATCCCTCCATCCATCCATCCCTCTTTCCATCCCTCCCTCCATCCATCTCTCCAAACATTCCTCCATTATCCATCCATCTATCTATCCATCCATCCATCCAATCCTCTTCTGTTCTATCCATATAACCATCCCTCCCTCCATCCATCTATCCCTCCCTCCAACCATCCCTTGCTCTATCCATCAATGTATCCCTTCCCCCATCCATCCATCCCTCCCTCCATCCAACCATCCCTTCCTCAATCCAGGCCATCAGGCCAGGACTCTTGCACAGAGGTGGCTGAGCCCATTTAGTGTAATAGCAGCCCAGGTACAATCTAGAATGGTCTGAGGAGGTTGGTGATGAAGGAAATGCGGAGCTCTCTGACTGCTGCTTTTCCCTCCACCAGGAGCCGGTTGGAGCTGTGGTGAGCACTGTGGTCCAGGAGAGGAGCGTCCTGGGAGTAGGAATCAGCAGGATCACTGTGAAGGAGGGCAGAGTGGGGCCTCTCTCTTTATACCGCCCAGTTAGTGTCCCCAGAACAGGAGATCAGGGTCCCTGGGTGTTACATGGAGCATCCCTGGTATGAAAGGGAATCGGGGTCACCAGGTGTGCCCTGGGGAATTAGAGTCACCAGGTGTGACATGGAGGATAGGGGTCACCGGGTGTAACAGGAGTTCGCGGTCACCAGATGTGCCATGAGGAATTGGGGTCCCTGGGTGTGCCATGGGGGATTGGGGTCCCCAAGTGTGACACGGAGGAACATCAGGGTCCCCAGGTGTGACATGGAGGAACATCAGGGTCCCCAACTGTGACATGGAAAAACATCAGGGTCTGACATAGAGGAACATTGGGGTCACTGAGTATGACAGCATGACATGGAGGAACACAGGGGTCCCTGGGTGTGACATGGAGGAACATCAGGGTCAGTGGGTATGACAGCATGACATGGAGGAATATTGGGGTCCAGGGGTGTGACTTAGAAAAACATCAAAGTCCCTGGGTGTGACATGGAGGGACATTAGGGTCCCCGAGTGTGACATGGAGGAATATGGGGGGGTCACTGGGTATGAAAGCATAACATGGAGGAACCATCAGATCAGGGTCACTGGGTATGACATTTTTTTTTTTGGGGGGGGCACAAGTAGCTGGTCTTGCCTAGGGCGTAAAATAGTCTAGCACCGGCCCTGAGTACAGCAACGTACAACTATTCATGTCATGTAGAATGCATGAAGGTAAAAAACCTGGAATCTTTACAACAACTTCAAGGTAATAAAAAAAACCTTCTCTTAGAACCACATTAAATATAGCTGTTTGTAGATTAACCACTAGAGAGAGCAAACAGTCAATTTACAATCACTCTACTTTGCTTCTTATAGCTCAACTCCACCTTAAAAATAAATAAAAAGTAATACAAAAAACTGTTTATAAAACATTAACACACTCTGATGACATTATAAACATAAAACTGACCTTTCTAATTGTTTGTTTTGCCTTCCTGTTGACTAAGGGCTCAAGCACCCCACCACCTAGGGCCATAGAATAGAATGTTTGGGTGTATTTCCCCCACCTTGGAGCCACAGGTGCTGCATACAGCTGCAGGGCATACACCGGTAACTGTGGAAACCTGCACATTCATACAAATGTAAAACCCCCCGAATACGGACTGCGTTCTGAGTGTTACATCTGAATGCATGTGTGGGTTTAAGCAAGTTCCAGCACATACCCACCTACGGCTGTGTACAACCATTCATGTCTATGGGCAGCTCTACGCAGCACCTGCAGCTCCTGGGCAGGGAATACAGCCAAACTTTACATTCTGCAGCCCCGGACAGCTGTGTGCACGAGCCCTAAAGCTGCAAGAGTTTTTAGAGGCCGAACATGTTTAATGTCTGTCTGATTTTCAACTCATTTACTTTAACTGTAAATCCAAAACTCATTGAAAAGACCATATGCTTCCTAAATTATTATGAATTAAAATACTCGCTAGATGGCGCTAAGGGACAAAAGATAATGGTTTACTTAGCACTCACAATAACAGTTATTGGACAAGTCTAGCATGGGTAAAAAATTGCCATACATTTGAATGTTATCACTAGCATAGCTCCCAATAGAAATTGGTCAAGCGACCCCCGGTTTGGTTCATCGCAAAAGTTCCGAACCAAATAACGAACCCCATTGAACTCTAAGTGACCTGAACTGGAAAAATCAAAAGTGCCAATTTTGAAGGCTTATAAGCAAGTAATTGGGCATACAATCAGTGGTGTATTTTGGTTTTGTGCTGCCCTAGGCAAGACTAAAATTGGGCCCCCACCCCTCCCCCACCTATGTAACTTTGCCCTACTCCTTTTTTAATGGATGTGGCTCCCTCCAAAATTGAAGGACTAAAAGTCCCAGCATGAACCCATGAGATCTCACGAGAGAGGCGGTGAGTGAGGGAGAGAGAGGGGGGTGGGTGAGGGGGGAGGAGAGAGAGAGGGGGGAATGAGAGAGCGAGAAAGGGGGATGAGAGAGACAGAGAGAGGGGGATGAGAGAGTGAGAGGGGGATGAGAGAGTGAGAGGGGGGATGAGAGAGAGGAGAGGTGAGAGAGAGAGGGGTGGTGAGAGAGAGGGGGGTGAGAGAGAGAGGAGGGGTGAGAGAGAGAGGAGGGGTGAGAGAGAGAGGAGGGGTGAGAGAGAGAGAGAGGTACGGTGAGAGAGAGGGGGGATGAGAGTGAGAGAGAGGGGGGGAATGAGAGAGACGGCTCTAGCAACCAGTGGCCAATAGAGTCTCATGTGAAGGGGGGGGCGGCTTCTTTGCTGCCCCCCTGCAAAGTGCTGCCCTAGGCCTGGGCCTTGTTGGCCTAGGCCAAAATACAGCACTGCATACAATGGTTATGGGGGTCCTGGTACTGCCCTAGGGGACATGTATCAATGAACAAAAAGTTTGTAAAAAATGTAATTTTTAAATGAGCAGTGATTTACTGATGTTTAACCACTTGCTGACCGCTCACATTGGTGCTACTGCGGCAAAGTGGTTTGATTCTGTCCAGCGACGTAGACCTACGTCGCTGGACTCCTCCCCATGTGGGCGGCGCACGCGCACCACCGGAGGCTTGCTCCCGATGTATTCAGTTACAGCGGGAGTCGGGCCAGGGGAGGAGCGGCGGTGATCACCGCCGCTCTTCCCCGATCGTCGGGGAATGGAGTGTTGAGATCCGCCCGCTTGTGTAAACAAAGCGGGCGGATCTCCTAAGTGACAGACAGGGTCAGATTGCAGGATTCAGCATAGTTGAACCCCGTGATGAAACAAAATTATGCAGCGCTAGCTCAAATAAAGTGTTAAGTGCTGTGATATAAATACAATAATCAATATTTTATAAAGTGCACACTGTATGATCAAATATAAAAAAGTGCTAAGTGCTTATAAATATCTGAGCAATAACAAATAAATATATATAATAGTGTACAATAAACAAATAGGTGGTTAGAAATAGTCCAAATAAATATTCAGTGCTTGAAAAGAGTCCTTATAGTGATCCAATTAAGGTGCCAAGGTGCCAAATAATTAAGGTGCTTGCAGAGTGATATGGTGCCCCTCAAGGTTCCCCACTCACCAGATTGCAGAAATCATAGACCTTCAAAATTATTGCACATTGCCCGGGATCTTTACAGGACCAGAACTTCTCCTATGTAGCCTTGGAACTTTTTGGGTCAGCTTCCGCTTCGACTTGGAGAGTTCAGAGCTGCGTTTGCAGTCAAACAGTCCCAACTTTGAAGAAGGTAACCTTCCCTGGCAACAGGTTCCCAGTCAGCACACTGACATGCACCCTTTCGGCTGTACAAAAGTCCACCATCTACCATCCACAGTCTCCTCTATGCTCCATGCTGGTGGAGCATAGAGGAGACTGTGGATGGTAGATGGTGGACTTTTGTACAGCCGAAAGGGTGCATGTCAGTGTGCTGACTGGGAACCTGTTGCCAGGGAAGGTTACCTTCTTCAAAGTTGGGACTGTTTGACTGCAAACGCAGCTCTGAACTCTCCAAGTCGAAGCGGAAGCTGACCCAAAAAGTTCCAAGGCTACATAGGAGAAGTTCTGGTCCTGTAAAGATCCCGGGCAATGTGCAATAATTTTGAAGGTCTATGATTTCTGCAATCTGGTGAGTGGGGAACCTTGAGGGGCACCATATCACTCTGCAAGCACCTTAATTATTTGGCACCTTGGCACCTTAATTGGATCACTATAAGGACTCTTTTCAAGCACTGAATATTTATTTGGACTATTTCTAACCACCTATTTGTTTATTGTACACTATTATATATATTTATTTGTTATTGCTCAGATATTTATAAGCACTTAGCACTTTTTTATATTTGATCATACAGTGTGCACTTTATAAAATATTGATTATTGTATTTATATCACAGCACTTAACACTTTATTTGAGCTAGCGCTGCATAATTTCGTTTCATCATATTTTCCTAAGACTTTCTTAGTGTCTGCAGCAGCTGCCCATTATTGCATTCATCCATATTTAAATTTTCACGTTGTGTAGCGCGGGTTTAATTTTTGTTTTTCACATAGTTGAACCCCGATCTGTCCTTGTGTCACTCATTCCTCTCCCCCCACACACGTTAGTAAGCACCAGGCATACATTAACCCCTCCCTCTCCAATAAAAATGAACCCCTTCCCTGCCAGTGTCATTTTTACAGTAACAGTGCATTATTATAGCACTGATTACTGTAGTAATGTCACTGGTACCCCCAAAAGTGTCAAAAATGTCAGTCAAGGGTCCGATCTGTCCGCCGCAATGTCGCAGTCCCGCAAAAAAAATCGCAGATCGCTGCCATTACTCGTTAAAAAAAAAACACCTAAAATAACAGAAATCTTTCCCTTAGTTAGTAAACGCAATAACTTTTGCGCAAACCAATCAAAATACGCTTATTGCGGTTTTTTTTTACCAAAAATATGTAGTAGAAAACAAATTGGCCTAAAATGATAAAAAAATTTGATTTTTACATTTTTTTGGGGGGGAATTTCATATAAAAAATGTGAAAAATATTGTTATTTTTTCAAAATTGTCACTCTTTTTTTGTTTATAGCGCAAAAAGTAAAAATCGCACAGGTGATCAATTACCACCAAAAGAAAGCTCTGTTTGTGGGAAAAAAAGGACGTAAATTTCGTTTGGGTACAGCGTTGCATAACCGCGCAATTGTCAGTTAAATTTGCACAGTGCCGAATCGCAAAAAGTGGCCTGGACGTATGACAGCAAAATCCTCCGGAGGTAAAGTGGTTAAAGTGAAACCATAAAAATTAGAAATAACAATAAAAATAAAAAATTCCTTTAAATATAGTGCCTAGGCCCTAGGGGGTCCCCATAGTCTATCTGTACTGTGTATAGAAGCTGCTGCAGCAATAATGACATTTATAAAGGCAAAAGAATGACATTTTCCATTTAAAATATACAAAAGGTGACCAGCGCTATGGAGTTTACAATAAATATGTTTAAAAGCCTAAGGTGTAAGCAGCCAACAACCAACCCTAAAAGGGTTAAAGAAGTATAATAGGTGCAAAAGGTTGAAACGGCGCTACCTTCCAAGTGATAACGTGCAAGACAAATTTAAATAAATAAATAGTGATTTGTTGTGTATTTTATGTCATAAAGTGCTCAAGTGAATGGTGGTCAAAAATAATGACAAGCTTTTTGACCCCTGACAATTACCCACTCAAGGGGTGTGAAGTGCTAGTGCAAATAAATCAATGAAAGTTGACAAAAGAAACAGTGAATTTATTTAAAAAGAGCCTGCTGTCAAACAGCGTGATAAACCAGTGATGATAGTGATAATTTTATAAAATCAATTTTTTAAATAAATAAATAAAGTAGATTTTTCCAGAAAAACAGTGATATTTATATTTAAAGCAAGAGCATGCTGATATACAGTGTAATTTACCAGTGAAAATAGTGATTCCAACTCTTCTCAATAATGAGAGCCGAAGGAAAAGTATATAAAGTGAATAAGCAGGTGATTAAAAGAAAAATACATTTTGGTCTTTCTTTATTTTGTAAACGGCTTGGGGAGCCAGTCTGTATAATGACGCCACAATTTAGTGCACTGGGAACAGGATTAGAGATTTTTTGGATAAATTCTTTCCCAGTCTTTGGATAGAAGTAACAGGTGCAGAAAAATTGGTCTTTGGGTGTCTGTGGTGCCTTCACTCTGTAACTCTATAGAGGTACTCTTGTTGAAAGCAAGAATTGGCCTTGCTGTCAAAAATTGAAATGATGTGCACCTGTCAAGCAGTGGCAGAAAAATTGGGCTTTGGGTGTTGGTGGTGGACAAGGAGGCAGAATAAGCCACTCTGGCAGCTGCAGTGGACTGCGCACTAGTCTCTGCTTGGGTGAAAAGGGAATGAGGAGGATATGGATGATTTAGTAAGCCAGTCCACCTCCTCCTCTGCATGCTGTGGCTGGATAGCACAGGCAACATCACTAAACAGGGGAAATGGTGCCCCGCCTTAGTACGGACCATGTGCCCCTTTGCCTGTGGACACATACGCTGCTGGCCCCCTCAAAGTGCCATAGGAACGTTTGCCTCTCCTTGTTGGGCCTCCCAGACATGATGATTGGGGAGGCTTATTAACAAAATGTAATAAAGATGGGGAAATTTGTACGTGGATGCACTTTAATCAATGGAAAGTAGTGTTTGGTGCACTTTAACTGGGGTAATCACTACACCGACACACTACAATATACTGCGGTAAACATGTACTAACGCAGTGAAGTATACTGCACTGAAATATACTGTGTTAAACATGCAATAACACACTGAAATATACTGTGGTAAACGTGCACTAACGCACTACAATATACTGCAGTAAACCTG
Organism: Pelophylax lessonae; assembly: GCF_965119305.1. Taxonomy (NCBI): domain Eukaryota; kingdom Metazoa; phylum Chordata; class Amphibia; order Anura; family Ranidae; genus Pelophylax; species Pelophylax lessonae. Next base: position 620,554,144 of record NC_138770.1, read on the forward strand.
CAATAATGCTCTAAAATATACTGCGTTAAACGTGCACTAATGCACTGCAATATCCTGTGGTAAACATGCAATACACACTGAAATATACTGCAGGAAACCTGCCCTGACAAAATAGCCCTGGAGCTAAAGGGGTGTAATCAGCAGAAACCCACCAGGGAACAAGTGGAGGGTGAGGATAACGTGGATGATAAGGGTGTGTCCCTCTGTGTCCCTCAATGTCCATCATAAGTAATAGCTGTAACAAAAATATGCTTTTTCTCTCGCTGTCCCCTCCTTTCTTTTGGACGGCGGGTCCACCTATACATCGGCGCCATGCCTTCGCGTCCATCCTATCCACATCACCACAGTACCATTATGTTTGAGTGCAGCACGTCATTATGAGGCGGCTGGAGGTTATTCACATATGCGCACTTCCCACTAAGCAGCGGGCGCCCTTTTGCGTTTGAATGTCATTCATAGCCACCTGCACATGGAGTTAGGGGTGGAACAGGTTACGTCAACCTAGGGGTACAAATAGGAGGGTCAGTGCGATGGGGATTCCTTTCTTCTAGGGCTCCCTGTCCACACGGACAACACATTTGTATTGAAAGCACCTACATAAAACTTTTTTGTTTGGGTATACACGCTTATACTTTTGCACCCATTTGTATTTGAGCATACACTTTTTGTCTGTGACCGTTCGTTTCCATTTTCTTCCTTTTTCACCCATATCAGTCCTTTCCTTCAGCTTTATCCTATTAGGATTGTCTTCATAGACATTTTTCACTTGTTCGTCATAGGACGTCCTATGATGAAACGCGTAGGGCGGAGTTTCGTACCTCAAAGTCACTTCCGGTTTTGAAGTTTGAGCCGCGGAACGTGGAAGCATCCCGGTGTCTGCACTGATCTCGATCAGCCTGAACAGTGAGTCTTATTTACTTGCTTTCATCTGGCATTATGTACTACACCATGGTGTTTTTGTTTGTTTGAGCACCCAGATCGGACGAACATCCTCTGGAGACCCACCTGAGCCTCCTCACTACAAACAGAGAGGACCCCCGGATAACTTTGCTTGCTTGGAGACTACCATTAACAACAGCCAATACCCTATACTGAAGGGTTGTGCAGGGTGAGTGCGATACCTAGTGGGCATCACCTAATTCACCAGTCTCATTCACTTACAAACCTCTTTATTCTTTCACGGGCACTGTTCCCAGCACTTTAATAAAGAATAAGGGTTTTTTTTCTTCTTTTTTATTTTTATTTGTTTATTTTTATGCACATTGTTATTTTATGAAGAATGAAATAATTATCAACCGACCACCCATTCACACTGATTTATTTAATTCTCGCACTGAATAATTCACTACCAGCACTGTATAAATAAATTTTATTACAATTTGTGCACTTTTGCTTTATTTAAGGCATACAACAACTAATATTTTGGGCACTGAGTACTTTCATAGGGGCTTGCACACTTAGCCCAACCATAGTTTCAATTTTTGCACTTGCACTTTACAATCACCAGTGGATTATTTATTTATTTATTTATTTATATGTTTTGATCCTTCTTATGATGAGTATGTATCTATAGGATCTTTGTAACATACACTTTTTAATAGGTAGCGCCTTTACCAACCTTTTCCAACCTTTATTTTACCATTATTTTCCAGCACTGCCTTAACCCTCTTGGGCATGGAGTTCACCAGAGCTTCACAGGTTGCCACTGGAGTTCTCTTCCACTCCTCCATGACGACATCACAGAGCTGGTGGATGTTAGAGACCTTGCGCTCCTCCACTTTCCGTTTGAAGATGCCCCACAGATGCTCAATAGGGTTTAGGTCTTGAGACATGCTTGGCCAGTCCATCACCTTTACCCTCAGCTTCTTTAGCAAGGCAGTGGTCGTCTTGGAGGTATGTTTGAGGTCATTATCATGTTGGAATTGCTACTGTGTTTAACATGTGTTGTAACATCCTCAGTGAACTCCTGAACCCCCTTTTTCCCACCTCAATGAGGTTTGTTTGGAAAGAGCAGTGCATGCTAGCTGCGATCCTGTGCACTGCTCTATGCACATGTAGCACTACTCCCATGGGAGCTGCTGGTTACGGATTCCACTGGGTTACCCATAGCAACAACATGACAGTTTAGCATTTTCAAAGTGCTTGGCTCAGTCAATAAACAGTCTAGGGGCTTTAGTTTTTTGTGGTTTTATTGAGAACTTGGATAGGAGAAGGAAATGAGTGGGATACTCCAACTTGAATAACTATGCACAATTTGCTGGGACGTCTAGATATAGCTGAGTACGGCAAGGCCGCTGCTTCACCTTGTCACTTGCAGTGAAGAAGAACTTAATGAACTGTATTACTCTGTGAATCGCTTTTCAGGGCCCTACTTGGCACTCCCTTTGTCCCTATTCTTCAGGGTTCTACACCGCACCCCTTTTACTGTAACTCTCTCTGTGTGAGCTGGCTCCCTGATCCCCTGACTTCACTGGCGTGGTCCCCTTCCTGGGCAGACCCTTTGGCAAATCTCCTGGTACTCACGGACACTGTTTTTACGGAGAGACTCTGCCAGCAGCTCCACTGTCAGCTCCACTGGATCTTCTGCAGCTCAGCTCCACACCTGGTTCACTAGGCCGACCGCCTGAACCATCTTCCTCACACCTGAAGGAGGAGAGACAGCCGTCAGCCTCCTCCTGGGACTCTGCTTCCCGTCAAAGACGTCCTGTCCCATGTCCTCCCAGCTTTTATGGGCAATCCCAGGATGCATTGCAAGAATGTCCTCCCACTGGGACTCCCACAAAAGTTAATGTGTCACTGGCTGGGTTTCCTCCACTGTCCAACAAGCTCCCTTTTTGGATACAGTGGGGACATTCCCTCAGACCCAGTGAATCATACTTGGAAACATGTGACAGATCTAATAGATCAGGCTCCCCTGATAAGCAGAAGGAGCAATAAATGAATTTGCCTAGCACCTACCTACCTAGGATGGTGCTACACACATTTCAGTTCCAATAGCATACTACTGTCCCTGATTAGGAATAAAGTTCCTCTGTCCCTATTTCCTCCTCATCTGTCCCTCATTTGGGTCTGATCTGTATAGTTGTATATAAAATGCACTATTTATCTTTCAAAAAGTGTTTTACAGTGCTAAACTTTTCATCCAATTTCTAAATTGTAAATTTCAAAAGCCAGTATAAAGGAATAGTAGTGGTAAAAAAACGCTTGTGGGTTTAACTAATCATTTTTTTTTTTTTTTGTACAATTGTCCTTTAGGGGGCGTGGCAGGGGGTGTGTTCCAAGCCTACATACTTAGGCTAATCAGTGTTCCTCATTCCAATTTCCGAAAGTTGTGAGATATGCCCATAGTATAGTCAATAGTCCATAATCCATCTCAGGAGTAAGCAAGAGAGGGTGCATATTGTCAGACCATGAAGAATGAAGGTAGCCACCCTCTAACAGGAAATCAGCACACGGTCACAAAAAAAAATAAAAAATTGGAGTTTTGGAGGAGGCTGAGAACAAAAGTGTACATAGTAAAGCGGTTATATAGCCTGGAAGAAAAATCTTGCACGACAATGGCATTATGTGCTCGTATGCATAGCATACTAGCACATTATGAAATAATTACCTTAGAACGAAGCCCCCCGCAGCGGCGCCCAATCACCGGGTTCTTCCGGGTTCATGGGCTCCAGCGCTGTGAATGGCCGGAGCCGCGATTACGTCATTTCCGAGCCCTCCGGCAAAAAGCTCTGAAGTTTCGGCACGATATCCATAATTAAGGCCTTATGGCCGAAACGCGTTGTCTTTTTATTTGACTGTTGTTCCCATGCTACAATGAAACAATGTTTTAGCCGACGTCCATAGCACCAGCCTTTCTCCTTTTTTTATGAATTACTTGGAGGTTTACAGAGACCTCACAGGCTGGGTGCTGTGTTTTTGAGGGTCACCAGACATTGCAGAGGAGGTAGTAGCTCGGATGCACATGTTCCAGTTCCGGCACAATATATATGCCGGACCTTCAGAGCGCATGCGTCGCTGACGTCAGTGGCTGCATCCAGGGTGAATATCTCCTAATTGATGCACATTTAGGAGATATTGATTTTACTTATAGGTACAGTGCTTTTCGAAAGTATTCGGCCCCCTTGAACTTTTTGACCTTTTGCCACATTTCAGGCCTCAAACATAAAGATATAAAACTGTAATTTTTTGTGAAGAATCAACAATAAGTGGGACACAATCATGAAGTGGAACGAAATTTATTGGATATTTCAAACTTTTTTAACAAATAAAAAACTGAAAAATTATTCAGCCCCCTTAAGTTAATACTTTGTAGCGCCACCTTTTGCTGCGATTACAGCTGTAAGTCGCTTGGGGTATGTCTCTATCAGTTTTGCACATCGAGAGATTTTTGCCCATTCCTCCTTGCAAAACAGCTCAAGCTCAGTGAGGTTGGATGGAGAGCATTTGTGAACAGCAGTTTTCAGTTCTTTCCACAGATTCTCGATTGGATTCAGGTCTGGACTTTGACTTGGCCATTCTAACACCTGGATATGTTTATTTGTGAACCATTCCATTGTAGATTTTGCTTTATGTTTTGGATCATTGTCTTGTTTGAAGACAAATCTCCGTCCCAGTCTCAGGTCTTTTGCCGACTCCATCAGGTTTTCTTCCAGAATGGTCCTGTATTTGGCTCCATCCATCTTCCCATCAATTTTAACCATCTTCCCTGTCCCTGCTGAAGAAAAACAGGCCCAAACCATGATGCTGCCACCACCATGTTTGACAGTGGGGATGGTGTGTTCAGGGTGATGAGCTGTGTTGCTTTTATGCCAAACATAACGTTTTGCATTGTTGCCAAAAAGTTTGATTTTGGTTTCATCTGACCAGAGCACCTTCTTCCACATGTTTGGTGTGTCTCCCAGGTGGCTTGTGGCAAACTTTAAACGACACTTTTTATGGATATCTTTAAGAAATGGCTTTTTTCTTGCCACTCTTCCATAAAGTCCAGATTTGTGCAGTATACGACTGATTGTTGTCCTATGGACAGAGTCTCCCACCTCAGCTGTAGATCTCTGCAGTTCATCCAGAGCAGTGTTGCCAACGCCCCGGAGGGGAATTTACTGGCAGAACGTCCAAAATTTACGGACGGCACCAATTTTTTACTGACATGGCAAAAATGTACATAAACAGGCTGTTTTCAGTGCTAAACCGTGCAAATATCAATACTTAAACTATAAACATGTAGATAGTGCTATTAGCAATGTGTTTAGGTTAAACAAAAGTCAAAAACCATATTTCTCCATTTACATGAACATCAGATTAATATAACCCAGCCAGCACAGCGTTCCCCCATATATCAGAGTGTGCAGGATTCCCCCTTACAGTGTAACTCTGACATAAAGAGGAATGCTGCAGATCTTGATTTAAGGGGGAACTCTGATTTAAGTGGGTGCTCTGGTGACCAGAAACCGCCTTATATCAGAGTTAACTGCATTCCCCTTTACATCAGAGTTCCCTTTTACATCAGGGTCCGCAGAGTTCCCCCTTCGCAGTGTAAGGGGAGAATCCTGCAGACTCTGATGTAAAGGGGAACGCCAGGAACTCTGATGTGGGGGGCAATCTGGTGACCAGAGACCGCCTTCCACAGAGTGACTACATTAAGATATGGGGGGGGGGGTTACTAATATAGAGGGATCTTTATATCAGTGACCCCCCCCATTAGACTGGTCTGGCGGCTATCACTGACCTCCTCTCAGGTGCACTGTGCAGGGCTCAGTCAGACGGCTCTGGTCTCCACTCTGCAGGCCCCACACATCTGACTTCTCCTGTGACCCCCATCCCGGCGGCGCTCTCACTCTTGACTCCTCTGAAGACTCCCCTGCAGACATGATAAAAGACAAGAGATGGTCAGAGACTGCGGATATGGTACAGGAGGTGGTCAGAGACTGCGGACATGGTACAGGAGGTGGTCAGAGACTGTGGACATGATACAGGAGGTGATCAGAGACTGCGGATATGGTACAGGAGGTGGTCAGAGATTGCGGACATGGTACAGGAGGTGGTCAGAGATTGCGGACATGATACAGATACAGGAGGTGATCAGAGACTGCGGACATGATACAGGAGGTGATCAGAGACTGCGGACATGGTACAGGAGGTGGTCAGAGACTGCAGACATGGTACAGGAGGTGGTCAGAGACTGCGGACATGATACAGGAGGTGATCAGAGACTGCGGACATGGTACAGGAGGTGGTCAGAGACTGCAGACATGGTACAGGAGGTGGTCAGAGAAATGCATCGGGAACACAGAACTTGTGGTGTGAAGTGATTTCAGCGATTTTGCTGACTACACGAGACGCAGCTGAATCTTCATCACTGAGCGACAAAATACTGTACAATGTGTTTTTGATCATGGACAATCCTTATACATTTATCTGCTGATGGGTGAGGAGGAAATGGCCTGGGTGTCACCAGCCTAGGATGTCATCTGGATCCCCTGTGAGGGGACAATGAATGAACACTAATAGGGGGACCTCATTGTAGGGTTCAGAAGGGTCACCACTTTAATGTAGTTTTATCTCCTATACTGTATTGAAATTGGGTAGATCTGAGTGAAGTAAAATGGGGTTTTTGGTTTTGAATGTACCTGCTGCATCACCAGTTTGGCTTGCAATATGTTGGCAGCACCACATGAGCACAGCAGATCACTAGAGAATGTTTATAATGTTACAAAGGGGTTTAAGGGACACAGTCTTTTGCCATTTGCCACTAGGAAGATTATAGTGGCATACATTTTGTGGGTATGGGCAAATGAACCCCTATGTGGAAAGATTTTACTAAGAGAAGAGAGCTGAAATGGAAACCAGCCAGGTGGATATACAGTAAGAATTACAATCATATACCGCAGCCTCTTATGGTCCTCTCCGTCCACCTCCGTCCTCCTGGCTTGCCTTGCTCGCGTCACGTCCGGTCCCCCACTGCGTCACCCACTCAGTCCTGGGGTATTATAGGCCAGGGGGAGGTAGCGGCGGCAGTGGCGGGGAAAATCTGGGCGGGCCATGGGCAGGGCACAGGGCGGCGGTCAGGCGGGGGGGAGGAGGAGATGATGATGTGTGTCAGACCGAGAAGAGGCGCACGCCGCGCATGCGCAGTCAGTTTTTTCTCGCGGCTCTCGCCGCAGCCATCGTTTTAACTGGCACTTTTCTCCTGCTACGGGCATTTACGGGCAGGAGAAAAGTGCCCCGATTTTACGGGCCGTCCGTGAATATACGGACGGTTGGCAACACTGATCCAGAGTGATCATGGGCCTCTTGGCTGCATCTCTGATCAGTCTTCTCCTTGTATGAGCTGAAAGTTTAGAGGGACGGCCAGGTCTTCGTAGATTTGCAGTGGTCTGATACTCCTTCCATTTCAATATTATCGCTTGCACAGTGCTCCTTGGGATGTTTAAAGCTTGGGAAATCTTTTTGTATCCAAATTCGGCTTTAAACTTATCCACAACAGTATCTCGGACCTGCCTGGTGTGTTCCTTGTTCTTCATGATGCTCTCTGCGCCAAGGGTGTAGGAACCCACACAAATCTGGGGGGGACAGCATTTTTACTCGCCAGGTATATGTACCCCAATGATTGCAGAGTGCCCACAGCATTGTACCCCAATGATTGCAGAGTGCCCACAGCATTGTACCCCAATGATTGCAGAGTGCCACAGCATTGTCCCCCAATCAATGCAGAGACCAGCGTGCGTGCTCCCTTCAACACAATGCACTTACCTGGCGGCGGCTCGGCTATCGGCGGCGGCGGGAAGGTGAGCGGCTTCTCCCTCGTCCTCTTCTGCGGCGGGAACCGGCGGGCGGCCTCTCCTCTTCTCTGCGGCGGGAACTGGCGGGAAGGTGAGCGGTGGTGAGCGGCGGTGACGGTGAGTGACTGACGCACGCACCGGCACCGCCCCCATTGCGACATCAGCGATCGGATGTCCTGGATGATGATTGGTCCAGGCTGGAGAATGGACCAATCACAGCCAGGACATCACGAAGGTGGGGGTGGCCAAGCGCTCTTTCCTTTTCCAGGTTACGCCCCCAGAGTGCTGACTACGCTGTTCGTGTAGTTAACAGCTACACACTGCGTGCATTCGCCTAACAGTAGGTGTTCGGAAGCCGAATGCACTGGACATTTTTACAGCGTAATCAGCACTCTCCAAGTACTAAACTGGGGGGGATTTCACCATACCTGTCCCCCCCCGCATTATTTCCTGGGGGGGATGTGTCCCCCCCGTCCCCCCCGGTTCCTACGCCCATGCTCTGCGCTTTAAACGGACCTCTGAGACTATCATAGTGCAGGTGCATTTATTCGGAGACTTGATTACACACAGGTGGATTCTATTTATCATCATTAGTCATTTAGGTCAACATTGGATCATTAAGACCCCGTTCACACTGGGGCGATCCGACTTGCCGGGGCGACCTCACAGGTCGCGGCGCGCAGCACGCACCGTGACCTCGGAGCGGCCGGCACGGACTTCAAAACATTGAAGTCAATGCAGGTCGCTCCAGGTCGCCCCAAAGAAGCTCTGGACCCTTTTTCTAAGTCGGAGCGACTTGTGTCGCTCCTATTAGAACGGGTCCACAGCTTCTCTATGGCAGGCGACCTACGGCGACCAGGTCGCCTGACAGGTCGCCCCAGTGTGAATGGGGTCTCAGAGATCCTCACTGAACTTCTGGAGAGAGTTTGCTGCACTGAAAGTAAAGGGGCTGAATCATTTTGCGCACCCAAATTTTCAGTTTTTTGTTTGTTAACAAAGTTGGAAATATCAAATAAATTTTGTTCCACTTCATGAATGTGTCCCACTTGGGTCGCAAATTTCAAGGGGGCCGAATACTTTCGCAAGGCACTGTAAGTTTTATTATAGGCTTACCTGTGGGTAAAAATAGCTAAGCGGGGTTTATTACCGCTTTAAGGCCTCATATGCACACTGGGCAGAACAAAAAACACTTTTTACAGGAATTTGGTGGGGTTTTTTTTCCCAGCCTGTAAACGCACCTGTATGTTAGCCTGTGTGTGTATGCACACATAGGCATTAACAAGCATTTTAGAACAGGAGCATTCCCAGGCCGAAAAAAAACCCCATCACCAGCAGGTTCAGGAGAGGAGCGTTTGGGCAGAGAAACCACAGAATTTGCATAAACACACCTAAGAGAAAGGTGCGTTTATGTGTGTCTGTGCATATGCTCAGTAATGCATTTGAATGGCCTTAATATTCTGGCCAATAGAGTGCATAAATGTGCTCATTTCCCAGACCGTGTTCAAAGTGCACTGGGTGTGTGATCTGCTCCGGGTGTAAAAAGATCTTCTTAACAGGACCCCAAGCACCGTTCGCAAGCGCAGTGCGTTTGCCTGCACCAGATCGCATGGTACCGCAGTACCATATCATTTTATGTGGTGCCTTTTTGAAAAGTGGAAAATGCGCTACTTTTTGTGCGATGCAGTGCGATTTCAGCCCATTTCAATTAATAGACTGAAAATCACACCACACTCAATGTGAACCGTGTTCCTCTGATATTCAGTTTTGAACCAGCACTCATAAATGGGACAACTCACAAAATAAAATTTGTAATTACCCATAATCCCCTTTTTTATCTTTCTTTTTTTTTTTTCATTTCCTCTCATAGCTATTTTTTTCTTACAATTTTTTATGTAAACTTTCTAAAGCTCAACTCTGAGATCAGCAAATATTGTTTAAATAGACGTGTAATCTTCCTTGAATCTCGGTGTGATTTGTGTACTTCGTCCAGATCTGTGCAGTGATCCAGTGTGAGACTTTCCCTCTATGCAGGAGCTTCCTGTAATAAAGACCGGTCAGTGCTGCTCTCTCTCCTTGTGCAGAGTGTCTGGTCTTGTCTCTGCCCACTCCTGTAGTTTTCTGCAGGCAGCCTCCAGTGGGTGGGGCTTGATGGGTCCCCCCCACAGCTTGTGTCTTATTTTGTAGGACTGAATAAAAATTTTGGGGAGGGGCACGTAAGGAACCTTGTCTTGTCACTTATTGCCACTGGAAGGGGGCTCTAACAGTCTGAGGAGACTTTTCCAGGGCTGCTGTTAAAAATCATGGGGCCCCGTACAGACTATCTGACCAGCCCCCCCCCCCCCCCCCCAAGCCTGGGCAGCTACGTGGGTGCAGGAGTATGACCCCAAACATGGCTCAAGCCGCATAAACAAACCACTCATTCACGTGGCCAGAGTACCCGTGTGAATGCGCCTTTATTTATCCTTTTTAATATTTTGTTTTCATTTTTTACATTAATATTAGCCCTACAGGGTATGGGGGGACTTTAGTGAAATATCAGGGGACTAAATAGATCATTTCTCATTTTTAAGAGAGAGAAAGTGATTGAGGACACAAATCCCCAGTCCTTTCTCTGCAGCCACAGCTGCTACAGAATGAATAAACAGGAAGCACTCTATATGGAGGCTCCCTGTTCATTCACAAACTGAAGCATAGTAAGCATGGGGGGGGGGGGTAGATCAAAGCTGCAGATGATGGGGATCCTGGATAGCAGAGGAGGTGACCAGAGCAACAGAAGGGGGGCCATTCCCTAAACCCAATCCTCTTTGGCTTCCCCCTGCAGCAGTAGACATTCTGCAGGAGGGAGAGAAGGAGAAGCCAGCTGTGTTGCAGAGAGGGGGAACTGCCTGAACCATAAAGCTGCCCTGGCCCCCCTATTGAACTGATGGGGATTGGGCACAATACAGAAGGGCCAGTGCTACCCCCTTATTAGTGGCCCTGGCCTTTTCACACCATCCTGTGTGTGTTTTGCTCCATATAGTGCGTGCACACTGGTGTGCTTTGTGTGTGTGTGTGTGTGGGGGGGGGGGGTGCTATGCATTGTTGAAACACATCCCATTGTTTACAATTTTTTTTTATTTTTTTAACTTTATTTCACTTAACTTCATGCTTCATTGCAACACTGTGGTGCATTGTAATACTTTGTGAGTTGCGTTGCATGAAAATGCACACATGCTGCAGTTTTATGCAACACGCTTGTAAAGTGTGAACTGATCACACAATTTTCTCTGTGTCCATGCATTGAGCCGCATTGATCAGCATTGATTAATGAGGCTGAATGAGCCCAAAGTCTGCTTTGTATATGTGGCTGTGTTTATGATCACATTTCTGCTTTTATTTTCTATGTATTGCTGTCACTTTGCACAATACTGCAAATGAAATTGATTACAGGCTCTTGTTTGTTTTATGTTCTAAGTGGCAGGTTTACTTTAATTGAAAGTGTGCTGGCACATAAAGAAAAAGCTGCAAACACCACCCTTTTCTTTCTCGCCTCGGGGCTTTTCCTGCATTCTTTTACGAGAAGGCACAACAGGGGCTGTAAACAACTGGCACACATGACAGGACTTGTCCTCCTCACTAGATGACTCTTCCTTTTGTATATCACCTCTATAGGTACAGCTGTACTGTTGTTGTGTTTTGGCATGTGCACCATAGGGGGGATGTAGAATGGATGGACACAAATAGAGACGAGCCTTGGATTCAGGGTTGCCAACCGTAAATTTACTGACAGTTTCTAAAAATCTGTGACAACTGTCAGTAAATATCAGGAGCTGATAATTTGCCATGCTGTGTTGACTTTTTAAGTGTGAATCAGGCAAAATTACTTGTTGTAGGTATTGTCAGTGTTTACATATTATGTTTATACTGTTTAAATATTGATTGTGTTCATTTTCAATAGTGATGGGCCGAACACCCCCCTGTTCAGTTCGCACCAGAACATCTCGAACAGGGGAAAAGTTCTAATGAACATTCAAAACCCTATTAAAGTCTATGGGGCACGAACATGAAAAACAAAACTCCTAATTTTAAAAGCTTATAAGCAAGTTATTGCCATAAAAAGTGTATGGGAACCCGGAAACTGCCCTGGGGGACATTTATCAATGCAAAAAAAATTTTTTAAAGCAATCGTTTTTAAAGAAGCAGTGATTTTAATGAGGCTTAAAGTCAAACAATAAAAATGAAAAATTTCTTCAAATATAGTGCCAGGGGGGTCCCCTTAATATGCTTGTAAAGTGGCGCATTTGTACGATGTTTGTAGCCAGCTGCAGCAATACACTATTTCTAAAGGAAAAACTATAATTTAAACTTGCTAGTGGCTGTAGTGTATTGTCGACTCCCGGCAATACAGATAAAAAAAAAAAGAAAAAAATGGTGTAGCCCCCCCCCCCCAGTCCATACCAGGCCCTTTGGTCACGTATGGATTTTAAGGGGAACCCCACGCCAAAATTTAAAAAAAGAAATGGAGTAGTGTCCCCCTCAAAATCCATACCATATGAACTTCCTGATTTAAGCCATCTCTCTGCACTTCCTGGTTGCCAGAATATAGTGCCTTCACCAGCCAATATCTCACTTCTCTCTCCTTCTGCCATCTTTATTATCACTACCATTCGTTACCGACATTTGACTTGCTCCTCGACTACACTTCTGCTTGATCCCTATCTGCAACTATTCATTACCGACCTTTGGCTTGTTCCTCGACTACACTTCTGCTTGATCCCTACCTGCTATATCAGCTACTAGACCCTGGCTTGCTCACCTCCTGGTGTGGCGATCCTGAGGACCGGGACCTGGTGCCAACATGCAGCAAAGTCCATCTCCACCATCAGGAGCTCTGTTGAACACCGGTTAGTACTTAGATTCCGCACTTCAGATGGGCTTGCTTCATCTGCCAGGGTGACCTGCCTGTGTTCCTATCCTGCTGGTTCCTGTGTGAGCTTCCACTGCTATAGCAACTGGTCTTCGAGCCTGACCCCTGTTCAGGACATATTGACTGTGCGCTTGGTGGGCGAACATCCCGGTAAGTGCCGAGAAAGTTCAGTTGTTAGGGGAGTACCTGAATGGGCGATGTTTAGGCCAAACTTATGCTCAGTTCAAACTGTTCACCTATCCCTAGTGGTGCCTGAACACTGTAAACCCTCACAGTTACTCTTGCTGGGCGCAGGAACAGGCCCTGCTGTTAAAGATTAGAAACAAACATTGAAATTACATGTATTTGTCATACAGGTGCAGAAAAATTGGGCCTTGGGTGCTGGTGGTGCCTGAACACTGTAACCCCTCACAGTTAAGCTTTCTGGGCCCAGGAACAGGCCCTGCTGTTAAAAATTAGAAACAAAAATTGAGATTACATGCGCCTGTCATACAGGTGCAGAAAAATTGGGCCTTGGGTGTTGGTGGTGCCTAAACACTGTAAACCCTCACAGTTACTCTTGTTGGGCGCAGGAACGGACACTCCCTAAAAATTAGGAACAAAAATTTAAATTACAAGCACCTGTGATACAGGTGCAGAAAAAATGGGCCTTGGGTTTTGGTGGTGCCGTAAACCAAACACATTGTTGGAAGCTAGCATAATCAAGATTCAGGAATAGGATAGACAGCATAGGCAGTCTTCAAGTGATACCAGATCCCTAGAAAATTCAGTCAGTTACATCAGCATCAGGGGCTTGATAGCTGCTGTTGATCCAGAACTGATTCATTTTGATAAATGTCAGCCGGTCAATGGAGTCTGTGGACAGACACACTCTTTTATCTGTCACAAAACCTCCAGCAGCACTGAATGTCTGTTCAGAAAGCACGCTGGAAGCAGGAGAGGCCAGTAGCTTGATTGCATATTAAGCAAGTTCTGGCCAGTGGTCCATCCTCAGGACCCTGTAACCCAGTAGATGCTCAGTTGGAAATGTCTCCAAGTCTGCTATTGTCCCTAGATAATCCTGCACCAAATGCTGCAGACGCTGCCAATGGTTGCTTAAATCTAACAGCCCTGGGCGCTGAGGACTAAAGAATTGTTTAATGGCATCGGTCAGCCGGCCGTCTTCTCCACCGCTCCTCCGTTGACCGAACTAAGCCTCAGAAACATGTTGTCCAGGAAATGATAACCTCCTAGTGTCTGGAAAGGTGTTACACAAATTTTTCTTCAAGGCGTCCCTCAAGATGTTTCATCTTCTGCTCGCTCTGAGAAGGCAGGATGAGCTCTGCAACTTTACCCTAGTACCATGGATCAACAAGGGTTGCCAACTAGTAATGATCCCTCTCCTTGATACCACAAATCCTCGGGTCCTTTCGCAGGCATTGCAGTATCAGGGAGCCCATGCAGCGTAAGTTTGAGAAGGCATGAGATTCCGAGCTCTCTAGGTCAGTGATCCTCAACTCCGGTCCTCGGGGCCCACTAACAGGCCAGGTTTGCAAGATAACTAAATTACATCACAGGTGATCTAATTTGCTGCTCAGTGATTGCAGTATTCTAGTCTGCATCTCCCCAAGGTAATACTTAAAATATGGCCTGTTAGTGGGCCCCGAGGACCGGAGTTGAGGACCGCTACTCTAGGTCACTAAGGATGACATTGTCAGGAGCAACCTCCCCCCAAGCCACGTACAACTCCTGGGGTTTCTGAGGAATGAAAACCATCCCTTGAAGACTGCTGTATGTTATGCTCTACATCCATGCTGCCACAATCCTCCTCCTCCTCCTCCTCCTCTTCCTCCTGTGTGTTTTGTGGCCCCGCAGGAATGTTATCTGCATAAAGGGGGCCTTGGGAGGAAAGGAAGTCCTCCTCTTCCTCATGCTGTTCTGCCTCAAATGCCCTGTCCATGATTTCATGAAGCATGTGCTCCAGCTGCACGACTAGAGGGACAGTGTCACTGAAGCATGCATCATCGTGGCTCACCATCCTTGTGGCCTTCTCAAATGGTGACAGGACAGTGCATGTATCCTTTATAAGCAGCCATTGGCGTGGTGAAAAAAAGCCAAGCTCCCCTGAGCCTGTCCTTGTGCCATACTCACACAGGTACTCATTGATGGCCCCCTGCTGCATGTTCAGCCGCTGCAGCATTGCCAATGTTGAGTTCCACCTGGTGGGCATGTCAAAAATGAGGCGGTTGGTGGGCAGGTTGAATTCCCATTGAATGTCAGCCAGCCGAGCACTGGCATTGTATGACCGCCGGAAATGGCCACAGACTTTTCTGGTCTGCCTTAGAAGATCTCAAGCATGCCCTGCCTGCAGAGGATGCACCATGTCCGCGACCACAACTTTTCACTGTGAACACAGGGGCTGCTTGCCCTCTTTTAGTGGCCTGTGAGCATCTCCTTGTTGGCCTTTCGGACATGATGGGGATTTTGGGGGGGGGGGGGTTTATAACTTTTTATTATAGACATGGGATGAAAATATTATGCTTGGGTACAATACTTTTGTGCTTGGTGCATTATAAACCATTTTATTATTTATTCATATTTTATGAGGAGGATTTTTATAACTTTTTATTATAGAGTGTGGGAAGGAAATATGGTGCTTGGGTGCAATACTTTTGTACTTGGTGCACTATAAACCATTTTATTATATATATATATATATATTTTTTTTTTAATAAAGAAAAACGTAAACAAGCCAAAAAAAAAAAAAGAAAATCCCTGCTGATGCAGAGGGAATAGCACCTACGACGCAAAAGGGGGGACAGCAATTATGCCCTAAATAACATTAGTGCTGCTGCACCACAAACAAAATAAAAAACCCACTGCTGATGCATAAGGAATAACACCTGCGACACAGAAGAACTATTATTGCAGCATCAGAACCAAAAAAAATACCAATGAAAAAAATAAATAAAAATGAGATCAGTGGGGTGACACAGATGTGTTGTATACATCAAAACTTCAGTGGCCCCACTACACTGTGTTACACAAAAATCAAAGCACAGCACTACACTGACTGCACTACACTGTGTTACACAAGAATCAGCCCTACACTACACTGAATTGCAGTACACTGTGTTACACAAGATGAATCAGCACAGTACTACGCTACACTGACTGCACTACACTGTGTTACACAAGAATCAGCCCTATACTACACTGCGCTGACTACATTAAATATGAAAGCACAATCCACTAACTGCTTCAGATGACGCTGTGACTGACAGCGAAACGCGTCTAGCAATTGGCCGAGCGGATTGCCACGTCATTTCCGCGCACGCTGCGGGAGCAGCTGACCACCGTGCCGAGTTTCCTATACCTGTTTTTACAATATGTTTGTGAGTATTCCCTTTGTTTGCCTTAATAAACGCAATTATTTAAATGATCTTCACCATGACCAGTTTCTATTTTTATGAGGAAACCCGGGATTACTAAGCTTTGATAAGGATCTTTCCGGCATTGATCACCATAACAGCCCATAAGGATTTCAAGTATATTATGATAAGCATTCCTTGCCTGTATTTGACCACATTGTGGTAAGTAGATCATCACAGGGGGTGACCCCAAAAGCAAGCACGGAACAAGCACCAAGCACTTTTTCTATTTTAAAGGGACTGTATTATGGACATTGAATGTGCACCTTTTTTTGCACTTTATAATGTGATATATATATTTTTTGCACAGTATATTTTGATATTCTTTGATGTTTAGAGATGCACTGGTTGTTTTATATTTAAATTATTCAACACAGATATTTATAAGCAGCGCTGCAATCACTGACTGACACACCTAAAAAAGCACTAGCACTTTTTTCTTGCAGCAGGCAGCTTACACAGATTTTATTTTATTTATTTATCACTTTTACCACAAGCGCGAGGTCATATAGTCTTACAATCCACTAACTACCTGCCTAAACTCAACTCCACTAACACACTTCACACGGCTGTTGTGTAAGCAGCTTTATATAGTGTGGGGCGTGGACTTAGCCCCTGAGCCATGATTGGCTAAAGGCACCCTGCCTTTCGCCAATCATGGCTCTGACAGGACATTGTGCTGTAATTGGCCGAAGCATACAGGTCAGGTGCATGCTTTGGCCAATCACAAGCACTTAATGCACTGCAATTGCGCATTGCATTATGGGGCGCTCATCAGCGGGTGAACTTCCCACCGAGTGCCACATTTGTTTGTGTGTTCAGCGAATACACGAACACACGATGTTCGAGTCGAACGTAACGTTCAGCCCATCACCAGTTTTCAATAGAAGTTCTGTCATTTTTCAGGTTGTCAGGAAAAAATGTGTACCGTCAGTAAATTTTCCATGCTTTGTCTATAAAAAATGCTGCGGAAGGTTGGCAACCCTGCTTGGATTGCACTACATGAATACTTTTAGTGTGTCTCACTGTATGAAAATGTTCTTCTACTCTACATATAATAATAGGTATTGTAGCCAACTGCCTCCGATCGTCAGAGAAAGTTTTTTAAATAGACATTTTGTACCAGGATTTGAAAATGATCAAAACAAAACAAAACTTTTTTTTTGTCATGGAGTATTTTGAATTTCTATTTTTCGGGGTTAAAAAGACAATAAAGTTCAATTTTTTAAAATAAAATAACAAACATGTTATACTTACCTGCTCTGTGCAGTGATTTTGCACAGAGCAGCCCCGTTCCTCTTCTCCTGGGGTGCCCCACCGGCGCTTAAGGCTGCTTCTCTTTGGCAAGTGCCCCCATAGAAAGCCACTTTCTGTGGGAGCACCTGTGCAGGCTCGCTCCTGAGCCGCCCTGTCTGCATTTATTGACACAGAGCCGGCCTGCTCTCTCCCTCTTGGCACAGCATTTGATTGACAGCAGCGGGGGACAATGGATCCCGCTGCTATCAATCTGCCCAATAAGGAGGGAGAGCCGCTGCTCTCGTGCTCATCACTGGATCAGATCTGGCTTAGGTAAGAACGGGGGGGGGGGGGGGCAGGGGGGATTCTGCAGCACAGAAGCTTTTTCACCTGCATTAGCCACTTGCCGACCGCCGCACGACTATTTACTGCGGCGGTCAGCCCCGTACAGCCAAAGTGACGTAGTACTACGTCGCTAGCCTGAGAGTCTCTGGGGGGCGAGCGCGCGTCGCCGGAGGCGCGCTCCCTACCCCGCTCGTTCCCTAACATGTCCGCGCAAGTGACCGGCGGACCCGATGTCTGCCGGTCACTCGCGATCTCCCGGTGGACATGGAGAAAGGCAGGCGGCTAATGTAAACAAAGCCGCCTGTCATTCTCCCTGATGTAAAAGCAGAGATCATACGATCCTGCTATGTTGGATCGTATGTCTCTGTGGTTACATCACTAGCCACAAACCTTTACAGTTAGAAGCACGTCCCTAGGGACACATTTAACCCCTGCATCTCCAATAAAGTTAACCCCTTCCCATTCCCATATGTATAGCACTGATTACTGTAGTAATGTCACTGGTAACCCCAAAAGTGTCAAAAATGTCAGTCAAGGGTCCGATCTGTCCGCCGCAATGTCGCAGACCCGCAAAAAAAATCACAGATCGCCGCCATTACTCGTTAAAAAAAAAAACAATAAAAACGACAAAAATCTTTCCCTTAGTTAGTAAACGCAATAACTTTCGCGCAAATCAATCAAAATACGCTTATTGCGATTTTTTTTACCAAAAGTATGTAAAATGTTAAAAAATTTTGATTTTGATTTTTACATTTTTTGGGGGGAATTTCATATAAAAAAATGCGAAAAATAGTTATTTTTTCAAAATTGTCGCTCTTTTTATGTTTATAGCGAAAAAAGTAAAAATTGCACAGGTGATCAAATACCACCAAAAGAAAGCCCTGTTTGTGGGAAAAAAAGGACGTCAATTTAACCACTTGCCGCCCGCCCGCCATCAATTGACGGCGGAGCGGTGCGACCATTATCCTGGGAAGACTTCATATGACGTGATCCCAGGAATGCAGGGCAGGCGCGCGATCGCGTGCGCGCCGCCCTGCACTGCCGGTGTTGGGGTGTCCCCGGGACACCCCCCGTCACCGGCAGGGAGGAAACAGCCAATGACACAGCCGATCACAATGGAGGCGCCCGGGAGATGACCGCGCATGCGCGATCGGGAGCGCGCAGCGCGGTCATGTCGGTGGCACTGTGTTCCGTAGGAACACAGCTGTCACCGGCAGTAGTAAACAGTCACTGACAGTGACTGTTTACTATGTGATCGGCTGTGAATCCATTCACAGCCGATCACAAAATGTAAACAAAGAGCAGTAACTCACTGTTACTAGCTCTTCTCCCCTCACACAGTTTCCAGTGTGAGGGGAGAAGAGCTAGAAATAGTGAGTTACTGCTCTGTACACCTGTAAAAGTAAAATCACAGTAAAATCACACTAATAAAGGTCCCCACACAGTCCTCAGTCCCCCCCCCCCCAATGTCACCTGTCACCCAACAGTCACCTCATCAGTGCCCAGAAATTGACACCCATAAGGCTACGTTCACATTTGAGCGTAGCGATCGCGGGCAGAATCACCACGATTCTGCCCGCGATCCGGAAATCATTGCAAATTGCGGGACGCCTGTGCGTTGCCCGTTTTTTGCAATAGCACCCCAAACGCTGTGCGATGTTGCCGCCATTTCCGCCTGCCGAATCGCGGTAACATTGCGCAAACATCGCATGACGCCCAAAAAAGGTACAAGAGCTTCTTTGGGGCGTCATGCGTTGTTTGCGTGATGTTACCTCGATTCGGCAGGCGGAAATCGCAGCAACATCGCACAGCTTTTGGGGTGCTATTGCAAATCAGGGGCAACGCAGAGGCGTCCCGCAATTTGCAATGATTTCTGGATCACGGGCAGAATCGCAGTGATTCTGCCCGCGATCGCTACGCTCACATGTGAACGTAGCCTAAAGTTCACCGGTCACCAGAGACTGCCATCAGTAACGCCGTGCACCATCGCCCGTCACCTGTCACCCATCAGTGACCATCGCCCGTCACCTGTCACCCCATCAATCACCGTCACCTGTCACCCCATCAGTCATCGTCACCTGTCACCCCATCAGTCATCGTCATCTGTCACCCTATCAATCATCGTCACTTGTCACCCCATCAGTGATCGTCACCTGTCACCCCATCAATCATCGTCACTTGTCACCCCGTCAGTGATTGTCATCTGTCACCCCATCAATCATCGTCACTTGTCACCTCATCAATCATCGTCACCTGTCACCTCATCAATCATCATCACCTGTCACCTCATCAATTATCGTCACCTGTCACCCCATCAGTCATCGTCACCTGTCACCCCATCAGTCATCGTCATTTGTCACCCCATCAGTCATTGTCACCTGTCACCCCATCAGTCATCGTCACCTGTTTGCCATATACATGCAATCACTTACTGACCGCCTAACGACTATATGCGTCGGCCATTAAAAGCTAAATACTGGGGTTATGGCAGCAGATAGCCCCCATAACCCCGGTATTTTTTGAAACGGCGGGCGGTCGGCTTTCACATAAGGGTGGTCCCAGTGGCGGATTCGCCGCGGAATTACCCTTACGGTGCAGGGGAAGAGGTGCCCCCCCCCTCCTGCCACGTCCCAGACGTTTTCCCAGCTTACCAGACCCGCCGGCAGCGGGGAAAACTATCCGGTCACGGATACTCAGAGACAGGAAGTCGAGTGAGGGCAACATGGCCCTCACTCGACTCTATGGTCTTGGAGGACCGGAGCTACGTCAAAAGACGTTGCCTAGCAACCGGTTTAAAGGGCCGCTTTTTTTTTTTTCTTTTTTTTTTTTTCCTCTTTCAACAATTTTTTTTTTTTCTTTTTTAGTGTAGTTGTGAGGTGTGAGGTCTTTTTGACCCCAGATCTCATAAAGAGGACCTGTCATGCCTATTTCTATTACAAGGGATGTTTACATTCCTTGTAATAGGAATAAAAATGATCAAAACATTTTTTTTTAAACTGTGTAAAAATAAAAAAATTATAAATAAAATAAATAGAAAAAAAAAAAATTAAAGCGCCCTGTCCCCGTTAGCTCGCGTGCAGAAGCAAACGCATACGCAAGTCCCGCCCACATATGTAAACGGCGTTCAAACCATACATGTGAGGTATCGCCGCGATCGTTAGAGCGAGAGCAATAATTTGAGCCCTAGACCTCCTCTGTAACTCTAAGCTAGTAACCTGCAGAAATTTTTAAAATGTTGCCTATGGGGATTTTTAAGTACCAATGTTTGGCGCCATTCTGTGAGCATGCACAATTTTGAAGCATGACATGTTGGGTATCTAATTACTCGGCGTAACATTATCTTTCACATTATGGAAAAAAATTGGGCTAAATTTACTGTTTTTAGTTCAAAAAAGTGCATTTTTTTCAAAAAAAATCGCATTTGGAAGACTGCTGCGCAAATATGGTGTGATAAAAAATATGATCTCCATTTTATTCTCTAGGGTCTCTGCTAAAAAAAAATATATAATGTTTGGGGGTTCCAAGTAGTTTTCTTGCAAAAAAAATGATTTTAGCTTGTAAACACCAAGTGTCAAAAATAGGCCCAGTCTTAAAGTGGATAAATGGACAACTTTGTGTAAAGCTCTACTTGGATGTTAGGCCTATGTATGTGGCCAGGCTGTGAAAAAGTGTTACACATGTGGTATCGCCATACTCAGGAGGAATAGCAGAATGTATTTTGGGGTGCAATTTTTGCTATGTACATGCTATGTGTTAGAAATATTGCATAAATGGACAGCTTTGTGTAAAAAAATGTGTTTTCATTTTCTTTCCACATTTTCCAAAAACTTGTGGAAAAAAAATGACATATTCAAAAGACTCATTATGCCTCAAAAATTATACGTTGGGCTGTTTGCTTTCCAAAATGGGGTCATTTTATGGGGGTTTCCATTGTCCTGGTGCTCCAGGGCCTTCAAAAGTGCGATAGGTTGTCAGGAAATTATATGTGTAATTTATGCTCCTAGAATGCCGGACGGTGCTACTTGGATGTTAGGCCTCTGTATGTGGCCAGGCTGTGAAAAAGTCTCACACATGTGGTATCGCCATACTCAGGAGGAGTAGTAGAATGTGTTTTGGGGTGTAGTTGCAAGTATACATGTGCTGTGTGAGAGAAATAACCTGTTAATACGGCAATTTGTAAAAAAAAAAAAAAAAAAAAAATCTTCATTTTGCAAAGCATTGTGGGAAAAAATTACAACTTCAAAAAACTCACCATGCCCCTTATTAAATACCTTGGAATGTCTACTTTCCAAAAAGGGGTCATTTGGGGGGTATTTGTACTTTCCTGACTTTTTAGTGTCTCAAGAAATGAGATAGGCCTTCAGTACATCAGGTGTGATCAAGTGTGATCAATTTTCAATGATTAGCACCATAGCTTGTGGACTCTATAACTTTCACAAAGACCAAATAATATACACTTATTTGGGTTTTTTTAGCAGTATAAATTTTGGCCAAAATTTGTGAAGAAAAATGACTAATTTGCAAAATTTTATGACAGAAACAAAGAAAAATGCGTTTTTTCACAATATTTTCAGTCTTTTTTTATTTATAGCACAAAAAATAAAAAACCCAGTATTGATCAAATACCATCAAAAGAAAGCTCTATTTGTGTGAAAAAAAGGACACAATTTTTGTATGGGTAAAGTGTTGCATGACTGAGTAATTCTCAGTCAAAGTGTGAGAGCGCTGAAAGCTGAAAATCGGTCTGGGCAGGAAGGGGGTGAAAGTGCACTGTAGGCAAGTGGTTAATTTGGGTAAAGCATTGCACGACCGCGCAATTGTCCGATAAAGTCATGCAGTGCCGAATCGCAAAATACCCCCTGGTCTTTCAGCAGCCAAATCCTCCGGGGCTTAAGTGGTTAAAGCTTTGGTTACCCCAACACTTCATATTCCTGATATGTGGCTGCTGTACCATGTACTTGTATGAGAAAGTATCCTCTTCTCTTTGTATTGCTTCCTTTATGTAAAATCCTTGGTAATCCTGCCAGTCCATCTGCTTTCCTATAAAAAAAAACTTACCACACTAAGCAGGAAAGCACAGTGTTGTAAGTTCTCTAGCTATGCTGGGGAACAGCCTGCTCTCCTCCAATGATTAGACTTGTCCTGACATGCCCCCGCTGCATAGCCTTTCACTAGGAAGCTTAGTGTGCTGCTGTTTCTCCTCCCCCAAGTATTATGCAGGTGAGAACAGAGGGAATGTGATCACTTATAAAAAAAGGAGGTGTTATATCTCCTTCTTATCACCTGTTTTAACCTCTTGAAACTCTACACCATGTGCCGCAACTGCATGCATTGCACATATTTGTGGGGCAGTTGCAGGGCACCCCCATTCAGCAGAATTGGCCGTGTTCAGTGGGCAGTACACCCCCCCCCCCCCATTGCTGCCTTTGCAGCTTAGAGGGGAGCAGTTGGGGGTGGTAAAAACACACATTTTTTACCATCTTCCAACTGCACCACCAGTTCTATTGTGAGTCTGGTGGCTTTTCATGTACAGTAAGTGCTCTTCAGAAGTTTGCACTATTTGGATCATTACCAGATGTTTTTAGTCCCCATTCACACTAGCGCGACTTGTCAGGCGACTTGGTCGCCTGACAAGTCGCGGTGGGTCGCTCACCATTGATTAGCACAGGACCCGTTCTAATAGGAGCGACACAAGTCTCTCCGACTTAGAAAAAGGGTCCTGTACTACTTTGGGGCGACCTGGAGGCGACTTGCATTGACTTCAATGATATGAAGTCCGTGCAAGTCGCGCAGAGGTTGCGGTGCATGCTGTGCACCACGACTTCACAGGTCGCCCCCATCAAGTCGTGTCGCCCCTGTCTGTACGGGGTCTTAAAGTTGCTTGTCATGCCTTTGTTTTAAATAAATACTACACTATGGCAAGATTTGTTCTCTCCTATGTCTGCTGATTTACACCTGCTTTACTGGAGTATTGGAGGAGATATCCTCTGGTGTGAACCCCTTTATGTCTGGCTCCGCTCAAGACCTGACATTACACTAAAACGCAGTAGCTGTCTTGATAAGGCAGCATATCGGTCTGGTGAGTGTGCATTCCTATTTTTGGTGAAGGATCACTGGTGGAGGAGTGTTTATTTAGATATACCGGCACTGAATATCAGCACAATGGTGGATTTATTTTAAAAGAATTCCTATGGACTGAATTATTATTATTCTGTCACTTTAAATCACTGTTTGTTTAAACATTGTAACTTATTTCATATGTATGTGACATAATTGTCACATACAATATTCTACATTTTATTTTTTGGAATATTTTTTGGTTTATTTGTCACTTTTATCACCGTTTTCAGCGCTGCAACCTTATCTTACATGTTATTTTGGTGTTTGTATATTCACACAGTTTGTTAGCTGCAGTTCTATATTTGTAAGGCGCTGACTTTACTTTATTATTTTATATTTTTTGTAATACTACTTATCAGTGTTGCCAACAGTCAGTATTTTTACTGGCAGCCAGTAAAAAAATGGGCGCTTTTTCTCCTGCCTGTAAATGCCAGTGATAGGAAAAGGTTGTCAGTAAAAAACAAGCTAAAGCTGGATACACACTATACAATTTTCTTTCGATTTTTTCCTTTAGACTTAAGCCTCGTACACACGCGTCGAAAATTGGCAGGGAATTTTCGTCCGACGACCGATCTGCCAATTTTCGGCTTGTTAGTATGATGCTTCCGACAACCGACTCCGGCTTTTCGGCCGAAAAAAATCTGGTGTGCAGACTATACAATTTTTGTTGGCCGTCAACTTAACGGCCGATTTTCGTGCGGTCAGTACAGATTTCGACAGGGAAAAATCTGATGAGCAAGACTGGGCATGCTCAGAGAAGAAAGAACACATAGAAAGCAAACCAACACATGACATCACTTCTGAAGTAGAATTTTGTTGGGCGAGAAAATTTGTGTGCAGTCTAGAGCACATTCCAACCAACAAAACACCACTCTGGACAAAAGACGGACGAT
The DNA here is from genome assembly GCF_965119305.1 of Pelophylax lessonae. Classification (NCBI taxonomy): domain Eukaryota; kingdom Metazoa; phylum Chordata; class Amphibia; order Anura; family Ranidae; genus Pelophylax; species Pelophylax lessonae. Next base: position 620,578,835 of record NC_138770.1, read on the forward strand.
TGGTCGGCCGATAATCATTGCGTGTGTACGGGGCTTTACCAAAACCATATAATATGAGGTCAAATCTAAACACTTTCAATTTGTATGCAATCAGGCAAGCCCTTGCACTACATAGTTGAAGGTAAATCTAAAGGAAATCTACCAACAAAAAGTTGTATAGTGTGTATCCAGCTTAAGGCTCCATTCACACCTGAGCGTATTGTTTTCAGGCATTTTTTTGGGCTTTTTTCAGGCATTTTTTCTGGCTTTTTTTCAGGCATTTTTTGCAGGTGTTTGTAGGCAGGCATTGACATCTAACAAAAACGCTTGTAATCTGCCAAAAAAGAAGCTCATGTACTTTTTTGAGCTTCAGGGATTTTGCTTCAGGTGGCAAAACGCTTATATGTGAACAGGGGCCATTGAAATGAATGGGATTTTGCTTGCTGGGTGCTTTGAGACTTTAGGAGATGAGCGTTTTATGAGCTGAAAAACGCTCAGGTGTAAACAGGGCCTAATGCTCAGCTGGCCGAGACCATCCAGTTGACTGCTACAGTGTGTTCGGGAGCCGCTGAGGGGGGGGGGGGGTGGGCGGGACTGGCGGAGGCAGTGCCTGAGCATGTTGTGTGATGTCACAGTGCAAGGGAGCCGAGTAGAGCGGTCAGAGTATTATCTGCGGGACAGGAGCAGGACAAGCCGGAAGCACTGTCAGTGCTGTTTGGACTGAAGGGACCACCTGGCATGGAGAGAGGCTGTCACTGTGTCTCAGGAGGGGATGTGTCATGTCGGTGACTAATGTTCTGTTCACACCTGAGCGTATCGTTTTCAGGCATTTTTTCAGGCGTTTTTGCAGGTGTTTTGAGGCAGCCATTGGCATCTGACCAAAAACGCTTGTAATCTCGCAAAAAAGAAGCTCATGCACTTTTTTTTAGCTTCAGGGATTTTGCTTCAGGTGACAAAACGCTCAGATGTGAACAGGGGCCATTGAAATTACTGAAATTTTGCTTGTTTTGCGTTTTGGAACTTCAGTGATGAGCGTTTTATGAGCGGAAAAAAGCTCAGGTTTGAACAGGGCCTAACTGTATGAGTTGGAATAGCTTTTTTAATGCATTCCCAAGGACAATTTTGGGGTATTGTCATTTTTTTGAGCGGAAATTATGCAATTTTAAAGCTTGACGCGTTTGTGCATTTAAAGATTTATGAAAAGAACTTTAAAAAAAAAAAGGTTTTGGAAGTCAGGTTGTATGTAGCATGTCTCTGTAATATATGGCCAGAGTTCGAAAAATCTACCCTTATTTGGTGGGCTCTGATCATCACATCCCGTTATCAGTGTGTGTCAGCTAATATTACTAGTCGGTGGAACGTCTCCGGCTCCTATTACCAAAGAAAAGCGGAGTGAAGATACAGTGCCAGCTTCCAGGACGCTGGAACATGATAAGGATCTTGTCTTTTCCCATGAAAAGTCTAATATACATTTCAGCTTCATGCTTGTGAAGCAACATCATACCGTTCTTCTCTTCTGCAGAAAATGAAATGAACAGCACTGTCTATGCATCACATACAGTATATATAGATCAGTTGTTTTTAGTTTGGGATCTCTGTTCTGTAAAGCTGGCCATAGCTGGATAGAATTTCAAATGAAAAATCTTGGAAAAAGAAGATTCTAAGAACATTAGTTCATTTTTCTAATCGTTAATTGGGTCAAATCGACAGCAGTGTGAAGAAAATTAGAAGAAGATGGATGGAATTTTTTTCTTGAATGAACAAATTTCTAACAGTGTATGTGGTTTTTGTTTGGTAAACTCCCCTCATTCCAAAATCAAATGTTAAGGCTGGGTTCACACCTAATGCGGATGCGGCTCACAGCAGGGGTCCAGTGTGTCCAGGCCCGGACTGGGAGAAAAAATAGGCCTGGGCATTTTAGACTGAGCAACCCATGACCTATATACTGGCAGGCACGGAGAGCTTAGGGGGGGTAGAGAACCTGGCAGGCTGAAGAGCACAGGGGGCGGAGAGCACTAGGAGGATGGAGAGCACAGGGGGGGCCGGAAAGTATAAGGTGGGCCAGGAGAGCATGAGGAGCACAGAGAGGGACAGACAGCACAGGGGGCTGGAGAGCACTTGGGGGGGGGGCGCGGAGAGCAAAAGGGGGGCGGAGAACATGAGGGGGCTGAAGAGCACAGGATGGGCCTAGAGCACTAGGGGGGCCAGAGAGCACAAGGGGGCTGGAGAGCACTGGGGAGCTGAGAGCAAGGGGGGCCAGAAAGCATAAGGGGGGGCAGGAGGGCACAGGGAGGCTGGAGAGCACTAGGAAGGGGTTGGAGAAAACACTGGGGGGCTGGAGAGCACTGGGGTGGCAGATAGCACAGGGGGGCTGGAAAGCACTTGGGGGGAGTGGAGAGAGCACGGGGGAGAGAGCACAAGGGGGGCAGAGAACATGGGGAGGCCAAAGAGCACATGGGGGCCTAAGAGCACTGGGGGGGTTAAAGAGCACTGGGGGGGGGCTGGAGAGCCCTGAGGGGGGAGGAGAGCACTGAGGGGGCGGCGACCATGGGGGGGCAAAGAGCACAGAAGGGGAGGAGAGCACAGGGGGAGCTAAGAGCACAGGAGGGCCTAAGAGCACAGGGGGGCCCAGAGAGCACTAAGGAGGGCCCAGAGAGCTCTGGAGGGCTGGAGAGCAGTTGGGGGCCATGGAGCAGTGGGGGGGAGCCTGAGAGCACAGGGGGGCCCAGAGAGCACTGAGGGCCCGGAGAGCTCTGGAGGGCTGGAGAGCAGTTGGGGGCCATGGAGCAGTGGGGGGGAGCCTGAGAGCACAGGGGGGGCCTGAGCGCACAGAGCCAATTTCTACCTCATCTTAGAGCACTCACATGACTCCGTGGCTCTCTCCTTTTCCCAGCTGACAGCTTTAGCGAAGGGGTCGAGAATCCCCCCACTGACGTCAGCCAGGAGGAGAGGGGAAGAGGAGCAGAGACCCGAGGAGTCATGTGATCGCCGGGAGATGCTCTAAGATGAGGTAGAAATCTGCATTTCTTTTTATACAGCACAGGCACTGGGACACATAGCATTAAATAACAGATGGGATGGTATACAGATTATATAGTTTTCTATAGCAGCAGGAGGGGGGGGGGCGAGCACTGTCTGGAGCTGACAGGCAGGCAGGTGAGGGAGGAGAGCAGAGAGGAGACACAGTGGATGACGGAGGCACGTAAACTGACCCCGGTGTCAGGACTCAGCAGCCATGATACACCGTGGTCAGTTTACAGGGGGGAGGGTAGAAACTGTCAGGATCAGCCAGGTATTTCAAGTGATAGGGGGGGCCAAATGACACAACACATGCACTGTACTGTAAAACATGCTTTAAGGGAACAGAATCTATTATTTTTTAGGATACCAAACACTTTAAGGGCCCATTCTAGGAATGTGTGCCATGGGAATATGATGTGTAAACGTTAATGCTAGGCGCGTATAGCGTTGGAGTGTTAATTCATTTCAATGGCCAGAATAATTGAAAATTCTGGCAGATGAAATGAATTAACGTGCAAGCACTTGGCACGCCTAAACACATTACACACTTTTACAAGTGTCAAGCGTTTTTTTATGACAAAACACTGATGCCAGTAGCAAAGGCTTCTAGGTGAGTTGGCAAAACATCCAGTGTGCACAAGGCTGAAGATTTTTCGTTTTAAAATTCTATCCATCTGTGGCCAGCAATAGTTTTAAGTGTGCAACTTGCAGATTTTGGTGCTGCTGCTCCAGCTGAAAAAGACAGCTTCACTTATAATAAAAACTCCCCAGTCCTCTCTTCCTAGCTCACTAATTTATTCTGAGCTAAAACTCCTCACCCAAGCGCTTTGTATAGTTCCACTGGTGATGGCCTCCTGCAGTCATTACAGCCTCAGCACAAAAATTTTGTCCAATGCTGCCAACAATTTACGTGTAACTTCTCATAGACTTTGATGGGAAAGGGTTAAAGTAACACTAAACTCTGGTTTAAAAACAATTCTATGTAAATATGTATTCTTAATTCAAAAATTTTGTTATAGGTTTATGACTATTGTGCTTTTGATTTTTTTCATTTGCATTTTTAAAGTGGGGTTCCACCCATTTTCGTAACTTTAGATCTATGTAATCCCCTTTAAAACGACTTTTACCAATGGAAACTTTTTTTTGCTAGTAAATACCTTAATTTCTGCTTTATTTCTCCTCTCCTCACTTCCGGGTCCGATCGGCGATGACATCATTCGGCGATTCGCAGTGTGTGCTGGGATGTATTCCATTCCAGAACTCTCGCAGTATTACCCAGGAGCTGATCTGTACTGTGTGTATTCAGGCCGGGACCTGCCCCGCCTCCGCCCCGCCTCCTCTCAGTGAGTTGTACTGTATGCATTGTATTCAGGACGTGCTCTGCCCCGCCTCCGCCCCGCCTCCTCTCAGTGAGCTCAGTGAGGATATAATGCTCTCAGTCCTCGCTCACTGAGAGGCGGCGGGGCGGAGGCGGGGCAGAGAACGGCCTGAATACAATGCATACAGTACAACTCACTAAGAGGAGGTGGGGCGGAGGCGGGGCGGAGGCAGGGCAGGCACGGCTCAGTACAGCTCAGCTCCCGGGTAATACTGCGAGATTTCTGGAATGGAATACATCCCAGCACACACTGCGAATCGCCGAATGACGTCATCGCCGATCGGACCCGGAAGTGAGGAGAGGAGGAATAAAGCAGAAATTAAGGTATTTACTAGCAAAAAAAAAAAAGTTTCCATTGGTAAAAGCCGTTTTAAAGGGGATTACATACATCTATGTAATCCAACCTATTAAAAATGGGTGGAACTCCGCTTTAAACTGTACTGTGAATTAATTGCACTGTTTAGTTGTGCTTTCCCTGCAGAGGTGGTACTCCTTGGGAGGTAAGGGTTAACACCGCTGGTCAAGTTTTCCCAGGCTTTGTGGGGAAGTACCGCCCTCTGCTGGAGCAAACACATCAAAAAAAGGAAACCACCTCGGCGGCTGCTGCAATAAGATGGCCAGAGGTACTGTTCCAGGTCTCCCCACAGAATGCTGCTAAAAATGTGAACTACTCTTTGCACTTAACCACCCTTTAGGGGAACCCAGTTGGGAGCTCCAGAGATATTCACTAAGAGTTAAATACTGGCAAATAAAATGCGGTAAATCAGTTGTGAATGTTCAATTCACTAAAAATTTACAGTTAAATACATAATGCAGTATTTGTTAAATTTAGCAGTAATTACCGCATTATTTAATGCAATAATTTAAAGCATGGGGCTGGTTGCTAAGGAGCAGACTTGGAGCATGGATTTGCCCGACCCCCAGGCTGTTCTTTGACAAATAGCTGGTTGCTAAGCAGTGGGCCAGGCAGCCAGTGGCCGCATCCTTAACAATCAATGAATCATCAGCTGCCAAAAAAAAACATTAAAAAAACTATGTGGGGTCCCTCCCAAAATCCATACCAGACCCTTATCCAAGCATGCAGTCTGGCGGGTCAGGAAATGGGGAGGACGAGCAAGTGCCCCCCCACCCTTGAACCCCCTACCCCGAAGCACCCTGTCCCTATGTTGATGGGTACAAGGGCCTTATCCCCACAACCGTGGCTAGCGGTTGTGGGGGTATGCAGGCAAGGGGCTTATCAGAATCTGGTAGCCCCCTTTCACAAGGGGGCCCCCAGATCCTGCCCCCCCCCATGTGAATGAGTATGGAGTACATAGTACCCCTGAAACACATAGACTAAGATGATGTGGGGCACAAATCGGGATTTTATAGGGTACCGTCTATGACCGATAGCAAAGGTGTAATACTCATACAAGAGATTAAATATAAAAACATTACATTTTTATTGTATAACAATACACAAAAAAAGGAAGGAGAAAGGAGGACAAATTATACATACAAGAACAAGCATTGGGTATAAATACAATGGAGTTGTAGACCTCATATATTTACGGTTGTATGAAAGCCACCAGGACATGACATGGGGCCGGATAAATCCGGTAATCACCCACGTGTTCCCTTAGGTATACAACTACCCACTACCATACATGTTTTGCGGTATGATCCGCTTCTTCAGGGGTACAGGGGTACATGAAGATGTTCAGAGGGACAACTGTAGAGCAATTGAGACAGAGAATTAATTAAAATACATTTTTTACAACAGTTTCATGAAAGCATTATTAGCAATTGTTCACCTTATTATGTGTGTTGGGGAGGGGGTAGCACATCCACCCCACCCCTCATACCACACACAATCCAAATTACAGCGTACTGAACATACAATATATATCTATATCAAAAACTGTGTAGCATATGGACATGAACGCCACTAAAAAGACTAGGATGTTCCCACCTGAAAAGACTGCTGGTTGCTAGAAGGGACTGGCAAAATGCACCCGGCGGCAAACCACGTCCCCCAGGTGGGCATGGACAGCCAATATTGGACCCGGAGTCGGGCAGGCAAAAATAAAATTCAGCAGCTACAAAAAGTGTAGCTGCTGATGTTTAAAAAACAGCCACTCACCTGTCCCAGGATCCAGCGGTGAGCTCACCCCAGGTGGTCTCACTTGCAGTCTTTGGTCCCCGGTGCCACCATCTTCACTATGGGCACTCTGCTGTGACAGCTTGCGGCTTCACAGCACAGTGAAGCACAGGGTGCCCAATGTGCATGCGCGAGTGGTGGATGCAGTCTTCTGGGACCTGTCAGTGTCCAAGAAGACTGCAGGGGGAGGGAGGAGAACATCCATTGTAGAGCACCAAAGGGCAGGGAACGGAAGTGGAAAACGGGTACCTGTCAAAATCGGTTATCCGTTCTTCCCCCCGCTCCTCAAAAGTGCCAATCGTTTAAGAGGAGTGGGGAACAAGTCCTTAAAGTGGAACTTACCCCCTTTGGGTGGAGCTCTGTTTTAACTTACCACATGCAATAATTTATGCAAATGAGTGACATGATACCCTTATCGCATGCAGTAAACGTTAAAGAATGGAACCCATGGACTTTTACCACCTTATGGACTTAAAGACTTTGACACCTTTTATAAGGTATGACTACCTCATGGGTATTTAGGCACATCAGGAGAACAGCTATAGGCAATTAAAAGAACATGTACAGAAATGTACAGTATATTGAATATGCCATGTAAGTTATTGATTTGTTACTTTTCAACAACTTCAGTAAATAATGTTTATTGTTACTCAACTTGGCCTGCTCTGAAGTTACTCGAGGACACTCTTTCATTCTCTTCCTCTCTCTCTCTCTCTTTCTCATTCTCTCTCTCATTCTTTGTCTCTCTCTCATTCTCTCCCTCGTTTTCTATCTGTCTCTCTCATTCTTTCTCTCTTTCATTCTCTCCCTCATTCTCTCTCTCTCTCTTTCTCACATTCTCTCCCATTCTCTTCCTGTCTCTCTCTTTCATTCTCTCCCTCCTCCCTCTCCCTATCCCCCTCCCTCTCTCATTCTCTCCCTCTCTCTCTTTCATTCTCTCCCTCATTCCCTCTCTCTTTGATTCTCTTCCTCATTCTCTCTCTTATTCTCTCCCTCGTTCTCTCTCTCATTCTCTCCCTCGTTCTCTCCCTCGTTCTCTCTCTCATTCTCTCGCTCGTTCTCTCTCTCTATCTCTCTCGTTCTTTCCCTCTTTCATTCTCTTCCTCATTCTCTCTCTTTCTCTCTCTGTCTCTTGTGCTCTCTCTCCCTCCCCCTCCCCCCCTCTCTCTCTCTCTCTCTCTCTCTCTCATTCTCTCTGTGTCTTTCTCTCATTCTTTCTCTCCCTTGTTTTCTCCCCCATTCTCTCTCTTTCCTTCTCATTCTATCTCTCTCTCCCTAGACAGGAGGAGGAGGAGGTGATGGGACTGAAGGAGGACATGGGATGGAGGTGATGGGACTGGAGGAGAATATGGGATGGAGGAGATGGAACTGCAGGAGGAGGTGGGATGGAGGAGATGGGTCTGGAGGAGGAGGACATGGGATGGAGAAGGAGGAGGACATGTGATAAAGGAGATGGTACGGGAGGAGGAGGACATAGGATTTAGAAGGAGGAGGATATGGGATGGTGGACATAGGATTGGAGGAAGAGGAGGACATGGGATGGAGGAGTTGGGGCTGGAGGAGAAAGAGGAGATGGGATGGAGGAGGAGGAAGACATGGTATGAAGAAGATGAGACTGGAAGAGGAGGACATGGGATGGGGGAGATGGGACTGGAGAAGGAGTAGGGCATGGGATGGAGAAAGAGGAGGACATGGAATGGTACTGGTGGAGGAGAACATGGGATTTAGAAGGAGAAGGACATGGGATGGAGGAGATGGGACTGGAGGAGAAGGACATAGGATGGAGTAGATTGGATTGGAGGAGGTGGAGGACATAGGATGGAGGAGTTGGGACTCGAGGAGGAAGGGGATATGGGATGGAGGAGGAGGAAGACATGTATAGGGAAGATGTGATTGGAAGAGAAGTACATGGGATGGGGGAGATGGGACTGGAGGAGGACATGGGATGGAGAAGGAGGAGGACATGGGATAGAGGAGATAGGACTGAAGGAGGATGTGGGATGGAAGAGATAGAATTGGAGGAAGAGGAGATAGGACTGAAGATGGAGGAGATAGGACTAGAGGAGGAGGAGGGCATAGGTTGGAGGATATAATAAAGCAGAGTTTTAAATAAAAATACCCCGGGACAGTCAGGGCTAGTGCATTTCAGAATGGATAGCCTTTGAACTGTCCCAGGTTGCACTTGCACCTATTAGAAAGAAATACTTACCTTGAAAATTTCTTGTCCAGCACTGCCAACTCAGGTGTGGGCAGCCGAAGCCAGGGCGTCCTCTTCGGTGTCCTCTTCGGTCCCAGAATGCCCTGCACCGGCCCCGCTCGTCAGTTCCGGAGCAGGTGCTTCGTCCCTGCACAGCTTCTGGGCATGTCTCGGGGGGGGGGGGTGTTCAGTGGGCAGATATGGTGGGATGGCCAGTGGGCGGGCCCTGGGAAATGTTGGTGGTCAGACCCAGGAGGCCCAGGCCTTAAGCTGTGTAAGGGGTCCTAGAATTTCTGATGGCAGCCCTTGGTGTTGAGTTGTGGATTGTTCCTGATGATATCAAGCCCAAAGCAGGTTCCATAGACAAGGAACAGTCCACTGCTGGACCAATTTAGCTATGTAAAAAAAATCTATACCTAGCATTCTTCTTTAAACAGCACGAGCATCAGCAGAAGACCAATTTATTGTCCCCACTCCATGCAGTTTTGGGATTTGAAGATGCTAGGGCCACACTTCATTAGCAGCTGATCTCACAGGAGAATTTACTGGCAGTTTCAGTATATTGGTTTTGCATGAAAGGTCTACTTTAAGTCTCAGCAGTACTGTTTATAAAATGATAACAATGATAGCTCTGGTCGTGTTCCCTTGGGAAACTATACAGCAACTGTGAATTCATTGGTCTGCTGATCACTAAGAAGAACTTGATGTGTATATAATTCTTCACATTTATTACAAACAACAAGCCGACCAAAAATAGATCAAACTTGGTTCAAGGTCTGTCTGGCATTTGGAGAAAGAACAAGGAGTACAGACAAAACATTCCATAGAACAATCACAAAGACCATCACAGCTCGCTATCCGCAGAGAACAGGGCGCAAATCCATCAATAGTTAGGAGCACCAGTAACAATATCATACAGTAACTAAATAGGGCTGATAAAAGTAGCAATTCATTTATATCCACCATGCTCTTTGCAGCTTCAAAAACAATTCTAGGTGGGGGTGGCATTGTAAATAGACAGTAAGCTGCATCAAGGACAGCCTAGATGTTACAGAGAGCATTCCTGTAAACATAAAGAACAGCAAAGCAAGATGGTTCCTTTAGTTTTTGTGTTTATTTAGCCATTTGTTGAGGTTCAGCATCAGGTTGGCACTGGGCACGTAGTAAGAAGCACCTCCCAACCATCTGAGATTGGAAAGAGCGACTCCTTTCATTATTTAATCAATAGACATACCCTTGCCATACCCCTCAACAATCACACAGACCATGTTGTAGTGCGTTGTGTTAGTGCGCATTATGGGGAGCATTACTGCACATTAAAGTGGTTATAAACTCTTACATATACTGAGTGCAGTGACTGGCCTCAGGTGATATACAGAGATGAATAGGGATGTTCCTGTATTTGCCGAACACACGAACAACCAGGGCGATCAGCGGGAAGTTCGCCCGCCGATGAGCGCCCTATAATGCACTTCGCAATTGCAGTGCATTAAGTGCTTGTGATTGGCCAAAGCATGCACCTGACCTGTATGCTTTGGCCAATCACAGCAAAATGTCCTGTCCGAGCCATGAGTGGCCAATTGCAGGGTGCCTTTAGCCAATCATGGCTCGGGGGCTAAGGTAACGCCCCACACTATATAAGGCTGCTGCTGACACGGCAGCCCGTGTATAGTGTGTTACAAAAGAGATTAGGCAGGTAGTTAGTGAATAGTGTGTTGAGTAAGTTTAGTGCAGTCAGTGTAGAGTTTAGGTTATACCCCACTTTTAAAATGTATAGGTATGTTGTAGTCCTGGGTCCCCTCTCAGTGCTCCCCAAATTTTGTGTCCCTGTCACTTATAGTTCATGAGCAGTGCCATGCCAAGCTGACCAAGATTTCCCATATATGCCAACATTAAAGACAGGGAGCAGTGCCATGCCAAGCAGTCCAATATTTCCCATAGACGCCAATGTTAAAAACAGGGAGCTGTGCCATGCCAAGCTGACCACTATTTCCCATAGATGCCAATAGCACTGAAAGCTGAAAATTGGTCTAGACAGGAACGGGGTGAAAGTGCCCTATATTTAAGTGGTTAAGGGGAACCCTTCGACAGAATTAAAAAAAACAAAAAACAGCATGGGATCTCCCCCAAAATCTAGTCCAGGCCCTTTGGGTCTGGTTTTAAGCAGAATTTCATGGCAAAATAAATAAATAAACGGCGTGGGGTCCCCCCTCCAAAATCCATACCAGGCCCTTTAAGGGGAACTCCACGCCAACATTTAAAAAACAAATGGTGTGGGGTCCCCCCCAAATTCCATACCAGTCCCTTATCCCAGCATGCAGCCTGGCAGACCAGGATGGGGGGGGGGGGGCGAGCGATCCAAATCCTGGTATGGATTTTGGGGGGGACATTACAGCCGTGAGCAAGTTTGAATTCCATTTTTTCCTTTAGAAATTTCAGTATTGCTGCAGCAAAATCTATACATTGTACAAATGCGCCAATTTGCAGGAACCTTAAGGGGAGCATCCCCCCAGGCACGGTATTTAAAGGAATTTTTTATTTTTTTTGTTTCACTTTAAGCATTATTAAAATCACTGCTCCTGTTAAAATGATTGTTTTAAAAAAAGTTTTTGCATTGATACATGTCCCCCAGGGCAGTACCCAAGTCCCCATACACTTTTTATGGCAATACCTTGCATATAAGCCTTTAAAATGAGGACTTTTGATTTTTCATGTTTGTGTCCCGTAGACTTTAATAGAGTTTGCATGTTCACTAGAACTTTATCCCTGTTTGAGATATTTTGGTGCAAACCAAACAGGGGGGCGTTCGGCCCATCACTAGAGATTAAATATTCTTCTGGCTTAAATGGTACCTGTTTATCTGCAGCCTTCCTTTCTCTACATCCCTTCAAAGTTCAGAATTTATAAAGCTTGTCTGAGCTTTCAGAAAACAAGGGACGGAGAGCTGAAGTTACACAATGCAGAGCTCAGTGAGGAGAGCTCCGAGAGCTGATTGGAGGGAAAGGACACACCCCCTTCACACAGCACACAGGAACAGAGCTGAGGCTGTCAATCACAGGCTGTGTGCTGGAGCTCCCTCCCTTGTCATCTTTTTTCTTTTGGTGTCTCGAAAACTTGCCAAAAGTGATTCATGCTTATAGCAGAGGAAGGAGGCAGCAGACAGAAATGACACTTAGAGACAAGTATACACTATATTGAGATATGATTTGTTCATATTTCTTGTCTGAGGTTTACAACCCCTTTAAGTGTTAATTCACGATATGTGCGATGACCGTTGTTTTACTGAACTAATCAAATCAAATGATAGCCACTGCTAGGACATACAGAAAACAACTGTTTTCTGTGTGTCCTATTCAGACTGCAATGCAGCCCGGAACTGATAAAATGCAGACATGCAGGATCATATGTCACTGTACAGCAGTGCAGCACATCAGGCTGCTGTACAGCAACATGAATGAAGTGTCACTTTTGTGAACATCAAATAAAGTTTTAACGAAAAGAAGGAGCTGCTTAATACGCTAAATCACACATCACACCTCCCTATACGGAAGTCAGAAGGCACGGCTGCTGGAGGAAAGAGGATTACGAGGGATAGGTGGGGAGAGGCTTGGTCCCTGCCCCTTTATGTTTAGGGACTACAAATATTCCCTCAGAGGTCCAGCAACTAGCAATCAAAGTCAACTGACAGATAATGATTGATCCAGGGGGTCCAGAACCAATCTTGCAAGATTTCATCCAAATAATTCAGATTTCACTTAGGCTACAAACTCTCTGGGCACCAGGCTCTGTTCTCAGTCATGCATGCCACTTTTACCTCTGCTACCTGCCTCACCCGTGTCCCACCCCACTTTCTCAGGCCTATTCATTTACAAAAGTTTCCAGGTATGCAATGCGTATGTCCAGTTCTCTCACTTACCTCACTTACTACTTGCAATCTGAGGACACATTCTTCTGACCCATTAATTCTAAGGGACAGCCTCTATCCCAGGGGTCTCCAAGCTTTCTAAACAAAGGGCCAGTTTACTTTCCTTCAGACAGTAGGGGTCGGAATGTGGCCAGTGGACTAGAAAATGCCCCAGTGTCAAAGAGAATGAACAATGCCTCAGGCATGGTGGCAAGTAGGAGAAAAAAAAAAAAAACATAACGCCTGTTATAAGTAGGAGGAAGAATAATGCCTTGTCATTGTTATTTATGAGAATAACAGTACTTCATCTTTGGAGTGAATGGAAGGAATAGTGCCCCATCACTGGTGTCCTAGAAAGGAATAGTGCCCCATCGTTGGTGTCATAGGAAGGAATAGTACCCCATCATTGGTGTCAGTGAGAGGAACAGTGTCCCTTTGTTGATGTCAGTGAGAGGAGTAGTGTGCCATCATCGGTGTCAGTGGGGAAAATAGTGCCCTATTGTTTGTGTCAGTGGAAGGAGTAGTCCCCTATTGTTGGTGTCAGTGGGGGGGGATAGTGCCTCATTGTTGGTGCCATTGGAAGGAATACTGTCCCATCAGTGGTGTCAGTGGGAGAAATAGTGCCCCATCATTGGTATAATTTGTAGGAAAAGTGTGCCACCCTTGGTGTCAGTGGAAGAAATGATGTCCCATCGTTTATATTATTGGGAGGAATTATGACCCATTGTTGGTGGCAGTGGAAGGAACAGTTCTTCATCATTGGTGTCAGTGAAAAGTATAGTGCTTCATTGTTAATGTAAGTGGGAGGAATTATGCCCGACTGTAAGGCTAGGTTTACACTTGTGCGGATGGTGCCAATGTTGGACCTGCACAAATTCCCACAGCTGCAACCATCCGCACAGGGAGTGAAATTAATCTTAATCCACACTGGAAATCGCACCCGCACTGGGAACCGCGCTGTACTCACGGTCGCTGTACAGGCTGCGTTTACAAAGTAGTTCAGGGACTTCTTCCCTGCGTTTGCTTGGGCACGGCAGCCCAGAATGGGCTGTCGTGCCAGAACAAAAGCAGGCTGCACAACCCGCACAAGTGTGAGCCTAGCCTTAGTGTCAGTGTAAGTAATGGTTTCTCATTGTTGGTTTCAGTAGTAGGAACAGTGCCTCATATTAGTGGTAGGAACAATGCAACCTAGGGCCAAATCAATGCAAGCAAATGGCTGCAGTTTTGAGACCACTTCTCTAAACTAAAATATAAGCTGATCTCAATACTGTACTTGCCAACATCCTGATCCAATGATCCACCATCATTCTTCTAAATCTTTATTTAAATCCAATTGCACATGGAACATTGCCCAAGCAACACTGGCTCTAACGTATCTATCACGGCTCAAGGGTTAGGCCAATTTTATCATGCCAAAACCCAACTGTAGCACCCTACAGGTAGGTGCTAGGTAAAATATAGTGTGCTTTGTCTGCCTAACAGCAGAGCAATGATTTCTTTTGGTCAGGTAGGTTGTCATGGCTCCCACTTGTGTCTGCTGAGAGGGGAGTCTCCCCACTGGCCCTGTAAGAGGCTTTTCATTGGGCAGTGGAGGAAATACAACCAGAGACACATTCAGGCTTGTAACTACCCCAGAAGGCAGATTCTGACGCAGAGAATTCTGGGAGTGGGTATAATTTTGAGGGGAGTGCATGACTCAGTGTCTTTGGTGGGAAGCAGAGTCCCAGGAGGTAGAGGAAGGCTGTCTCTCCTCCTGTCAGAGGAAGCAGATGTCTCTGGGTACTGCCTGAGAACCCAGAGGGTGCTGAGTTGAGCTGAAGGGGATCCAGTGTACCGAGAACCAGCAGAGAAGGAGAGGGGTCCAGTCCCAGGAAAGCCTACAAAGGTCCTGAGTACTGCGGATTGCCCCTGGGGGTCTACCTAGTGTTAGAAGGGACCACTCCGGAGAAGGTTCTGGGATCCAAGTGTCAGCTAAGTGTAAAGGGGGTGCCTGGTCGGAGGACCCTGAAGTGTTAGAGGGGGTACCTAGGTTGAGGACCCTGAAGTGTAAAGGGGGCGCCTGCAGTTTGGGCCCTGAAGAGTTAGTGCACAGTGTAGAGTTGCAGCATCACAGGAATTCCCAAAGAGCTACCTCAAGCCAGCGCAGGGCTGGAGGGAGCTGTTCAGTGACTTTTGGAGTAAAGCAGTGTCTTAAGTTAAGTATTTTACAGTCCTGGATCTTCTGAATTAAAGTCAAGGTTCCAGCACAGCTTGCAGTGTTACAGAGTATTAAAGCGTCAGGAAGCGTTGGGTAGCGTCGGCTGGCGTCAAGACAGCGCTAACAGGCATTTTTGCCAAAAGAGTCCCAAAAGTGTACCTAGTTGAGCCAGAGGAGTATCCCACTCATTCCCTTCTCCCATCCCTTAAATACAATAAAACAACCAAACAAAGATGCTGGAATTGTCATTGTCTCAGTTCTCACACCTGGGGTCACAGCTCACATGGGCTGGAGAGGTAACCGGTAACAATGGCAGGCTCAATGCCTGGAAAACCTGCTACAGAACATACTGTCTGTGTGGACCACTCTTCCACCATGTATGTTTATTAGGATCATTCACAATGCCGGAAGGTTATGTGACAAAAATAGTATAGGCAAGTCCCGAAAATAAAAAGCAACACAGCCCTGTGTATTTCTCTATACAAAAGCATATTGTCCATATACAAAACACATGTCATGGATCCCACTTAGTGTGAGAAGGACCTCTCTGGTTTGTGACCCCAAGCAAGGTTACTAAATCGAATAACAGCAATAAGCATTCTTCTATAATTTTTTTCACATGCAGCACGTGGCTCAATATAAACAATTCTCTGTTCTTTTCTTTTTTTTTTTTTTTTTTTATTGCAGAGCAGTAATAATATGCAGCACAGCAAAAAAGAAAAAAAAATGAAATTGAGTTGCCTGTTTTATAATTAGGTTGGGCTAAGTAACAGTACAGGGTCAGAATTTCAATTCATGAAGCAGTGAATGGAGCCCATTCTTCACCGGGGTCTGACCACAAAACCACACCTACTCAGCTAGATTCCAAACTCTGCAACCCAGCCTAATCCCAAAACTTTTCTTCTTTCCTCTGAAGTTTAGTTAAATCACAGAAGCTTTCAAAGGGTTGCTGAAAACAAGTTTAGCAGCGGAACAAAAAACCCTCAATTTGTTTGACAACTCTACTACTAAATCTTCCTGTTCTACCAAACGTTGATTTGGTGGAGCAGTTAAAAAAATAAATAAATAGTGCTTTAAGCGGGATCATCAATTAAAGAGGAACCCCGCCAGGAAAAAAAAAAACAAAGATGCCATCCAGAGGTGGAAAAGGTTACCAAGGAGCACCAGTAAAAAATTATTTATGGGCTCTCCATGCAACTGCTGGACAAATAAAAAGGTACAGTGTTCATACAGGTATTCAGCAGCGTGGAATCAGGCAGTGTCCAAATCTATGTGAGGAGGGGGCCCTAACATCCATCTCACAGTGTGCCAATAGCTTAAATGCTGCATCACAGTGCCCCCACAGATTAATTCCCCTATCACCGTGGCCAATAGATTAGTTGCCCCATCAGAGTGCCCCTAAAGATTAGTTTCCCCTTCAAATTGTCTCCATACATTAGTTCCCCCCTATTATAGTACCACTATAGATTGGTTGATTCCATCAGAGTACATATTTCATCAGAGTACATATATAGATCTGTTGCCCCATCAGAATACCCCCATATATTAGCTGCCCTGTCAGAGTGTCCCCATAGATTAACTGCCCCAGCACAGTGCCCCTATAGATTAGTTGTTCCATTAGAGTGCCGCATAGATTAGTTGCCCCCATCACAGTTGCCCCCATAACAGTGCACCCATAGATTAGCTGCCCCCATCACAGTTCCCCCAGAGATTAGTTGCCCCATTACAGTGCCCCATAGATCAGTTGCCGCCATCACAGTGCACCCAAAGATTAGCTGCCCCCATCACAGTTACCCCAGAGATTCCCTGCCCCATCACAGTGCCCCCAATAGATTGGTTGCCCCATCAGATTGTCCCCATAGATAAGTTGTCCCATCAGAGTGTCCCCATAGATTAGTTGCCCCATCACAGTACCCCTATAGATCAGTTGTCCCCATCACAGTGTGCCAATAGCCTTATTGTCCCATCGCCATGCCCCCACAGATTAGTTGCCCCATCACAGTGGCCAATAGATTAGTTGCCCCATAAGAGTGCCCCCAAAGATTAGTTGCCCCATCAAAGTGCCCCCATACATTAGTCATCCCATTATAGTACCCCCAAAGATTAATTGCTTCCATCAGAGTACATATATAGATTTGTAGTCCCATCATAGTTCATCCATACATTAGTTGCCCTGTCAGAGTGTCCCCATAGATTAGCTGCCCCATCACAGTGCCCCCATAGATTAATTGCCCCGTCACAGTGTCCCCATAGATCAGTTGCCCCATTAGAGTGCCCCCAAAGATTAGTTAACCCCATCACAGTGCCCCCATAGATTAGCTGCCCCATCATAGCACCCCATCAGAGGGTCTCCATAGATTAGCTGCCCCCATCACAGTGCTCCCATAGATTAGTTGTCCGTCACAGTGCCCCCATAGATTAGTTGCCTCCATTGTAGAGTCCTCATAAATTATTTGCCCCTTTAGAGTGCCCCCATAAATCAGTTGCCCCATCACAGTTCATCCAAAGATTACTTGCCCCATCAAAGCTTAATTGAACAAGCTGAACTTAGAAGCTGATTGGTTACCATGTATATCTGCACCAGATTTTGCACTCTCTAGTTTTAGTAAATCATCCCCATAGTGTGCTAGAGGTATAAAAGGGCAGGATTTGTGGATTGCTATTGCTGTGCCTCTACTTTTTTCTACAAGAGAATTGCTTAAAAACCATAATTTAAACAGAGAGGTCAGTAGTTTTGGAACTGATGTGTGTAAAGCGTGTCTCTTGCTAAATAAAAAAAAATAAAAAAACCTGTGCCTTAAGCTTTTTCAGCTCTAGCCATAAATTATTCCGCTTCGCTTGTAAGGGGAACAGAGACCAGGTATATTGTAAGAAACTTTCTTAAGCGTAGCCATGAGAGATCAGATATGGGGAGCAAGGGGTCACTTAGATCATTCCCAGGAATGCTGCCTGGTGACAAAATGGGTCGCATCCTGAAAAGTAGATTGGGAGTAGAAAGAGCAAGTAGGACTTTAAATACCCCTCCAAAGTACACACAAGTACAAAAGTATATAAAAAAAATACAAAATATTTTATTAAAAAGTAGAGAAATAGAAAAAAATCAATAAAACAGTAAAAGCAAGAGAATAACAGTCAAAAGTGGTAGAAATATCTTGCCTTAGTGCCCGGACCCATCACCGTAGAGGAGGGGGCCCAGGTTGGGGCCCTGCGTCTATATCTGCACAAGCTTCCATAGGAACTGGCCTACAGGGGTAACATGGTTAGGAATCTAGTACAGTACTGGGAAGTGACTCAGATCCCGCTCACAAAAAAGTATATGTCAGGGTCAGAATGATACAGGAATCAGCTGAATACCACCAGAGTATGCAGGTGATGGGGAATCAGTCATATTGTAAAAAATAAACTCCAGATCGAGAGAGTTAGGGCTCTTTCACATGGGCGTTCCGATCAGATCCGCCTGTCAGTTTTTTAGGCGGATCTGATCGGATGGCCCATTCAGCCCTATGGAGCAGCGGATGTCAGCGGTGACATGTCCGCTGACACCCGTTGCCATCCGCATCCGATCCTGTCCGTGAAATCAGGACGGATGGAAACCCTATTTTCCATCCGTCCTGGGGATCGGATCGGATCGGATGGGATCAGATGAGAGCGGACAGGCAGTCCGCTCTCATCCGATTCCCAATAGAGAGCAGCGGGGCTCTGACAGCTCCTCTCCACACACAGTGCGGAGATGGAGCTGTCACCCGACAGCTCAGCGGGGATCGGCGGATCGATTCCCGCTGAGCAGAGCACGGTCCGCAACGGAATGTGGACCGCGTGAAAAGGGCCTTAGTAGTAGATGTGAAATAGGTAAGAGACCCCATATAGGAACTGCCATGAGAGTTAGTGGGTCACAAGACCATCTGGAGTAGTCCAACTTCTGAGCATGTCCTCTTGATGGTGATTAATTGTAGGTGGTAAGGGCCAGTGATGAGCGCAGAAGGCATAGGAATCAGAGAATGTCTGGGCCTTTTGGTGCTCGTTGATGGAGAGGCTTGTAAATTTGTTGTAGAGGGTTCTTGGCGACTGTGAGAGTGGCTCTTGGAGCATTCAGGCAGCCAGGGTTGAGGTGTGGCAGGGACAGGGATGTATGTCATGGCATATCGGTCTGGAAAATCAACAGGCTCCAAATGAAGATGAGAGAGGAACTGGGGTAAAGCAGCCCAAAGATTATAGGATTTTTTTTCCTTCCACCAGGGGTAGAAGTAAAGAAAATCTGTTGATTCCCCCACCAACACAGTCAGTGTTGATGGGGGAATCCCTCCCGCAGCATTTTTTACTTCTTACAGAACACAATAACTAGTGCTAGCAGCTATACCAACCAGCAGTAATCACATGTAAAAAAATCCAACAGGCTGGTTGTACTCAAGTCAATCAATGGATTGATTTGGATACAACCAACCTGCCCATAGCTGGATAGAATCTTGGCTGGTCCCTGCTGAACCGCCTGGGATTTGATCCATCTATGCTAAAGTCGTTCTTAGTCTTAAACTTAATTATCCTGCCATCTTTCTGAACTTGAAGGCTTAACGGGAACCCCCAGCAGTAGCTCAGGCTGGCTGCATGAAGAGCCTCCGGCAGGGGGCGCAAGGATCAAGGTTGCATTAGTGTGCACATATGCAGGTCTGGATAGAATGAGAGGTGTACCACTTCAAAGTATGGTTTGTTGGAAAACTTTGCATTATGCATTCCTTGTATATCCGTGCAACTTACAGATGATGTCTGTCGGGCTAATTCAGTTGTGGGCAGGGGACCAGAGCACCTGGTGAGCCCTGTCCATTTCAATGGTGTCAGAGAATGATAGGCCCAGGATATTTCCCATGGAGAGTAGGGAACATATCTTTAGACACCCGTGCCTCGGGGAGACCCCTGGTGCGGATGTTAGACCTGCAACTACAGTTCTCATAGCCATCAACCTGACACAAAAGAGATTAAATGCCCTGGTCCTGGGCAGCAACATTCTGAGCACTGAACTTCAAAGCACTGATCTTCAGGAGCAGGGTGGAAGGGAGAAGCAGGGAGAGCCGTGTCACTCACCAACCTGGGTGAAGGAATGGGAGAGGAAGCATATGTGGATAGTTGCAGCCTGCTTTGTATGTCTTGTTCCCGCTCCGGCCCCATCTTGGGAGTCTCCCTTCGGGCTGGCTGGCACTCCATATTGAAAAAAATCTATGGATCCCCACTTCGATCTGGGGGATCTTTGGGGTTGTGAGGATGCCCGCCATCTATGAGGGATAGGAAGAGATGATCGCCTCTAGGTAATGTCCTCTGTTTGAGCTGTAAATGCAGCTGTGTGAGCAGAGCTCCAGCACTGAGCTTCTTTACTCCTCCATGTCTGGACCATTCCCCTCACAGATCCCTTTTCATTTGGACCAGTTTTAGAATTGTTAGCAGCTTCCCTGTCTCCTTGGAATGTAGAATGATGTTACTTTAAAAAACCTTAGATCAGACAGCCTTTTCCACAGATCCATAGCAGTGTGTGTCAATACCCGGTAACTGGAGTCCCATTGGTGGAGATTTGTGTCATTCATGATTTCTATATCCTCACCAATGACAATCCACGTGGAATGTGGGGTTGAGAATTACTCCCAATTCCTGATGATGGGTGCTATTGGAGCCCCGGGAATTATCGATCACAGTTGTATACGGAAAGCCACGTCTTACTCCTCTCACCTCTACCTCTCTCTCTTCAACTGTCACCAGCGAAAATGACTTTTTCGAACAAGCTTTGCATGCCACTTATTACAGGCTGGGCTGATAACCTCAGTGCCAACATACAAGATCAAACCAAAAAAAAAAAAAAAAAAATCTCCTGCACTCTGAGAGGTAATCTTCTAACCACATCCAGCCACACTCATGTGGCTACTGAAGACCTTCTACTTGACTTTAATTGGATGCTTCGGCCTTGCAGCCCCTTTTCAAGACCAGGATAGTCTGAGACCACGAAAATCAAAAAACAAACACAAGGGCGCACCGGCCTAGTGCATTATCCTCTATAAAGGTTTTTATTGAATAAAAGGTATAAAAATACTCTCAGAGTCTTGGTATTAGCATATCAAATGCATATAGTGCCATCCGCATCAGAACCAAAGGGTATAGCGTCCTCTGAAGCTAGGCCTACGCGTTTTGAGGCTTCGCCTCTTTCTCAGAGACAGAAACAAGATGACGGGTCAACCAGCCACCAGAAACATGCAACATGAAAAAAAAAAAGAAACCCTACAAATATATCAATTATTGTTAAACATTATAACATTTAAGCACTTGCCTACCGCATAACGCTGTTATACGGTGGCAAAGTGGCTGTCCTGTGCTGGATCACATACCTAGTACATGATCCGGCACTTCCGGGTAGGGGGCTTGTGAGTGCGCTGCTTGTGTTGTGGTTAGTCACAGCACCAGCTGATCAGTGGGTGCTGGCCAATGGGTGACCGTCAGTACCCACTAATTGGCAAGGAGAAAGACAGAACAGAGATCTGCTTATGTAAAAAAGTCCTGTCAGTGGGGATGCGCTGGATTTTGTTTCCCTGCAAAGCAGGGATTAAAATCCAGCACATCCCTAAGAAAAAGCAGCACATAGTAAACACAAAATCAGAAGCTAGGCACACATTTAACCAATTGATCGCCCTAGCTGTTTAACCCCTTCCCAGACAGTGTCATTAGTACAGTGATATAGCTTTTGCGCAAATCAATATACACTTATTGGGATTTTTGTTTACCAAAAATATGTAGCAGAATACATATTGGCCTACATTCATGAAGAAATTCGATTTTTTTTTTTCATTTTTTTTTATTGGATACAATATTTCACAAAAGTGAGTACACCCCTCACATTTTTGTAAATATTTTATTATATCTTTTCATGTGACAACACTGAAGAAATGACACTATGCTACAATGTAAAGTAGTCAGTGTACAGCTTGTATAACAGTATCCCCCCCACCTCTTCAATCTCTGCAGCAATGCTGGCAGCACTCATACGTCTATTTCCCAAAGACAACATCTGGATATAAAGCTGAGCACGTGCACTCAACTTCCTTGGTCAACCATGGCGAGGCCTGTTCTGAGTGGAACCTGTCATGTTAAACCGCTGTATGGTCTTAGCCACCGTGCTGCAGCTCAGTTTCAGGGTCTTGGCAATCTTCTTATAGCCTAGGCCATCCTTATGTAGAGCAACAATTCTTTTTTTTCAGATCCTCAGAGAGTTCTTTGCCATGAGGGGTCATGCTGAACTTCCAGTGACCAGTATGAGAGAGTGAGAGCGATAACACCAAATTTAACACACCTGCTCCCCATTCACACATGAGACCTTGAAACACTAATGAGTCACATGACACCGGCGAGGGAAAATGGCTAATTGGGCCCAATTTAGACATTTTAGGGGTGTACTCACTTTTGTTGCCAGCGGTTTAGACATTAATGGCTGTGTGTTGAGTTATTTTGAGGGGACAGAAAATTTACACTGTTATACAAGCTGTACACTCACTGCTTTACAAAGTGTCATTTCTTCAGTGATGTCACATGAAAAGATATAATAAAATATTCACAAAAAATGTGAGGGGTGTTCTCACTTTTGTGAGATACTGTATGTTTTAAGGCAAAAAAGTAAAATATATTGTTTTGTGTTTTTTTTTTTTCAAAATTGTCGGCCTTTTTTTATAGCGCAAAAACAAAAAAAAATGTTGTGATATAAGAATGCTCTATTTGTGGGAAAAAAATGATATCAATTTTATTTGGGTACAGCGTCGCATTGTCAGCTAAAGTAACGCAGTGCTGTATCGCAAAAAATGGCCTGGTCATGAAGGGGGTAAATCTTCTGGAGGGCAAGTGGCTATAGAAGGATATGCTTTGTACAGTACATATTTCATGTCTGAGGTTTACAACCACTTTCAGTTTTTAAAGATGCGAGCACTGAGAACCTGCAGAGATCAGAGGGGAATAAACCTAACATTTCAGGTGTCACACAAGGCAGTAGAATAACATTAAGGTTATTTCATGGCAGACATTTTTTTCTTATTTTAGCTCTGGATTAATGTAGCACTCGGAGTTAAAGACACATTGCAGATACGTTGTATAAAGCTTTGTATTTGAAGAGCAAACATTTGCTCAGGGCCCCTATAAAACAGTCCTTACATTCCCGGCATGTGTATCAGAGATTATCTAGGTGTGCAGGAAGGGAAGTAGCTCTGTAAATGACTACACAGGTGCAGGATGGAAATTCCTTTAAAGCTGATAAGATTGTTTCATTACAACAGTTTATAACATACAGCACACAGGTGCATATCATAAAATTAGAATATCATCAAAAAGTAAATTTATTCAGTAATTCAATTGAAAAAGTGAAACTCTTATATTTTATATAGCTGCGTTACACACAGGGTGATATAGTTCAAGCATTTATTTCTTTTAATTTTGATGATTATGGCTTACAGCTAGTGAAAACTCAAAATTCAGTATCTCAGAAAATTAGAATATTACATAAGACCAATAAAAAAAAAAAAAAAAAAAAAAAAGGATTTTTAATACAGAAATATTGGCCTACTTAACCACTTCTGGACCGGAAGATTTTCCCCCTTAATGACCAGGCCATATTTTGCGAGTCGGCACTGCCTTATTTTAACAGACAATTGCGCGGTCATGCGATACTGTACCCAAATAAAATTGATGTCCTTTTTTTCCTACAAATAGAGCTTTCTTTTGGTGGTATTTGATCACCTCTGCGATTTTTATTTTTTGTGTTATAAACAAAAAAATAGCGACAATTCTGAAAAAAAAAAAAAAAACAATATTTTTCACTTTCTGCTATATAACATTCCCAAAAAAAAAAATGTAAAAATCTAAATTTTTTAACATTCTAGGCCAATTTGTTTTCTGCTACATATTTTTGGTAAAAAAAAAAATCGCAATGAGCATATTTTGATTGCTTTGCGCAAAAGTCTACTAACTACGGGAAAGATTTATGTCATTTTTATAGTTTTTTTTTTTTTTACTAGTAATGGCGGGACTGTGACATTGCGGCGGACAGATCGTACCCCTAACTGACATTTTTGACACTTTTGGGGGGACCAGTGACATTACTACAGTAATCAGTGCTAAAAATATGCACTGTTACTGTAATAATGACACCGGCAGGGAAGGGGTTAACACTGTGGGTGATCAAGGGGTTAAATGTGAGCCTAGGGGAGTGATTCTAACTGTGGGGGGGCGTGGCTTGTGAAATGACCATAGAGACCTGTGTTCCTATATAGAAGGATCACAGGAGCTCTATGATCATTCCAGGGAGAAGAACGGTCAGCTGTGTTTACAACAGCCGACCGTTCTTCTCTCTCAGCAGGGAACAATCGTGGGTGTCAGGCGGCAATCGGAGCCGCCTGCCCCATGCATCGGAGTCCCCGCTGCCAAATGGGGACGGGAGCGTGCCGCCCCCTAGCTGCAGGCGTGCGACCGACGTAGGTCTACGTCAGTTCGCGCAGGAGGGCCACACTGCCGCAGTAATAGGCGGCGGGTGGTCGGTAAACGTTAAAAGTATGTCCATATACAGTATAGTATGCACTCAATACTTTTGCATGAATTACTGCATCAATGCGGCGTGTCATGGAGGTGATACTGCAGAATGGCTCAGTCAAACAGAACTCCTCCTCTTCCCCCCCCCCCTGGCGGACATGGGGGTCTATATGTATAAAGCCTAAATGATTACAAAAAAATCACACGGTAGAATACCAGAAGGAAAAATCGTGTATATTACCTATTATACATGGTCAATATGGAACTGACCTTCTGATTAGTATGAACACAAAATGCAAGCCAGAGTGTGGGTTAGGCGGGGTTCCTTATCAAGTGCAGGGGCAATATATGTATCCTGATGTTTTGAGGGTAAGGACGTAGCTGGAAATTCGCCACATGGACTGAAGGTAGACATGTATGATTGGTTAGTCCCCACAGCGGGATGTCTGAGACCTAATCTATAGTTTCCATAGGTAAGAAATAGAAGGGAGAGGGAGGTGAGCACTATTGCTAAATGTCCTATAATAAAGCATGCAATAATGTATAGGATAGCCCACCTACATGATAGTACCTACCACCGCACAAAACACCGCACTGGTTTGGAGAGTAATGACACATAAGCAGGCGTGACCGCCTGCTTATATAGTCCCCCAACGTCTGTCAGCGTGCATTGCCGTCAAGTCTGATGCATCGTATCGCACTTGCGTGAAAATTCGGGCCGCGGTCCACAATGGAACGCAGCGCACGGAAGCGGGAGGAGGTACTGAGACCTCCCCCCACCCGACGCATCACATGTCCACATCTTGGGGGTTTAGGGCAGGTGAGTTTGCTGGCCAATCAAGCACAGTGATACCATGATCATAAAACCAGGTATTGGTACTTTTGGCAGTGTGGGCCTGTCCATTTTCATCTGATCCTAGCCGATCATTTTTCATCCGATCCTATCCGACCCTCCAGACGGATGGAAAATAGGGTTTTCATCCGTCTGGATTTCACGGACCACATCAGATCGAATAGCAGTGGGTGTCAGCGGAGATCTCTCCCCTGACATCCGCTGCTCCATAGGGGTGCATGCAGGGCTGGCGCTACCACTAGGCGAACAAGGCAGCCTCCTAGGGCGCAGCCATACCTCCCGCTCCCAAGCGTCCCTGATTCGCCGGGATCATCCCCGGATTGCTCGCGGCGGTGCGGGCGGCTTGGTTTCCGCACGCCGCCCACGAGTTACACACACACACGCAGCTGGTCTCTCTCCCCAGCTGCCTGTGTCAGTGCAGAGAGCAGAGACGAGTATTGAACCCGCCCCTCCCCCTTCCTGTGTGTTTCCTGTACACAGAGGAGGAGGCGGGCAGCAGCTCTTTACTCTCTGCTACAGCGCCGCTCTGATCTGAGGTCTGTGATGTTTATAACTAATACTAACTTGCAGGGGGGGAGTGTATGGGGCTGGGGGGGTGTATGGTGCTAGGGGGGTAGAGATGGGGGGGGTGTATGTAGATGGAGGGGTGTGTGAAGCTGGGGGGGTGTATGGAGATGTAGGGGTGTGTGAAGCTGGGGGTGGGGGGTGTATGGAGATGGAGGGGTGTGTAAAGCTGGGGGGGGGGGTGTATGGAGATGGAGGGGTGTGTGAAGCTGGGGGGGGTGCATGGAGATCATAGTTGCCAACATTTAAAAAAAATTTCCAGGGACACTTTGCAGCACAGCTATCAATTACCACACCCACTTCCATGAAGCTGCGCCCACTCTGCATAGTTAATCCCGTCTGCTTTTCAGATTATAGAGTCTACTCAATATAGAGAGAATTACAGGAAATTAAAAAGGGAATTTCAAACTTAAGGCCACAGTAGTTGGAATAATTCTCCCATTCAGCTGCACTACTTCTGCGTAACATTTACGGGCAGCCCGATTAAAAGGCACTTCCAGGGACAATATACATTACCTGGGACAGGCTCCTATTTGCAGGGACTGACCCAGGAAAAAAGGGACAGTTGGCAAGTATGGGAGATGGAGGGGTGTATGAAGCTGGGGGGGGGTGTATGAAGATGGAGGGGTGTGTGAAGCTGGGGGGGGGGTGTATGGAGATGGAGGGGTGTGTGAAGCTGGGGGGGGGGGTGTATGGAGATGGAGGGGTGTGTGAAGCTGGGGGGGGGGTGTATGGAGGTGGAGGGGTGTGTGAAACTGGGGGGGTGTATAAAGATGGAGGGGTGTTTGAATCTGGGGGGGTGTAAGGAGATGGAGGGGTGTGTGAAGCTGGGGGGGTTGTAAGGAGATGGAGGGGTGTGTGGAGCTGGGGGGGTGTATGAAGCTTGGGGGGTGTATGGAGCTGGAGGGGTGTGGGAAGCTGGGGGGGGGTGTATGGAGATGGAGGGGTGTATGAAGCTGGGGGGGGGTGTATGGAGATGGAGGGGTGGATGGAGATGAAGGGGTGTATGAAGATTGGGGGGGGATGTATGTCATCTTCCTACCACCCCACAACCTGACATCTTCTTCATCCCCCTGTCATCTTCATCCCCCGTCAGCTTCCCCCCTTCCCACCCCCTGTCATCTTCATCCCCATCATCTTCCTACCATCCCACCCCCTGTCATCTTCCTACCATCACACCCCCTGTCATCTTCGTCCCCCCTGTCATCTTCCTACCATCCCACCCCCTGTCATCATCATCCCCCTGTCATCTTCATGCCCTTGTCATCTTCACCCCCCCTGTCATCTTCACCCCCCATCAGCTTCCCACCATACCACCCCCTGTCATCTTCATCCCCCCTGTCATCTTCCCACCATCCCACCCCCTGTCATCTTCATCCCCCCTGTCATCTTCCCACCATCCCACCCCCTGTCATCTTCATCCCCCGGTCATTTTCCTACCATCCCACCCCCTGTCATCTTCCTACCATCTCACCCCCTGTCATCTTTATCCCCCCCCCTGTCATCTTCCTACCATGCGACCCCCTGTCAGCTTCCCACCATCCCACCCCCTGTCATCTTCATCTCCCCCTGTCATCTTCCTACCATCCCACCCCCTGTCAGCTACATCCCCCCTGTACCCCTCTGTCAGCTTCCTTCCATCCCACCCCCTGTCATCTTCATGCCCCTTGTCATCTTCATCCCCCCTGTCATCTTCTTCCCCATCAGCTTCCCACCATCTCACCTTTCATCTTCATCCCCCATCATCTTCCTACCATCCCACCCCCTATCAGCTTCCCACCATCCCACCCCCTGTCATCTTCCTACCATCCCAACCCCTGTCAGCTTCATCCCCCCTGTACCCCACTGTCAGCTTCCTCCCATCCCACCCCCTGTCATCTTCATCCCCCCTGTACCCCACTACCAGCTTCCTACCACCCAATCCCCTTAAATTTTCTGGTGCACATCATATATGATGGACGCAGGGACAATTTTTTTCTTCCAGTGACAAGATGGACACAATGACATTTCTCCTTCCAGTGAAACCACAAATGCAGGGAATTTTTTATTTCAGTGACACCAAAGATGCAGGGACAATCTTTTTTCCAGTGACACCACAGATGCATTTCTACCCAAAACCCTGCTCACCCATAGTGCAGTGACCCTGTTTTTAAAATGTTTTTTTTTGGGGGGGCGCAAGTAGCTGGTCTTGCCTAGGGCGCCAAATAGTCTGGCACCTGCCCTGGGTGCATGGAGCATCCGATCAGGTCCACCTGAAAAACTGACAGGCGGACCGGATTGGAAAGCCCGTGTGAAAGGGGCCTAATGAAACAATCTTACCAGCTGTATAGGAATTTCAATCCTGCACCTGTGTAGTCATTTACATTATAGCTACTTCCCTTTTACTTTTTGAATTAAATTACTAAAATAAATGAACTTTTTGATGATATTCTAATTTTATGAGATGCACATAAATGTTACCTTTTTTTTCAAGTGGAATAACATTTTTTAAAGCCATAAGGAAAATGCCTATTGGTCAGTCAGTGCCAGTTAACCGGTTGCCGACCGCCGCAAGTACATATAGTGCGGCTGTCAGCCCTGGCCAGGCAAAGTGACATACCGGTACATCACTAGCCTGTAAGCCAATAGGGGGCGAGCGCGCGCCCCCGGCTCGTTCATGGACACCTCCGTGCGTGTGACCGGCGGGCCCGATGTCCGCCGGTCACTCGCGATCGTCCGCTGTGAAGGGAGAAAGGCAGGCGGCTAATGTAAACAAAGCCGCCTGTCATTCTCCCCTGTGTAAAAGCACAGATCATACGGTCCTGCTATGTAGGACCGTTGATCTCTGCTGTTACATGTAAAGCCACATCCCATTACAGTTAGAAACACGCCCCTAGGCACACACTTA
Organism: Pelophylax lessonae; assembly: GCF_965119305.1. Classification (NCBI taxonomy): domain Eukaryota; kingdom Metazoa; phylum Chordata; class Amphibia; order Anura; family Ranidae; genus Pelophylax; species Pelophylax lessonae. The sequence goes on from NC_138770.1 coordinate 620,607,495, forward strand.
ACCCCTCCTTCCCCAATAAAGTTAACCCCTTCCCTGCCAGTGTCATTTTTATAGTAACAGTGCATATTTATAGCACGGTGCATGCAAATTTTTGGAGCCAGCAGTCACCGGCATCTTTAACAGTAGCTGCCACCGCCCGCTTGTGACGTCACCGACCCAACATGCTGCGGTTATTGACATCACAGGGGGCGGTACCTCCAGGTGACATTGCCAGGTGGTTCTGCCCCTTACTCATTTAAAAAATGTCACATGGCGGAGCAGGCAGACGGCGGTAGCCTTCATCGCAGGCAAAACTTTTTTTTTTCTGGGTTCGGCGGGGCGGCGGGGGGCGTGATTGACGATGGATCTACCTTAGGGGGGCATTGGTTTATTGTTTTTAATAAAGGAATTGTCAAAAACTGTGTCTATGTCTTTATTTCTTTTTGACACTTTTTTTTTGGTGAATGCGTATGCCATACTCATTCATATAAGAGTAGGGGCGGGATCTGGGGTGCCTTATTAAAGACTGCAGACCCCCACAGCCACTGCCCAGGGTTGTGAGGAAGAGGCCCTTGTCCCCGTGGGGAAAAGGTGCTATGGGCCTGGTAAGGATTGGGGGGGAGGGGACACATGCTGTTTTCTTTTTCAGATCATATTCATGTTCAAAACTGATCCAGTTTGCGATTCAGATGCGTTCCCCAAAGAAGGAAAGAAGGCAAAAGCCTGGAATTTGCATTTGAACCGCACTGCAGTGCTCAAAAAATTCACAGGACTCTTTTCAAATTTGCAGTGAGTTTGAACAGCTGCACCGCACATATGAAAAAGCCAGATTAATTCACGTCATGCGAATCGGATGCGGTGCAAAACTTATACAATTAGCATATATGTGAACCAAGCCAAAATGTATTACCGACTTACATTTGTACATTTCATTTAGAAGCTTTCTGCAGTCAAAGAATCAATTCTGTGTCCCGTTTTTGCAAAAAACATTTGGGGATCGACTTGTTGGCATTTGGCATTATTCCCAGCATCTATTAAATGCTACAGCAAGGAGCTCTGATTTCTGGGGTGACGTACCGGAGGTGTGCTCTAATTCTAAATGTCACACTATGCAAATCTTTGTGAATTATATGCAAAATAACAAAACCAGCGTTTGCTGCAGATTTCAGCTTCAATCCCCCACAGTACTTTTTAATTCCATTAGATGTCCTCATTCTGGTTGCCAGCATCATTCAGCCCACTTCCTGAGTCAATATCATCCTGGACCCATCCCTGCTTGTGACTGGATAGTGAAAGAAGAAGCAGCACAGTGATGAGCTCATCTCCCTGTCACTCTGCTTTCTCTTCCTATCAGGCCTGGTTCACACTTATGCGATGCGGGAAAAACAAAATACAATTAATCCTGTGCGTTTCCCACACCACATTGCTATCGCACAGCGTCCATGCGATCAGCTGCAGATGTCAATGTTATCTTTACGACACCCCATAACAGATCGCAAAATGCAGTGTGATTGCCAGAATCCCATCATATGGGTGTGAACACCGATGCAATGTGATTCAGGTTCGGGGGGAAAAAAAAGAGTACTGCGCTATTTTGGTGCGGATGCAATGCGATTTCAGCCATACAAAATATATGTCAAAAAAGATATACTAATGGTATATCCCCCGTGCCAAATGGGCCATAAGTAAATAAATGAATGGTAAATGAGTAGATGTTGTAATAACGAGCAGCTGTTATAGGATGGGGTTATAGATATGTTAGTAATAGCCTTTAGAGGGAATCAAGGCTACCTGGCTTTTTCTGACATTTGTTGTTTACAAGTTTAAATCAGTATTTTTTGCTAGAAAATTACTTAGAACCCCTAAATATTATATAACATTTTTTAGCAGAGACCCTAGAGAATAAAATGGCGGTCATTGCAATATTTTATGTCATTGTATTTGCATAGTGGTCTTTCAAAATATATATATTTTTTTTTAAAAATACACTTTAATGACAGGTTTGTGGAATGGCGACAAACTACGTTACTCAAAAATCTCAATAGGCAAACTTTTAAAAAATGTTTACAGGTTACCTGTTTAGAGTTACAGAGGAGATCTTGCACTAGAATTATTGCTCTCACTCTAACAATCGCAGCGATACCTCACATGTGTGGTTTGAACACCATTTACATATGCGAGCGCAACTTATGTATGTGTGCGCTTCTGCGTGCGAGCACGGAGGGATGGGGCGCGTTAAAAAATGTTTTCCTTATTTAGTTACATTTTTTTTTTTTTTACACTGTCCCTTTATTTATTATTATTATTATTTTTTATCACTTTTATTCATAGTTACATAGTTACATATTTACATAGTAATTGAGGTTGAATAAAGACAATAGTCCATCCAGCTGAACCTGTGTCATTGTGAATCATTTCCCATACCCCTGAATGTTAATATCCTTGAGATGTATGTCCAAGAGTCTTTTAAAAGTAGCCATACTCCCTGCAGTTACCACCATTTGTGGCAGAGAATTCCACAGTCTTGTAGCCCTTACTGTAAAGAACTGCGTAGCCTGAGGTTAAATCTCTTCTCCTCTAATCGCATTGTATGGCCTTGTGTCCTCATGCATTCCTTGCGACTGAATCTTTTTTTTTTCTATGCTCTGATCACCATTGAGGTATTTGTAAATTGCTATCATGTCCCCTCTCAGGCGTCTCTTCTTCAGGGAGAATAAATCAAGCGCTTCTAAACGCTCTTTGTAATTAAGGTCCTCTAATCCCCTAATAAGTTTTGTTGCCCTTCTCTGTACTCTCTCCAGCTCCAACACAGCGACCCATAGGGGAACATTTATCAATAAAGTTGGGTCAGTTGCGTCCATTAATTTTATGCAGTCTGTTTTATTATATTGTCACATTTCATGTAACAAATGTGTTGTATTGGTTTGGCAATTTTGTCAAATTTGACAAACATTTTCCTAATTTGTCTAAAACTGGCCTTTTTACACAGACTGAATTGTGGCTGATACCTGCTGAATCATCTGAAATGTGTTCCATAGGTGGCCCCGTTGGCACCACCCAGGTCATTAGAAGTACATTTTTCAATAGACTTTTGTCAAAGGAGCTGGTCCCCAGTCCTCAGAAGGGATGTGTTGGAGCTGGAGAGAGTACAGAGAAGGGCAACAAAACTTATTAGGGGATTAGAGGACCTTAATTACAAAGAGCGTTTAGAAGCGCTTGATTTATTCTCCCTGAAGAAGAGACGCCTGAGAGGGGACATGATAGCAATTTACAAATACCTCAATGGTGATCAGAGCATAGAAAAAAAAAAGATTCAGTCGCAAGGAATGCATGAGGACACAAGGCCATACAATGCGATTAGAGGAGAAGAGATTTAACCTCAGGCTACGCAGGGCGTTCTTTACAGTAAGGGCTACAAGACTGTGGAATTCTCTGCCACAAATGGTGGTAACTGCAGGGAGTATGGCTACTTTTAAAAGACTCTTGGACATACATCTCAAGGATATTAACATTCAGGGGTATGGGAAATGATTCACAATGACACAGGTTCAGCTGGATGGACTATTGTCTTTATTCAACCTCAATTACTATGTAAATATGTAACTATGTAACTATGAATAAAAGTGATAAAAAATAATAATAATAATAAATAAAGGGACAGTGTAAAAAAAAAAAATGTAAATAAATAAGGAAAACATTTTTTAACGCGCCCCATCCCTCCGTGCTCGCACGCAGAAGCGCACACATACATAAGTTGCGCTCGCATATGTAAATGGTGTTCAAACCACACATGTGAGGTATCGCTGCGATTGTTAGAGTGAGAGCAATAATTCTAGTGCAAGATCTCCTCTGTAACTCTAAACAGGTAACCTGTAAACATTTTTTAAAAGTTTGCCTATTGAGATTTTTGAGTAACGTAGTTTGTCGCCATTCCACAAACCTGTCATTAAAGTGTATTTTTAAAAAAAAAAATATATATTTTGAAAGACCACTATGCAAATACAATGACATAAAATATTGCAATGACCGCCATTTTATTCTCTAGGGTCTCTGCTAAAAAATGTTATATAATATTTAGGGGTTCTAAGTAATTTTCTAGCAAAAAATACTGATTTAAACTTGTAAACAACAAATGTCAGAAAAAGCCAGGTAGCCTTGATTCCCTCTAAAGGCTATTACTAACATATCTATAACCCCATCCTATAACAGCTGCTCGTTATTACAACATCTACTCATTTACCATTCATTTATTTACTTATGGCCCATTTGGCACGGGGGATATACCATTAGTATATCTTTTTTGACATATATTTTGTATGGCTGAAATCGCATTGCATCCGCACCAAAATAGCGCAGTACTCTTTTTTTTCCCCCCGAACCTGAATCACATCGTATCGGTGTTCACACCCATATGATGGGATTCTGGCAATCACACTGCATTTTGCGATCTGTTATTGGCAAAGCTTAATTGAACAGGTTGAAGTTAGAAGCTGATTGGTTACTGTGTATATCTTCACCAGACTGTGTACCCCAGTTTTAGTAAATCTCCCCTACTGAGTCATATCACACAGCAGACTAAACTGCTTGCAACTGCTGCAGATTGTCAGTTGATTGTGGCAGTATTCTGTGTATGGATATGAGTGATCATTACATTTTTATCAATGTATAAAAAAATAAATAAAAATAGAAAGGTAACCACTCAGAAGCCCAGATCACCGCACGGTGTGACCTTTTCACAGTGCAAATATGAAGAGAAATACAGAGCTCGCCGTACATTCCACAGAGGAAAGTCAGAGGCAGGCATGTGATGGGAATAATAAAACATTGTACCAGATTACACACGTTCTGGAGTGGTGTGGCATTCATGGCAGTGGCTGATGTCTTCCTCACCCAGGGCCATTGGAGTTGAAGCGTGTTGGCTCTTGCAGCTTATTTGTTTATCCAGATTGTGTAATGAAAATTCTTTCTGCCATCCAAAATATGACTCAATGGGTGGATTTAATCACTGTTTACCAGGTGAAGTTCAGGGGCTTCGGGAGAACTTCTTTCAGTCACCCTTCCCCTTTCCATTCTTAATAATACACGTGGATGAAATTAAAGAGACCCTGTCACTGGACAATTCATTTCCACTAAAATCTTCCCATAACATTATTTGTGTGTTTAAAAATAGGAATTCCAGGTATGGCTATTGCTTGGACCAATGTAACTATGTATACTATACTTGGAGCGATACCCCTGGAAGTTGGAGATCAGTAGAGTAGGCACCGCTGCTCCAGTCATCTCCATTTGCTTCCGGGTCCTGTGCTGAGCAGCTGGCCTAATGCATTCTGACCACAGGAGGTCGGCCACTCGCCAAGGGCACCATTCAGAGAATGCTTTGCATTTTCTGAATGAATGCAAAGCGTTCTCTGATTGAACGAGGTGGAGAGACAGGGCAGTGAGGTGACACTATCCACCTCGTCCAATCATTTATTGGAGAAATGCAAAGCATTGTCTAAATGGTGCCCGTGACGAACGGCTGACCTCCTGTATTCAAAGTGCAGCAGGGCAGCCGCTCAGCACGAGTCTTGGAAGCTAATAGAGTAGCTTTGTCTACTGCAGCGATTTCCATCTTCCAGGGGCATCGGCCAGGTGTGGTATATCAATGTAACACTATATATACTGTATTTTTATACCTGGAATTCTTCTTTAACCACTTCCGGATCACCTGCCGCATATATACTGCGGAAGGGCGGCCCGGCTGCACAAAATCACGTACATGTGATGAATGTATATGCATTTATATGAATGAAGGGCTAGCCTGGATAACAGGTAAGAGGGGGTAAAAAAAATGTTTTGCAGAGGAGTGCGTAAGGATCCTCTTTTCTTTTCTTTTTTTAACCAAGTAACAATTTTTATTGATATGTCACTTTCATTTACAAGTAGTTAGTGCAATCAAAATAATACAAAGATTACTGGTCAATACATGTACGGTAAATATGTACGTGAATTTCTCTAGGTATACTCCCAAGAGAGTGGCGTAACAGCTAGATATAAAGCATTTGGTTGAGCTTGTTTGTTGCATAAGAGAGAAGACTTGGGTAGGCGAGAGCTCCATGTTCTCCATTGACTTTTGAGCCAATATATCGAGTTTCAATTGCATAAAAAGTAGCATATTTGTGGGAATACCGAATCTGTTCTGTAATTGTGTAAATGTTAATAATATACCATTGTCAAAGATATGTTGGAGGTGTGTCACTCCCAAGGCGCGCCACCTGGCTGCACACTATAATTTAATAAGTTCAGGATAGGTGTGAATATCCCATATTGGGCTGTATCTAGTATATCCAAGTATTTTTTGCAACTACTTGGCTTTATCCCATGAAGGAGTCTATATTTTGGGTATTGTTTATTGGGTTTAGAAAATAGTTGCGCTTCCAGTCCCTCCGCTAGTGTGGGTGTTCCACTAAATTGAAGCATTATGGTTAACGTGGAATTGTAAGGTGTCCCGGCTAATCCTCCCACCATATGTTGTAGTTGAGATGCTATATAATATAACCACGGGTTCGGTAGAGCCAGTTCCCCCCTATCCTTGTGCTTCGGAAGCTGCTCCAATTTGATCCTGGCTGCACCTCCCTTCCATATTAGCATCCTAAAAATAGGGTTAACAACTCAAAATAATTTCAGTAAAATCACTACCAGAGAGTTGTGGAGGTAGTATAATAACTGTGGCATTAAAATCATTTTCAAGAAATTCGCTCTTCCGGCAACGAAGAGCCACATTTTAGTCCATATCTTGACCTTATCTCTGAATTTCACCAGAAGTGGGAGAATGTTCAAATGGCAAAATTCTAGCGGTAGTGGTGATATTACTACTCCCAGATATTTGAAGGAAGTTACTACAGGTACTGGACAGAAGGTTCCCATTTGCAGGTTTACACATTGGTCTAATGGCAGGAAGGCAGTTTTGGACCAGTGAATGTAAGCCAAGAGAATTGCCCAAATTCCATAATAGTGTACATGACATTTTGCAAGTAGATGTCAGTGTCCCCTAACAGTAGAAGCATATCGTCTGCATAGAGTAGGATCTTCTCCTGTAAATTGCCATATCTGAACCCCTCTATTTGGTCATTATCCCTAATGCATGTGGCCAATGGCTCAATCTCCATAGCGAACAGGAGAAGGGAGAGGGGGCATCACTTCGTGGATCCCCTTTCCAAATGGAAGCTATCAGATGTTTTCCCTCCCCCCTAATAAACGCTTGCAGCTCGCAGTATAGCAAGCATACCCAGGATAAAGGTTTGGGACCAAACCCAAACTTCTGCAATACTGCCCAAAGGTATTCCCACTCAACACTGTCAAATACCTTATTGGCATCTAGAAACAGCAGTGCCCTGTGGCCCTTATTGTCTGCTGGGGTTTGAATACTTTGTTTGTATAGCCTCCTTAGGTTACCAGTCGATGACTTATTTGGCAAAAACCTGCCTGATCCCCATGTATAATGTTATTTATCACAGTGTTCACTCTCCTAGCAATTACCTTCGCCAGTATCTTGACATCCGCCTGAAGAAGTGAGAAGAGACTGTAAGAATTGGGCTCCTTAGCTGACTTATATGGTTTGAGAAGCAGTACAATACTGGCTTTCGTCATGGAGGCAGGCAGTTGTTGTCTAAGTCTAGCCTTTATTAAAGACCTCTAGCAGCCTGGGTATTAGTGTGGCAGTGTAGGCCTGGTATACTTCCATTGGTAGCCCATCATCCCCAGGGACCTTGGAGTTAGGAAACAGACCAACCGCCTCTCCTAATTCTTCTAAAGTGAGGGGGGCTTCCAGACTAAGCCATTGTGATTCTGAAAGCTGGGGTAAAGATATCCTTTGTAAATAGCAATGTAGGTCTTCCAGTGTATGACACCCTGGAGGGTGTCATAAATTAGTATAAAATTTGACCAATTCGGTCAAATACCCTTCCTGAGTATTGACCATATGGCCATTTGGTAATTTCAGAGCCCCTATAGTGGGAACCGAAGGGCGTATGTTGACAATTTGGGCTGTTCCCCTTCCTCATAAAAAGTCACTCTAGAGAAAAAACGTTTTCTCTCTGCTTTCAAGTTAATTTCTTTGGTCAAGGCGTCCTGGGCAGCTAACCAGAAGACCTTCGAACCTTCCGTGGGGTCAGCTATATAGTCCTCCTCCAACTTACTAACGTGCTGGGTCCTGTTCCTCAAGGGCTTTTTTTTTTTATTTGATACTCTTTATATTAGAAATGAAGATGTCCCTGAGAAAACCCTTAAAGGCATCCCATCAAACAAAGCTATCATCCTGCATGGCGTTATCACCAAAAAGTGTTAGATTTGAGTTTGAATGTTTTTGTCTGTAGGGAGCAATTTCAACCAAAAAGCATTTAACTGCCAAGGGGCTCTTAAGAGATTGACCTGCAATTTAGCCTTAAGCCTTAATACTAATGGGGAGTGGTCAGATACCCCTCTTTGTGCGTATTCTATTCCGCTCACTAGGGAAAAAGCAGTCCTGGATCCCACACATAAGTCTATACGGAAAAGAGAGGAATGTGTTTAAAAGAACAGGAGAACTGAATATTGTTGGGATATTTCATACGCCACATATCTATCCACCCTAGTTCCGCAAGGAAACGAGAGAGAGATATGCCTCTGGACAAGGTCGGTAGAGGGGATGGAGGGTGCCTGTCCAGTTTAGGGTCCAGGATGCCGTTAAAGTCTCCCATCACATAAATAGGGGCATCAGGTTTAGTGAGTATAAATTAAACAAGTTCCTGCAGCACCACTGAGGTGAACAGAGGAGGAACATATATCATCCCCAATACACATGTAACCGTAAACAGTTTACAATATAAAAATACATATTGCCAATTTGCCCCTCTGAATCAATATGCAAATGAAATTCCTGGAAGTCGAGGGACCTGTGTACCAAAACACTCGCTCCCCTAGAGTAGGATATGTGAGTGGAATGATACGCCCAACCCACCCAGGGATAGCGCAGGCAATTCACAAATTCCCCAGTAAGGTGCGTTTTCTGCAGCCCAAAAATTGCAGGATGGTATTTGCGAAGAACTGCAGATACCATTGCCCTTTTCAAAGGGTTACCAAGTGCTCTTACATTCCAAGATACTACAGGTGTATCAGCCAAATTGAGACACATGTAGACATATTGACATTATGGCAATGCATCTCAGCCACCTTGTCCCCGGTAACAGTGGTGCAGAAATTCTCTTGTGACTGGCAGACTTAATCAGATAGCACCCATGGTGAGATAAGTAAGTATGACATCTTCAAGCAAAAAAAAAAAAAGATTAATAAAGTTCATTTTAAATAGGCACAACGGCGCCTCAGAACAGTTGAACAGTTGAGTTTGTAACCAAACTCGTTCAAACAAAAGTGCAACCAGAACGTGGTACACTTGCTACACATCTTCCTGTGTGTACCGTGCCCTGCCTTCAGCAGTGCAACACAGGCTTAGTCGAGGGTAGTCAAGTGAAGTCATAGATGATGAATAACACGAAAGAGCATATCAGATTCCGAAACGGGAGTCTTGTGTCCGGCAGGGGGAAAATTCACTAATCTGCATATGTGGTCAATCAGTAAATTCCCTAGTAGGGCAAAAAGTGGAGAGGGAACCTTCAAGCTTCCGGGTCATCTCTATTTCATTGTCGAAGAGAAGGTTCATGTACATCCAACCAATCAGCCCACTCAGTAGCCGTGGCAGAGAAGCCCTCCCTTCAGCTGTGACTCTCAGACGGGCTGGGTACAGCATAGCGTAGATCAGCCCCAGACGTCTCTGCCGTTGTTTCACATCCATAAATTTAGATCACTGCCTTTGCACTTCCGCTGAGAAATCAGGATATAATGACACTTTAATTCCGTTAAACCGAATATTCGATTTCTCTTGCCAAGTGGAGCAACCTTTCCCTGTCACGGTAATGTAGAATGCGTGCCAACAGGGGCGTTGGGTGTTTCCCGGTAGAACCCTAGTAGGGACGTGGTAAGCCCTCTCCACCGCAAACAGAGGGGAGAATGCATCTTTTCCAAATACATCATGGAGCCAAGATACAACACATTCTGTAGGATCTCTGCCTTCTGCTTTTTCCGGCAAACTCACAATACGTATATTGTTGCGTCGCAATCTGTTTTCAATATCGTTAATTTTATCCTTATTTTCATGTGCTAACCATGCATTAGAGCGGGATTCATTAATCAGAGGCAGTAGTTTATCCTCCAACTTGCTAATTTGACTCTCTACAGCTGTTGTTCTTTCACAAATCTTTTGCAAATCCTGGCGAATAAGAGCCACCACTGCAGTAAAGCCTCCCAAACGGTCTGTCCCCGTGTTAAATGATGCTGTACATGTTTGAACTGCCTGCAGAATTTGGCTTAATGTGGGTTGGTCTTCTCCCTTATGTAACTCTTCTGGAGTTGCTAGCTGGCCAGGGTAACATGCAGTAACATGGCTTCTGCCCCAGCTCCCTGTACAGGATCAGGGCCACCATGTGTATAGTCATGGTGTAAGAGCTGTCTCCTTCCACCTCCTCTATCTCTTGGAGCTGAGGCATCTTTTTGGCATTGAGAAGTATGTTTCCATCATTTTCCTTACCTGAAGGACAGGTGAGCTTACTTATAGCTCCTGGATCTTTAGGTTTCTCCGCGCCCCCTGTGGAGTGGCCACTCCGGCGCTATGCTGGCTGTCTTGTGCCGCTGTGTCCTCTTTGCTCCCCCCCCCCCCTCTGGTCATGGTGACGTGCGATCTGGACACCCGAGGTTCCGGTGTAATCAGGGGAGTCCGCTGCAACTATCAGTGGTGTTGTTAGATCTGTGTGAGGCCTTGAAAAGGACCTGCTCACATGCCCTGCACAGCCACGCATCCCATGTTCCTCTTTAAGAAATGATAACTAACCCCACCTTGTGTGAACATCTTTAGTACTGCAATGTCCTAGAAAGTGTAACATTTGTTTACTAAACATTCTTAGGTCATCATTTGCAGAGCTGTATTGTATTCTTTAGCCATGAATCATCACAGGTAAGGCGCAGAGCCATAATAAAGAATAATGACAGCCTTAGACACTAATGAGCTGTGAAGCATATAAAATGTTTAAAGTTTTAGCACCCAGGCACACAGATAGGGGGGTGTGAAATTCCCCACCTTCAGCGTCATTTGTTACCCACCAGGTGTTTCAGATCTCCTCCCACCATACTAATCAAATGGGTATACGGCAAATGGATCACATTGCTGCAGCCTACTATGTCCAGCTAAATGGGAAAAAAAATAAATTTTGGGTTGTTTAAGGAAGGATGAGAACCCCTTTGAAGCCTTTACATGATCTGTGTCTCAGCTGCCAGTGACCATTGCCACTGAGATAGAAACTGATAGGAAATCAAACATTTTAGGGTTCTCACCAAAACAAGGAAAGAGGGGAAATCTTCTGATGGGGACAGCAGATCCAGTGACAACTGTGTAAAAAGGATTTCTCTTCACTTTGTAGATATTTCCTCCTACTTCCTGAAGACGGGATGCAAATGGAAATCTCTCCCATGGGGCACAGCCAGAAAACACTAAATTAATAAGGGTTTTAACTCTTTCCTACTATGATAATTACTATTCATGAATGTATAACACTAATGAAATAATGGATGCATTGTATATTAGTAATACTGCTACCACTAATAAGAATAATAATATTATTACAATATATAATATATAGAATTAAACAGATTACACAAAAATTCTACCTTTAAAGCGGAGTTCCGGGCTCAGAAGTCATTTTTTAATAAACATACCCCCGGGACAGTCAGGGCTAGCACATTCCACAATGGCTAGCCTCTGATCTGTCCTGGTTCGCACTTACCTTTTAGAAGAAATACTTACTTATAAAATTTCTTCCACAGCGTTTCCATCTCTCTTGTGGGCAGCTGAAGCCGGCGCGGTCCTCTTCTGTGTCTTCTTCCGCGTCTTCTTGTCCCAGAATGCGCCTGCACCGGCCCCTCTCGTCACTTTCGGTCGCCCGGAAGTGACGAGCAAGGGCCGGTGCCGTCGCATTGATTCCTGGGAGTGATGACGTTCAGCTCCCAGGAATCATCGCGAGACAGGAAGTGACGGGGTGAGCCGCGGCGCTGAGGGAGGAAGTACTCTGAGGTGAGTATTTACGATCTTCAATTACAAGGTGAGTAAACAAAAAAAAATAAATAACTATCCAATTCCTTTTCAGGTAATGTCGAACTAGCGGAGGGGCACAAAAAAAAATATCGTTTTTTGTGCCCGGAACTCCACTTTAAGCCTAGTACACACGCAACGATTATCGGCCGACCGATCGTCCGTCTTTTGTCCAGAGTGGTGTTTTGTTGGTTGGAATGTGCCTAGACTGCACACGGATTTTCTCGCCCGACAAAATTCTACTTCAGAAGTGATGTCATGTGTTGGTTTGCTTTCTTTGTGTTCTTTCTTGTCTGAGCATGCCCAGTCTTGCTCATTAGATTTTTCCCTGTCGAAATCTGTACTGACTGCATGAAAATCGGCCATGTTTTGACGGCGGACAAAAATTTTCTAGCCTGCACACCAGATTTTTTTTCGGCCGAAAAGTCGGAGTCGGTTGTCGGAAGCATAATACTAACAAGCCGAAAATCGGCAGATCGGTCGTCGGACGAAAATTCCCTGCCGATTTTCGACGCGTGTGTACGAGGCTTTAGGCTAGGCTCACACTGGTGCAATCACAGACATTGTACAAACCCAATTCCAAAAAGTTGGGGCACTGTACAAGTTGTGAGTAAAAAAGGAATGGACTAATTTACAAATCTCATAAACTTATATTTTATTCACAATATAATATAGATAACATAACAAATGTTGAAAGTGAGACATTTTGAAATGTCATGCCAAATATTGACACATTTTGGATTTCATGAGAGCTACACATTCCAAAAAAGCAGTGGCGTACCAATGGGGGGGGGGGGGGAAGCACTGGGGGAGCCAGGGAGCATTGGGGGAGCTGCAAAGCACTGAGAGGCCTGACACAATCCCCCCGCCCCGGGTGCCACGCACGGGGGGGGGGATTGTGTCAGGCTTCTCAGTGCTTTGCAGCTCCCCCCAATGCTCCCTGGCTCCCCCAGTGCTTTCCACCCCCCTGTGCACCCTGCCCCCCCCCCTCAGTGATCTCCAGTTCCCCCAGTGCTCTCCACCCCCCTGTGCCCCTGGCTCCCCCCCTCCTCAGTGATCTCCAGTTCCGCCAGTGCTCTCCACCCCCCTGTGCACCCTGCCCCCCCCCTCAGTGATCTCCAGTTCCCCCAGTGCTCTTCACCCCCCTGTGCACCCTGCCCCCCCCTCCTCAGTGATCTCCAGTTCCGCCAGTGCTCTCCACCCCCCTGTGCACCCTGCCCCCCCTCAGTGATCTCCAGTTCCCCCAGTGCTGTCTACCCCCTGTGCACCCTGGCTCCCCCCCTCAGTGATCTCCAGTTCCCCCCCAGTGCTCTCCACCCCCCTGTGCACCCTGCCCCCTCTTTAGTGATCTCCAGTCCCCCCCCCCCAGTGCTCTCCACCCCCTGTGCATCCTGCCCCCCCTTTAGTGATCTCCAGTTCCCCCCCAGTGCTCTCCACCCCCCTGTGCACCCTGGCTCCCCCCTCAATGATCTCCAGTTCCCCTCAGTGCTCTCCACCCTCCTGTGCACCATGGCTCCCCCCCATCAGTGATCTCCAGTTCCCCCCAGTGCTCTCCACCCCCCTGTGCATCCTGGCCCCCCCTCAGTGATCTCCAGTCCCCCCCCAGTGCTCTCCACCCCCCTGTGCACCCTGGCTCCCCCCCCTCAGTGATCTTCAGTTCTCCCCAGTGCTCTCCACCCCCCTGTGTACCCTGCCCCCCTCAGTGATCTACAGTCCCCCCCCAGTGCTCTCCACCCCCCTGTGCACCCTGGCTCCCCCCCTCAGTGATCTCCAGTTCCCCCCCCCCGTGCTCTCCAGTCCCCCCCTGCTCTCCAGCACCCCCCCTCCACCCCACCCCTCACACTTTCCAACCCCCCTGCAATGCTTTCCACCCCCCTTAATTCTCTCCAGTACTCTCTGCTTCCTCTGTGCTCTCCGGCCCCCCTAGTGCTCTTCTATCTTCTATCATGTCTGCAGTCTCTGACCATCTCTTGTATCATGTCTGCAGTCTCTGGCCATCTCTTGTATCATGTCTGTAGTCTCTAACCATCTCTTGTATCACATCCTCAGTCTCTGACGATCTCTGGTATCATGTCTGCAGTCTGACCATCTCTTGTATCATGTCTGCAGGGAGGGGGGGGACAGACTGCAAGGGGCACTGTGATGGGGGGCTGTGAAATATGTGCAATAAATACTCTTGAAAACATTACAAATTTTTGTGGGCGTTTTTACATTTTAAAGGGGGGGGGGGGGGTGCCAGATATAGGATCCGCCCCGGGTGCCAAATGCTCTAGGTACGCCACTGCAAAAAAGTTGGGACGGGTAGCAATAAGAGGCCGGAAAAGTTAAATGTACATATATGGAAGAGCTTGAGGACCAATTTGCAACTCATTAGGTCAATTGGCAACATGATTGGGTATAAAAAGAGTCTCTCAGAGTGGCAGTGTCTCTCAGAAGTCAAGATGGGCAGAGGATCACCAATTCCCCCAATGCTGCGGCAAAAAATAGTAGAGCAATATCAGAAACAAGTTTTTCAGAGAAAAATTGAAAAGAGTTTGAAGTTATCATCATCTACAGTGCATAATAGCATCCAAAGATTCAGAGAATCTGGAACAATCTCTGTGCGTAAGGGTCAAGGCCGGAAAACCATACTGGATGTCCTTGATCTTCGGGCCCTTAGACGGCACTGCATCACATACAGGAATGCTACTGTAATGGAAATCACAACATGGGCTCAGGAATACTTCCAGAAAACATTTTCGGTGAACACAATCCACTGTGCCATTCGCCGTTGCTGGCTAAAACTCTATAGACCAAAAAAGAAGCAATATCTAAACATGATCCAGAAGCACAGGCGTTTTTTTCTGGGCCAAGGCTCATTTAAAATGGTCTGTGGCAAAGTGGAAAACTGTTCTGTGGTCAGACAAATCAAAATTTGAAGTTCTTTTTGGAAAACTGGGACGCCATGTCATCCGGACTAAAGAGGACAAGGACAACCCAAGTTGTTATCAGCGCTCAGTTCAGAAGCCTGCATCTCTGATGGTATGGGGTTGCATGAGTGCATGTGGCATGGACAGCTTTAACATCTGGAAAGGCACCATCAATGCTGAAAGGTATATCTAAGTTCTAGAACAATATATGCTCCCATCCAGACGTCGTCTCTTTCAGGGAAGACCTTGCATTTTCCAACATGACAATGCCAGACCACATACTGCATCAATTACAATTGCATCATAAAGATCAATTGCATCATAAAGAGGAAGATGCGAAAAAGAAGACCTAAGACAGTTAAGCAACTAGAAGCCTGTATTAGACAAGAATGGGACAACATTCCTATTCCTAAACTTGAACAACTTGTCTCCTCAGTCCCCAGACATTTACAGACTGTTATAAAAAGAAGAGGGGAGGCCACACAGTGGTAAACATGGCCTTGTCCCAACTTTTTTGAGATGTGTTGATGCCATGAATTTTAAAATCAACTTATTTTTCCCTTAAAATTATACATTTTCTCAGTTTAAACATTTGATATGTCATCTATGTTGTATTCTGAATAAAATATTGAAATTTGAAACTTCCAAATCATTGCATTCTGTTTTTATTCACAATTTGTACATTGTCCCAACTTTTTTTGGAATCTGGTTTGTATGTGATTTGCATCGCATTGCTGTGCACATCAAATGTGATGTCTGTGCGATGCATATTCAGCCATACAGTATCTATGGCTGAATTCGCATCACATTTTTTTTTTGGTCCGCACTGGAATCAGATCGCATGGGTCTTCACACCTATGTGTTCTGATTCCTGTCCTGTTTTGCAATTTGCACTGCGATCTGTGAACCGATTTGGTGGTGTCATTAACTTTACATTGACACCTGCAGTGGTTCGCAGAGGGCGTTGTGAACTGCCTGCAAATGAGATGTGATGCGGGAACCTGCACTGGAATCGTGCTGGTTCTTGCATCGCACAAGTGTGAACGGAGCCTAAAGCTGAACTTTTGGCAAGAAAACTTTCATTTAAAAATTCATATACTGTATAATATCATATATATATATACCGTATATATATATATATATATATATATATATATATATATATATATATATATATATATAATTATTAATTTATATTGCTCAGTAGCTCCTGAAAAATAAATCCAGTTTGTGTGACCGGTCTTTATTACAGGAAGTTCCTGCACAGAGGTAAATTCTCACACTGGATTACTGCACAGATCTGGAAGAAATACACAAAGCACACCAAGATTCAAGGAAGAATACAGATGACTTCTGTATTTAAAGGATATTTGCTTATGCCAGAGTTCAGGTTTAAATTATATCTAAACCCAAAAATGTTTGGTTTTGGAAAGAGCAAAGAATGGTGAAAACTCCTAGCAGTTTTTATTTGTTTGTGTCTATGTCCATTTATGGGAGATTTCCCAACACTTCTTGTCCCAGGGACACAGCAGAAAGTAATATGAAATCCCCTTAAAGCCCCGTACACACGTACCGATCGTCGTCATACAAACGTTCGTCTTTTCTCCCCGGGATGTCGGTGTCTGTTGAAAAGTGCAAAGACAGCACAAGAATTTTGTCCGCAGACTTCAACTGACTGCAGAAGTGATGTCATGTAATGGTTAACTTTCCCTGTGTTTTTTATTTTCTGAGCATGCCCAGTCTTGCAAATCTGCGGTCTGTCGGCTGATTTCTGTACTGACTGGCGAACAATCGTCCGTTCTGGTGTCCGCATACAAAAATTTTCATGTTTGCAAGAAAGACTCTTGTCCGCAGAATGTGCGCAGACAGCTGTCGGAGGCACCATACTAGCACGCGTACAATCGGCAGATCTTTCGTCCGCCGACGTTTGTATGACGACGATCGGTACGTGTGTACGGGGCTTTAAAGCTACATTCACACCTGGACGTTTTGTCACGATTCTGCCCACAATTTCAAAACGCCTAGGTGTGAATGACAAATCGCACAACACACATTTGAGATGCTGGCATCTAAAAATGTGGTGCAGCTCTGCCGCCATTGTTGTGCGATAAATCGCACTGCAATCACGGCAAACCGCATCGAGTAAAGCATGTCGCCCAAAAGAAACTCCTAAAGTTTTTGGGACACAAGATTTACGCGATGAAGTTTACTGTGATTTCATCATAAATTATCGCGGGACAATCACGTCAGAACCACACCGCGCTTTTAGGTGCCATTCAAATGAATGGCATCTGAAATTTGCATTGTGCGATTTGTCCTTCACACCTCAGCATTTTGAAATCGCCATCAGAACCGTGGAAAATCTGCCCACGATTCAAAACGTCCAAATGTGAATGCAGCCTTAGGGTGCGTTCACACTTGCGAATATACTCTGCCTCAGATTAGATGAGAGAGGTAGTCACACTGAAAGCAATGGGAGGCTGCCAGCTCTTGCAGCTAATTGCGGCCACTTGCATGTAATCACTAATGCAGCGATCACGTTAGTGATCTGCCCTGGTAGCAGACTGCCTGGGTTAACAGCCAAAAACTTGCATGTGATCACTGCATGAAAGATTACATGCTATTTTATTTGCACCCCCATAGTTTTTTTTTTTCAGGATTGACCAAATCTTTGTGCCTCTTTGGGGTATCTCACTCATAGACAAAATGTCCATTCCTTCCCCATGGTCTGACCACGACCCTGTTGTGATGTCCCTCACCATTTCAGGTCTGTGCAGTTCCCCTTTTCGTTGGCAGCTTAATGAGTCCCTCCTTACGCCCCAGAACTTATACCTTGAGGCCCAAACCCGTATCCAAACCTATTTTAATTATTATTCGTTTTCAGAGAATGCCAACTCGATGTTCTCTGCAGTGTCCTTATGAGAGGCTCAGTGGGACATTGTGCCGCAACTGGCTTTCGCTGATGAAGCATGGAAATACACTACAAGGTGAGCTTCTTTGGGGATGACATCCTATTGACATTGACTAACCCCCTGACCACACTGCCCATTCTCCATAGTCTCCTTTCTCGCTTCCCAGCTACCGTATCTCCGGCCTCCGAAATAATCCCCAGAAAATCACCGCCCTTAACATTACACTGCCATCCTAGATGGTGACTCATCTCCAGGTCACCTTCCCTTACCTCTGGAGCACTTTTCTTATTCAACCCTTTTTGCCACCAATTAAAATTCCTTGCTGAGATCTATTGCTGTCCTCATGCAATCTTGGCTTTTTCCTTCCTTATCGTGGATCGGTCGCATACATGCTTTATAGATGACCATCCTCCCAAAAATATATTATTCCTGGACCCTAACGGTCCATGTCCCTTCATTCTTCCTGCTCCAGCAAAGGATCCTATCTTTTATCTGGGCCTTTAAGCTTCTCATAGTCCTTTGTTCCACCCTGTTCAGGTATAGACTGCGGGAGCTCTTGGCCCCCAAATATAACAATATCCCCGATTCCCCTGTCAGCCCTTCTTTGGCTTCCTTATAAGCTCTGCGCCTCCACTCTGAGCCCTCTTGTGCTCTACAGCCTGGGACTGGGTCCATTATTCTGGCAATCTTATGTCTCCCTTCCTCCCTCTGTTCAACATTCCCCTAGTCCCTCTAGGTCCAGAATAACCGGGTTCATTCACCTGGTAGGCATCCCATGGATTCACGGGGGTCTGAACTTACCTGCCTTCACTTCTAACAGGTCTATTCCTCCCTTAACGCACTCGATTGTTCTGCTGCCATCTCCTAGAAGTCTTGTGAGAACATGATCCATGATCCAATGAGGAGTGGAGTAAGGCCTGGTCTCATGTCGCAAAGTGGTCCTTTTAACACTACTACATCGGAGGCTGCCTACAAGGTTCTCTTGAGTTGGTATCAGGTTCTGGTATTGGTTTCCGGCCCTTATAGCCAATGAAAACCCATCCTTTAGCGACAGATGCTTCAGGGGCTGTGGACATCCGGGAGACTTTATTCACACCTGGTAGTCTAGTCCTTGGTTGACGGAGTTCTGGTCCAGGGTCTGCTGGCTCCTTTAAACTTTATTCCATACATCCGTGCATAAGGACGCCAAGTTGGCTTTGCTGCATTGTCCGATTCAGGGTCTTTTTTTGTACCAACAATACCTGGCGACTTACTTGTTTATCACAGCGAAGAGAGCCATTGCCAGAGCCTGGAAGAAACCCACTGTTTGGATCGCTGTGGTGAGGAGCATGACGAACCTTATGATTAATGAGAAAATGTTGAGTATTCTCCGTGACTCCAATGTAAAATTTTTGAAAATGTTATCCCCTTAGTCGTCTTATATCCTCCCCACAATGCCCCTGATCAATCTGGGCACTTTCTAATTAATAGTGTGGCCTACATTCTAGCCTGCGTGTATTTTACCCTCCCCTTCCCTCTCCCTTGTCCCCTTCTCCCCCTCGTGTGTTTTTTCTCTTTGTTTGTTTTTTTGCTTTTTTAATTTTCGGATTGTTTGTTCTTTTTACCTTCTTCTCCTACTTTCTCTCTTTTTCCATTGTGGCTTCTGCCCGATCTCACACCCTTTTCTAATATGTGCCGGTGCCTTTAGACTTCGGTCATTCTCGCAGACCTATGGCCTGTGCCGCGGGTTTGTACTTTGGGGACTTGCTCTATAAAATGGACCTGTTCTTGTTTCATTGATTGATGTTCTGTGTAATTTTATGTCTCTCACCTGATCCCCCTGCGTGGGTAAACTGTTCATCTGCACCTGTGCATTTTTCCAATAAAAATTATTGTACCAGGAAGATTATATGCAATTAGCTACAAGAGACAGTAGCCTCCCTTTGCTTTCAGTGGGCTGCTTCTCTCATGTAATTGTGGGAACCCCCACAGGTGAGTATGTATGTTTATGTTTTTGTTTCCCCACACTTCTCCTTTAAACTCTCCACTTTTCTGGTTTACTATATTCAACTCCAAGGATATATCCCCAATATTTGTGGCACTTACAATCACTTACATTGAAAGCCAGTTGTCCTGGATTGCTCAGTGCCGCTTCCCTGAGAGCCAACTAAGCAAAGCACATGTGTACCCCTTCTTTTTTTTACCTGCAAGGCAGTGTAGCCACCCGAAAATTAGAAATAGAGCTGGGCAGATTTTCAGATGCAGAATGCCAATCATTGATAGCCTTCAAAAGGAAAGCACACAGGACTCATGGGAAGAAATGAGGTCTTCAGCAGTATTTATTTGTTTGATAAGAGGGTTTAATATGACTTTAAAGTTATAGTTACACTAAGAGCCCATTCACACTGTGAATGCTGTGAGGCGACTTGTCAGCCTGACAAGTCGCGGTCGGTCGCGGTCCATTGAGTAGTACAGGACCCGTTCTAAAAGGAGCGACACAAGTCGCTCCGACTTAGAAAAAGGGTCCTGTACTACTTTGGGGCGGCCTCGGAGTGACTTGCATAGACTTCCATTATGTGAAGTCCCTGCAAGTCACGCCAAAGTCGCGGTGCACAGCGGTGCATGCGACTTCACAGGTCGCCCCCCGAAGTCGTGTCGCCTCAGTGTGAACCGGCTCTTTATGAATACATATCACAGTGTGCATGGCTCCCAAATGTCCCTGATTTCAAGGGACTGTCCCTCATTTGAAACAAAATCCCTCTGTCTCTCTTTCCTCCTCATTTGTCTGATCTATATAGTTGTATATAAAATGCACTACTTATCTATCAAAAAGTGTTTTACAGTGCTAAACCTTTCATCCAATTTCTAAATTGCTGCATTTGAAAATACCAAAAGCCAATATAAAAGGAATAGAAGTGGTAAAAAAGCACTTTTGAGTTTAACCAATCATTTTTGTACAATTTGCCTTTAAGGGGTGTGACAGGGGGTGTGTCCTATGCCTACATGCTTTTTCTAATAGGTGTCCCACGTTCCCATCTCAGAAAGTTGGGAGGGATGCAGTGAGTATAGACTCTGCCAAACACTCAATGTTTCTTCTGTCGGCAACCTAGAAAATACACATATCATTACACAAAATGTGAAATATCTAGTATTCAGCAGGGATCTTCACAAGGAAGAAAGGCATGATGTTTCCAGGTCCCAAGTATTAAAGTGATTGTAAATGACCTTGTAAAACAACCCATTCAGTTTAAAATAGAAATGAAAAGCAAAACATTTGTTCATAGATATAAAGAACATTATAAATACCTTTTTTCCCTTTTTTATAAGTGTTGACATTCCCACAGTTCTCAGCTGCATAAGAGCTGGGGGGGGGGAGGAGAAACAGCAGGGCACTGATCTTTCCAGTGACGGGGAATGCAGAGGGTGTGTCAGGACAAATGTGATTATTGGAGGAGAGCAGGCTGAGTTCCCAGCATACCTAGAGAACTGACCATGATGTGCTCTCCTGCGCAGTGTGGTTCAGTTTTTAATAGAAGGGACTGGCAGGAACACCAGGGATTTCCCATAAAGGAAGCAATACAAGGAGAACATGATACTTTCTCATACAAAGGAATATGAAATGTTGGGTTTACATATTCTTTAAGTTCACTCCACTTCAGATAAGTGACTCAGACCTTGTAGATAGAAACTGCAATTTGGGTCAGAACAATATTGCAGTCCATAGACAAAGCAAGGTCAAGGTCTGAACAGGCAGCATGAGTATAGTTGACAGTCAAAACCCAGGTCAGGGCAGGCAGCACAGGAGTGTGATTAGTACTCAAATCCAAAGTTATGGCAGGTGGCACTGGCAAAGGAGTGTGAGAAGAGCCAAGATCAGGGCAGGCAGCATTAGCACATGATCAGGAATCAAAGCCTGGGTCAGGGTAAACAGCACAGTGGTGTGGCCAGTGGCCATGTCTACTAAAGTTAGGGCTAGCAGTACTTACATTTATTCAGTAGTTAAAGTCAAGGTCAGGGCTGAAAGCACAGACATGTGGTCCATAGCCAAAGCCTAGTTTAAGTCAGGCAGCACAGAAGTATGGCCAGTATTCAAAGCCAAGGGAAGGACAGGCGCCACAGGAATATGGTGGGTATTCAAAACCAAGGTCAGGACAGGCAGCACAGGAGTGTGGTGAGTATTCAAGTTGAAGATAAGCATCTCAAATCAAGCCAACAAGCTAAAGAAATGAGCAGATGCAGAAAAGAGGCTTAACAGCTTTGAACAAGTGCAAGGCAGAAATGGCATTCTGAAAAAACAATTGTGCAAACCATGAAAGTGCGCAATTGGCTTATTCTGTGGGAATGTAAAAGGGGCACTGATGCGTACTATGTAGTAATGTAACCCCATAGATGAATGAAACAATCAATGAAAACACTTCAACTAACAAAACAGAAGTGTTAATTTTAAGAAAGTACCTTATAAAATATTTAGCAGATGGCAGTTTATAATGGTGTAGCACTACCTCCGTAGGGGCTGCAAGTGACAGGGTCCCCTACTGCTGTACAGCCAGGCACATAACATTTGCAACTTGCATCAAGACACAGTGAACAGTCCGTAAGCTTTGTTTTTGTTGTTTTATTAAGGGATAATAACTTGAATAGGGGTAGGAATTTACGGGATGGCCAACTTAAAAGTGACAAAACCAGGGACAACTTTGTCTCTATGCATAACTCTGATTGATTCTTCTGCACAGCTTCAATTAAAGCGGAGTTCCGGGCACAAAAACTATTTTTTTTTTTTTTGTGCCCCTCCGCTAGGTAGAGCTCACCTGAAAAGGAATTGGATAGTTATTTTTATTTTTTTTGTTTACTCTCCTTTTTATTGAAGATCGTAAATACTCACCTCTGACTGCTTCCTCCCTCGGAGCCGCGGCTCACCCCGTCACTTCCTGCCTCGCGATGATTCCTGGGAGCTAAACATCATAGCTCCCAGGAGCGACGGCACCGGCCCGCTCGTCATTTCCGGGCGACGCCGCATTCCCCTGCTAAACAGCTTCTGGGCATGCCCAGAAGCTGTTTAGGAATGCGGCGCCGCACCGGAAGTGACGAGAGGGGCCGGTGCAGTGCATTCTGGGAGAAGAAGACACGGAAGAAGACAGAGAAGAGGACCGCGCCGGCTTCAGCTGCCCACAACAGAGATGGAAACGCTGTGGAAGAAATCTTCTAAGTAAGTATTTCTTCTAAAAGGTAAGTGCGAACCGGGACAGATCAGAGGCTAGCCATTGTGGAATGTGCTAGCCCTGACTGTCCCGGGGGTATGTTCAGCAAAAAATCGTTTCTCTGCCCGGAATTCCGCTTTAATTCCTCTCTTTAACTCCAGTTGATTCATCTGTACAAGCTAACAGTCTCTGTTAGCTTATCAACAGCACCTTACATGCTAGGAACTCTCAGTCCCTTAGTAAGTAACACAATGTGGTGTGAACTGCATCCTGGACTACCTCCACTCCCTTGTAGACACTGGTCCCAGCTCTACCTCTGCAGGAAAATGCTAGCCCCCCTGGCTACCTCTTTACCAGCCCACCTGGCTGACATTTTTCACTAGTCTACCCAACTGACACTCTGGAGATCTCCCAGGGCATGGCTATAGAATTCTTAAACACACCAATGTCTGCTACATGTGACAGTCTCTCCCCTTATTAGTCTCAGCACCGTGCTTTAGTACTCACACTGTCCTCCTTGCTCCCGCTGCCTCTCAGGAAAGCTTTGTTCCAACTTCTCCTGTGGTAGGATTCTTCTAGGCAAGCCAGCTGATCCCTGGCCGAAGGCAGAGCAACCCCCCACCAAGACGAGGGGGTTCGCCTCAAGGGCCACCAACAGTCTCCCTCAGCACTGCATCTCTATCTTTCCCCCGACTCCCCTGCCAGCATGACTAGTGTCTATTTAAGAGCTCACTTAGTCCCCTGCCAGGCCCACTTCCTAGGGATCAGCTAAGGGCCCCTAAATATGCAGGACAACCCTCCTAGTCTCTGCCCCCTAGCTTCCAGAACATTCTCCAACAATCCAGAACCAGGGGGAGCACCAGAGAGCTGCCTGTATGAGTCATGCTGCCCTGAACTCTAGTAAACCCTGACCCAGATTCCATGACTTAGGCTTAGCCCTGAGTCAGACTATAGTTTATCTGCTCTCACTCTAATAGCGTGGGTGCTACAATAGGATACCCCTACTTTCTTTAGCAGTAAAGCACAATGGCTGTGCAGCACTGCTGTGCCCAGGCTTGGATACCCATTCCTAACCACAGGCAATCTCTTGGGGTGAAGCTACATGTGAACAGCGATGGCTGCCCTCAGCCTGTCAGTACTTGGTACAGGCTGAGTGGCTGCTGCTATGCGCATGCATCTGTCATTCTAGCTGCAAGAATCCGCTGATTCCTGCAGCTGGAATCCAGTGTATGTGGCTAATTGGCCATGTGAAGCAGGCCTTAATGCTTTTTTGGTACATGTTGAAGTGCGTTGATATGTGTCTTCAGACGGCTATGGACCTCAAAATGCATGAAAGCGGACGAAAAAAAACCCCCCCAGACCTGTGCAGAGATGCAGTCAGGCTCTATCTATAATGTTGCCTTTGATAGCACATGTGTATAAGCGCATTCTAACGTAAACCCACATATGTGAACGGATCCTTTGATATTCTTTGTCATTTTTTGCCTTATCTTTAATATCTAAAAGTTACAATGAATAGGCTATAGAAGGAGGCAGCAGGAAGCCACACAAATAAGTATTTCTAAAGTGCAATTTTAATTGAAAATTATTATTTAAAATGTTATTGTAAAAAAAAAAAAAGATACAAAATGTATAATTAAATAGCAAATAACCTTTCGGAGCTGTAAAGATGGATGGATGACTAAATAAAAGAGGAATAATGATAAACTTAATCTGCACAAATAATAAAACAAATATATTAAACAATTCAACTGAGCTACAGAAAAAAGCCACAGGAGCCTAGAATAGGTTAAAAACGTTATAGTGATATAAACAGATTTTCCCCATTCTTCCCAGCATGCAGTCGTATAGTGTCTAATACAATCCAAATCAAATGGATGGTCTGGCAACGCACCAAAAACAGACATGCACCATTTTTGGCAATGCTGGAAACACAATGCACAGCGCTATGTAGCTGTGTACATTGGAGCTGCATTGCCTTAGTACATTGTGCTCACTGCTATTCAAAATGAATGACAACACTAACGCATGTCATGTGTTACTACAGCATCCTGCAGTCTGTTTTCAGCCTAAGTACCAGCATCAAGATTCACTCAGTAACCCGCTTGCGATCCTGTGTGATTTGAGTGCAGTGCGATTTCCTACCACTTAAATGAATGGGCTGAAAACGCATTGCACCTCACCAAAAATAGAGATTGGTGCTCATGGAAGATAAACTTTAATGTCAACCAATGGCCAATTCTAATAGTATACACAAAAATCATACAACTATCAAGGCAATTTTTATATACCAATTTTTTTTTTCCTGTGAATCTCTCCTGAAAAAATTAGGACCCAGCCTTTTTCTGACGTTTGTTATAAATGTAAAGTAAAAATCTGTATTTTTTGCTAGAAAATTACTTAGAACCTCCAAACATTATTTTAGCAACCTACAGTTAGGTGCTAGGTAAATGCATAGTGGGCCTTGTCTGCCTAACAGCAGGGCCATGATTGCTTTTTTGGTTAGGGTGTCATGGCTTCCAGGTGTGTCTGCTGAGGGGGGATTCTCCCCACTGGCTCTGTGAGAGGCTTCTCATAGGGCAGTGGAGGAAACCCAATCAGGGACACATTCAGGCCTGTAACTACCCCAGTAGGCAGATTCTGCCGCAGAGGATTCTGGGAGTGGGTATAAGTCTGAGGGAGATCATGACTCATTGTCTTTGGCGGGAGCAGAGTCCCAGGAGGGAGAGAATGGCTGTCTCTCCTCCTGTCTAAGGAAGCGGATGTCTCTGGGTGCTGCCTGAGAATCCAGAGGGTGCTGAGTTGAGCTGAAGGGGATCCGGTGTGCCAAGAGCCTGCGGAGAGAGTGAGAGAGAGGGGTCCAGTCCCAGGAAATCCTACACAGGTCGTGAGTACTGAGGATTGCCCCTGGGGGTCTGCCTAGTGTTAGAGGGGACCACTCCGGAGAAGGTTCTGGAATCCAGGAGTCAGCTAGCTGTAAAGGGGGTGCCTGGTCAGAGGACCCTGAAGTGTTAGAGGGAGTACCTAGGTTGAGGACCCTGAAGTATTAGAGGGCGTACCTAGGTTGAGGACCCTGAAGTGTTAGAGGGGGTACCTAGGTTGAGGACCCTGAAGTGTTAGAGGGGGTACCTAGGTTGAGGACCCTGAAGTGTTAGAGGGGGTACCTAGGTTGAGGACCCTGAAGTGTTAGAGGGGGTACCTAGGTTGAGGACCCTGAAGTATTAGAGGGCTTACCTAGGTTGAGGACCCTGAAGTATTAGAGGGGGTACCTAGGTTGAGGACCCTGAAGTATTAGAGGGGGTACCTAGGTTGAGGACCCTGAAGTATTAGAGGGGGTACCTGCAGTTTGGGCCCTGAAGAGTCATTGTACAGTGTGGAGTGTACCAGTTGGGAGTTGCAGCAGCACAGGAATTTACAAAGAGTTACCTCAAGCCAGCGCAGAGCTGGAGGGAGCTATTCAGTGACTTTTTGAGCAAAGCAGTGTCAGAAGTCAAGTATTCTACAGTCCTGGATCTTCTGGATCAAGGTCGAGGTTCCAGCACTGTTTTCAGTGTTACAATATACCCAAGCGTTGGCTAGCGTTGGCTGGCGTCAAGACAGCGCTAACGGGCATTTTTGCTAGAAGAGTCCTGAAATTGTACCTAGTTGAGCCAGAGGAGTATCCCACTCATTCCCTTCTCCCATCCCCAAAATACAATAAAATACACAAACCAAGGATGCCGGAATTGTCATTGTCTCAGTTCTCACACCTGGGGTCGCAGCTCACATGGGCTGGAGAGGTAACCCGTAACAATGGCAGACCAGCCTCAGGCCCAATGCCTGGAAAACCTGCTACATTTTATATCTATATATATATATATATATATATATATTTTTTTTTTAAGAGACCCTAAAAAATAAAATGGCTGTTGTTGCAATTTTTTGTGTCACACGGTTTTTGCGCAATGGTTTTAAAAAAAAAATACACTTTAATGATTTAAAAAAAAACAAAACAAAACATAACATATACCATTTTTTTTTGTAAAATATAAAACATGATGTTATGCCCAGTAAACAATGAATGGATAGTCACCGCTCTCTGCTCAGAAAGCTGTGAAAACCGAGCAATCCAGGGAGTTTGATCGCTCGGTTCTCAGTGTTAAGCCTCGTACACACAATCAGATTATCTTATGTCAGTTTTTTGTTGCATGCTAGTCTCATATGGAAAGTGAAGAGGTTACTTTCATACGAAAATTCCCGTATGACAGAATTCTACTTCAGAAGTGATGTCATGTGTTGAATTGTTTTGTGTGTTCTTTCATTTCTGAGCATGCCTAATCTTGCTCTTACGATTTTTTTCGGATGAAAACTGTACTAAATTAAACAAAAATCGGATGTTGTGTTGACATACAATATAAATTTTATAGCCTGCACATCCAGTTTTTGTTGTCCAAAAATTCATAATCGGCTGTCAAAAGCACTATACTAACAATCCGAAAATCGGCAGATTGTTTGTCGGGCGAAATTTTACTTCCGACTTTCGTATCGTGTGTATGGGCTTTTAGAGCCAGCGGGGGACAGATGCAGCATCCACCTAGGTAAGAATGATTCCTGAATGAACACAAAGGTTTTACCCCCACCAGGCCATTTTTTGCGATACGGCACTGCATTACTTTAACTGACAATTACGCAGTCGTGCTACGCTGTATCCAAATAACATTTTATTTATTTTTTTCCCCATAAATAAAGTTTTCTTTTAGTGGTATTTGATCGACACTGCAGTTTTTATTTTTTGCGATGTACAGGTAGGTGATTCTGCACAGAGGAGCCGCCGCCCCGCAGTAAATGTGCGTGGGGCAGTTGGCGAGAGGTTAAAGCGGAGTTCCGGGCACAAAATCGACCTAATCAATTTTGTGCCCATCCGCTGGCTCTTCTTCACCTGAAAAGGAATTGGATAGTTAGGTATATATTTTTTTTTTTTTACTCACCTTGTAATTGTAGATAGAAAATACTCACCTATTCTCTACTTCCTCCCTCGGTGCCGCGGCTCCGTCGTCACTTCCTCTTTGCGATGATTCCTGGGAGCTGAACGTCATCGCTCCCAGGAATCAATGCGACGGCACCGGCCCCGCTCGTCACTTCCGGGCGACGCCGCATTCCCTGCTAAACAGCTTCTGGGCATGCCCAGAAGCTGTGGAGGAATGCGGCGCCGCACCGGAAGTGACGAGAGGGGCCGGTGCAGGCGCATTCTGGGAGAAGAAGACACGGAAGAGGACGCAGAAGAGGATCGCGCCGGCTTCAGCTGCCCACATCCGAGATGGCAACGCTGTAGAAGAAATGTTATAAGTAAGTATTTCTTCTTGCAGGTAAGTGCGAACCGGGACAGATCAGAGGCTAGCCATTGTGGAATGTACTAGCCCTGACTGTCCTGGGGGTATGTTTATTGAAAAACTGTTTTTGTGCCCGGAACTCCGCTTTAAGGAATTCTGATGGGCCTGTTGGCTCCTGTGTAAAAATTGGCCCTAGTCTGTGTATGCTGAATTTGAGACTCTGTAAGTAGGGATGAGCTTGTGTTTATTTGGACCTGTGTTCGGGTCGAGATCAGCTCTCTTTCTTGGTCCAATGAGCTGCAGCCAGAGCATTCCATCTCCAGCAGCTGACATCACAAAGGAGGATTCTCCCTAAAGGGATTGTAAAGGCAAAAGTTTTTTTTTTAATCTTACTGCATTCTATGTATTAAATGAAAGAAACCTTCTGTGTACAGCAGCCCCCCTAATACTTACCTGAGCCCATCTTTATTCAGCAATGTTGCAGGAGTGTCTAAGCTGCCTGGGACTCCCCCCCCTCATTGGCTGAGACATAGCAGCGGCGCCATTAGCTGCTGTCAATCAAAGTCAGCTAGCCAATCAGGAGAGGGAGGGGGCAGGGCCGGGTCGCGGCTCTGTGTCTGAATGGACAGAGAGAGCTGTGGCTCAGCTTGGGTGCCCCCATAGCGAGCTGCTTGCTGTGGGGGCACTCAACAGGAGGGAGGAGCCAGGATCACAGAAAAGGGACCCGAGAAGAGTAGGATCCGGGCCACTCGGTGCAAAACCAACTTCATAGAGGCGGTAATTATAACATGTTTGTTATTAAAAAAAAAAAAAAAAAAAAAAAAGAGGACGTTAAAATCAGTTTACAGTTGAACTATAGGCAAAAATGTTTTGTCATATTCAATAGAGTAAGGGAGGGTTATAACTCTTGTAAGGTTTATTTTTACCATCTGTGTCCCATTGCTGAGATTTCCCTTCACTTCCTGTCCCATAGCCAAACAGGAAAGAAATGGGAGAGGAAAGAAATCCCTGCAAATTAAAATAATTCCTTGGGGCTCCCAGGTCAGCAGAAGTAGGGATTTGGGATTTTATTTTCCTTTCACTGATAATGGAAAACAGGACAAATAGAGAGGATGAATCTCCCCAATGGGGACACAGACAGCAATAAAAACTGACAGGTGTTCTAATCCCTCTCCAAAACGAAAGAAAAAAGTTTTGCCTTTAGTTGTACTTTAAAGCATTGACTTCATATATCACCT
The DNA here is from genome assembly GCF_965119305.1 of Pelophylax lessonae. NCBI lineage: Eukaryota > Metazoa > Chordata > Amphibia > Anura > Ranidae > Pelophylax > Pelophylax lessonae. The sequence goes on from NC_138770.1 coordinate 620,637,173, forward strand.
CATTGGGTCAATGACATCATATTAGATCAATGATGTCACAAACATCCCCGCCCCTTTGTGTATGTGCAGCGGCGGGGAATGTTGCGGTAGCAGTTGATTGGCTGGCAGTGGGTGATAATGATCGCTTCCCTCTGGGATCAGACCATGCCTGAGCTCCTCCCTAATTGTAGGCTCCCCGGGGGCGGGGTCTGATGTGCATGTACTGTATATGTAGAGCGCTGTTACATTGTAAGTAGCTGTAATGATACATAGGCCTTGGTCAGTGGCTGATGACTCTCTGTTTTAAATCCTAAATTCTAACACGCGGATCAATAACGCATGTCAACGCAGAAGCATGGCGGTGCACTGACCGCAGATGCATGGCGGCGCACTGACCGCAGACGTATGGCGGTGCACTGACCGAAGATGCATGGCGGTGCACTGACCGCAGACGCATGGTGGCGCACTGACCGCAGACGCATGGTGGCGCACTGACCGCAGACGCATGGTGGCGCACTGACCGAAGATGCATGGCGGTGCACTGACCGCAGACACATTGCGGCGCACTGACCGCAGACACATGGTGGTGCACTGACCGCAGACGCATGGTGGTGCACTGACCGCAGACACATGGCGGTGCACTGACCGCAGACACATGGTGGCGCACTGACCGCAGACGCACGGCGGCGCACTGACCGCAGACGCATGGCGGCGCACTGACCGCAGACGCATGGCGGCGCACTGACCGCAGACGCACGGTGGTGCACTGACCGCAGACGCATGGCAGCGCACTGACCGCAGACGCATGGCGGCGCACTGACCGCAGACGCACGGTGGTGCACTGACCGCAGACGCATGGCGGTGCACTGACCGCAGACGCATGGCGGCGCACTGACCGCAGACGCACGGTGGTGCACTGACCGCAGACGCATAGCGGTGCACTGACCGCAGACGCATGGCGGTGCACCTGACCGCAGACGCATGGCAGTGCACTGACCGCAGACGCATGGAGGAGCACTGACCGCAGACACATGGCAGTGCAGTGACCGCAGACGCATGGTGGCACACTGACCGCAGACGCATGGCGGTGCACCTGACCAATGGTGCCAAAATAATTCACCTGTACAGACAGACACAGATATACATGGGCCCCATCCCCCTCCTAATCATCTCTGCAAGCTGTGCATTAGATTGCAAGCTCCTGTGTCCCTGCTCTCTCAGCAGATGTGTTGTCATGCAGCAGGTCCCATGTGCAGTGCTGAGTGCAGTGTGCTCTGTGTGCTGTGTTCTCTCCCCCCTCCTCCTCCTCTTCCTTTGATTAATAAAGGCGAAGTAACATCCCCAGTGGCCGCACATTCCGGGGATTCCAGCGATGTGATGTCAGGAGAGGGGACCATCCATCTCTATGTACTCAGCAGCCACACCCCTTCCCTCGGCTCCTCCCCCGCCTCACAGCACAGGTTCACCTCCCTCCTCCATCTCCGTCCCCTCCCCCTGCCCCTCCCCCGGCTCCTCCCCCGGCTCACCAGCCCAGGTTCGGCTCCCTCCTCCTCCTTCTCTCCAGACAAACTTCCCAGCCCGGGATGATCGGATCTCCGGAGATCGCTGTGTGCTGGGAGCGGGGGGCCCGGAGTGACGGCTGATCGCTGTGTGTGGGGGAGGATTACTCATCTCTATCGCCCGATTATTACTGGATGTACCGGACTGAGCGCTGCTGGGGAGCCGAGAGAGCCGGAGACACATGCAGGTGAGCGGAGGAGGGGGGCAGTGTCATCCTTCATAATGGGGGGTCCCAGTGTCATCCTTAATAATGGGGGGAGGGGGGCAGTGTCATCCTTCATAATGGGGGGTCCCAGTGTCATCCTTCATAATGGGGGGTCCCAGTGTCATCCTTCATAATGGGGGGAGGGGGGCAGTGTCATCCTTCATAATGGGGGGTCCCAGTGTCATCCTTCATAATGGGGGGTCCCAGTGTCATCCTTCATAATGGGGGGTCCCAGTGTCATCCTTCATAATGGGGGTCCCAGTGTCATCCTTCATAATGGGAGGGTCCCAGTGTCATCCTTCATAATGGGGGGGTCCCAGTGTCATCCTTCATAATGGGGGGTCCCAGTGTCATCCTTTATAATGGGGGGTCCCAGTGTCAGCCTTCATAATGGGGGTCCCAGTGTCATCCTTCATAATGGGGGGGGGGGGCAGTGTCATCCTTCATAATGGGGGTCCCAGTGTCATCCTTCATAATGGGGGGGGCCCAGTGTCATCCTTCATAATGGGGGGCCCAGTGTCATCCTTCATAACTGGGGAGGGGCAGTGTCATCCTTCATAATGGGGGGTCCCAGTGTCATCCTTCATAATGGGGGGTCCCAGTGTCATCCTTCATAATGGGGGGTCCCAGTGTCATCCTTCATAATGGGAGGGTCCCAGTGTCATCCTTCATAATGGGGGTCCCAGTGTCATCCTTCATAATGGGGGTCCCAGTGTCATCCTTCATAATGGGAGGGTCCCAGTGTCATCCTTCATAATGGGGGGGTCCCAGTGTCATCCTTCATAATGGGGGGTCCCAGTGTCATCCTTTATAATGGGGGGTCCCAGTGTCAGCCTTCATTGTAGGGGGTCCCAGTGTCATCCTTCATAATTGGGGGGGGCAGTGTCATTCCTCATAATTGGGGGGGGGGGGCAGTGTCATCCTTCATAATTGGGGGGGGGCAGTGTCATCCTTCATAATGGGGGGCAGTGTCATCCTTCATAATGGGGGGTCCCAGTGTCATCCTTAATAATGGGGGGAGGGGGGCAGTGTCATCCTTCATAATGGGGGGTCCCAGTGTCATCCTTCATAATGGGGGGGTCCCAGTGTCATCCTTCATAATGGGGGGAGGGGGGCAGTGTCATCCTTCATAATGGGGGGTCCCAGTGTCATCCTTCATAATGGGGGGTCCCAGTGTCATCCTTCATAATGGGGGGTCCCAGTGTCATCCTTCATAATGGGGGTCCCAGTGTCATCCTTCATAATGGGGGTCCCAGTGTCATCCTTCATAATGGGAGGGTCCCAGTGTCATCCTTCATAATGGGGGGGTCCCAGTGTCATCCTTCATAATGGGGGGTCCCAGTGTCATCCTTTATAATGGGGGGTCCCAGTGTCAGCCTTCATAATGGGGGTCCCAGTGTCATCCTTCATAATGGGGGGGGGGGCAGTGTCATCCTTCATAATGGGGGTCCCAGTGTCATCCTTCATAATGGGGGGGCCCAGTGTCATCCTTCATAATGGGGGGCCCAGTGTCATCCTTCATAACTGGGGAGGGGCAGTGTCATCCTTCATAATGGGGGGTCCCAGTGTCATCCTTCATAATGGGGGGTCCCAGTGTCATCCTTCATAATGGGGGGTCCCAGTGTCATCCTTCATAATGGGAGGGTCCCCAGTGTCATCCTTCATAATGGGGGTCCCAGTGTCATCCTTCATAATGGGGGTCCCAGTGTCATCCTTCATAATGGGAGGGTCCCAGTGTCATCCTTCATAATGGGGGGGTCCCAGTGTCATCCTTCATAATGGGGGGTCCCAGTGTCATCCTTTATAATGGGGGGTCCCAGTGTCAGCCTTCATTGTAGGGGGTCCCAGTGTCATCCTTCATAATTGGGGGGGGCAGTGTCATTCCTCATAATTGGGGGGGGGGGGCAGTGTCATCCTTCATAATTGGGGGGGGGCAGTGTCATCCTTCATAATGGGGGGCAGTGTCATCCTTCATAATGGGGGGGGGGGGGGCAGTGTCATTCCTCATAATTGGGGGGGCAGTGTCATCCTTCATAATTGGGGGGGGGGCAGTGTCATCCTTCATAATTGGGGGGGCAGTGTCATTCCTCATAATTGGGGGGGGGGGGAGTGTCATCCTTCATAATTGGGGGGGGCAGTGTCATCCTTCATAATGGGGGGCAGTGTCATCCTTCATAATTGGGGGGGGCAGTGTCATTCCTCATAATTGGGGGGGGGGGGCAGTGTCATTCCTTATAATTGGGGGGGGGGCAGTGTCATCCTTCATAATGGGGGGGCAAACAACATCCTTCATAATGGGGGGGCCCAGTGTCATCCTTCATAATTGGGGGGGGGCAGTGTCATCCTTTATAATGGGGGGGCAGTGTCATCCTTCATAATCTGTGGAGGGGGCAGTGTCATCCTTTATAATTGGGGGGGGGGGCAAACAACATCCTTCATAATGGGGGGGGCCCACTGTCATCCTTCATAATTGGGGGGGGGCAGTGTCATCTTTATAATGGGGGGGCAGTGTCATTCTTCATATTTGGGCGGGGGAGCGCAGTGTCATCCTTCATAATTGGGGGGGGAGCAGTGTCATCCTTCATACTGATGGGAGAGGGCCTGGTGTCGTTCTTCATAATGGGGGGCCCCCAGTGTCATTCTTCATAATGGGGGGCCCCCAGTGTCATTCTTCATAATGGGGGGAGGGCCCAGTGTCATCCTTCATATTGGTGGGGCCCATTGTCATCCTTCATAATGGGGGGGGGCCCAATGTCATCCTTCATAATTGGGGGGGAGCGCAGTGTCATCCTTCATAATTGGGGGGGGGGCGGTGTCATCCTTCATAATTGGGGGGGGCCGGTGTCATCCTTCATAATGAGGGGAGAGGGCCTGGTGTCATTCTTCATAATGGGGGCCCCCAGTGTCATTCTTCATAATGGGGGGAGGGCCCAGTGTCATCCTTCATATTGGTGGGGCCCAGTTTCATCCGTCATGATAGGGGGGCCCATTGTCATCCTTCATAATGGGGGGGTTCAAGTGTAATCCTTCATAATGAGGGTGGAGGGCCCAGTGTCATCCTTCATAATGGGGGCCCCAGTGTCATCCTTCATAATGGGGGGGGCAAACAACATCCTTCATAATGGGGGGCCCAGTGTCATCCTTCATAATTGGGGGGGGGGGGCAGTGTCATCCTTCATAATTGGGGGGGGGCAGTGTCATCCTTCATAATGAGGGGAGAGGGCATGGTGTCATTCTTCATAATGGGGGGCCCCCAGTGTCATTCTTCATAATGGGGGGGCCCCAGTGTCATTCTTCATAATGGGGGGAGGGCCCAGTGTCATCCTTCATATTGGTGGGGCCCAGTTTCATCCTTCATGATAGGGAGGCCCATTGTCATCCTTCATAATGGGGGGGGTTCAAGTGTAATCCTTCATAATGAGGGTGGAGGGCCCAGTGTCATCTTTCATAATGGGGGGCCCCAGTGACATTGCTCTATAATGGGGTCCCCAGAGACATCCTTCATAATGGGGGGGGGGGCCCAGTGTCATCCTTCATAATGAGGGGACCCCAGTGTCATCTTTCATAATGAGGGGGGGGGGGCCCAGTGTCATCCTTTATAATGAGGGGGGGGGGCCCAGTGTCATCCTTCATAATGGGGTGGGCGGGCCCAGTATCATCCTTCATAATGGGGGGGGGCAGTGTCATCCTTCATAATGGGGGGGAGCCCAGTGTCATCCTACATAATGGTGTGGGGGGGCCCCAGTGTCATTCTTCATATTGGTGGTCCCCAGAGACATCGCTCTATGAAGGGGTCGTCGGGGTCTGTCAGATTTTTTTTTTTTTTTTTTTTGCCATTTGTGTCCCATTGGAGGGATTTTCCTTCACTTCCTGTCTAATAACCAAAATAGGAAGTGAGAGGAAAAACTTACAAAGAATCCCTGGTTGTCACCAGAAGTAGTGTCCCCAATGAAAGTTTTCCTTTCTATTCCTGTTCTTGCGACAACTCATAAATTTGGGATTTATTTTCATGGTAAAAAGTAGAGGGTGAATCTCCTTAATGGGGACACAGACTGCAAAATAAACCTGTTAGGGGTTCTAATCCACCTCCACTCCAAAAACTTGAGTACTATAATCTGTGACGATGAGGGACATTTGATGTATGGACCTCGGACAGGGATCAGTAGTGGAATGGATTTCCGTCCTCTTCAGCGGATCTCTCCTTGTTGTCAGCGGATCTCTCCTTGTTGTCAGCGGATCTCTCCTTGTTGTCAGCAGATCTCTCCTTGTTGTCAGCAGATCTCTCCTTGTTGTCAGTAGATCTCTCCTTGTTGTCAGTAGATCTCTCCTTGTTGTCAGTAGATCTCTCCTTGTTGTCAGTAGATCTCTCCTTGTTGTCAGTAGATCTTGTACCATCACACACCTGCCAACCTGTATTGCACACAAATTGTTGCTTTAATTTCCTAATACAAAGCGGCACAGTCACTGATCCGCCTCCTCCTGGAATTGTCCCGGCTTTTAGATCTGTTGTGATCTGACAGTGTACCCGCCCAGTGCCGGCAATACAACCGTTTACTCAGAAATTCTCATCACAAGGAGCTCTGATTGGTTTAGTTCAGTGGGATTTGCTAACCTGATGGAAACGGTTCTTCATAGATCACATGGATCTGTAGTGGAGTTGATTACGGGGTGGCATGATACTTGTGCAGTTTTATCAATACATGTATGGTCCATGTAAGAGCGGTGGAAGTTATTATAGTAAGCAAACCATAAATGTTACAATTTGATTGTACAATAGATGTACCAACAGCTCTGTAGTGCACAGGTCTTCCCGACTGATAGAGATTAAACGGATTGCTCAGACAGTCCCTCAAATTACATTGCATTTAAAGTGTTAATAAACCCAGGAGCCTGCATTCACTATATCTGATCTCCCCAGGATCCTGCATTCACTATATCTGCTCTCCCCAGGACTCTGCATTCACTATATCTGCTCTCCCCAGGATCCTGCATTCACTATATCTGCTCTCCCCAGAAGTCTGCATTCACTATATCTGCTCTCCCCAGGAGCCTGCATTCACTATATCTGCTCTCCCCAGGAGCCTGCATTCACTATATCTGCTCTCCCCAGGAGCCTGCATTCACTATATCTGATCTCCCCAGGAACCTGCATTCACTATATCTGGTCTCCCACAGTACACAGAACATGGAAATACAACTATTTTAGTAAATATAAACTACTAAATACCTTTTCTCATCAGCAGTATGTAGCAGTCTTGTGACTTCTATCAGTGTCTGGTTAAAGCTTGTAGGAGTTTTCATTTTTCTCTAACTGTTCTATGAGGCTGCAAGACTCCTGACCCCCTGTCTGGACAGTGCTGATTGGCCCTGTGCTAATTGCATGCACCCCCCCCCCCCAAAAAAAAAAAACAAAACAAAATAAAAAAACTCTTTAGTAAAACACACCAAACTGAGCATGTGCAGAGTGCCCCGAGGCTCTGTACTATCAGGAGATGGATTGGGGAAAGTGGAAGAAGGGGAGGATCAGAGAAGACAGGATCAAACAGCCTTTTTACACAATGCAGAGGATTTACCCCCCCTTTATATTCCACAGTGAGTATAACAAGCATGCTTTACTACATTTGCAAACTGATTTTACTGTTGTTGGTTTAGTAAGACTTTAAAGTAGATTCTTCAGGCAGATTGTAGTGTGTGTGTGTCTTGCAGTCTGATTGTACCTTGGGGTTGATTTTAATAAAACTGTAGAGTGCAAAAACTGGTGAAGCTGTGCATGGTAACCAATCAGCTTCTAGGTTCTGCTTTTTCAATTAGGCCCCTTTCACACTGGCTTTCTGATCAGGTCCGCCTGTCAGTTTTTCAGGCAGACCTGATCGGATGCTCCATGCAGCGATGACATGTCTGCTGACACCCGCTGCCATCCGCTCCGATCCTGTCCATGTAAATCCTATTTTCCATCCGTCTGGAGGATCGGATCGGATGAAAACAGACAGACGGTCGGTTTTCATCTGATCTCCCATAGAGGAGAGCGGGGATCTGACAGCTCTGTCTCTGCAAAGTAAGCAGAGACAGAGCTGTCATCCACCTGCTCAGTGGGGATCGGCAGATCAATCCCCGCTGAGCAAAACGGAGTCCGCTGGGCCGCACCGCCCATGTGAAAGGACTCTTAAAGCGGAGTTCCGGCCTATTTTGCAACTTTAGTTATTCCTGGAGTGCTCGCTATGCTGATCAACAATTGGGCATTTTCAATTTTTTTCGGGGGTCCCTTACCTTATTTTCAGGGCATTTTTGATTGTACTTCCTCCATCTCCCCCCTCTGTGGCCACGGCCATCGACATCACATCCGCCTTTGCATTGCATCCTGGGAGCTGTTTCCCATCACTCCCAGGAGGCTGGAATCAGAAAGAACTCCCAGAACACTCCCTGGAATCAGGAAGAAGTACACAGCAGATTACACTGCGGCTTCAGATTCCCACATCCAAGATGGCCGCGCCCAGACAGCGTTTTTAAAAGTAAGATTTTACATAAAATTCAATACTGTACACCTTGTAAGTATGAGAACAGCGGTTCTGTAAAGGGCGATGGATCAGTATTATAGGGGAATTTTTAGTTAAAAAAGGTATTTGAGGCCGGAACTCTGCTTTAAGCTTTGACAATAACAAGCTTTATTAAATGTCTATTAGTTCTTACCAGCAACTATGTAGTGCAAGGAAATATATACAAAGTGAATGGATTGTTTAGGTAGGCCTGAACAGCTAATGGAAATTGTACAATCAGATTGTAATACATATATAGCCAGCTTTACTAAACTTCTGGAATTTTTTGCTAGTTTTCATTCCGATGAATGCTATTTTTTTTTTTTTAGAAAACCTTGTGCACAATGTGTGTGCATGTTTCCTCTAGGTGGAAGGATCATTTCGATGTTCTGTGACGCGGTTGTCTGTGTATTTTGTGGTTGGATGTGTAGTACATTGCTTGTGGAATAACAGAGATGTGTATGGCTGTGTCCGGAATCATTGTATACTGTGATGGTGAATACAGTGATATCTTCTATAGCCGTCTAGGACCTCATGTGGTGTAAAAACGTTATTGTATTTGGGTGTATGGGAGGCACGGGTGGTGTGCACAGCCCTCTGCCAGCAGCCTGTTGAGATCAATGACAGACTGAAAAACGCACATCTGAGCGCTGATCACATACAGGGCCCTATGCCTGGACATGGCCTGTCTGCGTTGGGGACATACCTCTTTGTACAGGAGTACTGCTCAGAAATGCCTGCATCCAAACCGTATTTCAGCCCGCCACTTCAGTTTTTACGCTGTGCGAGTGAATGCACCAGTGTGCATGAGGCCGAAGGTTCTGCGCTGCTTCGATGTATCTCAGCTGGTGGCATTCCACAGTCCTTCTTTCTATTAAACTTTTGTGGTCCTCCTTGAAGAGTTACTTGTAGATCAGAACACAAGCTTCGCCCTCTTAAAAGTAATGTTTGGTGGATCACTCTTTAGAGGGCATTTCATAACGGTCTCACGGTCTGTACTCTGCACCAACGCGATACAGCTGCATGTTGTGGTGTGGTCCTATTCATTCGAATGGGTTGTGTTCAGCCGGTGGTACTGCCTGCTGAATACACCAAGGAGGGGGTTCAGCCAGGGCATGTGTACACCCCTGTACCTTTCCTTTGCAGCTTAAGAGGAAGCGACATAAACGCAGCTCAACCACGTGTTTTTACCGCCTGCAACTGCAAGCGCAAATCTAGCTTAGAGTTTAATGCACACTACTAGGCCCTTCTGAACGCCGTTCTCCTGACAGGAGTAAAGCAGCATTAGAATGCGCCTGTGGCAGGGTTTTTCAAACTTGTTGCACGTTTAGACGCGTTCACGTGTGTCAAGCGTTTGGACGTTCATTGATTTCATTGGCCAGAATAGTAATTTATTCCGGCCATAGAAATCAATGAACACTCAAACGCCCCCAGCGTTCAGGAGTGTTTTATACAGATTTAGGCATGTCGGTCATATTTTTTGCCTGAGTGCTCCTCTCCTGAATGCAGTTTTGGGGAGTTCAAATTTCTGCCTCTAAGTGCTTGTAAAGGCCTACATATGTGTGTATGTATGTATGTATGTATGTACATACAGTATCTCACAGAAGTGAGTACACCCCTTACATTTTTGTAAATATTATATTATGCGGTATCTTCATGTGACAACATTGAAGAAATGACACTTTGCTACAATGTAAAGTAGTGAGTGTACAGCTTGTATAACAGTGTAAATTTGCTGTCACCTCAAAATAACTCAACACACAGCCATTAATGTCTAAACTGCTGGCAACAAAAGTGAGTACACCCCTAAAGCCCCGTACACACGTACCGATCGTCGGCCGAACGATCGTCCGTCTTTTGTCCAGGGCTGTCGTGTCTGTTGAAAACTGCAAAAGACTGCACACAAATTTTGTCGGCCAACAACAGCCGACTGCAGAAGTGATGTCATGTGATGGTTAACTTTCCTTGTCTTCTTTTTTCTTTTCTGAGCATGCCCAGTCTTGCTAATCGGCTGTCTGTCGGCCGAAATCTGTACTGACTGGCGAACAATCGGCCGTTCTGGTGACGGCCAACAAAAATTTTAATGCCTGCACGACAGATTCTGTTCGGCCGAAAATGCGCTGTCGGAAGCATCATACTAACAAGCCTACAATCGGCTGATTGGTCATCGGCTGAATATTTACGGCCGACAATCGGTACGTGTGTACAGGGCTTCAGTGAACATGGCCAAATTGGGCCCAATTAGCCATTTTCCCTCCCTGGTGTTATGTGACTCGTTAGTGTTACAAGGTCTCAGGTGTGAATGGGGAGCAGGTGTGGTAAATTTTGTGTTATCGCTCTCACTCTCTCATACTGGTCACTGGAAGGTCAACATGGCACCTCATGTTGCTATGCATAAAGATGGCCTAGGCTATAAGAAGATTGCCAGGACCCTGAAACTGAGCTGCAGCACGGTGGCCAAGACCATACAGTGGTTTAACAGGACAGGTTCCACTCTGATCGGGCCTCGCCATGGTCAACCAAAGAAGTTGAGTGCACATGCTCAGCGTCATATCCAGTGGCTGCAAAGGTTGAAGGGGTGGGGGGGTCAGCCTGTCAGTGCTCAGACCATACGCCGCACACTGCATCAAATTGGTCTGCACGGCTGTCATCCCAGAAGGAAGCCTCTTATAGAAATGATGCAAAAGAAAGCCTGCAAACAGTTTGCTGAAGACAAGCAGACTTAGGACATGGTGAGATTATGTATGTGTTTATGTATGGACCCGTGGGCAAAAAAAAAAAAAAAAAGCCCAGATGGTTTGCATGTCAGTTTATCTGTATGTTGCACTCTTTTTAAGAATCCTAAGCCCACGTTCACCCTGAGGGCGGGTTTGGAACCGTTTCTTTCAAACCGGCTTTTCAATCTGACTTCAGGGCGATTTGAGAAACATTTGTGTGGGTTCATGCACAGATGTCTATTGAAATCGCCCCCGGGTCACCAAAAGTAGTGCAGGAACTACTTTTGGGAATTGGTGTGGCACCACAAAGTCGGCGTCACAGTGCTGTTGCCGGTAATAGGCTCCAATTTGGCATGCGGTTTGACATGTCAAATTGGCCCAATGTGATCGGGGGCTAATGCTGATTTTTATATGTTACTTTATTGTCAACCACTTACCCTAATAAAGACCTTAAGGCTACGTTCACATGTGGGCGTAGCGGATCACCGCGATTCTGCCCACAAAACGGAATCATTGCAAATCGCGGGACGCCTGTGCGATGCCTGTGATTTGCAATGGCACCCCAAACGCTATTTGCGCAATGTTACCGCGATTCGGCAGGCGGAAATCACGGCAACATCGCGCAAACAGAATTGCGGAACACATGATGCCCAAAAAGGTACAGGAGCTTCTTTTGTGTGTCATGCGTCCCGGGATTCTGTTTGCACGATGTTGCCGCGATTCGGCAGGTGGAAATCGGGGCAACATCGCACAGCTTTTGGGGTGTCATTGCAAATCACGGGCATCGCACAGGCGTCCCGCGGTTTGCAATGATTCCGGATCGCAGGCAGAATCACTGTGTGATCCGCTACGCCCAAATGTGAATGTAGCCTAAGGCCAGTTCACCACCACATGCAATCCAGTGCTTTTTTTTTTTTTTTTTTCTGCATCAAAAACGCAAGGATAGTAGGCTATATGGTTTTTAAGGGCATAGTTCACACTAGTGTGGTCAGCTCCAGTGCTTTCTAGTTCCAGAAAAAAAAAGTAGAACATGCTGCATTTTTTTCTGCACTGGACTGTACTGGAACATGGAAAAACGCATAAAAAAATGCACTGGAACACATATGTCCTTGATTAAGGTTAAGAAAAAACGGGGGGGGGGGGAAAATGCACTGGAACGCATCAAAAACGTACATGCAGAAAAGCATCTGGAACGCATCCGGACTGTTTGTATGGTGTGAACTGGCCCTGAAAGGGGGGGAAAAAAATGTCAAATGCCAGTAAAATGGGTGTATGACACCTGTGGTGAGCATTGTACCTGATCAGTCGTACTATTACCATTTGTATGAGGGTTGCACACACCTTGTGTTTACGTATCATGCCCCAAAAAAACATTCATTCGTTCATTCATATTTACGTGACCTTTCAATACCTTCGAACTACAGCGTACAACCCGTGTGAGGGCTATGCTTACCTCAGGTGTTCCGTGCAGGCAGTCCGTAGGGGTTGGCCCTCCCTTTGCAGCTATCGCAGCTTAAACTCTTCTGTCTATGGCGGGGATCTCCAAACTATGGCCCTCCAGTTGTGCAGGAACTACAATTCCCATCATGCCTAGTCATGTCTGTGAATGTCAGAGTTTTACAATGCCTCATGGGACGTGTAGTTCCACAACAGCTGGAGGGCCGTAGTTTGAAGATTCCCTGGTCTATGGGAATGTTTGACCATTCTTCCAGAAGCTCATTTGTGAGGTCCGGCACTGATGTTGAATGAGAAGGCCTGGCTCACCGTCTCCACTCTAATTCATACCAAAGGTGTTTTATCGGTTGAGGTCAGGACAGTCAATTTCCTCCACCCCAAACTCGCTCAATCATGTCTTTATGGACCTTGCTTTGTGCATTGGAACGCAGTCATGTTGGAACATGAAGGGGCCATCCCCAAAATCCAAAATGTCTTGGTATGCTGACGCCTTAAGAGTTCCTTTCACTGGAACTAAGGGGACAAACCCAACCCCTGAAAAACAACCCCACACCATAATCCCCCCTCTACCAAATGATTTGGACTAGTGCACAAAGCAAGGCCCATAAAGACATGGATGAGCGAGATTTAAGTCCTGACCTCAACCCGACAGAACACCTTTGGGATGAATTGGAGCGGAGATTTCGTGTCAGGCCTTCTCATCAACATCAGTGCCTGACCTCACAAATGTACATTTGGAAGAATGGTCAAACATTCCCATAGACACACTCCTAAACCTTGTGGACATCCTTCCCAGAAGAGTTGAAGCTGTTATAGCTGCAAAGGGTGGGCCAACTCAATATTGAACCCTACGGACTAAGACTGGGATGCCATTAAAGTTCATTTATGTGTAAGGGCAGGCGTCCCAATACTTTTGCTAATATAGTGTATGTATTTTCAAAATGTTCCAAAAAGCAGTCCTTCAAGGGGACCCTCTATGGCAAACAGAAGGTGCACTTTTTTTTCAGCCCCCTTATCTCAATCCTGGTCTTGGTTTCCGGGAGGTACGACTGAGCTCAGAATCCTGTGAGAACGCACTCTTTCTATGAGCCAGGGTGCGTTCTTTCAGGTTTCAGAGCTTCCAACTTTGCTGCGACTTCACTCCTACTCTCTGGAAATGCCGGAGCTGAGGTAATTTTAGCAACGGGCCTTTCTTTACCATAAAAGTTTATTTTAAGCTCCAGTCCTGTGACTTTGTCTTGGCTGAGATGATGTCATTGGCAGTCTGCTGCAGAGAGGAGGAAGCATTTCCTCTGTCCCCCCCCCCCCCCCCCAGTAATCAGACTCACTTTTTATATAGCTAGTCACAAGGTGAGGGACTGCAGCAGCGGTGGCTGATCTGTGACTGACATCCAAGAACTGCATGGACAGCACAATTTCCATGATTGCGTCATCTCTGTGATAGTGTTCTATCAGAATACCGCTGCCTAACATGGACACTATGCGTTCCAATAGGTTTCCTAATTTGACCGAACACGAGGCAGTGGCGGACTTCTTCTTACATTCACGCAAGTCTTGAATTTTACATTTATTTTAGCAGTAAACTCACCTTATAGACTGAATAACAGTATTACATTTCTATTATTATTGTAAAATAGTAAATATAGTAAGAAACCTGCATGTAGAAGGTGGCGACGGCCATCTTGGTACACCCCGCACCGCTCAGCGACAAACTGATTATATAGTGAAGAAGACTATTTCACTCGGTCGCAATGAAATAGTCTATTTCAGTATATAAGGTGAGTTTACTGCTAAAATAAATGTAAAGTTCAAGGCTTGCGGGGGCGCAAGAAGATGTCCGCCGCTGCTTCATGTTCTGTCACATTGGGAAACCTATGGGAATGCATATCGGTCATGTTGGAGCGCAGTAAGTTGTTATAGTCTGTACGTCACTTCCGGTAGCAAAATCTGATAGGTAGCGCTATTCTGACAATGGCATCTCAGTCCAGGAAGAAGATGGTGACCCTAGATGAGGCCTGAACATCATCACATATCTTTCTGGGGAGAAAAGCGGATGACTGCATTGTTGGGGGAGCACTGTGATTTCATAAATACCTGGAAGTGTTCAGGCTCGTTTACATACATCTGTACAAGGGCCAATGTTTGCCCGCATAGGGATGTACAGGTGTTCATATATTCCCGTGCAGGCAGTCCCATTCATGTCAGTTGGGATGCAGAAGCTGCTCCCAATTAGACAACTAATGTGGGGTACACACTAGAAGAAAATTAATTCTTGTATCAACATCAACAAAGGCTTTTTTTGTTTTGTTGTTTTTATTGTTTCTGATCATGCGCAGTCTTTTTTTTTTCTCAGATTTTTTTTTTTTCTTGTACGGTATAAATTTAACAAAAAACGTTCGTTCTGTTCCCGTATGAGAACATTTTTGGAGTTTGTCCCTTGGGGAATTTTCGTACGCATCAAGTCGGAATCGGCTGTTGAAAGTTGTGTGCACACTATATGAAATTGAACAAAAGTTCTTTGAACAAAAATTCTTGCCCATTTTTTCTTATAGTGTGTATGAGCCGTAACCACTTGCCGACTGCCTAACGCTGATTTACGTCGGCAGTCAGCCCCTCACAGGCAAAGCGACGTAGGTCTACGTCGCTAGCCTGTGAGGCTCTGGGGAGCAAGCGCCGGAGGCGCGCTCCCGATCGCTCACGGACCCCCCCCCCGGGTGTGGGTCCGCCGGGCACTCGCGATCGTCCGTTGGAGAGGGAGAAAGGCAGGCGGCTAATGTAAACACAGCTGCCTGTCATTCTCCCCTGTGTAAGAATGGAGATCACACGGTTCTACTATGTAGGACCGTTGATCACTGTTCTTACACCTCAAGCCACATCCAATCACAGTTAGAAACACGCCCCCCTAGGGACGCACTTAACCCCTCCCTCTCCAATAAAGTTAACCCCTTCCCTCCCAGTGTCATTTTTACAGTAACAGTGCATATTTATAGCACTGATTACTGTAGTAATGTCACTGGTAACCCCAAAAGTGTCAAAAATGTCAGTCAAGGGTCTGATCTGTCTGCTGCAATGTCGCAGTCCCGCAAAAAAAATCGCAGATCGCCGCCATTACTCGTTAAAAAAAAAAAAAAACAACAAAAATGACAAAAATCTTTCCCTTAGTTAGTAAATGCAATAACTTTTGCGCAAACCAATCAAAATACGCTTCTTGCAATTTTTTTTTTTTTTTTTTTTTACCAAACATATTTAGCAGAAAACAAATTGGCCTAAAATGTTAAAAAATTTTGATTTTTTTTTTACATTTTTTTTTTTGGGGAATTTCATATAAAAAAATGTGAAAAATATTGTTATTTTTGCAAAATTGACGCTCTTTTTTTGTTTATAGCGCATGATCAAAAAATCGCACAGGTGATCAAATACCACCAAAAGTAAGCTCTGTTTGTGGGAAAAAAAGGATGTGAAATTCGTTTAGGTACAGCGTCGCACGACCGCACAATTGTCCGTTAAAGTCACGCTGTGCCGAATCGCAAAATAGGCCCTGGTCAGGAAGGGGGTAAAATCTTCCGGGGCTTAAGTGGTTAAGAGTGCACGTCCCCGAACACACACTATCTGCGTTTGGGTTGTGAACCTGCATTTGCACAGCAGCGGCGTTGTCCGTGCTGCTTCTGCATCCCAAGTGACATGAATGGGAATGCCTGCACCGTGATACATGAACACCTGTGGACCTCAAACGGGGACTTCACACAGGAATACCCTTATAAACACCCGTGTGAACGAGGCCTCACACTTCTACATTACGTAGTATGCATAAACTTATTTTGAAAAATCTATCCAGTGCTATAGTCTTCAAAGTGTGAGTAGACCTAGGAGGCCCCCAGAATTTATCAGGGTGACCCCCCTGGTTGTCCTGTTTGTGGTGATAATATTGTGTGGGAGCCACCTGCAGAGGACATTTTGGTGGATGTCACCTTCTGCAGAGCCGTGCTGGAACATGTCTGCGTCTATGCAGGCACATGGTGTCCTCCTACCTCTGTGTGTTTACACTGCCAGCCCAGGAGCCGCCTCTGCTGGAGAGCTTTACCTTCTCCTTTGTTAGCGATCGTTCAAGTCTGCACTGGCCAGGCCTCCTCACATTCACCAACTCCTCCACATCTGGTTAAAACATGCTCCTCGTTGTCACAGCGTTCTCACCTCTGCTGTACACCGCCTGGAAGAACAACAATGTGCGCACGTGCCAACTTTCCTCGCCTGTGGAAATGTAGCCGTGTGGGCGCTCTGGTATTCTCTACATATGGGTTGTAAAGTTACAAAATAGTAAATATGTTCTGCTTTAGACAGAAATCTATTTATTATTCTATGAAAATTATTCAAGTATGTTTTCTTGGAGCACAAACAGAGGGTGCTGAGACCGATGCCGCTGCATCTGCATCCTTCTCAGAGCTGCGCGCAGACATTCTATAGAATTGGATGAAAATGTAGCGGCTGCATGGACATAATCGCATGTCAAAATTTGACATGTTGGGTGTCATGGTTTATGGATCCAAATGCAGACATCCATGCAGCTGCTTCTGCCTGCGTGTCAGATTTTGACATGCGACTACGGTATGTCTGCATCTGTGGGCGGCCTGTGCGCAACTCCAATGCGGATGCGGATGCAGCAAAAAACATCTCAGCACAAGGGATGAGTCGCATTGCCTGTCCGAGTGAGCCCTTAGGCTTCATAAACACGGACATATTAAAATACTCCTATCTGCTATAATCAAGTGTAAAAAAAGTTCATTGTGTGTTTTACAGGCATATGGCGCTGAGAAGCATATGCACGATACCGCATTCTACTGGTCAGAATATTCATTTATTCTAGCCATCGGAATAAATTTACATGCTTATGTGTGCGTTTAGGCACATTTATGCACATAAATTATACTCCTAAGCTCCTCTCCGAATGCTGCTTTGGGGCATTTTCTTTATGCCTCTAAATGCTGCTCTTAAAATGTACACTATATTGTCAAAAGTATTGGGACACCTGTCTTTACACGCACATGAACTTTAATGCCATAGTCCGTAGGGTTTAATATTGAGTTGGCCCACCCTTTGCAGCCATAACAGCTTCAACTGGGAAGGCTGTCCACAAGGATTAGGAGTGTCTATGGGAATGTTTGACCATTCTTCCAGAAGAACATTTGTGAGGTCAGGCACTGATGTTGAATGTGAAGGCCGACTTGCAGTCTCCACTCTAATTCATCCTAAAGGTGTTCTAATGGGTTGAGGTCAGGCCAGTCAAGTTCCTCCACCCCAAACTCGCTCATACATTTTTTTTTTAAATTTTTTTTTATATGGACCTGGCTTTGTGCACTGGTGCGCAGTCATGTTGGAACAGGAAGGGGCCATCCCCAAACTGTTCCCACAAAGTTGGGAGCATGAAAATGTCCACAATGTTTTGGTATGCTGATGCCTTAAGAGTTCCTTTCACCAGAACTAAGGCTACGTTCACATCTTGGCGTTGCTATTACAGGCGTTTTTATGGGCGTTTATGCAGGCGTTTTTACAGGCGTTTTTTGTGCAGGCGTTTTTAGATTGACTAGAGACCAATAAAAAACGCCTGTAATCTGCCCAAAAAGAAGCTCCTGTACTTTTTTGAGCATTGGGCGTTTTGCTCATGGCGTCAAAACGCTCAGATGTGAACAGGGGCCATTGAAATGAATAGGATTTGTCTTGTTGGGCGTTTTGAGAGCTGATCATAGAGCAAAAAAACGCCCCCAAAATGCCCCAAAACGCCTACATGTGAATGTAGCCTAAGGGGCCAAGCCCAACCCCTGAAAAACAACCCCCCACCATAATCCCCCCTCCAACAAATTATTTTGAGCAGTGCAAAAAACAAGGTCCATAAAGACATGGATGAGCGAACTTGGGGTGGAGGAACTTGACTAGGCTGTACAGAGTCTTGACCTCAACTTGATAGAATACCTTTAGGATGAATTGGAGTGCTTGACCTCACAAATGCACATGTGGAAGAATGGTCAAACATTCCCATAGACACACTCCTAAACCTTGTGGACAGCCTTCCGAGAAGAGTTGAAGCTGTTATAGCTGCAAAGGGTGGGCCAGCTCAATATTGAACCCTACAGACTAAGACTGGGATGCCATTAGTGTTCATGTGCGTGTAAAGGCAGGCGTCCCAATACTTTTGACAATAAAGTGTTTATCTAAATGCCTAATGTGTATGGCCACAAAGGCTAACTGTACTGCGTTTTAATATGCTGGATGCCTGTAAAAGCAGCATTTTATCATTATAATTTTTTTTTTTTTTTGTGCCCATGTGCATAAGCATGGAGACCTTAACCACTTGCTGACCAGCTGCCATAGTTCTACTGTGGCAGGTCGGCTTTATTTCGTGAAATGACGTGCCTGTACGTCGCTTCGTGTAATAGACAGTGGGGGTGTGCGCACCCCGCTGGAGGAATGCACATGCGCCGATTGGCCAGAGGGGGAGCCAGTCAGTGGGTCCGGCGAATGCGATGTCCGCCGGCTACCCGGGATCGCTCCCCCATGGAGACAGAACGGCAGTCGGCCTATGTAAACGAGCCAGACCGCCGTTATGTCAGTGATGAACACAGGGATCCTGTGTGCCTGCTATTTAGGAACACCGGTCTCTGTGTTCATTCAGTGAGTTAATTCCCCATGCAGTTAGACAGCATCCCATAGGAGCACACTTAACCCTTTAAACACCTCTGGTGTTAAGCCCTTCCCTACCAGTGTCATTAGTACTTAGTTTAGTAACAGTGCTTATTTTATTTTAGGGAGTTTTAGAACTCCCTATGGAGTTCTATAGCCTTGGAATAGTAAATACTAGACACAGCTGTTTGAAGGTCCTCTCCTGAAAAACCTCTGGCCCCTATTCTCCTCCCCCATGCCTCACCATAACGCTAGCCCACCTCAGGACCTGTTCATACCTGGTGTGGGTGGGATTGCACTGGGCAAAGCAAAGTGCCTTATCTCCTATCCCACCGCTTCATACCACCCGTTGCGTCAACATCAGGTGCCATTTTTTTTTTTCGGGCGGCTGGGAGGCCCAGGTGCAGCAATGTTTATGACTGGCTGAAAGACACAGTGGCTGGACGCTATACCCAGTGACACTTGCGTTTGAGGGACCTATGTGCTCAGGGAGATAATGCCTCAAAACAACGGTGTGCCCAGGTGTGTGCAGCCCAAATCTACCCATGGGAACACAGATGGCAATAAAACTTGGCAATGGGTACAAACCTTCCACAATATGTTGCTTTCTTTTACATTTTACCTGTTGGAACAGGTATCATCCACGCAGGGTGAGCATTGTTTTAGGTTGGCTGACCAATAGAGGAGGAGTGATAGAAGGCAACAATTGTGTAGCACTACAAACCAAAAGCAAGTCCTGTGTGTGATGAGCCAATATGGTTGCCTCCATGTACGTATATAATTATCTTGCAATATAACAAGGCTTTTAAAGCATTAGTGCATATCGATGAGATTATATTCAAATAGGTTTCACATTTTTATTTAACAAGAATACATTAGGAAAACTGTAGATTCATTCTAAACATGTTTTGCACACATAGACTGTTGGTTGAAGTGGAATGACACAAGCTGTGTCTCCCCATCTGTTGTCAGCTTACCTTGCCAGTCCTATTATCCTGGCTGGTAGGACAAGCTGTTGTTCATTACCAACCGGTGATCTTCAGATTAAAGGAACAGCTAGGGTGAATTAATAAAATGTTCATTGGGTATAATTGGGGCTGAAGGATGATGGGTACAAATACTAAATTGGTTGATATCTATTAGTGCATAGTAAATAGGAAGTCTTTTTTACAAGGCCTTGGTCCCTTGTCTGTGAGCTCTTTTGTTGCGGTAAAGGAGTTTAACGTGGGGCCTTCACCCATGTAGTGAACTTCCTCTCATCTATCCACATACATCTGTGCTGGGATAAAATCTACAGTTTTGGAATTTCCATTGTTATTCCGCGATGCAGTAATTGAAGAGTGCATCTCTAATGTGTTCCAGAAGCTTTTTATGAGTGGTCGTAGCTTGTGAACCATCTATTGTAACGTTAGCCTGTTTCATATCCACTTAGTGGCAGGTGCTCTTGAATACATCACCTGATTGGATTTTGTTAAATAGGTCAGGTTGTTAGAGAATTTGCATGCACAGTGCTTTTTAAAGGATAATATTTTTTGACCCACAAAGGCTTTCTTGGGTTCCTAATGGCACTTTTCCACTGCAAGTACCGGCTCGGCTCTACTCGGCCCTGCTTGGCCCGGTTTGCTTTTCCACTGCTGGTACCACATGGTACAGTGTTGGAACGGTTCGGTACGGTACGGTATGGTTTGCTTTTCCACGGTTTATAGTAGGGCTGAACGATAGTCGATATAATATCGACTATCGTTCTGCGGCCGTAGGCCACGATATTTGTATAGGCAGGGGGAAGGGACTCGGAGGAGGGCAGGAGGACTCACAGACTTCCGTGTTAGGCAGGGACTCGGAGGAGAACTCACACATCCAATCCACTGCAGGCTGCATCCCGCCCCACACGTTCAGTGAGTCTCACTCTCCGCCCTAGTTTTCTCAATGGCACATTCAGGGAACCAATCACGCCGTGAGCAGCTGCACAGCTAACCAATCACGCGTGCCTGCACACCTGATTGGTTCGCTGTGCCGCTACTCATGGCGTGATTGGTTCCCTGAATGTGCCATTGAGAAAACTAGGGCGGCTAGTGAGACTCACTGAACGTGTGGGGCGGGCTACAGTGCACGAGTGAGTAAATGTATGCGGCCGTGCTCCTTTCCCGGCTCCTAGTCCACCGCTCCAGCCTCCTACCACCACTGCCAGTATATATGTGAAATACACTAAATAATCTATATTGACATGGTGTGTATACAAAAAGGGAAAAGTAGATGTATGTATATGTAGAGGAAAATAAATTATTAATAATTCAGAGGTGATTTATATATTAATAATTTATTTTCCTCTACATATACATACATACATACATACATACATACATACATACATCCATCTACTTTTCCCTTTTTTTATACACACCATGTCAATATAGATTATTTTGTGTATTTCACATATATACTGGCAGCACCAATCACTTCCTCTTCCTTTTTATAATCTATTATATAATCCCTTCCAGGGTTATATTCTGAAGTGGGCTGCAGCCAACCTCCTTTATATTTCTCCATATAAAGGACGGGTCCCTCAATATCGCAAAATATATAGTTGGAAAAAAAATATCGCAATATATTTTTTTTTCCAATATCGTGCAGGCCTAGTTTATAGTACTGATAAGTAGTGGGCAGGATTACTCTGTGGTTGCACCGCCTCTACTGCCGCATAAACAATGACAGTGATGATTATTGACCAATCACTGCCTTGTAGTGAGGACCAATCAGGCTGCATGGGAGGGGTTGTGGAATTTAGTACCAGTACGGTACGCTTGGAACCACAATCGAGTAGGTACTGTTTTTCAGAGCCGTACCGTTCGGTTCCATGCAGCGGAAAAGCGTCGCCGTACCGTACCGTACTGAACCGTTCCTACACCATACCATGCGGTACCAGCAGTGGAAAAGCAAAAAAGCAAGCTGTACCGTTCGGTTCCATGCAGTGGAAAAGCGTCATAATTTAGTGTTGAAAGGAACACCACCACCCGAAACTCCCATCCCCGCCAGTATTCTCCATTCCTCTCACCTGCCATGGCCCTTCCAAATCCAAAAAAATGATCTCACTTTGTCAACAGATTTGGCATAATGTAGAATGAACATAACTGTAGAATTCAGTTGCAGGAGACACAATTAGTTCATTATGGCTTCTACTGACAAGAGGGGAAGCCCAAACTGCTGCAAGGAAATTTTTCCAGTGGGATCTTGGAGAAGAAGCCAGCAAGGGATTCAACACACCAGTGACTTGTCACAACTGAAATTTCAGTTTAGATGGCGTTGACCTTTTAAGTTTGTGACCTCAGGTCATCCAGTCTTCAGTAATGGCGATGTCCGATTAGCATGTTTGAGCAAAGGGATCTATTTGTTTTAAATCCTGTGCCGAATGGATGATGATCTGTCATTCGGTGCTTGAGATTCCAGATTTTCTTAACATTTTTAGCATGGATGAACCCTTGAAATAATTTTGACTTGCTAAAGATTGTTGTATATACAATATACAGGCGATTAGCGTAATATAATAAGGAATAAACTAATAGAGGGTGGTGGAGAACTGCCAGATTACATTTGTGGTCAGTGAAACAAGGACCTAATATTGGTGGTCAGTAGAAGGGCCTCCAGTCCTTACATTAATAGTCAGTGGGAGAGGGGCCACCATAAATTGATTCTCAGTGCCATAAGGACCCCTTACATTAGTGGCTAGTGGGAGAAGGTCCCCTATACACTGGTGGGAGAAGGGTCCCCGTACATTGGTTGACACTGGGATGGATCCCTATACAGGTGCATCTCCTACAGTTAGAATATCAACAAAAAGTTAATTTATTTCAGTAATTTAATTTAATTTAAAAAGTGAAATTCATATATAAATGCGTCACACACAGAGTGATATATTTCAAGAATTTCTTTCTTTTAATTTTGATGATTAAGGCTTATATCTAGTGAAAACCCAAAATTCAGTATCTCAAAAAATTTAGAATGTTACATAAGACCAATAAAAAGAAAAAAAGGAATTTTTAATGCAGAAATGTTGGCTTACTGAAAAGTATGTCCATGTACAGTATAGTATGTACTCAAAACTTGGTTGGGGTCCTTTTGCATGAATTACTGCATCAATGCGGCATGGCATGGATGCGATCAGCCTGTGGCACTGCCCAGGTTGCTTTGATGGTGGCTTTCAGCTCATCTGCGTTGTTGGGTCTGGTGTCTCTCATCTTCCTCTTGACTATACCCTGCAGATTCTCTATGGGGTTTAGGTCAGGCGAGTTTTCTGGCCAGTGATACCATGATTAATAAACCAGCTATTTGTACTTTTGGCAGTGTGGGCAGGTGCCAAGTCCTAATGGAAAATGAAATTAGCATCTCTATTAAACTGGTCAGCAGAGAGAAGCATGAAGTGCTCTAGAATTTCCTGCTAAAGGGCTGTGCTGACTTTGGACTTGATAAAACACAAGTGGACCAACACCAGCAGATGACATGTCTCCCCAAATCATCACGGACTGTGGAAAATGTAGTATTTCATTGGAGATTAAGGTCCCAGAGTCTGGAGGATGATTGGAGAGGCACAGAATCCAAGTTGCGTGAGGTCCATTGTGAAGTTTCCACAGTCAGTGATGATTTGGTGAGAGACACCAGACCCAACAATGCGGATGAGCTGAAAGCCATTATGAAAGCAACCTGGGCTTCCATAGCACCTCAGCAGTGCCACAGGCTGATCGCCTCCCTGCCACGCCACATTGATGCAGTCATTTACACTAAAGGAGCCCCGACCAAGTATTGAGTGCATACTATACAGTACATGGACATACTTTTTACTAAGCCAACATTTCGGTATTAAAAATCCTTTTTTTTTTTTTTTTTATTGGTCTTCTGTAATATTCTAATTTTCTAAGGTACAAATTTTTTTTTTTTTTTTTTACTTGCTGTAAGCCATAATCAACATTAAAAGAAGGACATGCTTGAAATATCACTCTGTGTGTAATGCATCTATAAAAAATGAGTTTGACTTTTTGAATCGAATTACTGAAATAAAGTAACTTTTTGATTATATTCTAGTTTTATGAGATGCACCTGTATATTGATTGCCAGTGAGATGAGCATTGTGGGTCATAAGAGATGCACCCCCATATATTGGTGCTCAATGGGAAAAGGAACCCCTATTTATAGTTGGTCAGTGGGAGTAGGACCACCTTACATTAGGGTTAAAGCAGAAGCAAACTCAATTAACAAATTTGTTTAAAATGTGCCCCTGTAGGTATATGCCATAATGTGCTGGTATGTACTGCATATTAGCACATTACGGCAGACTTACCTGTCAAGCGCAGCTCTCCAGCACTGCGCTGCCACTGCTACAGCAGGTCCTGGTAGCTTCCATATTCGCCTGGCCTTCCTTTCATGTTTGTGCTCTCCACCTGCTTAAATGACCAGGCCGCAATGATGTCACTTCACCACAGCACACAGTGGAGGCCATAAATGTGGTCTGAGCTGCCCTCCTGAGGGCATTTTTTAAAAATATGACTTTATTACTACTTTAAGTGGTTTAAGGGGGACATTTACATTAGCAGTTTAAGGGCTCCCACACCTTGCTTATTAGGATCTGAATACATTGGGGTTCAGTAGGAGAAGATTAACATATATTTTAGTGGTCTGTGTTAGAAATTCCCACCTAAAATGGTAGTCAATGGGAAGAGTGCCCCTTACTTTGATGATCAGTAAGAAAAATACCCAGCTAAAAATAACAATGCTGTCAGTAGTTACCTACCCTAAAGGCGAAAGTAACCAGATTAGAAAATTATACTAAAAATACCGCTTTTGAATCGATCGTACGATAATCTGATTGTTAGTACACAACTTTCTAGAGCTGATCAGGACAGGTCATGCGCAATTATCCGATGGGACAAGCACGAACATTTTTTCTTGTTTCGTCCAAATGTACAATACAAATGCAATACAACTCATTACATACTGTATATACTCGAGTATAAGCCGACCAAAATATAAGCCGAGGCCCCTACTTTTACCACAAAAAGATGGGAAAAATGATTGACTCGAGTATAAGCCTAGGGTGAGAATTCAGGGTGGCTGGCATGGTACAGGAGAATGCAGGGTGGCTGGCATGGTACAGGAGAATTCAGGGTGGCAAGCATGGTACAAGAGGTTGCGGGCATACTAGTGCGGCTGTCTCACTTACCTGTTCCAGAGGCGCCTTCATTTTAAAAATGGCGCCGCCTGGCCCCGACACGTCATTGCGCACGCGCTGCCGCCGCTCGGGACACCTGGTATACGTTCGGCTATTTCTGGCCTGTCCCGAGCGGTGGCGGCGCATGCGCGGTGACATGTATACGCCGGGCGGCGCCATTTTTAAATGTTAAACACGTCGGAGCGGCCGGGAACTTTTTTTTTTTGTTGACTCGAGTATAAGCCGAGGGGGATGATTTCAGCACAAAAAAATGTGCTGAAAAACTCGGCTTATACTCGAGTATATACAGTAACTTCTTATTTTTTTTTTTTCGTAACTTTAGTAGCCTCTTCATTTTGATATGAGACTAGCATGCAAAAAAAAAAAAAAACTGACATCATTTGTCTGACAATCTCATTGTGTGTACCAGGCTTTAGCAACTGTCTTCGCCAAGTATTGTTGATCCAGGAATTGTTTACCACCAGCTATGAGGATTATTTCAACACAGTTCCAAGGAACCCATAGCAACCCCTGGAGGAACCCTGGGTGATAAAGGCTGATGTACGCCATAGTCCCAAATGGGCTGGAGCAAAAGAGAAAATGGGATTTTTGACTTACCGTAAAATCCATTTCTCTGATGTTCATTGACGGACACAGCACCCACCCCTCTGTGGAGTTGTAATTCTTCTGACACTGCTTGTAAAAAAACTGAGTACCTATAGCAGAGAGATTACAGGATATTACAGGATTTTGTGTGGAATGATGGTTACCTATTGGCCACAGCAGATGTGGCCTCTCTGTATACCATCATTTCACACCAGCACGGTTTGGAAGCAGTGGAGTATTTTTTGAATCTGGATGACTCCCTTCCTTTGCTTCAGAAGGACTTTTTGATTTCACTTCTCCCCTTCGCCACCAGCCATAATTATTTATGGTTTGGTGGTAGTTTCTACTTGCAAAACTGTGGCGTTGCGATGGGGGCTAAGTTCACTCCCAGTCTGGCAAATTTATTTATGGCACACTGGAAGAAGGATGTCATCTGGACACGGCCCCCATCACAACTACGCCTTTGGAAACGATATATAGACGATGTGTTTGTCATATGGGATGGTGACTCAAGCTCTCTTAGTGCTTTCTTTTGAGAATGTAAACCAGAACACTAAAGGGATCCAACTACAATATGAGATTAGTGACTCCGAGCTGCATTTCTTGGATTTGAATATTAAAGTTCAAAATGGGAGACTCGCTACCTCCACATTCTTCAAGAGTACGGACAAAAAAGGCCTATATCCCCAGGTCCAGTTGTCATCACCGAGCCTGGTTGGATGTGGTACCAAAGGGCCAATTCCAAAGGATTAGGCATAACTGTTCAAACATTGAAGATTTTCATCTGCAGGCCAATATCTTGAGAACTAGGTTTTTGGAAAAGGGCTACAGGGAATCGGAGATGAATGCAATCATTCACCAAGTAGCTGGTATGGACAGACAGTCTCTGCTATGTAAAACTTCACGGGATGTATCTGAAGTGGATACGTTTAGCTACTCCCTGCTCACCCAGGTATTTCTACCAATTTTTTTCTGTTAAAAAAATCTTGGGGAAACATTGGAATATTTTGAGGAATGACAGAGTTTTGGGACCTGTCTTACTGGAACGTCCCATGGTGATTTTTAGAGGGGCTCCATCAGTGCGACATAAGATCGCACCTAATGTGGTAGACCCACCGACGCCTCTTTTCTTTTTTCAGCCTCTCCCTGGTTTCTTTCCATGTAGGAAATGTAGCATATGCCAAATTAATGGCTTTAAAGCTATGAGATGTACCCGTTTTCAATCGACACATACGCAAAGGGCTTACGATATTAATACATTTATCACTTGTAGATCCAAATATGTTGTTTTTTGATCCAATGCCCTTCTTCAAAGCAGTATATTGGAAGAACTAAATATGAATTGCACATACGCCTTTGGGAACATGTGGGGAACATCAAACGTAGCTTTAAAGGGCATAATTTATCAAAACATTTTGACAGGCACCATAACAGGGATTTGACAGGCACCTCATTATTGATAGAATTAGGGCCAATTGGGGGGGCACCAATATGGTCAGAGTGATTTCTCGTCTCGAGACCCGGTGGATTTTCGATGTGTGATCTTTTGTTCCTTTCGGCCTGAATGGCGACTGGGATATTAATTGTTTTATTAATAATGCTTGATTTTGACAGTTACTTTATCCTGGTCCACATTCAGTATGTTCGTAGTTACATGTGTTATGCGGCATTTTATTGCTATTCTACTTTGGTTTTATTTTTATTTATTTTAATTGTTTTTTCTTGTCTCATTTACTATTAGAGATATTATGATTATTCATGTATGTTTATGTATACTGTGGCGTTCCTGCAGTTTTTATTCCTCTATTTTTAGTCTTTATTTCTATGATGGTCTATTACAGATCACCTGGGGATTGATCTCAGTCCCAGATTTTATCATCTATATAAATTTTATGGATATAAATTCCCCCCCCCCTACTTTAGGTGGGTTAGGATTTATACAATTATCTTGTTGTCAATATTTTTTAGTTATATCACCTTGAAAATGGTTTTATTGAGATTCTTGGTTTCTCTGAACCCCCCCCCCCTTTTTTTTTCTGTTTTGTCAATGAAAGGGTTTTGCCAGATATCTGTATGGCGTTTTTATTCTATTTGTGATATTCCGCCCTCTGGGTATTATTTCCTGTGTTGATGGATTCACATTGAGTTCCTGCTATTTATCTTTCCTCTACATTGTCTGAGTACAGTGACCAACATGGCGCCCCCGCTGTATTTAAGCCTTGGCTCAC
Organism: Pelophylax lessonae; assembly: GCF_965119305.1. Classification (NCBI taxonomy): domain Eukaryota; kingdom Metazoa; phylum Chordata; class Amphibia; order Anura; family Ranidae; genus Pelophylax; species Pelophylax lessonae. The sequence goes on from NC_138770.1 coordinate 620,665,324, forward strand.
GTTGTTGCGTTGCGCCGTCAGGACCAACCCCCAGAGGACGTCAGTTGTGACGAAACATGTAGGGAGTGGTTTCCAGATGGTGCTAGATACCACGGCTCCTGGCGGTGAGTGGAGTTTTTACCCGCCCCGTCCCCACCTACCCAGCCGGGGGATCCCGGATGTGAGAGGAGTATACTTGCAGGAACGCCGCAGTCATTTGCATTGAAAGCTGCCTACTGACATGTTGACATTTTGATCTTCAGGATGAGAGTGTTTTCTTTTAGCATCTTTTTTCAAGTAAAAGTTAAATGTTAATGCACTATGGGAGCCTTCCCTTTCTTTCCCACATACATTGAGGAGGAGTATGTTTAAGGAGTCGTTCCCCCACAGCTGTCTGATCTTTCTGCTTATTGAGGGCTACAGTTTTGGACATGGCTATTTAATCCCGGATAATCTGGTTTCTTGAGTGATGCGCTTAACCACCTATTATTTGGTGGTGAGGGTGATCTTGTAAGGAGCCAATTGAATGCATTTCCTTCTGAGACTCCCTGACCCATCTTACTCACCTGTGTGGAATGAATCTTCCTTTCTGGGAACTGTGATCATTTGCTATTCAGGGTGGACTTTTACATACTGTATATGGACATATTTTGTGGCTATTTATTATTTGTCATTCATCTCTGTGATTAGCGATGCACCATACTGTTTTTATTATTGATATCTGGAATTTGCACTATTGTTTTTGGTGCTAGCAGCTTCTCCAACAAGCGCAGTGTTTTATTGTTTTTTTTTTTTTTTTTTTTAATTATTTACAGTGCCATCATCCACATACAGAAATAGAAGGGACAATGTAAATTCAACAGTCTGTGTTAAGTATCCGCTTTAACCACTTTCATACCAGGCCAATTCTAGCACTCCGCTCCTACATGTAAAAAAAAAGCATTATTTTTTTTGCTAGAAAATTACTCAGAACCCCCAAACATTATATACGTTTTTTTTTTGTTTTTTTTAGCAGCGACTCAAGGGAATAAAATGGAAGTCATTGCATCTTTTTTATTTTGCATGGTATTTGCGCTGCAATTTTTTAAAAAAGTTTTTTTTTGGGAAAAAAAATTGTTTTATAAATTAAAGGCAAATTACTAAATTTAGCCCAATTTTTTTGTATAATGTGAAAGATGTTACGCTGGGTAAATAGATACCTAACGTGTTCTACTTTAAATTTACCCCCACTCGTGGAATGACACCAAACTTCGATATTTAAAAATCTCCATAGGCTTTAATTTTTTTTTACAGGTTACCAGTTTAGAGTTACAGAAGAGATCTTGGGCTAGAATTGTTGCTCTCACTCTAACGTTCACGGCGATACATGTACATGTATGGATTGAACGCCGTTTACATATGTGGCTGCGAGCACGCGGGGACAGAGGCATTTTAAATTTTTTATTTTTTTTTGTTTATTTTATTTTTATTTTTTTATTTTTACACTTTCTTTTTTATTTTTATTTTTTTTTCATGGCAGTATTGACAACTGCCAGGCCGGGCATGATGTCATAGAAACTGTCGGGGACCATCTGGTCCTCTGTAGTCTCTATGATGTACTTCCACCGCCGGCAGATTCCTTCTCTGGCTCGCTGTTTTCACGGGTGAGCCGGTAGTAGCATTGGAGGGCGGCAGGAGGGGGGACTGAACAGCCGCTATGATTGTTCTTACTGTGCAGGGAATCTTCGGCTTAAAAAAATTGTATCTGAATGAAGCCTGCAGCTGCAGGGATCATTCAGACATCCCCACTTAAAGCCCAGGACATCCTATCTATGACGTCCAGCGGTAAGGAAGTGGTTAAAGGAGTTGTAAGGGCAGAATGTTTTTTATCTTAGTGCATTCTATGCATTAAGATAAAAAGCCTTCTGTGTGTAGCAGCCCCCCCAGCACCCCTTATACCTGAGCCCATCTCTCTCCAGCGATGTCCAGAAGTCCCTTAGCCATCTGGGACTCTCTCTCCTGATTTGGCCCGAGACAGAGCAGTTGCACCATTGGCTCCAGCTGCTGTCAATCAATGTCAGTTCAGCCAATCAGGAGAGAGAGGGGTTTGGGCTGAACGGTATCGCCTTGTCTGAATAGATACATGGAGCTGCAGCTCAACTCAGGTGCCCCCATAGAAAGCTGCTTGCTGTGGGGGCACTCAGCAGGAGGAAGGGGGAATGAGGGACCCAAGAAGAGGAGGATCCGGACTGCTCTCTGCAAAACCAACTGCACAGTGCAGGCAAGTATAACATGTTTGTTATAAAAAAAAAACTTTACAATCACTTTAGTAGTATAATTGTAACAATAATAATTGTTTGGACTAAGGCCCCTTTCTCACAGGGCAGATCCGCTTGGCAGACTCCTCTCACTCAGCGGGGATCGCTCCGTTATTCCTCGCTGAGCAGGCAGATGACCGGTCCATCTCCGCTCACTGTGCAGATAAGGACCTGTCCGAGCCCCGCTCTCCTCTACGGAGAGAGGAGATGAAAAATGGCCGTTTTGTATCCGATCCGACCTGCTGCACGGTTGGCAATCGTATCGCCATCTATCTTTTTTCAGCGGATTTTGTTAGATCGGATGCTAGACGAATTTCAGCAGACATCTGCCTCCCCATAGAGGAGAATGTTTGGCCTAATCAGGTCTGCCTGAAAAATGGACAGGCGGTCCTGATTGGTCAGTGAGAAAGGGGCCTAAGACTGGATAATGAATTGTTTCTGTGATTACTTTTTTTGGCATAGAAATTTAATGAATAAAAGAATATATAAATAATCCTTATTTTCGTTTAGCTGTTTTGTTCCTAGTTCTCCATATGTAAAGTAAAAATCAAGCTTCTCACACCTGTTGAAGTCCTGCTAATACCTAATAATAGTACTGGTAATGATTTTGACAGACTGGCAACTTGGAGACTTTGGTTCCTTTCACACGAACGATCCGATCAGATCCGCCTGTCAGGTTTTTAGGCAAATCTGATCGGATCCTCCATGCATCTCTATGGGGCAGCGGGTGTCAGCGGAGACATGTCCACTGACACCCGCTGCCATCCGCATCCGATCTGGTTTGTGAAATCCGGACGGATGGAAACCCTATTTTCCATCCATCCAGGGGATGGGATCGGATGAGAGCAGACAGGCGATCCGCTCTCATCCGATTCCCCATAGAGAGCAGCAGGGCTCTGACACCTCCCTCTCCGCACACAGTGCGGAGACAGAGCTTTCATCTGCCTGCTCAGCGGGGATCGGCGGATCGATCCCCACTGAGCAGAGAACAGTCCGCACCACACAGCGGACCGTGTGAAAGGACCCTTACAAAAGATTATGAAACCCTGTACAAAATAATAAAAATCTTGAATCTTTAAAGGGATTATTATTAGTATTACTTTTTTGTTTGGCAGTAACCTACAACAGTCACAAGAGCATGCTGGGAGTTGTAGTTAAATGGTCCAAGTTTGCCTAATCTAGGCTTAAAGTAAACACACGTTGAAAGCATTGTGCGTCTGGAAAAAAAAGTCACTGAGAACATCTGTTTGAATTCATCTTGTGTATATATCCCCAGTCTCTACGCGGAGCACATCGCTAACCCTACAATTTAGGGCACCAACTACTTTGCCCTTTGCAGCAGACAATGGGAAGCCATGAATAGGGTCATACAAAGAAGAGAATGAGATGGATTTTTTTCTCCTTTTTTTTTGAATATGTTACATTCCTAAAGGCCACGGCACTAAATGGTCTCTGCGGCCCCTCTTCTTTATTGTCATAGCTAAAGGCATGGCTTTCCTGGTCTCCAGAGTCCGTGGAATGCATTGTAGGTCAGACAGCCAATTATAGAAAACGAGAAGGTAGTAATGGCCCCGTTACTGGAAAAGTCCATCATTGTGTTCCATAACCTCCTGCTAATGAATTATACCGCTTTACTGTAACCTTCTGCCCATTTAGGACTTTTCCCTATTCTTTTATATGTGCTTTCAGACATGCTGAAAAAGATCAGCCCACACAAACGTAATCTCTGATTTGTATGTAGAGTTAGCCCTTGACTTCTTATATGTCTTGGGTTTTCCAACAGTGATACCTCTCTGCGCAATTCCGGACTGATCTGTGCGCCTGGGAGGTTTGGGTGTTCTGTCCACATTTTTGTGTGTTCTTCTTGCTCTATTCTCTATAAAATATAAAATAAATAAGGGCTCTTTCACACGGTCCGCCTCCGTAGGCGGATCCGTGTTGCTCAGCGGGGATCGATCCGCGATCCCCGCTGAGCCGGCGGATGACAGCTCCGTCTCCGCTTGCAGAGCGGAGAGGGAGGTGTCACAGCCCCCGCTGCCCTCTATGGGAGATCGGATGAGAGCGGACCGCCTGTCTGCTCTCACCCGATCCGATCCGATTACTGAACGGATGGAAAAATAGGGTTTCCATCCGTCCAGATTTCACGGACAGGATCGGATACGGATGGCAGCGGGTGTCAGCGGAGGTGTCTCCGCTGACACCCGCTGCCCCATAGAGCTGCATGGAGGATCTGATCAGATCCGCCTAAAAAACTGACAGGCGGATCTGATCGGATTCGCCCGTGTGAAAGAGCCCTAAGGGAGAACGGGAACCCATAACCACCTCAGCCAAGGAAGATTTTACCCCTTCGTGACCAGGCCATTTTTTGTTTTTCAACACTGCGCTACTTTAACTGGGAATTGCACGATCATTCAACACTGTACCCAAGTGAAATTTATATAATTTATTCAACCAAATAGAGCTTTCTTTTGGTGGTCAGTGGAAAGAATGGCTGCACACCATGCTGGAGTCCAAGTCCATTTATTTGAAGAGACTGTATAACACACAACAGACAACAGAGACAGTGGACAGTGGAAGGTTGACGCGTTTCACACAAATATCATGTGCTTTTGTAAAGTTAATGGTTATGAATAAGCACAGATTTATGTGAAACGCGTCAACCCTCCACTTTCTCTGTCATCTGGTGTGTGTTTTACAGTCTCTTCAAATAAATGGACTTTGACTCCAGCATGGTGAGCAGCCATTCTTTTCACTCATCCTGTTCTCGGAAGTGAGCCAGGGCTTGCAGGCATACATAGAGTTGCACACTGATTGAACTACTCACCCAGAGAGGCGATTTCCCTTGTTTCTGGCCGTTCTTTTGGTGGTATTTGATCAACCCTTCTTTTTTTTTTTATTAAATGAAAAAAGATTGCAACTTTTGAAGTAAAAAAAAAAAAATTACTTCCTGCTATAAAACATTCAATAAAAAAATAAAAAAAATCGAATATTTTCAACAATTTAGGTAAAAATGTATTTTGCTACATGTCTTTGATTAACCACTTGCCGACCGCCGCAAGTAGATATACTGCGGCGGTCAGCCCCGGCCAGGCAAAGTGACGTGTATATATACGTCACTAGCCTGTCACCGGCTTGTGAGCCAATAGCGGGCGAGCGCGCGCCCGCCCCGGCTCGTTCACTAAGGAGTCCGTGTGTGTGACCGGTGGACCCGGCAGGCGGTTAATGTAAACAAGCCGTCTGTCATTCTCCCCTGTGTAAAAATGGAGATCAGACGGTTCTACTATGTAGGACCGTTGATCTCTGTTTTTACAGTAGTAGCCACAGCCAATCACAGTTAAAAGCATGCACCTAGGACACACTTAACCCCTCCCTCTCCAATACAGTTAACCCCTTCCCTGCCAGTGTAATTTTTACAGTAACCGTGCATATGTATAGCACTGATTACTGTAGTAATGTCACTGGTAACCCCAAAAGTGTCAAAAACGTCAGTCAAGGGTCCGATCTGTCCTCCGCAATGTCGCAGTCCTGCAAAAAAATCGCAGATTGCCGCCATTACTCATTAAAAAAAAAACACCAAAAATGACAAAAATCTTTCCCTTTGTTAGTAAACGCTATAACTTTTGCGCAAACCAATCAAAATACACTTTTTGCGTTTTTTTTTTTTTTTTTTACCAAACATAAGTAGCAGAAAACAAATTGGCCTAAAATGTTAATAAATTTTGATTTTTACATTTTTTTTTTGGGGGGGGAATTTCATATAAAAATATGTGAAAAATATTATTTTTGCAAAATTGACGCTCTTTTTTTTTGTTTATAGCGCATGATCAAAAAATCGCACAGGTGATCAAATACCACCAAAAGCAAGCTCTGTTTGTGGGAAAAAAAGGACGTCAAATTAATTTGGGTACAGCGTCGCACGACCGCGCAATTCTCCGTTAAATTCACGCAGTGCCGAATTGCAAAATACCCCCTGGTCAGGAAGGGGGTAAACTCTTCCGGGGCTTAAGTGCTTAAATAAACGAAAAAAGATTGCAATTTTTGAAGTAAAAAAAAAAAAAAATTACTTCCTGCTATAAAACAATCAATAAAAAATAAAAAAAATCCAATTTTTTCAACAATTTAGGCAAAAATGTATTTTGCTACATGTCTTTGGTTAAAAAAAAAAAAAATCCCAATAGGTGTATATTGGTTTGTGTGAAAGTTATTAGTGTCTACAAACTATGGTATAAATACTGGAATTTCTATTTATTTTTTTATACTAATGACAGTGATCAGTGACTTATAGTGGGACTGTGATATTGCAGGGAGCAATCTGACACTAACTGACACTTTGCTGGAACTGACTAACTGCTACTGACATCTACAGTTCTCCAGTGACACTAATACAGTGATCAGTGATAATATACACTGAGACTGTACTAATGACACTAGCTGGGAAGGGGTTAACATCTAGGGTCAGTGAAGTGGTTAATTGTGTGCCTAATAATGTGTAGTGTGTGTATTTATTTGCTGCTTTTTACTACAGATCCCCTTTGCAGGGAAAATAAACAAAGCGATTGTTCCCTCTGTACAGAGCTCTGTGCTGATTGGCACATCCAATCAGCAGGTCCCAGCCATGAATCATTGGTTGGCATCTGCTGACAAGTGCCCACTTTGTCAAGACCCAGGAGAGACGGTGGATGGGGGCGCATGCTTGATACTCAGGAACAGGCAGTGACATACGGGTACGTCGCTGTGCCTGTAGTTGTCTCCCCGCTATAGCTGCACGATTCTGGCCAAAATGAGAATCACGATTTTTTAGCTTGGAATAAAGATCACGATTCTCTCACGATTCTCTGTGTAACAAAAAAAAAATTGGGATAACTTTACTGTTACGTTTTTTTTTTTTATTCATTAAAGTTTATTAATTGCGTTTGAAAGACTGCTGCGCAAATACAGTGTGACATAAAATATTACAACAATCGCCATTTTATTCTGTAGGGTCTCTGCTAAAAAATATATAAAATGTTTGGGGGTTCTAAGTACTTTTCTAGCAAAAAAAAATGATTGTAACTTGCAAGCAACAAGTGTCAGAAAAAGGTCTAGTCTTTAAGAGGTTAAACTTCCTTTCTCCCTGGCAGAGGGAAGGAAAAGATACAATGTAATTATTTTGTTTATAGTTACTGGGAGACTTAAAATGCTGATAGGCATTTGCGGGAGGAAAGATACAATGTAATCATTTTGTTTATAGTTACTGGGAGTTTTCCACAGCTGTTTTCTCTGCTCCCTCAGCTATGCAAAGAATCGAGCATATGTCAGGTTTAGATCGTCAGGGGGGGTGAATCGAGATCGCGATTTTCATACGATTAATCGTGCAGCTCTACGTCCCCGCTGTAGTATATGTACTGCGGCGGGTCGGAAAGTGAATAATGATGGCTATAGCACTGGGGAGGGGATAGATGAAGTGCTGGTCCATGTAAAATCAATGAAAGACCTGGCTGAAGAATGGAGAGACGTATGGTTGGAGAGTTGCTATCTCAGTAGTTGCTCAGCAGTGATGCGGATATTACATTACATGACCTACAAATATGTTAAGTTCTGACCTGATATGATACAAAGAACATGTAAAGATGTCCGTCACATCAGAATTACTTTTCAGTAACCCAATTGCCCTTTCTGTACTCGGTGTAAAAAATCTTCAACAAGCTGATTCTTTTGAGTGTGAACTGTGCCAGATGGAAGCTTCTCCTCTACAAAGAAATGGGATGTTTTCCTTCCTACAGGAGAATTCTGTGTTGTTTGTGAGATGTGTCAAGTGTTGGAGAAAGCTGTGAGATTCGGGAACTTGTATACCAATAGTTTTCACACTTGTCTGTTAGATCCTACTACAAACTCTGCGTGTCCCCGCAATACTCCGGAGCTGTGAAGACTTCACATAGCTGATAGAAATTCAGAGCTGGGAGGAATAGGAGCTGGAAACTCCTGAGGATCGCATAGAGCTTTTTTATTAATATGTGAAGATTGGCCGTATCTTCCCCTGGGATATGATATGTCTTGGGAATTCCAACAGTTGGATCTTTCAGCCGTAATTATGGTCAACCAGAAATGTCAGTTTTGGGTGGACGGACCTTTAGGCCCCTTTCACACTAGTGCAACTTGTCCCGCGATTTTGGGTCGCAAAATCGCATGACAAGTCGTTTTCCATTATTTTCAATGAGCCCCATTCATATCAGTGCGTTTTGAAGTCGCACCGACTTCAAAGTAGTTCCTGCACTACTTTGGCACGATTTTAATGCGTTTTGAGGTATATAGCCCTGAGCCATTGCTCAAAGTCGCGGTAAAATCGAGTCACATAAGTGTGAAAGGGGCCTTAAAGTCCCATGATGTGGTGTTTAATGGCCTTTACCATAATGGCCTTTACCATCTATACTATTGGGATGGGGGTGTGTGTTTCCCAGCTGGTCATTTTTTAGTTTGCACCCTATGGCTTTTACATAGCCATTAGTTTTTCAATACCAGTCATGGAGGGGAGCAGGTTGGGGGAGGATTGGGCCATCTCCAAGCTCACCTGTTCACCATCCATCCATTAGCATTCATGTACTTCCATGTTTGAGACACTCAGGTTGAGTAGTGTTAGGAAGTGTTAGGACTGCAGGATACACAGGGTGCCTTGGAGTGGCCTGCAGCTTATACATGCGTTTGCAAATGTGTGTTAAAGAGGAAGTAAACCCTCCTCAGGAAGTTGTACCTATAGGTAAGCCTATATTGAGGCTTACCTATAGGTACTGTAAATATCTCCTAAACATGTACGGTTTAGGAGATATTTACCTTTAATGCAGCCAGTGACGTCACTGGCGCATGCGCTCTGAAGGAACGGCTGATCCTGCCGTTCCTTCAGAGCCCCGTGCCGTGACCGTCGGCTCCCGCGCGCGTACGCGGGAGTGACGTCACCGCGGCTCCGGCCAATCAGATGGCCGGATGCCGCGATCCCGGAAGACTGGCGACTATACATGTCGCCCGTCATACAGGTAAGCGGACGGCACGGCGGGGGCTCGTTCTAAGGTAAGTATTTCATAATGAGCTAGTATGCGATGCATACTAGCTCATTATGGGTTTCTCTTTCAGGATGTAAAGAAGATAAAAAAAAAATTTTCTCGGTGTACAACCTCTTTAACTAAACCCCTGTTTTTAACCTATTATATTAGACAGGTTTATTTGGTTTGTCAGCAGACTAATGGGTAAGTTTAATCCCCTTTTTCTCTTCAGTTTTGTTATATACAGGGATGGAGACACTGAGCAGTGCTCGCCGGTGTCTCATCTAAAGTCCCAAAACTGCCCAAATTTTCTATGGGGAAGGTGGAGGGAGAATATGGTGCATGGCTTAGGGCTCTGAAAATCAACTGTCATCTGTTTGACAGACGTTCTATGACCTCCTCACTACCTGTTTTAACCATTAAAAGCCAGCGCCACCATGCTACAACCTTGAGCATTACACCTGGTTGCGGTATGGCCCCATTCACTTTGCATCCAGTGGGTGGTACTGCCTGCTGAATGCCACAGAAGGCCCCTTTTACACCAGCTGACCGATCGGTTCCGCCTGTCCATTTTTCAGGTGGACCCGATCGGACCACGCATTATTCTCTATGGAGTAGCGGATGTCGCCGATAATGTGTTCGCTGTCACCCGTCAGCATCCGATCTGATCTGCTCCGCTAGAAACAAACCGATGGGGATACATTTGCCATGCGTCAGGTGGATTGGATGACAATCCGATGGAAATGGACATGCATTCTGTTTCCATCCGACCCTCGCATAGAGAACAGCTGAGCTCTAGCAGAGCAGACACGGACCTGTCACCCGCCTGCTCAGTAGAGGGACCCCCCCCCACTGAGCAGGCAGATCCTCTTGGACAGCTTCTGCCTCGTGTGAAAGGGGCCGAAGGGCTCACTTTTGCCACTCTGCAGCATGTGCGCACCCCTGTATGGCTGCCTTTTAGGCTCCGTTTACATGTAGGCATTTTGGGGGCGTTTTTCTGCTCTAGGATCAGATCTCAAAACGCCCAACAAGACAAATCCTATTCATTTCAATGGCCCCTGTTCAAATCTGAGGGTTTTGACGCCGTGAGCAAAACGCCCAACGCTCAAAAAAGTACATGAGCTTCTTTTTGGGCAGATTACAGGCGTTTTCCATTGGTCTCTATTCAATCTAAAAACGTCTGTAAAAACGCCCAGGAAAACGCCCATAAAAACGCCTGTAATAGCAACACCAAGATGTGAACGTAGCCTTACAGTTTAGCAAGGACAGTTGATGGGCAGTAAAAACATGGCTCAGCTGCTTGTTTTTTTTTTTTTTGCCCTCTCAACGACAAGGACTTTGTGCCCTGCGCATGTCCGTGTTTTCCCAGCACTGGGATGCATAGGTGTTGTGTGCATTCCCATGCCAGCAGTCCGTAGAAGTTTATTGGGACACGCCGCTGCACAAACAGATCCAGTGTGTCCCAGTATGAGGTGTGGGTCCCCATGTTCGCCATCCCAAACCATGTAAGGTGTATTGTAAAGCCTCAGCCAATGCTACTCCACTGACCACACACCCTGACGTGTTTCGCCCTGCCCACCAAGGCTTAATCAGGGGTCTCCTCCATGACTATGCCCAGTGGGCTGCTGCTAGTTATCGATACCGCTGACAGTAACACCTAAAACGCTGGCTCCCCTAGACCTGAGCCCCGAGAGGATCACACAACATGGTCCTGCTTGGAGTGGCGCTGCAAAGTTTTTCCGGGTCACACTGAGGAGGAGGGTTGTCATCAGTGATAACCCATACATGTTCACCTTTACAGAAAAAAATGCTCTACGTTTGGGGTGCCTTTCAGGATAAATGGCACTCAAACGTGCGTTGTGCGATTTGGAATCACGGCAATTCTGCCCACTATTCCAAATCACCGATATGTGAACAGGGCCTTGGACCACCTTTTTAGGATGTTACCTTAACAAAAAAAAAACGTGTCATTCCTTCCTTTTGGGACCCTATTCCGATGGAGCGCAGAACACGGCGGGCCCGCGCTAATAAAGAGGACTCTATGACTTCTGAAGAAATAAAAACTGATTGGTTTTAACCTTTTTTATTCCTTTCTGACAGTTAATTTTCTATGAACATGGTACTAACCAGGATGATTAGTTCTATGGAGTCCTGTTTGTAGAAAGTAGATCCAGAGGAAAGTTTTTTTGTTTTTCTCCACTTCTGAGCACTTTGTGGCCCCATCCATGCCTGAAATCTATTCCCATTCATGGCCCTGACCCCTGTGGTTCCCTGGGCTCTGTATTGTTTTGGAGAAATAATGGAATTTATCTGGCTCTGCACAGCCCAGCACCTGCAATGTAGAGATAAGAGGAGCTGTCACCTCCCCACCTCTGATTTATTAGCCCCTTCCATTTCCTGAGTGCGATTTGGATGGCATCGCTGCTTTTCCCATCTACTGAGCTGTGTTATATGCAGTGTTCTTCCACCTTTGACACGGGAGCAGGCCAGGGTTATACACCTGCCCGGATTGTGGAACAGTGAACTCACTTCCAGCATGTCATTTCCCCATGTGCTGTGTGTTCTTGGGCTAGAGGCACCTTATAATTTCATATCGGTCTCATTCCTGCAGGGGGCTCCCCCTCCTGAGTACGGCTCTAAACTACAAAATAAGTCAGCTTCCATTATGTCACCAGTATGATTACCGTTCACCTCCACCCTTCCTTTCCCTCTTGCACAGTTGTACAGACTCCTCTCCTGTATTGAAGCGGCTTACTCCGATTTCACTGCACACTGTGAGCTTCTCACAGTATGCATTGGAAGCTGCAGAAAGCCCTTATTTCCTGGATGGTGGATGTCCAGCAGAATCTGGCCTTTTTCTCCCCAGCCTGGGAATTTCCATTTATTAAATTTGAAGATACCATAACATTTCATATTCCTGATATGTTCGTGGTACCATGTACTTGTATTAAAAAGTATCCTGCACTCTGTATCACTTCCTTTGTGTGAAAAACCCGGTGTTCCTGCCAGTCCCACTGCTCTATTTCAAACTGACCGTAATAGGCATGGAAGCTCATCCATCCAAGCTTGGTCAGTTTTCTGGCTGTGCTGGGAAAACAGCCTGCCTGTCCTCCATTGGCCAAGACTTGTGCTGACTCGCCTCCCCTGCACCGTCATTCACTGGGAAGATCAGAGTGCTGCAGTTTCTCCTCCAGATACACACCTTAACCACTTGTCCACCATCCTATAGCAGATTTACACATATGCGTATTGGATGTGGGTTTCCCTGCATCCAATTTGCACGACAGTCGAGTGTGTCTGGCTCTCAATGGAACCGGTTCACACAGGTCCAGGGCAGCCGTGGTCTATATAGGAAAAGGGCCCTCAGCATGTTCTGGTCCGATTCAGGTGTGAATTTGGGCAAAAATTTGGACCTGATATGCACCTGAACCGGTGAACAGGGACGTACCGGACCCCAGGCATGAATCTACGGCCACATATGTGTGAACCCGGCCGTACTGGTACAGGGTGGTCATTCTGTGCAGAATTATATATTTATATATATATATATATATATATAATATATGATTCTGCTGTGATTAGTCTAAGCCGATCAGCGGGTGGCGGCCAATGGATGTCCGCCAGGCCAGCACCCTCTGATCGTGGAGGAGAGGCTGGACAGAGCTCTGCATATGTAAACAATGCAGAGTTCCGTCTTGACGGGCGGGCACATACCTTAATGAACACAGTACACAAAAACATGGTTAGGCACACATTTAACCCTTTAATCGCCCCTGATATTAAACCCCTTCCCAGCCAGTGTCATTAGTACAGTGACTGTGGGAACCAGCAACACGAATACAGTGATCAGTGCTAAAAATATGCACAAAGTGTCAAAATTGTCAGTTAGTGTCCAATTGGCCACTGCAATATTGCAGTCCCGCTACAAGAAGCTGATTGCTACCATTACTAGTATGTAAACAAAATAAATTATTAAAATTCTGCTCTATCTATCTATCTATCTATCTATCTATCTATCTATCTATCTATCTATCTATCTATCTATCTATCTATCTATCTGTCTATCTATCTATCTATCTATCTATCTATCTATCTATCTATCTATCTATCTATCTATATCTATCTGTGTGTATATATATATATATATATATATCTCATAGTTTGTAGACGCTATAAATTTTGCACGACCAATCAATATACACTTCTTGGGATTTTTTTTTTTCTTTGGCAAAAAAATAGCAGAATATATATTGGCCTAAAATTATGAAGAAATTTAATTTATATATATATATATATATATAATTTTTTTTTTTTTATTGGATAAGTTTAATAGCAGAAAGTAAAAGATCTTTTTTCAAAAGTTTTTTTTTTTTTTTTTTTTTATAGTGCAAAAAATAAAACCCCCAGTCATGATCAAATATCACCAAAAGAAAGCTCTATTTGTGTGAAATAATTTACATCAATTTTATTTAAGTACAGCATTGCATGACTGAGCAAATGTCAGGTAAAGTAACGCAGTGCTGTATCGCAAAAAAAAGGGGGGGGGGGGGCTAAATCTCCTGGAGGCCAAGTGGTTTGGTGCATTTTTTGTGCGTTCACATGCACTGTTTTTGTTTACATTTGGTGTTCAGTTTTTGCGCACCTACCACGGGCTTCAAGAAAAAAAAGCGCTCCGGCGGTTGACCTAGCGGTATGTACGTTTTAGGGCAGAGCGCACCCAAGGAAGAATGCCTGGATTACAAGCCGTGTGTATTGTGGGTATTGCCCCCTGGACCCATGCTGCCCTATACGGAGGTACTGCTGAGTGCACCGCCCAGCCTTGTCCAGCCGCAGCATCTGTCAGATTCTCATAGTTTGACAGGCTGCCGGCAGCGGGGCTGGACAGTGCACTTGTGGCCTCCAGCTGAAGCTAAATTCCGAAGCCTCGTGCATCGGGGCCAAACGCCCAGTGATAATGGGACCTTACACAAGTGATTTGCAGGGGGGGGGGGGGGGATGATTGGCAAGCAATCTGTGGAATGTGTCTTGGATGACCTATGATCATAGCCTAGCCCGGGGTATTGCCTGCCTGCTCCCGGCATAGCTGATTTTTGCCCTGTGGGAAAGAACGAGCCGTCCTCTCCTGTTATTGACTCAGGTTGGGAACATTCCTGCTCCTTTGCTAGGAATATTTTCTGTGCGCAAATATTTGCATGCCTGGAATAACTGAGAAAAAGGTAATCTTTCCTTGATCATTAAAGGTGGTCTGGCAGCTTTCTCCAGCAATGAAAGACACAATTCTCTACCCAAATCCAGCGAAATCCCACATGAAATGCTTTTCAAGGACTTGGGTTATTTGTCAGGACAACAGATGTTACACCTGATAGATCAAGGCTGTGCGATTCCCGCCCACCTTTGGATCTTTCCAAGAGTGTTAAATGTATTGTAAGTGTGGATCACTGTACGTAGCGCTCCTAATACAGGGACCCAATCATCTTCAAAATTAAATTGACACTTTAAGTGGTATAAACCTCAGACATCAAATATGAGCAAAGCATATCCCTCTATAGTGTGTACTTGTATCAGTCCACAGCACTAAGTGTCAGTTCTGTCTGCTACCTCATTCCTCTGCTATCGGCATGAGTCACTTCTGACAGGTTTTCCTGACACCAAGAGAAAAATGGTGACAGGGGAGGGATCTCCAGCTGATTGACAGCCTCAGCTCTGTTCCTGTGTGCTGTGTAAAGGGGAAGGGGGTGTCCCTTTCCCTTCCCTTTCCCTGCCCTTCCTTCTACATTCCTTTTCCTTCCCCCTTCCCTTTTCCTTCCCCCTTCCCTTTTCCTTCCCCCTTCCCTTTTCCTTCCCCCTTCCCTTTTCCTTCCCCCTTCCCTTTTCCTTCCCCCTTCCCTTTTCCCCCTTCCATTTCCCTTCCCTTCCATTTCCCTTCCCTTCCATTTCCCTTCCCTTCCATTTCCCTTCCCTTCCATTTCCCTTCCCTTCCATTTCCCTTCCCTTCCATTTCCCTTCCCTTCCCCCTCCCCTTTCCCTTTCCTTCCTTTCCCTTCCCTTCCCCCTCCCCTTTCCCTTTCCTTCCTTTCCCTTCCCCTCCCCTTCCTTCCCCCTTCCCCTTCCCCTTCCTTCCCCTTCCCCTCCCCCTCCCTTCCCCTTCCCCTCCCCCTCCCTTCCCCTTCCTTCCCCCTTCCCCTTCCTTCCCTTTCCTCCCCCCCTTCCCCTTCCTTCCCTTTCCCCTTCCCTTCCAATCAGCTCTCAGAGCTCTCCTCACTGATGTAACTTCAGTTCTCCACCCCCTGCTTTTCAGAGCTGAGAGATCCTGTGTAAATTCTGCACTTTGAGTGTAGAGGAAAGACGATTGCAGATAAACTGGTACATCTTATGTAGGAGGATTTGTTTAATCTCATAATAACTTTATTCTCTACGTATCCACTGCTTAATTACCCTAAAAAAAATTTTCATGAAATTGTTTCTTTGTTTTTCTGCCTCCTTGTAATGTCCTCCATGAGCTCCCAAACTTCTCCTTTGTCCGCTCACTTCAAGTTTTTGGAATAAGCAGTGCGTGTTAGTTACAGTCAAGTGCACTGATCTTTTAAAAGTACAAATCCTATAGTCCACCTCTGGGGGGAGCATGAGAGGGTGGCTACTTTCCTACTTAACAGTGGGACCTTAAAAAAAGTAGCCATCCTCTAACAGTAGGTCAGATCATAGCAGCTAAAAAAAATAAAAATAAAATAAAAGTACCTTTTTCCTAATTGATATCCAGCTGTCACATGACCCAACTCTTTGGCAGCCAGTCTGCAGGGAAACATAAGCAGGAGGAGCTTCCAGTCCTCCTCTGCTGGTCACATGTTAAAAAAATAAACAAAAAACGCTTTTCTAAATACAGTGTTAGTCCCCGTTCACACTAAGGCGACCTGTGAGGCGACCTGGTCGCCTCACAGGTCGCTGTAGGTCGCCTTCCATAGGGAAGCTGCGGACCCGTTCTAATAGGAGCGACACAAGTCGCTCCGACTTAGAAAAAGGGTCCGGAGCTTCTTTGGGGCGACCCGGAGGCGACCGCCATAGACTTCAATGTTATGAAGTCCGTGGCGGCCGCTCCGAGGTCGTGGCGCGCTGCTCGCACCGTGACCTCGGAGGTTGCCCCCCCAAGTCGGATTGCCCCTATGTGAACGGGGCCTAAGGCTCGGTTTCCACTAGTGCGGCTACGAAGTCGTGTTAGAAGTAGCTGCGAAAGTAAACTGCGGCTTCAGTTAGACTTTTCCCTCATATATAGAGGGAAGTCACGCTCAAAAGTAGTGCACAATCTACTTTTGAAGTCGCCGCAACTGAAGCCGCGGCAGTGGAAACGGGCCCCATTGAAAACAATGGCTTTTGACTTGCTGTGCGACTTGACATGTGTCAAGTCGCACCGCAAGTCGCAATAGTGGAAACTGGGCCTTAAAGTGAATATCAATAAACGGTTTTAAATTGTCATACAAAAATATATTTGAAATCAAATATTTATTATTATTTGGCAATACAATGGTGTGGGCAGATTTCTGCCAGTCACAGGCGAGAGAGGGAGAGAGAAATGCCATTTGGCCCGCCCCCTCTCTCTCCACATTGGCTGACTGACTTTGACAGCTGCAGGAGGGAGAGTCCAGGATAAAGTTAGGCCAATTTGTATTCTGCTACATATCTTTGGTAAAAAAAAAAAAAAAATCCCAATAAGTGTATATTGATTGGTTTGCACAAAAGTTATTGTGTCTACAAAGTAGGGGAAAGACTTTTTATTGATTTTATTTTTACTAGTAATGACGGTGATCAGCAATTTTTTTTTTTTTTTTTGTGGGACTGCAACATTGCGGTGGACAGATCAGACCCCTAACTGACATTTTTTTACACTTTTTAGGGGACAAGCGACATTACTACAGTGATCAGTGCAAAAAATATGCACTGTTACTGTAATAATGACACTGGCAGGGAAGGGGTGAAAACCAGGGGTGTTTAAAGGGTTAGGAGTACTCCAAACGGGTGCTTTCTAACTGTGGGGGGGATCAACTCACTGCATGAACACAGAGACCTGTGTTCCTAAATAAGAGGAACACAGGACCCCTGTGTTCATCACTGACAGAACCGTGGTCTGCATTGTTTACTTAGACAGACTGCCATACTGTCTCCATGGGGAGCGATCGTGGGTGGCTGGCTGATATCGCATCCGCCAGACTCACTGATTGGCTCCCCCTCTGGCCAGTCGGTACGTGCATGCGCCTCCGGCGGCACACGTGCGCCCCCACTAGCGGTCCAGCGAAAAGACGTAAAGTTACATTGTTTCGCAGGACAGAGCGGACTTGGCGCAGTATATGTACTGCTGGCGGTCGGCAAGTGCGGAAATGCTATTATTTCTTAATGGCACCTTCATGCAACGCAAATGCAAGTTCTGTACGGCATGGTGCCGCGCAATTTCACAAAATGGTCGGAGACTTTATCGCAGGTAGTTCAGCTCATTGAAATGAATGGGCTGCCCTGCATGTGATGTGTGGAACAGCGCTCCTACTGCTTTGAATTTAGCCTTAGACTTACACCACAACACCCCCCCCCCCCTTTTTTTTTTTTAAGCATGGCAGGACTTGCTGGGACTTGTAGTTATCTAGCTGGAGGGCACAAATTATCCATGCCTGTACAAGTTTTTGACTAAAAAGTGAAAAAAATTAATTTTTTCGAAAATCAAAGCTCTCTTGTTCTGCAGGACCAATCATCGATGGCGAAGTCACTTCAAAGGCGCCTTCTTCTCAACACTCATAAATCTTTCTCTCTAAGTATCAGCCGAGCCCGGCCAAGTCTCTCTCTCTCAGCCCACACTCTGGCGAGCACAACTATGTTTTTGTCTGAAGTCTCTGCGCGGTGACTCTGCGGGGCTGTGGATTTAAGAGATTTCTGTGAGGGAGTGCTCCTGCTTTGATAACCATTCCAAGTTTCCCTTTCTTTGGATAAGATCTCCTTCTATCTGATATTATGTTTAGAGGGGAAAAAAAAATCAGTTATTCTCCTTGCTGGATGCAGTAGGTGTGTTTCATGACCGAGGATGAGGACTACCGTACGAGGCTGAAGAAGCCAACCGGAGTTAATTTTCTGATCCAATCTTTTTATTGATCTTTTTTTGTAAAATAATAACGGTAGTACAAAGAAATCTTCAGAAAGTCTTAAGGTCAGAGATTGTGGAAGGAAATCGGGAATTCAGGGTCCATTCACACCAGCCTGGTCTGCAGAGTTGGGTTAGTGCAGTCTGAGTAGGCACAGGAGGTCACTCACTTGGCATGGGCGCCATTCAAAGAACACTTTACGTTCAATGAAAAAATGTGTAGCAGGATTCCCAGCCGTTTTGCTGGATGTGAGTCCGCCTGTGTTACCGCTAACAACAACAGCAGATTTAGGCATGTTCTCCAAGTGTGAGCACTGAGACAATGACCAGTCCAGTATCTTTGGGTTTTTATATTTATTGAGAACTTGGATAGGAGAAGGGATGAGTGGGATACTCCTTTGGCTCAACTAGGCACAATTTGCTGGGGAAACTGAAAGATCCCTGTGGGCACTCACTTGATGGCCGGTTAACGCTGGCCTGCTGCCTGTTAACACTGAACTGACTTCCAATCACCTCCTTGTGACTCAAAGTCCTTTTGAAGCTCCCTTTCGCACTCCTTGCTGAGGTAGCTACTTTATCACTGCTGCACTGCTGAACACTTGTACGCTTCAGGGCCTGCACTATCACCCTCTCTCACACACTTATCTTCAGGGCTTAGACACTGGCTCCCCCTTTTCTAAGCCTTCCTCTACTGGTTAGCAGGCTCCCAGATCCCTCTGACCTTCTGGAGTGGTCTCCTATCCTAGGCAGACCCCTGGGCAGTTTACAGTACTTACGACGCTGCTTTCCTGGAAACTTCTGCCCCAGCAGCTCCACTCGGTCCACAGCACACTGGATCCCTCTCTGCAGCTCAGCTCAACCTTCCGTCCTCCAGGCCGACTGCCCAGGACGCTTTCCTGATGCGGACTGGAGGAGAGACAACCATCACCCTCCTCCTGGGACTCTGCTTCCCACCAAAGACACCCTGTCATGTGCCCCCCTCAGACTTATACCCCATCCCAGGATGCATTGCGGCAGATTCTGCCCTCTGGTATAGATAAAAGCCCTGGTGTGCTATTGGTCAGGTTTCCTCCACTGTCCAATAAGAGCATTGGACATAGTGGGGAGACTCCCCAAGCTCAACAGGTACACCTGAAAAACATATGACAGCCTAGCTGAACAATCAGACCCTCCTGATAAGCAGACAGGGCCTCCCTTATGGTTTTCCTAGCACCTACCTAGGAGGGTGCTACAAATGCAAAGTGTATTCTGATTGGACGAGGCGGGGTGGTGACTAGATAAATGAAAGCCTGGAAAAATACCTTAAAATTGGGGAAAAAAATATATTTCTTTCATTTTTTTTTTTTCAAAGCCGTTCTTCTTTTTTTTTTTTTTTTCAATTTTTCCTGGAAAGAAAAAAGTGTGGAATATGTTTTTCTTTTACAATAATAAATAATATATCTTTGACATGGTATTCAAACTATTTAACATGAAGACGTTCAGGAAAGATTTCTGACTATATGTAAAGCCTTAAATTATTGCAAATTCTGGAATACAATTCAAGTAACACTAAACTTCTTAATGCTAGTAGGGAAAGGCTCCAGTTTAGTTTGCTTGTGGGTTCCATCTTGTACAACCAGTAATTGTTGGGATACAGTAGATGATAAATTATCATGAGGGAAAGAGGTGCTTACTTTTTCTCATGTATATTTGAAATGTTCTTAACCACTTCACCTCCGGGAAAGATTTACCCCCCCCCCCTTCATGACCAGGCCATTTTGTGCGATGCAGCACTGCTTTACTTTACCTGACATTTGCGCAGTCATGCGATGCTGTACATAAATAAAATTTATGCCAAATATTTTACACAAATAGAGCTTTCTTTTGGTTGTATTTGATCACCACTGGAGTATTTCTTTTTTGCACTATAAAACAAAATTATAAAACAAAAAAAAATATTTTTTACTTTCTGCTATAAAGTTATCCAATAATAAAAAAAAAAAAAAAAATAGAAAAATCAAATTTCTTCATAATTTTAGGCCAGTATATACTCTGCTACATATTTTTGAAAAAAAAAAGAAATACCAATAAGTGTATATTGTTTGGTTCGTGCAAAAGTTAGAACGTCTACAGCTATTGTATATATAACAGAATTTTTGTTTATGTATTTATTTATCTTTTTATATACTAGTAATGGTAGCGATCAGCATCTTGTAGTGGGACTGCAATATTGCAGCGGACAATCAGACACTGACTACTTTGACACTTTTTTTGCAATACGGCACTGCGTTACTTTAACAATTGTGACAGTCATGTGACGCTGTACCCAAATACAATTGATGTCCTTTTTTTCCACAAACAGAGCTTTCTTTTGTTGGTATTTGATCTCCTTTGCCTTTTTATTTTTTGCGCTATAAACATTAAAGGACAGACCATTTCGAAAAAATAGGGCGGACCCTAAGTAGTTATCATATACAGTCCTTCTGATTCCATTTGTAATAAAAAAAATAAGATTTTTAAAGCAAGTTTAGTATGACTTTCATTTTGTAAAACTACTCCACACTAAATTCGTTTCTATTTTCCCATGGCCTCAAAAATTCTGGAAATTTTAAATCTCTAGTGGTGACATCACGGTTTCCACCTTTCCCAGCCAGAGAAAGCTTTGCAGCTGCTCAGCACAGAACCCAGAAGCTAGCAGCAATCAGTGTAGTAGCAGTGCCTACTACAGTGATTTTCAGCTTCCACGGGGATCCCACCAGTATGGAAAATACATACTGTATATATTTGAGTATAAGCCGAAGCACCTAATTTTACCACAAACTGGGAAAACTTCTTGACTCGAGTATAAGCCTAGGGTGGGAAATGCAGCAGCTACTGGACCACCATGAGACCCAAAATGGGCTGGGGACATGGTGCAGGGGCTGCGGACATGGCACAGGACAGGGTTCAGGCAATGGCACAGGAGATGGTTCAGGCATGGCACAGGAGATGGTTCAGGCAATGGCACAGGAGATGGTTCAGGCAATGGCACAGGAGATGGTTCAGGCAATGGCACAGGAGATGGTTCAGGCAATGGCACAAGAGATGGTTCAGGCATGGCACAGGAGATGGTTCAGGCATGGCACAGGAGATGGTTCAGGCATGGCACAGGAGATGGTTCAGGCATGGCACAGGAGATGGTTCAGGCATGGCACAGGAGATGGTTCAGGCAATGGCACAGGAGATGGTTCAGGCAATGGCACAGGAGATGGTTCAGGCAATGGCACAGGAGATGGTTCAGGCAATGGCACAGGAGATGGTTCAGGCAATGGCACAGGAGATGGTTCAGGCAATGGCACAGGAGATGGTTCAGGCAATGGCACAGGAGATGGTTCAGGCAATGGCACAGGAGATGGTTCAGGCATGGCACAGGAGATGGTTCAGGCATGGCACAGGAGATGGTTCAGGCATGGCACAGGAGATGGTTCAGGCAATGGCACAGGAGATGGTTTAGGCATGGCACAGGAGATGGTTTAGGCATGGCACAGGAGATGGTTCAGGCAATGGCACAGGAGATGGTTCAGGCAATGGCACAGGAGATGGTTCAGGCAATGGCACAGGAGATGGTTCAGGCAATGGCACAGGAGATGGTTCAGGCAATGGCACAGGAGATGGTTCAGGCAATGGCACAGGAGATGGTTCAGGCAATGGCACAGGAGATGGTTCAGGCAATGGCACAGGAGATGGTTCAGGCATGGCACAGGAGATGGTTCAGGCATGGCACAGGAGATGGTTCAGGCATGGCACAGGAGATGGTTCAGGCATGGCACAGGAGATGGTTCAGGCAATGGCACAGGAGATGGTTCAGGCAATGGCACAGGAGATGGTTCAGGCAATGGCACAGGAGATGGTTCAGGCAATGGCACAGGAGATGGTTCAGGCAATGGCACAGGAGATGGTTCAGGCAATGGCACAGGAGATGGTTCAGGCAATGGCACAGGAGATGGTTCAGGCAATGGCACAGGAGATGGTTCAGGCAATGGCACAGGAGATGGTTCAGGCAATGGCACAGGAGATGGTTCAGGCAATGGCACAGGAGATGGTTCAGGCAATGGCACAGGAGATGGTTCAGGCATGGCACAGGAGATGGTTCAGGCATGGCACAGGAGATGGTTCAGGCATGGCACAGGAGATGGTTCAGGCAATGGCACAGGAGATGGTTTAGGCATGGCACAGGAGATGGTTCAGGCAATGGCACAGGAGATGGTTCAGGCAATGGCACAGGAGATGGTTCAGGCAATGGCACAGGAGATGGTTCAGGCAATGGCACAGGAGATGGTTCAGGCAATGGCACAGGAGATGGTTCAGGCAATGGCACAGGAGATGGTTCAGGCATGGCACAGGAGATGGTTCAGGCATGGCACAGGAGATGGTTCAGGCATGGCACAGGAGATGGTTCAGGCATGGCACAGGAGATGGTTTAGGCATGGCACAGGAGATGGTTTAGGCATGGCACAGGAGATGGTTCAGGCATGGCACAGGAGATGGTTCAGGCATGGTACAGGGGATGGTACAGGAGATGCAGTGCTGCGGGCATGGTACAGTAGAATCTCCTTTGCCATGCCCGCAGCACTGCATCTCCTGAGGAGATGCAGGGGCTGCGGAGGAGTCTCACTTACCTTTCGGTGAGGTGCCTTACATTTAAAAATGGCGCTGCCCTGTGCCAACGTGTCATGCGCACTGACCAGAGAACAGGTAAGTGAGACAGTGACTCGAGTATAAGCCGAGGGGGGCTTTTTCAGCATAAAATAAAAAGTGCTGAAAAAGTCGGCTTATACTTAAGTATATACTGTACTTACATTGGTCCAAGCTGAACATGTGCATAAACTACCACCTCGTAGCCTGCATGAGTGTATGAGCCAACACTTTCAGGGTTTATGGTGTCTTCGTCTGGAGATTTGCAACTCGCATACCAGCATTACCCTTTCTAGTAGATGAATGATGCAGGATGTCAATAGGGATACGACTTCTATGTCAAAACAAAATTTTATAAATCAGCAGAGTAATAAGCGAGTGTTTAGTTACCCTCACCCATATGCGCTATAGCCGAAAGATGGCTACAGCGAGGGCTTACATTCAGCTGATGACAGATCGGGGTAAAGGGCCAATCACCGCGGCCCTTCAGCGTGATCCAATGACAGCTGATCGCAGATGTTAGCACAAGCCGGTTATTGGCTATTTTCTTTCTTCACGCTGTTATTGTTATTATTGGTATTTTTCTTTCTTCACGTTAACAGCGTGAGGAGAGAAAAGACTCCTGATTTTCAGTGCAGCCCCGTCCGTGCCCACCAGTGCTGCCAGTCAGTGCCTCCTCATCAGTGTCACCTATCAGTGCCCATCAGTGCAGCCCAGGGTGGATAACAATCAATGTTTGATTTTTAAAATTAAAAAAAAAAAAAAAAAAAAATTCTTTTTTTTTTTATTTAAATCATATTTTTTTTTTAATTTGATCAAATTTATTTTAATAAAATGCTTTTGGAGTAAAAATCTATCTAAAGATAGTTTTTACTATTTATTAATAATTTAGTTTATTAAGCATGAAACAGAGCTTAGTTATGTAGCATGAGGCTGTATATTCTGCAATATTTACATTTTTGGTTAACTTATACAATGAATCCAAGCTCTGCAAGCTGAGATAACATGCACTGTATTGATGTATTCACACAATTTTACAGTAACCATGGGGTAAAACAAAGTTCGGGAATATTCCTTTATCCCATTGTTTTGCCAATCTATGTACACTACAAACTGTATGATTGAATCCGTTCTAATATCTCTGCTTTACTAAGCTGACCACTTCTTATTCTAAATAAGAAGCCTTCACTTTGTTTGCAAATAATAAAGATTCTAACTACCAGCAAAAATGAGTCCTTACATTTAAAGAGCACCGGTCATTTCAGATCTATCATGGCAGCGCCTGTTAGCGGGCATCCACTCACCTCCTGCCGCCACATCCCCCACCTTGTTGTCTCACTGCTGCATCACCAGCCGTCCAATTAAAGTGAATGGGACTGTCAGTGAGTCAACAGCAGGTCAGAGGAGGAGCCTCTGCAGGACAGAGATTACAGTTGCTCTTTAAAATTTGTGATTTAAATCGAGTTGGGTTAAATCAAGCCTTTTTACTAGTAATTTAAATCATGATTTAAATTGTGATTTAAAAGCGACTCGATTCAAATCAAATCCACCCTGGTGCCTCATCAATGCACATCAGTGAAGGAGAAAAATTAGAACAACTATAAAAAAAATATTTTTTTATTTTGGTCTTTTTTTTTTTGTTTAGCAAAAAATAAAAAAAACCCCAGTGGTCATTAAATACCATCAAAAGAAAGCTCTATTTATGTAAAAAAAAAAAAAAAAAAAAAAGATAATTTCATATGGGTTTAGTGTTGCATAACCGCGCAATTGTCATTCAAAGTGCGACAGTGCTGAAAGCAGAAAATTGGCCCGGGCAGGAAGGGGGTGAAAGTGGCTAATGAGAACTGATTGGTTTCAGCTGATGGTATAGATCTGTTCAGGAGCAGGCGATTAGCATAGTTTGAAGTAGTAAACTCTGCTCTCTAACTTGTACCTATGGGTAGGCCTATAATAAGTCTCACCTGCAGGTACAGTGACTGTCTAATAAACTTGCAGCATTTAGGAGATATTTATACTTGAAGCAGGCGGTGACATCACCAGCGCACGTGCACCGCACTCTGAATTAACCGTACACTGAGTGCCATCAATTAATGGCGCTGTGCCACGGCTGTCACTCCTGTGCGCATGTGCGGTAGTGACATCATCGTGGCTCGGCCATTCAAATGGCCATGGAGAGCGCAAGCCTAGAAGGAGGATTGGGTAAAGTTGGAGCTCTGACAGCAGTGACAGTGTGCTGCTGGAAGACTTAAAGCGGAGTTCCACCCAAAATTGGACCTTCCGCTCATTTGCTTCCTGGCCCCCTCCGGTGCCACATTTGGCACCTTTCAGGGGGGAGGGGGGAAATGGCACCGTCCCTCGGAAGTTTGGCCGCCTCCTCCTTCCCCCGCCGCCGAGCCAATCCGAATGCGCAGCACGCTTTGCGCATACGCAGTAGGGACCCGTCTGTGAAGCCGTAAGGCTTTACTCCCGGTTTCTCTGACCGGCAATGGCGGCGGCAGCACCCAACAGTCGATGAAAACATCGGCTGTGGTGCCGACATCGCTGGACTCCAGGACAGGTAAGTGTCCTAATATTAAAAGTCAGCAGCTACAGTGTGTGTACAGTATGTGTACAGTGTGTGTACAGTATGTGTACAGTGTGTGTACAGTATGTGTACAGTGTGTGTACAGTGTGTGTAGCTGCTGACTTTTAATTTTTTGGGGGGGAGCAGAACTCCGCGGAACTCCGCTTTAATTTTAGGATAAGTCTGTCATAATGTGCTAGTACACAGTGCATAGTGTGAACAGGCAGGTAAGTACTTTTTTTGCACAAGAGGCATTGCATGTCTTTTCTGTAATAAGCCTACCTTTTAGAGTATTTTTTTTTATTTTTTTCAGCTCTGCTTTAAGATCTATTTTATAGTGAACAGGAACACAGGTGAACTTGCAATAAAATTTGCGAATATTTAGGTGGACTGACCCAGGGTAGTCCCCCCTCCCCCCCCCCGTACTGCTGATTGGTTGTCCTACAGATCGTATGCAGGATCCCTGTAAGTTCAGCACTCGCTGCAATGCCTTTCTATAGGAACCGTTCATGCAGACCTTGGAATGTATTTGTCATAACCACAAGGCCGTTCTCTGTGAAATGTGACTGATGACACACGTCTGGTGGTCGGCTTAGATTGGCACTGTGTGCAACACAAACATTTTAGCACAGATTAGTCTGACGGGAGACAATTTTCAGGTCTAAAGGGGAAAATAAGGCGTAAAAAAAAAGAAATCTTTGTCCAGGGCTGCCATACAATCATTTCTCCTCCATTTGACTGCAGCAACCTGGCTTCCCCTGAATACAGGAGAACCTAATTACCAAATTGTCACCTCTCTGACCTCACCCTCTACTATGAGCAAAATAAAAAATGACCTATATGTGTTAACATCGCAGCATTACAGGAGTCTTCCTTGTTGATCCCGCCATTGGTATTTTTTCGCTAATGTAAAAGAGTGACAACCTACATAAAAATTGCATAGCATCACTGTCACCCTGGAGACAGAAAAATCTTGTATATGTAGTTTTAGGAGGAGCTGCATCATGTACCCAAGTATGCCCATCCCACTGCATCATGTACCCCAGTGTGCCCATCCCGCTGCAGCATGGACCCCAATATGCCCACCTCGCTGCAGCATGGACCCCAGTGTGCCCACCTCGCTGCAGCATGGACCCCAGTGTGCCCACCTCGCTGCAGCATGGACCCCAGTGTGCCCACCTCGCTGCAGCATGGACCCCAGTGTGCCCACCTCGCTGCAGCATGGACCCCAGTGTGCCCACCTCGCTGCAGCATGGACCCCAGTGTGTCCACCTCGCTGCAGCATGGACCCCAGTGTGTCCACCTCGCTGCAGCATGGACCCCAGTGTGTCCACCTCGCTGCAGCATGGACCCCAGTGTGCCCACCTCGCTGCAGCATGGACCCCAGTGTGCCCACCTCGCTGCAGCATGGACCCCAGTGTGCCCACCTCGCTGCAGCATGGACCCCAGTGTGCCCACCTCGCTGCAGCATGGACCCCAGTGTGCCCACCTCGCTGCAGCATGGACCCCAGTGTGCCCACCTCGTTGCAGCATGGACCCCAGTGTGCCCACCTCGTTGCAGCATGGACCCCAGTGTGCCCACCTCGCTGCAACATGGAACCCAGTATGCCCACCCCGCTGCAGCATGGACCCCAATATGCCCACCTTGCTGCAGCATGGACCCTAGTATGTCCATCGCACTGCAGCATGTACTCCAGTATGCCCATTACACTGCAGCATGTACTCCAGTATGCCCATTACACTGCAGCATGTACCCCATTATGGTGTAAGCCTATGTTGCCAGTATGTGAATTTAGTCCTATCCAGGATAAATTATCTAGTTTAGGGACATTTGATTCATAAAAAACTATTTATATTCGTCTTTAAAACTCCAGTACAAGCTCTTCTATAAATACCTCCTCTAAGACCAGACTGTTATTAAAAGTATCTATAGTTCTTGATTATTCTATCATTATTTCTTTTTATACTCGCACATCGCCATAGCAACCACTAGGATGGCGGTGAAATACGTTTACCCAGTGCCTGGTTCATCTAATTCAGTACTAGCTAGACTTCCGAGCCACTAGTTTGACGTGCGGCATTGCAGAGAGGCACCCCGGCCGGGTATAGAGGACTGTACTGGAGAGGGGCCATATTTCAGAATGAGGTGTTCTGTGCTGTGATGTATGGGAGACTAACCACACACTTTGTGCCTTTACAGCTGGCGACATCTGTGACTGTGCGCTGGGTATGGACGACTCTCCTGACCCCTGGGGGACTACAGTAGTTTGTTCCGTGAGATTCAAGGCAAAGTAAGAGGCTGCCGGTGAAGGGCCCACCAGGCCGAACGCCATGCCGTTCAAGATTAAGCTTCGGAGGACCAAGCGCTACAATGTCCTGAGCAAGAACTGCTTTCTGAGCCGGATAAGACTCCTGAACTCCTCTGAGATCCAGTGCACGTTGTCTATGGACAGTACAGGACTGGAGTGCCTGGAGGCTGTAGCTCAAAGACTGGAGTTATGTGAGGTAAGGGCGATAACCGCCACAGGTTCGCTTTAAAGGATAAGTTCACTTTTAGGCTTCATTCACACCTAGGTGTTCCAGAATCGCAGCAAAACCCAGGACCGGTTTGCGATGCCATTAAATCCTCATGGCACCCCCCCCCCAATCACAGTTCGATCTTGCCGCGGTTGGCTTGCAATAAATCGCAACGCGCGTCACTTTTCCCCAAAAGAAACTCCTGCTCTTTTTGAGCGGCAAGCTTCGTGCGTTGTGATTTTGCCGCTATTGCAGCGCGGTTTATTACAGCAAAATCGCAGTATGATTGGGGTGCCATGTAATAGCATTGCAAACCTGTCCTGCGTTTTGCCACGATTCTGGGATGCCCAGGTGTGACTGGAGTCTTAGAGGAAAAAATTTAAAGGTGAAGCAACACTAGACTGGCTGCCCAAACCCTCCAATCCCTGCTGTACTTACCTCCGGGTTAGCTGAGCTGTCAGTGTCCCAGCAGCTGGTCCAGTGGTCCAGCCATTTGAAATCCTCGCTCTTCTCCCTCAGCTCCATGCAGTACTTCCAGGATGGATCAGATTGGTTCTGATTGGCCAGATCCACACAGTGAATCGATCTGCTCAATCCTGAAAGCGCTGCCTAGAGAAGAGCGTTGATTTTCAATTCCTGGAATCCTGGACCGGCTATGGGAAGTGAAGGTAAGTCCTGCGTGGACTGGGTTGTGGGGTGAAAGTTGGAAGCTGGCCGGTACATTTTTTCTGTGAATGTAAATACTTTCTTTTTTTTTATTCAGTAAGGTTAATACTTTTTGAAAAATTGCAAGATGTTCTCTGAGTTAACAGTTAGGCAGGGCATACAGGGCACCAATTTCTTTCCTGCAACCACGGGTGTTGATACAGTGGGATGAGCACAGACAGTGATGACAGGGGAATCCGCAATTGTCTTCTCCTGGCAGTGGGGGTGGGGGAAGCAGTCCTCGCTAGGAGAAGACAGTGATTATCGCTAGAGGCTATAGCAGCTGCTAGCAATAATAGCAAGGGAATCCGGCAGGCTGGTTGTACCCAAGTTGATCAATCAACTTGGTACATTCATCGTGCCCATTAATGGTTCAAATCTCTTTCCAGTTCCTGCTGGACCAGGTTTGAACCGTTTATGGCCGGCCTAAGGCAAACAATTGTGTTTAAAGCTGAAGCTCAATCTGCTTATATTTTGCCTTCCCTTCTGTTACATATTTTTGGTAAAAAAAATCCCAATAAGTATATATTGATTGGTTTGCGCAAAAGTTATTGCGTCTACAAACTAGGGGAAAGACTTGTGTCATTTTTATTTATTTATTTTTTACTAGTAATGGCGGTTATCAGTTATTTTTAGCGGGACTGCGACATTGCGGCGGACAGATCGGACACCTAACTGACATTTTTGACACTTTGGGGGGGGGGGGGGGGACCAGTGACATTACTACAGTGATCAGTGCTAAAAATATTCACTGTTACTGTGCTAATGACACTGGAAGGGAAAGGGTTAACACCAGGGGCAAGCAAAGGGGTAAATGTGTCCCTAGGGGGTGTTTTCTAACTGTGGGGGATGGGCTTTCTGCATGAACACAGAGACCTGTGTTCCTAATAGGGGAACACAGGATCCCTGTGTTCATTACTGATAGAACAGCGGTCTGCCATGTTTACAAATATAGACCGCCGTTCTGTCTCCACGAGGATCGATCACGTGTGCCCGGCGGCCATTGTGGCTGCTAGACCTGCTGATCAACTTCCTCTGTGGCGAATGGGCGCGCCCCCGTGAAGCGACGTACAGGTAAGTTGTTTTCGCAGGACAGAGCCGACCTTCCGCAGTAAAACTGTGGCAGGCGGTTGTTAAGTGGTTAAAGGTGAACTGGAGGCAGAAGGCTAAACCCATTCCTGAAATCCATTTTTCAATAGAATCGATTTGTGATTCACACCCTTTGCCGCACTGCACAGCCACTCAGGTGACACCATTATTCCCTAGTTTAGCTTTGCAGCTTACGGTGTCACTCAGCAATGTGATTATTCAGATTTATTGAACAAAGAAGAACACGGGTGACACGTCAAGCTGCACTGTGGTGTTGCCTGTGCATGGCGTATGTGAATCACACGACTGGCTGAATAGAATTACAAATCCTTTTGGCAGATAAAACTGTTTACTTGCATATCTATTGAGCCTGGGTTTCCTTTTTGGTTTATTAGCTTGCTTTATCTTTACTTTCACATTGTTGTTGTCAGTGTCTGGGCTCATATTATGAGAGATGCCTTGATATGTACAAAGAAGGGAGGCTGCAGTGGGACTCTGCAGCCAATGGAGAGTAGGGGGCAGTGTTGAGAGGCTCTGTGATTGGATTGTATGCAGCATGTTCATTCTATGTTTATCTCTCCTGCATTATACTGTGGTAAAACAGTATACAATGCTTTGGCGTTATGTTGGTGCTAATTGTTAAAGATTATAAAAAAAATGGTTAATGTACACCAATCCGCTATATAACCAATAACAGGCAAAGTGAAAAACACTGATTATCCGATAACAATGGCACCAGAAAGTGGATGAGATGTATTCGGTAGTATGTTTATGTTGTCTCTGAAGTTGATGTGTTGAAAGCATAAAAAATAGACAAGTGTAAGGATTTGAGCAACTTTGTCATGGAGAAAATTGTAATGGCCACACAACTGGGTCAGAGTAACACCAAAGCTGCAGCTCTTGTGGAAAGTTCCCAGTCTGCAGTGGTCTGGACCGACCAAGAGTGGTCTAAGGAGAAAAAATTGGAGAACGGGCAACAGGGTCATGGGCAGTCAAAGCTCATTAATTCACATGGGGGAGTGAAGGCTGGCCTATGCAGTGCGATCCCATAGAAGAGCTACTGTAGTTCAGATTGCTGAAAAAGCAATTTTTAAATTCAAACAATAAACCACAGTTTAGCACCGTGGAGTCCCCCGCCAGAGATCTTGGCTCCTCCTGGTCTATGCGTTGGGCAGTGCAGCTCAATTAGGGCTGGTGCAAAAAGGTCCTTAATGTTTAAGTGGTTGTAAGCCTCAGGCATGTAATATGAAGAAAGTATATCCCATTATAATGTGTACTTGTCTCAATCCAGAGCACTAAGTGTAATTTCTCTCTGCTGCTTTGTTCCTCTGCTATGAACATAAGTCACTTCCAAAAAATTTTCTTGACACCAAAAGAAAGAAGGTTAAGGGAGGGAACTCCAGCTGATTGACAGCCTCAGCTTTGTTCCTGTGTGAAGGGGGTGTGTCCCTTCCCTTCCAATCAGCTTTCAGAACTCTCCTTACAGCTCTTCAGAGTGTAACTTCAACTGTCAGCCCCCTTTTTTTTCTGACTGCTCAGACAAGTGTTATAAATTCATGACTTTGGTTGTAGAGAAGAGAAGACTGCAGATAAACGGGTACAACTTGTGTAGAAGGATTGTTTCATCTCTGTGTATTACCTGGGGCCAGTCACTTCACTGGGTATATGTAAGGGTTTACAACCACTTTAGGTTGCACTTGTAAGTTCTCCTTTGGTAACATGTTACAGGTGCCACCTGTTGTTTGTGTAAGGCTCCATTCACATATAGGCATTTTGGAAGAATTGCCGCGATTCTGCCCGTGATTCCGAACCGCTGCAAGTCGCAGGACGCCCGTGCTTTTTCCGTGATTTGCAATGGCACTCCAAACACGGCACGATTTTCCTGTGATTGCCGCCCAACGAGTCGCGGTAAAATTGCACAAACAGAATCGCGGGGACACCTGGCGCCAAATAGAAGTTCCTGTACAGCTTTTAGATGTCGGGTGTCCTGCAATTTGTCGGGTGACAACCGCAGCAAAATCGTGCCATGTTTGGGGTGCCATTGCAAGTGACGGGAATTGCTCGAGCGTCCCACGACTTGCAATGGTTCAGAATCGTGGGCAGATTTGCAGCAATTCTGCCCGCAATTGGAAACGCTATATGTGAACGGAGCCGGACTGTCTGCCCATACAAGATACAAGACAGCTACACTGACAAGTCGATAGGAGCCTGAGATTGCCCCCACGATCTGCTGATCACTGGTGCAATGCTTTACAGGCTCCTAAAAAAAAAAAAAAAAATGATAATAATAAATGCACATTTTTTTTTTAACCAGCAAAAAAATTGCATTTATTTATTTTTTAAGAATGGTGAGCCTTACCTTTTTTAATATGCAGCCCAGTGAAGGGATCATTGACTTTTCTATAGAGGAAAGGGAATGATTGCTTAGTAATTGGAAACGTTTTTTGGAATGAGAAGACT
The DNA here is from genome assembly GCF_965119305.1 of Pelophylax lessonae. Taxonomy (NCBI): domain Eukaryota; kingdom Metazoa; phylum Chordata; class Amphibia; order Anura; family Ranidae; genus Pelophylax; species Pelophylax lessonae. Next base: position 620,697,715 of record NC_138770.1, read on the forward strand.
TCATGATTGTCCAGAATGTCGTGAATAATTCCAGATATCGGATGGTGTTGCCCAAAGTCAAGGCGTGTCCTGAATCCCTCATTTAGCCCTACGAGGAAATTTTAGATAAAAAGACATAAGGGAGGAAATGTAAAAATATCAGCAGTCACTTTTTAACCTACAACCGAAAAATGTCACTTAGATTCCAAATGATTGCTTTAGGTAAAGCCACAATTGTTGCTTCCTAATTTAGTGTTTACGTAACTTTCATATTGTATTTCATTCCAATGTGCAAAAATAGACGCGCGGTCCGCAGCCAATGAGCGCAAGGCTTCTGGGAGGGGCTGAGGGCAAAGAAAAGCACATTGTTATTTGTTTCTAACTATAGCGATCCATTTAGAGGCTTCCTGTGACCTCTCCATTCAGGGCATTCTTAAAGGGGAACTCCAAGCTCATTTCAAGATCTGTTATGTGACCGACACAATTGAGCCATCTTATCCTTATAGTTTTAAGCATCCACCATGTGCTCAATTCAGTGCCCTTTACCCCCAAATACTGGGAAATAGGATGTGCTTGTTTGATAGGTGACTGTAAGGGCTTGTTTACGCTAGCAGCAGCCTGCTGAAGACCTATCCATGGGAGGATCACTTTTCAGAGGGCGTTGGAGAGGTGGGGAGGAGGTATTTTTTTGTCCTAAAAGCCTGCATTACTGCGCTGCAGCCACGTGCATTGCACACAGTTGCAAGTTTCATCGCGGCTTCATTTATTTGAATGGGTTGCCTTCGGTGCATGGTTCTGCCTAACGAACCTGACGGTGGATAATTTTTCCCATGGCATAAATAAAAATGTTTTTTTTTATATATTTCTTACCTTTCTAGTTTTTTTTATTTTTTATGCAGACCTTTTAACAAGACTGCAGGCTATTGTGAACAATTTCAAAGTGGCACCGGTTCCTTTTGGCACCCACAAGCCTTCAAGAGCGGTGGATAAATGGGATAAAAGAAATGAAAGCCTTAATCCATGCTTGCTTTCACTTAATAGTTTGTTTGGGCCCAGCTGGCTGTACACGCTAAATAAACTATATGTAACTTCAGCTACATACAGTATACAGCGCTATGTTCCATCAGTGTTACGGCGACTTCACAATGATGTCACAAATCACAATATCCACCTCAGCCAATCAAAGGAAGCCTTGTATTTATTAAGGCTTCCTATGAATGGCTGAGTCAGTGTGACTCGATTTTTTTCCTGGAACACAGGGCTGTATACTGTATGTGGCTGATGCTTCATACTGGTTATCCAGCTCTAACAGCAGCTGCAGCAATTCCTAAAGGAATTTGGACAGTTTGGCCAAAATGGACTATTTAAAGTGAAAGTAAACCCAGAGTTAGGTTTTACCATGCAATGCAGAACCCAAGTCTTGACATCCTTAAAGCTGAAATCTGGGCAAAAAAAACTTTAATTTTAAATATATTCCTCAATAGCCACAAACAATATATATCCAGTTTATGAGCACCAAATACTAAAACATTACCTTAGAAAAAGTAGCAGTGACCTCATAACTGCGCTGTACATAGAGCAGAGCTATGGGAAGGACTCAGCAGGCCCCACCCACTACAGGCTTCCTGCAGAAAACTAGAGGAGGGGGCGGAGACAAGACCAGTCACCCTGCACAAGGAGAGAGAGCAACAGTGATTGGTCTTTTTTTACAGGAAGCTCCTACACAGAGGGAAAGTTTCACACTGGATTACTGCACAGATCTGGAAGAAATACACAAAGCACACCAAGATTCAGGCCAGGTTCTCATTGCTCCAACATGGAAGTCGGACAACTTCCGATCCGACTTTGCCCTACAACTTCATGTCCGATTTTCATGCGACTTCAATGATTGGGATCAGACTTTGATCCGACAATACCCCACAGCAAAATAAAAATAAAAAACCGTTGTGGCCCCCCCCCCCCATCTATACCAGACCCTTATCTGAGCATGCAGCCTGGCAGGTCAGGAAAGGGGGGGCGAGTTTATGGGCCCATTATGGGATCAAGTATGTGCATCAATTATTTCAAGTTGGCAACTTTGCACTTTTGAGCAGCTTTGTAGTAAGTTCGGGGTACCTAGGACGTGGCATCTTAAGTACACACAGCTCTATCATGCTGCAATAGCGCAGTTTGGGAATAGGGTTTTCCAGCTCAAAAATACTCGATTGGAGGCAATTTTACTTGATCCTGATCTTCCAAGGGGCTCTCCAGATACTATGAAACCTTGGGTTCCGGGGACTTAAAATTATGAGAACGACATAGGGCCCGTTGGATCGTTATTGCACCAGGGTTATCGGGCGAGCTGTGGAATGATGCGCTGGATACCTACCTCACCATTGTTATTGCCTCTACGGAAAGGATAATGAAATTATGATTTTCACATTAGATATTCTATACATCTGGTACATCTATTCCGTATGCATAAGAGGGATTCCACACTAGGTCATTAATGCCAGTTGAGGGAGGCTACTTTCCTTGTGGTCTATGGTGACTGAATTTATTGTTAGTAAGTTTATTCTCCCAATATATGCACCCCCTTGCTATGTCTATTGGGCGTTATTAAAGAGGAGATGAATGCAGCTATGAAATTGTTTCTTTAGACTTCTTTTCTTTCATGTCCACACGCTCATAGCGAGGAGGTGCCGAGACGGAGAAATTTTGACTTTGGGATTGCGGTTGAAATGCGAATATTCTGCTCTACCAAATGACATATGAGGCCCAGGGGTTCTCCCAAAAAATTCAGGAAGGTTTGGTTCTATTGGGTGGACTCTAATGACACATTAGAAGGGGAGGTGAATATTTGAATGTCTGTCAGTGTTCCCCAACCCCCGGGCCGCGGACCGGTCCGTGGATCAAACCGTACCGGGCCGCCTGAGGAACTTTAAATTATTTTACTGTGGCAGCCTGGGCACAGAGCAATGCGCCCCGAGCCCACCCATTGTGTGACAATAGCAAATGAAAATTCGCTATTGTCACATGGATCCTCCTCCTGGCTAATCGGGGAGCGGGTCCTCCTGCTTCCTGATTGGCCGAAAGGGAAACCCCATGCCATTGGCCAAGGAGGAGGCGGAAGGACTGAGGACTCGAGGAAACGCGGGGACTGAAGAGAAGCTGCTGTGAGGTAAGTGTACTGGTCTCGCGGGGGGGGAACGCTGGCATCTCTGCATTGATTGGGGGCATGCTGTGGCACTGTGCATTGATTGGGGGCATGCTGTGGCACTGTGCATTGATTGGGGGCATGCTGTGGTCACTGTGCATTGATTGGGGGCATGCTGTGGCACTGTGCATTGATTGGGGGCATGCTGTGGTCACTGTGCATTGATTGGGGGCATGCTGTGGTCACTGTGCATTGATTGGGGGCATGCTGTGGTCACTGTGCATTGATTGGGGGCATGCTGTGGCACTGTGCATTGATTGGGGGCATGCTGTGGTCACTGTGCATTGATTGGGGGCATGCTGTGGTCACTGTGCATTGATTGGGGGCATGCTGTGGCACTGTGCATTGATTGGGGGATGCTGTGGTCACTGCATTGATTGGGGGCATTCTGTGGTCACTGTGCATTGATTGGGGGCATGCTGTGGCACTGTGCATTGATTGGGGGCATGCTGTGGCACTGTGCATTGATTGGGGGCATGCTGTGGCACTGTGCATTGATTGGGGGCATGCTGTGGTCACTGTGCACTGATTGGGGGCATGCTGTGGCACTGTGCATTGATTGGGGGCATGCTGTGGCACTGTGCATTGATTGGGGGCATGCTGTGGCACTGTGCATTGATTGGGGGCATGCTGTGGTCACTGTGCATTGATTGGGAGCATGCTGTGGTCACTGTGCACTGATTGGGGGCACGCTGTGGTCACTGTGCATTGATGGGGGCACGCTGTGGCACTCTACATTGATTGGGGGCACGCTGTGGCACTCTACATTGATTGGGGGCATGCTGGTCACTCTGTATTGACGTCCCCCCCCTCAGCGGGCCACAGAAAAATTATCAAACGTTGACCGGTCCGCGGCGATAAAAAGGTTGGGGAGCACTGGTCTATGTGAAGGGACGAGGTGGGGTACTAATTCCTGCGCTCTTTTTGATTACACATATGACAGACCTGGGGTGGTTGACTTTGTTTACTTTGTCCAAATTTTGTTTTTTGGATTTTGTTCTATATATATATATATATTGATGTTAAGGCTGGTTGCAGTCTTTTTTTTCTGGGGCGGTAGGGATAAAATAATAAATGGTACCAAGCGCTGAGGTGCACTGTTGGTACGTAGTAGTAACTACTGAGGGACTACGATGGGTCATTATGACTTGTATATCCTGTACAAATTCTCTTCTGGTAAATCTTCACTGAGTATTGTACTTGGTATTGATGTATTCTTGGGCTGGGTTCACACTGTGTGCGGCGTGGCTCGCAGCAGGGAGTCCGGTGCATCCAGGTTGACCATTTCAGGTCTAAATAAGGTCAGAATTTGTGGCTAAATTTGGACCCGAAATTGAGCCAAAGACGCCCAGGACTCTTCAGCAGTGCGCTCCCCGGCCGCCCCAAAGATGTGTGACCCGGCCCTACTGAGAGCCGGTCAGTCTCTGGGATGCGGAGAAAACTTGCATCCAATTCGCAATAGTGTGAACCCAGCCTCATGGATCTTTTTATGTATTGCATTGATACTGTAAGTAACCTTCGCTGTCTGGTAATAAAACATTTTTACAAAAAAAAATTAAAAAATGAAGCTCTGCCAGCCCGCTACAGTCATGGTTATTATAATAAACCTAATCCCCCAATATCTTCTAATTACATATAAGGGGAAAGCTAAGTAAGGTTTTTCAGTAAGTAATAAGCGGGTAAAACGATAAGCAGCAATTGAAAAAAAATATTTCAGTTATGCTAAGTAAATAGCAACATGTAATAATTATAAAGCAGACGTGATCCTGATTTTGGATGTAAAAGTGGAAATCCACTTTAAAGGCACATTCAGGTACTTTTATTAGCTGTTTTTAAAGCTCCGTTATTTTTTAATGGATTATAGGATGTTTTCTTCTAACATTTGCCTAAAGTTGTGTTGTAGACCACAAAATGTGGAGACTTTGATGTCTGGTGTGTGTCAGAGCCGAGGATTTCAGCAAGCACCGGTGGCTGCCATTGCAGGTTTACCAAGCGGCAGTCACAGACAGAGGGGCATCACTGTCCATTTAGATCCTATTGCCATCCCATCTTTCAGATGAATAGGGAACAGATTAGGGATGCACCGATCTGATATTCGGATCGGATATCAGCGCCGATATGACCATTTTAGATGGATTGGGGGATCGGTAACATTGACCGATCCACTGGCCGATCCGGTTTTTGCTGAGTCCCAGCTCAGCCATCCCTTACTAGGGGCAGTAGTAGTATGGGATGGGAGCCGCTACTTCCTGTATAGGTCCGGCTCACAGGCGGAGTGATATCAGATGCACTCCGCCTGTGAATGGAGGAGCCGTACACATGAAGCAGCGGCTTTGCTCTATACTGCAGCCGCTTGCTTTGTGTGTAGCTCCGGATCGGTTCCGGTATTGGTATCGGCAATTTCACAACGCCAGATATCGGTATCGGGTCCAAAAAAGTTGGATCGGTGCATCCCTAGAACAGATCCCCATCCATTTGTATTTAGCAGATTCGATTGGATATCGGCAAATATTTGGCTAAATTCGCACCTAAAACTGAGCCAAAGACGCATAGGACTCTTCTGCAAACTGCTCAGCAGCCGCCTTGGAGCTTTGTGAACCGCCTCCATTGAGAGCCGGTCACACTTTCCTATCGTGTGAATTGGATGCGGGGAAACCCACCAATTCGCAGTAGTGTGAACCCAGCCTCATGGATCTTTTTATGCATTGCATTGATACTGTATGTAACCTTCGCTGTCTGGTAATAACAAAAAAAACGAAGCTTTGCCAGCCCAGTACAGACAGAGTTATTATTAGGGATGCACCGAATATTCGGCGGCCGAACATTATTCGGCCGAAAATAGAGAAAATAGCACTTTCGGCGTTCGGCCGAATAAGTCAAAAGGCCGAATAATTTTGAGCCGAACAATGTCAGCTTCCGCCCTGACCGCTCACCTTCCTCATTGCGGCTCGCGGCTCCCTTCTCACACGCCGCGGGTGTCCTGTCCAGCCGCGAGTAGGGGGTGTGACGTCACGCGCGCGTCCCGCCCCCTGCTCCTGACTGCGGCTCCTTCACACTAGGTCCACGCCCCCCCCCCTGTTCGCGGCTTTTGGCTCTGGCTGCAGTTCAGGTATGTGATGTGGAGCTGAGCACATTTGGGGGAGAATACGGTAGCTGGCAGCTGCACAAGCATTAGTGTGCAGACTGCCATATGTTGTTGCCACTTGCCATGCTCATTACATTAGAGTGCCCTATAAAGTGCCCCTTAAAAAAAAAAAAAAGAAAAAAAATGTGCCCAACAGAGTGCTCCCTTGACATAAAATGTGGCCATCAGCGTGCCCCTTATTTTATGCTAAGGGACATGCTGATGAGCATATTTTATGTTAAGGGGCACTCTGATGGGCATATTTTATTTTAAGGGGCATGCTAATGTGCATATTTAATGTTAAGAGCAACGCTGATTTAAATGTTTTGTTTTGCCCATCAGCGTGCCCCCTAACATAAAATGTGCCCATCACCGTGCCCCCTAAAAATTGGCAAAATAAATGGAAAAAATGCGAAACACCGCGTTCGGTATTCGGCCTTCGGCCAAGCATTTCATTATTATTCGGCTTCGGCCAAGAATTTCATTTCGGTGCATCCCTAGTTATTATAGTAAACCTAATCCCCCAATATCTTATAATTACATATAGGGGGAAAGCTAAGTAAGGTTTTTCAGTAAAAGTGGGTAAAATGATAAGCAGCTCCATTATTTTTTTTTTTTTTATGGGTACATTAATGGATTATAGGATGTTTGTTGTAGACCGTAAAATGTAGATCAGCCTTTCTCAACCTTTTCAACACAGAGGAACACTTGAAATAAATTTCTGGTCTCGGGGAACCCCTGCTAAAAATCAAAAATCTACAACTCCTGATACATTAGTGTGACAGTCAGTGGGAAGAATGCTCCTTAATCTTTGTCATTGGGAAGAATTACCCCCTTACAGATAGCTAAAAGGAACAATGGTGTCATTGGAAACTTACCTGAGAGGAAGAAATTGCTCAAGGAAGGAACCCCTAGCAACCTCAGGAGGATCCCTGGTTGACTTGAGACACCCTGATGTAGAGACTTGGATGTCTGTTGCCAAGGATTTCAGCCAGCACCGGTGGCTGCCATTGCAGATTTACCAAGCGGCAGTCACAGAGGGGCATCACTGTCCATTTAGACCCTATTGCCATCCGATTCGCCAAATGAATAGGGAACAGATCCCCATCCGTCTGTGTTTTAGCAGATAGGATCGGCTTGGATGTCGGCGGGTGTCAATAGATACATGTCCGTTGATACCTGCCGTTCCATAAAGGAGACTGGAGGGACCGATCGGATCCCCCTAAAAAACTGACAGGCGGACCCAATCAGTCCGCTAGTGTGAAAGGGGCTGTAGGGTTACTAGACAGGAAGTCAGATGTGCAGCAATACATGTTCCTCCAGAATCACAGCTTTTATCTACACCGCCTAAACTTCTGAACTTCTCCTAAACAGTTTATCATTATTTTTTTATTTTATTTTAGAGTTCTTTTTTTTTTTTTGCTGTAGTTTTAATTATTTTTGGGCTGTGAAAAATCCCCCTTGAAATGGTATCCTAATCCCTTTTCACGCTTCGGGCTAATTCCAGCGCATCGTCTAAGTATGGGAGTGTCACACACGCGGGGAAGCGTAAAGGGCGGCATTCCTATGGTAACAGACTAGTTTACACTAAAATAATAGAAAATGGTTTGGAAAATGGCTTTGATAGATGACAAGTGCCCTTGTAAAGGATTGTAGGGATTTTATCATCTGTCTAAAATGGCCCTTGTAAAAAAAATTTGATGACATAACGCGGCCTTTTGCCTATCAGATACATTTTTAGAGAACGTCTGTTGCTCACAATTACTGAGAAAAAAGAAACAATCCCCCTGTAAAAAAAAAAAAAAAAAGATGCACAGTAACTTGCCTTTTAACCACTTAAGCCCCGGAAGATTTTACCCCCTTCCTGACCAGGGGGTATTTTGCGATTCGGCACTGCGTGACTTTAACGGACAATTGCGCGGTCGTGCCCAAACGAATTTGACGTCCTTTTTTTTCCCCCACAAACAGAGCTTTCTTTTGGTGGTATTTGATCACCTGTGCAATTTTTTTGATCATGCGCTATAAACAAAAAAAGTTTTGCAAAAATAACAATATTTTTCACATTTTTTTTATATGAAATTCCCCCCCAAAAAAATGTAAAAATCAAAATTTTTTAAAATTTTTGGCCAATTTGTTTTCTGCTACCTATGTTTGGTAAAAAAAATCACAATAAGCGTATTTTGATTGGTTTGCGCAAAAGTTATTGCGTTTACTAACTAAGGGAAAGATTTTTGTCATTTTTGTTGTTTTTTTTTAAACGCGTAATGGCAGCGATCTGCGATTTTTTTTTTTTTTTGCGGTACTGCTTCATTGCGGCGGACAGATCGGACCCTTGACTGACATTTTTGACACTTTTGGGGTTACCAGTGACATTACTACAGTAATCAGTGCTATAAATATGCACTGTTACTGTAATAATGACACTGGGAGGGAAGGGGTTAACTTTATTGGAGAGGGAGGGGTTAAGTGTGTCCCTAGGGGCGTGTTTCTAACTGTCATTGGATGTGGCTAGTGGTGTAATAGCACAGATCAACGGTCCTACATAGCAGGACCGAGTGATCTGTGCTTTTACACAGAGGAGAATGACAGGCGGCTTTGTTTACATTAGCCGCCTGCCTTTCTCCCTCTCTACCCAACGATCGCGAGTGACTGGCGGACATCGGGTCCGCCGGTCACACGCGCCGGCCTCGTCGGGTACGAGCGGGGGCGGGAGTGCGCCTCTGGCGGCGCGCGCTCGCCCCCTATTCGCTCCCAGGCTAGTGACGTACCGGTACGTCACTTTGCCTGGGAGGGGCTGACCGCCGCCGTATATAGTCGGGCGGCGGTCGGTAAGTGGTTAAAGAGGAAGTAAAGTCTTGAAAAAAAAAATAATTTTTGTTTACTTGTATAGTAAATGCATAATGTGCTAGTTTGCAACACATTATGTGACACTAACCTGCAAACAAAGCCCACGTCGTCCCTGCTGGAGGCCGCATCCATCTTCGCCCATCTTCTTTCCAGGTCTAAGGACTCCGGCTGTGGTACTGGCCAGAGCCATGTGACGTCACTCCCGCGCACGCACACAGGAGCCACCAGTCACGGCACAGGGCTCTGAAGAAACAGCACAGACGGCCGTTCCTTCAGAGCGCATGCGCCGATTACGTCATCGGCTGCATTCGATGTAAATATCTCCTAAACTGTGAAAGTTTACAAAATATTTACAGTACCTATAGGTAAGCCTTATCACAGGCTTATATATATTTTGTATATATAGGTAAGCCTTATCACAGGCTTATATATATTTTGTATATATAGGTAAGCCTTATCATAGGCTTATATATATTTTGTATATATAGGTAAGCCTTATCATAGGCTTATATATATTTTGTATATATAGGTAAGCCTTATCATAGGCTTATAGATATTTTGTATATATAGGTAAGCCTTATCACAGGCTTATATATATTTTGTATATATAGGTAAGCCTTATCATAGGCTTATATATATTTTGTATATATAGGTAAGCCTTATCACAGGCTTATATATATTTTGTATATATAGGTAAGCCTTATCATAGGCTTATATATATTTTGTATATATAGGTAAGCCTTATCATAGGCTTATAGATATTTTGTATATATAGGTAAGCCTTATCATAGGCTTATAGATATTTTGTATATATAGGTAAGCCTTATCATAGGCTTATAGATATTTTGTATATATAGGTAAGCCTTATCATAGGCTTATTTATATTTTGTATATATAGGTAAGCCTTATCACAGGCTTATATATATTTTGTATATATAGGTAAGCCTTATCACAGGCTTATATATATTTTGTATATATAGGTAAGCCTTATCATAGGCTTATAGATATTTTGTATATATAGGTAAGCCTTATCACAGGCTTATAGATATTTTGTATATATAGGTAAGCCTTATCATAGGCTTATATACATTTTGTATATATAGGTAAGCCTTATCACAGGCTTATATACATTTTGTATATATAGGTAAGCCTTATCATAGGCTTATAGATATTTTGTATATATAGGTAAGCCTTATCATAGGCTTATAGATATTTTGTATATATAGGTAAGCCTTATCACAGGCTTATATATATTTTGTATATATAGGTAAGCCTTATAATAGGCTTATTTATATTTTGTATATATAGGTAAGCCTTATCACAGGCTTATATATATTTTGTATATATAGGTAAGCCTTATCACAGGCTTATATATATTTTGTATATATAGGTAAGCCTTATCATAGGCTTATAGATATTTTGTATATATAGGTAAGCCTTATCACAGGCTTATATATATTTTGTATATATAGGTAAGCCTTATAATAGGCTTATTTATATTTTGTATATATAGGTAAGCCTTATCACAGGCTTATATATATTTTGTATATATAGGTAAGCCTTATCATAGGCTTATAGATATTTTGTATATATAGGTAAGCCTTATCACAGGCTTATAGATATTTTGTATATATAGGTAAGCCTTATCATAGGCTTATATATATTTTGTATATATAGGTAAGCCTTATCACAGGCTTATATACATTTTGTATATATAGGTAAGCCTTATCATAGGCTTATAGATATTTTGTATATATAGGTAAGCCTTATCATAGGCTTATAGATATTTTGTATATATAGGTAAGCCTTATAATAGGCTTATTTATATTTTGTATATATAGGTAAGCCTTATCACAGGCTTATATATATTTTGTATATATAGGTAAGCCTTATCATAGGCTTATATATATTTTTGTATATATAGGTAAGCCTTATCATAGGCTTATATATATTTTGTATATATAGGTAAGCCTTATCATAGGCTTATAGATATTTTGTATATATAGGTAAGCCTTATCACAGGCTTATATATATTTTGTATATATAGGTAAGCCTTATCATAGGCTTATATATATTTTGTATATATAGGTAAGCCTTATCACAGGCTTATATATATTTTGTATATATAGGTAAGCCTTATCATAGGCTTATATATATTTTGTATATATAGGTAAGCCTTATCATAGGCTTATAGATATTTTGTATATATAGGTAAGCCTTATCATAGGCTTATAGATATTTTGTATATATAGGTAAGCCTTATAATAGGCTTATTTATATTTTGTATATATAGGTAAGCCTTATCACAGGCTTATATATATTTTGTATATATAGGTAAGCCTTATCACAGGCTTATATATATTTTGTATATATAGGTAAGCCTTATCACAGGCTTATATATATTTTGTATATATAGGTAAGCCTTATCATAGGCTTATAGATATTTTGTATATATAGGTAAGCGTTATCACAGGCTTATATATATTTTGTATATATAGGTAAGCCTTATAATAGGCTTATTTATATTTTGTATATATAGGTAAGCCTTATCACAGGCTTATATATATTTTGTATATATAGGTAAGCCTTATCACAGGCTTATATATATTTTGTATATATAGGTAAGCCTTATCATAGGCTTATAGATATTTTGTATATATAGGTAAGCCTTATCATAGGCTTATATATATTTTGTATATATAGGTAAGCCTTATCACAGGCTTATATACATTTTGTATATATAGGTAAGCCTTATCATAGGCTTATAGATATTTTGTATATATAGGTAAGCCTTATCATAGGCTTATAGATATTTTGTATATATAGGTAAGCCTTATCATAGGCTTATATATATTTTGTATATATAGGTAAGCCTTATCATAGGCTTATATACATTTTGTATATATAGGTAAGCCTTATCATAGGCTTATAGATATTTTGTATATATAGGTAAGCCTTATCATAGGCTTATAGATATTTTGTATATATAGGTAAGCCTTATCATAGGCTTACCTATAGGTACAAACAGTACCTGGGGGTTTACAACCAATTTAAACTGTACTGAGAGAAACATCGGGGTTTGCCCAAAGTTAGTACACTTTATGGACAAAAGTTTGAGGGAAGTTCGGGTGTTCTGGCCGAACCGAACTTTTCAAAAGTTCGATCATCCCTAGTGGTGAATGGTTAGAACTCCTGTAAGATTTTTATTTCTGTCTGTATCCTCGTTAGAAAGATTTACGCTAAGTTCTTGTGACCATTACCATTGGGACTGAAAGTGTGGGACAATCCAAATGTTTAGCTATCACCAGAGCATAGGACCCTGTGCCGTACCTGCTTTATGTGCGCTTTAGGTGCGATGTGTTAAAAAAAAGTCCTGCTTGTTGCATCTTCGATATGCCTTCATCAATATGCATGTTATGTAGAGTTCAATAGTAACACACCTAAAAGGCACCGCACAGATGTGGGCCAAGCCTAAAAAGGGTGGAAATCTTGCAATGGTTACAACTAGTAAAGGCGACAGCTAAAAGTGGATTTCTCTCACTTTGGAGAGATTTCCTATCACATTTACAGAACATGAAATTAAGGGAAATCTCCTCCTCTGTCATCTCGCCAGCTTCAGTCCCCGACTCCCCGGTGGGACGGGAGAACCCGGTAAGGTGGCAGAAGGGGGGGGGGGGCATTCCTTCTCCTGTAAAAGGGATCCAGCGGATAATTAGCCCATAGAATCACTTTAAGGTTAGGTTCACAGATGTACAGCTGCAGTTTGCAGTCCGTAGTCTGGTGCAGGTTAGTTCATGTGCGATTCAGGTGCAAATTTTTACCTAAATTTGCACTGAAACTGGACCCAAAATTGTACAGGACCCTTTTCATATATGTGAACCGAGCCTTACATCAAAGGGCATTGCTGGCTGAAAACATACCGGGATGAGGCCATCCCAGTATAACCACTTCAACCCTGTGACTTACCAGTACATCGCAGAGGCTGAAGTGGTTAAAGTTGAACTCCAGACAGACCCAGATTAATGCAGATCTGCAATCATTAATAGATCATTACATTTTTTTATTTTTATATATATATATATATATATATATATATATATATATATATATATATATTTTTTTTTTTTTTTTTTAAGCAAGCGGTGTAGCAGTAAAGCTGGAGTGTGAGAGGAAGCAGAAGTACAAGGAGCCAATCAGTTAATTTTCTGCCATAAAGCACGCTGATAGGAGGAGAGAGAACAGTAACCAAGAGATGAGCACATCACTGTCCTTTCTCTCCTCTCACTGTCCACTCATAGGGTGGGATTGTTTCAGAATGCCCTGGGCTCAGAGGAAGTGGGTTAAACGCTTGCTGGACACCTCTGGATTGCCACTGCAAGGGTAGATATTTTTTTTGGTGCTACTCTGCATAGAAACCAATCAGCTTCCAGGATTCATGATCTGTTCCCACATGTGACTCTAAATTTGTGTGATTTTTGAGTGCGACTTTGATGTAACCTTTACACTCTCTGAAACCTCAAGTCGCATCAATGTAGTACAGGGACCTTTTTAAAGTGCCTGTGACTTTAAGGCCCCTTTCACACTTGTGCGACTTGAGACTGCAAAGTCGCATGACAGTCGTACTTCATGGTTTCCAACGAATACTGTTCATATTAGTGATCGACCAATATAATTTTTTTAATGCCGATACCGATATTTTGGTCATCGGATATCGGTATCAGACGATATTTTCAGATGTGTAAAAAAAAATTTTTTTTAAATTTTCCCAGGTACTCCTTGTGGAGGGATCTGGGGGTCTAAAAGACCCCAAACCCCTCCTCAGCACTGAAAAGCATTCAAAACGCCAAGTTTGGCTCTGTTGAATGCTGTTTTTTTTTTTTTTAATTTGGCGCCGAGTACCCGGAAGTAATGTCATGGCATCACTTACAGGTTTTTACATGGAGACCCAATCAGAGCCGAATATGGCTTTGATCGGGTCTTCGGCAGCTGTCCAGGCTGGATGTCCGGGTCTCCCAGTGGGACGGGAGACCTGGGCAAGCCGCAGAAGGCGGCGGGAGGGGGGGGGGGGTGACGTCCTTCTCAGCCGCATCAGTTGTCATTACAAGACAGCCGACCGTCTGCTATGGACGCCGGTACCGAGGTGATGCCTCTAGCTGCAGCAATCACTCCGGTACAGCACTTTGCCTAAATATCGGCAACCTCCGGGGCCGATTCCGATATATCGGGGAAAGTGCATATCGGCCCTCAATATATCGGTGGTGCCGATAATCAGTCAATCCCTAGTTCATATCAGTGTGAATTCAAGTTGCAACGATGTTAAAGTAGTCCCTGCACTACTTTGGTCTGACTGATGCGTTTTGAGGTCCATTGACTTAAGGCATTGCTTCCAGTCCAGTCAAAAATGCGGCAAAAAAAATCACGGCAAATTTGCGTGACTTCTAGGTCGCACAAGTGTGAAAGGGGCCAAAGCTTAATTGAACACGCTGATGTCAGCTGCACCTGATTTTGCACTCTCCAGTTTCAGGAAATCAACCTCAGTGCATGCTGGGCAGATGACGGGGCAGCAGCTGTGAAAGCCCTGGTGAACTTTGACCTGTGACTCAAGCTGCTGATTCAGAGTGATTAGAGGATAAGAAGGGGGCTACACCCCCCCCCCCCCAGAACTGAGCCCAGATAGATAGTAATGTAGGACTTCCTTTGGCATAAGTCCAGTCATCACAGGTTATCTTTAAAGGCCAGTTCACACCACATGCAGTCCAGTGCGTTTTTTTCTGCAACAAAAATGCATGGAAAGCAGGTTATATGGTTTCCAATAGCATAGTTCACACCAGTGCAATCCGTTCCGGGGCTTACGAGTTCCAGAGAAAAATATTGCATTTTTCTTGCACTAGACTGTACTGGAACGCAGTTAAATGCACCGGAATGCAATAGAACGCATCAAAAACGCACACCACCAGTACAGTGGAAAAAAAAAAAGGAAAAAGCATTTGGAATGCATCTGAAAACGCATTAAAAACACATCAAAAATGCACTGGAACGTGTCAAAAATGTGCATTCAGAAACGCATCGACAACGGATCTGGGGTGCGTTGTTTGTGGTAAAGCAGAATTCTGCCAAAAGTTTACAAGATAAAAATAAATTCAAGATGAACTTGGCTGAAACCAAAATTGATGGTTAAAAAAAAAAATATATAATATATATATAATATAATATAATATATCGTTTAATAAATAATTGTATTATATTAAACTTTTTAATTAATATCATGAATTTAAATGTATATGAATTTATTGTCGGCCATTATTGGCACCTTTTTGAAGCGGTGTTAAATATCCTGCTTTCTGCATTTTTGGTGCATATTTGGCAAACGCACCTCCCATTTGAAATGCATTGAAAACGCATCAAAAATGCACCTGTATTACGTTTTTGATGCATTTTTTGAGTCCTATGACCTATGAAAAACACACCATAAGCAAGGTAAAATTGCATCAAAATCGCGGTAAAGTTGCGGTTGTTTTGGGCAGCCGTTAGCCTCGGTTCACACTTATGCAGTTTGCTATTGATCTGTTTCTGCAGTGCTTTTTGCGATGCGTTCTTGCACGTATGTTTTTTTCCCGCATTTGATGCGTTTTGCATTTTTTTATGCTTTTTTGTTTTTTATTTTTATTTTGGCAAATTTTTTGTTGGGCAGAATAAAAATCACAAATCGCGGTAAAATTGTGGCAAATAGGCACTACCTGATTTTCTGCAGCTTCTCCATTGAAGTCTATGGAACCAAAGACGCACCATTTTGCTTTTAAAAAAAGGTTCCTAACCATTTCCAAAACTGCAGCGGTAGAAAAAATGCATAGATGTGAACGTGTCCCATAGGAAACCATGGTAAATGGAGTGTAGTGCGTTTCTTTAAAAAACAATAAAAAATGCATAGGTTTGAACCGAGCCTTATCGGCACTTTTTTTTTTTCTTTTGATAATTTTCAGCGGATGCGTGACTAATAACACATTCAAAGATCAGATAACAAAACCAGCTTTTACTGCAATATTCCCCTTTTAATCCAGATATTTTACCCCCCCCAGTGTTTTTTTTTTCTGCCACTAGATGTCCTCATTCTAATGCATGCATCATTCAATCCACTTCCTCTGATCCAGGGTCATTCTGGCTCACCCCAAGCCTGTGACTTGACAGTGAAAGGAGAAGCAGCACAGTGATGTGCTCATCTGTCAGCCTGCTCTCTCCTCCTATTAGCATCATCACTGATTGGCTCTTTGTGCTGCTTCTTCTTCTTACCCTCCAGCTCTGCTGTACAGGGAGGATGTCACCAAGTCCTATTCATGTACTTGCTCTGCTTGAATTTAAAAAAATAAATTTAACCACTTGCCGACCAGCCGCTGCCTATATACGGTGGCAGGTCGGCAGGTTCCCGCGAATTCCCGCAACTGTACTGCGGTTCCTGGGAGTGATCCTGGGAAGACGATCCAAGGGGCCGGCAGCCGCGATCGCTCCCGGTGACGAGGGAACGGCGGTCAGCTGTTGTAAACACAGCAGACTGTTGTTCTCTCAGGAATCAATACAGAGCTCCTGTGTTCCTCCTATTTAGGATCACAGGTCTCTGTGTTGATTTCACAAGCCCATCCCCCTCTCAGTTAGAAAACACCCCCTAAGCTGACATTTAACCCTTTGATCGCCCCTGGGGTAACCCCTTACCTGCCAATCTCATGATTACAGTAACAGTGCATATTTTTAGCACTGATTACTGTAGTAATGTCACTGGTACTCCCAAAAGTGTCAGTTAGGGGTCAGATCTGTCTGCAACCATGTCGCAGTCCTGCTAAAAATGGCAGATCGGCGCCATTACTAGTAAAAATAAATAAAAATGACATAAATCTTTCCCCTAGTTTGTAGACGTGATAACTTTTGCGCAAACCAATCAAAACACACTTATTGGGACATTTTTTTTTTTTTTTTTTTTTACCAAAAATATATAGCAGAATACAAATTGGCCTAAAATGATGAAAAAAACTTGATTTTTTTTTTTTTTTTATTGGGAATGTTATATAGCAGAAAGTGATATATATATATATATATAGTGTGTGTGTATATAATTTTTTTTTTTTAGAATTGTCGCTCTTTTTTTGTTTATAGCGCAAAAAATAAAAATTGCAGAGGTGATCAAATACCACCAACAGAAAGCTCTATTTGTGGAAAAAAAAAGGACATCAATTGTATTTGGGTACAGCGTCGCATGACCGCTCAATTGTTAAAGTAATGCAGTGCTGTATCGCAAAAAATGGCCTGGTCATTAAGGGGATAATCTGCCGGTACAGAAGTGCTTAATGAGGTATAAGCACCGGTTCACATTTCTGCGATGCGGGAAGGCTGCAAATATACAGAGTGTTCCCGCATCGCATCCGCACCCCTGGTAGTTCACACTGCCATATGCGATACGCTGGGGGTGTCAATTAGAAGTTAACGACACCCCCAGATAACATCGCATATCGCAGTGCGATCTGAAAGTTTGCACAGAATCGGATCACACTAGTGTGAACCACCATGCGATCCGATTCTGCTGCGGACCAGAAAATCGGTCCTGTGCGAGTTGGGTGCGATTGTGGTGCGAATTCAGCCATACAAACTGTATGTAATTTTAGGAGCAGTGCGCTCTGAATTACATGCAATCTCTGTGATCGCAGAAATTTGAACCGGCACTTAATGATTACAGAGCTGCGTTTATTTGTATCCCTTCGATCTGCCCAGCAGCAGAATAAATAGGCAAAGCTTTGAATCTATTGTCAGATTTTGGTTAGGGAAGATCTTTGCCTCTCTCTGTACACCTGCTAGTGAGATCGGCTCCTCCAGGATGTAATTAGCAGGCAGGCGTTGCTTTGTGGAGCGGCAGACACCCCTTCCCCCAGCGTGCTGCGAGCTGCACTGGAAGTTCATTAGAAGCCGCGCGCCTACACATCCCGGATGACAAGCTGCTGCCTGTCTGGATGACGTTCAGACAATCTGTGTAAGGTGACCGATCGGCAGAAATGACAAGTTTTGTCATTCGGTGATGTATTCGTACCGTCCATCAATGTATGAAATATTAAAGGGAAACTGCAATCCAACAGCCAATAAGGGCAATCGCACCCTTCATACCCTCCAGACTCTCTGTGTCTGCCCCTCTTGGGATGGATAGTCAACCTCCGCAGGAACAGTCCCTCTTGACACACCTGGATGTCCTCTAGAATTTATCACAGCTGGGCATCCGTACAGGCAACGCGGCGTACTGCTATGTCACTGCCTGCTTTCAGGTTTAGGGCGCATGTGCGACCCTTCCGCGCCCCACCTGCCGACACCCGCTGTGTTCATACACTGCAGGTTTTTTCAGCGGGTCTCAGCCAATGATTCATGGCTGGGACCTGCTGCTTGGCTGTCTTCAATCACAACCTAGAACCCTGTATTGACAATCAACACAGGGCTTGGTACAGAGGGAATGATCTCTCGTTTCTTATCCCTGCAAAGGGATAAGAAACAAAGATCTTTAGTAAAAAGCAGGGCATAATACTCAAATGAATACTTGTTAGGCACACATTTAACCCCTTGATCACTCTAAATGTTACCCCCCTAGATGTTCCCAGCCAGTGTCACTAGTACAGTGTATAGTATTATCACTGATGTCAGTGGTAGTTAGTCAATTCCCACTCAGTGTCCGTCAGTGTCAGATTGGCAACCACACTATTGCAGTCCCATTGTAATGCACCGATCCCTGCCATTAGTAGTGTAAAAAACAAAATTCCAGTGTGTGTGGGTGTGTGTGTGTGTATATGTGTGTGTATGTATATATATAATATATGTGTATGTATGTGTGTGTGTGTATGTGTGTGTATATATATATATATATATATATGTGTGTGTGTGTGTGTATGTATATATATATATATATATATATATATATATATATATATATATATATATATATATATATATATATATATATATATATATATATATATACATATACAGTGGGTACAGAAAGTATTCAGACCCCCTTAAATTTTTCACTCTTTGTTATATTGCAGCCATTTGCTAAAATCATTTAGGTTCATTCTTCTTCCTCATGAATGTACACATAGCACCCCATACTGACAGAAAAACACAGAATTTTTGACATTGTTGCAGATTTATTAAAAAAGAAAAACTGAAATATCACATGGTCCTAAGTATTCAGACCCTTTGCTGTGACACTCATATATTTAACTCAGGTGCTTTCCATTTCTTCTGATCATCCTTGAGATGGTTCTACACCTTCATTTGAGTCCAGCTGTGTTTGATTATACTGATTGGACTTGATTAGGAAAGCCACACACCTGTCTATATAAGACCTTCCAGATCACAATGCATGTCAGAGCAAATGAGAATCATGAGGTCAACGGAACTGCCTGAAGAGCTCAGAGACAGAATTGTGGCAAGGCACAGATCTGGCCAAGGTTACAAAAAGATTTCTGCTGCACTTAAGGTTCCTAAGAGCACAGTGGCCTCCATAATCCTCAAATGGAAGACGTTTGGGACGACCGGAACCCTTCCTAGAGCTGGCCGTCCGGCCAAACTGAGCTATCGGGGGAGAAGAGCCTTGGTGAGAGAGGTAAAGAAGAACCCAAAGATCACTGTGGCTGAGCTCCAGAGATGCAGTCAGGAGATGGGAGAAAGTTGTAGAAAGTCAACCATCACTGCAGCCCTCCACCAGTCGGGGCTTTATGGCAGAGTGGCCCGACGGAAGCCTCTCCTCAGTGTAAGACACATGAAAGCCCGCATGGAGTTTGCTAAAAAACACCTGAAGGACTCCAAGATGGTGAGAAATAAGATTCTCTGGTCTGATGAGACCAAAATAGAACTTTCTCTAGCGCTCATCGACAGACGTAGTCCTCGGTGATACACCACCTTCGGGTTATGTTACCTCCGCAGGAGCAGGACTAGACAGGAAATTAAAAAGCTCTGGCCACACCCTAGGGGCAGTCCCAGAGGGTATATCCTCTCTCTCTCTGCCTCAGCAAATCAGTTATTTTCTGTCTAGTTAGGAGTAAGGACCTAGACACCTTGCTGGGATCTTAGGTCCTGGCAAGAATTTTTTCATAAAGGATTTTTTTAGACAGCTTTTTTCTCCAGTGTTCCTGTGAGATCTTCAAGCAAGAAAGCTGAACTGGGCGACGGGCTGGATGTTGAGATCCGGTGGTCACCCCAGTTCAGCCTACGAGCGCGTGCAGGCCATAGCTCCGCGCTGGGTCGGCCGCGACAAAGTCCCATTAAAGGACTGTCCACGCGAGTTAAACGTCTCGCCGAAACGCCAAAGACCATGAGTCACGGCGTCCGTATCGGTCGACAGCCCTCCCGCCCCGGTGGAGAGGGGTACTGTCAGGAGTTGGTGCCCGCCTGGTTCCGGTATGGTGAGTAGTATGTTCCCCCTTTTCCCCCTGACGGGTCTTGTGGTGAACGCGGGCCCCTCTCTGTATGGTAAGAAAGAGTCCTTTCTATCCTATAACATGTCACAAATCCTCCTACTTTGAGTGTGATTTATGTGTGCAAAAGCCAGGAGGCTTGGTTTGGGAGCTAACAATCTATTGTATACATGTTTTAAAGATGTAATCTGTGGCATTCTGGGAATCTTATGGGTTAAGTATAAGCTACCTACCAGTCAGAAGCCACGGACATGTAGACTGCCTTCCAAATCAGATCTCCAGCTATTAGCAGGCCTCCCGAACGGCCACGCGGTCCGCCAGGGCCGGTACCGCCAACCACGCCATATCCCCATGCAGAGAGAGTGTTGTGTGCCCTGCAGCACACCGCTATTCAGTTTAGGCCGCCGCCATTTTTTTTTTGCTGGATCGCACGAGCCGCCATTTTGGCGTAGCCTCGTGTCTCCAGCATGGGGGCGGCCATGTTTGAGGTGATCCTACACCTCGTGGAGCTTGGGGGAGGCGCCGGAAGGCGTGCAGAGGGGCGGAGCCGCCTCCTTTCTTCCTGAGCAGCCAGCCAAAAGACTTCCTGTTTGTCAAGACAGCGCTGTAAGCTGTTGCAGTTTAACTCTGAGCATCAAGTGGTGAGCCTGGGGGTCTATCTCTCTCTCTCTCGATCGATAGGGATCCCTAAGCAGGTAACACTAAGGGGCTTTTTTGTGGCGCTGGGGGTCAGAAAAAAAAAAAAAAAAAAAGTTTTTTTCTTTACTTTTGAATTATATTATCCAGGAAGTAACCGGAGTTATTATGGACCCTGCCACACATATTCCCCCACCTGTTTCCCTCGAGGGGGCCTCGGGACCCGCCGGTGCACAGAGTATAGAGTCATTTACAGCAATTTTGGAGTCTATGGTGGCTCGGGTGGAGGCGGCCTGTCAGGGACGGGGGTCAAGGAAGCGACCCCCGCCTACCCCTATACCATCTGACACCTCTGACTCAGATTCAGAGATGGTCACGGCAGTTGCAGGTTCCTCTGCAAGGGCTGTTATCCCAGGTAAAGCCCCCTCAGACAGTGAGGAGGACGCTTCTTCTCTTGCTATAATTCAGGAAGAAGCATTGGTGGACGCACTAGTTGTGGCAGTGCAAGAAACCTTAAAACTTGAGGCTTTACCGGCAGAGGCAACTGAAACAGAGAGGCCTTTTGGGACTAATAAGCCCATCAAGACGGCGAAGGCTTTTCCTGTACCTAAATGTTTTGGTAATCAGATTAAAGGAGAATGGGAGCATTCTAAACGTACCTTTACTATTTCCAAGCGTATTGCTAGACGCTATCCGTTTGAGGAATCCATCATTAAGAAATGGACGGTACCACCAGTCGTGGATCCGCCTATTTCCAGGCTGAATAAAGCCACGGTTATTCCAGTGGAGGACACTTCGTCCTTTAAGGATCCGGTGGATCGAAAGATAGAAGCAGAGTCCCGCACTATCTTTTCTCTGATAGGGTCAGCATTTAGACCAGTAATCGTTATTGGTCTAGTTTCCCAGACACTTACGGAATGGGCGAAAATGGTACGCCAAGATCTTAGGGGAAAAGATATTCCCCAGGAGACATCTGATTTGATGGAACAGATCATACAAGGGCTACGGTTTATCTGTGACGCAGCCTTGGACACTACTCCCCTATTAGGGCATGCATCTAAGTTAGCAGTGATCCTCAGACGTGTGCTGTGGTTAAAATGCTGGTCAGCTGACCTAGGTTCCAAAAAGACCTTGACCAATCTCCCCTTTCAGGGGAATCGTCTATTTGGAGCCAACCTAGATGAAATCATTAAGGATGCCACTGGGGGCAAGAGCACTTTTTTGCCACAGGCTGCAAAAGCTAAGGGACTTTGCAACAAGCGAGGACCTTTCTTTACCGCCCATAAAGGGCGCCCGGCTGGTACTAGCGGGAAAGGCAAGACTCCTCCAGGAGGGTTCAAGAAGGGGACCAACCCAGCCAAACCCGAAGCAAAGGAGTACACAGCCTGAAGGTGCGCCCCCACCCGGTTTCAGGGTGGGGGGACGTTTTCACCGGTATTCAGGACATTAGATCGAGCATCAACCACTACTACCGGTGCGATTCTTCCCTTCCAACATTTAAGTACCACAGGAAGCGGTAGCTACCGTTCCCTGAAAAGATCTTTTCCTTTACCTTTTCCTAAGATTAGTCCCGATACCTCACAGGAATCGGATCTGGTTGACCAGATAGGCCAAGTAGCCTCTAGTCGGGTGACTTCGGTCCCTGAGGTTCAACCAGAAAAGATCACCTTTCCTGATAACTATCAGGTATCTGATAAATGTGTGGGAACAGAAAACGACCAGACTTTCTCGGATGGTCGGGGCCAGATAGCTCTAGGGACGCCTGGTTCAGATCCAATCAGCGCCAGTGGTCCTAGAAATTCTAGGCTGGCCTCCTCAAGCCGGCCTGGCCGACTTGGACATGTTAGTCGCAGACGTTCCGTGGGAACTTCGTCTCAGGGAGTGTCTGTGGTCTCAAGGACCAATTTACCTTCGTGCTTTACAGTCGCTGGTTTTACTGGCCTGGCCTTTGAGACCCAAGTACTGAAGGACAGAGGTTTGTCTACTTCAGTCATTCCTACCCTTATTAAAGCAAGGAAAGCGACTTCCAGCAAAGTCTATTATCACACATGGAAGACTTATATTGCATGGTGCGAATCTTTAGGATTTCCTCCACGTACCTATTCGGTGACTCGAATATTGGCCTTTTTGCAACAAGGGGTTGAGCAGAAGCTAGCCTTGAGCACCATCAAGGGTCAAGTTTCAGCATTAGCAATCTTCTTTCAGAAGCCTTTAGCTACCAAATCCTTGGTGCGGAATTTCATCCAGGGGGTGCGGCACCTGGCTCCTCCAGTCCGCGCGCCCTTACCGCCCTGGGATCTTAATTTGGTTTTGTCGGTTCTACAGAAACCTCCCTTTGAAAACATCAGGGAGATTCCCTTGCTTACTCTATCCCAGAAGGTGGCCTTCTTGGTGGCTATTACTTCTGCTCGCAGGGTGTCAGAACTGGCTGCATTATCATGCCAGTCCCCATACCTAGTGATTCATAGGGATAAGGTAGTACTTCATCCTAAGCCATCTTTTCTTCCCAAGGTGGTTTCAGATTTTCATCTGAATGAAGATATTGTACTACCTTCCTTGTGTCCTCAGCCCAAGCATCATCGGGAACATGCGTTGCATTCCTTAGATGTGGTTCGGGCAATCAGGGTATACCTGAAAGCTACGGAATCATTCCGTAAGACGGATTCACTTTTTGTGATCACGGATGGCCCCAGAAAGGGTTTGCCTGCATCTGCCGCGACCATTGCCAAATGGATTAGACAAACGGTGGTACAGGCTTATTCTATTAAGGGTCAGAGTCCTCCGTTCCCTGTTAGGGCGCACTCCACTCGAGCGCTCAGTACTTCCTGGGCCTTTCGCCATCAGGCGTCAGTGGTCCAGGTATGTAAGGCGGCCACCTGGTCGTCGGTACATACCTTTACAAAATTTTATAAAATTGATGTGACGGCATCGGCGGATGCCTCATTTGGCCGCAAGGTTTTGCAGGCCGCAATTTGAGGAGACCGGTGGTCTACCTCGAGGGTTTTTTTCTGTTTAAAAAAAAAAAAAAAAAAAAAAAAAGATTGATTTCTCTTTTTTTGGTTGAGTCTCATCATTAAGGATGAGCATTGTAAACTTCTAGTTGGCACCGGTTGGGCCTTCTAGATTGGGATTTGATTTCCATTTTCCCACCCCTCAGTTGTGATACTGCTCTGGGACGTCCCGAAGGTGGTGTATCACCGAGGACTACGTCTGTCGATGAGCGCTAGAGAAAAATGGATTTTTGTAAAATCTTACCGTAAAATCCTTTTCTCTTAGCTCATCGACAGACGTAGTCCCCGCCCCTCTGTTTTGGAGTTGGGTTGGGTTAAATTCTCTAAGCACTGCTTTTTCACATAACTGATTTGCTGAGGCAGAGAGAGAGAGGATATACCCTCTGGGACTGCCCCTAGGGTGTGGCCAGAGCTTTTTAATTTCCTGTCTAGTCCTGCTCCTGCGGAGGTAACATAACCCGAAGGTGGTGTATCACCGAGGACTACGTCTGTCGATGAGCTAAGAGAAAAGGATTTTACGGTAAGATTTTACAAAAATCCATTTTTTTGGCCTTAATTCTAAGCGGTATGTGTGGAGAAAACCAGGCACTGCTCATCACCTGTCCAATACAGTCCCAACAGTGAAGCATGGTGGTGGCAGCATCATGCTGTGGGGGCGTTTTTCAGCTGCAGGGACAGGACGACTGGTTGCAATCGAGGGAAAGATGAATGCGGCCAAGTACAGGGATATCCTGGACAAAAACCTTCTCCAGAGTGCTCTGGACCTCAGACTGGGCCGAAGGTTTACCTTCCAACAAGACAATGACCCTAAGCACACAGCTAAAATAACGAAGGAGTGGCTTCACAACAACTCCGTGACTGTTCTTGAATGGCCCAGCCAGAGCCCTGACTTAAACCCAATTGAGCATCTCTGGAGAGACCTAAAAATGGCTGTCCACCAACGTTTACCATCCAACCTGACAGAACTGGAGAGGATCTGCAAGGAGGAATGGCAGAGGATCCCCAAATCCAGGTGTGAAAGACTTGTTGCATCTTTCCCAAAAAGACTCCTGGCTGTATTAGATCAAAAGGGGGCTTCTACTAAATACTGAGCAAAGGGTCTGAATACTTAGGACCATGTGATATTTCAGTTTTTCTTTTTTAATAAATCTGCAACAATGTCAACAATTCTGTGTTTTTCTGTCAGTATGGGGTGCTATGTGTACATTCATGAGGAAGAAGAATGAACTTAAATGATTTTAGCAAATGGCTGCAATATAACAAAGAGTGAAAAATTTAAGGGGGTCTGAATACTTTCCGTACCCACTGTATATGTATATGTGTGTGTGTGTGTGTGTGTGTATATATATATATATATATATATATATATATATATATATATATATATATATAATATACCATAGTTTGTAGATGCTACAACTTTCACGTAAACCAATCAATATACACTTATTGGAATTTTTTTATTTCTTACCAAGGACATGTAGCAGAATACAATACATTTTGGCCAAAATTTATAAAGAAATTATTTATTTTTTATATTTTTTTTTATTGCATATGTTTTATAGCAGAAAGTAAAAAATATTTTGGTCATGCAACACGGTATCCAAATAAAATTTGTCATTTTTTCTCCCCACAAATAGAGCTTTCTTTTGGTGATATTTTATCACCTCTGCGGTTTTTATTTGTTGCACTATAAATAAAAAAAAGATTTTGAAAAAAATATATATATTTTTTACTTTCTGCTATAAAACTTATCCAGTAAAAAAAAAAATCAAATTTCTTCATAAATTTAGGCCAGTATGTATTTTGCTACATATTTTTGGTAAAAAAAAATTCTCAATTAGTGTATATTGATTGGTTTGCACAAAGGTTATAGGTCTACTTTTAATAAACCGAGAAAAGCGGTGATCCTCAGGATCACGACTGATCTCTGGTGAGTACCGGTTTAGGTAGCTGAGATGAAGAGCAGAGAACATGTTCTTCGCTTCTCATCACAGTACATGACCGTTCTGTCACAAACGGCCAGTTTAGAAAAGTGAGATCTGAAGATCTCACAGCCGTTACTCTGAAATATCTCCATTCCAGATTCTGCAGCTCAGAGGTGGAGAATCAGGGGGAGAAGCTGTGCGATTAGAGGAAGAAGACTTCTTTCTTCCGATATATCAGCACCAGTGGGTTAAAAAAAAAAAAAAAAAAAATGTGTGTATATATATATATATATATATATATATATATATATATATATATATATATATATATATATATATATATATATATATACACACACACACACACACTGTATATATACACACTGTGTGTATGTGTATATATATATATATATGTGTGTATATATATATATGTGTGTATATATATATATATGTGTGTGTGTATATATATATATATATATATATATATATATATATATATATATATATATATATATATATATACACACACTGTGTGTGTATATGTGTGTGTGCGCGTGTATATATATATAATATGTGTATATATACTGTATATATGTTTATATGCTGTATATGTGTATAGATAGATAGATATTCAGTTAGTTTTCATGTGTCAGAATCATGTCATTACATGTGCTTTTAAACTTTGGTTTCACTTTTTAAACTTGGCGACGGCTGTAATCTCACAATATCTCGTGAGATTACAGGCAGTCCACCCAGTTATACACGGATATCGGCCGTTTTCAGAGGAAAATCTTCTCCTCTGATCACCCTGTGAGAAGTGAAGTTCTCCACCTTCTAAACTGGGTGCCAGCGGAGATCATTTTTCTCTGAGAACTGCCGAGAAGTGAACTGAGAGAAAACTTCTCAGTTTATTAAATGTACACCATAGCGTCTACAAACTATGTGATATATAATGGAATTTTTATTTATTTCATTTAAACTAGTATTGATAGTAATGGCAATCAGCAACTTACAGCAGGACTATAGCGGTGGACACTAATGGCACTTTTCCACTGCAAGTACCGGCTAGTACCGGCTCGGCTCTACTCGGCCCTGCTTGGCTTTTCCACTGCGGTACCGCATGGTATAGTGTCGGAAAGGTTCGGTACGGTACGGTATGGTTTGCTTTTCCACTAAAGTAGTACTAAAGTTAAGTGGGTGGGATAACAACAGGGTGGGTGTGATTCTCTGACCAATCAGTGGCTAGTAGTGACTGCATGCAAAGGATTGTGGGATATGGTACCAGTTTGGTACCTGTTGGAACCACAATCGAGTAGGTACTGTTTTTTCAGAGCCGTACCGTACCGTTCGGTTCCATGCAGTGGAAAAGCAAACCTATACCGTACCGTACCGAACCGTTCCGACCCTATACCATGCGGTACCGCAGTGGAAAAGCACAAAAGCGTGCCGAACCGGTACAGTTCCATGCAGTGGAAAAGCGCCATAACTGACACTTTGTGGGAACCAGTGACACTAATACAGTGATCAGTGCTAAAAATATTCATGGTCACTGTACTAATGACACTGGCTGGGAAGGGGTTAAACATCTAGGGTGATCAGAGTTAACTGTGCCTAGCCAGTGTTTTTGTGTACGGTGTGTGCTGCTTTTGCTAAGGGTAAAGGATTCTATTCCCTGCTTTGCAGAAACACAAAATCCATCCCTTCCCCCTGTCAGAACGGAGTTCTGCCTTGTGTACATAAACACAGCCCTGTTCTGTGTCTCTGCCCAACGATTGTCAGGTGCCCAGCCACGCAGATCGGCTTCTGCTGTAAATAATCACAGCAAAAGCAGCCCACCGTCGTCACGATTGTGTGCCCCCCCTACAGGCAAAGGTGCAGAATCATATATATTAGGGATCGACCGATTATCGGCAAAGCCGATATATCGAGGGCCGATATGCACTTTCCCCGATATATCAGAATTGGCCACCAAGGTGACCGATATTACCGATATTCCAGGAAAGTGCTGTACCGGAGTGATGCCTGCAGCTAGAGGCATCACCCTGGTACCGGCGTCCATACCTGACGGTCGGATGTCTTGTAATATCAACCGATGTTGCTGAGAAGCCACTCAGCTGTCATTACAAGGAGCGGGAGGGAAAACCCCCCCCACCTCCCGCCGCCTTCCACAGCTCGCCCGGGTCTCCCATTCCACCGGGAGACCCGCGCATGCAGCCTGCACGGCCACCGAAGACCCGATCAAAGCCGCATTCGGCTCTGATCGGTTCTCCATGCAACAACCCGGAAGTGATGTCATGACATCACTTCCGGGTACTCGGCGCCAAAT
The DNA here is from genome assembly GCF_965119305.1 of Pelophylax lessonae. NCBI lineage: Eukaryota > Metazoa > Chordata > Amphibia > Anura > Ranidae > Pelophylax > Pelophylax lessonae. The sequence continues at coordinate 620,726,200 of NC_138770.1, forward strand.
AAAAAAAACTGACAGCATTCAAAACTTCCAGGTACTGTCTGGCGCCAGACTCAAAAAAATTACAGCATTTAAAACAGCCAAACTTGGCATTTTGAATGCTTTTAAGTGCAGAGGAGGGGTTTGTGGTCTCTTAGACCCCCCAGATCCCTCCACAAGGATACCTGTCAAAGAAAAAAAGTGTAAAGACATTTTTTTTTTTAAATGTACGAAAATATCGGCCGATACCGATATGCATTGACCAAAATATCGGTATCGGCAACGAAAAATAGATACAGATAATATATATATATAATGTGTGATTCTGCACAGTAGATCTGCTATAGGGCGTCCAGTTACTGGCTAGAAGAAATGCACAAAGCACACCAAGATTTAGGCAAAAATATGGCTTTTGTAGTTAGACAACGTTGGCTTATCCCAGAGTTCGGTGTTACCACCTGTTTCAATGAAAATAATTAGATTACAATTGAAGCATTCGGAAACAAGTTACATTTCTTTAAAATGGATGATAAAAAGCTCCCATGGAGCCCCAGCCTTTGCCCTGACACATGCCTGAATTCTAGACTTCTGTATACTAATCATGTATTAATTGATGTAATATGTCACTACCAGAGCTACAGAGAGGACGGAGTGCACATATAAATGTGATGTTGCTCTTGTTTTGTTTTTTTCCCCTTATTTCAGAAGCCAGATTAGATGATCCTATTGCTATAATGATCATTTTAAACAATAACATACATTTTCCAGGTCACTTGTTTTGAATCTAGCTGATTAGAAGACAGGCAGTTCACTAGAACCCGATGAATGTATGTTTTTCCGGGAGGCTGTACTGGTTCTGTTCTTCAGAAATGCCGTCTATGCATGTTATATTGCTGGCAATGGAGAGAGATGCCCATTAATCTAGAACACTAGACAGGATATTTGACAGTTTGCATTCCTTGGCCTGCTGCTGAAGTTAATCTGGCTCCAGGGAAATCATGCCAGATAACTTTCCTAGCAACATAATTTAATGTTTTCTGTTGTAGATATTCCCAAAACTCACTTGTAGCACATCTCTACACAAATATACACATACACCATTATGGAAAAATATGAAATGGATTTTTGCATCCTCCTCGCATGACTGGCAAAAATCTGTCTTTGTTATCCTGCCACAGTTCCTATTGTGTGATTGCACAGCAGATATCAGTAGTCAGGTGTTACTAGTGGAAACGAGTTACAGAGGATGGCCAGAGACTGCGGAGGGGCTACAGAGGATGGCCAGAGACTGGGGAGGGGCTGCAGAGGATGGCCAGAGACTGGGGAGGGTCTACAGAGGATGGCCAGAGACTGGGGAGGGTCTACAGAGGATGGCCAGAGACTGGGGAGGGGCTGCAGAGGATGGCCAGAGACTGGGGAGGGGCTGCAGAGGATGGCCAGAGACTGGGGAGGGGCTGCAGAGGATGGCCAGAGACTGGGGAGGGGCTGCAGAGGATGGCCAGAGACTGGGGAGGGGCTGCAGAGGATGGCCAGAGACTGGGGAGGGGCTGCAGAGGATGGCCAGAGACTGGGGAGGGGCTGCAGAGGATGGCCAGAGACTGGGGAGGGGCTGCAGAGGATGGCCAGAGACTGGGGAGGGGCTGCAGAGGATGGCCAGAGACTGGGGAGGGGCTGCAGAGGATGGCCAGAGACTGGGGAGGGGCTGCAGAGGATGGCCAGAGACTGGGGAGGGGCTGCAGAGGATGGCCAGAGCCTGCATCTCTATAGGGCATCGGATGTCAGCAGAGACATGTCCGCTGACATCAGATCCGTCAAATCTGGACGGATGGAAACCCTATTTTCCATCCGTCCAGCGGATCGGATGGGATCGGACAGGCGGTCCGTTCCCATCCGATTCCCCCATAGAGATGCATGGGGACCTGACAGCTCTGTCTCCGTACACAGCACAGAGACACAGCTGTCATCCTCCTGCTCAGCGGGGGATCGGCAGATCGATCCCCCGCTGAGGAAAACGGAATCCGTCCGACGGACTCCATGTGGGAAAGAGCCCTAAGGCTTTTGAGGCAGGCATTGACATCTAACAAAAATGCTTGTAATCTGCCAAAAAAGCTCATGTACTTTTTGAGCCTCAGGCGTTTTGCTTCAGGCGATAAAACGCTCCTATGTGAACAGGGGCCATTGAAATGAATGGGATTTTGCTTGTTGGGTGTTTTGAGACTTCAGAGATGAGCGTTTTATGAGCTGAAAAACGCTCAGGTGTGAACAGGGCCCAACTCAATGATCTTTTGTTTGCTAAAGCACCGGGTATCAATAACACCTAATTTACCTTTTTTTTTTTTTTTTTGTCATTAAAATACAGTTTTCACCTTTTTTCATCCTTTGTTACGCCTCGATGCTGCTAATTAGCCATTTTCTGTCTGCATGCACTCCAGCGATGGCTGTATGGCATTTCTGTGGGCAGGATTTCTAACGCTGACAGCAGTGGACCATACTTGTGTAAAGTGTGTTGAAACTGCCAAGCCATCGGAAGCCCCTGTGACAGGGTGACAATGCAGGAGACAGACACAGAGTGTTGTCACCCTATAACAGGAAGTGCCTGGACAAGGACCTTTATGGCAGGACCACCAGGACTTATTTTAATAAAATCTGCAGTTTTAAACATCTTGGCATTGTAAAATGACATGCTAAAGTTTTAAACTTTCCTCATTCTATGCAAAACTTAAAAGTATCTATTTTAGATATTGTCCAATGCTGTCAGACTCAGGCTTTTCAGACTTCTTCTGAGCAGGGCTTCAGCCTCTTGATCAGCACTACAGATGATCAGTTCACAATCTTCACTTTGATCTCCTCTTTTTTTTTTTTTTCAGACCCATTACTTTGGCCTCTGGTTTGTTGGGAAGAACCAACAAGCGCGATGGGTGGAGCTGGAGAAGCCGTTGAGGAAACAGCTAGACAAGTTCTCGGTGGATCCCATACTGTACTTTGGCGTTATGTTCTATGTGCCGAGCGTTTCTTGTCTAAACCAGACTGTCACCAGGTAGGTGAGATTTCATATCCGGAGGAGCTTACCCTTATTTTTAATCCTGTTTTTATTAAAAGTTTAAATTTTTTAAAATTGCAAAAAACAAAAGTATAAATTGTCATTACAAATGTTTGACTGTGGTTTCATATTCACAATCGTCTGTGTATATTTCTATCTCCAGAGTAGATAAAGTCAGTTACATTGTGGGGTACAAGGACATGGATAATGGATTTCATACATAGTTACATTGGTCACCAGGAGAAATGGAGAGGGGGATTTTTGTTCAGCAGATATATAAGCCGTAGTTGTAATCCTTCCTTGTGCTGTAGGTAACCCAAGAGAGGCGGAGATCTACCTAAAACCTGGAAAACAGAGAGAAAATAACCAGGGTGCAGTATTTTTTTTTACTTGGCAAAGGCCCTGTAAACAGTAAAAGGAGATTTGAAGAGTTCAGAGGTCAGTGGTAAGTAGTGCAGAGTGCAGGGGTCAGTGGTAAGTAGTGCAGAGTGCAGGGGTCAGTGGTAAGTAGTGCAGAGTGCAGGGGTCAGTGGTAAGTAGTGCAGAGTGCGGGGGTCTTTGATTAGTATCAGAGAGTAGAAGGATCAGTGGTAAGTAGTGCAGAGCGCAGGGGTAACTAATGCTAATGCAGGGGCTAATAGTACGTAGCACAAAGTTCAGGGATTAGTGGTAAGTAGCGTTAATGCAGGGGTCAGTAGTAAGTAGCACAGAGTTCAGGAATCAGTGGTAACTTGTGCAGAGGTCAGTAGTAAGTGGTGCATAGGTCAGAAGTATAAAGTAGCACAAAGTGCAAGGGGCCGGTGTTGAGTTGTGCAAGGGGCCGGTGTTGAGTTGTGCAGGGGGCCGGTGTTGAGTTGTGCAGGGGGCCGGTGTTGAGTTGTGCAGGGGGCCGGTGTTGAGTAGTGCAGGGGGCCGGTGTTGAGTGTTGCAGGGGCCATTGGCAAGTAGTGCAGCGTGCGGGGGTCGGTGGTAGGTAGCACAAGGGTGCAGGGTTTGGTGGTAAGTAGCATGGGGTTTGGTGGTAAGTAGCGCGGGGTCCGGTGGTAAGTAGCGCAAGGATGCGGGTCGGTGGTAAGTAGCGCAGGGTGCTGGGGTCGGTGGTAAGTAGCGCAGAGTTCGGGGGGTCGGTGGTAAGTAGCGCAGAGTTCGGGGGGTCGGTGGTAAGTAGCGCAGAGTGCGGGGGGTCGGTGGTAAGTAGCGCAGAGTGCGGGGGTCGGTGGTAAGTAGTGCAGAGTGCCGGGGGTCGGTGGTAAGTAGTGCAGAGTGTGGGGGTCGGTGGTAAGTAGTGCAGAGTGTGGGGGGTCGGTGGAAAGTAGCGCAGGGTGTGGGGGGTCGGTGGTAAGTAGCGCAGGGTGCTGGGGTCGGTGGTAAGTAGCGCAGAGTGCGGGGGGTCGGTGGAAAGTAGCGCAGAGTGCCGGGGGTCGGTGGTAAGTAGTGCAGAGTGCGGGGGTCGGTGGTAAGTAGTGCAGAGTGTGGGGGGTCGGTGGAAAGTAGCGCAGGGTGTGGGGGGTCGGTGGTAAGTAGCGCAGGGTGCTGGGGTCGGTGGTAAGTAGCGCAGAGTGCGGGGGGTCGGTGGAAAGTAGCGCAGAGTGCCGGGGGTCGGTGGTAAGTAGCGCAGGGTGCGGGGGTCGGTGGTAAGTAGCGCAGAGTGCGGGGGGTTGGTGGTAAGTAGCGCAGAGTGCGGGGGGTCGGTGGTAAGTAGCGCTGGGGTCGGTGGTAAGTAGCGCAGAGTGCGGGGGGTCGGTGGAAAGTAGCGCAGAGGGCCGGGGGTCGGTGGCAACTAGCGCAGGGTGTGGGGGTCGGTGGTAAGTAGCGCAGAGTGCGGGGGGTCGGTGTAAAGTAGTGCAGAGTGCCGGGGGTCGGTGGTAAGTAGCGCAGAGTGCGGGGGTCGGTGGTAAGTAGCGCAGAGTGTGGGGGGTCGGTGGAAAGTAGCGCAGGGTGCGGGGGGTCGGTGGTAAGTAGCGCAGGGTGCTGGGGTCGGTGGTAAGTAGCGCAGAGTGCGGGGGGTCGGTGGAAAGTAGCGCAGAGTGCCGGGGGTCGGTGGTAAGTAGCGCAGGGTGCGGGGGTCGGTGGTAAGTAGCGCAGGGTGCGGGGGTTGGTGGTAAGTAGTGCAGAGAGTGGGGGGTCGGTGGAAAGTAGTGCAGAGTGCAGGGGGTCGGTGGTAAGTAGCGCAGAGTGCAGGGGGTCGGTGGTAAGTAGCGCAGAGTGCGGGGGTCGGTGGTAAGTAGAGCAGGGTGCGGGGGTTGGTGGTAAGTAGCGCAGAGTGCGGGGGTCGGTGGTAAGTAGAGCAGGGTGCGGGGGTTGGTGGTAAGTAGAGCAGGGTGCGGGGGTCGGTGGTAAGTAGCGCAGAGTGCGGGGGTCGGTGGTAAGTAGAGCAGGGTGCGGGGGTCGGTGGTAAGTAGCGCAGAGTGCGGGGGTCGGTGGTAAGTAGCGCAAGGATGCGGGGTTGTGGTAATTAACGCAGAGTGTAGGGGTTGGTAGTACAGAACACATCTCCCTCCTATAAGAACCCCCCCCAGTACAACAATCTTTCCTGTCTAGCTAAAATCACTCATGGCACTCATTCCCCTCCCCCTGTATTGTTCACTTACCAGCCCTCTGATGCAGTGACACCCAGCAGAGTGAGGGAAGTCCACCCAGGTCTCCTCTCTGTGGTGTCCTATCACATGGAAGAGCTGAAGAGAAGCCTAGGACTTCCCTCAGCCCTGCCATGCCTATTGCTTCTCTGATCCTAAAGGTAGTGGATGGAGTGAGGAGTTTGCAGCAAGGCAGGGTTGTGATCTACTGGTTACATGGCATTGATCGATCACTGATCCCCGCTTTACACTAAACCTCCCTTATCCCTGTCCCTTACTCTAAGGTCAGCCCTAGCAGTAAAGGAATCCTTTGTTCATTATTCTCACCGATCCACTGCAAGAGACTTGGGAAGAATCTCAGCAAAGACGAAGCTCCCTTTGTAAGGGAATGCCTATTATTTCATTTCACGCTCTTCGCAGATTTCTGGAAAGGAACAACATTTAATTGCGGAATGGCTTGTGGAACAATTATATGCATTGTAATACATTTTTAATGAGTCTAGTTCTGTTTGTGTGTAGATTTATTTTTCTGTATAGACATGGGACAGCCATATTTGGTGCATTACTTATGCAGGTCGTCTTAAAGTGTTAACCCACAACTGTAAAATCAGTCTGTATATGCAGTAAAGCATGCTTGTTATACTCACTGTGGAACCTAAGGGGTTAATCCTGCGCATTGTGTAAAAAAAAAAAAAAAAAACTTTGATCCTGTCTTCTCTGATCCTCCCCTTCTTTTACTTTCCCCAATCCAACTGCTGATAGTACAGAGCTTTGGGGGCACTCTGCACATGCTCAGTTGTGTATTTTGAGAGATGTTTTTTTTTTTTTTTCCTTTTTCTTGGGAGAGTGCATGTGATCTGCACAAGGCCAATCGGCACTGTCAAGAAATAGGGTCAGGGGTCTTGCAGCCTCATAGGACAATCAGAGGAGAATGAAAACCCCTCCTACAAGCTTTAACCAGACACTGATAGAAATCACACGACTGCTATATACTGCTGATGAGAAAAGGTATTTAGCAGTTTATATTTACTAAACTTAATAAACTAAGATCAGGTCCCCTCCCCAGGGGCTGTGCTATGAGACTGAGCTGTGTATATCTTAGAACAGGATGAAGAGAAACTCAAATCCTTAGGCAGGTTTGTGTATTTAGCTGTTTGCCTGAAGTTCAGCTTTAAAGAGGAAGTGAATTGTTTTTGTTTTTTTTCTGACCTGCAAAGTAAAGGCATAATGTGCTAGTATGCATCGCATACTAGCACATTATGTGAAACTTACTTGCAAATGATGCCCTCCATTGATGCGTTGTCAGTGCTGGAGGATGCATCTATCTTCTCCTGTCTTCCTTCCAGGTCCGTGGACTCCGGCTGTGTGACTGGCCGAGGCCGTGTGACATCACTCCCGCACATGCGCACGGGAGCCGTCGGTCAAGGCACAGGGCTCTGAAGGAACTGCATGGGAGGCCGTTCCTTCAGAGCGCATGCACTGATGATGTAATCGGCTGCATATACAGTAATTATTTCCTAAACGGTGCAAGTTTAGGAGAGATTTGCATTACCTATAGGTAAGCCTTATTATAGGCTTACTTCTAGGTACAATTAATCAATGAGAGTTTACAACCACTTTAAGTAGAGTATACCTTTTTCTTGGGCAGATTCTAGCACTGGTTAAGCCCTTTATGGATTTATTTATTTACCTATCACAGGTAGCACCCTCAATGTATGCATGCCGCGCCCTCAATGTACGCACGCATGCCGCGCCCTCAATGTACGCACGCATGCCGCGCCCTCAATGTACGCACGCATGCCGCGCCCTCAATGTACGCATGCACGCAGTGCCCTCAATGTACGCACGCATGCCGCGCCCTCAATGTACGCACGCATGCCGCGCCCTCAATGTACGCACGCATGCCGCGCCCTCAATGTACGCACGCATGCCGCGCCCTCAATGTACGCACGCATGCCGCGCCCTCAATGTACGCACGCATGCCGCGCCCTCAATGTACGCACGCATGCCGCGCCCTCAATGTACGCACGCATGCCGCGCCCTCAATGTACGCATGCACGCAGTGCCCTCAATGTACGCACGCATGCCGCGCCCTCAATGTACGCACGCATGCCGCGCCCTCAATGTACGCACGCATGCCGCGCCCTCAATGTACGCACGCACGCCGCGCCCTCAATGTATGCACGCCGCGCCCTCAATGTACGCACGCGTGCCGCGCCCTCAATGTACGCACGCACGCCGCGCCCTCAATGTACGCACGCACGCCGCGCCCTCAATGTACGCACGCACGCCGGGCCCTCAATGTACGCACGCACGCCGGGCCCTCAATGTACGCACACACGCCGCGCCCTCAATGTACGCACGCATTCCGCGCCCTCAATGTACGCACGCATTCCGCGCCCTCAATGTACGCACGCATTCCGCGCCCTCAATGTATGCACGCATGCCGCGCCCTCAATGTACGCACGCATGCCGCGCCCTCAATGTACGCACGCACGCACGCTGCGCCCTCAATGTACGCACGCACGCTGCGCCCTCAATGTACGCACGCATTCCGCGCCCTCAATGTATGCACGCATTCCGCGCCCTCAATGTATGCACGCATGCCGCGCCCTCAATGTACGCACGCATGCCGCGCCCTCAATGTACGCACGCACGCACACAGTGCCCTCAATGTACGCACGCACGCCGCGCCCTCAATGTACGCACGCACGCAGCGCCCTCAATGTCCGCACGCATGCAACGCCCTCAATGCACTCAGCACTTTATAAGCAATATTGAAATACTTTATAGCTTCCCTTTAATTGTGTAAGTGTTGAGAGGAGTGCAGCGTTACCCAGGGCAGATGCGTGCATTGTCGGTGAATTTGGGTCTTTACAAGCAATTTGAATGAGATTATCCTTGTGTATTGTGTTCCCTACAAACCGCAAACTGAACAATCCCCATTGAAGCCATGCAAATCAGTCTGAGCACGGATGGTGGCGATTCTTTCCTCGCCGCGTACTGCAGATTAGCTCTGATGAAATTATAGGTTGCGATGAGGGAATGCCTTGTGCTGCCGATCCTCTCCCTGTAATTTGCTCTAATGAATGCGGAGGTTGGAGGGCAGAAAGTTAGCTTCAGGTTGGAGCTTGCCGTCTCCTGCGAGCGTGCTGCTACTGGCTTCTCCTCGCATAGTTCACGTGGAAGGTTTATTTTTTAACAAATAGTGGCCTTTTAGGGTGAAAAAAAAAACCTGCTCCGTCCCTCTCTGCAAAGACAAACACTGAGATTCCAGCCTGACTGCTGGAGATAGACTTTGTTTATTCTGGAATACAAGCAGACGGCTGTAGGGAAGTCAGGATCGGCACAGAGAAGCGTGTTAAAAAATGCCTGCATGCCTTGGCAAGACTTGGCTGAGCAGGCCAGAGACACGAATGGAGAACGCAGTATTGAACTGAGCTTTTGGAAGATACCCAGACATGAGTGCCTTGCTTTTAAAGCTGAAGTTTAATCTGCATATTTGTTGCTTTCCCTGGTTCCTCCTTTCCTACCCCCTTTTATCATACTAATGAAATTACTAAATAAAACTTTTTACGTTTTCATTACATACCCCATTTGGGAGCCAATCACATGACCAGAGAATAGGTAAGCATAGACATCTTTCCTTAACAGGGGTCTCCCAGATGTTCCTCACAAAGGGCTAGTTAACTGTCATCTTGGTGGAAGGGTGCCCATCATTGGTATCAGTGGGAGGAGTAGTGCCCCATTATTGGTGTAAGTGGGAGGAATAGTGCCCCATTATTGGTGTCAGTGGGAGGAATAGTGCCCCATCATTGGTGTAAGTGGGAGGAATAGTGCCCCATCATTGGTGTAAGCGGGAGGAATAGTGCCCCATCATTGGTGTCAGCGGGTGGAAGGAATAGTGCCTCATCATTGGTTTAAGTGGGAGGAATAGTGCCCACCATTGGTCTCAGTGGGCAGAAGGGTGCCCGTCATTGGTATCAGTGGAAGCAAAAGTGCTCCATCGATGGTGTAAGTAGGAGGAATAGTGCCCCTATCATTGGTGTCAGTGGGATGAATAATGCCCCATCATTCATATCAGTGGGATGAATAGTGCCCCATCATTGGTGTCAGTGGGCAGAAGGGTGCCCATCATTGGCAACAGTGGGAGGAATAGTGCTCCATAGTTGGTGTAAGTGGGAGAAATAGTGTCCCATCATTTGTGTCACTGGCTGGAATAGTGCCCCATCATTGGTGTAAGTGGGAGGAATAGTGCCCCATCATTGGTGTAAGTGGGAGGAATAGTGCCCCATCATTGGTGTAAGTGGGAGGAATAGTTCTCCATCATTGGTGTAAGTGGGAGGAATAGTGCCCACCATTGGTGTCAGTGGGCAGAAGGGTGCCCATCATTTTTATCAGTGGAAGAAAAAGTGCTCCATCGATGGTGTAAGTAGGCGGAATAGTGCCCCATCATTGGTGTCAGTGGGATGAATAATGCCCCATCATTCATATCAGTGGGATGAATACTGCCCCATCATTGGTGTCAGTGCGTGGAAAGGTGCCCATCAATGGTAACAGTGCGAGGAATAATGCTCCACTGTTGGTATCAGTGGGAGGAAAAGTGCCCCATCATTGGTATCAGTGGGAGGAATAGTGCCGCATCATTGGTATCAGTGGGAGGAATAGTGCCCCATCATTGGTATCAGTGGGAGGAATAGTGCCCCATCATTGGTATCAGTGGGAGGAAGAGTGCTCCATAGTTGGTGTAAGTGGGAGAAATAGTGTCCCATCATTTGTGTCACTGGCTGGAAGGGTGCCCATCATTAGTATCAGTGGGAGGAATAGTACTCCATTGTTGTCATTGACAAGAATTATGCCCCCATTGTTGGTGTCAGAAGAAGAAATAGTGCCTCAAGGGCCTGATAAAGGCAAGCAAAGGGCCACAGTTTGGAGCCCACTGCTCTGCAGGGTAGTTGGTATAGGGTTTAGAATTGGGGTGGATCAGGTTTAAAGTGGTTATAAAGCCTAAACATTTTTTACTTTAATGCATTACTTCCCGGAGTCCTCATCCGATCCAGTACTGTGCCCATCTGCAGCTGTTCTCTCCTCTCACTTCTCAGTCTCACAGGATTGGCTGAGGCATGGGGAGTCATTGGCTTCCTCTGCTGTCAATCAAATTCTGTGCCAAGGGAGTTGGGGGGGGGGGGGGAGAGTGGGTGGGACTGAGCCATTCAGGCAATATCTTGTTATATAAGGCAGCAGGTCCAGAAACACCCCCCCGTTGTTCGATAATTGCCTTATATAACAAGATATTGCCTATTGTGCAGCATTAATAAAGGGGCAGTGGCATTTTTGAACAACGGACTCAAAAAAGGACATTGAGCACAAGTGTACAACGGTTTACTAATATCTTATGTAAAGAGTCGCCCCTGATTAAGGGGTCCTCTGCTGCTACTTTTCACTGTCAATCGGCATTTGCACTTTTTTGCACAGAATAGTATTTGGCACTTTGTCACTTTAGTCTTTTTTGCACTCACATCTTTCGGTGTGAATAGCACCAATATTGTATTTATTTAATTTATTATATTTGTATGAGTTATACGGTATAATTTATTACACATGTCACAATTATCGTATATGCAGAAATTGCACAGGTTTTATTAATTAGCATCCTTAATTATGTTTATGGTCTGATCACTACTCAAGGTAACACACTAAGGAATATTTTACATTATTATTAACTTTCATATCACCATTCATACTTATAACACAGGCAGCGCCACCACCCACCACTGGGTGGTTGTTGGCACACACATAATACAAACCCGATTCCAAAAAAGTTGGGACACTGTACAAATTGTGAATAAAAACAGAATGCAATGATGTGGAAGTTTCAAATTTCAATATTTTATTCAGAATACAACATAGATGACATATCAAATGTTTAAACTGAGAAAATGTATCATTTTAAGGGGAAAATAAGTTTATTTTAAATTTCATGGCATCAACACATCTCAAAAAAGTTGGGACAAGACCATGTTTACCACTGTGTGGCCTCCCCTCTTCTTTTTATAACAGTCTGCAAACGTCTGGGGACTGAGGAGACAAGTTGCTCAAGTTTAGGAATAGGAATTTTGTCCCATTCTTGTCTAATACAGGGTTCTAGTTGCTCAACTGTCTTAGGTCTTCTTTGTCGCATCTTCCTCTTTATGATGCGCCAAATGTTTTCTATGGGTGAAAGATCTGGACTGCAGGCTGGCCATTTCAGCACCCGGATCCTTCTTCTACGCAGCCATGATGTTGTAATTGATGCAGTATGTGGTCTGGCATTGTCATGTTGAAAAATGCAAGGTCTTCCCTGAAAGAGACGATGTCTGGATGGGAGCATATGTTGTTCTAGAACTTGGATATACCTTTCAGCATTGATGGTGCCTTTCCAGATCTGTAATCTGCCCATGCCACACGCACTCATGCAATCCTATACCATCAGAGACGCAGGCTTCTGAACTGAGCGCTGATAAGAACTTGGGTTGTCCTTGTCCTCTTTAGTCCGGATGACATGGTGTCCCAGTTTTCCAAAAAGAACTTCAAATTTTGATATGTCTGACCACAGAACAGTTTTCCACTTTGCCACAGTCCATTTTAAATGAGCCTTGGCCCAGACCAGAGAAAATGCCTGTGCTTCTGGATCATGTTTAGATTTGGCTTCTTTTTTGGACTATAGAGTTTTAGCCAGCAACGGCGAATGGCATGGTGGATTGTGTTCACCAACAATGTTTTCTGGAAGTATTCCTGAGCCCATGTTGTGATTTCCATTACAGTAGCATTCCTGTATGTGATGCAGTGCTGTCTAAGGGCCGAAGATCACGGGCATCCAGTATGGTTTTCCGGCCTTGACCCTTACACACAGAGATTGTTCCAGATTCTCTGAATCTTTGGATAATATTATGCACTGTAGATGATGATAACTTCAAAATCTTTGCAATTTTTCTCTGAGAAACTCCTTTCTGATATTGCTCCACTATTTTTCGCCGCAGCATTGGGGGAATTGGTGATCTTCTGCCCATCTTGAGAGACACTGCCACTCTGAGAGACTCTTTGTATACCCAATCATGTTGCCAATTGACCTAATAAGTTGCAAATTGGTCCTCCAGCTGTTCCTTATATGTACATTTAACTTTTCCGGCCTCTTATTGCTACCTGTCCCAACTTTTTTGGAATGTTTAGCTCTCATGAAATCCAAAATAAGCCAATATTTGGCATGACATTTCAAAATGTCTGACTTTCAACATTTGATATGTTATCTACATTATATTGTGAATAAAATACAAGTTTATGAGATTTGTAAATTAGTCCATTCCTTTTTCACACACAATTTGTACAGTGTCCCAACTTTTTTGGAATTGGGTTTGTATAATATAATAAATAAAAACAATATTGGTGCTATTCACACCGAAAGGTGTGAGAGCAAAAAAAACTAAAGTGACGAAGTGCCAAATACTATTCCGTGCAAAAAAGTGCAAATGCCGATTGCAGATACCACCATCAATAGCACTTTCTTGTTTTAGGTTTTGCCAAAATAACCCCATAATGGGAGCGGAGGAGCCTGTACAAATATGGCTTCCTTCTTCATCAGTGCACTGGGCGTTGTGATGTCTGAATACGGCCCTGGTGGTTACCAGTTGCAGAGGTGACCCCACAGATTGGGCTACAGGTGTAAATTGGTTATTGATTCACAGGGAGGAAATGAGCCCTCAGGTGGCTGCTTATCCCTCACCCTGCCGTGTTATCACTACCTGGACTGGTTCTGTATTTCCTCCAACCCCACCGGCTCTCTGAACTGTGAAATTAATAATTTAGAATGCTCCAACGCTCTCCGGCCTCCCCCTATAATGCCTGCATTCCTGGTCGCTCCCACGGAAATTGTGCAAAACGCGCCAGCCTGTATCGGATTCCTCGCATGTTTCTTGTAGTCTCGCTGGTTGAAGTCGATATTTATTACTTAACGTTTCATTGACCGTAAAATGTTTCTGATAAACAGCCTGCCAGCCTTTCTGCTAGGCCGGGTTCAGGGTTAATCCAGAAGCTTTAGTGTACAGGAAATTGCCCATCATCCGATGATGATGATAAAAGAACTCTGTACAGTATATATGTATAACTATGTATATGCAGTGCATTTTGTCTTTTTTTTTTTTTTTTTAGCGGGGAATAGTTGTTGCAAATATGGGCAGGGGGAATAGGTATCTGTTCTGTTTCAAATGCCGCTTTATGCATTGACGTACCTTCTTAGATCCGGTCTGTCCAGACCATATAGTCCCCTTCTGATATTTAACATTATCCACAGGCAGCTTAACTCTTCAATAATCACTTCCGCTCCAGCAATGTACATCGCTGGAGTTTGAGCAGTACTGTTTTTTTAGACCTGGTTGTCTTGTAAAAGCAATCCTAGCAGCTAACTAGCCACTGTGATGTAGGCGCCCCCCCAACCCCCCCAATCCCACCACGTTTTGTGACTGTACCAGGATCTCCCGTGCCCACTGATCATAGACCCGATCGGCTTTGTTGGGCCATGTGATAGTAACTCGAAGTGATGACGTCACATCACTTCCGGGTTACCCACATGTAAATGGCGCCATTTTTAAAATGAAAAGCATTTGATCTCACCAATCTTAGTGTGATCAAATGCTTGAACCCCCAGATCTCTCGAAAAAGAGTAACTGTCGCATGCCAATTACAGTTTGGCATGCGACAGTTTGCTGAATACAAGCAGACTAAGGACATGGATTACTGGAACCATGTCCTATGGTCTGATGAGACCAAGATAAACTTATTTGGTTCAGATGGTGTCAAGCGTGGGTGGTGGCAACCAGGTAAGGAGTACAAAGACAAGTGTGTCTTGCCTACAGTCAAGCATGGTGGTGGGAGTGTCATGGTCTGGGGCTGTATGAGTGCTGCCGGCACTGGGGAGCTACAGTTCATTGAGGGAACCATGAATGTCAATATGTAATGTGACATACTGAAGCAGAGAATGATCCCCTCCTTTCGGAGACTGGGCCGCAGGGCAGTATTCCAACATGATAAAGACCCCAAACACACCTCCAAGACGACCACTGCCTTGCTAAAGAAGCTGAGGGTAAAGGTGATGGCCTGGCCAAGCATGTCTCCAAACCTAAACCCTATTGAGCATCTGTGGGGCATCCTCAAATGGAAGGTGGAAGAGTGCAAGGTCTCTAACATCCACCAGCTCTGTGATGTCATCATGGAAGAATGGAAGAGGACTCCAATGGCAACCTGTGAAGCTCTGGTGAACTCCATGCCCAAGAGGGTTAAGGCAGTGCTGGAAAATAATGGAGGCCACACAAAATATTGACACTTTGGACCCAATTTGGACATTATCACTTAGGGGTGTACTCACTTTGTGAGATACTGTATATTTACATACACACAATCAAGTTGATGTTAAGAACAAATAAAGTGTTAGAACATGAGGACCAATACTGACATATTCATATATGAAAAAAAAAAAACTGAAGTAGGTACTAATAGACTGAAGGCAACTAGCTGGTGGAAATAAATGACCTATCTCAGTACCTACAGGATGCAAACAGGCAAATGTGCTAAAACCCTTTCAACACAATATGGGGGATGTGTAGGGGACTTTTCCTTCTCAGAGCTGGAGGTTCACTTCATTGATTTTATTGTTGCATGGAGATGTTTTTCCTAAAGCAACAAAGTGACAGATTTTCACCAAGACTTGTTCTGTTCTCAAAATAGAAATCACATGAAGCTTCAGAGGAGGTTTTGTTTGTTCTTACTCCTGATATAAGATCTCCGTCTCCTGCAATTGAAACACCGGAACAACACACAGACCTGCTGACTTCTTGTATCTCTTATAGTGCTACTAAACCCAGGAACCTGCATTCACTATATCTAATCTCCCACAGTACACAGAACAAGGAAATGCAATTATTTTAGTAAATATAAACTGCTAAATACCTTTTCTCATCAGCAGTATATAGCAGTCTTGTGACTTCTATCAGTTCCTAGTAAAGCTTGTAGGAGGAGTTTTTTTTTTTCCCACCCTGCTCTCGCTGTCCTATAAGACTTGAAGGACCCCTGACACTTTGCCTGGACAGTGCTGATTGGCCCTGGCAGAACAGCCTATTTACACAAAGCACATGATTACAGCGGAGCCATTTAGCTCAAAGCCCAGAGCCCCTGAGCAGCAGTAAATCTTTAGGCTGTCAGAAGATCTAGATTTTTGTCGGTGCCAAGAAATAGAAAGCAACTGAGTATGTGCAGAGCAGTATAGGTACCTATTTTTAAAGTAGAACTCCACCCAAATGGGGAAGTTCCACTTTAACCACTTACTGCAAAGTGATGTAGGGGTACGTCGGCAAACTTTGCAGTGTTATACCAGGATGATGCCTCTAGCTACAGGCACCATCCCAGTACCGTGGTTTACAGCCGACAGTCGGCTTTCCGTCAGTAACGACCGATGCGCCTTGGGAGCCGCTCGATGGTTACCCAGGTGAGCGGGAGGGGTCGTCTCCCCACCCACCGCCTTCCGTGACTTTGCTCGGGGCTCCCGTCCCACCCCCCCGAGGCACATCCGCTGGCTGGATGGAGTCCCGATCAAAGCCGGAAACAGCTTCGATCGGGTCTCCGATGACGTAACCCAGAGGCGGCGTCCATGACGTCACTTCCGGGTTACTTTGCTGCAAAAGTTGGCAAATTTAAAAAAAACGGCTGTATACAAAAACGCTGTTTTCGGCGTTTTGCATACATGGAAGTGTAGTGGAGGGGTCGAGGGTCTTTTAGACATATTGGTGTCACAAGGGATGTTTACATTGCTTGTGACAGCAATAAAAGTGATCAGATTTTTTTTAAAAAACCTGTAATAAAGTTAAAAAAAAAAAAATAAATAGAAAAAAAAAAAATTTTGGCCGCCCCGTCACCGTTAGCTCGCGCACAAAAAAAAAACGTAGACGGAAGTCGAGCCGCAAATTAAATCGCTGTTCAAACCACACATGTGAGGTATCCCCGCAATCGCCAGAGCGTGAGCAATAATTTAAAAAAAAAGAGCTACACTCTAACTCTAAACTGGTAACCGTTAAAAAAATTGAAAGCGTCGCCTTTTGAGATCTCTATTGACCGTAGTTTGGCGCCATCCCATGGGTGTGCACAATTTTAAACCGTAACATGTTGGGTATCTATTTACTCAGCGTGACATCATCTTTCACAATATACAAAAAAAATGGACTAACTTTACTGTTTAGTATTTTTTAAATGCAGTGAAATGTGATTTTTCTAAATTTTTCCAAAAAAATTGCGTTTTAAAGACCGCTGCGCAAATACCGCGTGACATAAAATATTGCAATGACCGACATTTTATTCTCCAGAGTCTTTGCTAAAAAAATATATATAATGTTTGGGGGTTCTAAGTAATGATGCACCGAAATTTCCGGCCTAAAATCGGCTTATTCCATTTCGACCGAAAATGGGTTAAATATGCCGATACTAAAGATGGCCGCCGCGGGCGCAGCGCAGGTTTCAAAAAACCTGCCTCTGGCCGGCGGCCCGCCTCCCGGTGAAGACACTGCTACTGCGATCTGTGCATGAATGAATTAACACACCGGGCGAGCGGCCGCTAATAGCTATAACTATGTGAGCGCTTCACTTCCCTGTCAGGCATGTATCTTCGCCTGCCTGTTTTTGGTGTATGCCCCTGTTCTATCTATTTTAAAATTATTTGGGGGAAAAAATTCATTTTCAGTTTCGGTTTTCGGCCAAGGGCATCCTGCATTTTCGGTTTCGGCCCAGAATTTTATTTCGGTGCATCCCTAGTTCTAAGTAGTTTTCTAGGAAAAAATACTGGCTTTAACTTGTAAACAAAAAGTGTCCGAAATAGGGCTGGGGCTTAAGTGGTTAAGGACTCGTCCCCCGCGGGTATATGATTTTGACCGGTACCGGCTCCAGCTTGCGATTGGCA
Source organism: Pelophylax lessonae (assembly GCF_965119305.1). Lineage (NCBI taxonomy): Eukaryota > Metazoa > Chordata > Amphibia > Anura > Ranidae > Pelophylax > Pelophylax lessonae. The sequence goes on from NC_138770.1 coordinate 620,743,766, forward strand.
ACAGAAGTTCTCCCTCCCGCCTGCTGTCTTCTGGGACACTGACAGGCCCCAGAAGACTGCATCTATCAGTCAGGATGCGCAGCGCGACTTGTGCATGCGCAGTGGGCACCCGGCTGTGAAGCCGCAAGTTGTCACAGCCAGGCGCCCATAGTGAAGATGGCGCCGAGGAAGGAGGGAGAAAGAAAACAGCTGGGGTGAGCTCACTGCTGGACCGTGGGACAGGTGAGTGGCTGTTTGTAAAAGTCAGCAGCTACACTTTTTATAGCTGCTGACTTTTATTTTTTTGACAGGTGCCTGGAGATCCTCTTTAATGTTTTACATAGCTATACTGGTAAAAGGGTTCAGCCTAAAGTGATATAGCAGGACTTTAAAGGGATACTAAACACACACTGTTTAATTTGTCATTGTCCCTTCTCTTTCTGTATGAGGATGATGGCACTGATTATTTTATTAAAAAAGTACCTTTTTCCTAATCGATATACAGCTGCCAAATGACCCAGATCTTTCCCAGCCAGTCTGCAGGGAAACATAAGCAGGAGGAGATTCTAGTTCTCTGCTGCTGGTCACGTGTTCAAAAAAAATAAATAAATAAAAAACAGCCTTTGCAATAAATATTATAAATAAACTGTTGTAAATTTTCATACAAATATATATGAAATCAAATTGTTGTTATTTTGTGGAAATAACATGGTGTGGGTGGATTTCTGCCAGTCACAGGCTGTGTCACACCCCTCCAGCCTGTGTCTAAGAATGAGGGAGGTGAAGCCTCCATTAATCTACATGTAATATCCCCTTCCCAGTGTGTTTAGCTGGTTATGGGGCATGGAGGAGGAGGGAGGGAGTGGGCTGTAATTTACTACGGTGTAATAACCCACATGTGTGACTCTATAGTCACATGGGCTGCTCAGATGTGATAGGGAGGAAATGCTCAGCATTGAAGCGCACTGAAAACTGAGCATGTGCAGAGCTGCCAACACGGCTGCAAAATCCCTAGCTGAACTGGGGACATGGGCAGAAGGGGGCAATAGAGAGCAGCAGGATCAACCAGGTTTTTTTTGGGGTTTTTTCTCAGCAAAATTCAGACCAATCTCATAGTGAGTATGAACAGCATGTAATACACCATTTATTAAGCTGGGCATTACTTTAAGCTGGGCATACATCAATCAAATTACATAAAAAAAATAAAATTTTGGACCATCCCTTAGATTTTCTAGTAGTTAGTAGGGTCAAATCGTTTTCGACTGTAGTGATGAGAAAATTGGAAGAAGGATGGAAAATTTTGACAGAAGTCAAAGGGAATTTGGGGGTGGGGGAATTGCTCCATTCACCTCGCTTGCATGAAGGGGGGGGGGGGGGAATCATTCTATATAAAACCTAAAGAAAAATACCAGAACTCTGGTACCGTATTAAAAAGGTGCCCGGCACCTGTGCACATAGGCTTCAAAAGCAGCAAGTACGCAACATGTTACAAAGCATTTGAAAAGGTATAAGCTAGAAGTCTTGAAGTCTGTAATGGTTCTTTTAAAAGGTTTGAAGAAAGTCGATAGGAGCTTTACAAAGCTTTGTAAGGGCTTGTTTACACTAGCGGCCGCCCTTGCCTCCCCTCTGAAAAGTGGTCTATGGCGGATTGCGTTTTAGAGGGATGTTGACAGGCAACTAGGAGGTAATATTTTATTATATCTTTTCATGTGACAACACTGAAGAAATGACACTTTGCTACAATGTAAAGTAGTGAGTGTACAGCTTGTATGACAGTGTACATTTGCTGTCCCCTCAAAATTACTCAACACACAGCCATTAATGTCTAAACCGCTGGCAACAAAAGTGAGTACACCCCTAAGTGATAATGTCCAAAGTGTCAATATTTTATGTGGCCACCATTATTTTCCGGCATGGAGTTCACCAGAGCTTCACAGGTTGCCACTGGAGTCCTCTTCCACTCCTCCATGATGATATCACGGAGCTGGTGGATGTTAGAGACCTTGCACTCCTCCACCTTCCGTTTGAAGATGCCCCACAGATGCTCAATAGGGTTTAGGTCTGGAGACATGCTTGGTAGTCCATCACCTTTACCCTCAGCTTCTTTAGCAAAGCAGTGGTTTTGGAGGCGTGTTTGGGGTCGTTATCATGTTGGAATACTGCCCTGCAGCCCAGTCTCTGAAAGGAGGGGATCATGCTCTGCTTCAGTATGTCACAGTACATGTTAGCATTCATGGTTCTCTCAATGAACTGTATCTCCCCAGTGCCAGCAGCACTCATGCAGCCCCAGACCATGACACTCCCACCACCATGCTTGACTGTAGGCAAGACACACTTGTCTTTATACTCCTCACCTGGTTGCCGCCACACACGCTTGACAGCATCTGAACCAAATAAGTTTATCATGGTCTCATCAGACCACAGGACATGGTTCCAGTAATCCATTTCCTTAGTCTGCTTGTCTTCAGCAAACTGTTTTTGGGTTTTCTGGTGCATCATCTTAGAAAGAGGCTTCCTTCTGGAACGACAGCCATGCAGACCAATTTGATGCAGTGTGCAGCGTATGGTCTGAGCACTGACAGGCTGACCCCCCCTTTCAAACTCTGAAGCAATGCTGGCAGCACTCATAAGTCTATTTCCCAAAGGCAACATCTGGGTATGACGCTGAGAACGTGAACTCAAATTCTTTGGTCGACCATGGTGAGGTCTGATCTGAGTGGAACCTGTCCTGTTAAACCACTGTATGGTTTGGCCTCCATGCTGCAGCTCAGTTTTAGGGCTTTGGCAATCCTTTTATAGCCTAGGCCATCTTTATGTAGAGCAACAATTCTTTTTCTCAGATTCTCAGAGAATTCTTTGCCATGAGGGGCCATGTTGAACTTCCAGTGACCAGTATGAGAGAGTGAGAGCGATAACACCAAATCTAACACACCTGCTTCCCATTCACACCTGAGACCTTGTAACACTAACGAGTCACATGACACCGGGGAGGGAAAACTGCTAATTGGGCCCAATTTGGACATTTTCACTTAGGGGTGTACTCACTTTTGTTGCCAGCAGTTTAGACATTATTGGCTGTGTGTTGAGTTATTTTGAGGGGACAGCAAATGTACACTGTTATACAAGCTGTACACTCACTACTTTACATTGTAGCAAAGTGTCATTTCTTCTGTCTTGTCACATGAAAAGACGTAATAAAATATTTACAAAAATGTGAGGAGTGTACTTACGTTTGTGAGATACTGTATATACACACACACACTGATACTCATTACATTGAACCTGTCGTGAAAGAAATGGGGAGGCTGCCATTGCTTACATCTCTAGTTTCCTGCTGACCCTCCTCAATCATATATCTTCGGTTTAACTGAGTCAGAACAAGTATTCTCTCTGTTTTTCTCGACATTTTTTTCACTCAGGGCACCCTTTTAGAATTTTGCACAATCTTGGGGCACACCAGTCTATTTTAGTTTGTGACGCAGAGTTCAGTTGTCAGTAGTTTGTGGTGTAGAGTTGCCTACTACCTGTAGAATATTCAGATTTGTGAGCAGTATGGGGTGATGGGACAGTAAATGAGCAGTATACAGTGGCAGGATGGTCAGTGATCAGTATGGTAGGGGCAGGGCGGTTAGTGATCAGTATGGTAGCGGCAGGGTGGTCTGTGATCAGTATGGTAGGGGCAGGGTGGTCAGTGATCAGTATGGTAGCAGCAGGGTGGTCAGTGATCAGTATGGTAGCAGCAGGGTGGTCAGTGATCAGTATGGTAGGGGCAGGGCGGTCAGTGATCAGTATGGTAGGGGCAGGGTGGTCAGTGATCAGTATGGTAGCAGCAGGGTGGTCAGTGATCAGTATGGTAGCGGCAGGGCGGTCAGTGATCAGTATGGTAGGGGCAGGGCGGTCAGTGATCAGTATGGTAGCGGCAGGGTGGTCAGTGATCAGTATGGTAGGGGCAGGGCGGTCAGTGATCAGTATTGTAGGGGCAGGGCGGTCAGTGATCAGTATGGTAGGGGCAGGGCGGTCAGTGATCAGTATGGTAGGGGCAGGGCGGCCAGTGATCAGTATGGTAGGGGCAGGGTGGTCAGTGATCAGTATGGTAGGGGCAGGGCGGTCAGTGATCAGTATGGTAGGGGCAGGGCGGTCAGTGATCAGTATGGTAGCAGCAGGGTGGTCAGTGATCAGTATGGTAGGGGCAGGGCGGCCAGTGATCAGTATGGTAGGGGCAGGGCGGTCAGTGATCAGTATGGTAGCGGCAGGGCGGTCAGTGATCAGTATGGTAGGGGCAGGGCGGTCAGTGATCAGTATGGTAGGGGCAGGGCGGTCAGTGATCAGTATGGTAGGGGCAGGGCGGCCAGTGATCAGTATGGTAGGGGCAGGGCGGCCAGTGATCAGTATGGTAGGGGCAGGGCGGTCAGTGATCAGTATGGTAGGGGCAGGGTGGTCAGTGATAAGTATGGTAGGGGCAGGGCGGTCAGTGATCAGTATGGTAGGGGCAGGGCGGTCAGTGATCAGTATGGTAGCAGCAGGGTGGTCAGTGATCAGTATGGTAGCAGCAGGGTGGTCAGTGATCAGTATGGTAGCAGCAGGGTGGTCAGTGATCAGTATGGTAGGGGCAGGGCGGTCAGTGATCAGTATGGTAGGGGCAGGGCGGTCAGTGATCAGTATGGTAGGGGCAGGGCGGTCAGTGATCAGTATGGTAGGGGCAGGGTGGTCAGTGATCAGTATGGTAGGGGCAGGGTGATCAGTGATCAGTATGGTAGGGGCAGGGCGGTCAGTGATTAGTATGGTAGGGGCAGGGTGGTCAGTGATTAGTATGGTAGGGGCAGGGTGGTCAGTGATCAGTAAGGTAGCAGCAGGGTGGTCAGTGATCAGTAAGGTAGCAGCAGGGTGGTCAGTGATCAGTATGGTAGGGGCAGGGTGGTCAGTGATCAGTATGGTAGGGGCAGGGTGGTCAGTGATCAGTATGGTAGGGGCAGGGCGGTCAGTGATCAGTATGGTAGCGGCAGGGTGGTCAGTGATCAGTATGGTAGGGGCAGGGCGGTCAGTGATCAGTATGGTAGGGGCAGGGCGGTCTGTGGTCAGTATGGTAGTGGCAGGGGACGGCCAGTGATCAGTATGGTAGTGGCAGGGCGGTCAGTGATCAGTATGGTAGTGGCAGGGCGGCCAGTGATCAGTATTGTAGTGGCAGGGCGGTCAGTGATCAGTATGGTAGTGGCAGGGCGGTCAGTGATCAGTATGGTAGTGGCAGAGCGGTCTGTGGTCAGTATGGTAGGGGCAGGGCGGTCAGTGATCAGTATGGTAGGGGCAGGGCGGCCAGTGATCAGTATTGTAGTGGCAGGGCGGTCAGTGATCAGTATGGTAGTGGCAGGGCGGTCAGTGATCAGTATGGTAGTGGCAGAGCGGTCTGTGGTCAGTATGGTAGGGGCAGGGCGGTCAGTGATCAGTATGGTAGGGGCAGGGCGGTCAGTCATCTGTAGGTAGTGGCAGGGCCGGCAGTAGGCAGACAAACAGATTTCCTGCTGGAGAATCCTCTCCTCATCAGCGATGTACCACAGAAGATAATACTCGCAGGGTTGCTATCCCTGCTGCTCCTCCTCCTCCATCTTCAGCTGCTGGATCCACCATAGCAGCCACCTTTGCAGGGAGGTAAAGACGTGGCACACCGGGGGGGGTGGGTTGCCAGCTCTGAATGGGGTCAGGGTTTGTATTTACAACCTGTGACTTTCGGTAAAATAAGGATGGCTTGAATCAAGCTACTTGATCCACCCGCCTGCCTTTGTTGGTACACTTTTTAGCTTTGCCATAGAACCCCTGAAGAGCCCAGATGGCACCCCAGGGTGCAGTGGAACATTGGTTGAGAAGAGCTGGTTTGTCTATCTTGATCACATTCTTCTTGTTGGAAATGTCACACGGTTAGGGGATCACATATATTATAGTGGCCTCACCTGTATCCTCTGACTGAATACTGATAACACAACACTTGTCTTACAGGTACCAGTATTACCTCCAGTTAAGAAAGAATGTCTACGATGGACAAGTGCACTGTACTGTGGAGCAGTACGTCCGACTAGCTGCCCTGGCCATTCAAGGTAATGCTTTTTTAACATCTTTTAAGGACCATTATTGTCCTAAAATTATGCATAGAGTATTGTGTACATGTTTGCTTTTGTCATTCTTAAAGGGGGGCAAGGGAGATGTTCTACTTCTAGGCGTAGACCTATAGGGGTTTGTTTTATTGGGTGGGGATCCCGGCAGTGAGACTCCCACCAAAGTTGTCATTACTGTTCTTGCCCATCTTATAGCCTCACTGCCGTTGTTCCCTTGCATCACTACGGGGTTTGGCTGTGACATAGGGGCACCACCGCACCTGGAGTGAGACACAGGCCAGAAGGGCCAAATCCTGAAAGTGATGGCAGCTGCAGCATTGAAACAGATGGGTGATAGGACACATCGGTGAGGATGAGCTTTTCTGTTGTATGGAACTTTCGTCTTCATTTGTTAACACCTCACTTGGGTTTCTTAAAGAAAAGCATATGGTTTTCGAAATGTTAAAGCAGTTTGTTACCCCAAAACTTCATATTCCTGATGGGTGCCTGCTGTGCCATCTACTTGTATGAGAAAATATCCTGTTCTCTTTGTATTGCTTCCTTTGTAAATACTGACCACACTAAGCAGGAGAGCATATCGTGGTCGGTTCTCTAGCTTGTTTTGCCCTTCACTTCTTTTTTAAACTGAATTGGTTGTTTTACAATCACTTTAAAGCACAAAGGAACACCTGTCTTAATGTTTTCATTTTTGAGTCACAGTTCTAGAGCAAGCATGGTAATGATGGTCATAGAAGAGTTGGGAATCCTTAACTCTTGACCTGTTCTGGGTTACTGACTCATTGTAGGCAAAGCATTTGAATGATAGCCAGATAAATAGCATTTTTTAGGAGAAGAGGTCAACCGTGGCAACCTCATAAATCCTTTATTGACATGTTCTCTTTAATTATCCCCACTTTTCAAATATTCTACACCGGTGTGGACAGGCTCCTGTAAATGGCAGGTCACCATTGTTGGTGTCTCGGTAGAAGTATTCACAATTGGCTAAAAACTCTGAATATAATTTAAAACGGGAATGATGGGATGAATTACATTTTTCCTTTTGGAAATTAGAATATTCAACAATGATCAATGAAAAGCCATGATTTCAAATTCCCCAGTCAATTTTTTTAAATAATTAGGTAATTATTATTATTTATTATTATTATTAGGTAATAATGTTTTAGAATCAAGATTAGGGGGGATTAGTGGTGCACTGAAATGAAAATTCTGATGCTGAAACTAAAAATTCAGGATGCGCTTGGCTTAAAACCGAAACGGACCTTTTTAAACAAATAATGGTTTGAATATAATTAAAGTGATTGTAAAATCTCAAAGTAGGAGGGGTAAGCCTATGCGCTATTGGGTATAAGACTTACAAACATGAGAAGGATGTAAATAAAGAATAAAGGTGGAACACCAAGGATTGAGCAGCCAATTCAGTAGTGTCACCACATACCACAAAAATTTATGAAATAAAGAAAATCAGCGCTCTGATCCTTTATAGTGATGGACCACTCAATAAATATATATAAATATTGAACTCGAAAAAATGAATATTAAAGGGAGTAGATGATGCGGAGTTAAAATCAAATCACAGTAATTATCCGTAGCGTAGTATAAAAGGTAAAAATGTAAAAACACCTTTAAAAATATATAAGTGGAAGTGGTGCAATCAAATCACAATAAATATCCAAAGTATAGGAGAAACAATAAATTAATCAATCAGATGATGTATAAAAGAACATAATTATAAAAGTGATAACGTAATAAGTATAAAAGTGGTGATATAATATTATATAATAATAGCTAAAAGATGTGGCAGTGATTCAGCTTCTTAGGATAGTAACAAATCCAAATGTGAAGATATAGTGCAGAAAATAAGATGAATACTATATATCCAAAGAGTCTCAATCAATAACCTAAATCAAATATAATAGTATATATAAGTGCCAATCTAAAAAAAAAAAAATCTTAAAAAAAAAAAAAAAATAACAAACATAATATACTTACCTCCTCTGTGCAGTTGGTTTTGCTCAGGGCAGCCCAGATCCCTCTCTTCTCGGGTCCCTCTTCCCTGCTCCTGGCCCCTCCCTTCTATTGAGTGCCTCCACAGCAAGCAGCTTGCTATGGGGGCACCCGAGCCAAGCTGCAGCTCCGTGTGTCCATTCAGGCACAGAGCTGCCATTCGGACTCACCCCCTCTCTCTCCTGATTGGCTAACTGACTTTGATTGACAGCCAGTGACGCCGCAGCTGTGTCTCAATCGGATGAGAGAGTGCAGGACGGCCGAGGGACTCCTAAAAAGAGACGGGGCTCAGGTAAGTATTAGGGGAGCTGAGGGAGGCTGCTACTCCCAAAAGTTTTTGTTATCTTTATGCAAAGAATGCATTAAGCTAAAAAAACTTTGACTTTGCAACTCCTTTAATGTGGTTGGTGTCTTTGCATTAAAGTCAATGGGATGCGATTTTGCATTGAAGTCAATGGGAGGCAGTATGTCATTATCAGCACCTTTTTTTTTCTATTGGCAGAATGCAGATAAGTCTATTTTCAGCTAATAGTTTTCGGTGGCCAGTATATCGGTGTATCCCTCTGATGCAGATCACATAAAATGTATGAAATTTTGGAAATTTTGCTCATTTCCTTTGGCAAAATATTGACCAAATGCTTAGAGTCAATCGGGGTCATTGTCTAAATTTTAACCCTTAGGCCCCTCTCTCACACGGAGTCCATCAGGCGGACTCAGTTTTTCTCGATCGATCCGCCGATCCCCCGCTGAGCAGGAGGATGACAGCTGTGTCTTTGTGCTGTGTGCGCGGACAGAGCTGTCAGGTCCCCATTCTTCTCTATGGGGTAATCGGAGGGGAACGGACCGTCTGTCCATTCTCATCTGATCCGCCAGACGGGTGGAAAATAGGGTTTCCATCCGCCTGGTTTTGTCGGATCGGATCGGATGTCAGCGGACATGTCTCCGCTGACATCCGATGCCCCATAGAGATGCATTGGGGCGTCCGTTCAGATCCGCCAAAAAAACTGACAGGCGGATCTAAACAGACTCCCTGTGTGAAAGGGGCCTTAGCCTTGATCAATATTGGTGACAGCGGGAAGATACGAAGCTTTTTGGTGACTGTCCTATTAGAGCAGTCATGGGCAGACAATGACTCTCTAACCACTAAGAAATCACAAATACCTGCATACCCATTATACCTAATACTGCTCATCATCTTGGCAGCTGGAGTGTTGGAAGGTCCCCACCCGTACACCAACTCCTCATTTAAAAGTCTAATATTCTCTATAGGACTAACACTAAAGCTTTTTATTTGCAAATGTTTTGATGTTTCTGGTAATGAATGGGCATGTGTTCTGTCTTGCAGTGGAGCTTAAAGATAACAATCTGTTTGAGACACAGGACTTCCTCCGAGAGGGCATGCTGTTTCCCGTGGTAAGTTTCCATATTACATAGTGTGGATTTCTTTACATATATAATATGTATAGGTATAAATGGGAATGTTTAAAGCACGCATACTAATTTAAAAGAGATGTATGGGTTTATCTTTTTTTTTTTTTTAATTAATACTTGCCTAGGCGGATGCAGCATCGGCACCCCGGCGCCTCGAACACTGAGAACCGAGCGATTGAACACCGCTGATTGCTCCGTTATCACAGCTCCCTAGCTCTTTGCACTGCCCCCCCCCCCCCCCCCTCACTGGAGCGCTGGGCTGTGGAGGGGGCAGGAGCTGCTTGCTCAGGTTCTCAGTGGTTTTCTGAGAGGCTGAGCCAAGTGCCAGTCCAGGCATGTGGGCAGGTCCTGACCCCATTGTTGCGATCTTGCTCGAGCCTGGACTGGCTCTGTGACATCAGCCAACAGCGAGCTTCAGCCCACTGTCTGCTGAAAACAGGGTCACAGGAGTGCAGAAAGAACTGGACTCCAAGGATCCAGTACTGCCAAACCAACTGGAAGAATGGTCAAACATTTCTGTGGACAGCCTTCCCAGAAGAGCTGAAGCTAGTATAGCTGCAAAGGGTGGGCCAACTCAATATTGAACCCTACAGACCAAGATTGGGATGCCAATAAAGTTCATGTGCGTGTAAAGTTCGGTGTCCCAATACTTTTGACAATATAGTGTATGTATGTATTTTTTTAAGAATACATTTGTATTTTTTATTGGAAAAAATACACTGAACAAAATTATAAATGCAACACTTTTGTTTTTGCCCCCATTTTTCAAAGATTTTTTTTCTATTTACACAAAAGGCTTATTTCTCTCAAATATTGTTCACAAATCTGTCTTAGGGCTCTTTCACACGCGCCGTTGTGTCAGTTTTTCATCCCATCCGTTTGCGGATGAAAAACGGACATAATGTATCTCTATGTAAATACGGATGATCATCCGCTGACATCTGTTTTTCGTCCTTTCCGTTAAGTTCAGTTTTTTGGAACGGAAGAGAAACCTATTTTTTTCTGAACAGAACGGACGCAAAAACGGATGTCAGTGGTGTCATCCGCTGACATCCGTATTTACATAGAGATACATTATGTCCGTTTTTCATCCGCAAACGGATGGGATGAAAAACGGACAGACGGACCGGATGACACAAGTGTCATCCGTGTCCGTTTGGAAAAAAAAAAAAAGGACCTGATCGGGCAAAAAAACCTGAACGCCCGTGTGAAAGAGCCCTAAATCTGTGAGCACTTCTCCTTTCCTGAGATAACCCATCCACCTCACAGGTGTGGCATATCAAGATGCTGATTAGACAGCATGATTATTGCACAGGTGTGCCTTAGGCTGGCCACAATAAAAGGTCACTCTAACTGCCGGTTCACATTGTTCCGACTTGTCAGGCGACCTGGTTGCCTGACAAGTAGCGGCCCATGCTGTGCAATGGAACCGTTCTAATAGGAGCGACTCAAGTTGCTCCGACTTAGAAAAAGGTTCCTGCACCTTTTTTTTGCAAAGTTGGAGTGACTTGCATTGACTTCCATTATGTGAAGTCATTGCAAGCCGCGCCGAAGTCGCGGTGCACGGGAGACGGCATTAGTCGCCGGGAGTCGGGTCGAATCAGTGTGAACCGACACTAAAATGTGCAGTTTTATCACACAGGACAATGTCACAGGTGTCCCAAGTTTTGAGGGAGTGTGCAATTGGCATGCTGACTGCAGGAATGTCCACCAGAGCTGTTGCCCATGAATTGAATGTTCACTTCACTACCATAAACTGTCTCCAAAGGCGTTTCAGAGAATTTGGCAGTACATCCAACCGGCCTCACAACCGCAGACCACGTGTAAGCACACCAGCTCAGGACCTCCACATCCAGCATCTTCACCTCCAAGATCGTCTGAGACCAGTCATCTGCATGCTCGTCGTCCTCATCGGGTTCTCTACCTGACTGCAGTTTGCCGTCGTAACCGACTTGAGTGGGCAAATGCTCACATTTGATGGCGTCTGGCACTTTGGAGAGGTTCTCTTCATGGATGAATCCCAGTTTTCTTAGATCTTTGAGTTCAGCTCATGAAAAATGGGGGCAAAAACAAGTGTTGCATTTTTTAATTTTGTTCAGTATATATTGTTAAAAAGTGTAAAAAAACAAAAAATTGTATACAATGTACCCAAACCATTAAGAGTTTTACTTTATGTTGTTAAAGCAGTCCATCATTAAACAAATCATCTGTGGACTTTAGCTGTGATGGAAGCCATTCCCAATTGGTGTGATAAATCCTATTTCTGGGGAGTAATGGTCGGCTTCCTGCCTTGAGAATTAGTTTTGGGTACACGAGTTGGCTTCTTCCATTCCCTAATTACACTGCTATATTTCTTATAGAAAAATACGGTTTTAAACTGCACTTAGAGCCGCCTTCCTTTTTTTTTTTTTTTTCCTTTTATATTTCTTTGGGAACTCCCCAAAATTTGTTATTAATTTTTTTTTTTTTTTATGAGGCTCTCCATGGTGCGTTTATCAGAGATCTTTGTAATAGAAGACGCTTGCTGAGTTCTCTGTTCTTATGGAACCTTATTTTTGGTTGACATGATAAATACTCCGAAGAATGTGGAACATGTTCTAACCACTGATGCGTGATCAGCTCGTGCTGCCTGGATCCTTAGATCATCTTAGGCAGATAAGGGGAGGTTTATTTAGCTGCGCCATTCGCATCCTATGCTTGATGTTTATCTTTCATAAATTATTTTGATCGAGTATGACATCCCGCTGAAAGCAACTTCAAAGATCACCTCCTTGGCATGGACCTAGGATTTTTGTTTCAGGCTTGATTTCAAACAAATACTTCTATTTTTAATAAACAGGTAAAGTATTTAATTTTTTAATGAATATTTAAAAGGAATCTCCTCTTGTCCTAAAGTGGAGCAAGCGTTGGTGAACATAATGAATTAAAGTACTTCTAAACATGTAAACCAAATATGTTGCTGCATGTGTTCCTGTAATATCAAAAATGTTTTTTTTTAATGTCTTGCTTTCAGTTAAATTATAGCAACAAGGAGTATCCACAGACCCTTCCTGTCCTAGGGTGACAACACATACTCCGTTTGTCTGCTGCGTTGTCACTGTCTCTTGCACACTCCTGAGTAAGGTTGGGGTCACACTCTGTGCGGAGCGGCTTGCAGCAGTAGGTCCGGTACATCACGTTTACTGTTTCAAGTCCAAATTCGATCCAAATTTTTTGGCTGAATTCGGACCTGAAACGGACCAGAAGACGCACACAAATTTCCTGCAGACTGCTCCGCAGCTGTCCTGGAGCTGTGTGAACTGGCCCCATTGAGAGCTGGTCACATTCTCCTGACATGCCAATTGGATGCGGGTAAACCGGCATCCGATTCGCACCAGTGTGAACCCAGCCTAAGGCTTGATTATTCACATATGCATGCTGCTTTTGAGCGTTTCTGTAGTGCTTTTTGCTGTGTATTCCATTTTGATTTTTTACCACGAGTTTACTGTGATTTGAGTTTTGCGTTTTTTTTTTTTTTTCAATCAGATAATTTTTATTAAAGAAAAAATTAACACTACAACAAGATAGGTACAATAATCAGAACTAAAACACACACATATATATATACCGGTATCGCAACAAATCTATGTATATCCATCAATACATATATATATATGTGATCATTATTTATCATTGTAAAAAAAATACCTTCATCTCGTCACATGCATATACTCCAGCATATAACTATTTTTTCCATTTTACATCCTAACAGACTACATTCTTAACACATACCAGCCCGCCACCCCCCAAAGAAAAAAAAAAAGCACCTCTGCCAAGATCGGTATATACTCGAAAATCAATATAGTTTTATCCTAACACATTACATTGGTCTACCTTTTAGGGTCTCTGAGAGTCAACCGTTTTATAAACTTAAGGAGGTGTGCCTCCAAAAATCCTAATAGCGGCCATCTGTGCCGGGGCCAACCCCGGGCCTGCGGTTTTTTTTAATGCTTTTTTTTTTTTTGGGGGGGGGGAATTTGTTGTTGGGCAGATTTAAAAACACAAAACGCTACAAAATCCGCTGATCCCTGCTGAGCAGGCGGATGACAGTTCAGTCTCTGCTCACTGTGCAGAGACGGAGCTGTCAGATCCCTGCTCTCCGGAATGGGAGATCGGATGAAAACGGACCGCCTGTCCTTGTTCATCAGATCCTATCCAGTCCGATCCTCCGGATGGATGGAATTTCACGGACAGGATCGGATTGGATAGCAGCGGGTGTCAGCCGACATGTCACCGCTGACATCCGCTGCTCCATAGGGATGCATGGAGCATCCGATCAGCTCCGCCTGAAAAACTGACAGGCAGACCTGATTGGAAAGCCTGTGTGAAAGAGCCCTAAAGGAAGCTCTGTTGATTACTAAAACTGGAGAGTGCAAAATCTGATGCAGCTCTGCATGACAGCCAATCGGCTTCTAACTTCAGCTTGTTCAATTAAGCTTTGATAATGACACCTGGAAGCTGATTGGTTACCATGCACAGCTGCACCAGATTTTTTGCTCCCCAGTTTTAGTAAATCCTCCCCTATGGCTATGCACAGTGCATTGGCACATTCTGTTGTAGTCACTGCAATAAAACTGATCTTTGCCTACTGCTGGATTCAGCACATGTCTACAGGAAGGTCATTCAAATACTGTACAGGATTTCCACAGAACATGGTGAATATTCATGTACAAGAAAAGGTGCCAGGGTGACAACTGGAAGTCTTGGCTGATCAATTTCCAGGACCTTTTATCCTGCATCTCCTTTGCTTTATAATTTTTCCTTACTATGCAATGAAACTGACTTGTCTCCCAACTCTAGTTTATCCAGGTGACCAGTCGTGAACCTGTTTAGGAGAGTCATCCTTATCTGTAAATTGGTTTGTAGTTACGTCCACTTAAATTATTTTTGTGTGTTCCTTGGGGGTGGAGCCAGCTGATGGCCAATTAGTAGCTGCTGACAGAGCTCCTCAGAGGCTGGGAAAATGTAGCAGAGCTTAGCTTAGGCTGGCCATACATATTCAACTGTCTTGTACAATTTTGCTTTAGATTTACCAAAAACCATATAATATGAGGTCAAAACTAAATGATTGTATCCAATTAGGCAGGCCTTTGTAACTACATAGTGTAAGGTAAATGTTAAGGAAAATTGCACAAGAAAAATAAAACATGTATAGACAGCCTTGAAGTTTTACATGCTGCATTTAGCAGCCTCAACTTTAAAGTGTTATTAAACCCCAAACCAAAAATGTAATGTATTGCACCTTACCAATCGTTTGATTGGGTGGCTGCATTAGTTTTCTTTTTTAGGCCTTTTTTTTTCTTCTGTTTTTACTTGGTGATCTAGCCAGTAACATACATCCTGTATTAGAGTGCCCCCACTCTGGACGAAGGAGAACAGCAGGCACAGTTGGACAGCAGCATTGGTAGTCTGGGAGGAGGGGGGTGTGTTAGATGTACTAGCAGATTTAAATATACTAACATATTGAAGCCAATCTCCAGCTAATACTTTTTAAGCAGCTATGGCTAACAGTTTTTTTTTTTTTCCCTTTTGGGATAAAGGGTTTTCATTAATAAAACAGATCACTGTCAGTGGTAAATGGTTTGTCTCTGTCAATGTAACTTGATACATCTGGAAGAGAACATAAAAAAGTTTTTGGCTTGATCACCAGATGAAAAATGAAGAAAGCAAGCCTAAAAAAATGAAACCGAATGCGGCCATCGCGTCTTAGAATTGGAAAGCTGCAATATAATGTTTGCTTTTGGATTTAACACCACTTTAATTATTTGCGTATTAGCGTATTTATAACCCTTCTTAAACCTCTTTGCGCCGAGCGCACCCAAATATGTGGTCGGACCTTGGCGTAGAGCAGCCACATATTTGCATGCAATAGCGCTGATAGAGCTGCCCTGAGAGGGCGCTCGCTCCCGCCACAGTTTCTGGCAGCTAACTGAAAGCTCCCATTCACTGCTTGCAATTGGGAGCTTTCACGTCTGTCACATGACAATAAGCCCCTCCCCGCCTACCGGCATTCTAAAGCCCTTTAAGGACCAGCAGGTTCCGGCTCTAAGAGGTTAGCAGGCCAGGTTTCAGTGCTCTGATAGTTTGACTGACAGTTACTCAGAATGAGACAGGGGTTTTAACAAACAGAACTTACTTTTAGTTGTACAGTGCCTTGAAAAAGTATTCACACCCCTTGAAATTTTCCACGTTTTGTCATGTTACAACCAAAAACGTAAAAGTATTTTATTGGGACTTTATATGATAGACTATACTGACAGGTCGGGCAAGGAGAGCATTAATCAGGGAAGCAGCCAAGAGACCCATGGTAACTCTAGAGGAGCTGCAGAGATCCACAGCTCAGGTGGGAGAATCTGTCCACAGGACAACCATTAGTTGTGCAATCCACAAATCTGACCTTTATGGAAGAGTGGCAAGAAGAAAGCCGTTGTTGAAAGAAACCATAGGAAGTCCCATTCTCAGTTTGTGAGAAGCCATGTGGGGGGACACAGCAAACATGTAGAAGGTGCTCTGGTCAGATGAGACCAAAATTTTACTTTTTGGCCTAAAAACAAAACACTATGGCCGAAAACTAACACTGCACATCTCCTTGAACACACCATCCCCACTGTGAAACATGGTGGTGGCTGCTTCATGTTGTGGGAATGATTTTCTTCAGCAGGGACTGGGAAGCTGGTCAGAGTTGATGGGAAGAAGGATGGAGCCAAATACAGGGAAATCTTAGAAGAAAACCTGTTAGTCTGCAAAAGACTTGAGACTGGGGCAGAGGTTCACCTTCCAGCAGAACAACGACCCCAAACCTACAGCCAGAGCTACAATGCAATGGTTTATATCAAAGCATATTCATGTGTTATAGTGGCCATACACTATATGGAAAATCAGCTGAAATTTGGTCATTTGAAAAGTTTTTTTTTTCAGCCAGTTAATGGGCACAAATCGGTAATTGGTTGTGATGTTTTTGAGCCAAAAAAATGAAGGAACAGTTTGGAAATTCTCCGCCGAATGAACGATAAATTGAAAAGTTAATGTGTTTCTTGTCCAAACTGTTTGCACTATGTATACGTGACATAAACAAACAATAAGATTGATTAATTTATGTCCATGGAATGGTTTATCGGTCATTATGCGATGGCACAATCATCTGCTCTCGCGGCTGAGAGAAAATTGAAAATGAGTTAGAACAATTTTTCATATAGTGCAGCGATCCTCAAACTATGGCCCTCCAGTTGTTGCAGATCTACACATCCCATGAGACATTGTAAAATTCGGACATTCACAGACATGACTAGGCATGATTGGAATTGTAGTTCCTGGAGGGCCATAGTTTGAAGACCCCTGGTATAGTGTATGGCCAGCATTAGAATGGCCCAGTCAAAGTCCAGACCTAAATCCAATTGAGAATCTGTGGCATAACTTGAAAATTGCTGTTCACAGACACTCTCCATCCAATCTGACACAGCTTGAGCTATTTTGCAAGAAAGAATGGGCAAAAATGTCACTCTCTAGATGTGCAAAGCTGGTAGAGACATCCTCAAAAAGACTTGCAGCTGTAATTGCAGTAAAAGGCGGTTCTACAAAGTAATGACTCAGGGTGGGGGCTAAATACAAATGCAGGCTATACTTTTCACATATTTACTTGTAAAACATTTTGAAAACCATTTATCATTTTCCTTCCTCTTCACAATTTTGTGCCACTTTCTGTTGGTCTATCTCATAAAATCCCAATACATTACTTTTACGTTTTTTGTTGTAACATGACAAAATGTGGAAAATTCCAAGGGGTATGAATACTTTTCCAAGGCACTGTACACAAAACACACCAGGATTCAAGGAAGAATAAACCCGCTTCTTATATTTTGGACAATATCTACTGATCCCAGAGTTCTGCTTTAAGGATTGTTTTTATTAATTATTTGTGGAACACACTACTGCTGCTGTAACTCACCGGCCACTTTATTAGGTACACCTTGCTACTACCGGGTTGGACCCCCTTTTGCCTTCAGAACTGCCTTAATTCTTCATGGCATAGATTCAACAAGGTGTTGGAAACATTTCTGCATTTTGGTCCATAGTGACATGATAGCATCACACAGTTGCTGCAGATTTGTTGGCTGCACAATCTATTATGTGTATCTCCTGTTCCACCACATCCCAAAGGTGCTTGTGGTGGTGTTTAAATGACGTTCAGTTGGTACAAAGGGGCCTAAAGTGTTCTAAGAAAATATTCCCCACACCATTACACCACCACCACCAGCCTGAACCATTGATACAAGACAGGATAGATCCATGATTGCATGTTGTTTACACCAAATTCTGACCATACCATCTGAATGGCACAGCTGAAACTGAGACTCATCAGACCAGGCAATCTTCTATTGTCCAATTTTGGAGAACCTTTGTGAATTGTAGCCTCAGTTTCCTGTTCTTAGCTGACAGGAGTGGCACCCGGTGTGGTCTTCTGCTGCTGTAGCCCATCTGCTTCAAGGTTCACTATGTTGTGTGTTCTAAGATGATATTCTACATACCTTGGTTGTAAGGAGTGGTTATTTGAGTTACTGTTGCCTTTCTATCATCTCCAACCAGTCTGCCCATTCTCTTCTGACATCAACCAGGAGTTTTTGTTCACACAGCTGCCGCTCGCTGGAAATTTTCTCTTTTTCCCACCATTCTCTGTAAACCCTAGAGATGGTTGTGTGTGAAAATCCCAGTAGATCAGCAGTTTTTTAAATAGTCAGACCAGCCCGTCTGGCACCAACAACCATGTCATGTTCTAAGTTCTAGTAGAAGATAGACTTAGCAGTAGCATGCAATGTCAAGCGGCAGCTGCCAAAGCCAGCAGAATATTAGCATGCATAAAGAAAGGGATGTATTCCAGAGATAAAACTATAATCCTTCCACTTTATAAAACTCTGGTCCGACCGCATCTGGAGTATTCTGTCCAGTTCTGGTCGCCAGTCCTCAGGAGGGATGTGTTGGAGCTGGAGAGAGTCCAGAGAAGGGCAACTAAACTAATTAGGGGATTGGAGGACCTTAACTACTTGCCGACCGCCGCAAGTACATATACTGCGGCGGTCAGCCCCGGCCAGGCAAAGTGACGTATATATACATCACTAGCCTGTCACCGGCTTGTGAGCCAATAGCGGGCAAGCGCGCGCCCGCCGCGGCTCGTTCACCAAGCAGTCAGTGCGTGTGACCGGCGGACCCGATGTCCGCCGGTCACTCGCTGATCGTCGATAGAGAGGGAGAAAGGCAGGCGGCTAATGTAAACAAAGCCGCCTGTCATTCTCCCCTGTGTAAAAATGGAGATCAGACGGTTCTACTATGTAGAACCGTTGATCTCTGTTTTTACAATAGTAGACATGTCCCATCACAGTTAGAAGCACGCCCCTAGGACACACTTAACCCCTCCCTCTCCAATACAGTTAACCCCTTCCCTGCCAGTGTCATTTTTACAGTAACAGTGCATATGTATAGCACTGATTACTGCAGTAATGTCACTGGTAACCCCAAAAGTGTCAAAAATGTCAGTCAAGGGTCCGATCTGTCCGCCGCAATGTCGCAGTACCGCAAAAAAAATCGCAGATCGCCGCCATTACTCGTTAAAAAAAAAACACCAAAAATGAAAAAAATCTTTCCCTTTGTTAGTAAACACGATAACTTTTGCGCAAACCAATCAAAATACGCTTTTTGCGATTTTTTTTTTTTTTTTTTTTTTTTTTTTTTAACCAAACATATGTAGCATAAAACAAATTGGCTGAAAATGTTAAAAAATTTAGATTTTTACATTTTTTTGGGGGGGAATTTCATATAAAAAAAATGTGAAAAATATTGTTATTTTTGCAAAATTTATGCTCTTTTTTTTGTTTATAGCGCATGATCAAAAAATCGCACAGGTGATCAAATACCACCAAAAGAAAGCTCTGTTTGTGGGAAAAAAAGGACATCAAATTCGTTTAGGTACAGCGTCGCACGACCGCGCAATTGTCCGTTAAATTCACGCAGTAAAAAATCGCAAAAAACCCCCTGGTCAGGAAGGGGGTAAAATCTTCCGGGGCTTAAGTGGTTAATTATGAAGAGCGTTTGCAATCGCTTGATTTATTCTCCCTGGAGAAGAGATGCCTGAGAGGGGACATGATAGCAATTTATAAATACCTCAACGGTGATCTCAGCATAGAAAAAAAAATATTCAGTCACAAGGATTGCATGAGGATTGCATGAGGACTCGAGGACATACAATACGATTAGAGGATAAGCGTTTTAACCTCAGACTATGCAGGGGGGTTCTTTACTGTTAGGGCTACAAGATTGTGGAATTCTCTACCACAAGAAGTGGTTTCTGCAGAGATTATGGCTACTTTTAAGAGACTCGTACATCTCAAGGATCAGAACATTCAGGGGTATTGGAAATGAATACGCCCACACACACCTACACAGGTTGAACTTGTCTTTACTCAACCTCAACTACTATGTAACTATGTAAAAGTCATTTAAATTCGCTTTCTTCCCCATTCTGATGCCTGGTTTGAACTTCAGCAAGTCGTCTTCACCACATCTAGATGCCTAAATGCATTGAGTTGTTGCCATGTGATTGGCTGCTTATCAATTAGTGTTATCAAGCAATTGAACAGGTGTACCTAATAAAGTGGCCGGTGAGTATATTGTGACATGTCAGGAATGTAAATTTCCTGACAGGTCCACTTTATTAGAACAGATCGCTGTTTGTGTAAGTAATCGGTCTGTTTGCAGACACCTTTGGTGTTCTCTTTGTGTCTTTTGTGATGTTGGCGGAAAGTAAACACGGCAGCGTTGATGAAAGGCGCAGCTCTCCAGAAGTTTGCATGAAAGTTTTGGCGGAGTTGGGTTGTGCAAGTGACAGTTGTACAGACTTGTATCCTTTCTGCTTATCGCTCTGATCCCTCTCCCTCCACATACTTGTGTGACAGCCACAAATACTGTGTGCAGGCCCTCAGGGGAAGGGCTGGAGAGGATTGCTGAGCACAATACCCATCGCCCCAGGCACTGCTTTCTGAAGCCTTCTGTCACACTGTGGTCTCGTTATGTTACATTCCCTCTGTGTTTTATTGCTCAATCTGTCAGCTACGCTTGGCAGAGCTTCAGACGTGTATTGAAGGCGATCGGAGCGGAGGTGTTTCTTGGTAGAAGAGCAGACTGCGAGTTTGTGAGAGTCCTACGCTTTTGTTTTCTGGTTTGAATCCAGTAGTTATGCTGGGACTTGTAGTACTATCACAGATGCAGATTCTGCAGAACGCCTGCCTTGTCTTAGCCTAGCGCCATGGCTGGAGTTGATCCTGAATTCTGCATAACATTAAAGGGGTGTTCCAGCTGTGAAAAAAAAATTCAAAGTCAGCAGCTACAAATACTGTAGCTGCTGACTTTAATATACCGCGTTTCTCCGAAAATAAGACCGGATCCTAAATTAATTTTGGCACCAAAAGACACGGTAATGTTTATTTTTGGGGTAGGTCTTAACATGTAATGTGCTGTCTGCTCTCCCTCCCTGCCTGTCAGGAATCCCCTGTGTGAACCGAGTAAAAGTGTTTGTAAAATCCTAGAATCCACTTTTTTATTAGTATTCTATAATGTCCAATGTGTGTTTCTGTATTATAATTGTGCCAAATACCTTAGTTACAGCGCCGCTCGGCGCTTCCATGACCCGCCGGAGCGCTCTTCTCTTAGTATATCTTATCCAATGTGTGCATTCCTGTATTATAATTGTGGCAAATACCTTCGTTACAGCGCCGATCAGCGCTTCCGTGACCCGCCGGAGCGCTCTTCTCTTAGTATATCCTATCCAATGTGTGTTCCTGTATTATAATTGTGCCAAATACCTTCGTTACAGCGCCGATCAGCGCTTCCGTGACCCGCCGGAGCGCTCTTCTCTTAGTATATCCTATCCAATGTGTGTTCCTGTATTATAATTGTGCCAAATACCTTCGTTACAGCGCCGATCAGCGCTTCCGTGACCCGCCGGAGCGCTCTTCTCTTAGTATATCCTATCCAATGTGTGTTCCTGTATTATAATTGTGCCAAATACCTTCGTTACAGCGCCGATCAGCGCTTCCGTGACCCGCCGGAGCTCTCTTCTCTTAGTATATCATGTCCAATGTGTGTGTGTTCCTGTATTATAATTGTGCCAAATACCTTCGTTACAGCGCCGATCTGTGCTTCCATGACCTGCCGGAGTCCTCTTCTCTTAGTATTATATCATGTCCAATGTGTGTGTTCCTGTATCATAAATATGCCAAATACCTTCGTTACAGCGCCACTCGGCACTTCCGTGACCCGCCAGAGCTCTCTTTTCTTAGTATATCATGTCTAATGTGTGTGTGCCAAATACCTTTGTTACAGCGCTGCTCGGCGCTTCCGTGACCCGCCGGAGCGCTCTTCTCTTAGTATATCCTATCCAATGTGTGTTCTGTATTATATTTGTGCCAAATACCTTCGTTACAGCACCGATCAGCGCTTCCGTGACCCGCCGGAGCTCTCTTCTCTTAGTATTATATCATGTCCAATGTGTGTTCCTGTATTCTAATTGTGCCAAATACCTTTGTTACAGCGTCGCTCGGCACTTCCGTGACCTGCCGGAGCTCTCTTCTCTTAGTATATCATGTCCAATGTGTGTGTGTTCCTGTATTATAATTGTGCCAAATACCTTCGTTACAGCGCCGATCTGCGCTTCCGTGACCTGCCGGAGTCCTCTTCTCTTAGTATTATATCATGTCCAATGTGTGTGTTCCTGTATTATAATTATGCCAAATACCTTCGTTACAGCGCCGCTCGGCGCTTCCATGACCTGCCGGAGGGCTCTTCTCTTGGTATATCATATCCAATGTGTGTGTTCCTGTATTATAATTGTGCCAAATACCTTCGTTACATCGCTGCTCGGCGCTTCCGTGACCCGCCGGAGCTCCCTTCTCTTAGTATATCATGTCCAATGTGTGTGTTCCTGTATTATAAGTATTATTTCTTTGTTAAAAAATACACTTTAATGAACAAATAAAAAAATAAATAAAAAAAAAACACATAGTATATATGTAGAATGTGAAAGATGAGGTTACGTAGAGTAATCTAACACTTACGCTTTAAAATTGCATACCCTCGTGTAATGGCGACAAACTACGGTACTTAAAAGATCTCCATAGGTGACTCTCTAAACGCCTTTACAGGTTACCTGTTTAGAGTTATAGTGGAGGTCTAGAGCTAGAATTTTTGCTCTCACTGTAATGTCCGCAGGGATACCTCACATGTGTGGTGCGAATACCATTTACATATGCCTGCATGTCTTATGTATGTGGTCACTTATGCCCACGAGCATGGAGGGCTGGTGGCGCTTTAAAGTATTTTTTTTCTTATTTATTTTACATTTTATTTTTTTGTTTTTTTTTATCACTTTTATTACTATTACAAGAAATGTAAACATCCCTTGTAAAAGAAATAAGGACGATCACCGCACTGCCTGCCCCCACGGGCGTGCGAGAAGGGCTATTCTGGTTCGCCGTCATATGACGGCGTCCCAGAATAATAGCCGCACCGCTCCACCGTCATTTGACGGTAGGCGGGCCAGAAGTGGTTAAAATCTTTTGCTTTTAAAGGTTTTTGACCCCAGATCTCTCCATAAAGAGGAGCTGTCATCCTTATTTTCTTGGTAAAGAGCCAATGACTTGGCTCTTTACCCATGTGATTGGCTGTGTCCAATCACAGCCGGTTACATGTAAATGAGGAAGTGCCGTTTATGGGCTCTCCTCGCCTCACACTGTCAGAAAAGGTAATCAGGGCACAGATCATCAGTGCCCTGATTACAGAAAAGCTCAAAAACAGTGCCCACCATCAGTACCCACAATCAGTGCCCATAGTGTTGCCAGTTAGTGCCCGCTCATCTGTGCTGCCCATGAGTGTCCATCAGTGCCGCCTATTAGTGCTCATCTGTGCTGCCCATCAGTGTCCATCAGTGCCGCCTATTAGTGCTCATCAGTGCTGCCCATCAGTGCGGCATATTAGTACCTCCTCATCAGTGCCACCTCATCAGTGCACATCAGTGAAGGAGAAAAATTACTTATTTTCAAAATTTACTCACAGAAAATAACAAACTTTTTTTTTTTTCAAAATGTTCTGTCCCAGCGGTGATTAAATACTAGAGATCGACCGTTTATGGGCACCACCAATCTATCGGGGGGGCCGATATGCACTTTCCCCGATAGGCCGGAATCGGCCCCTGAGGTTACCGATATTGCCGATATTCCAGGAAAGTGCTTGTACCGGAGTGATTCCTGCAGCTAGAGGCATCACCCCGGTACCGGCGTCCATAGCCGACGGTCGGCTGTCTTGTAATGACAACCGATGTGTCCTCCCGCCGTCTTCTGCGGCTCGCCCGGTTCTCCCGTCCCACGGGAGACCCGGGCATCTTACCTGCACGGCCACCAAAGACCCGATCAAAGCCCCATTCGGCTCTGATGGGGTCTCCACGTAAAAAACCCAGTAGTGATGTCATGACATCACTTCCGGGTACTCGGCGCCAAATTCAAAAAACTGACAGCATTCCAAACAGCCAAACTTGGAATGCTTTTCAGTGCCGAGGAGGGGTTTGGGGACCCCCAGATCTCTCCACAAGGAGTACCTGGGGAAAAAAAATAAAAACATTTTTACACGTCCGAAAATATAGGCCGATATCTGATGACCAAAATATTGGTATTGGTCGATCATTATTAAATACCACCAAAAGAAAGCTCTATTTGTTTGAGAAAAGGGATTAAAAAGTTCATATGGGTACAACGTAGCATGACTGCGCCATTATCATTCAAAGTGACAGCGATGAAAGCTGAGAATTTGTGCCTGGACAGGAAGCTCCCTCCTCTCCCCTGCAGCTGATACTCACTGACACAGGAGAGCTGAATTGCGTGCCTGGACCGCAGCAGCCTGAAAATTGGGAGGGATATACATCTTACTTGCACAGGTTAATTGGCATAGGTGCTAGGAGGGAGGAGGGAACAGTTTTAAGGCTAATTAGGGGTTTTCCTGCAAATTCACTTTAAAGCGGTTGTAAACCGCAGCTGATTTAAAAAAAAAAAAAACGCCTGTAAGACAATGGCATAATGTGCTAGTATGCATCGCATACTATAACATTATGAAATACTTACCTTAGAACAAAGCACTCCAACGGCACACTTTCTTCCCTGAGATAGCTGACATCTTCTTCCGGTCTTCCTTCCAGGTTTGCCCGCTGTCCGTGTGATTGACCGGAGCCACGAAGATGTCACCCCCGTGCAAATGCGCACGGGAGCCCTTGGCTCCGGAATGAAGCTCTGAAGTTCCGGCAAGGTTTGCCGGATCTTCAGAGCGCATGCGCCGATGTCACTGGCTGCACCCTGGGTGAATTTCTCCTAAACAGTGCACATTTAGGTGATATTCATTTTACCTACAGGCAAGCCTTATAGGCTTACCTGTAGGTAAAAATCACAAAGCGGCCTTTACTACCGCTTTAAGGGACAAAATGATCCCAAAATACCCAACTTTGGGCTTGGGTTCTATTCCATCTCTCCAACCTCTACAAAACAATCTATTTATGTATATGCTGTTTTCAAGGTGGTCTTGGGACATCTTAGTTGCCCTCTTTTTCCTCAAGCTGTGGGCTTATCCTAGATGGGGTAGAGAGCAACACCATGTAATGACGTGGCATCTCTGTCTGCAGCATTCATCCTGTGAGCCCAGAGTGGGGGGTGGAGCCTTGACACTGGACTCAGGAAATGGGTAGGATGACACTGGGCATCACCCAACCTGGAAGAGTAGCGGGGCTACATTACTTAACCAGAAGGATTTAGCCCCTTAATGACCAGGCCATTTTTTTGCAATACGGCACTGCACTACTTTAACTGACAATTGCGTGGTTGTGCGACGCTGTACTCCAATAACATTGATGTCCTTTTTTCCCCACAAATAGAGCATATTTTGGAGGTATTTGATCTCCTGTGTGATTTTTTTTTTTTTCTTTTTTGCGCTATAAAAAGAAAAGAAAAAAAGCGACAATTCTGGGTAAAAAAAAAAAACCCTTTTTACTTTCTGCTATGTAACATTCCCAATAAAAAAATCAAAAATCAAAATTTTTCATCATTTTTAGGCCAATTTCTATTCTGCTACATATTTTGAGTAAAGAAAAATCCCAATAAGTGTATATTCATTGGTTTTGCACAAAAGTTATTGTGTCTACAAACTAGGGGAAAGATTTGTAATTTTTAATTTTTTTTTTTTACTAGTAATAGCGGCGATCAGTGATTTTTAGCGGGACTGCAACATTGTGGCGGACAGATTGGACACCTAACTGACGTTTTTGACACTTTTGGGGGGACCAATGACATTACTACAGTAATCAGTGCTAAAAATATACACTGTTACTGTAATAATGACACTGACAGGGAAGGGGTTAACACCAGGGGCAATCAAATGGTTAAATGTGTCCCTAGGAGGTGCTTTCTAACTGGGGGGGGGGGGGGTGGCTTTGATGCATGAACACAGAGACCTGTGATCCTAAATAAGAGGAACACAGGATCCCTGTGTTCATAACTGACAGAAAAGTGGTCTTCTTTGTTTATGTTCTGTCTCCAAAAGGAGCGATTGCGGGTGGCCGGTGGCATTCACGGCCACCGGACCTGCTTATCGGCTTCACCTGTGGTGAAGGGGCATGCGCCCCCACTAGCGGTCCCGCAAAGCGACATACAGTTATGTCGTCCCGCGAGACCGAGCCGACCCGCTGCAGTAAAACTGCAGCGGGCGGCCGTTAAGTGGTTAATCAGTGAGTCTGCAGTGTGAGTGGTCGGGTGAGTATAGCAACTGAAGCTGATATATTATTTTTAGGATGCCGTGGGGGATCCATTTATTTAATTTTTATCCAAGCTAAAATTAGGCATATATATTCTTTATTTGTATTGTGTTGGAGTGCATGCATGTTTCCTGTTGCAGGATAATAGTCAGTGTTTTGTCTCACCACAGGGCTGGACCCAGGATGCCACCTTACTAGAAGAACTGCTGCTAAAAGTGGCTCTAGAGCACAAAGCTGTAAGGTGAGCTTACACTCTATGTACAATGCATTCTGATATATGTGGCTGCATTTGTCTGGGGATTGTGGCATTGCTTCCCACTTTACATATCAAGATTTCTTTGCAATACAAGTAAAAAAATCACCCCTCCGATGCACTCCACTGAGCTTTCTCCCTCCAGCAGGTCCTTCAAAATACCTCCTCCTCCCACCTATCAGAGTACATAGCAGACACCCCTACTGCCAGCCTGACAAAACAATGCAATGCTTTTTCCATGCCAAAGCAAAAGTTTTTAGTTTAAAGGGTAACTCCACTTTCGTGGGGGGGGGGGGGGGTAGCAAATAAAGAAAAAACCATATAGCGTATATAATTGCGACACAAATCATATTGTAATTGAATGTTATTAAAAATTGCCTTTCCTTTGCAGCCGCAGTAATTTTCTGAAAATGCAATGCAATATGGCTACCTGGAGCTGTTCTGTACACAGAATGTGTACTGACCACACCCTAGAAACATCATTTCCTGCTTGTGTGATTGAACATCAGGGGCGATCAAAGGGTTAGATGTGTCCCTAGGGGGCTGTGACTGGGGGAAGACGGAGATTTGTGTTGCTGCTTAGGAACACAAGATCTCTATCTTCTCCCCTTTCAGGACGGCGATCTGCTTTGTTTACATAGGCAGACCACCGTTCTGCCTCTCTCTCGGGAATGATCGTGGGCCGACATCAGGGGCGATCAAAGGGTTAGATGTGTCCCTAGGGAGTGCTTACTAACTGAGGGGGGGTTGCTGTGACTGGGGGAAGACAGAGATCTGTGTTCTTGCTTAGGAACACAAGATCTCTATCTTCTCCCCTTTCAGAACGGCAATCTGCTTTGTTTACATAGGCAGACCACCGTTCTGCCTCTCTCTCGGGAATGATCGTGGGCGGCCGACGGACATGGGTCTGTCCAATTCGCGCTATCGTGCCTCCGGAAGCGCACCTGCACCACCTAGTGGCTATTGCATGAAATTACGTGCAGGTACAAGATTTCGCACAATAGAGCAACTTTGCCTCAGTAAATGTATGTTAGGCAGTCGTCAAGTGGTTAGGGTCACACAGAAAAGGCAGCAGCTCAATCCCCGAGAGGGCCCATTGCCCCCATCCATCACTGGGCACCAGCCACCAGAATGCATTCCTTCCTTTTTGCCCATGCGAATAGTGACCAACCCAGTCAGTCCAGCGCAGTCTCCAACACAAGCTGTCATTGAGAATCGAAGGAAAATTTCTGATGCTTTCAGGTACGGAGAACCATGCGCCTGACCCATGTAACAGTGATAGGGAAAGTTCATAGCCCTGCTCATAGCTTACCTTTCATTCCAGGCAGCAATGGAGTGAAAGGAAGGTCAGAATTGATGTGGCATGGAGAGGGTGGTTATTGTGAACCTGTTGCTTTGTTTTGTAGGTGCACAGCACAGGGACGATTGAAGTTCTCACTGCCCTGTTTAAAGTCTCTATAAGGCCCCTTGCACACTGCTGCTTGAAAAAGCTCAGTAGAGTTTTTTTTCACGAATGACTGTCCCTAGCTGACAGGTGAATGCAAACAAAGGGGTGGAATGTCCCAAGTGACATAAATGTAATTGACCAAATATGATCTTTAATATATTTGGTCATTGATGTTCCTGGCCAAAAATGGTCATTGCCATACTTGGTTAATGGTGTCACCTGGATAGCTGACCTCTTTGTTTCTGTTCAGCTGGAGGAAGCTGTCATTCATGATGAGCCAGGCTGCCACCTTGGATAAAGGTTTGATATAAATGTTGGGGGGATCCCACACTTTTTATTTTTTTTTTAATTAACGTATCAGCCATCATTCCCACCCATTTGTTTACATTCGCCTGTCAGCTGGGAATCCCTATGTTCAGTCCAGTCTCTAATAAAGATAGATTTCAGGTATTTAATCTAGCTGCTTTTGAGATAGGATTTCATGACTTTTGAAGGAATACATAAAGAAACAAAATCATGCTTTTATTTTTTTATTTTTTTGCTGTTCTGCTGTCATTCTCTAGAAGATTCAATTGTTTTATATTCCAGTCTGCATGCAGTTGTTCTTTGTGGCTGTATAGCGGTCCAGATTTGGAGGAGCCATCTGTTGCTGTGACAAGGGAGAATATGTGTAGCTGGAATGAAATAGTAAAATATTTATTGTTCTGTCTGTGCACGGTTTTATTGTCTTGTGTGTATGTGTGTGGGATGACACTGCCACGTTTGTTTTCACTTGTAGTGGGATGAGACCGGAGGAAGCCAAAGTTTTGTACATCCAGGAAGTTCAGCAGTTGGATGGCTACGGACAGGAGTGTTTCCATGTCAAGGTATGTCTTTAAAGCAGAAATTATTAAGTGCCGGTTCACATTAGTGCAATCACAGAGATTGCATGTAATTCGGAGCGCACTGCTCCTAAAATTACATGCGATCTCTGTGCGTTGCAAATTCAGCCATACAGTTTGCATGGCTGAATTCGCACCGCAATCACACCCAACTGGCACAGGACCCTTCTTTTGGTCCGCAGCAGAATCGGATCGCATGGTGGTTCACACTAGTGCAATCCGATTCTGTGCGGACTCTCAGATCGCACTGCGATATGCGATCTGATCTGGGGGTGTCGTTAACTTCTAATTGACACCCCCATCGCATATGGCAGTGTGAACTGCCAGGGGTGCGGATGCGATGCGGGAACACGCTGTATAGTCGCAGCATTCCCACATTGCACAAATGTGAACCGGCACTAACTCATTAAAAGATATCATTTAAAAAATAAAAATAAAAAAAAACTTTTGCTGTAATATACACCTACAATCCAGAGCTGTCCCCGGCAGTGCTTTTTTGTTAGATCCTTGGTCTTCCAGGGTAAACAGCTGCCAGCATCCTATAACTCCCTTTCTCCAGGTGTCATGGACCCGCCCCCAGCTTGTGATTGGACAGTGAAGGACAAGCTGAACAATGATAAGCTCATCCCTCTGCTATTATGCCCTGTGCTATCAGCATGAGCCTTGTGCTGCTTCTCCTAGTCCTATAGAGGCATTGCAGGAGGTGGATACCAAGACAAATTTAGGTACCTAAAATAAATAAATATATACAGAGGGCAAAATAAGCATTGAACACGTCACCATTTTTCTTGATAAATACATTTCTAAAGGTGCTATTGACATGAAATTGTCACCACATGTTGGTAACAACCCATGCAATCCATATATAAATAAACCAAAACAAATGGGTGCAAAAATAAGTTGTGTAATAAAAAGGAATGACACAGGGAAGAAGTATTAAACACACTAGCTGAAATGTATCTAATACTTCGTACAAAATCCTTTGTTGGTAATGACAGCTCTAAGACGCATCCTGTATGGAGAAATGAACTGGATGCATTGCTCAGGTGTGATTTTGGCCCATTCCTACACACATACAGTCTTCAAATCTTGAAGGTTCCGTGGGCCTCTTCTAAGAACTTTAGTTTTTTTCCATAGCGTTGCTATCGGATTCAAGTTAGATGATTGGGTGGGCCATTCTAGCAGCTTTATTTTTTTTCTTTGAAACCAATTCAGCGTTTCTTTGGCTTTGTGTTTGGGATCCTTTGTCTTGCTGAAATGTCCACCCTCATTTCAGCTTCATCATCCTAGTACATGGTAGCAGATTTTTTTCAAGAATGTCTTGGTACATTTTCCATTCATCCTTCCTTCAAGGATATAAGGTTTGCCAGTACCATATGCAAAAAAAAAAACAGCCCCACACTATGATGTTTCCACTTCCAAACTTCACTGTTGGTATGGGGGTGTTTTTGGGGTGATGTGCAGTGCCATTTGACCTCCAAACATGGTGCGTATTATGGCATCCAAAGAGTTGGATTTTGGTCTCATCTGACCAGACTATATTCTCCTCCCAGTATTTCACAGGCTTGTCTAAATGTTGTGCAGCAAACTTTAAACGAGCTTTAATGTGCATTTTCTTCATCAATGGAGTCTTGGATGGTGAGCGTGCATACAAACCATGGTGGTTGAGTGCATTACTTGTTGTTTTCTTTGAAACAATTATACCTGCTAATTCCAGGTCTTTCTGAAGCTCTCCACAAGTGGTCCTTGGCTCTTGGACAACTCTTCTGATGATTCTTTTCACTCATCTATCAGAAATATTGTGAGGAGCACCTGGGTCATGGCCAGTTTATGGTGAAATGATGTTCTTTCCACTGCCAGATTATGGCCCCAACAGTGCTCACTGGAACACTGAAAAGTTTAGAAATCCTTCTGTAACCAAAGCCATCAGTATGTTTAGCAAAAATAAGGTTGCGAAGGTCTTGAGAGAGCGCTTTGCTTTTACCCATCATAAGATGTTTCTTGTGTAACATCTTGGTAATCAGACACCTTTTAACCACTTGCCGACCGCCGCACGACCATCTACGTCGGCGGTCAGCCCCTCACAGGCAAACTAACGTAGGGCTACGTTGCTTGCTTGTGAGGGTCTAGGGAGCGAGCGTGCGCCCCCGCGTGGTCACGGACCCCCCCGCGCGTGTGACCAGCGGACCCGATGTCCGCCGGCCACTCGGCGATCGGCGGGGGAGAGGGAGAATGTCAGGCAGCTTGTGTAAACAAGCTGCCTGTCATTCTCCTCGCTGCAAAGACACTGATCACATGGATCTACTATGTAGATCCGTTGATCAGTGTCCTTACAGCTGAAGCCACAGCCAATCACAGTAGAAAGCACGCCCCTAGGGACACACACAGCCCCTCCCTCCCAAATAAAGTTAACCCCTTCACTACCAGTGTATTTTTACAGTAACAGTGCATATATATAGCACTGATTACTGTAGAAATGTCACTGGTAACCCCAAAAGTGTCAAAAATGTCAGTCAAGGGTCCGATCTGTCCGCCGCAATGTCGCAGTACCGCAAAAAAAATCGCAGATCGCCGCCATTACGCGTTAAAAAAAAAAACAACAAAAATGACAAAAATCTTTCCCTTTGTTAGTAAACGCGATAACTTTTGTGCAAACCAATCAAAATACGCTTTTTGCGATTTTTTTTTTTTACCAAACATAGGTAGCATAAAACAAATTGGCCGAAAATGTTAAAAAATTTTGATTTTTACATTTTTTTTGGGGGGGAATTTCATATAAAAAAAATGTGAAAAATATTGTTATTTTTGCAAAATTGACGCTCTTTTTTTGTTTATAGCGCGTGATCAAAAAATCGCACAGGTGATCAAATACCACCAAAAGAAAGCTCTGTTTGTGGGAAAAAAAGGACGCCAAATTCGTTTAGGTACAGCGTCGAACGACCGCGCAATTGTCCGTTAAAGTCACGCAGTGCCGAATCGCAAAATACCCCCTGGTCGGAATGGGGGTAAAATCTTCCGGGGCTTAAGTGGTTAATAGGCCATCAGTTGAGACTGAACCAGCTGATATTGTTTGCACTGACAAGGGGCAGGATTGCTTTCTAATCACTGCTAGATTTCAGCTGGTGTCTTGGCTTTCTATGCCTTTTTTCATCTCACTTTCTTCATGTGTTCAATACTTTTTCCCTGTGTCATTCCATTTTATTACACCTAAATTAATTTCTGAATGTATTTATTTTGGTTCCTTTGTATGTATGGATTGCATATGTTGTTAAAGATGTGGCGAAAATGTCATGTATATTTACCTATAAAAATGGTGATGTGTTCAATACATTTTACCCACTGTGTGTGTGTGTATATATATATATATATATATATATATATAGATTATTTATAAATACAGCGGACTTTTATTAGGTTGTACTTTATTTACTTGCCTAGAGTTCAGCTTTAAGTTGTTAATGTATTCAGTGACGATTTGTGATTGAATCCTAACTTCTTAGGATAAGTTCATACTATTGCAGGTGCGGGAGTGTATGTAAATCGCACACATTCCTGCACCCGCAGCTGAAATGCGCTGTTCTTTACCAGACATGGGGATGCCAATTATTCTTAATGGCACCCCACACATCTGAAAATGCAGCATGTTTTCAGATGCGAGAAGCCATGCAGTTCCCTGCGGCTGCCCTGCAGGTGCATTTTTGGAAAAGGTTTGGGGACCTTTTCCCTGCGTTTCCCAAAGGTACAGTAGCCCATGTGCCCACACGAACGCACCCGCATAGAGTCACAATATTGTGAACCTAGCCTTAGACCTTCTTCAGATGCACGGTTAAGCACAGCTCTTGGCAGGCAGTCGACCTTCACTAAGCTCCCCAAAGAACAAATTCTAAAAGCCATTATTAAGCCTAGCTTATTGGAAGATCCAAACGTTCTATTCAGCGGCCTATATACTTGCATCTCCATTAGGGCTTGTTCACACATGGAACTATTATTGCCACCCTTATGAAAAGCAATCTATGATGGATCACCTTTCAGAGAACGTTTAACAAGCAGTGCAGAGGCTATATGTTGTCTCCATACTGCCTGGTTTAACCCTCAAAATGCTGACATACTGCGTGAAATGCACGTGGTTGTGGCAAAGCCCTACTCATTTGCGTTGATGTAGTTAAGTGCCAGTGCTGCTTCATTTCTGTTTTTAGGAGGGCGAATGAAGGGCAGTAAAATCGTGGCTAAACCACCTGCTCCTACCACACGCCTGTGTGAGTGAACGCTTAAAATGGTTGTACACCTCAGACATGAAATATGAACAAAGCCTATCCCTCTATAGTATGTACCTGTTTCAGTTAAAAGCACTGTCATTTCTGTCTGCTGTTTCATTCCTCTATCAGCATGAGTCACTTCTGACAAGTTTTCCTGACACCAAGAGAAAAAAGGTGACAGAAGGGACCTTCAGCACATTGACAGCCTCAGCTCTGTTCCTGTGTGCTCTTTGGAGGGGAGGGTGTCCCTTCCCTCCAATCAGCTCTCAGACCTTTCCTTACTGAGCTTTGCAGTGTGTCATTGCAGCACCCCGCCCCTTTTTTTCTGACAGCTTAGACAAGCTTTCTGGACTTTGAACGGATGAAGAGAACACTACAGATAAACAGGTGCAACTTATGTAGGAGGATTTGTTTCATCTCTGTGTGAGGCCAGTCACTTCACTGGGTATATATAAGGGTTTACAAACACTTTAAATAGCTGTGCTCACCAAGGGTAAGTTGATAGCTTATTGGTAATTCAGCAAGGCTTAGCACACCTCATTCATGTATAGTGAGACCTCCCAGCTGTAACAGACAAGTACAATGGGGAAGGCGGTCTTGTGCTTGCATACCAAATCTAACAAAGTGCTGGTGGTTTGTTGGTTGTTGAGTGTTCACTATTGGGTGATTTTGGTGGAATTCACAGTTTTTTGCTTAATGCATTGTGTTTATAGGACAGTCACAGCAATGATGTCACCCTCTGTATCTTCTTCATGGGTATTTGTGTTGGAGACAGTCATGGAAAATCATCAGCCTCTTACAGGTAAGAGAGAATACTCAGATTTGTTAGGCAGTACATGTATTCGTATTTCAGGATCTTAGCGTGTATTTTCAGGACAAGCAGTGATTCGTAATAAAGTAAATGCCTCCCCCCTACTGCAGCTTCCAGGTTTCATCCGGTCAGATTCAAACTCCAGTAGAAGTGTATGGAAACACTAATAATGAACTTCTCTTACTTGCTCTCTTTTGGCCTGCTAAATATACTATTGATCATTCATTGGCAGAAAAAAAAAACGCTTAACTCAAGAAACAGGATTTAATAGATTGATGGTCTCCCAGAATAACATAAAAGGGGTCTATAGATGCCTATGCTATCAAAACACATTCTACAAATCTCATGAAGAGTATTACAGAACAACATCCCCAAGGGAGGAGAGAGCTACCTGCTTGTAAAGAGGTCAAATGCCACTACTTGTCGGGGACAGAGATCACTCTTTGCGGGGCGGGGGGGGGGGGCGTGGACACTACTGTGTACGTGTGTGTGTGTGTGTGTGTGTGTGTGGGGGAGGGGGGTAGAGAGGACACTGCCATGAAGGGGGGGGGGGGTGGCAGGGGACACTACCATGTGTTGGCGGAGTCAGAGAACACTACAGTGGGCAGACAGAGAACATTTATGGGGGGGTGAAAGGTGGCAGAGGACACCACGTCTGTGTGTGTGGGTGTGTGTGTGGGGGGGGGGGGGTGCCTTTGAGAGTAATTTTAAGCAGAGCAGACCACACTACTGTGACACCCTAAATGTTCTTCATGCAGTATTTTTATTGGGGGCTTCCCCCCCAAAAACAGATGACGATGCAGCCCCAGGGGGATCTTTAATTTCCTCCATGTTACTCAGGTAGATCTCAACCTCTGAAAGGTTTCCTACCCCTTGCAGTTCACTAAATATATTTATGACATGTAATTTTGAAAAGTGATTGCTAAAACAGAAAAAATATGTTTTTCTCTTTTGTTCATTGACGGACACAGCTCCTGATCTTCTTAACCATTAGGTTATACTGCACCCTACAGGAGTAGGACACTAGGCAGAAAAAAAGGCTGGATATGCCTATGGGCAGTCCCAGGGGGTATACTCCCTCTCTCTGCTACAGGTACTCAGTTTTTTTTCTGCCTGGTTAGGAGTAAGGACCTAGTTCCTTGCTGGGATATTTGGTCCTGGCAATTTTTTTCTTTTTGGATAGATTTTTTTTATCCTGTTTTTTTCCTGTGGGATATACAATCAACTGCCGGACTGAGCGATGGGCTGGATAATCTAGAGCCAGTGGTCACCCCAGTCTGGCCAGCGAGTGCACGCAGACCTCAGCTCCGCACTTGGTCGGCCACGATATAGCCCCACCAAACGGGGGCTGGCCTGCAAGTAAAATGCCTCACGAGGTTGCATACGACCGGGTCTCGGCCCAAGTCGCAGCATTCCTCCTGGCCAACAGCACCCCCATTTCGATGGAGAGGAGGTTCTGTCTGGAGCGGTGCCTGCCTGGTTCCTGGTATGGTAACTATCCCCCCTCTTCCCCTGGAGGGTTTTGGGGTGGATGTGGGCCCCTCCATGGGACGGTTGACCCCCAGGTTCCCCTCCTTCCCGTTAGGCACCCCCCTCATCGGTCTGGTGGTTCCTGTGGGCCATCTCGCCCCCCCCTTTCTTTACTTATGCTGGGGCTGTGGGGTGGTCTGGTCCACCTCCTGGGGTGGGGACAGGGTGCTTTGCCACCGGCGACCAGGTGATTGGTTGTGGAGGGGGGGACTTTACCCGGTGGGGGCTCTTGCCAGGGTTCCCCTTCCTGCACCATTTTCTGAGGTCTAGGGATCCCTCCTGGGTCCCTGGGAGCCTCGTGGTGTCACGCCTGGCTGCCATTTTGCTATAGCCTATGTGCCGATTGCATGGCAGCCATGTTGGTGTAGTTTAGCAGCCATTTTGCGGTGGTTTGCCATTGAAAATAGCGGCAGCCATGACAGTGGATCCCTCTGGGCAGCGATTTAGACGGTGGGAGTCCCTCCTTATCCCCTGGTGCTGACTCCTGGATCATTTAATTTCTTGATCGCCACACGTGGAGTGCAGATAGTCCTGGTGGCTGCAGGTGGCTGTTTCTGGCAGGTGGTGAGTCTGGTGGGGTCCTCTCCCTCTCTGCTGAGAATCGATTGGTGCTCTGTTACTGGCGACCGGGTGGTGCTGCCGGAGCAGTGGGGGTGTCCCTTAGCAGTGTTTTTTTACACCTTTTTTGTGGGGTCCCCCTATTGACTCATGGAGTCTTTGGAGCACATTTCCCCACCTGATCCCCTCTCAGAGGCTGCGGGGCCCTCCAGGTCCCAACCATCTATTGATGCACTGATGGCGGTTCTGGAGTCCTTCGTGTCGCGGAGGAGGTGGTTTTTGGGCGACGGGCTAGCAAAAAGCACCCCCTGCCTTCCCCTACCCATCTGTCTCTTCAGATTCTGAATCTAATTCCGCCGCCGTTGATGTAGGTTACTCTGCTCGGTCTGCGACCACGCGCCCTGAGTTCTCTGATAGTGAGGATGATTCCTCCACTCCTGTAGCCTTGCACGAAAAGGTGCTAGCGGACGCACTGATTGTATCTGTACGTGAGATCTTAAAGATGGAGGACGCAGCTGAAGCTGCGACGGAGGTGTTGGTTCCCTTTGGCACTCAGAAGCCATCCAGAGCAGCAAAGGTCTTTCCTTTCTCCCCCTATTCTGACAGAATTGTCGCTAAAGAGTGGGAATGATCAACACATCCCCTTGTGCTCCCTAAGCGATTTGCTATGCTGTACCCCTATATGAGGAGTCCCTTCTTAAAAAGTGGACTGTTCCACCGGTGGTGGACCCTCCGGTTTCAAGATTAAACAAGGCAGCCGTGATTCTGGTTGAAGAGTCTCCGACCTTTAACGTCGTGGCTGACAGGAAGGCAGAGGCTGTGTCCCGCAATATGTACACTGTGGCTTGTTCCGCATTGAGGCCTCTATTCACCATTGCCCTGTTGTCGCAAACTCTGACCGTGTGGGCTAAGTTTTTACGCTGTGACCTGGAGGGGGAGCAGCTCCCCCTTGCCTTTGCTTAGCTGGCAGACCAGTTGGTCCAGGGGCCGCAGTTTATCTGTGATGCCGCTCACCTAGTTGCTAGGCTCTCTGTTTCGACAGTCATCCTTCTGCGTATTTTTTGGTTCAAATGCTGGTCTGCGGACCAGACTTCTAAAAAGGCCTTGGCTGATCTTTCTTTTCAAGGAGATCGCCTGTTTGGTGCCACCCTGGATGACATCATTAAGGGTCTCACAAGGGGGAAAAGTACCTTTCTTCACAGGCTAGTAAGGGCAAGGACCCTCGTCGTAGACGTGGGCCATCCTTCTTGGCTCATAAGAAGTTTTTTCATCCCTCAGGGGTGACTGACAAGGGATCAAAGCCTTTCAGGTCCTCCTCTGGTGGATCCAAGCACAAACTTGGTCTGGCAAGTTGAGAGCGGGTTTCTCCAGACCCTCGGACAAGGCTCCTTCCCGCATGTAGGTGCACCTTTACCCGCAATTGGGGTGGGGGGACGTCTTTGCTGGTTTCCGGACCCGTTGACTTCCCTGGTACAAGACAAGTGGATGAAGTCATATGGTCCGGCTACAAGATTGAGGTTCGTTCTTACCCTCCGGAAAGGTTCTCTCCTTCCAACTTGCGCCTGTCCCCGGACCACTTACAGGGTCTCTGGGGCAGTGCAAGAGCTGTTATTTCAAGTGGAGATTGTCCCGGTTCCGACTTTGGAACGTTTTTAAGGGTTTTACTCAAACCTGTTTACAGTTCCCAGGTGCTTCCAATTCTGGACCTCATGGCGCTAATGGACCTCATGGTGCAGAAGTTCAGAATGGAGTCCGATCGCATGGTGATGGCATCCCTGCATGACGCCACAGACACATTGGTGGCCCCGTGGGGTTAGTATTGTCTGATTTACGCTTTCCCTCCTCACAAGCTTCTACCAAGACTTCTACACAGGATCGAGGCAGAAGGGATTCCAGTCATTCTGGTGGCTTTGCATTGGCCTCGCCGAGCTTGGAATGCCGATTTGGTGCGGCTGGCTGCCAACGTTTCTTGGAAGCTTCCTCTCAGGGAGGATCTGCTGTCCCAAGGGCCAATCTTCCATCCTGCTTTACAGTCGCTGGCTTTGATGGCTTGGCTGTTGAATGCCAGGTGCTGATGGATAGAGGTTTGTCTGAGTCGGTGATTCCAACGCTGTTAAAAGCTAGGAAATCTATTTCTAGGCAGATCTACCATCGTACGTGGAAGATGTACATTGCGTGGTGTGAGTCTCTTGGGGTTCATCCTCGCTTTTTTTTGCTGGCTCGGATCTTGACCTCCCTTCAATGGGGGGTTGAGCAGAAACTGGCTTGTACCATCAAGGGCCAGGTGTCGGCCTTGGCAGTCTTCTTTCAATGATCCTTGACCACACACTCCTTGGTGCGTACTTTTCTTCAGGGAGTTCGGCACTTGGCTCCTCCGGTGAGGTTTCCATTGCCGCCTTGGGACCTTAATTTGGTACTTTCAGTCCTCCAGAAGCCTCCTTTTGGGAATCTTCAGGAGATTCCCCTGCTTACGTTGTCCCAGAAGGTGTTTTTTTTGGTGGCTATCACTTCTGCGCAATGTCGAAATTGGTGGCCTTATCCTGTCGGTCACCTTACTTGGTGGTTCACGGATATAAGGGGGTTCTTCACCCCTGTCTGTCGTTCCTTCCAAAGGTTGTCTCTGATTTTCATTTGAATGAAGACATTGTGTGGCCTTCCCTGTGCCCCAGGCCAAAACATTCGAAGGAAATTGCTTTGCATGCTTTGGATGTGGTCAGGGCAATTAGGGTGTAGCAGTCACAGAGTCTTTTAGGAAGTCAGACTCACTATTTGTGCTCGCGGATGGGCCTCGGAAAGGGTTGCCTGCTTCCTCTGTGACCATTTCCAGATGTATCAGACAGACGGTGATTCAGGTCTATTCCATCAAGGGTCAGGTCCCTCTTTTCTCTGTCAAGGCGCACTCTACTCAGGCGCTCAGTGCCTCCTGGGCCTTCCGTCATCAGGCGTTAGTGATGCAGGTTTGCAAGGCGGCCACCTGGTCATCCGTGCACACTTTCACAAAGTTCTATAAAGTGGATGTGTTGGCATCTGTGGAGGCTTCTTTTGGCCGCAAGGTTTTGCAGGGTGCTTTTTAGATGACCTGGTCCTCTTTGAGGGTGTATTGTTTTTATCAGACGGGCTCCATTTGTTTTGGTTGAGCTCCTTTTTACCTGATTGGCTATAGTTTATCCTTGGGAATTTCTTTTTCACTGTTCCCAGCTTCCCACCCCTCATGTCGCAGACTACCGGGCTTGGGTGTTGCCGACAGCTCCCCTATTTCGGTGGCGAGGATTCTGTCTGGAGCGTTACCCGCACCATGGAAGGGTAAGTACAGTCCCCCCTCTCCCCTTTAGGCATTTTTTTGGGGTGGACGCGAGTAACCTCCAGGGACGATCGGACCTGCCTGCAGGTTCGCTCCTCTGAACCTTAAATGCCTCAGTGAGCTGGGCTTCCCCCACTCCCTTTCCCCCCTGTCTGGACCTGGAGTCTAGTGGGGGTCCCAGGGCAGAGAATGCAGCAGAGACCCCCGGGGTCTTCCTCCGCTATCCCCACTCTGTAAGGGTCCTGGGATAGTGGGTGTCCTGCCTTGGCAGTCTAGAGGGTCCCAGTGTAGGAGACCCCTAGGTGCATGCCCTACTGTTTGCAGTGTGGGTCCTGGTGCAGAGTGCACAGCGGAGTTTCTCCTAACATGTGTACTACCTCCGTGGGGGTCCCTTGCAGAGGGTGCAGCATTGCAGAGGGTGCAGGGAAGATCCCATCAGCATGCTGCAGCATTTGTGGCTGATGGTGGCCATTTTCCCTTAGTCTTTCAGGTCTCCGGTTGGTGGCCATGTTTGTGTAGCCCGATGATGTCACGGGGGCCATTTTTCCTTAGTCCGGGAGATGCTGCAGATGACTGAAGCTTCGTGGGGATGCTGAAGCTCTTCCTCTTCAGTATTCCTATTCCTGTGCCCGGGACATATGAACAGGGATGGCGTCCATGATAATGTTGGGTTCGAAATTTTCTTCGCTCCTCTGGTCGAGAGGGTCCCTGTTATCTCTCGCTCTCTCTGCTGGTAGGTACCCTGAGCCCTGAGGGGATCCTTAAGTGGTACCAAAAGATCGTTTTTGTACTGCAAGGTCTTCCTTTCTTTATGGAGCCTCAGGTTCACATCTCCCCCACTGACCCCCTCATAGAGGGGGCAGGTCCCTCGGAACCCCAGCTTCCCATGGTTGCACTGATGGCAGTCCTTAGTGTCCCGGGTGGAAGTGGCGTGTGGGCAAAGGCCCAGTCTTTCCCTG
Source organism: Pelophylax lessonae (assembly GCF_965119305.1). NCBI lineage: Eukaryota > Metazoa > Chordata > Amphibia > Anura > Ranidae > Pelophylax > Pelophylax lessonae. Next base: position 620,784,150 of record NC_138770.1, read on the forward strand.
CTCAGTCTGTCTCATCTGATGCTGCCGTGGACGCGGCCCACCCAGGGGGACTTAATATCACACCCCCAGATCCAGCCGATATTGAGGATGATTCCTTCATGGTCGTAGACACGCTTATCTCTGCAGTGCGTAAGACTTAAAATATGAAGGATGTGGCTGATGTAGCCACGGACGGGTCTGTGTCGTTTGATATGCATAAGTCTAAGTTCCCTTGTCTAAGTTATCCCAGAAGGTGACATTCTTGGTGGCTATTACCTCGGCCCACAGGGTATCGGAATTGGAGGCATTATACTGTCGCAGTCCCTATTTAGTGGTCCATAGGGATAAAGTGGGTCTTCGTCCATGTCCATCATTCCTGTCCAAAGTTTCCCTGACTTCCATTTGAATGAGGACATTGTGTTGCCTTTCTTGTGTCCCAAGCTGGCTCATCCCAAAAAATTTGCTTTGCATACCTTGGATGTGGTAGCTACTGAGTCCTTTGGGAGGTCAGACTCGTTTTTTGTGGTTACGGACGGGCCAAGAAAAGGACTGGCCGCTTCTTTGGCTATCATCTCCAGGGAGATCAGACAGACGGTGACTCAGGCCTATTCCATTAAAGGTCAGGTTCCACATTTCCTTGTCATGGCACATTCTACTCAGGCGCTGAGTGCTTCTTGGGCCTTCCGTCCTCAGGCATCAATATCGTAAGTTTGCACGGCGGCCACTTGGTCGTCTGTGCATACCCTAACAAAATACTATAAGGTACATGTTTTGGCTTCTTTTGGCTGCAAAGTTTTGCAGGCTGTTGTTTAAGAGGGGCTGTTAAACCCCAATTTTTTTTTTTTTTTTCACCCTGAAAGAGAAACACATAATGAGCTAGTATGCATCGCATACTAGCTCATTATGAAATACTTACCTTAGAACGAGCCCCCGCCGTGCTTCCCGCTTACCTCTATGACGGGCGACATGTTCAGTCGCCAGTCTTCTGGGATCGTGGCATCTGGCCATCTGATTGGCCGGAGCCGCGGTGACGTCACTCCCGCGTGCGGGATCCGACGGTCACGGCACGGGGCTCTGAAGGAACAGCACCAGCGGCCGTTCCTTCAGAGCGCATGCGCCAGTGACGTCACTGGCTGCATGTAAGGTAAATATCTCCTAAACGGTACATGTTTAGGAGATATTTACAGTACCTATAGGTAAGCCTTATCTTAGGCTTACCTATAGGTACAACTTGCGGAGGAGGGTTTACTTCCTCTTTAAGGGCACTTATGTTTAGCCTTGGGTTATTTTCCCCATCCCTCTTTTTACCTTTTGGCACTGCTTTTGGACGCCCCAGCAGTTATGATTTATGGAGCGCTGTATCTGTCGATGAACGAAAGAGAAAATGTGATTTTTGTACTTACCGTAAAATCAATTTTACTGAGTTCATCAACAGACACAACTCCCACCCCTTTATGATACTTCTAATCCCGCTTGCTACAAAACTGATTACCCACAGCACAGAGGGGGGTTATATTCCAAGTTGACGACGGCCCATGGGCATAACCAGGTATTTTTTGTTCTGCCTAGTCCTACTCCTGGAGGAGGCAATATAACCCAGTAGTTATGATTTATGGAGCACTGTGTCCATCGATGAATTTAGAGAAATGGATTTTACGGTAAGTACAAAAATCCAATTTTTCTGCCTAGTGTCCTAGTCCTGTAGGGTTGCAGTATAACTCAATGGTTAAGAAGATTAGGAGCTGTATCCGTCAATGAGCATCAGAGAAATGGATTTTACGGTAAGTCAAAAATTCCATTTTTTTTATAAGCATCAAAGTAAACTCCTCCTTGCAGAAACACAAGTCCCATCATGCCTCTGCTTCCTGGGAGTCATGATTGTGGCTGTCAGAACCTTGTAATGTCTCATGGGTCTTGTAGTTCCACAACATTTGACTGGTCGAAGTCTGCCTTCCCTGGCCCTAGGGTCCTGCCTAGGTTGCCTTGTAGTTGATCCAGAGCCCGGAGTGACTTGGAGCCTACTTCTCTAAGAAACCCATACAGCGTTGTAATGTAGGTATGTTTATCCTGTATAAAATCCTGTATAAAAAAAAAAAAAGACTACAGCTACCACCTTTTAAGTTGCAGTAAGTCCTCCCCAGCCGGTCTTTATCTATACCCAGACCAAAACACGGATATTTTGGTTTAATCTCCCCTCTAGCAAGTGGATGAAAAGAACATTTATATGTTGTGACCTGGTCCGTCTGAGATATGTTTCAAACTACAGCGAGATGAATAGTTCTTGAAAGGCTCCAAACGGCAATCAGAGGAGTGAGCTTTGCCAAGCTGGAGGCTGGTGGGATAGAGATATCGCTGGCGTGACTCTGGAATGTCGGAATGTGTGTCTTGGCAGAGCTAACCTGAAATCTTGTCTGCAGGTGGAATGACATTGGGAATATCACACACAACAAGTCTGCAATTGTCCTGGAGCTGAACAGAAAGGAAGAGAGTGTCCTTTTTCACACGGTACGTGCGCAATCGCCTCTTCCCACATTTGCCTTTTTGTTGTCAGATTTCCTTTTTTTTTCCTGAATTGAAGAATGTATCATTGCAGATAAAGTGCCTTCCTGTCTGAGGTTTCGATAAAACAGAAATCTTAAATGTAATTCTCTTAAACGGCCGCAAAGTGTTAGTGTGATCATAAAGTCTATCCAAACCCAAGAACAAAAAGTATATATTGCAGGTTGCCAGTCCTTAGATGTGATGGTTGCATTAGTTTTCTCATTTCAGGATTATAATATTTTCTAGTTGATCCCACCAAAAATCCAAAGTTCTTGTAACTTCCCATGCACTGAATTTTATTAATAAGAGTTTATTGAGCAATGTGTTTGGGTTGGATGGAGGTGGATCAATCAAAATCCTCGATTTATAACATAAAAAATTAATAAGAAATATAGTTCCATTTATTTTGTTATGATTCAGAGATTCTGATGGATCCTCCTCCATCCAACCCAAAAAGAGTGCAAAACCACTTGCTGACCAAGCCTTTTCTGGCACTTTTTGTCTACAAGTTTAAATCTGTATTTTTTGCTTGAAAATTATTTCTAACCCCCAAACATTTTATATTTATATTTTTTTTAGCAGAGACCCTAGAGAATAAAATGGCGATTGTTGCAATTGTTTTATGTCACACGGTATTTGTGCAGCGTTTTTTTTTAAATACCCCCATATAATTATATACCCCCATTTTTTTGTAAGATATGAAAAATGTCACATCAAGTAAATGGATACCTAACATGTCACGCTTTAAAATTGTGCAAGCTTGTGATATGGTGACAAACTGCGATACTTATAAAATCCCCATAGTCGAAGCTTTAACTTTTTTTCAGGTTACCTGTTTAGAGTTGCAGAGGAGGTCTAGCACTAGAGTCATTGCTCTTGCTGTAACGTTTGCGGTGATACCTCACATGTGGTGCGAACACCGTTTACATATGCGTGCATGACTTGCTTATGTGTTCAATTCTACATGCAAGCACGGAGGTATGGGGGCACATTTTATTTTTTTCTTATTTTTTTTACACTGTCCATTATTATTGCTTTTTGGTTTTTTTTTTTATAGTTTTATTCCTATTTGAAGGAATGTTAACATCACTTGTAATAGAAATAAGGATGACAGGTCCACTTTATGGAGGGATCTGGAGTCAAAAAGACCCCAAATCTCTCCTTAACCTTTAAAAGCAAAATATCAGAAAAATTTTTTTTGATCTTTTGCTTAAGAAAATGTGTTCCTCTTCACCCTAGACCAGAAGTGATGTCAGAACATCACTCAGGTCCTCCAAGGCCATAGATCTAGTCTTTGTTCACCTCTGTGACCTGCTGTCCACACCGTTAGATAATTTCTCAGGCGCGCGGGTAAAAAAAGCGGTAAGAGGAACACCGGCGGGGGGGTGGCGGGGGGGGGGGGAAGCTGCTTCGGAAAACGATCCGTCGGCTGAAATAACAAAATTACTGGGGTTATGGCTGGTTTCAGACATAACCTCGGTAAACCACAACATGTATATACGTATTGTGGTCGGCAAGTGGATAAGTAATCTCCCGAAATCACAAATTCACACGTTCAAACAAATATATTCAATCTTCCTAAATTGCTTCCAAAATACAAATTGATTCGGAACAATGAATATACAAAACGAACCTGCATATCCAAAACAATATGAATATGACAAAATTAAATGATTAACTTAACAAATAAATCTGAAATGAAACAAATGTTTCCGTTGTGAACATCTCTAATCCAGATCTGTGAAAGAACTGCTTTATCAACTTGGAGGAGCAAGATGGGGCGGTAAGATTCCGGGACATGCGGGTCTTTGCCCGGCTTGGGTTCAGCACTATCAATGCCTCACGCATAGGAGGTAGGGCAGAATCCTCAAACAGGGATTGAAATAGGGCCAGTAATTTAGGGTAAAGGAGTTCCGAATACTGGGCAAAGAATTCAACCGGGAGGCCATCCAGGCCAGGGGCCTTAGATCTAGGGAACTTGGACACGGCCGGAAAGAACTGCTTTATAAGTCGTGAGGTTGTCATGGTATGGATAAATGGAAGTGGGAGGTGATGCAATCCAAAGAAATGAGTGGAAAAGGAAATTAAAATAAAGCAAGACGCAGAGATAGGAGGAAGAGAGTGGATGGGGCAAAGAAGGATGGAGTAGGGTAGTTACCCAGGTGCCCAATCAGCCAAAGACCATTTGTGAGTAAGTAAGTTAAGTACTGATGTTGGATATGAAAACCTGGCTCGTCATCCTAATTCATCCCAAAGTGTTCAGTAGGGTTGAGGTCCGGATTCTATGCAGGACACTTAGGTTCCTCCTCACCAAACTGGTCAGACCATGTCTTTATTGAGCTGGCTTTCTGCACACAGGTACAAAAAAAAGAGTTTTCTCCAAAGTGTTACTGCAAGGTTGGAAGAGCACCATGGACTTCTGTACCACTGCTCTATCTGCTTTTTGCTGCTTAATCAGCACTGCCGGCTTTAGCCCGAAGTGCTGATCCGTGTATTTTGACAGCAGGAACGTCTCCCCACTGTCAGAATACAAAGGTAAAGCAGGCTGATTCCCCCATCCACCTCGACTATGTGAATGGGGAAATCAAGTAATTATGTTCATTTAGCACACAGTTTGAATGAAAATAAAAACAGTCATCTATGGGCTGCCTAATCCTTCACTAAAGCACCTGAACTCAGGGGGGTATTCTTCTTCTTATTATTCTTAATATTATTATTATTATTATACAGGATTTATATAGCACTGATAGTTTACGCAGCGCTTTACAACTTGAGGGTTAATAGTACAACTACTATACACTTTAATACAGTAGGAATCAGAGGTCCCTGCTCGTTAGATCTTTCAAACTAAGAGGGAGGGTTAAGAGATACAAGAGGTAATAACTCTGGGTGATGAGCTGATGGAGAAAATAAAAGTACAGGTATTAGGTGAAGGCAGGATAGGCTTCTCTGAAGAGAAAAGTTTTCAGGGATCGTCAGAAAGTGGACAAAATAGGAGATAGTGGGACAGATTGGGGTAGAGCATTCCAGAGGATGAGAGAGGCTTGGGAGAAGTCCTGGAGGTAAGCATGGGAGGAGGTGACAAGGAAGCTACAGAGAAGGAGGTCTTGGGAGGAAAGAAGAGGATGATTTGGTTGCTATTTTGAGACTAGGTTAGTGATGTAGGTGGGGGCCAAGTTGTGGATGGCTTATTGTTAGCATTTTGAATTTCATTTGTTGGGTGTGTGGCAGCCAGTGGAGAGATTGGCAGAGAGGGGAAGCAGACACCGAGCGGTTTGTAAGGTGGATTAGCCTGGAAGCAGCCTTCATGATGGCCTGAAAGAAGATGGCCTATTTATAGGTAAGGCAATGAGGAGGGAGTTGCAGTAATCAAGGCAAGAGATGACCAGGGAGTGAATTAAAAGCCTTGTGGTTTCATTGGTTAGGAAGGGACGTATCTTGGAGATGTTGTAGAGGTTTTGGCGGCAAGCTTTGAACAGCGATTGGATGTGGGGCCTAAAGGATAGTTCAGAGTCCAGGATTAGACCTAGGACCTTGGCATGGGGGGACAGGTTGACAGTGAAGCCGTTGATTTTGACAGAGAAATCAGGGGAAGAGGCATGTGGGGGAGGAAATATCATGAGCTCGGTTTTCGGATAGGTTGAGTTTCATACTTTTGGCCCTAAAGTATTCAGAAAATGGAATGTTTTTCTACTAGCGAGGACAGGTTTGATCAGAGGAGTCCTAACAGGTGTTTTTGTGATGGGTATTGTCCTATTGATTGCCTTGTTTTGCCTTTGTTTATTTTCTTGAGCTGAAAGTATTGTGATAGCCTGGCACATTGTCATCCATCTGTTTCCCAAATACACTGGCGCTGCAGATGCCCTAACCTTTCTTTTCCATGATTTTCAACAGGACGACATTGAAAACAGCAAATACATATCACGGCTGTTTGCCACCCGGATGAAGTTCTACAAAGAGAACAAAATTTGCACAGAGTAAGTGACTGTCTTTTTTTGAGTAGCTGTTAAAGAAGTATCATTACATGTTAAAAATCTTTACTATATCCCTCAGGGGGACCAAGTGCACATAGTACTTGGTCCTTTTACCATCCATGCAAAGGTTCCAAAATAAAGAAAAAATAAATATTGTTTCTCTTTGGTTCATTACCGGACACAGCTCCTTAATTTCTTGATCATTGGGTTATACTGCCCCCTACAGCAGTAGGACACTAGGCAGAAAAAAGCTTGACTATGACTATGGGGCAGTCCCAGGGGGTATACTCCCACTCTCTGCTATAGGCACTCTTTTTTTTTTCCTGCCTAGTCAGGACTAAGGACCTAGTTCCTTGTTGGGTTCTCTGGTCCTGGCAATTTTTTTTTACCTTTTTGAATGGAATTTTTTCCTATCTTTGTTATTTTGTTCCTGTGAGAATCTACAATCAACTGCCGGACTGGGCGATGGACTGGATAATCTAGACCCAGAGGGGCCCCTCAGTCTGGCCAGCGAGCGTGCGCAGACCTCAGCTCCACTCTAGGTTGGCCGTTACATACCCCCACTGGGCGGGGGCTGGCCTGCGAGTTAAACGTCTCGCAAGGGTGCATACGATCTGGCCTCGGCCTGAGTCGCAGCGTTCCTCCTGGCCGACAGCCCCCCATTCGGATGTAGCGGTGGTCTGTCAGGAGCGGTGCTCATTCTGTTCCTGGTATGGTAAGTAGCTGTCTATCCTCTTCCCCTGGAGGGTTTTGGGGTGGACATGGCCCCTCCCTGGGATGGTGGCACCACCCGGTTCTCCTCCTTCCCCCCCAGCCCCTTTAAATTTTCGGTGGTCACTTTGGGTTTTGGAAGGAGTAGCACTGTGGGGGTGGTTTATTTTTTGATGGCAGCCATGCCCCTATTATTGTGTAGGGCACTTGCCCCTTTTTAGCGCTGCGGGACCTTCGGGGTACCCTGCCTGCACATCCGTGTCACGGCGGGAAGCCCCCTTTTTAAGAGGCTATTTCCTATTATGCGGGCCTCGGGGGGCGACCCCTTTGTTTTTTTGCGGGGTCCACTAGGTGGTCCATTCATGGGCCCTTGGTCGGCGTCCCCTTTGCGGGATCGCATTCGGCGCCCCTCCCCTGATTATGTATTTCTGGGTGAGCTTAGTATATAGCGCACCCCCGCCCTCCCCTGCCTCATCTGTCTAATTAGATCCTGAATCTGTTTCAGCCGCCACGGACACGCATCACCCTGCTGGGTCCATGCACCCTGAGTGCTCAGATAGTGAGGATGATTCCTCTGCTCCTCTAGCCGCGCTGAAAATGCGCTGGTGGTTGCCATAATTGTGTCAGTGCGTGAAACCTTAAAAAATGAAGGATGCGGCCGATGCTGTGTTGGAGGCACTGGTTCCTTTTGGCACCCACAGGCCCTCCAAAGTGGCGAGGGTGTTCCCCTTTTCCGCTTACTTTGACAACATTGTACTTGTGAGGATTCCCTGCTTAAAAAGTGGACGATCCCACCTGAAGTTTCCAGGTTAAATAAAGCTACCTTAATTCCGTTTGAAGAGTCCCCGGCCTTTAAAGATCCAGCTGATAGGAGGGTGGAGGCTCTGGCTCGCCATATGTTCACTGGGGCTGGTTCGACACTTAGGCTGATATTTACTATTGCCCTGGTGTTGCAAACTCTGCCAGAGTGGGCTAAACTTTTACGCTGGGACCTGGAGGGGAAACAACTTCCCCCCGTCAGTTGCGGAGCGGGCGGATCAGTTGGTCCAGGGGCTACAGTTTATCTATGATGCCTCTTTGGATGCAGCTCTTTTGATTTCTAGGCTGTCTGTATCAGCAGTGGTCCTTTGGCGTATTATCTGGCTGGTCTGCGGACCAGACTTCTAAGAAGGCCTTATCTGATCTCCCCCTTGTAGGGGATCACCTGTTTGGAGCTTCCTTTGATGACATAATTAAGGGTCTCACACGGGGGAAGAGTACTATACTACAGCAAGCTACCAAGGGCAAGGAGCCCCGTCGTCGATGTGGGCCATTCTTCTCGGCTCATAAGAGGCCTTTTTGTCCCTCAGGGTCTCAAGACAAGGGATCAAAGCCCTTCAGAGCCTCCGCTGGCGGTTCCAAGAGGACCCAGTCTGGCAAACCACGAGCTGGCTCTTCCAAACTTGCAGACAAGGCTTCCTCTGCATGAAGGGGCGCCCTCACCAGTATCTGGGGTGGGGGGGATGTCTTCGCTGGTTTCTGGATCCGTGGACCTCCCTGGTACAGGACAAGTGGGTCTACGCAGTCATTCGGTCCCGCTACAAGATCGAGTTTCGGTCTTATCCTCCAGAAACTTGTCCCCAGATCGCTTATGGGGTCTCTTTGGGGTAGTGCAAGACTTGTTACTTCAAGGGGTGATTGTTCCGGTTCTGACTACGGAACATTTTCAGGGGTTTTTATTCAAACCTCTTTACAGTTCCCAGGAAGGAAGGCAAGGTATGTCCCATTCTGGACCTCAAGGTGCTAAACTGCTTTGTGCGGGTGCAGAAGTTTCGAATAGAGTCCATTCGCACGGTAGTGGCGTCCCTACATCAGGGATTTTCTTGCGTCTATCGACATCAAGGACGCCTACCTTCACATTCCAATATGTGCCAGTCACCAGTGCTTCCTCCACTTTGCCGTGGGCGAGGAGCATTATCAGTTTGGCGTTAAACTTTGGTCTCACCTTTTCTCCTAGGGCAAGGGTGTCCAAACTACGGCCCTCCAGCTGTTGCGGAACTACACATCCCATGAGGCATTGTAAATCTCTGACATTCACAGACATAACTAGGCATGATGGAAATTGTTGTTCCTGAACAGCTGGAGGGCCATAGTTTGGACAGCCCTAGGGTCTTCACAAAAGTGTTGGCCCCGTTGCTAGCATTGTTGCGTCAGCGGGGGATCACGGTACTGGGGTACCTGGATGATCTTCTTCTGCGCGCGGAGCCTCCGACTGCTCTGATGGACATCTTGGAGATTGCTCTGCGAACTCTAAGGGAGTTTACTTGGATTCTGAACCTTCAGAAGTCTGCTCTGGTTCCGTCCACAAAATTGGACTATTTGGGTCTGACTCTGGACTCGGCCCCAGCCAGAGTGTTTCTTCCTCTGGAAAAACTCCAGACATTGAAGGAGGCAATTCAGCTTCTGTTGTCCAGCAGACAGTCATCCCTCCGGGATTGCATGCGGGTGCTGGGCCTGATGGTGTCTACCTTTTTTGAGGCGGTTTCGTTTGCACAGTTCCACATGAGATCTCTGCAAAAAGAGATTCTGGTGAAATGGGACAAGAATCCATGGTCTCTAGAGGTGGTTTGTTCTCCGGCACTTCGACAGGGAAAATCCTTTCTCCCCCTTTACTGGACGGTTGTCACCAGGTATGCCAGCCTGTCCGGGTGGGGAGGTGTCCTCGGCACAGACTGTGCTCAGGGGGTCTGGACTCTGGAAGAGTGCAGACTGACGATTAATGTACTGGAACTCCAAGCTATCAGACTTTGCCTGGATCATTGGACAATTCGTCTTCAGGGGTCTCCGGTATGAATTCAATCGGACAATGCCACGGCCGTGGTCTATGTCAATCACCAAGGGGACACAAGAAGCGCCTGGCAGCTCGGGAAGTAGCCATCATTCTAAGTTGGGCAGATCGATTAGTTCCAGCCCTCTCTGCTGTACACAGTCCAAGGAAGGTACAGGGGTTTGTGGAACGGTCTCAGGATCCTCTGGCCGATACCACAGACGCATTAGTGGCTGCTTGGATTCCGTATTGTCTGATTTACGCCTCCCCCACCTCTCAAACTTCTGCCAAGACTCCTGTGCAGGATCGAGGCAAAAGGGATTCTGGTCATTCTAGTGGCTCCAGACTGGCCTTGCCGGTCTTGGTACACCGATCTGGTGTGGCTGGTCACCGATGCTCCTTGGAGTCTTCCTCTCATGGAAGATCTGCTGTCCCAAGGTCCAATCTTCCATCCTGCTTTACAGTTGCTGGCTTTAACGGCTTGGGTGTTGAAAGCCAGGTGCTGAAGGATAGTTTGTCTGAATTGGTGATTCTTACGCTGTTAAAGGCTAGAAAATCTACCTCTTGGAAGATCTACCATCGTACATAGAAGATGTACATTGTGTGGTGTGAGTCTCTTGGGGTTCTCCCTTTTCCTCCAACGGGGGGGTTGAGCAGCGCCTGGCCTTGAGTACCATCAAGGGCCAGGTTTCAGCCTTGGCAGTTTTCTTTCAACGTCCATTGGCCACACATTCCTTGGTGCGTACCTTTATCCAGGAAGTTTAAAACATGGCTCCTCCAGTACGGTCTCCATTGCCGCCATGGGACCTCAATGTGGTTGTCAGTTCTCCAGAAACCTCCCTTCAAAAATATTTGGGAGGGTCCCCTTCTTACGCTGTCCCAGAAGGTGGCCTTTTTGGTGGCTATTACTGCTGCGCACAGGATGTCAGAGCTGGAGGCGTCGTCTTGTCCTTCACCTTACCTGGTAGTTCACAGAGATAAGGTGGTTCTTCGTCCCTGTCTGTCATTCCTTCCAAAAGTTGTCTCTGATTTCCATTTGAACGAGACATTGTGTTGCCTTTCCTATGCCCCAGGCCTAAACATCCTAGGGAAATTGCCTTGCATTCCCTGGATGTGGTTCGGGAAATCAGGGTGTACCTGGCAGCCACGGAGTCTTTTAGGAAGTCAGACTCACTATTTTGTATTCCCGGATGGACCTCGGAAAGGGTTGCCCACTTCTGCTGTAACCATTTCCAGATGGATCAAACAGACAGTGATTCAGGCCTAAAATTCAAATGTACCTGCACTTAGGAAATTGCAATTTCATGTATTATCCTGTGTGTGCTAATTCCAATCTAGTGATTCAGGTCTATTCAATTAGGGGTCAGGTTCCTCCTTTCCCTGGTAAGGCTCACTCTACTCGGGCGCTTAGTGCCTCCTAGGCTTTCCGTCATCAGGCGTCAGTGCTGCATGTTTGCAAGGCGGCCACCTGGTCATCTGTGCATACTTTCACAAAGTTTTATAAGGTGGACGTGTTGGCATCTGCCGGATGCTTCTTTTGGCTGCAAGGTTTTGCAGGCTGCTGTTTAGAGGATCTGGTCTTCTTTAATGGTGTATTGTTTTTTTTAGTTGAGCTCCAGTTGTTTTATGGTTGAGCGCCATGTTACCTGGTAGACTACGGTTTAGCCTTGGGAATTTTTTCTTGCTGTTCCCACCCCTCATGTTTGACACTGCTTTGGGACGTCCCAATGGTCAAGAAGATAAGGAGCTGTGTCCATCAATGAACGAAAGAGATTTTTGACTTACCATAATCTCTATTTCTCACATGTTCATTGACAGACACAGCACCCACCCCTCTCTGGAGTTGGCTTTCTTATGACACTGCTTGTAATAAAACTGAGTGCCTATAGCTGAGAGTGGGAGTATACTCCCTGGTATTGCCCCATAGGTGTAGTCAAGCTTATTCCTGCCTAGTGTCCTACTCCTGTAGGGGGCAGTATAACCCAATGGTCAAGAAGATAAGGAGCTGTGTCCGTCAATGAACAGAGAAATTGATTTTACGGTAAGTCAAATATCCCATTATTTTGTCAGTGCTGTGCTGTTGTTCCAGCCCAATATAAAGCCCAATTTATGGGAATTTCTATGGGGGAACTACAGCATAGTACTGAGCCTCCACCAACTTTCTAAACTAACTGCCTTTCTACTATTATGAATGAACAATTTCTGCTATGTGGCTGTTTGCTGTATCTGCCAGCGCAGTGGGTATTTACTTGCATAAAAATATATACATAGTGCCGCAAGCAGAGGGCATGCAGAAGCTAAAAAAAATGTCCATAGGGTAGTCTTACGGACTATCCTTATTGTCCATGTGAAGATGGGGTACAATCTGATATCTCAGAGCCAGCCTGGAAGGGAGCGGAAGCGGTCTCCAAACATGTAAAAAGCAGAGAGAAGACAGGCGCCTCTGGGTAGGATTGTCATGATGCAATAAAAACATACATATTAGTAAGTGAATGCAGGTGCATAAATAATCCCGTGTCCAGGTGCTGCTGTGGCTATCTCTTGGGTCAATGAGGTGCCTCTCGTCTCGTCTCGTTGTCCTGTCCAGCAGAAAGCAGTGTGGATGCGGGAGATCGAGTTCGAGGGGTTGACCGTAGGTGAGCCACAGCGTCTGCTGTCTAGGGATCACCGGCGTGCTCGCAAAGCGTTTCGGAGCATTGTACACTGTGGTGAAGTGCCAGCCAATGTATTGGGAGTGAACAGTGACTATTTATATGCTCTGGGGATACTGCCGCCCGGTGGAGAAGACTTGATAGAAGAGCATTCTATTGCCATCTAGTGGGAAGAAATGCGCGCTGACCCATCGGGAAGCATACTATAAAGGTTGCGCAGGTGGCACCATCATATACACACTTAAAAATCAAGCTAAATTAAGGAATATAGTACTTTTGGATAAACAAATAAATAGGCATCATAATATAAAAAGTGATAAATCTACTTAAAGTGTGGAAAGAAAAAAAAGATATATAATAAGTATGGGATATGAAGAATGCAAATGAAAGTAAAAATGAAAATAAATATAAATGTGGATGATGGAAAAAAAAATCATATACCGGTAAATGATAAATAATGAGATGAGAAATAAATATGAAAATAATAAAAATATTAATAATAAGAAAAATAGAAATAAAATTAAATGTAAAGAATAAATTCTATATATATATATATGTATATATGTATGTATATATATATATATATATATATATATATATATATATATATATATAATTATACAGGATTTATATAGCGCCAACAGTTTGCGCAGCGCTTTACAATATGAGGAAAGACAATAAAGTTACAATATAATTCAATACAGGAGGAATTAGAGGGCCCCCCTGTTATATATATATATATATATATATATATATATATATATATATATATATATATATATATATATATATATATATATATATATATATATATATATATATATATATATATATATATATATATATATAAAATAAATGTAAGAAAAGAAAAAATTGGATGATGACACTAGGTGAAAATGAATGTATCCATTGGTGAATCACGATGACTTACATTTATGGCAATAGATAATTATTGATGAATCCCGATGTCATGTGTGTATATGTATGTATGTGTGTGTGTGTATATATATATATATATATATATATATAAATGTGTATGTATACAGAAATAAACATTAGCAAAAAAAAGGAAAATGGATAAAGAGCCAATTTTTTGGGCTAATATTTACTTGCAGCCAGTGATGTATTTTCGTTTTGTGCAAGACTAAAATCGGGCACTACCTTAAAAGGATTGAATATGTCTGCAGCCTAGCTGTTGGACTTTGAATTAACAGCAGCACACTGATAGATTGTCCCTGTCTTCTCCCCTCCTGCAAGCACATTCACTTTGTTACAGCACTGTACAATGCAATATAACCCTAACTGGCTCACAGTGCTATCCTTCCCCCGACCAATCCGAATCCTGTTACACCGAGGGATACAGGAAGCGAAAGTAAAGACAGAATTCATGTACTTACAATGCATTTAAAGTGTTGATCTGCTGGAAGCAATCATAACATGTGGTCGTACTACCTGAGACTGTGAGAGATCACTGCCATTGCGGCCCCTTTTATAATCAGTGCTCCCACTACTGACTGCTGGGGGCTGAGGGACGCACAACAAGCACCAAAGAGCCGTATGTTAGGCATCAGTGCTCCAGTATCTTATTTGCTGCACTGACACCTGATCTGAGAGAGATGGAGTAGAGCAGTAGTAGTTGACACATGGAATTAATGCATAGCTTGGTTTTTTAGACAGCCCAGCACACCCCCTACCATCAGGCGTCAGCCGACATGGAGCCGGTCTTCCACGGTGAGTCATTTCTTATACATCTTTATGCAACTTTATTATTCCTTTATTTATTCATTTTTTTTTTTTTTACTTTTTCTCATTTGTCTTCTTTCATTCTGTCCCTTCCCATTTTTTTTTTTTTTTTAATATTTTCCTGTTTTTTGCTAATGTTTATTTCTGTATTACCCAGTCAAGACAACAAGCAACGATATTACCTGCAAGACACATTCAGGGGAACGAAACATTCATTTCTGAAGGTAGGTGTGATGTAGCTGGAACATATTGCTTTTATTATTTCTTGATCAATTACTGCACCTTCATTAATGGAAAAGCAGCACATCTGATGCTACTTTTATGATAAAGGGGGAGATTTAGCCCTTGTTCAGATTGGAGTGATAGTTCAAATCGCACCCTATTGTTAGCAATGGCCATGTTCAAATCTATGCAAAGCCGACTTTGTGGTGGCACATCAATTTTAAAAAAGTAGTTCCTGCACTAGTTTTGCCAATTTCGGGTGCAACTTGCATAGACATCTGTGCATGAAGCCGAAAACAGATGTCTGCAAAGTCGCACCTGAAGTCACGCGATTTTAAAGCCACATTTAATGGGAACGAGGGCTAACTAAAACTGTTGCACACAAAATCTGGTGCAGCTGTGCATAGTAACCAATTTGCTTCTAACTTCAGCTCGTTCAATTAAGCTTAGACAATAAAACCTGGAAGCTGATTGGTTACTATGCAAAGCTGCACCAGATTCTGTGTGCACTTGTTTTACTAAATCTCCCACAAAGTGTTGCTTCAGCTGTCTGACTCGTACAGGACTAGCAATTATGGAAGAGCTTGGGTGTATTTGGATCCTGGTCTGAACCCACCTATGTGAGCCTAGCAGGAAGCTGTCACTGTTCTGGGCCAATCATAAGCAGCTGAGGCATTTCCTGCCCAGCAGCCGCATGTATACGTGTCCTGCTGATGATGAGCCTAGTACAGATGACCGCTTCCTGAAGAGCTCACTTAGGTGAATTTGGACTAGGATCTGAACACATCCAAGCTCATCTTTAATTAGTAGTGATTTTACACATATTCCTGGCCTCCCTCTGCCTAACCAGGAATACTGAAACCGGTCTAAAAGCTGTAGTTATGAATAAAATAACAGTTTCCTCCCCATAACCTTGTGAGCACCTTCACACCAGCAATCCCTGTATGAACTTTACTAACGTGCTGAGGATACATTTTTAATTGTCTTCTGTTTAAAAGCTGAAAGCCAATGCTTTGCACAATTGATATCTCTGAAGCTGGCTGTCACCTTGGGTTCTCACCAACCATCGGGAACCAGCCTAAGTTGTTCCTGATCATGAGATTACTATATTAGCTATGATAAAGAAACCTGCCGCCTAAAGCTATGCCTATGTTCAATACTGTAATTGTCAGTTGTCAGAGACAGTTACAGTAATAAAAAGAAAAAATATTATACACATTTTTGCTCACTTGTCAGCCTATAATAAATAAAACAACATGTTTTTATTAAACCAATCTACGTCCTAAAAGCCTTATGTGTCCTTAAAATAATAAACACGATTTATAATTCACAATTTATAAGCGCGGTTTAGTTATGCAACTTAGAGTTGGTGTCAACCTAATGTATGCTTACGCAACTAAATGGTGTCTGGGCATATAAGCATTAATGACCTCTGGTCACAAAATGGTTTAAAGTGCTGCAGAAGGGAACCATCTAGAAGTTTAAGATGTGTGCTGCCTGCAGTTACAATCGGCTGAAGCTTTAGCTGGGTTATCAGGAGGAAAAGTTACTGTATGTACTGACCCCAGTGTTGCCTGTTGGAGAGGTTCTCTTGATCTTTTTTTTTTTGATGGTTGGTTTTATTGTGGAAAATTACACATTTAACTGAAATGATGGATAAAATGTTGAGCCCTTTTCCTTTTCTTCTCCTTCTCCTGACTTATCCTTTGTTCCTTTATCTTACCTTACCCTCTTCTCTTCATTGCCTTCCTTTAGGTCTCTAAAGCCGGCAATAGGGGGATTAAATCCCGGCCCGTTCAGCAGGGACCGGCTGAGATTCAAACCACCTACAGGCAGGCTGGTTTTACCCAAGTAGATTCATCAATCGACTTGGGTACAACCATCCTGTCTGATTTTTTGCATGTAATTACTGCCAGCAGCTATAGATGCTAACAGTAATCACTGCGTTCTGCGGGCCGGAAAGGCTCCTCACCGGCAGAAGACAATAGCGTTGCAGGAGAAATTTCCCCATCAACACTTCCACCTGGAAGGAATAAAAAAACGCATAATCTATGGGCTGCTTTACCTTCCAATGATTTACAATGCTTTGCTTTCCCTGCATTTGTTTTTTTTTCTTTCCATTTGATGTGGATTTCTTGCCTTGACTTCTCATGCCTTGCCTTCCCTTTGTTTGTGGACATCTGCCCATCATATTATGTGACCAAAAGTATATGGATATCCCCAAATTATTTCAGTTCAGGCATTTCCAGTGAAGGGCACAGTAAATCTAAATACAACATACAAAGACTTTTTGGACAATTTTGCATTTCTAGCCTAGTGCAAACACTTTGAGAAAGAAAATTTTATGTCCCAGCATGACTGTACACCTATGCACAAAGCCAACTCAATAAATCATAATTTAAATGTGAAGGAACTTGAGTGGCCTGCACAGAGCCCAGACCTCAACCCTAACTAGCTGCTGGGTTGCTTTTCCAAGCAGCAGAAGAAGACGCCCGCCTGCCCCCCCCCCCCTCCCGCCTTCCGCGGCTTTCTCAGGCTCTCCTGTCCCACCGGGAGACCCGAGTGACCAGCCAGCGCTGATCTAAAATGGTAAACCTGTAAAGGCCTTTTAAAGCGTCGTTTATGGATAGTACAATTTACATTATTTGTCACCATTGCAAGGGTGTACGCAATTTTAAAGCATGACATGTTTGGTATCTATTTACTCAGCGTTGCATCATCTTTTATATTTTAGAAAAAAATTGGGTCATGTATTGTTTATTTTTGCATTAAAATTGAAAAAAAAATTATTTTTCTCAAGAAATTGCGTTTGAAAAACTGCTGCGCAAATACTGTGTGAAAAAAAAAAATTGCACAACCCACCAATTTATTCTCTAGGGCCTCTGCTTTAAAAAACAAACAAAAAGTGCCAGAAAAGGCCCGGTCTGGAAGTGGGTAATAATGCCCATGTAATAGGATGTCACATATGCCCCATAAAGTGGTGAAGGGCAGGTGTCCACCAGATTTTTACTTTTCCTTCCGTTGTGTTACTGTTTTGTCTTTTACCTTTTTGTTTCTTTGCATTACATCCACTGCTTTGCTTTGTCTCCACTTGCTATACCCTGACATATATCTTACTTTTGCCATACCTCGTATTATCTGTGCTGACCTATTTTTCTTCCTGCAGACAGCATATTCCACCTGAACGAGGACACATATAATGTCAGGTCTCAGAGCAGTCTGGATAGATACATGGAACTCAATTTTATGAATGGTACTGTGCCAAACGGTAGTGTTTCCAGTGCCCATAGCATGAACTCGCTGAACCATTCACAGACCTTCATCCAGGCCTCCCCCATGTCCTCTAACCTTAGCATTACCGGAAATGACATCATGAGGTCTGACTACATCCCTAAGTGCAGACACAGTGCAATTATCGTGCCTTCTTATCGGCAAACGCCGGACTATGACACTGTAATGAGGCAAATGAACCGGAGTGTTCATCCACCTGATAACCAGAGTCAGTCCTTACGAAACCTTAATATTGGAAATACGCATGCTTATAGACACCGGGAGAATCTGGTTTATAGCCAGCCTGAGATTCAGGAAAGACCTCCTTACATGGCCTCTTATGGACATCAGTCTCATTTCGGAAACAAGCCCATCAACCCACCTGAACAAATGCCAGTGAACCAAACTGCTTCAAATCCTGCTAGGGCCAAGTCGATTTCTCATACTGTCAGCACACCTGAACTTGCCAATGTACCACCTCAAACCTTCAGTGCAGCCCATTTGTTCAGAAACTTTTTATCTCGACCTCCTCCTCCCTATCCACCACCTAGACCGGCTAGCAGTACTCCTGACCTTGCAAGTCACCGCCACAAGCGCGTTAGTGCCAGTAGCCCAGACCTGGTGGCCAGAAAAGTCCAGCAGTCTGTAAAAACTTTTCAAGAAGACAGTTCTCCTGTGGTCCGCCAGTCTCTTCAAGAGGTCAGCGAACCCTTAAAAACCCATAAACACCATCCGGTCATAAACAAACGTCACAGTTTTGAAGTCATGAGCCACATGGTGAGAGGGATGGAAGCGATGGCTTTAAAGTCATTGAATGCACCATTGCCACGTAGGAATACCTTAAGAGAGCAGTTGCACACAGAGGAATCCGTGCAGAAGGCGCACGAAGTACAGCAGATGCCAGTGTACCACCACAAAAAGAACTTCTCAGATGCCACCATGTTGATCCACAGCAGCGACAGTGAAGAGGAAGATGATCTGCACAAATCTGTGCCTCACACTTCCTTCATTTCATACAGTGCCCAGCTCCAGGCTGCCCTGGCTCGAATACCAAATAAGCCACCACCTGAATATCCAGGTCCAAGAAAAAGTGTCAGCAATGGAGCACTGAGAAATGATCAATCTAGTATATCAGCTGCCATAGCACGGGCCAGGGCCATGAGCCCCCGGCAATCACAGACTGTGTGTATGTCCAGAAATGAGCCAGGACCAATCAATGGCACCTCTCTGGGGCCATCAATTTCAGAACCTGATCTCAGCAGTGTAAAGGAGAGGGTCAAGAAGGAGCCGGTGAAGGAGCGGCCAGTCTCAGAGATGTTTTCTGCAGAGGATGCCATAGTTGAAAGGGAGATCATGATGAGGGTATGTAACAAAATAATAATAATGATTACTCACTAATAACAAATAACCGTGATATTGGTCCATACCCCTGTATATGAGCAATAGCAAAGGAAAGAAAAGATGGGGCTTTTTTGAGCCGGATGGGAGGAGGAGGATCACGAATATCACACAATTTATAAAAAACACATCTTTATTGGACACATATCAAAAATGTACATCAAAAGGGCATAAATCTCATACACCTATGAAAGAAAAAAACAGAAAAACACATGTGTAGAAAGTGACAGCTCTGAGTGTTCTGTACCTGCATCACATCTAAGATAACGGCACCCAGCAGCAGTCTCTGGGCTTTTGAATGTTTTCACCAGTGTGGATTTTGCAGGTAAAGAACATTCATACACTACATTGAATGCACATATATATTTATGGGAAGATTTTTGTTTAACCACTTTACCACCGGAGGATTTTGCCATCTTACGTCTGGGCCACTATTTGCGATTCGGCACTGTGCGAGTTTAACTGACAATTGCGCAGTCATGCAATGCCATACCCAAACGAAATTTACGTCCTTTTTTTCCCACAAACAGAGCTTTCTTTTGGTGGTATTTGATCACCTGTGCGATTTTAACTTTTTGCGCTATAAACAAAAAAAGAGCGGCAATTTTGAAAAAATAACAATATTTTTCACATTTTTTTATATGAAATCCCCCCCCCCCCCCCCAAAATGTAAAAATCTAATTTTTTTTATCATTTTAGGCCAATTTGTTTTCTGCTACATATTTTTGGTAAAAGAAAATCGCAATAAGCGTATTTTGATTGGTTTGCGCAAAAGTTATTGCGTTTACTAACTAAGGGAAAGATTTCTGTCATTTTTGGTGTTTTTTTTTTTTTAACGAGTAATGGCGGCGATCTGCGATTTTTTTTTTTTTTTGCGGGATTGCGGCGGACAGATCGGACCCTTGACTGACATTTTTGACACTTTTGGGGGTACCAGTGACATTACTACAGTAATCAGTGCACTGTTACTGTAAAAATGACACTGGCAGGGAAGGGGTTAACTTTATCGAAGAGGGAGGGGTTAATGTATGCCTGGTGCTTACATGTGTGGGGGGAGGTGACTGAGTGACACAAGGACAGATCGCAGGTTCAGCTATGCTGAACCCTGCAATCTGACCCTGCCTGTCACTTAGGAGATCCGCCCGCTTTGTTTACACAAGCAGGCGGATCTCCAAACTAGATTCCCCGACGATCGGGGAAGAGCAGCGGCGATCGCCGATGCCCCTCCCCTGGCCCGACTCCCGCTGTGACTGAATACAGCGGGAGCGAGCCTCCAGCGCCGCGCGCGCGCCGCCGAGAAGGGGGAGTGTCTGCCGACGTAGGTCTACGTCGTCAGACCTACAAGAGCCACTTTGCCGCAGTAGAGCTCTAGTGAGCAGACGGGAAGTGATTAAAGCTGAATTCCAGGTATGCATTTATTTGCATAGTTACATTGGTATAGCTTGGCCATAATGAAAGTATACACATGTCATACCTGGAAGATCCCTATGGAAGCTGGAAATAACTTTAGTGGGCACTGTTACTATAGTGATCACTGCTAGCTTCTGGGTCCTGTGCCGAGCATCTGTCCTGCTGCTCATTGGACAAAGGAGGTTCCTTGCTCAGCATGGGTGCCAGTCGAAGAACACTTTGCAATTTGAATGCAAAGCATTCTATGATTGGATGAGGTAGAGTGGTGATGTCACAATCTCCACCTCATCCAATCAGAGAATGCCTTTCATTCATTGAGAGAATGCAAAGTGTTCTCTGAATGACTCCTGTGCTGAGCTAAGCAGCAGGGCAGCCGCTTGGGATGGGAACTGGAAGTTAGCAGCAATAACTGGAGTAGCGGTGCCTACTAGAGTGATTTCCAGATTCCACATGGATTGTCCAGCAGTGGCACATGCATACTTACATTTGGTTGCAGCTGGACCAATGTAACCATGCAAAAAATATGCAGAACTGGAATTAATCTTGAAATGAATGGTCTGGTGATGGGATTTCTTTAACTGTTCCATTATAACTAAGAAAAGAGTTTTGTCTGTACATACAATAAATCGGTTATTGAACCAGAATCAAAAATGTCATATATTGCAGCTTACCAACCATTAGATGTAGTGGCTGCATTGGGTTTTCTTTTTTTTTGGTCTTTTTTCCCCTCTGTTTTCAACTGTTTATCTGTCCAGTAACACACCTCCTGTATTAGAGGGCCCCCACTCTGGATGAAGGGGCACAGCAGACAGCAGCATTGTCAGTTTTGGGGGAGGGGAATGTTAGATGTACTAGTATATTTAAATACACTAACAAATTGAAGCCAAATTCCAGCTAGCACATTAAAGCAGTTACAGCGAACAGTTTTTTCGTCTTTTGGGATAAAGATTTTACATGAATAAATACAAGGCGATTATTGTAAGCACCCTGTCAGTGTAAATGGTTTGTCTCCATGCTCTAACTGCTACATTTGCAGGAGAGCTTGTTCTGTTGAAAAACAACAGACTTACTGGCTGGATTACCAGATAAAAATAAAGGGAAATAAAAGCCTAAAAAAGAAAACGAATGCAGCCAACATATCTAAGAATTGATAAGCTGCAATGTAATAAATGTTTGCTTTTGGTTTAACACTGCTTTTACAGCCCATTCAGACTGGCGCGACACGACTTTGTGGGGCTTCGGCGCGACTTGCACGGACTTCATATAATTGAAGTCAATGCAATTCGCCTCCAGGTCGCCCCAAAGTAGTACAGGACCCTTTTTCTAAGTCGGAGCGACTTGTGTCGCTCCTATTAGAACGGGTCCTGTACCACTCAATGGCGAGCGACCGACCGCGACTTGTCAGGCGACTTGTCAGGCGCTAGTCTGAATGGACTCTTAAAGTGATAGTAAAGTCTCAATTTTTTTGTTTTAAAATTTTAAAAATAACAAACCTGTCATAATTACCTGCTCTGTGCAATTGGTTTTACACAGAGCAGCCCCGATCCTCCTCTTCTTGGGTCCCACGTTGGCACTCCTGGATCCTCCCTCCCACCGAGTGCCCCCACAGCAAGCAGCTTGCTATGGGGGCAGCCAAACCACTGCTCTGTGTGTCCATTCAGACATGAAGCTGCAGTCCAGGTCCACCCCCTCTCTCTTCTCATTGGCTCACTGACTTTGGTTGACAGCAGCAGGAGCCAATGGCGCCCCCTGCTGTCTTAGCCAATAAGGAGGGAGAGTCCCGGACAGCCGAGCCTTTTATGCAATATGGGGGGGGGGGGCTGCTGCACACAGAAGGTTTTTTTATTTTAATGCATAGAATGACCATCCTCAGGATCTGTATAGTAAAACCCTCCTAAAATATTGATCCTACCACTGTGCCGCAGTGAGTGAATAAACTGGTGAATGATCAGCTGCCACTTTCAACAAACAATGAATAAAAAGTTGTATATTATTTACGTTCACTGGGTGATAACCAATCATCATTATTTTTTATGCACAATTTTTGACTTACTTTTGTTTTGTTTTTTTGTAGCACCACTATTTACCGTTTATGTGTAATCGCTATATTTAGTGGTAGATTTTTTTTTTTTTTTAATGCATAGAAAAAAAACCTTCGGCCTTTAGAAGCACTTTAATGTTAGGGGCAAACCATGAAATCTCATATCACCTGAATGTTCCTATTTATGGACTTCACATACACAAATCTCCCCCCTCTTACACTCCTGGGAACAATGGAAACTGTCAGGAAAGTCAGACTTGCCAAAAAAAGAAAAAAAAAAGTGCCCAGAGGATGATTGGCCCCAGATCTATAAAGATACCTTGATAATTTGCCACCCTTTACATCATATCTGTTATATTTATTGTTTTTTATTTCAATGCCTTTAACTTTAGGCTTCCTGGCCCTTCCCGCGCTCTTTTTTTTTTTTTTTTCCTTTTTTTTTTTTTTGTGAAAATATTCTAAAAGGAAGTTGTAAATAAGTTTTATATCATTTTCTAAGTGTTCTGCTTTGGATCATCTGCGCCAGCACTACTTGGCTTGGCGTTTTGTTGATTTTAGGATTAGAAACATTCCAATATTTGCTGGCACGGCTGACAAAAGATGAAAACATGTCTTTTCTTGCCAAAAGAATTTACAAAAGCAGGAGATGGCAGCCTTGGAAACTCAGAAGAGACCCTTGATGTTGGCAGCGCTGAATGGACTGTCTGTTTCCAGAATTCCTTTGCCCGAGGACAGGCAGAATGACACTGCGATGGTGCCAGTCGATGAGAGGGTAAGACTGTTTTCTCTTCAGCTTTGTCTGTCTGCTCTGAATACAAAGGGAAATGTGTGTGAATTTAACCTCTGACTCCGAACGTTCACCTTGCTTGTGTGCTGATTGTTGGCCGGCTGGGGCCAACTGCTCAACCAGTCATAGAGTAGGGGGAAAAAAAGGAACAGGCATCTACCCACTTAGTTCAGACAACCATTTTCCAGCTTTAGGCCTCATGCACATGGGTGGTTTGGCTCGTTGGGATAAAATTTTCATGTTTTCGGGCGCCCCAAAAGGCACAGCTGCTAGAAACTTTCCATAGGCTGGAATACCTGGTGGCTGGACGTTGCACCAAGTGGTGCTCACATTTTGGGTCATATACTTTCAGGGACTTCAAGCGCAGAATTCCTGCATTCAGGGCATGCATCTTTGAGCGCAATACGGCCCTAGACGCAAGTACCGCTCAGACAAGCCTCCTAGTATTTCAAGAAATGAACAAAAGAAGGCGCATCAGCCTAGTGCATTATCCCATAACATTTAAAGCAAAGTTCCACCCAAAAGTAGAACTTCCACTTTAAGGCCTCCTCCCTGGCTCCTGTTCGTGAGATGGAGCTTTGGTGAGGAGGGGGGAACAGATACCCAATTATGACAGGTACCCGCACCCACTTCCGTTCCAGTCGCCTTAGGCAATCAGAAACTGAAGTTCTCCTTCCCGAAGTCTTTTCGGACACATGACAGGTCCTAGAAGACTTCGGGACCAGTCACAAACCGCAGTGACGCTCGCACATGTACAGTGGACAGCTGTCACAGCTGCTGCTGTATGCCTTGTGTCAACAGCTACAAAAGGTTTAAAGCCTATGTCATATTTTATATTTTTTGAAAGAGGTTTAAAAGTGAAAAAAAAAAACAGCAATGGCTGTGTTACCTCCTCTCTAGCGCTGTCCCTCTAGAAACTCCTTTCCAGTGGATGTTCGTAGTCTTCCAGGTTGAATGGTGCCCATCCCATTTAACCCAGAAAATTGAGAACATCCTGTTAGTGGTGGGCTTCATAGACCTATATATATATATATATATATATATATATATATATATATATATATATATATATATAGTATGTGTGTGTGTGTGTATAATATATATATATATATATATATATATATATGTGATTTTTTTTTTGGGGGGGGGGGGGTGGTGGTTAACTTGCAGGCTCATAAAGTATTTCATAGAGGTCTCGGACTGTTTGTGTATGAGTCATGTCACCAACTAGGACTTGTTACCTTAGAAAAGTCATGGTCTCCTAGTTATTGTATTATTCCTCAAGGACTCTATACAGCAATTTATCTTTTCCCTGGATAAGCTGTGTCATTCCTACCATCTGAATCATCATGCTTTGTGGTCTATTCTTTGCAGTGTAAGGCCTTGAGGAGGAAGCTGGAGGAGGGGATGGTGTTTACAGAATATGAACAGATTCCAAAGAGAAAGGCGGATGGGGTTTTCACCACAGCAGCGTTACCTGAAAATGTGGAACGCAACCGGGTGCGCGAAGTTCTTCCTTATGAAGAAAACCGTGTAGAGCTTGTTCCCACCAAAGAAAACCACACCGGCTACATCAATGCATCACATATAAAGGTAACATAAGGTATATTTGATGTGGATGTGTGTATAGGCTGACTCAGTGGGGTTGATTTACTTAAACTGGAGCGTGCAAAATCTGGTGCAGCTCCACATGAAAACCAATCAGCTTCCAGGTATTTTTGTCAAAGCTTAATTGAACAAGCTGAGGATAGAAGCTGATTGGCTATCATGCAGAGCTGCACCAGATATTGCATCCTCTGGTTTTGGTAAATCGACCCCAGTGCTGCAAACTTTCACAGACAGTCCTATTCTGAATGGAATGAGTAGAAGTTTGGATTCAGGGTGTTGACATTTATTAGCTCTTGGACTCTTCTTAAGACACCACTTATTGTCTAGTTTAATAGATATCACCCTAAACCCAAACTTTCCCTTTATTGATGGCTAACTCAGTACAGTACTGCTGCTGTTTCCAATGAGCCTATAGTATTTCATCTGAAGTATTTGAATGGTATGGTACCTTCCAGACTGAAATATAAAGCCAACATAAGTTTTTTGTTTCTTCTTTTTTTTTATGCTATAATTGTATGAGGCAATTACATTATTAAAGAAAGGCAGAATGGTACATTTAAGGCAGCAGTGGCCTCTATAGTGTTTTAGTGGGTCAGTTAATGTCGGTTTGCGGTTTCAGTTGGATTGCTTTTGGACTTCCAGAAGGTTAAAGATAAATTCCAGGTATTATTCTCTGATTGGACGAGGTGGAGGGGCAGAGCAGTGACGTTGTTCTCTCAACCTCATCCAATTAAAGAACACTATGCATTCATTCAGGAAATGCAAAGCATTCTCTAAATGGTGCCCGTGCTGAGCGGCCAACTTTCTATATCCACAATGCATCAGGCTGGCCATGCAGCATTGGAATTGGAAGCAAGTGGAGAACACTGGGTTAGTGGTGTTTACTTCAGTCATTTCCAGCCTCTAGGGGCATCGGCCAGGTATGGTATGTAGATTGTTACATTGGTTCATACTGGGCCAATGTAACTATGTGAAAATGTACCATATCTGGAGTTCTTCTTTAACCGGTTGCCGACCGCCGCACGACTATATACTGCGGCCAGAGGCGGCTCTAGGCTCTGTGAGGCCTAAGGCAAAACTTGGACATGAGGCCCCACTCACGCCCATAATAGGAAAAATAATTCAAGCAATTAAAAATTGAACTGTATAAATTGCATATATTAAGAGCCTTAACCTTTGTGATATGAATTCACAGTTTTAGAATTTTCTCTAACCAATTCTTATTTAATCAAAGATCATTAAACATCAGGTATGTATGTATGTATTTATATATATATATATATATATATATATATATATATATATATATATATATATATATGTCTGCTCTTACATCACAGTCCCCAGCAATTCCCTATAGGTCATAATTCCCTGAGTCCCTCCTTACATCAGAGTTCAGTGTCCCTCCTTACATAAGAGTTTTCCTTTAAATCAGATTCTCCCCAGCATCTCCTCCGTACACAGAATTCCTCTTTACATTAGAGACCCCTCTTAAATCAAATTTCACAGAGCCCCCTTTACATCAGAGTCTCCAGTGTTTCCCCCTTACACTGTAAGAGGGAACTCTGAAGACTCTGATGTAAGAGGAGTTCTGGGAACCCTGATTTGAGGGGGAAAGCTGGGGACTCTGGTGTAAAAGGGAACTCTGTGGTCACCAAAGCTCCCCCTTGCATCAACGTTTCCAGAGTCCCCCTTACACTTCCCTTCCTCAGTCCGCCACAGTCTAGGGCATGACAAGTCCCACTGCAGAAGGCTGCCATACCTGAGTCCCCACAGAGGGCACTGTAAATTCCAGTATAGTGCACTGCCATTCCTCCCTGAGGACTGGAAGCCTGCTACGCTTGGACTTGTACTGCTCTCTGTAGGGGACTGAGGAACTACTGCCTGCTATGCCAAGACTTGTTGTGCCCTCTGTGGGGACTAAGGCATGGCAGCCTGCTATTTTGGAACTTGTAGTGCCCTCTGTGAGGGACTGAGGATTCCTCAGTATTCCACATTCTAGGGCACTATAAGTCCCAACATAGTGGGCTGTCATTCCTCAGTCCCTCACAGCTTGGGGGAAAAACAACACAAGAGTTAAAACATCTAAAGGACCACTCCAACCAAAACTACCAATAATGTACAGAGTCCAGAAGCTATATAATGTTACAGCCCCGCTACCCCTCACCTTCCACCTCGGTTGCTGTCATTGTGTAGGACAAAGGGCTCCAGCTCCACCATGTTTGGCTTTGATGTCAGATATGCAGGACTGGCTCAGCTCCACTCTCTTCCCTGGCAACTGACTCTAGTGTCACGGGGGGGGGGGGCTCTTCTCCTCCCCCAGCCACCCAGGGGCCCTCTACTTCTCCCCCAGCCACCCAGGGGCCCTCTACTTCTCCCCCAGCCACCCAGGGGCCCTCTACTTCTCCCCCAGCCACCCAGGGGCCCTTTCCTTCTTTCCCAGCCACCCAGGGGCCCTTTCCTTCTTTCCCAGCCACCCAGGGGCCCCTCTCCTTCTCCTCCAGCCACCCAGGGGCCCTCTCCTTCTTCTCCAGACACCCAGGGGCCCTCTCCTTCTACCCCAGCCACCCAGGGGCTCTCTCCTCCTCCAGCCACCCAGGGGCCCTTTCCTTCTTCTCCTCCAGCCACCCAGGGGCCCTTTCCTTCTTCTCCTCCAGCCACCCAGGGGCCCTCTCCTTCTCTAGCCACCCACGGGCCCTCTCCTTCTACCCCAGCCACCAAGGGGCCCTCTCCTTCTACTCCAGCCACCCATGGGTCCTCTCCTTCTCCCCCAGCCACCCAGGGGCCCTCTCCTTCTCCCCCAGCCACCCAGGGGCCCTCTCCTTCTCCCCCAGCCACCCAGGGGCCCTCTCCTTCTACCTCAGCCATCCAGGGGCCCTCTCCTTCTCCCTCAGCCACCCAGGGGCCCTCTCCTTCTCCCCCAGCCACCCAGGGCCCTCTCCTTCTCCCTCAGCCACCCACTGGCCCTCTCCTTCTCCCTCAGCCAACCACTGGCCCTCTTCTTCTCCCTCAGCCACCCAGGGACCCTCTTCTTTTCCCCTAGCCACCAAGGGGCCCTCTTCTTCTCCCCCAGCCACCCAGGGGCCCTCTGCTTCTTCCCCAGCCACCCAG
Organism: Pelophylax lessonae; assembly: GCF_965119305.1. Taxonomy (NCBI): domain Eukaryota; kingdom Metazoa; phylum Chordata; class Amphibia; order Anura; family Ranidae; genus Pelophylax; species Pelophylax lessonae. The sequence goes on from NC_138770.1 coordinate 620,812,402, forward strand.
GGGCCCTCTCCTTATCCCTCAGCCACCCAGGGGCCCTCTTCTTTTCCCCTAACCACCAATGGACCCTCTCCTTTCCCCCTAGCCACCCAGGGGCCCTCTCCTTTTCCCCTAGCCACCCAGGGGCCCTCTCTTTTGCCTCTAGCCACCCAGGGTCCCTCTCCTCCTACTCATCCAGCCACCCAGGGTCCCTCTCCTCCTCCAGCCACCCAGGGTCTCTTCTCCTCCTTCTCCTCCAGCCACCCAGGGGCCTTCTCCTCCTTCTCCGCCAGCCACTCAGGGGCCCTCTCCTTCTCCTCCAGCCACTCAGGGGCCCTCTCCTTCTCCTCCAGCCACTCAGGGGCCCTCTCCTTCTCCTCCAGCCACCCAGGGGCCCTCTCCTTCTCCTCCAGCCACCCAGGGGCCCTCTCCGTCTCCCCCAGCCACCCAGGGCCCTTTTTCTTCTCCCCCAGCCACCCAGGGTCCCTCTCCTCCTCCCACAGCCACCCAGGGACACTCTCCTTCTAACTCAGCCATCCAGGGGCCCTCTCCTTCTCCTTCAGCCATACAGGGGCCCTCTCCTGCCTTAGCCACCCAGGTACCCTCTCCTTTTCCTTCAGCCACTCAGGGGCCCTCTCCTCTTCCCCTAGCCACCCAGGGGCCCTTCCCTTTTCCCCTAACCACCCAGGGGCCCTTTCCTTTTCATCTAGCCACCCAGGTGCCCTCTCCTTTTCCCCTAGCCACCCAGGGACCCTCTCCTTCTCTTCCAGCCACCCTCTCCTCCCCCAGCCACCCAGGGCCTTCTTCTCTCCTCCTTCTCCACCAACCATTCTAAGACTCTTCCAACTTCCTTGGGGCTACTCATCCCCTTTGCCTAGTAGACACCACAAATCTACGACCAGCCTGCAGAGTGACAAGTCGGGCCTGGTTACCTCTATGTTCCCGGGCCAGGGCAGAGCTCTCCTCCCAGAGCAACAACCGATGATAGCAGAGTGAGCTGACCGGGCAGTCACTTCCTACTGATGCAGGTACACGTCCACCGATTCCTCCACATTTTAGGATTACATGATCAGACGGCCAATCCCCAGGCAGAGAAGGCGGGGTAAGTGTCAGCGGACAACAGACACCTGGCAGCTGCAGTAAAGGGACTGCAGCACACTGCTGCAACTTTTATATCCGAAGATTTAAAGCAATCTTTTACTTGGGAGATTTCCCTGACTGCGCCCTTTTAAATGTTGTCACTCCACCACTGGCCGCGAGGCCCCTGTAGGTGGGAGGCCTTAGGCGACCGCCTAATTTGCCTAATTAGAGAGCCGCCTATGACTGCGGCGGTCAGCCCCGGCCAGGCAGAGTGACGTATCGGTACGTCACTTGCCTGTCACTTCCTTGTAAGCCAATAGCGGGCTAGCGCGCGCCCGCCGCGGCTCGTTCACAGGGAAGTTAGTGCGTGTGACCGGCGGACCCGATGTCCCCCGGTCACTCGCCGATCGTTGGTACAGAGGGAGAAAGTCAGGCGGCTGATGTAAACAAGCCGCCTGTCATTCTCCCCTGTGTAGAAACAGTGATCAGACGGTTCTACTATGTAGGACCGTTGATCACTGTTCCTACACTAGTAGCCACAGCCAATCACAGTAGAAAGCACGCCCCTAGGGACACACACAGCCCCTCCCTCTCAAATAAAGTTAACCCCTTCACTGCCAGTGTAATTTTACAGTAACAGTGCATATATATAGCACTGATTACTGTAGAAATGTCACTGGTAACCCCAAAAGTGTCAAAAATGTCAGTAAAGGGTCCGATCTGTTCTCCCCAATGTCGCAGTACCACAAAAAAATCGCAGATCGCCGCAATTACGCGTAAAAAAAAAAACCAACAAAAATGACAAAAATCTTTCCCTTTGTTAGTAAACGCGATAACTTTTGCGCAAACCAATCAAAATACGCTTTTTGCGATTTTTTTTTTTTTTTTTTACCAAACATATGTAGCATAAAACAAATTGGCCAAAAATGTTAATTTAGATTTTTGCATTTTTTTTTGGGGGGGGGGGGGGGATTTCATATAAAAAAATGTGAAAAATATTGTTATTTTTGCAAAATTGACGCTCTTTTTTTGTTTATAGCGCATGATCAGAAAATCGCACAGGTGATCAAATGCCACCAAAAGAAAGCTCTGTTAGTGGAAAAAAAAGGACGTCAAATTAGTTTAGGTACAGCGACGCACGACCGTGCAATGGTCCGTTAAATTCATGCAGTGCCGAATCGCAAAATACCCCCTGGTCTTTTAGCAGCCAAATCCTCCGGGGCTTAAGTGGTTAAACTATTTTCTGAATAAAGAACTCAGCTTGCATATGACTATCATAGCTGACATAATGATCCCATCAGTGATTGGTTCCTTATCATTAGTAGGTAGCAAAACTGTCAGTGGTGGCCAGGATTGAAAGCCACCAGCCGCGCAGAGTGTCAACTGGTAGCTCTCAATGGCAAGATGTTTATTAATGTATCCTCGGCACAGGACATCGTACTGAGGAAGGTTACAGGGTGGATTGTGAGTGGAAAGGGGTTAAAGCCAATAAAATGGTTTTCCATGCAATGGCCTATATATGTGGTATGTTTTACCTGCCAAAATAGCATCCTTTACCACGCCATTCTTGTGAAGAACATGCCATGCCATGCCATGCTATGCAGCATAAGCATACAAAGTATTCAGTTTCACAGCTCCCTGTGCCCCTTTCTTTCCTGGAATGTCTTTTCTTTATTCTCTTTCTCCTGCAAGCTGGCTGAACGCCTCCCCTGGCAGCACCCAATGCCTAAAAGCATGTTAGATGTGAAACTTTATACAGTTCAGATGAGCCAGTTTGAATCAAATTAGAAATGTCCTATACTCATTCAGATTTTGCATGTGCGGGGGTAATGGGAAAATGATGCAAACAAACCAAAGATATTCATAGTTTTGGATATAGTTGGAAAATAGTCTTTTTTCACTCTTATCTAGGGAAAGAAGTCAGGAAGTGAAGGAAGTTCTATCCAGGAGGGTTGTAAAGGGCAATAAAAACCTTACAGAGAATCTAACCAGAATAAAATTATATTTTGGCTAGAGTTGGACTATAAAGTTTTGTATCTGTGGAACTCCTCTAAAACGTAACACATTTTATTCTTGAGGTGTCACAAACGCTGTGCAGACTCCTAATCGCCAGGTCTTGTGTTACACAGGCGGTGGTAGGTGATAAAGAATGGCACTACATCGCCACCCAGGGTCCTCTACCTCAAACCTTCCATGATTTCTGGCAGATGGTGTGGGAACAGGGAGTGAATGTCATTGCCATGGTGACCGCTGAAGAGGTGAGTGCTTTTGTCCTATCTTTAGGTGTATATCCACAATTTATTTTCTTCTGTGTAAGCAACATTATGTTTTAGTAATGTAGTCAAGTGATATAAATTCCAGGAAAGGGCTGACAATGCTGCAAGATCACTTCTGAAATCCTAGCAGCATCCTCATCATCCTCTTCCTACAGCATGGGCACACGGGCTGCAGGCGATTTCAGCTCTATTGGATACACTGACACCACTGGGCTTTTGCAAAGAGTAGTTTAGTAAAGAAGGAATTAATGTGGAGGTGCCCTAGAGTACACCTCTCCAGTCTAAGTCTTTCCTGAGGAAAGCCATAGATGATTTGATTTTCTTTCCAAGAAAGAAAATGGTTAGATTCCCCAACAACGCAGTTAATGTTGAAGGGAGAATGCCTTCTGTAGTGGGGGGTGGGGTGGAGGTGTTGAGCATTCCCAGCTGGCAGAGCACAATGATTACTGCTAGCAGCTATAGCGGCCTACAATAAATGGAGTCCAAGAAACAATTTTTTAGCCACTTCCATCTCTTCATCCTCAGTAATTCCTAATACACATAATTAGGGGTTACATATACTGCTGAGAGGAGGAGAGATCAGAGTGACAGAAAGATGAGCTCATCACTGTGCTGCTTCTCCTTTCACTGTCCAGTCACAGGCTGGACGGGTTTAAGGATAACCTGAGCTCAAGGAAGAGGGTTAAATGGTGCTGGACATCAAACTGAGGGCATCTAGTTGCAGAAAAAAAAGTATTATGGGGACAAAACTCTGAATAGTGCTTCAAAAGCTGATTTTATTGTTTTAGCTTTTAATGGGCTATTCATTTTTATGTTGTTATTTTTGGCTGGTGTAATGAGCAGAAATTTTACTCTTCAGCTTCAAAGGTTCTAATCTTATAAGCATTTTGTGGAATTCTTCTTGACATTACAGGGTGATGTCCAAACACAACAATTGTATCTCTGCTCCGGCCCCAAGCTGTGTTTCCTGCTGCAGTTATGTCACTTGTGTCACTGTGTTGGCTGGTGGTGGTCGGCATCACATTCCACAACCCTTATCAGCTCTGACGGCACCACGGCGCTCACTGCTTTTTTCATTGAGTGCCAAGTTAAACAGGGAATGCTTTCCATGCAGCTTGGGATGGGGTCTGCAGGAATTGTACCAGTACCATGGACTTTAAGTCACCAGCCTCACAGGATCTACAGCAGGGCTACCACTGTGAAAAGTCTCTTGTGTCTCTGTCTTCATATATATTGTATTGTTATTTGTACTAGTAAGTTTACTTTTTCACAATGCAAGTGATGTTGCTGATATTGCATGTAAAGCCCAAACGTTTTACATAGAATAGGAAGAGGTTAAAACCCCTTTTGGGTAATTTTCTCTTTCATGCATTGACTGACACAGCTCCTAATCTTCTTACCATTGGGCTATACTGCCCCCTACAGGAGTAGGACACTGGGCAGAAAAAAAGTCTGGCTATGCCTATGGTCTGTCCAAGGGGGTATACTCCCTCTCTCTGCTATAGGTACTCAGTTTTTTTTTTTTTCTGCCTAGTCAGTCATTCTTTTTAGAATTTTTTTCTCCTGTTTTTTTCCTGTGAGATCTACAATCAACTGCCGGACTGGGTGACAGGCTGGATAATCTAGATCCAGTGGTCACCTCTGTCTGGCCAGCGAGCACTCACAGACCTCAGCTCCGTGCTAGGTTGGCCGCGACATAGCCCCACTGGACGGGGGCTGGCCTGCGAGTTAAATGCCTCGCGAGGTCGCATACGACCAGGTCTCAGCCCGTTCCCCCTGGCTGACAGCCCCCCAATTAGATGGCGAGGAGTTCTGTCTGGAGTGGTGCCTGCCTGGTTCCTTGTATGATAAGTAGCTGTCCCCCCTCTCCCCCTGGAGAGTTTTGTGGTGGATGTGGGCCACTTCTTAGGACAGTCAGACCCCCGGGTTCCCTCTTCACTTATGCTGGGGCTGTGTGGGTGGTCTGGTCCACCTCCTATGATGGGGGCAGGGCACTATGCTGGCGAAATGGGGGGGTGCGCCGCTGGCAACCAGACGATTATTGGCGGGGGGCTTTGTACCTGATGAGGGCTCCTCCCAGAGCCCCTCGGTCCTTCCTGGGCCTGTCCTCGAGGCCTGGGGATCCCCCCTAAAAGCCTCGTGATGCTGCCATTTTCTTGTAGCCTGTGTGCTCAATGCACGGCAGCCATGTTTGTGGAGTCTGGCGGCAATTTTGCAGTGGCTTACAATTGAAAAAAGTAGCGGCCATGACAACGAAGCCCTCTGGGTGGCGATTTTGGCGGTGCGAGCCCCCCCCCCCCTATCCCCTATCCCCTGGTGCGGACTCCTGGATTCTTTAATTTCCTGATAGCTGCTCATGCAGTGCAGATTCTTCTGGTGGCTGCGCTGCCTGGTTTCTGCGGGGTGGTGAGTCTGGTGGGGTCCTCTCCCTCTCTGCTGATGATTGAGTGCCGCTCTGTGACTGGCAATCCAGGTGGTGCTACAAGAGCGGTGGGGGTTGTCCCTTAGCAGTGTTTTACACTTTTTTGTGGGGTCCCCCTGGTTACTTATGGAGTCTTTGGAGCACATCTCCCCACCTGATCCCCTCTCTGAGGCTGCGGGGCCCTCCAGGTCTCATCCATCCTTTGATGCACTGCTGGCGGTCTTCGAGTCTCTTGTGTCCCGGTGGAGGTGGCTTTTTTGGTGACGGCCGAAGTAAGCGATCCCCGCCTTCCGCTACCTCATCTGTCTCCACAGATCCTGAATCTGATTAAGGCACTAGTGGATGCACTGGTTTATCTGTGCTTGAGACTTAAAGCTGAAGGATGCAGCTGCGACGGAGGTGCAGGTTCCCATTGGCATTAACAAGCTACCTAGAGCGGCAAAGGAGTTCCCTCTCCCCCCCCCCCTTATTTTGACAGATTTGTCACTGAACAATGGGGACGACCAAAACGTCCCCTTGGGGTCCGTAAGCGAGTTGCTAGGCGATACCCATATGAGGAGTCCTTTCTTAGGGAGTGGACTTTTCCACCGGTTGTGGACCCTCCGGTTTCCAGATAAAACAAAGCAACCATGATTCTGGTTGAAGAGTCCCCGGCCTTTAAGGACTGGCTCACAGGAAGGCAGAGGCTGTGACCCGCACTTTGTACACCCTGACTGGTTCGGCACTGAGGCTGATTTTCACCATTGCCCTGGTGTCGCAGACTTTGACCAAGTGGGATAAGCTTTTACGCCGTGACCTGGAGGGGGCGTAGCTCCCCCCTGCCTTTGCTGGGCTGGTGGACCTGCTGGTCTAGGGGCTGCAGTTTATCTGTGATGCCTCTTTGGATATGTCTCCCCTAGTGGCTCGGCTCTCTGTTGCGGCAGTGGTCCTTCGGTGTGTCTTTTGGCTCAAATGATGGTCTGCAGATCAAACTTCTAAAAAGGCCTTGACTGATCTTTCCTTTCAAGGAGATCGCCTGTTTGGTGCTACCCTGGATGACATTAAAGGTCTCACAGGGGGGTAGAGTACCTTTTCTTCTGCAAGCTACTAAGGGCAAGGACCCTCGTCGTAGATGTGGGCCCTCCTTGGCTCATAAGAAGTTGTTTCGGCCCTCAGAGTTTACTGACAAGGGATCAGAGCCCTTTAGGGCCTCCTCTGGGAGATCCAAGCGAACTTGGTCTGACAAGTCAAGTGCGGGCTTCTCCAGACCCGCAGACAAGGCTCCTTCCACAGGAAGGTGCGCCCTTATCTGTATCTGGGGTGGGGTGATGTCTTGGCTAGTTCCCAGACTCGTGGACTCCCCTGGTACAAGAAAAAGTGTATCCACAAGGTCATTCGGTTTGGCTACAAGATTGAGTTTCGTTCTTATCCTCCAGTAAGGTTATTCCTTCCGATGTGCGACTGTCCCTGGTCTGCTTACAGGCTCTTTTTGGGGCGGTGCAAGACCTTTTAATTTACGGGTGATGGTCCCGGTTCCAACTTTGGAATTTTTTCAGGGGTTTTACTCAAACCTGTTTACAGTCCCCAGGAAGGAAGGCAAGGTGTGTTCAATTCTGGACCTCAAGGCGCTGAACTGCTTTGTGCGGGTGCAGAAGTTCAGAATGGAGTCTGTTCGCACGGTGGTGGCTTCCCTGCATCAGGGGGATTTTCTTGCTTCTATCAACATCAAGGACGCTTACCTTCACATTCCAATATGTGTCGGTCTCCAGCGCTTCCTCCACTTTGCCGTGGGAGAGGAGCATTATCAGTTTGTGGCGTTACCTTTTGGTCTCGCCCCTGCTCCTCGGGTCTTAATTAAAGTGTTGGCCCCGGTGCCAGCATTGTTATGCCAATGGGGGATGGTGGTACTGAGCTACTGGGAGGTCCTACTTTTGTGAGCAGAGTCTCCTACTGCTCTGGTGGCAAACCTGGAAATCACCATTTGAGCTTGAGGGAGTTTGGCTAAATTCTGCATTTTCAAAAGTCTGCTCTGGTTCTGTCCATGAGCCGGACTATCTGGGTCTGACTCTGGACTTGGCCTTAGCTCCTTCCTCTAGACAAATCTGAGAAACTACAGGCTGCAATTTGTCGCCTGCTGTCCAGGCAGATGGTCATCCCTCTGGACTTGCATGCGGGTGCTGGGCCTGATGGTGTCTACCTTTTGAGGCATTTCCGTTTGCACAGTTCCATTCGAGGTCCCTGCAGTGAGATTCTGGCCAAATGGGACAAGAATACGCAGTCTCTACTCCTCCCATTGTATTGGACAGTGGTCACCACAGATGCCAGCCTGTCCGGTTGGGGAGACGACCTCTGCAAATCTTCTGCTCAGGGGATCTGGACTCTAGAAGAGCCCAGACTACTGATCAATGTCTCGGAACTCAGGGCGATTAGACTGTGCCTGGAACATTTAGATGGATCGTCTTCAGGGATGTGGATGTCCAGTGCTTATTTATTTGGACAATGCCACGGTTGGGGCTTATGTCAGTCACCAGGGGGGCACAAGAAGTGTGCTGGTGGCTCTGGAGGTAGCCGGCGTTCTAAGGTGGGCAGAACGGTTCCTTCCAGCCCCCACTGCTGGTGGAAAACTGTCAGGCGGATTACCTCAGTCGGCAGGCGTTGAACCAAGGGGAGTAGTCCCTTGATCCGAAGGTGTTTCATTAGTTGTGTCTCCGGTGGGGCATTCCTGAGGTGGATCTGTTGGCTTCCTGGCTCAACAGAAAGGTGCAGAGGTTTGTGGCTCAGTCACAGGATCTTCTGGCGGATGCCACAGATGTGCTGGTGACCCCATGGTTCAGTATCGTCTGATTTACACCTTCCCTCCTCTCCAGCTTCTCCAAGACTTCTATGCAGGATCGAGGCAGAAGGGATTCCGGTCATTTTAGTGGCCCCAGACTGGCCTCGCTGGGCTTGGTACGCCGATCTGGTGCGGATGGTCGTCTACATTCCTTTGAAGCTTCCTCTCAGGGAACAATCTGCTTGTCCCAAGTACCAATCTTTGATTCTGCTTTACAGTCGCTGGCCTTGACGGCTTGGCTGTTGAACACCAGGTGCTGATGGATAGAGGTTTGTTTGAGTCGGTGTTTCCAACGCTGTTAAAAGCTAGGAAACCTACTTTTAGGAAGATCTACCATCGTACGTGGAAGTGGCTTGGATCTTGACCTTCCTTCAACGGGGGGTTGAGCAGAAACTGGCCTTGAGTACTATCAAGGATCAGGTGTCGGTCCTTTTTCAACAGCCCTTGGCCACATACTCCCTGGTGCGTACTTTTCTTCAGGAAGTTAGGCACTTGACACCTCGAGTGCGGTCTCTGTTGCCACCTTGGAACCTCGGTTTGGTGCTCTCAGTCCTCCAGAAGCCTCTTTTTGAGAATCTTCAGGAGTTTCCTCTGCTTACGCTGTCCCAGAAGGTGGCCTTTTTGGTGGCTACCACCTCTGCATGCAGGGTGTTGAATTGGTGGTGTTATCCTGTCGTTCACCTTACTGGTCATTCACCGTGATTAGGGGGTTCTTCGTCCCTGTCTGTTGTTCCTTCCTCAGGTTGTCTCTGATTTTCATTTGAATGAAGACATTGTGTTGCCTTCCCATGTGTTCTAGGCCAACACATCCGAAAGAAATTGCTTTGCATGTCTTGGATGTGGACCAGACTATTAGGGTGTACCTGGCAGCTACAGAGTCTTTTAGGAATTCAGACTCACTATTTATGCTCACTGATGGGCCTTGTAAAGGGTCGTCAGTTTTCTCTGCGACCATTTCCAGATGGATCAGACAGACGGTGGTTCAGGTCTATTCCATCCAGGGTCAGGTTCCTCCTTTCCCTGTCAAGGCACATTCATCTCGGGCGCTCAGTGCCTCCTGGGCTTTTCGTCATCAGGCGTCAGTGACGCAGGTTTGCAAGGCGGCCTCCTGGTCGTCGGTGCACACTTTCACAGAGTTCTCTAAAGTGGATGTACTGGCATCTACGGATGCTTCCTTTGGCCGCACAGTTATAGAGGACCTGTTCCTCTTTGAGGGTGTATATTGTTTTTTAGGTGAGCTCCAGTTGTTTTGGTTGAGCTCCTGTTTGGCTATAATAAGCCTTGGGAGTTTCTTTTTTGCTGTTCCCACCCCTCATGTTTAACACTCCTTTGGGACAATCAGAATGGTTAAGAATATCAGGAGCTGTGTCTGTCAATGAACGAAAGAGAAAATGCTTTTTTGTCTTGCCGTAAAATCCATTTCTCTGATGTTCATTGGCTGACACAGCACCCACCCCTCTGAGAGAGGGAGTATATCCCCTGGGACTGTCCATAAGCGTACCCAGACTTTTTTTTCCTGCCTAGTGTTACTCCTGTAGGGTGCAGTATAACCCAATGGTTAAGAAGATCAGGAGCTGTGTCCGTCAATGAACATTAGCGTAATGGATTTTACGGTAAGTCAAACATCCAATTTTTCTGCTGTCCATGTCCCACTGAATGGTCTGCCTTTATTTCCTGTCTTGGAGATATGATGGAAAATTAAGGGAAATCTAATCTAATCACAGTGAGAATGCCTATCTCAAAGAGCTCTTGCATAAAAAGGTGTCCCTATTAGGTTTTTTTTTCTCACTTCTTTCTCTTCCCTATTAGGTTTTTTTTTTCTCACCTCTTTCTCTGATGACAACTTAACATTTTGGGCTTTTCCCCAACAGCGGTCATCATGATAAATAGAGGGTAAATCTCCCCAACGGGGACATAGCAATAAAAAATTAACAAAGGGTTGAACCTCATGGTTTCCTCCGAAACTAAAAAAGAAAATGCCTTGTGGCAGAAGAAAATGTCCACACTTCATAAAGCAGACCTTTCTTCCACAAGCGCATTTGTGAGGTCAGGCACTGATGTGGACAAGAAAGCCTGGCTCGCAGTCACCGCTCTATTTCATCCCAAAGGTGTTCTATTGGGTTAAGGGCAGGACTCTGTGCAGGCCAGTCAAGCTCCTCCACCCCAAACTCGCTCATTCATGTCTTTATGGAGCTTGCTTTGTGCACTGGTCCAAATCATTTGGTGGAGGGGGGATTATGGTGTGGGGTTGTTTTTCAGGGGTTGGGCTTGGTCCCTTAGTTCCAGTGAAAGGAACTCTTAAGGCGTCAGCAAACCAAGACATTTTGGACAATTTCATGCTCCCAACTTTGTGGGAACAGTTTGGGGATGGCCCCTTCCTGTTCCAACGTGGCTGCTCACCAGTGCACAAAGCAAGGTCCATAAAGACATGGATGAGCGAGTTTGTGGTGGTATCTTCACTTCTTGTCCAAGAGACACAAGAACTTGAAGGAATTTTCTCCAAAGAAAGGGAAATCCCAGATACACAATTGTGACAGGAACTAGTGTCCCTGTTGAAAGATTTTCCTCTATTTCTGTGCTGGTGACAACTAAAATTGTCAGATTTTCCCACCTGGAGATGGTCACCAAGACAAATAGAGGGCAAATCTCCCCAGTACAAACATAGACCGCAATAAATCCTTAACAGAGGTCTTTGCCCTTCTCTACTCTATCCAAATCAACAAATAACAAGTTTTGGCTTTTGATACACCATCGTTCTTTATTGATTGGATATTTTTGGTTGGTGACCAATATTAATGTACTCTACAGGAGGAAGGAAGAGCCAAGAGTCACCGTTACTGGCCTAAGTTGGGATCCAGGCATAATTCGGCTACATACGGAAAATTCAAAGTGACCACCAACTTCCGCACTGATTCTGGCTGCTATGCAACAACTGGGTTAAAGATCAAACACCTTATGTCTGGGCAAGAGAGGACTGTGTGGCATTTGCAGTTTACTGACTGGCCAGATCATGGCTGTCCTGAGGAGGTCCAAGGATTTTTATGTAAGATTTGATAAACAATCATGATTGGCATTTCACAGCCTTGTTTTTGATTTTATAATAATTTATTCTCACATTCTATAGCATATTTGGAAGAGATCCAGTCAGTCCGTCGCCACGCTAACAGCATGCTGGACAGTAGCAGCCACTGCAATCCTCCAGTATTGGTTCATTGTAGTGCCGGTGTTGGAAGAACTGGAGTGGTAATCCTAACCGAGCTGATGATGCGGTGTTTGGAGAACAATGAGGTAAGTAGACCCTTTACGTATTTAGAACCACACTGTGCATTCCATGTAAAAGAAGGTACCATATTCATGTCAAGGGTGCTTATAGCAACAGCTGAGTGCAAGGGCTTGGCAACAGGATCTTTTCCAACCTCCAGTTCTACAGTGACTCTTCACAGCTTTTCTGGATTATTAAAATGGACCACTTAAAGCTTAACTCTATTCTCACAGTTTAATTATTATTTGCGGCCTGTCTTACCTGCCAAAGATTTTTTTTAATTCTGTTCAGCCAGTTATATGATACAAGAACACCTGTCAGACTTGGTAGTCTTGTGCTGGATCTCTGCTGCAGTGGCAACACAGTTTGCTCCAGAAGAATCCTGGGCCTGATGGTAGCCTACTTAAGTTGTCTCATTTGTCCAGTTACTCAAGACAACATTGTAGGACATCATGGGAAAGAACAGTCCAGTCTACGGAAAGACCATTTTGCTACGTGGCTTGGTATCTCATGCATCCCCATCTTTTGAAGGCTCCTCATGTCAAATGCCAGGGCTAGGGGGGGAGTCCTAGGCACCCTGTCAGTGCAGAGAGCTGGGACTTTGGAGAAGACTTGCCTTCCAATCAACATCTTGGATTTATGGAGACTTTTGCTGTCTTGGCAGTGTTGGACCGTCTTGCTGGAGAGGGTCATTTGATCCAGATTCAGCCAGACAGCAGTTAGCTTGCAACAATTATCAGAGAGAAACCATAAATCACCCTGGGGCGCGAGTGGTAAATTGGATCCTGTTCTGCACAGAACTTACGTTCCAGCCTGGTTTACCATGAATATACTGGTTGTAAACAAGTATACAGACAATTTGAAGGCAGACTTCCTCCAGACATGGACCTCTAAGTTCAACAAAAAAAAAGGCAGGTTTTCTGCAGGTACAGGAATCCTCCAGCGGAAGCAGAATCCCTGTCTCCACTGAATTCGTACACTCTGATCTACGGTTTTGCTCCCCTGAAACTTCTTCCCCATCTACTTTGCAGAATTGAGATGGAAGCTTCTGGACTGGTCCAAGCAGATGTGGTACGCCAACCTGGTTAGACTACGTGTGTATGTTCCGTGGGCTCTGTGGAATCTTTTGTCCGTAGGACTGACTTACCATTCTTCTGCAAGGTCACTGACCTAATGATATGGCTGTTGAAGCCCAGGTTCTGAGGGACAGGGGCATATCCAAATCTGTAATTGCTACAAACCTAAAAGCTAGGAAGGCTACTTTCTGCAGAGTCTATCATCAGATGTGGAAGGCTTACTTCATTTAGCATGAGCCTCAAGGAGTTTCCTTCCCGCTGCTGGGTCTGGACCTGTGTTTTACCTTTAGCTCTAACAAGGTTCAGGTTTCCGCTATTTCAGAGATCTTTGTACAGGGGATTTACCATGTAGCCCCCACTGTTCTTTCTCCATGGGATTTGAATATTGTGTTCTCTGTGTTTTAGAAACTGCCTTTTTGAACCCATTTGTGTAAAGGTTGCATTCCCTGTGGCTATCTCCTTTGTGCTCAGAAAGGTCTGATCTTGCGGCTTTATCCTGCAAGGGATCCCTTTCTGGTTTTGCATAGAGATAAGGTGGTTTTTGCCTTTCACTTTAACTGGAACATCATTCTTCCATCCCTTTTTTCCACCATTGTCTGAATGTGTTCAGGCTGTTAGAGACCCTGGAGGGATGCTGCAGCATATCAGTCCACTATCTCCAACTTAGGGTTTGAACAGTCAGGTTCTACAATTTCCTGTCAAGACAAGCGTCACTGGTGCTGTGAGCAATTCTTGGGCTTTTCATTATCAAGCAACTGCTTACCAAATTTGCAAGGCACCACTTGCTCTTCTGTTTCCACAAGGTGGATGTGTCTATCTTATCTGATGCCAGGTTCAGGCCTAAGGTCCTTTAGGTGGTTCTTTCAACTGCAGGCACTCCTCACTTGTCTTTTGCCTTAGGTCTGTTAGCATGCATTTGCTGTGTTTCAGTTGGATTGGCAATCCAGAAGTTTAAGGACTTCCTATATCTCTCAATGTGCAAGAAAAAATTGAATTTTCCTACTCACCATAAAAACATTTTCCCTTGAATCCATTGTTTCTGTTCCATTTTATTGAGTCCTCTCCTCTGTGTTTTTGATCTTGCTCTCAGTGCTGCTTTGCTACAAAACTGAGACATGTTTGTAGCTAGAGTGGTTATTCTGGTTTGGCCTACAGTTTTTTTCAGTGTACCATCTTCTTGTAAGTAGCAGTAGAACATTTTAGACTTCCTGTGTTGCTCTTTAGCAGAGGTGCGCCACCTTTTGAAAAGCGAGGGCCACTAAAAGTTATTTGGTAACTGGTCATGAGCCACAATGAACTTTAGGGTTTTACTGCCCCCAAACCAAAAATGTAAGCAAGCTCTTACTGTCCTGAGCCCCCCTATAAGGCTGCTTTCACACTGATGCACTGCAGTTTTCCTGCACCACAGGTACGGCACAGTGCACCTGCGGCTTTCTTGCAGGTTAGCTGAACTGAGCCATTGACTTCTATTACATTTCGTGGGTGTAATACACTTTCTGAAAGCTCACCAAACCTGCAGGATATAATAGAAGTCTATGGCTCAGTGCAGCGAACCCACAGAAAAGCCGCTGGTGCACTGTGGTGCACCTGCAGATCAGTGTAAAAGCAGCCTAATAACTCTTTTTTAGAAGGGGTAATTCCATTGCAAAAGTGCAGCGTATGTGATGAATAATACCCTGACCTATTCCTCTACCAGCTTCAGCTGACATCCCTCTTCAGGCTAATAAAAAGGTCCTCATGCAAAGTGCACTTGGTACTCTGCCTGGGACAGGAGCCAGCACTACAGAGGAAGCATTGGCTAATGCAGCTCCTGCGCCCTACCTGCCTGCTTATTCCATTGCCTGTGTTGGCTCCATGCACTCTGATGCTCTGGGATGGCGGATCGGCAGCCCCTTGATCGCAATATGAGCTTGCCAACCGACCATCCTAGAGCATGGGCATGCACTTCCCTGGTTTGAAGTCGTGGGCCACATTAGAAGGCCCTGAGGGGACACAGGGTGAGCACCCCTCTGCTCTGTAGTCTCCCAAAGAAAAGGATCTTATGGTAAATTCAAAAATCCTATTTTATTGCTGTTTGTGGTGCTAAAGGTGAGAATTTTCCCTCACTCCCTTCCCCAGTGTTGGCAAATTAAAGTGATTGTAAAGTCTCTCTTCTTTTTTTTTTTTTTTTTTTTTTAATGACAAAAATGGTATACTTGCCTACCCTGTGTAGTGGTTTTTCACAGAGCAGCCTGGATCCTCCTCTTCTCAGGTCCCTCGTTGGCTGCTCCTGGCCCCTCCCTCCTGTCAAGTGCCCCACACAGCAAGCCGCTTGCTATGGGGGCACCCGAGCCGAGCTGCAGCTCTGTGTGTCCATTCAGGCACGGAGCTGCCGGTCGGCCCCATCCCCTCTCTGACTTTGACAGCTGCGGGAGCCAATGGCATCAGTGCTGTGACGGACGGACGGACGGCCGAGTGATTCGTGGACATTGCTGGACAGAGCTAGGACTCAGGTAAGTATTAGGGGGGGCTGGACAACTGTCTTGTTGCATAGTAAACACAGTCACTTTGCACAAGTGCTATTCATAGAACACCTTGTATTTTTTTTTTTTTTTTTATTGGATGAGATGTAGAGGCATGGAGATTACATCACGATTGCCATCTTGTCCAATCAGTGAAAATACCTATAAGATGTTCTATGAATGCTCCTGCCAATCATGCAACCTCTGTGTTCACATCACTATGTAGCAGGGAAGCTGCTTGGCACAGGATTTGGAAGATGGCGGTGATCATGGTAGTTGCATTGACTACTACAGAGATTGTCACCTTCCACAGGGATCCAATAGGTATGGCACATGCATACCTACATTGGTCTAAGCTGGACCAATGTAACTGGAAAAAAAGCCTTACCTGTAATTCAGCTTTAAAGCACCTTTACAGCACTGGAAATTCTCACTTTGCTCCAGTGCTGCAAGTAACAGCTGATTGGCCGCACCCGCAGTAAGTTTCTATTGTATTGTAATGTTAACCCTGACACAGTCTGCAAACCAAGTAACTGATTTTCTAATGGATCCTCATGTCTGACTGCTCTGGATATTTTTATTTTTTTTCCTCCAACAGAAAATCGAAATCCCAGTGATGCTAAATTATCTGCGGGAACAAAGAATGTTCATGATCCAGACCATCGCACAGTACAACTTTGTCTATCAAGTACTTATCCAGTTCCTTGAAAGCTCAAGACTCATTTAAATGTTATCCCTTTTTTTTTTTTTTTGTATCCTTAAAACATCTTGGAGAAGTCCCAGGTGGAAACATCCTTCCAAGAGTTTAAGACCTCTCATGTAGAAGGCAACTTTTTATTTCTTTTTATCCTATTTTTTTTAATAAGTTATTTTTCTGTATTTATGTAAAAAGGTAAACCGTACACTGAACCACACTTTATGCTGTATAATGCTGCCTTGTTTTTTTAAGTGTTTAACTCAAAATTTTCACTTTTTATATTTTAAAGCAATAAAACATAATATTAAAAAAAAACACACTGATAAGCTAGGTGGGGATAGAATTGTATTGCAGAATTTCATTTTTTTATTTTTTATTTTTTTTATTTCTTGATAAACTTTTTATATTTGGGTATAGATTTTGTTTCTAGACATAATGGTCAACCTCCTAAAAAAAAAAATATATATATATATATATATATATATATATATATATATATATATATATATATACATATATATATATGTAAACAGGCACCTTATCTTATTCTAGATACATCTTGGTTTATTTGCATAGTACCATGCTGTTCATGTAGCAAAGTGAGTATTGAAGTATTGATAAATATGGTGAACCTTTAAATACCCAGTCAGGTGTTAGGGAGGTTAAAATGAAAATGGGGGAAAACCTCTTAATTGTGCAGTACAGGACAAAAGATAGGTATTCATAGACCCTGGGCTATTGGCCGCTACCTTCAGGCGATTGGACACTTCGAAAAGCTTTTGAGGACACACCCCCTGGGCTTCTCCCAGTTTTCGTACCCCACTCCATGAGTCCTCAGGTTTTTGCTAGTGTCCTTAGGTGATGGACCTCTTCTCTCACACACTTAGTTCAACTATTTTATTATAATAGTTTATTATTTTGCTTTGGATTTTTCAATCCCCTCTTCACTGTGTTCTAATACAACAACAGAAGCTGTTCATCCAGATCGATGCACTTTCAGTAAAACCTTGGGAGCCGTACCTGGGCATCACGCCATGGGAGGCTGGCCTATAATGTTGCTTCAGGTGAAATTGATATCTCCAAATTCATATATAATGAAAAAATTAAACATAAATTAAAATGCTCATGTGCATAACTTTTCGTAAAAAGAATAATTCCGTTTTTTTTTTTGGCGGATCTGAACGGATGCCCCATGTATCTCTATGGGGCATCGGATGTCAGCGGAGACATTTCCGCTGACATCCGATCCGTAATATCTGGACGGATGGAAACCCTATTTTCTATCCGTCCAGCGGATCAGATCGGATGAGAACAGACAGACAGTCCGTTCTCATCCGATTCCCCTATAGAGGAGAGCGGGGATCTGACAGCTACATCTCCGCACACAGCGTGGAGATAGAGCTGCCATCCGCCTGCTCAGCGGGGAATTGGCGGATCGATCCCCCACTGAGAAAAACGAAGTCCGCCAACGGACTCCCCTGTGTGAAAGGGGCCTAAGAGACGAGGAGTGCCGCCAACTAAGTGTACATATGTCAATAAAGGACATACACTTGGTGGTGCTCCTTGTGTCTCATTCTTTTTTCAGATACCAAGCGAATCCCCCACTTTAGGGAGGCAGCTGCAGCCAACTTTTTGTGATATTTATACAGCGTTTTTAGTGACGGTCATTGAATTTGAACTTTTATTCCCATGACTCTTTATGGGACTCCAGCTTTTTTTGTTTTTTTTCGACTCCTACAGACTTTACACCTCCACCTTATTTTCCTAGCCATTTTAGTGCCACATAATTACTTTTATTATAACGTTTCCTATACTGATGTAAATAAAAGTCCATCCAAAATGCATAAGCTGCAAAGTAGACTGATGCCATGAACTCCTAAAGTATAACGAAAGGCAAAACTTATTATTTTTTCTTTCTAGTTTTGGATAAAGTGGAGAGGAATTAGAACATCTGTCAGGTTTTTTTTATGTCTGTGCCCTAGTTAGGGAGATTAGCCCTCTCTATTTGTCCTGTTTACTATCATTATTGAAAGTAAAAGCAAAAAAAATCCCACATTTTGGGTTGTCCCCCACAAAAATAATAGAGGGGAAATCTTCCAATGGGGACACTAGTTTTGATGACCTGGGGGTCCCCAAGGAATTCTCTTAATTTGCAGGGATTTTCTTACTTCCTATTTTGGGACAGGAAGTGAAGGGAAATCTCCACAATCTGACACAGATGGCAAAAAATAAACTGATAGGGGTTATAACTTTCCCTTTATCCAAAATGGAGAAAAAATTAAATTTGGTCCGTAGCTCTACTTTAATATGATCTTGTGTGTCACCACCTCCACCAAAGGAGTTAACCATTCCAATTTTAAGAGGTTAATATAACCCAAAAACCCCACGATATCCACCGCAGCAGCAGCCTGGCTCTCCTCTGGATGGCACTCGGTACACCATACGGCTCCCAATATGTCACCACCAGAAGGAACACTTGTATCACTCAGAAAAAAAACAAACAACAAACCGTGGCCCAATATCTTTCACCTAGCAGAATTTATTAACCTAGAGGGTACTCACACACAATTAGTAATAGCATTGTTTTAATATTTTATGAACTTATTGCACGTGAGCACTTTTCATGAGCATTGATAATTTAGAGAGAGGGAACTTTTTTGGTTGATATTTGAACATATCTTGTATTCATATATATATTGAGTTGCAGTAGTCCCTTAGTCACTGGGATATGAAGCGCAGGTATTTCTTGTTAATAAATGTTACTTGGGGCACTGGGTTCTGCTTGGGCGCACACCTAATCAAGGTGCAATATGTGTCATTAGCCGCAGGGTGATATAAAGGGTCGGGGTCCATTCCTATGGAACCCATACCCTGCAGACCCATTCAGATGTTTGCCCACTGTGATAGATTTTTGGAGCATATGATTGGATATTCGAAGGTTCACCTTATTCACTTAGTTTGCTTTAACAGCCTTTAATTCTTCAAAAAGCCAACCCTATGGAGCCATAATGCCCAGCATGTGGTCCATGAAACTTGTGGAGTCTGACAACAACTTATAGTTCATCAAGCCAAAAACAAACTTGGTATTGTACAGTTAGCCAGTGCCATGGCACTTTTCTAACAAGAGATTTCAACATACACCAGAGTGTCATCATTTCTCAAGTTGGCTGAAAAAGGAAACCCTCAATCTCACACTGTACTGGGGGTGGGAGGAATGGGTGACCGGTTCCAGATTGGGGTCCTGGACAGGGTGTCTAACCGGTTCCAGATTGGGGTCCTGGACAGGGTGTCTAACCGGTTCCAGATTGGGGTCCTGGACAGGGTGTCTAACCGGTTCCAGATTGGCGTCCTGGACAGGGTGACTAACCAGTTCCAGATTGGCATCCTGGACAGGGTGACTAACCAGATTAAAGTTCAGCTTAACCTTCATTTTAAATCAGCTGCAGATTCTTAAGGCTCATTCACATTTTGTGGTGACTGGTGTTTTCCCACACTGGATAAACACAGGTCACTACTAGGATACATGGAAAACTATTGCTTTTTATGTGCCTCATTCACACCACAATGCAGGAGTGATGTGTGGTGCAGTGCGGAAAAGCAGCATGTCTATTTTTCTGCAGCACACTGGATGGCACTGCATGTCAGCACAATACACCCTAATGTGTGGAGAAATGAAGTTAATAAGAAAAAAAAAAAGCTCCTTGCCTACCCGATGGAGCTCATACTGACAGCTAACAGGATAGTAAAATGCCGTGTTTTACCACCTGGACTAGCCCTTACAGTTTGTTTTCTTTAGAAAGCAGCCACAGTGTGAGTAGAAAAGCCTATGCCCTGCCAATGTGCTGTAGAGAGGGAACCAGGAGGCGGGCATTCGGGTCATGTGACCACTATGATTGATTGGCTGTCCGAAACACAAGTATGCAACTGGAGCTTACCGATCCCCGCCCCATCCCGCGCTGGGAGCGTGCTCTCAGCACGATAAATTGTAAACACAGGGCTGCAGTGCATATAGGCGTACGGTGCCAAGGGGTTAAGCTGCACGTAGCTTAATCTTTGCTGATTGCAGTGCTACAAGTCTCAGCAGGAGGTGTGTTGGACCTCTGCAGGGAACAGGCTTGTAGACTTGGGCTGTGGCTTCTTTCTAAAGGGCCATACACACTATGAGATTTTCTGAAGACTTTTTCCTTCAGATTTACCTTTTCTATGTAGTGCAAGGGCCTGCCAGATTGCATACAAATTGAAAGTGTTTAGGTTTGACCTCATATTATATGGTTTTGGTAAGTCTCAAGGAAAAAGTCTGCAGAAAATCTTATAGTGTGTATGGCCCATAAGGGAAACAAATAGTAAGGCTTTACAACCTTTTAACTTGATGACCTGAAATGGATTTAGCTGGTTTTAACAGAGTTCGATTGGACTTTCACCCCACCCCCACTTCTCCCAAAATGGAAAAATGCATTTTGGGCAAAGTTTCTCTTTAATTCTGTAAATAGTATTTATTATTTCTATGACTTTTGCGTAGGCTCCTGCAGTATCTATTGTACCCTGTAAGAAAGTAAACACTTAAGTTTCTTCTTCCAGAGACGTATGTACATCTTATCTGTAAACCCACATTGCTGGGATTTCAGGTCCAAACTGTGCTACTAAAGAGGGTTTCTTTTCTTCTTTTGGATAGCGAATTACAGCAATGTGGTTCTGTAAATCAGATCCATGCAGCCTTTTTTAGATTCCGCCTTTTCATAGCGTGTTTCCCAGATATATTGTTTTTCTTTTTCTGTAAAGATTAATTTAATGCAAGTTAATAATCTTAAAAATAACCAAGCCTGATACTGGGCTTTAAAGCTTGAACTCTGGGTATGATCCTAACTGCTTACTTACATTGGTCCAGCTTGTCACCTTTTAAAGGGTAATTCCACTTTCGTGGGGGTAATGGCGAATACAATTGGGACACACACGCCATATTGTAATTAAATGTTATTAAAAATGACCTTTCCTTTTCAATCTGCAGCCGCTGTAATTTTCTGTGAAATGCAATATGGCTACCTGGAGGAGTTCTGTACATATATACACACAAAGGTAGTACCTGTAATAATACAGAACAGCCCCCCCCACACTGATATGTCATTTCCTGCTTGTGTGATTTTCCCAGAAGTCTGCACTAAGATACAAGTCAGTTTTTGGGCATCCCCTGCAACAAAAATGTCATTTTTGGTGGGAAACTCCCAAAAGGGAAATCACATCTAAAGGGATGAACAGATAAACTGATGATTTGATCTGCAACAAAGTTTAAGAAAAAGAGAGATGTACATAAATCACCCTGAGGGGAATGTTTTTCCCCTGAACAAAAGTGGAGTTAGTTTTTAAGTATGCATACAGTGGGTAAAGAAGAGAATCACCCCTTTAAAATAATTACATATTGTTGCTTTGCAGCCTGAAATTAACACACATAGTTTTTGTTTTATTCAGCTGTATTTACTACGTGCAACTTATAACATCCAAGTGAAAGATATAACACCAACATATCAGAAAAAAAATTCAAAAAACAGTATCACCAAGTTGGAAAAGGGATCTCCCCCTTGTGTTAGTATTTCGTTGAACCACCCTTTGCTTTAAATCCAGCCTTTAGTCTGTTGGGATATGCTTCTACTAACATTGCAATATTTGCCCACTCTTCCTTACAAAACTGCTCAAGTTCAGTTAAATTTGATGGTGACCGTTTTGTGGACTGTGGTCTTCAACTCATTCAACAGATTTTTAATGGGGTTTAAGGCTGGCCATACATTATACAATTTTCTTCTATAGTGTTGCTTTAGATTTACCAAAACCATATAATATGAGGTCAAACCTAAAAACTTTCAATTCATATGCAATCAGGCAAGTCCTTTCACTACATAGTTGAAGGTAAATCTAAAGGAAATTGAATAAGAAAATTGTATAATGTATGGCCAGCTTTATGCATCTGTACTGACTGATGGAAAATCGGCCGTTGTGGTGATGGCCAACAAACATTTTATAGCCTGCACACCAGATTTTATTCGGCCGAAAAGTTGGAGTCAGTTGTCGAAAGCATCATACTAACAAGCCGAAAATCGGCCGATCGGACGTTGGCCGAAAATTCACGGCCAACTATCAATGCGTGTGTACGAGGCATTTGTCTGGCCTCTGACTAGGCCATGCATGGACATTCACCTTTTTCTCCTTCAGCCACTGTGCAGTAATTTTTGCTGTGTGCTTTGGGTCATTGTCATGTTGGAAGGTAAACCTTCTTCTCATTGACCACTTTCTGGCGGAGGGCAGCAGATTTTCCTCAGGAATTGACAGTATTTTGCCCCATCCATTTTTCCTTCTATCCTGACAAATGCTCCAGTCCCTGCTGCAGAGAAACACCCCCATAACAGGATATTACCACCTCCATGCTTTACTGTAGGAATGGTGTAATTTGGATGGTGAGTTGTATTGGGTTTTCCGCCAGACATCGTTTGGTGTTGAGGCCAAATAATTCAACTTTAGTCTCATCTGACCATAACACCTTTTTCCACATGGCCTCAGAATCTTCAAGAGTTTTGGCAAAGCTTAGTCATGTCGGTATGTGGCCATTTTTGAGGAGTGGCTTTTTTTCTTGCAACCCTCCCATACAAGCCACATTTGTGGAGAATGTGTGATATTATTGTCACATGCACCCAATGACCACTATTTGTCATGCTCGCCTCTCTGATCCATCCAGTTTGGAGCGGCGTCCTGATCCAGGGAGGATCTGTGATGTACCAAATATCTTCTACTTCCATAATAATAATATACTTCACTGTGCTTCTAGGCATTGATAAAGTCTTTGAAATGTTTTTGTATCCATCTCCTGACTTGTGCCTATCCAAAAAGTCATCCCAGAGATCTTTTGGAAGTGCCTTACCACACATAGTTGATTGTTTTCTTCAGTTGCACGATCAGGGACTGAAATTCCCCAGGAAAGCTCTTTTCATGCTGAACTAATCAAATGACCACAGATGATCACAGTTAAAAGTCAATTAGCTACACCTGATTGAGTTTACAACTCATTTTTAGGAGGGGGTGAGCCTTTTTTTTTTAAGTCATGGATTCTGCTTTTGATTTTTGTTTTTTAATTTTCTGACATGTTGGTTTTATTATATCTTTCACTTGGGTGTTAGAAATTGCACGGAGTAAATGCAGCTGGATAAAATAAAAACTGTGTCTGTCTTCATTTCAGGCTGCAAAGAAACAAAATGTGATTATTTTAAAGGATGGTAATTCTTTTCTCACTGTATCTCATACCTGATATACTGCTGGTGCTACTATAGTGATCACCACAATCTTCCAGCTCCTCTGCACAGTGACTGCTCCACTGCTTACTGACCACAGGACCTCACTCGCTCGACACGGACACCATTCACAGAATGCCAAGAATACAGGGCGTTCTCTGGTTTGATGAGGTGGAGAGAAGGGGTGATGACCTCATGATCTCCACTTTCTCCAGTCCTTGATGTGAATTAGCCCTAAGAATGTGTTAGTACAGAGACGCATTATTCTTATATATATATATATATATATATATTTTTTTTTTTTAAATCTAGCTGGAGTTCAACTTTAATATCTCTATGGTAATATATAATAATAATAAAAAAAAACCTACACTGCAATGTATTTTTACTACAAAAAAGCAGATTCCATGAAGATTCGGCACTCGGAAGAGGCTAATCAGATCTTCAGCAGCTTCTTGTTTGCTTGTGTTCTTGGTATAAACTAGCAAATGCACTCAATACAGTATAGATTCCTCTTCTTCACAAATGTTTCATTACTACAAATAGAGTTAGGCTGGATACACACTATACAACTTTTGTTGTTCGATACATTATACAATTTTCTAATTTAATTTCCTTTAGATTTACCTTCAACTATGTAGTGAAAGGGCCTGCCTGATTGCATACAAATTGAAAGTGTTTAGGTTTGACCTCATATTATATGGTTTTGGTAAATCTAAAGGGAAAAAATCTAAAGACAATTGTATAGTGTGTATCCAGCTTTAGCCAATCACGTTCCTGACACCTCTGCTGTGAAAAGGTGAAGGTGCTTGTGCTTTATGGATTTGGGTTTTCATTCTGTCACTCACCCGAAGGATCTCCTTGTACTTTGTTTCTGTCATCGTGTTGGGTGGGTGACCTGAATGTACAGACATGTAATGACCGTCTTTGCTTCTGGAGAACTTGGATAGTTGGCACACATGGGGAAAAAATGTCTGGTAGCTTTGATATGAGCTCACCGTTCAATAGGTGTGCCTATGGTTTGGTTGAGAGTGACTATTCGCTTAAAGGGAAACTATAGTTGTGTATATGTGTGTGTGTATATATATATATATATATATATATATATATATATATAAATGTGGTCAACTTCATGTACATAACCTTAACAATAGGTGCTAGGTTGGGGGCAGAAAACCTATTTTGTAAATACAAACTATATAGGGGCAGCCATCTTTGCTCATTATATATGCAGGCTCTGCTTCCTACTTTAAATTAATTCACATTGATTGTCCTTTGCTGCTTGTCTCTTTCACTGTAATTGTCTGACATCCAACAGTGAAACGGCAAGGCTGCCATTACCGAACTCTCCTGCATATTTGTCATGCTGACCCTCTTATCTCTGTACCGAGTCACTAACAGGGAGCGACCAGACAGGGACTAATGACCTCGCAACCTTCCTGATCGGCACACTTTCTGGGTTTGTGACCCCAGAAGAATCAAGGACAGAGTGTCTGCATTTCACCCAGGAAAAAAACATTTAAAAAAAGAGGTCCGCAATGGCAGCCCCTGCCTTTCTTTAACCACACAAGGACCGGCAGGATTTACCCCCTTAATGACCAGGCCATTTTTTTTTCGCGATAAGGCACTGCGTTACTTTAACTGACAATTGTGCGGTTGTGCGACGCTGTACCCAAATTAAATTGATGTCTTTTTTTCCCCACAAATAGAGCTTTCTTTTGGTGGTATTTGATCATTTTTTTTTTAATTTTTGAGCTGTAAACAAAAAAAGAGTGACAATTCTGAAAAAAATATATATATATATATATATATATTTTGCTGCTATAAAACATTCCCAATAAAAAAAATAAAATCAAATTTTTTCATCATTTTAGGCCATGTATTCTGCTACATGTTTTTGGTACAAAAAAAATAAAAGATCTCTAAGTGTATATTGATTGGGTTGCGCAAACGTTATCATTCTACAAACTAGGGGAAAGATTTATGTCATTTTTATTTATTTTTTTTTACTAGTAATGGCGGCGATCAGCGAATTTTAGCGGGACTGCGCCGGACAGATCGGACCCCTAACTGACATTTATGACACACTTGGGGGAAGGGGGGACCAGTGAGACGTTATTACAATAATTAGTGCTAAAAATATGCACTGTTACTGTAATAATGACACTGGCAGGGAAGGGGTTAACTTAACACCAGGGGCGATCAAAGAGTTAAATGTGTGCTTAGGGGGTGCTTTCTAACTGTGGGGGGGCTCACTGGATGAACACGGAGACCTGTGTTCCTAAATAGGAGGAACACAGGATCCCTGTGTTTATTACTGACAGAACGGCGGTCTACCTTGTTTACATAGGCAGACCGCCGTTCTGTCTCCACGGGGAGCGATCACAGGTGTCTGGCAAAAATTGCGGCCGCCGGTTCCCTTGATTGGCTCCCCCTCCAGCCAATCGGTGCGTGCGCATGCCCACACTAACTGCTACACGAAGCAACGTGCATGTACGTCATTTTGCATAACAGAGCCGACACGCTGCAGTAAAACTACGGCGGCTGGTTGCCAAGTTCTAAAGCCTAAAGGTTTTCTTACCTTTTATGCATTAGGGGAAAAAACCTTCTGTGTAGTAGAATTCTTCCCTGCCCCCCTCCCCCCACTACTTACCTGAGCCCCCATACATGAACCAGCACTGTGCATTAGAGCCGAGGCTCTCCCAGCTCTGGCCCTCCTTTCTGGGCAGTTGGCTCCTGCTGCTGGTAATCAAATGCTGTGACGAGTAGCGGGGGATGGGGCCAAACCACCCGGTTTTGTATCCCTTAATTCGTATTTTTCTCAACATCTAAATGCAGAGTGTTAGCGGCAAACTGTAACACCACCAAGGGGGAATTGCATCGGTTACTTTTTAGATTAACATGCAGATGAGGATGGGGGCAGGGCTCAGGATAAAGTGAATAAAAATATAAAAAGCATCTCATATAAACATTACATGTATTGGCCGTAGTTATTAGAATACATTTTGTTGCAGTTGTGATCCTTTACAAAACATCCAGTAAGCCCATAAGAGGAAGCCTGGGGATTTAGCTTTACAAAGCTGCAGAGAACAATACATTGGGTTCCATAGTGTGCAAATCATCATATGTCTTATTTATTAAACGCATGCATTATAGTCTGCTAGTTATGTGATCAGGTGGAATTGTTCTTTAAAAATAGGTGTGTATAGTGCACACTTTACTGCAACCCCCACTTCCCCCTCCCGCCTATGCTTGTTCATAAAAGTAGAGTTTCCCTTTAAACATGATAGTTAATTTCAGTGTGCAATCAATCGATATCACCATCTGACATCGCTGCTCTTTTGTTGGCAGCAGCCAAAAGGCAAAATATATCATGCATTCCCTCTATACAATTAAGAATGTATTATATTTAAACTCTTAACTTATTGTTGAAGCTATGACGATGTTTCCTTTTAGCTTAGCTGCCCAGAACATAGCTCCTACTAAACTGTCATATTATTATACTATGCATTTTTATGTACTATTATGGATAACAGACGTTTCTAGTTAAAATATATAAAATAATGGATTAACTACTTCAGAACAGTATTTTTGCACTGTGCCATTTTCTATGATTCTGTATATGTGCTTGGTTAGATAATGTATTATATTCCAGGTCATGTATATTGGCTTTTTTTATGTTCAGTTATCAAACTCTACGTTGTGCCTTTTAAAAAGATGTAACAAAGTGTTTATATAAAACTTACATTTTTGTACCAAAATATTATGTTGTGTGATTGTAATTCTTAAAGGATAACTATAATTAAAAAAAAAAAAAAAAAAACCCCTTCATCCCCAACTGACCCCTCACCATTGAAATGATTTGCCAGATATTATGGTAGAAGTAAACCATGTCTCAAGCTTGGTTGTCAGTGGGAAAAACAATTACATTGCACCGGTTGTCAATAGGAGGAAAAATGGTGCCCCATCATTGGGTATTAGTTGGAGGCATGGTGCCCCCATCATTGGGTATTAGTTGGAGGCATGGTGTCCCCATCATTGGGTATTCCTTGGAGGCATGGTGCCCCCCATCCTTGAGTGTTAGTTGGAGGCATGGTGCCCCCATCATTGAGTGTTAGTTGAAGTAATGGTGCCCCATAATTGGTAGCCATGGGAAGCATAATGTCTTATTGATGGCAGTGGGAGGAACAGTGCTCCAAGGTCCAGATAAAGGGCCGTAATTTGGAGACCACTTGTATAGAGGGTAGATTAATTTTATTTCATTAAATAGGGTGGTCTGTTGTGCATTTAGGCAGCTGTTAATGTGCCATGACAGATCAACCATCAGAACTGTTGCGTTTTCGCTAGTACACTGCAATTTAGGTAGGTTGGGGTGCAATTCTCAGTGAATGCCACTACAGTGCACCAATGCGCGAAACCACAGTGCAGTGGAGTGTTTGTATAGGCCCTTACTAATGCTTGTATTTGATTTTTATTTGTGTACTCAAGATTTTTCTAAAACTTTTCAGTTTTTTTTCCTTTTGCGAAAAAAAAAGAAGGTTCGTTGATTTGGCATAATGGGTCCAGGATAGTAAAAAATTCAGTGAACCCTTGAAACTACTTTAAAGCAAAACAAAACCCACCTATCCTTTACAGCCAAGGAAATTGCCATCTTACACTCTGTTTGATCTGCAGCTTCCCTGTGCTGCACATGTGACCACTTATGACACCTGCCCTTTGATGGCTTGACAGTTCAATTGAGAGCACAGGACCAGTGCCAGGTCATGTAACCATTTTGGAAAACTATTCAATTGATGGGTTAGTTCTGCTTTGATGTCAAATTCCAATGCATTTAGTTCAAATCTTCTGATTTATGTTGACATTTTTGTCAACTCCTCAATTCCA
This sequence comes from Pelophylax lessonae, assembly GCF_965119305.1. Taxonomy (NCBI): domain Eukaryota; kingdom Metazoa; phylum Chordata; class Amphibia; order Anura; family Ranidae; genus Pelophylax; species Pelophylax lessonae. The sequence goes on from NC_138770.1 coordinate 620,840,659, forward strand.
CTCACCCCTAGTCAGATCAGATGATTTTATTATTCCTAAATAGAGCTGTGCTTGCTCTTCCTTCGTAGAGTAAATGGCAGGAATACTGGCTCTCGCCCATATGCTGTGGTTAAAAAGCTGCACATGCTTTAGCATGCCAACTCATGTAAATAATGAAACCACATCGGTCCTAAGCCAGTGAAGGTAAGGGGCCAGTTGGGGGTACATTTAGTAAAGGTTCCGTTATCCTTGAAAAACGTTTGTATCTTTAGGGTGTGGAGTTATTTTCAGACTATTTCATTTAGTTCAGTGTAAATATGTGAAGACTTTTGCCTACGTTTTTAATAAATATTGAATTTCTCTATACAACCTTTTTTTTCTTTAATTATTGCATACATTTATATATCAAAGCAAACACAATTGCCTTGTTAAATTTGCGAGTGTGAGTTATGATTGGGCTTATCTTTCTCCTGCGTAGAAGTACACAGAAAAAGGATAAGTTGACCTTTTAATAAAAAAAAAAAAATAGATAGAACTTACCGTAAAATACTTTTCTCTGAGTCCTCTGACAGACGCAGCCACTTCATAGTTTCCTCACAAATGGGTAATGCACCACCTACAGGAGTAGACTAGGCAGTGAAACTATTTAGAAAAAACTTTTCACTAGACACACCCTTAGGGGCTGTCCCCTCAGACATTACCCCAGACACATCCTGCTTACTAATCAGTTTCGTAGCAAGCAGTGAAGAAAAAAGACAACCAACCCCAAAATAGAGGGCCGGGGGCTGCATCTGTCAGAGGACTCAGAGAAAATTTTTTTACGGAAAGTGACGCAGTCACTTCATCGTTTCTTCACAAATGGCATGTCCCAAAGCAGTGTAGGCATGAGGGCTGGGAAGAAACGCAACCAACTAAACGGTAACGATCCATCAAGGCCAAAAAACGTGGGCAACATAAGCTCAACCAACAGGAGCTAACCCCAAAACGAAAATTCACCCCAGGAAGAGAAAACCAAGTCTCTTCAGCAAACAGCAGCCTGCAAACACCTTGCGGCCAAAGGAAGCATCCGAGGATGCCATTAAATCAATCTTGTAGAATTTTGTAAAAGCGTGTACAAATGACCAGATCGCCAACTTACACACCTGAGCCACAGAAGCCTGATGACGAAAAGCCCAAGAGACACAGTGCTCTAGTAGAATGTGCCCTCACAGGTAAAGGAGGAACCTGACCCTTTAGTAAATAGGCCTGAACAACCGTCTGTCTGATCCATTTGGAAATGGTTGCAGCGGAAGCAGCCGAACCTTTATGAGGTCCCTCAGGAAGGACAAACAGGGAATCAGACGTCCGAAAAGATTCCATGGCGGACAGGTAAACCCTGATCGCCCGGACCACATCCAGTGAATGCAGAGCAAATTCCTTGGGATGCTTGGGCTTCGCACAAAGCAAAGGCAACACAATATCCTCATTGAGGTGGAAGGCAGACACCACCTAAGGGAGAAAAGATTGGTTGGGCCGCAGAACAACCTTATCCCTATGAACGACCAGTTATGGCAAATGGCAAGACAGCGCCGCCAACTCAGACACCCTGCGAGCAGAGGTGATAGCCACCAGAAAGGTAACCGCCTGAGACACCAAAGACAGAGATATCTCTCTGATATTTTCAAAGGGAGGTCGTTGCAGAACGGACAAAACCAAATTTAGATACCACGGAGGCAAGGGGGATCGCCTTGGAGGAGCCAGATGACGCACCCCTTGAATAAAGGTGCAAATCAAGGAGTTAGTCGCCAAGAGACGCTGGAAGTAAATGGCCAAGGCCAACACCTGACCTTTAAGCGTGCCCAAAGCCAAACACTGCTCCACACCTTTCTGCAAGGAAACCAATACACTCGCCGCTGAAAAGGAGCGAGGATGCGACTCACACCAGGCACCACCAACGCAGAGGATCTGCCAGAGGATCCCGAGCCCTGGCCACGAACCTTTCTGTTGAGACAAGACCCGAACCGATCCACTTCCGGTGTCCACCACCGGGCACGCAGGAGACGAAACACCTCCGGATGCAGGGACCATTCCCCCTGATCCAAGGACTGACGACTCAGCTAGTCCGCTTGCCAGGTCTCCACTCCTGGAATGTGAACAGTGGAAAGGGCTGGAACGTACGTCTCGGTCCAAGTCAGAATCTCGGCCACTTCCTTGGCCGCCCAGGCACTGCTGGTGCCCCCCTTGATGATGTAAAGCCACAGCCGTGGCATTGTCGGTCTGAAACCAGACCGGGAGACCGTGCAACAGAGGCGCCCAATGGAGCAGGCAGTGTTTTATCGCCCTGAGCTCCAGTGCATTTATCGCCAGGGAAGATGCCTCCTGCGACCATGTTCCTTGGGCACAAAGAATGTCCAGTACTCCACCCCAGCCCATCAGGCTGGCATCTGTGGTGATCACCATCCACAACAGCGGCAAAAAAGGACTTGCCCTTGCTCAGAGCGAGGGACAGAAGCCACCATGAAAGCTCCGACCTCGTGAGACGGCTCAAAAAAAATCATCCTGTCCAAGGACTGAGGGTCCTTGTTCCATATGGCAAGAATCTCTGCTTGCAGAGTCCTTGTGTAAAACTGGGCAAACGGGATCGCCTAGAGGGCCGACACCATCAGCCCCAGGGATCTCATGCAGGTCCGCAGGGAGGAGAGATCGCTGTCCCTGAGGGCCCTGATCTCGCCCTGCAAGATCTGAAGTTTCTCCAATGGGAGGAAAACCTTTGCTTGAGCGGAGTCCAAGACCATGCCCAGATAATTCAGACGTACTGACAGGGTCAGTGCCGACTTCTGGATGTCGATGGTCCACCCGAACTCCTGGAGTGCCTGAACCGTGACCGTCAGATCGCCCGACAGAGTGGCACACGAGCTTGCCCTTAGCAGGAGATAACCCAGGACAGCGATCCCCTTCTTGCGCAGCAGAGCCAGCACTGGGGCCAAAACCTTGGTGAAGACCCTGTGAGCCGAAGCTAGACCAGAGGGTAATGCCACAAATTGAAAATGTTCCTCCGCTACTGCAAAGCGGAGAAACTGCTGGTGACCCTCGTAGATAGGGACGTGCAGATACGCATTCTTTAAATCGATGGAGGCCAGAAAATCCCCCTGATTCAAAGACACCACCACTGACCGGACGGATTCCATCCAAAACTTCTGCACCCATACAAAGTGGTTCAGAGATTTGAGGTCCAGGATAGGACGCACTTTGCCCTCCTTCCTGGGCACCATGAACAGCTTTGAGTAAAAGCCTCAAAACCTGTCCCGCTGAGGAACCGGGACAATAACGCCCTGTGTGAGAAGATCTTGCACAGCCCCCTTGAGATCCTTTAAATGATCCGGGGACAGACGGAGGTTTGATGAAAAGAACCTGTCTGCTGGGCGAGATCAAAATTTCGATCTTGTACCCTGTACGAATCAGTTTGTGAACCCATTTGTCTTGAATAAGACGTCCAGGGTTTCTGAAAGTAATGCAGACGTCCCCCCCACCCCTGAGCTGGGTGAGGGTGTCCCTTCATGCAGAGCAAGACTTGGCGGCAGCACTGGACTGACCGGCCTTGTGCTTACCTGACCAAGCCTTCTTGTTGCCGCCGGAGGCTTTGAGCGGTTTACCTTTTTTCTGCGCCCGAGGCACGAAAAAGCCCCTGGTGAGCCTTGAAGGAGGGACCCTGCTTACCGCGGCGGGCATTACCTTTCGTGGATTGGGGCAGAAGAGTACTCTTACCCCCTGTGAGACCCTTGATCATTTCATCCAAGGAGTCACCAAACAGGCATCCCCCCCCCCCCAAAAAGGGGAGGTCAGACACGGTCTTCTTAGAGGCTTGATCCGCCGACCAGCTCTTCAGCCAGACCATGTGGCGAATTGCAATCCCCACCGCAGACAATCTGGTGACCGGGGGAGCCTTGTCCAGGGCCATGTCACAAAGATACACCAAGGCCTGGGCCATTTGATCCGTGAGCTCTATGAGAGTCAGAGGAACCGACTCCGCCAGCAGGTTGCTCTTAAGCACCTTAATCTATTCCTTGTAAAAAATATATTAAAACCAGCGCTTAATAAATATAATAGTGTCACCTGCAGCTGCTGCTCACATAGGTAAAAACCAAGGAAGTTGTAAGATAAACCAAGGAAGTTGTAAGATATTCTAAAACAGCACTACCAGGCGTGTATACAGTAGTAAAATATAAATAATTCATAAATTGCAATATATAAAATAAAGTGCACTAGTGACAAAATCTGAAATATCCAAAATCATTCAATGATAATGACAATAAATACTAATAATAAATCAATAAATATGTAGAAGTGCAATCAAATACATAAATGGTGCAATGAGTGCCAAAGTGCTAAATCATGTGCAGTCCAAAGATATAGTCCACTTATAATTAAATAAGGTGCTGAATAAGGTGCTTGAAGTGCTCCACATAGGTGCCAAAGTGCTTTCAAAGAGGATCCACTCACCAGACTTAAGATATATCTGAGCCTCTAGTATGCAGTGGTTTTCCAACAAATAGCCAGTGGGGATGGATGGGTCGGCAGAGTCTCCAACAAACCTCCAGCCTCTATTTAAAGTCCCCCCTCGATCAGGTACTCAAAAGGAAGGGAAGGAGCAGAACATAGTGAAGCCCGTAGAGCATTTATTAAATAAAAATAGATAAAATCATAAAATAGCATTTGAATAACCAATTGTCACAACGAGTCCGTCCACTTCCGGGTACGCTGCCGGCGTGCGTTCCACGGGGTATAGGAAGTGACGTCGTGTGGTTCTTGTCTGCCAGGAAGTACGTCGACGTGTTTCGCCCGCCTACAATGGGCGTCATCAAAGACATGTCTGATTTTGGATATTTCAGATTTTGTCACTAGTGCACTTTATTATTTTATATATTGTAATTTATAAATTATTTATATTTTACTACTGTATACACGCCTGGTAGCACTGTTTTAGAATATCTTACATTAATCCATTCCTTGACCGTCTGAGTCGAGACCAGCACGGAAGGGAACACAGGCTTGAGGAGCGAGCCCGCCACCATGTGCTAGTGATGGGAAAGAGATTCCAGGCGCCTGTCCATCGGGTCCTTAAACACTGGGGAGTCCTCCACGGGAATCACCGTGGCTGTATTCAGCCGGGACACAGTGTGGGCCACCTTAGGTGACACCATCCAGCGATTGGAAACGGAGTCCGCAAAAGGGTAGCGGCACTGAAAACGCTTAGGCACTGCCAGCATGTGCTTAATGCGCCCCCATTGCTCATTCACGTGAAGCTCCTCGGGGCAAGGGAAAACCAGACCCGACTTCTGGGCTTTGCGGAAGCCGAAGACAACCCACTTTCCTGCCTGTGTGGGCTCATTATCAATATGCAAAGTCTCCCTGATGGTGCGAACCAGTGCTTCTACCAAAGCGCGTTCCTCGCCATGCGAGTGTGAGGACAGGGATCTCTCAGGGAGGGCAGTGTCTGGGGCAACCACTTCAGGCTCAGAATCAGAAGATTGAGAGGGCATCGGCTGTTTTTTTTGACAAGATCAACTTTGGACGCCAGAGCTTCAATGGCCGCAGACAGGGATGCTAGGGAAGTAGATCTGGAAGACCCGGATGCACACACAAGATCAGTGGGGAAATTTTCACTCTGGGACTACATTTTAGTAAATTGACAAGAAAAAAAAAAAAAAGGTATACTGGCCCTTTAAATCCGCGATAGCTGTCTGTACTGTCAAATCGCGCTACTGCTTGAGTTCCCCTTTAGCTAGCAGACCCACTGACAAAAGCTAAATGTGTCTGAAAAATGCCCAAAAGGATTAAAAAGCACCCTTACTGTGCCCTGAAACAGGATGAGCAACTGCTCTCCACGCTGTCTGCAGAAAGAGAAACTCCTGGGAGGAAGTGACCTCATATCACTAGAGACCGTACTCCCCCTGAGCCACAAGAAAATGGTGCCATAATAAAGAATAGGAGAAGCATAGGGGAAAATGGCTGCCACATCGAAGATGGTGCTCGAAAGCGGCACCAAAACACACAGCAAGGCAGAAAGTGCCTGCTGCCCTCACATTGATGCAGCCTGGCTGCCCACACCCAAAATGGCGGCCGAACACGGCGCCAGTGGCCAGGAGCCCAGGAAACAAGGCCACAGGGGGAATCCACCCCAGGGACCCTCACCAGGACAAGGTAGTAGTCATACACACCCCCCCCGGGCGTTAAACACCGCTACAGCGCCCCTATTAGGAGCAGGGAAGGCAGGACCTGTCCTGACAGGCCAGGGAGATCTTACAGAGACCGCAGCTCTGACATCTCCAGGAGTGGGCCCAGATAGCCCCCCCCCCCCCCAATAATTGTCCCAGGGGGCAGTATCACTCACCAAACCATGGACCGCGGGCTCCGCTCCGAGTCAGCTCGCCTCCCACCCTGAGTGGGGATGCTGCCAGCCAAGAAGGGTACGCTGCAACCAGGGCGATGTGCCCCAGCGAAAACCTCAGTTAGCAGGCTTGTCCCTACCTGTGGGGGCTCAGTCGTGGCTGGGCCTGGGCAGACCACAACCTGCGTACGCTTGTTGACCAGGCTGGGAGACCATAAGGATCTAGATTATCCAGTGCGAAACCTCAGCCCGGCTGTCGCTTGTAGTTCACCAGGAGGATCCCCCTGGCACTAGCTAGCGATAGTGAGTAAAGAAAAAACATTTCTCAAAGGAAAAAAAAAAAAAAACTGAGACCGGAGTCCCAGCAGGGAACCTAGGTCCTACTGCTCACACTAGGCAGCAAGAAACTGATTAGTAAGCTGGATGTGTCTGGGGTAATGCCTGAGGGGACAGCCCCTAAGGGTGTGTCTAGTGAAAAGTTTTTCTTAATAGTTTCACTGCCTAGTCTACCCCTGTAGGTGGTGCATTATCCATTTGTGAGGAAGCTATGAAGTGGCTGCATCTGTCAGAGGACGTAAGAGAAAAGAGATATTTTTGCAGGAAAAAAAAAAAGTGCATTTATTTTTTTTTCCTGCAGGAGCATGGAAAACATTGCACCCCTGATCAATAACGGAAATTGTGGCTGGAGCATGTTCCAAAAGGGGAACTTGGCCTTTAAATATTTAGATTATACTACCACCAACAGGAGGATTGAACAATAGGGACAAAGAAAACCTAGGCCAGTCCAAGATAAAATCTCTCCCACTACCATGCGCCTCAGTTTTTTCTAGTGTTCTAAGAGGATGGATGTATTTTACTCTCCTGATTTAGTGAGCAGCACAGCAGGTAAGTGGTTGGCACTTCTGCCTTCCGGCACCAGGGTCATCAGTTCAAATCCCAGAAATGGGCACCACCTGCCCTGAATTTGCATGTTCTCCGAGTACTCAGGTTTCCTCCCACACTCCAAAGACATGCTGGTAGGGTAATTGGCCCGAATATGTATATATGAATGCAAGTTAAAATTAGATTGTAAGCTCCTTGGAGGCAGGGACTGATGTGAATGTTAGATATATATATATATATATCTGAGCACTGACAGTGCTACACAATTACCTGTAATAAAGATTACTTTTCTCTTCCATTCATCGACGGACACAGTGCTTCATAAATCATAACTACTGGGGTTTATCACTTTCTCCAAGAGTAGGACTAGTCAGAACAAAAAAAAACACTTGGCTACCCCCACGGGCCATCCTCAGCTGGTATATAACCCCCATCTCTGGTCTAGGTATTCCGTTTTAATCTGTCTAGTCAGGAGTAAGGACCTAGGCTCCCTGCTGGATCTCTTGGTCCTAGCAATTTCCTTACCTCTTTTTTCCTTTCTTCTTGGTAGATCTACAATTATCTGGCGAGCTAAGCGACAGGGTGGATAATCTAGATCCAGTGGTCAACCCCCAACCCAGCCAGAAAACGTGTTGAGACCGCAGCAACGTGCTAGGTCGGCTGCGACATAGCCTCACTGACAGAGGCTGGCCTGTGGGTTAAACATCTTGCAGGGTCGCATACGACTGGGTGTTGATCCAAGTTGCAGTACTCTCTTGGCTGACAGCTTCCCTACTTTGGTGGCGAGGAGTTCTGTCTGGAGTGTCACCTACACCATGGAAGGATAAGTACTGTCCCCCCCTCTCCCCTTCGGGCTGTATTGGGGTGGATGCGGGCAGGGGCAGACTGGCAACTTTCAGCCCAGGGGGCAAGTACAAACCAGAGGCCCATGGTGAAGTGACTCGGCCCCCCTCCCACTCTTCCTATTCCAGTCCTCCTCCTGACCCCTATTCCAGGCTGAAGCCCTACTCCAGATAGGTTGGTGGGAGCTGGGATAGCATGGTTGGGGCTTGCCAGGAGAGGAAAGTCTCAAGTGGGGCATGGAATCGGCCTCAGACACAGTAGAACATCCATGCTGGGGAGGGAGGCCTGCGCTCTGTCCTTGTGTTCATCCTGCAATCTGTAGGTCAGTGGCAGAGACTTTTTACTTCTCTTCACCAGAAATCCTTTAGGCTTGTTGGTGGCAGTAGCAGTGCAGCCTTTTTACAGGACATTAAAGTGGCCCAGGGGGCAATTGCCCCCTGGCCCAGTCCTCCCCTGGATGCGGGTAACCACCTGGGATGGTCGGGCCTGCATGCGGGTTCCCTCCTCCCATCCTAAACTCCCTCGGGTGAGGGGGCTCCCCCCTCCCCCCTGTGGACTGGTGGGGAGACGGCAGATACCCCTGGGGGTCTCCCCCACAATTTCCTTTCTGTAAAGCTCTTAAGGGAGTGTCTGTCCTGCCCTGGCAATATGGAGGGGGGGGGGGGTCAGTGCAGAGGGTGCAGCAGAGACTCCTAGGTGCATGCCCTACTGTGTGTTGATATGGTGCAGTTTGGGGGTCCCCAGTGCAGAGGGTGCAGAAGTACAGAGCACACAGTGGAGTTCCCCTAAATTTTGTCCCTGCCTGGTGGTGTACAGTAACTTTTAGTCCCCTTGCAGAGGGCACAGCGGTATGGAAGGCACAGAGTGTTCCTGGCAGCATGCGTCGGCAGCCGACGGCCATGTTGTTGTAGCCCAATGACGTCATTGCAGCCATTTTCCCTTAGTCCTCTCTGGCGCTTTTGCTGGGCAAATCCTTCCTTCCCTTGTATTGGACAGTGGTCATCGTGGATGCCAGCCTGTCCGGCTGGGGAGGCGTCCTCAGCAAAAATAATGCTCAGATGCTCTGGACACTGGAAGAGGCCAGAGTACCGATAAATGTCTTGGAACTCAGAGCAATCAGACTGCCTGGACATTGCACAGATCATCTTCAGGGATGTCCAGTGCGTATTCAAAATCGGACAATGCAACGACCGTGGCTTATGTCAATCACTAGCGGGGCAAAAGAAGTGTCCTGGCGGCTCTGGAGGTAGCCGGCGTTCTATGAGGGGCAGAACAGTTCATTCCTGCCCTCTCCGCTCTACACATTCTCGGGGTGGAAAACTGGCAGGTGGGTTAATCTCATTTGGTAGGCATTGGACCAAGGTGAGTGGTCCCTCCATCCATAGGTTGTTTCATCAGCTGTATCTCCGGTGGGGCATCCCCGAGGTGGATCTGTTGGCGTCTCGGCTCAACAAAGGTGCAGAGGTGTGTGGCTCGATCACCGGAGCCACTGGCGGACACTACAGACGTGCTGGTGGCCCCAGTATCGTCTGATTTACGCCTTCCCTCCTCTAAAGCTTCTGCCAAGATTGAGGCAAAAGAGATTCCGGTCATTTTAGTGGCTCCAGACTGGCCTGGCTGGGCTTGCTACGCCGATCTGGTGTGGCTGGTAGTCAACGTTTCTTGGAGGCTTCCTCTTAGGGAAGATTGCTGTCTCAAGGACCAATCTTCCATCCTGCTTTACAGTCACTGGCTTTGACAGCTTGGCTGTTGAACGCCAGATGCTGATGGAATCACGGATTCAGACAAACCTCTATCCAACACTGTTAAAAGCTAGGAAATCTACTTCTAGGAAGATGTCCTTTGCGTGATGTGAATCTCTTGGGGTTCATCCTCGCACTCTCTCAGTGGCTCGGATCTTGGCCTTCATTCAACGGGGAGTTTAGCAGAAACTGGCCTTCTTTCAACAGCCTTTGGCAACACACTCCCTGGTGCCTACTTTTCTTCAGGGAGTTAGGCACTTGGTCCCTTCCAGTGCAGTCGCTGCCTTCGGACTTCAATTTGATGCTCAAAGTCCTTCAGAAGTTTCGGTTACCGCACCCCCACGTCATCACGTTCATGCGGCCAGCCCGCCCTTCAGTGACTCATCCGCTGCCTGATTGGTTGTAATCTTCCGGCTGTTGCTGCTGCTGGCCAGTCAGTCTCAGGGCAAACCGCAGCCGGCCCTCCCCGCTGCCTGATTGGTTCATCTCCTCGGCTGCTGCTGGCCATGACAGTAAGCGCATACCGTGGACCCGGAAGGACGCTTACACCGATTTAAATATAATGTGGCAATAAAATAATTAAACAAAAAAAATCATTAAGCATCCGCTCCCCGCTCCTCCACAGTTCTCATATTCCATGACTTTTCCAAAACCTAGTGGGGTTTACTAATTTTCCATGACTTTCCCAGGCCTGGAAAATGTCATCTAAAAATGTCATGACTTTTCCACTTTTCCAGGACCGTACGAACCCTGTAAAATGGATTCTAGAATGAGTAATTATTATTTTTTTTTTTTCAATTATTATTGACGGCTGCTGGTGGTTTGATCCACCCACTCTCCGCAGGGTTGTCCTTAGCCTGATCTTCATCTGTACCCTGCTGGATGGTGGGGTAAACCTGGAAGCTCAGATTCTGCATGAGCACTACCAGTCAAAGTTTTGGTTATGTTGGCTGTAGAATGCTTTCTAGGGTCAAAGCCGCTGGTGTTGCTTCTGCATTTGCTATACTAACAACTGTCCAGTCATGCAAGGTACCTAAAGCCTTGTGCCTTTATAGTGTATGCTGCACTGCATGTGCAAATATCTATTATTCAATCTTCAATTCTTATAAAATGAGCAGGTTTACATAATAAAGATTTTTATTTGCCTTCTTTGTTGGGTTAACCTATTCTGAGGCTAAGGGTGACCTTCAACACTCAAGCTGAAGTCTACCAGTTGCTGTCTGCACAACCACAATCTGGCAAGATGTCAGGCAGTTCAGAGGCCAGCAAATGTCAGACTTCAGCAGACCTTGTTGCTCTCAACATGACAAGTTCCTCTAAATTCAGTAAGAACAGGACTGCTAGAAGCCTGTGGAGTGGGGCGTCCATTTTGATCACACTCTTCTGCTACACTCGGATGAAGTGCAGGTTTGCTTACCCAAGAATACAGCTTTACTACTTACCCCAAAGCATGGTGAAAAAAACCCCCAAGCATGGTTAAAAAAAAAAAAAAAAAAACCCCAAGCATGGTGGAAAAAAAAAAAAAAACACAATGAATACATTGGTTTATCTTTTATTACAATGCAATGCAGTGTTTAAACAGCAATTTTGTAATAAATTTTGCAGGCAAACAATGGTTTTCAGGCTTTGACAACTGTTCACGAACCCACAGCAATTTACATTAAAAAAAAAAATGTCATCCACTCTGAAAATCTTTAAATTATAAATGGATTTTTGTAAAATCTTACCGTAAAATCCTTTTCTCTTAGCTCATCGACAGACGTAGTCCTCGGTGATACACCACCTTCGGGTTATGTTACCTCCGCAGGAGCAGGACTAGACAGGAAATTAAAAAGCTCTGGCCACACCCTAGGGGCAGTCCCAGAGGGTATATCCTCTCTCTCTCTGCCTCAGCAAATCAGTTATGTGAAAAAGCAGTGCTTAGAGAATTTAACCCAACCCAACTCCAAAACAGAGGGGCGGGGACTACGTCTGTCGATGAGCTAAGAGAAAAGGATTTTACGGTAAGATTTTACAAAAATCCATTTTTCTCTAGCGCTCATCGACAGACGTAGTCCTCGGTGATACACCACCTTCGGGACGTCCCAGAGCAGTATCACAACTGAGGGGTGGGAAAATGGAAATCAATCCCAATCTAGAAGGCCCAACCGGTGCCAACTAGAAGTTTACAATGCTCATCCTTAATGATGAGACTCAACCAAAAAAAGAGAAAACAATTTTTTTTTTTTTTTTTTTTCAAACAGAAAAAAACCCTCGAGGTAGACCACCGGTCTCCTCAAATTGCGGCCTGCAAAACCTTGCGGCCAAATGAGGCATCCGCCGATGCCGTCACATCAATTTTATAGAATTTTGTAAAGGTATGTACCGACGACCAGGTGGCTGCCTTACATACCTGGACCACTGACGCCTGATGGCGAAAGGCCCAGGAAGTACTGAGCGCTCGAGTGGAGTGCGCCCTAACAGGGAACGGAGGACTCTGACCCTTAATAGAATAAGCCTGTACCACCGTTTGTCTAATCCATTTGGCAATGGTCGCGGCAGATGCAGGCAAACCCTTTCTGGGGCCATCCGTGATCACAAAAAGTGAATCCGTCTTACGGAATGATTCCGTAGCTTTCAGGTATACCCTGATTGCCCGAACCACATCTAAGGAATGCAACGCATGTTCCCAATGATGCTTGGGCTGAGGACACAAGGAAGGTAGTACAATATCTTCATTCAGATGAAAATCTGAAACCACCTTGGGAAGAAAAGATGGCTTAGGATGAAGTACTACCTTATCCCTATGAATCACTAGGTATGGTGACTGGCATGATAATGCAGCCAGTTCTGACACCCTGCGAGCAGAAGTAATAGCCACCAAGAAGGCCACCTTCTGGGATAGAGTAAGCAAGGGAATCTCCCTGATGTTTTCAAAGGGAGGTTTCTGTAGAACCGACAAAACCAAATTAAGATCCCAGGGCGGTAAGGGCGCGCGGACTGGAGGAGCCAGGTGCCGCACCCCCTGGATGAAATTCCGCACCAAGGATTTGGTAGCTAAAGGCTTCTGAAAGAAGATTGCTAATGCTGAAACTTGACCCTTGATGGTGCTCAAGGCTAGCTTCTGCTCAACCCCTTGTTGCAAAAAGGCCAATATTCGAGTCACCGAATAGGTACGTGGAGGAAATCCTAAAGATTCGCACCACGCAATATAAGTCTTCCATGTGTGATAATAGACTTTGCTGGAAGTCGCTTTCCTTGCTTTAATAAGGGTAGGAATGACTGAAGTAGACAAACCTCTGTCCTTCAGTACTTGGGTCTCAATGGCCAGGCCATTAAAACCAGCGACTGTAAAGCATGAAGGTAAATTGGTCCTTGAGACCACAGACACTCCCTGAGACGAAGTTCCCACGGAACGTCTGCGACTAACATGTCCAAGTCGGCCAGGCCGGCTTGAGGAGGCCAGCCTAGAATTTCTAGGACCACTGGCGCTGATTGGATCTGAACCAGGCGTCCCTAGAGGTATCTGGCCCCGACCATCCGAGAAAGTCTGGTCGTTTTCTGTTCCCACACATTTATCAGATACCTGATTGCTATCAGGAAGGGTGATCTTTTCTGGTTGAACCTCAGGGACCGAAGTCACCCGACTAGAGGCTACTTGGCCTATCTGGTCAACCAGATCCGATTCCTGTGAGGTATCGGGACTAATCTTAGGAAAAGGTAAAGGAAAAGATCTTTTCAGGGAACGGTAACTACCGCTTCCTGTGGTACTTAAATGTTGGAAGGGAAGAATCGCACCGGTAGTAGTGGTTGATGCTCGATCTAATGTCCTGAATACCGGTGAAAACGTCCCCCCACCCTGAAACCGGGTGGGGGCGCACCTTCAGGCTGTGTACTCCTTTGCTTCGGGTTTGGCTGGGTTGGTCCCCTTCTTGAACCCTCCTGGAGGAGTCTTGCCTTTCCCGCTAGTACCAGCCGGGCGCCCTTTATGGGCGGTAAAGAAAGGTCCTCGCTTGTTGCGAGGTCCCTTAGCTTTTGCAGCCTGTGGCAAAAAAGTGCTCTTGCCCCCAGTGGCATCCTTAATGATTTCATCTAGGTTGGCTCCAAATAGACGATTCCCCTGAAAGGGGAGATTGGTCAAGGTCTTTTTGGAACCTAGGTCAGCTGACCAGCATTTTAACCACAGCACACGTCTGAGGATCACTGCTAACTTAGATGCATGCCCTAATAGGGGAGTAGTGTCCAAGGCTGCGTCACAGATAAACCGTAGCCCTTGTATGATCTGTTCCATCAAATCAGATGTCTCCTGGGGAATATCTTTTCCCCTAAGATCTTGGCGTACCATTTTCGCCCATTCCGTAAGTGTCTGGGAAACTAGACCAATAACGATTACTGGTCTAAATGCTGACCCTATCAGAGAAAAGATAGTGCGGGACTCTGCTTCTATCTTTCGATCCACCGGATCCTTAAAGGACGAAGTGTCCTCCACTGGAATAACCGTGGCTTTATTCAGCCTGGAAATAGGCGGATCCACGACTGGTGGTACCGTCCATTTCTTAATGATGGATTCCTCAAACGGATAGCGTCTAGCAATACGCTTGGAAATAGTAAAGGTACGTTTAGAATGCTCCCATTCTCCTTTAATCTGATTACCAAAACATTTAGGTACAGGAAAAGCCTTCGCCGTCTTGATGGGCTTATTAGTCCCAAAAGGCCTCTCTGTTTCAGTTGCCTCTGCCGGTAAAGCCTCAAGTTTTAAGGTTTCTTGCACTGCCACAACTAGTGCGTCCACCAATGCTTCTTCCTGAATTATAGCAAGAGAAGAAGCGTCCTCCTCACTGTCTGAGGGGGCTTTACCTGGGATAACAGCCCTTGCAGAGGAACCTGCAACTGCCGTGACCATCTCTGAATCTGAGTCAGAGGTGTCAGATAGTATAGGGGTAGGCGGGGGTCGCTTCCTAGACCCCCGTCCCTGACAGGCCGCCTCCACCCGAGCCACCATAGACTCCAAAATTGCTGTAAATGACTCTATACTCTGTGCACCGGCGGGTCCCGAGGCCCCCTCGAGGGAAACAGGTGGGGGAATATGTGTGGCAGGGTCCATAATAACTCCAGTTACTTCCTGGATAATATAATTCAAAAGTAAAGAAAAAAACTTTTTTCTTTTTTTTTTTCTTTTCTGACCCCCAGCGCCACAAAAAGCCCCTTAGTGTTACCTGCTTAGGGATCCCTATCGATCGAGAGAGAGAGAGATAGACCCCCAGGCTCACCACTTGATGCTCAGAGTTAAACTGCAACAGCTTACAGCGCTGTCTTGACAAACAGGAAGTCTCTTGGCTGGCTGCCCAGGAAGAAAGGAGGCGGCTCCGCCCCTCTGCACGCCTTCCGGCGCCTCCCCCAAGCTCCACGAGGTGTAGGATCACCTCAAACATGGCCGCCCCCATGCTGGAGACACGAGGCTACGCCAAAATGGCGGCTCGTGCGATCCAGCAAAAAAAATGGCGGCGGCCTAAACTGAATAGCGGTGTGCTGCAGGGCACACAACACTCTCTCTGCATGGGGATATGGCGTGGTTGGCGGTACCGGCCCTGGCGGACCGCGTGGCCGTTCGGGAGGCCTGCTAATAGCTGGAGATCTGATTAGGAAGGCAGTCTACATGTCCGTGGCTTCTGACTGGTAGGTAGCTTATACTTAACCCATAAGATTCCCAGAATGCCACAGATTACATCTTTAAAACATGTATACAATAGATTGTTAGCTCCCAAGCCAAGCCTCCTGGCTTTTGCACACATAAATCACACTCAAAGTAGGAGGATTTGTGACATGTTATAGGATAGAAAGGACTCTTTCTTACCATACAGAGAGGGGCCCGCGTTCACCACAAAACCCGTCAGGGAAAAAGGGGGAACATACTACTCACCATACCGGAACCAGGCGGGCACCAACTCCTGACAGTACCCCTCTCCACCGGGGCGGGAGGGCTGTCGACCGATACGGACGCCGTGACTCATGGTCTTTGGCGTTTCGGCGAGACGTTTAACTCGCGTGGACAGTCCTTTAATGGGACTTTGTCGCGGCCGACCCAGCGCGGAGCTATGGCCTGCACGCGCTCGTAGGCTGAACTGGGGTGACCACCGGATCTCAACATCCAGCCCGTCGCCCAGTTCAGCTTTCTTGCTTGAAGATCTCACAGGAACACTGGAGAAAAAAGCTGTCTAAAAAATCTTTTTAAGAAAAAAATCTTGCCAGGACCTAAGATCCCAGCAAGGTGTCTAGGTCCTTACTCCTAACTAGACAGAAAATAACTGATTTGCTGAGGCAGAGAGAGAGAGGATATACCCTCTGGGACTGCCCCTAGGGTGTGGCCAGAGCTTTTTAATTTCCTGTCTAGTCCTGCTCCTGCGGAGGTAACATAACCCGAAGGTGGTGTATCACCGAGGACTACGTCTGTCGATGAGCGCTAGAGAAAACTTTGTTTTAGAGGAGAGCTTAGGACTTCAGTAACATTGCATGTGTAAATGTAGCCCTACATACGCTTCTAGTTCCTATTTGAGCTGCAGCCTTTTACACACTGGTGTAGAGCCTGCTCATGTAATGGAATAGTATCATTTGGCTGCCACCAAGGGACACTAAAAGACTGAATAGAAAGAACTTATCTCATATGTAGTCATGACAGCAGGAGACTGAAAGATGGGAACAGATCATTTCCCTCTAATTAAACCATCCCAGGGACAAGGCCATAAGTCTGCACTGAAAGTACCCTTATGATTTACCATCACTTGTAAACATGAAATATATGTGGCATTTACAAAAAGGTAGATTTTTTTTTTTCCCGCTTTAAGAACATGAAAAAAATCTTAATGTTATTTGTATTTTAAGTCTCTAACCAAAACTATTTGAGTTGTTTCAGGTGAGGGTGATAACCTGTGTGCAAAGTTATACTGACCTTTGCAGCTCTGATCAAGTAAGTCACTGTTCCAGCCATCCTCCCTGCACAGGCTGTCACAATGTCAGAGCTTCCGCTAAGGATAAGGGCACAGGCCTAGAAGTCACATGAAGAGACTGCCAGAGAATTGCAAGTGTTGCACAGGGAAATATAATAAATAAATAACAAAGTTGCCCTCATCACCCTCCCTTTAAGCCTAGTACACACGCAACGATTATCGGCCGACCGTCTTTTGTCCAGAGTTGTGTTTTGTTGGTTGGAATGTGCCTAGACTGCACACGAATTTTCTCGCCCGACAAAATTTTACTTCAGAAGTGATGTCATGTGTTGGTTTGCTTTCTTTGTGTTCTTTCTTTTCTGAGCATGCCCAGACTTGCTCATAAGATTTTTCCCTGTCGAAATCTGTACTGACTGCACGAAATCGGACGTGTTTTGACGGCGGACAAAAATTTTATAGTCTGCACACCAGATTTTTTTCGGCCGAAAAGTCAGAGTCAGTTGCCGGAAGCATCATACTAACAAGCCGAAAATCGGCGGATCGGTCGTCGGACGAAAATTCCCTGCCGATATTCGACGCGTGTGTACGGGGCTTTAGAGTCCAAATTACTGTTTGGATAGAAGACTTCTTTCATTTAAAGGCAGCAGCTCATGATCATTTTTAAAAGTACCATGTCCCCTGGGAAAAGAACACATGTAGTACTACATTGTCCAGTCTGCCTAAGTTCTGGCTGTGATGTCAGACAGGTGCGCACCCCACAAGGAATGCAGATGGAGTCAACTACAGTGTTCCAGGCAAGTACTTGGAGATGGAAAAAAAAAAAAAAAAAAAAACGCCCTATGTCAAAGCCTCCATCTTCTTGCATGTTTGGACAGTCATGGGGGTAGGGGGGGGGGGGGAGCCCTGTCTGACATCACAGCTGGCTTTAGACAGCACAGAGGAAGATGGGACCATGTACTATGGCCCCTGAGGAACCAGAACACATTCAATTAATAGCATCACAATTTTGAAAATGCTTCCTCAAGAAGAAGTCCCACTTCCAATATTTTTTATTTTTAAAGAACCACTACACAAAAAAAATGCATTTGAGATCAGCTGATATTCACATATAGGAAAAAGTCCTCATACTTGTGCAAAAATGGAGATACATTTGCTGAATTTTGCTACATTGTTAATAATATCTTAGATAGCTGATCATGGAAGACCCACTTCCCAACTTACAGCTACCCCCCCTGCTGGTCATCCTAATTAGGGCTGCTGTATTTAGCTTTCACCCTAATCTATACGTGCGCTGATGACACGCAATAGTGTGTGAGTAAAAGCAACTATGCTTATATTCTTGAGACCAGAGAAAACCTTAAGGGACATTTCTTTATATTTAGAGCGAAAACTCCTAAAGTAGTAATAAAGTCCACTTTATGATTCATACCTACAAGTAAGCCTATAATAAGTCTTACCTGTAGATACAGTAAATATTTACTTTAGTAGCAGCCGGTGATGCCACAACGCATGTGCACTGCACTCCAAATGGACGGTGCGGTCCACTCACAGCTCTGTGCCACAGATGAGACTCAGCATCGGAGTGACTTCACTATGGCGTGGCCACAGATGAGACTCAGCATCGGAGTGACTTCACTATGGCGTGGCCACAGATGAGACTCCGCATCGGAGTGACTTCACTATGGCGTGGCCACAGATGAGACTCCGCATCGGAGTGACTTCACTATGGCGTGGCCACAGATGAGACTCAGCATCGGAGTGACTTCACCACGGCGTGGCCACAGATGAGACTCAGCATCGGAGTGACTTCACCACGGCGTGGCCACAGATGAGACTCAGCATCGGAGTGACTTCACCATGGCGTGGCCACAGATGAGACTCGGCATCGGAGTGACTTCACCACGGTGTGGCCAAACAGCCGCTGCAGACCCTGAAGGAAGATCGGGTAAAGATGGAGGCCCTGGCAGCGCACCGCAGGAGAGCTTCATTTTAAGGCAAGTCTGTCAAAAGATGTTGGTATACTGTGTATACTAGCTTATTATGACTTTACCCTGCAGGGGCCCATTTTTTTTTTGTTATTGGTTTACTTAAGTTTTAAAAGCGGTAGTAAAACTGCTGGTGGTTAAAAAAAAAAATAAATAAAATAAATTCTGCAAGGCAATGTCATAATATGCATCGCATACTAGCACATTATGAGAAACTTACCTTAGAAAGAAGCCCTCCCGTGCTGCGATATTACCGATTAGAAGGCTGACATCTTCCCCCTGTCTTCCTTCCTGATTATGGCCTCTGGCTACATAGGTGGCCGGGGGTGCATCTCCGGCACGGTAAGCCTGACCATCAGAGCGCATGCACTGATATCATCAGCTGCATGCACTCTGAAAATCTCCTAAACTGTGCAAGTTTAGGAGATTCACCGTACCTACAGGTAAGTCTTATTATAGACTTACCTGTATGTACAAGTGATAGTACAGCGTTTACTACCACTTTAACATGAGAGCTTCCAGTGGCATATGCATTGTGTCCAAGGTTCCATGCAGCACTCAATGGCTCTCTGAATGCAGGTACAAAGATGTCAACCCCCCCCCCCCCGGAAGATACAGCATTCACCCTTCAGGCTCATTCCGGGGAGTCACTCACTTTCTTTTTCAGGAGTCCAATCTCCTCTGACTCCAGTATCTACATGGCAGACACAGGAGCAATATAAAGAAATCAGTCTTCTCTAGTGTGACTGCAACATGGGATTGTTTCACATTTCACCCTGTTCTGGTATTAGAGCACAGAGACAGGGGACTGAAGGGTGACTGCTGGTTCATCATGGAGATGAATAGGTCTTTCGGAGGTGTTGAAGCTAGAAGACCCCTACGATGTCTCTTCTGCAATAAATAAAACATAGCTGCCACCTTGCAGTCTTTTATAGAATGTACTCTGAGCTCAGTTTACATTTGAGCACAGTCCCTGTATGCTGGGATGACTGCACTCCTGCGCATGCGCGAGTGACATCATCCTGTACCGGCCCATCAAGATGGCTAAAGACCAGCACCCAAAAGAAGCCAGGGACCTCGGGGGTGTCGTACTGCTGCAGTAGAAGTGAGTGTTGCCGAGTCAAGTTCTGCTTTAAAGTGATTATTAAGGTGAAAAACATTCTTTGCTGCAGCTGCCCCCAGACCCCCCCCCCCTTTTTCTTACATGAGCCCAACCGCTCCAGTGATGTGCAGGAGCCGAGCAGCTCCAGCCGCTCATTCCTCATTGGACAGATTGATAGCAGCAGGAGCCATTGGCTCCCGCTGCTATCAATCAAATCCAGCGATGCTGGGGGCAGGGCTGAGTCCCGTTGTCTGTGTCAATGGACGAAGCATCAGTACTCAGGAGCGACTTTCCATGGGGGCATCTGATGAAGGGGAGGAGCCAGGAGCGCCGGCAGGGGACCCCCGAGGACGAGGAACAGGGATGCTCTGTGCAAAACCCTATAACATGTTTGTTTTTATACAACAAAAAAAAGGCTTTTTCTTTTTTTCAAGAAATACAGCGGTAACCTCTCACCATTCTCAAACTTAAAAAAAAATAAAAAATCCTTTACAATCCCTTTAAGTGCCTCAGCTCTGAAAGTAAAGAAATGTCCCTTGAAGTGTTCACAGCACAACCAACACTCCTCACATGTACACAGCAAATGTAATACTATATGAAATATATTTAAAAAGCGTGACTAGTACAGAATAGCATCTTTATACAAAGCAGTTGGTGTATTGGCTATAGGGGGCGATTTAACATCCTACAGCCTGTACGTACAGGCCAACAATTCACATAAAAATGAATCTATAATCAAATGTAAACATTACCAGTCCTGCTGAGATGGGTACATAAAGCGTAACAGATGTGGTGGAATACTTACCTGGAGAAAGTGCTTCAAGGTTCGCTCCAGGGTTGCTCACATATGCAAAAGCCATGGGATTTTGTCACATGATCTCTGCTGAAGGGGAGCATTGAACTAATCTGCATTCTGTTCTTCCTCTGCAGTTCAGATTATGTGACCAAGTGCCTTGGCATTCAGATATATGGACAGCCTTTTCACCACAAAAAAGGTATTTCTGCTCTTTTGTTACTCATTAGCAACTCCGCTCATAGAATTCAATGTTAACATTTGAGCACAGGTTCACTTCATGGTGTGAAGAGCAACGGTGTTATGTTGCCCCCTAGTGGAATTTTAGTACATACACAAGAACCTAGAGGCGTTCTGAGTGCTACAAGTTATGGATGTTTTATCAGCCAGTGCAGAGGAGAATCTATTGTTCCCATAGGGCGAAGCATCTTTCCATGTCCAGCAATGCCACACTGACATACACTGGCATTTCTGACACACATTTAAATAGAAGCGTGTACAGTACGCCTTTGGTGTTATTGCTCCATCTCTTTCTTGACTTCTTCTATATAATGGTGATCTGGTCCATAAGCCACCTCCATTATAGCGACGGCCTGAGAAGAACAGAAAAATACAAAAATGTTAAACACTTTTTTATACTGCAGAGATAAAACTATATGTACAAAATATAGTATATATATATATATATATATATATATATATATATATATATATATATATATATATATATATATATATATATATATATCTGGCCCTCGGGGCACTATTCCTCCAACTGACACCAATGATGAGGCACCATTCCTCCCACTGACACCATTAATGGGGCACTCTTCATCCCACTGACACCATTGATGGGGAATTATTCCTCCTGCTAAAACAAATCATGGGGCACGATTCCTCCTGTTAAAACCAATGATGGGGCATTGTTTACTCCCACTGATGCCAGGCTATTTTTCACTTACAATGCCCACAGTCTGGCCCCTCTAAAGCCTGAAGGACAGTAAACTGGCCCTTTGTTTATAAAACCTGTATAACAGGGGTCTCCAAATTTTTTTAGAGTGCCAACAGTTTATGCAGCGCTTTACAACAAAAGGGCAGACAGTAGGAAATAGGGGGCCCTGGTCATTAGCGTTTACGATCTAAGAGGGAGTATACTGTCCAGTTCTGGTCACCAGTCCTCAGGAAAGATGTGCTTGAACTGTAGAGGGTCCAGAGAAAGGCAACAAAGCTAACACAAGGGGACTGGACGATCTCAGTTACGTGTAACAACTACAAGCCACTCGGTCTTAAAGCGGAGTTTCAGTCCCCCAAGTCATTTTTTTTTTTTTTTTTTTTTTTTTAGTCACTTCATCTGTAACATTACTATAGTATGTATATATAGTGTACTCCTTCCAATTTACATTTAAATGAAAAATAAATACCTTAATCTCAGAAGTTGGCAGGGTCCATGACCACTGTGGGCATCTGAAGCCCTCCTGTATCTCTTTCCGGGAATAGGTGCAGCTGGCTACCCAGCATACACCTCCCAAACTCACGCCTGCGCGGTAATGCTACCGCGTGGCACTCCCTCCTCCTGACATGTTGCCATAGCAACTCCTCCCGTTCGCGTCATTTCAAGTCAGGAAAAAGTGTGAGATTTCGGTATTAGGCGACCAGTTCCATGGACTGCTGGGATACAGGACGACAATATTCCAGGTGTCCATGGGAAGCGCCTAATGACATAAATCACCTAGGCGGAGGGAGCTGGAAGTGCTCCAGAAGATAAAAATCATTTAGAAGAAAAAATAAACTCAATTTTAAAAGGTCCACCCGCCGAGCGACTGCATGTATGTATATATATATATATATATATATATATATATATATATATATATATATATATATATATATATATATATATATATAAATAAATAAAATTATCACTGAAATAAAACTAGATCAATAGTCAATATTGTGATCCACTGCGCTTCAGGATGACCAGAAGACAAAATCTCCTTGAACCAAGATGATATATAATTCAATATGGTATAAAATTAATAAATATGTTGCAGCTACTTTAAAGGGGTATAAATGTAGATCAGTAAAATTCACCAACAAAAAAACTGGAATTTTAGTAGCGCAGGGATGGTGATGACCTCCCAATCAAAACACACTGTCAATCCAATGCGATGATTAAAATCTTGATAAGATGCATATATATGAGATAGCTAAATAAAATCATATAAAATTGACATCCATCAAAGTCCATAGAGTCCATTAATACAGTGCATAGAGCATGTAAGGTGCATAGATGAGGAGTCCAAAGTGCAGGGTGCAAACATGCAGGATCACTGGTATATATTAAAAGGGCCACCATAACTTGCCACCACCTTCAGTGCCGGGATGAATGTTTAAATTGCAAACTCACCAGACCTCAATGCCTAACCATTCTCATGGACTAGGCTATCACAGCATTAGACACAAAGGCAAAATTCATCTGGATCATTCCCTGTACTGCAAACACTCCTCTCATAGAATATATGAGGAAGATAAAACACTACCATAGCGTGATACCGTTTATAATCCCAAATTTATTAAAGCTTCCAAATGTCACACTCCCATTATATTAAAACAAATACACATGACTCCGTTTGTGGGGGTGAGGGCTCTGGTAACCTGAAAGTCGTCCGCGGTGCAAACTCGACTGGGCGGTCTCCAGACGGTCCTCTCCCTTCCTTTGTTTACAAGTTGTGGACGGCATCCTCACCTTTTTGTGGGGTTCCCCTAGTGACTCATGGAGTCTTTGGAGCACATTTCCCCACCTGATCCCCTCTCGGGGGCTGTGGGGCCCTCCGGGTCCCAACCATCCATTGATGCACTGACGGCGGTCCTGGAGTCCTTTGTATCCTGGATGGAGGTGGTTATTGGGCGACGGGCAAAAAACACCCCCCGCCTTCCCCTGCCTCATCTGTATCCTCAGATCCTGAATCTGATTTGGCTGCAGTGGACGTGGGTCAGTCTGCTGGGTCTGTGACCACGCATCCTTAGTTCTCAGATAGTGAGGATGATGCCTCCACTCCTGTAGCCACGCATAAAAAGGCGCTGGTGGATGCACTGATTATATCTGTGCGCGAGACCTTAAAAATGGAGGACGCAGCTGAAGCTGCGACAGAGGCATTGGTTCCCTTTGGTACTCACAAGCCATCCAGAGCGGCAAAAGGTGTTTCCTTTCCCTGGCTATTTTGACAGAATTGTCGCTAAAGAGTGAGAACGGCCAGAACGTCCCCTTGTGGTCCCTAAGCGATTTGCTATGTGGTACCCCTATGAGGAGTCCCTTCTAAAAAAGTGGACTGTTCCACCAGTGGTGGACCATCTGGTCTCCAGATTGAACAAGGCAACCATGATTCCGGTTGAGGAGTCCCCGGCTTTTAAGGACCCAGCTGACAGGAAGGCGGAGGCTGTTGCCCACCATATGTACACTGTGGTTGGTTCGGCACTGAGGCCCGTATTTACCATTGCACTGGTGTCACAAACTGACGGAGTGGGCTAAGCTTTTGCGCTGTGACCTGGAGGGGGAGCAGCTCCCCCCTGCCTTTGCTGAGCTGATGGACTAGTTGGTCCAGGGGCTACAGTTTATCTGTGATGCTTCTCTGGATATGGCTCCCCTAGTCGCTAGGCTCAGCAGTGGTCCTTTGCATATTTTTTGGCTCAAATGCTGGTCTGCGGACCAGACTTCTAAAAAGGTCTTGACTGATCTTCCTTTTCAGGGAGATTGCCTATTTGGAGCTACCCTGGATGACCTCATTAAGGGTCTCACGGGATTGGAAGCGGGGGGGGGGGGGGAGGGGGGAGTACATTTCTTCTGCAGGCTAGTAATGGCAATGACCCTTGTCATAGACGTGGGCCATCCTTCTCGACTCATAAGAAGTTTTTTCGTGGGAGAAGAACATTCTCAGTTTGTGGCGTTACCCTTTGGTCTCACCTCTGCTCTTTGGGTCTTCACAAAAGGGTTAGCCTCGGTGCTAGCATTGTTACGCCAACTGGGGATCCTGGTACTGGGCTACTTTGACGACCTTCTTCTGTGAGCGGATTCTCCTACTGCTCTGGAGGAGATGACCATACAAACTCTGGAGTTCGGCTGGATTCGGACTCTGGACTCGGCCTTAGCAAGAGTGCTCCTTCCTCTGGACAAACACCAGAAACTGCAGGCTGAAATTCATCCCCTGCTATTTAGCAGATGGCAGATGGTCATCCCTCAGGACTTGCATCTGGGTCCTGGGCCTGATGGCGTCTACCTTCAACCTGGTTCCGTTTGCACAGTTCCATACGAGGTCCCTACAAAGGGAGATTCTGGCCAAATGGGACAAGAATCCGCAGTCTCTGGACAATCAGGGGAACGAAAGAGTCCCCGATATGGTGGCTTCGTTCTCCGGTGCTTCAGCTGGGCAAATTTCCCCCCCCCCCACCCCGTATTGGACGGTGGTCACCAAGGATGCCAGCCTGTCCGACTGGGGAGGCATCCTCAGCAAAATTTATACTCCGGGGATCTGGATGCTGGAAGAGTCCAGACTTCCGATCAAGGTCTTGGAACTGTGTGATCAAACTGTGCCTGGAACATTGGATGGATCATCTTCAGGGATGTCCAGTGCACATTCAAATCGGATAATGCCCGGCCGTGGCTTATGTCAATCACCAGGGGGGGGGCACAAGAAGTGTCCTGGTACCTCTGAAGGTAGATGGCAATTCTAAGGTGGGCAGAATGGTTCATTCCAGCCCTCTCTGCCGTACACATTCATGGGATAGAAAACTGGCAGGCGGATTACCTCAGTTGGCAGGCGTCAGACCAAGTGGAATGGTCCCTTCATCTGGAGGTATTTTATTAGTGGTGTCTCTGGTGGGGCATCCCCAAGGTGGATCTGTTGGCAGCTCGGCTCAACAAAAGGTGCAGGGGTTTGTGGCTAGGTCACGGGATTCTCTTGCAGACGCCACAGATGTGCTGGTGGCCCCGTGGGGTCAGTATCATCTGATTTACGCCTTCCCTCTCACGTTTCTGCCAAGCCTTCTACGCAGGATTGAAGCAGAAGGGATTCCAGTCATCTTAGTGGCCCGGACTGGCCTCGCTGGGCTTGGTATGCTGATCTGGTCCAGCTGGTCGCCGAAGTTCCTTGGAAGCTTCCTCTCGGGGAGGATTTGCTGTCCCAAAGACCAATCTTCCATCTTGTTTTACAGTTGCTGGCTTTGACGGCTTGGCTTTTGAATGCCAGGAGCTGATGGATAGAGGTCTGAGTTGGTGATTCAAACGCTGTTAAAGGTAGGAAATCTACTATTGTACATGGAAGACGACTTGCATTGTGTGGTGTGAGTCTCTTGGGTTTTATCCTTGCTTGCTTTCTCGGTGGCTCAGATCTCGACCTTCCTTCAATGGGGGGGGGGGGTTGAGCAGAAACTGGCCTTGAGTAGTATCAGGTCAGGTGTCAGCCTTAGCAGTCTTCTTTCAACAGCCCTTGGCCACATACTCCCTGGTGCCTACTTTTCTTCAGGGAGTTAGGCACTTGGCCCCTCCAGTGCAGTCTCCATTGCCACCTTGGGACCTCAATTTGGTGCTCTCAGTCCTCTAGAAGCCCCCTTTTGAGAATCTTCGGGAGATTCCCCTGCTTACGCTGTCCCAGAAGGTGGCCTTCTTGGTGGCTGTTACCTCTGCGCGCAGTGTCGGATTTGGCGGCGTTATCCTGTCCGTCGTTCCTTCCAAAGGTTGTCTCTGATTTTCATTTGAATGAAGACATTGAGTTTCCTTTCCCTGTGTCCCAGGCCAAAACATCCGAAGGAAATTGTTTTGCATGCCTTGGATGCAGTCTGGGCAATTAGGTTGTACTTGGCAGCTACAGAGTCTTAAAAGAAGTCAGACTCACTATTTGTGCTCACGGATGGGCCTTGGAAAGGGTGGTCTGCTTCCTCTGCGACCATTTCCAGATGGATCAAACAGACGGTGATTCAGGCCTATTCCATCAAGGGTGAGGTTCCTCCTTTCCCTGTCAAGGCGCACTCTACTCGGGCAATCAGTGCCTCCTGGGCTTTCTGTCATCAGGCCACAGTGATCAGGACGCAGGTCTGCAAGGCAGCCACCTGGTCATCGGTGCACGTTTTTTCACAAAGTTCTATAAAGTGGATGCGTTGGCATCTGCGGATGCTTCCTTTGGCTGCAAGGTTTTGCAGGCTGCTGTTTAGAGGACCTGGTCCTCTTTGAGGGTGTATTTTTTTTTTCAGGTGAGCTCCAGTTGTTTTAGTTGAACTCTTGTTTACCTGGTTGGCTATAGTTAGCCTTGGGAATTTATTTTTCGCTGTTCCCACCCCTTATGTTTAACACTGGTTTGGGGTTGTGTCCGTCAATGAACGAAAGAGAAAAACTGGATTTTAAGGATAAAATCCTTTTCTCTGAAGTTCACCGACAGATGCAGCTTCATATCTTCCTAGCCATTGGGCTATGCTCCTCCCATCAGGAATAGGACATTAGGCAGGAAAAAGCTTTCACCACGCTTATGAGGCTGTCCCTGCAGGCATCACCCCACACACTCTGTTACAGCCCTCAGTTTCGTTGTTTCGTTGCAAGCAGTGTTTAGAAGACAATAACCCCATTCCACTCATAGTTAGAGGGGCTGGTGCTGAATCTGTCAATGAGCTGCAGAGAAAATTATTTTACGGCAAGTCAAAAATCCAGTTTTCTCTATCGTTTGACAGACGCAGCTTCATATCTTCTTAGACATTGGGATGTCCCAAAGCAATATTATCATGAGGGGTCGTAAAAACAACGCAAAGAAGAACGTAGTTCCCCAAAGGCTAAACCTAGCCAACCAGGTAACAAGGAGCTCAACCAGAAACTGGAGCTCACCCAGAAAAAGAAATATACACCCTCAAAGAGACAAAGATCTCTTTTAAACAGCAGCCTGCAAAACCTTGCGGCCAAAAGAGGCATCCGAAGATGCCAACACATCTACCTTGTAGAATTTTGTGAACTGACGACCAAAGTTGCCGCCTTGCAAACTTGCATCACTGACGCCGGATGGCGAAAAGCCCAAGAGGCACTCAGCGCTCTTGTAGAAGGCGCCTTCACCGGGAAAGGAGGAACGTGACCCTTCAGTGTATAAGTCTGAACCACCGTCTGCCTGAGCCATCTGGATATGGTCACAGCAGGGGCAGTCAATCCTTTTCGAGGTCTGTCGGTAAGGACAAAGAGTCTGATTTCCTGAAGGATTCTGTAGCCGCCGCCAGGTAAACTCGAATTGCCCAAACCACATCCAAAAAATGCAAAGCAATTTCCTAGGGATGCTTGGGCTTAGGACAGAGTGAAGGCAGCACAATGTCTTCATTCAAATGGAAATCAGAATCCACCCTATGAAGAAACGACTGATTAGGTCGAAGTACCACATTATCTCTGTGGACGAACGGATAAGGCGAACGGCAAAACAACACCGCCAGCTCAGACACAACACCGCCAGCTCAGACAGCCTGCGGGCAGAAGTGATAGCCAACAAAAAGGCAACCTTCTGAGATAATGTAAGCAGGGGAATCTCTCTAATGTTCTCAAAAGGAGGTTTTTGAAGAACCGATAACACCAAATTCAAATTCCCACGGAGGTAGCGGGGATCGTCTAAAAGGCGCCAAATGACGCACCCCTGAATAAAAGCACGAATCAGTGCATGCGTAACTAAAGGGTGTTGGAAAAACACAGCCGGAGCCAACATTTGGCCTTTGATAGTGCCCAAAGCCAAATGCTGTTCAACCCCTTTTTGAAGAAAATTCAAAACCCTAGCTGCCGAAAACAAGCGAGGGTGCACTTTCAACGATTCACACCATGAAATGTATGATTTCCACGTACGATGATAGATCTTCCTGGAAGTAGACTTCCTGGCCTTCCAACAGTGTAGGAGTCACAGAGTCAGAAATACCTCTATCCTTCAATACCAGGATGGAAGATCCTAGTGAAAGCTTTTTCCTGCCTAGTGTCCTATTCCTGATGGGAGGAGCATAACCCAAATGGCTAAGAAGATATAAAGCTGCGTCTGTCAGTCAATGAAAGGCAGAGAAATGGGATTTTTGACTTACCGTATTTTACGGCGTATAAGACGACTGGGCGTATAAGAGGACCCCCCCATTACATGATCTACTGGTAATACTTATACTTAGGTTACCTGGGAGATATTATACTCGGCGTATAAGACGACCTCCCATTTTTGGGGGATTTTTTTGAGGTTCAAAAGTAGTCTTATACGCCAGAAAATACAGTACTGTAAAACCCATTTCTCTGATGTTCATTGACTGACACAGCACCCACCTCTCTGTGGAGTTTTAATTCTTCTGACACTGCTTGTAACAAAACCTATAGCAGAGAGAGGGAGTATACCCCCTGGGACTGCCCATAGGCGTAGCCAGACTTTCTGCCTAGTGTCCTACTCCTGTAGGGGGCAGTATAACCCAATGGTTAAGAAGATCAGGAACTGTGTCTGTCAATGATCAGAAAAAAGGATTTTATGGCAAGTCAAAAATCCAATTTTTCCCCATGTAGTGGGGCTGTGCCCGCATTGCATTGGTTAAATGTTCGTTTGTGTATAGGTGATTGCAGAACGGAGATATACTTACCTAATCCGCTGATCCTCCAAGCGCAAGACTGCTCTCCACTGCCCCTTCCCTCTAGCAGTCTTGAGAATGGACTGTTCCTGAGGTCATCACATTCATAGACTAGCTCTGGATTTGAAGGAGGCAGGAGCAGTCCACCGCTGGACGCGAGGGAGCACAGTTTTCCGGAGGTAAGTATAGCCTTTTGGTGCGCCCCTGGAAAAAATTACCTGGTAACCCAAATAGTGCGGGCATAGCCCAATTGCATGGGAGAAACATTTTTTCATCATTTTTCAAATATTTCCTTATTATCCTAGGATTTATCTGCGCTCCAGGTGCGATCTGTCACCCGCTGTATCCAGCGGACACAGCCGTTGACAGATCACTGTACCAGCCCGCTGCCGATACCATGTGATTGGTGTGCCAATCACAGCAGATTACATGACAATTTGACACCATAAAAAGCTTTGCTTGATGCCTTTCATTGTGTAATATTGGGATGAGCTCTGTGATTGCTCATAGTAAGCACATGGTACAGACAGGGCCCTTCTGTACCTTGTGATTAGCTGTGGCCAATCACAATTGTAAACACTGAATGGTTTTCATTCAGAAAAAATTGTTGCCTATCACAGGGGAGTAGGCAGGTGGGGGGGGGGGGGTGTGCACACACCAAAAACGCAGAAACAGGCAGCGACGCACAGGTACCTATGCCTGTAGGAGACATCCCATCACAGTATATGTACTGTGGTGGAGTACCTAGGCTGGAAGACAACCAACTATTGCATATCAGCTTCTATTTTGCTAATAATAAGTAAACAAAGGAAAATGTACACAAATGTAGACTTCTCACAGTGCCTTGCATACCTTTTTCAGGGCCTTAATACCAGCGGTCTTCTTCTCCAGGCCCATGTAAAGTCTCCCCAGCTTCAGCCACATGGAGGCCACATTTGGAGAATAGGGTGGATAGTGCTTACTGGAAAAAAACAGAACAAATTATAAAAAGATACAATATATGTATTTCTATGGAAGCATGTACCTGGGGAGCCTGCTCACGACTGGTTAGTAGAGATGATTTCTGATTAGTCGCTATTGATATCAGCACATTGGATATCAAAATGTTACTGTGTTAAGATGCCAATATATAAGCGAGTCTTGAAATAGACTCTTCTGAATGTCTAATCTCATTTTCAGACTATTCACATAAAGTATTACTAAACCCACAACAGTAAAATCAGTGTGTATATTCAGTAAAGCATGCTTGTTATACTCGTGGAACCCAAGGGGTTAATCCTCTGCATTGTGTAAAAAGGCTGTTTGATCCTGTTTCCTCTGATCCTCCCCTTCTTCCACTGTCCCCTGTTTTTTTTGGGGGGGAAGGTGCATGTTATCAGCACAGAGCCAATCAGCACTGTCCAGACAGAGGGTTAGGGGTCATGTAACTTCATAGGACATTCAGAGGAGAATGAAAATTCCTCCTACAAGATTTAACCAGACACTGACAGAAGTCACAGGACTGCTATATATGGCTGATGAGAAAAGGTATTTAGCAGTTTATATTTCCTACAATAATTGCATTTCCATGTTCTGTGTACTGTGGGAGAGCAGATATAGTGACTGCAGGGTCCTGGGTTTAGTAACATTTTAAATCAGTGGGTTTAGTTCCGCTTTATGATTTACTGCCGTTCATGGGCTCGGTGCTTACGCAAAATGGCAGCCTGTCCTGGGTTTAGTAACACTTTAAAGATGGTTGTAAACATTTGACATTAAAAATGAACGCAGCATATCCTTCTATAATGTGTACTTGCCTCAATCCAAAGCACAGTGTAAATACTGCCTGCTCGGTCAGTCCCCTACTAACTGCATAAGTTGGCTCTGGCAGTCTATTCCAACACCAAGCAATCCTAAGAGAACACATTGATTCCAGCACACAGCAGGTGATTGACAGCCTGAGCTGTGCATGTTTTCTTATGAGTCAGTGTAGAGGGGGCTACACATGTTTCCCTATGAGTCGGTGTGGAGGGGTTCCCGATCCCCCCACTCAGGTCTCAGATTACATTCAGCTCTCCTTTCTATGCTGTGCAGTGTGAGACATCGAATCCCTACCCAGTGCTTGCTGATGATCAGAAATTATGTGCAAGGATGTAGAGAAGACTGCAAATAAACAGGTACAACTTTATGTAGGAGGATTTGCTTCATTCTCTGAGGCTCGTCACTTCACTAGGAAAACGTTAGGATTTAAAATAAAGTATACATGAGGGTTTAATATAAGCCACCTTCTCCCTACTACAAAATAAAACACAGGCTGCAATTAGTAACCCATCATTCTGAAAATGTAGAAGGTATCTGGCTGAACGTATGGCTTCAATGTCTGCAAAGTGAGTCACTGACCCAGACCGAGCATGCAGATCAAAGTTACAACTTCATTTGCTGCATGCTTGTTGTTCTTGTTGTCAATGCCTATGGGGGTACTGCAGTCACAAAATATGCATGACAACCAACTAAGATTTTGAGGTGGTCATCAGTGGCAGTTTTAATAGTGGTGTAAAGGGAGGTTACCTTTAAAACTCTTTCAGAATACACTAAATCCTCCATCGCTGTAATGACCCAAGTACTTGGTAAACCTTGGCCACCCTTCACCTTATGAAAAACTACAGGTGCGCTTTAATGCCAATTCAGATGTTACCAGAATGGGCATGGCTGTTGAGACTTACCGGTACGGCTGGATGATTTTCCCTCCATACTTCAAGGCTCCTTCCCAGTCCTGCATATACAGGCAGATTCCCATGGACTGATATGTCATGTGTAACATATAAATGTTAGTCTCTGCAAATAATGTTCCCATCTTCTCCATACTGAGCTCACACATCTCCAGCAGTTCGCTAGGAGGTGGTATCGTTAAGAAAAATCACAGACCCTTCAGAGAAGTAACCCTGCCAGTATTTTCTCAGTACCAGGTCGGACACACCAGGCTTGGACTGCCCCCCCGGAGGCTCACAGGATTCTCTAGTGGGCCCCCTGTTCAGTCACCGAGAAATCCAGGGTACTACTACTTATAATGAATTAAAGTTCTGGTTTAAACTCTGGTTTAAATTACACCCTGAGCAGATTGATTGGCACCTGAGGGATCTGAAAATGGTTCAGAAAGATGCCATTAGAAGAGAAGCTGGGCAGGATAGTCAGGCTTCATTCGCAGGCACCCCTTAAAATAGAACTAAAAAGATGAAAATGTTTTTGTCACCAAGAGTGAATGTGAAACAAAAATCCCATTTTGGGCTGGCACCAGAACAAAAATAGAAGGGACGTCTTCCAATGGGACACCAGTTCCGGTGTCCCTAGTGACAACCAGCGAGTCCTCAGTTTGGAGGGATTTCCTCTCATTTCCTGTTTTGGTTATGGGACAGAAAGAAAATTCTTCCTAAGGGGACACAGATTACAAAAAAACTGACAGTAGTTAATGCATTGGTCAATGGGCACATGAAAAACTGTATGCGGCGGCAATGTTGTTCAGGTCACAAGTC
The DNA here is from genome assembly GCF_965119305.1 of Pelophylax lessonae. Classification (NCBI taxonomy): domain Eukaryota; kingdom Metazoa; phylum Chordata; class Amphibia; order Anura; family Ranidae; genus Pelophylax; species Pelophylax lessonae. Next base: position 620,873,382 of record NC_138770.1, read on the forward strand.
CCCCATGCCATTTTGACATAGCTGCAGTGACCTTCCCCCTTCCTCCACTTTATTCAATACACAAACTCTTAGCTGCACGCCAAACACCGCTTATGAGTACTGTGTTAGGATTAGCAGACTAACCCCAATACATGGCTCAATGACCTACTAAAAACATCAGACTTGAAAGCCTGAGTAAGTAGAGTTTTAACACATACCTGCCTGGTCTCAGGCCTGTCAGTCATTTAACAGTCATAAATAGCTCAGCTGATAAAAATGGCCAAAACACATTCCTAATTGACTGGTTATTAGCAAAGACTGAAAAACTTAAAGTGGAACTTTAGTCAGAAAATTACGCCCTGCTAGATCACGTCAGGCTGGCCCCTTTTGTAGATATAACATTAAAAATAAGTGTCTATACTGTTTAAAATCCAGTATTACCCCTGTCTCAGCCTGCTCTGCACATGCTGAGTTGCTCTCCATTTTAGGCATTTGTAGGCACATGCTGAGTTTGTAGAGGCCGATCTGCTGACAGCCTTAGAGCAGAATTAAACCCTCTTTTCCTTTACAGCCAAGAAAGCTGCTTCTGTTTAAACTGCAACTGCCATGGTGCTGCACATGTGATCAGTTATAGCGCCAGTCATTTGATGGTTCCACAATTTTGGTAGACAAGCAAATGTGACAGTTAGCAATCCCAAAATAGGTGCTAAAGGTATATACGATATAAATCACCACTATGAATAATAATTAAAGTGTCAAGTGCATCATATGTGTATCTCTAATAAATATGTGTAATACTGTAGGATATTCCACTCTGTGGCTGATGAATATTGTGCTATGAGGAAAGGTTGATACAAAATGGGTGTGAATTGGTGTAGATACAGTTTGATAAGAAAATTAAAAATAAATAAAGTGTATGAAATATAAAAAATATAAAAAACAGTGGGATCCACTTAAATCTATAGCCTTATAATCGTAAAATACAAAGCATCAAGTATGGCATAAATAAGGTGCACAGTAGGTATATAAATATTGTGGCAGCAATGGTACAAGAATAAATAAGTCCGTAACACCTAAAACAGACAGATAGTCCCACAATGCTAAAAAAACTTTTCCTAAAATACAGGGCAAAGGGTGACTTGAGTGCAGGTGCTCTGATGATAAATATTGAAGGTGCTCAGGTATATGGTGACCATTCAGTGCTCCCCGCACCCCTTGGACCGCACTCACCAGAGCTATATACCCCTACAGGGGTGTCAGGCCTTGAATCTATAATCCTGGGTCTCCTCCACTGACCATCAAAGTGGTTGGGTGGTCCAATTATCTGCCCGAATCTTGTAAACCCGGCTCATTCTATGCAGTGATGAATGGCACTATATACCTGCCGGGATGTATTAAAATCAGATGCTGTCTATGCTCCTCCGAACCTGCACAATTGCTCGCTTGCTGTGAACACCGAGGGTTGTTTGTCTGGCATGATCCAGGCCGTTTACCATCTGAACAAGCTGATCAGCCACTAATCTGGGATCCAGCTATCCTTACCTGGTGCTTCCTGAGAGCCACCCACGAGAGAATGGCATAATCTTTTCCTTCACAACATATGTGTATGAGGTCTGAGTACCCCATTTTTATGTTGTGATTCAGCCAGAGTGCAGGTTCGGAGGAGCATAGACAGCATCTGATTTTAATACATCCCGGCAGGTATATAGTGCCATTCATCACTGCATAGAATGAGCCGGGTTTACAAGATTCGGGCAGATAATTGGACCACCCAACCACTTTGATGGTCAGTGGAGGAGACCCAGGATTATAGATTCAAGGCCTGACACCCCTGTAGGGGTATATAGCTCTGGAGCCGGGTTTACAAGATTCGGGCAGATAATTGGACCACCCAACCACTTTGATGGTCAGTGGAGGAGACCTCAGGATTATAGATTCAAGGCCTGACACCCCTGTAGGGGTATATAGCTCTGGTGAGTGCGGTCCAAGGGGTGCGGGGAGCACTGAATGGTCACCATATACCTGAGCACCTTCAATATTTATCATCAGAGCACCTGCACTCAAGTCACCCTTTGCCCTGTATTTTAGGAAAAGTTTTTTTAGCATTGTGGGACTATGTCTGTTTTAGGTGTTACGGACTTATTTATTCTTGTACCATTGCTGCCACAATATTTATATACCTACTGTGCACCTTATTTATGCCATACTTGATGCTTTGTATTTTACGATTATAAGGCTATAGATTTAAGTGGATCCCACTGTTTTTTATATTTTTTATATTTCATACACTTTATTTATTTTTAATTTTCTTATCAAACTGTATCTACACCAATTCACACCCATTTTGTATCAACCTTTCCTCATAGCACAATATTCATTAGCCACAGAGTGGAATATCCTACAGTATTACACATATTTATTAAAGATACACATATGATGCACTTGACACTTTAATTATTATTCATAGTGGTGATTTATATCGTATATACCTTTAGCACCTATTTTGGACATACAGAACCATCAGCACCTTTTGGCAGCGCCATACACCTTCCCTCTTCTTTTCCTTTATTCTCACTATATTCTTAGGAATATAGTATAAAGGTAGGCTGCAGCCAATATCAAACACTAGAAATCTATAATTATCCTAAGCGCGGATTTTCTACCTTTTAGTTAGCAATTACAGCATTCCAGGAATGTAGTGGTTTTTTTTTTAAACATTTAAATCAGTGGGGTTACTTCCACTTTATGATTTACTACTGTTTGGGGGCTCTGGGCTTCAGCAAATGGCAGCCTCCAGCAAGAGGCATGTTATAGGTAAAGTTCCACTTTAAAGCGGAGTTCCACCCAAAAGTGGAACTTCCGATTTAGATAGTTCTAACCCCCTGACATGCCACATTTGGCATGTCATTTTTTGGGGGGGGGGGGAGCGGGTACCTAGTTTTGACATGTACCCGCTCCTACTTCCGCTCGGAGCGCCGCCGCGCCCTGAGCGGAAGTTATCCTCTCCCCCTCCCTCCCTGCAATCTTCTGGAACATGTCAGAGGTCCCAGAAGATTGCCGGCCAATCACGACGTGTAGCGCAACTCGCGCATGCGCAGTGCGTACCCGGCTGTGAATCCGCAAACTGTCACAGCCGGGTGCCCACACCAATGATGCCGGCGCCGCAGAGGAGAGAGGGAGAAGAGCGAGGCTTCGGGCGGCCGCATCGCTGGACCGTTGGACAGGTGAGTGTGTTTAGGCTGGAACTCCACTTTAAGTGAATTTTATAACTTCTGAAATAACAGTACAGCCAGATTAACCTCAGGTAATTGGTAACATAAGTCCAAACACACCTACATTAGACAATATGGGAAGCCAATGGGGCACATTAACATTGCTGGGTGAAGTAGACATCTGAAACCTGTCATTTATATCCATTTCAAAGGTAATTCAATGCTGGTTTGCAGACTGTAACCTGTAGGTAGAGAGCTCTTAATACTTATCCAAAACTGAATCTCTGGCATGAACGTAAACACGGAAACATCTCATGGCTTCCCCTCAGCCTCTTGATTGGTCAGATCATTTCTGACAACATTCCTCTCACGGACAAGAAAAAAAAAAGGCTGCACTGAAAATCCAGCTATGGCCAGCTTTAGAGGCAGTGGTCTTTAATGTCATTAAGGACCACTTAATCACTATATATATATATATACTCCATCTTAGAGATTGAAAGAAGGAACAGCTATCAGAGCACATGTTGCAGTAAAACTTGCATCTGCTAAACACAGCATCGCTGACTTTTGGAAAAGGAGCAAGAAGGAAAAATAGATTCAAAGGATCGGATGGCAGTACGTCTTCTGACACTACCTCAAACAGCTTTGTACGGCAGATCTAAAGGTCCGCTATACATCTCCTGGCATACCGATCCCTAAACAAGGAGGAAATTCGGTTACCAACAGCTGTACCCAAACGTCATAGAGGAGTAAGGAACACATCGCTGAGGCACATATCATAAGGTGTATTATAAAAGGAATGGAGGTGAGCGCTTAGGACACCTAGTGGTCACTGCACGGAAGAGCACCTGCATGCAATTTTGAGAGGAAGATTTGTTTGATCACAGTTTATTAATCTTTAAGGACACTTTGGCACTTTAATATTTATATTCATACCACCTAATTTTGTATTTTATTGTGGATTCAAGAGGACTACAATTTATTTATATATCACCTATTATTGATAATCTATTGTGTATTTAAGAAAATATTTTATTATTGCAATGATCTATTATTTATCAATTAATGTTTTGATGTACATATGATTTCATGATATACACCATATAAATGGAAGCACTTAGGCACTTTATATAGCAAATGTACACGATTTATATATTTATGTAGATTTATTCAGTAATTTAACAAAAAGCACCTTTAAAGAGCTGTACCCCCCCCCCCCGATATATATATATATATATATATATATATATATATATATATATATATATATATATATATAAAAACATTTACAGGAAAAGGGAATTACAAAGAAATGGAGACAATAATGCAACAGAGAAATAAGAGTTGAGGGTGAGCGAGAAATAAAAAGGAGTTGAGGGTGAGCGAGTGGCAAAGTGGCTCTCAAATCTTTGCAGATACTCCTTGTTGGAGTACTCCCCTCATACTACCATCAACAAGGAGTATCTGCAAAGACTTGAGAGCCACTTTGCCACTCGCTCACCCTCAACTCCTTTTTATTTCTCTGTTGCATTATTGTCTCCCATTTCTTTATAATTCCCTTTTCCTTTAAAGGTTTTATTTTTATATAAAGAATTTACAATCACATTAAGGACCACTGGCTCTAAAGCTGGCCATAGCTGGATTAAAATTTGGCCAGTCCCTGCTGAACTTCAAACCATCTATGGCCATTCCCACTCGACAGAAGCTGATCTAATGATTGACTTTTGTTTGTGGCTGCACGGATTAGTGTATTCTGACAGTTGGAGGAGTCCCAGCTGTAAGAATACAATAGAAATATTGTACAATAGAAATAGGGAGGATTACTTTATCCACCTTAAAAGTGGGGATTGGGGGGGATCCTTAAGTTTTTTTTTTTCTACCTTGATCACCTGGTTGGCTGATCAAAAAAAAAAAAAAAAAATCTATGGCCACCTTTAGGGTCAAAAAGCTTATGGAACACAAGGACCAAGTGCTTCTTTTTCTACAGTTAATGGGCGATCCCCCAGATTGTATTGTATGGACAGTCTTCTTTCCTATGATTTCTAGCTACTGCTAGGTTTTGTTAGTTGGGGTACACCTTTTGGGCCGTGTGTATAGCTGACGGTTTTACAGAAGCCGGTCTTATGAATAGCTTCTGTCGAACGGCATGCTGGAAAACCAGCATCTGATCAGCACTTGTGAGTGCTGATCAGTGTGCTCTGGTGGGGTGGGGTTAAGGGGTAATCCAGTGCTGTATTTTGGCCTAGGCCAACAAGGCCCAGGCCTAGGGCAGCACTTTGCAGGGGGGCAGCAAAAAAGTCCCCCCCCCTCCACCTGAGAATCTTTTTGGCCAGTGGTTGCTAGAGCTGCCTCTCGCACCCCCCTCCTCCCTCTTTCTGTTATCCCCCCTCTCCCATCCCCCCCTCTCTCTCCCTCTCACCCCCCTCTCTCTCACCCCCCTCTCTCTCCCATCACCCCCTCTTTCCCATCCCCCTCTATCTCTCTCTCTCACCCCCCTCTCTCTCATCCCCCGCTCTCTCTCACCCCCCCTCTCTCTCTCTCTCATCCCCCCTCTTTCTCTCTCACACCTCCCTCCCTCACTTACCCCCCTCTCGTGAGATCTCAGGGGTTCATGCTGAGACTTGTAGTCCTTAAATTTTGGAGGGAGTCACATCCGTTAAAAAGGAAGGAGTGGGGCAAATTTACATAGGAGGGGGGGGGCGCCCAATTTTAGTCTTGCCTAGGGCAGCACAAAACCAAAATACACCACTGGAGTAATCCCATAAGGGATGAATATTTAGCCCCATTTTCAGAACACAATAGCACAGCGGGGGTGAGTACCGCACTAAGTGCCAGCCCATAGTTGGTTTGAATCTTAGCCATTTTAGCAGGACCAGTCAATATTCAAATCGTATATGGGCAGTAGGATTGTAGAACACCTGTAAATCCCATGTGCATTAAGACAGATCTTTTCCAGGAGGGTACAGATGAGCATGCCCACGTCAATTATGCCCTTTAATGCCTTACTGGAGTGCACTTTTCGGTCTCATACATACTGGACATTTTTACAGCGGCTGTTTTTGGCTTTATACGTTTTTTTGCAGCCAATAAACTCCTCAGCATGTTATCCTATGTGTCCATGCACATATAGGCTGTTAGCAGCAGTTTTTGGCAAGAGCGTTTTCTGGCTGGGGGAAAAAAAAAAAAAAAAAACAGAACCAGTGGGTTTTAAGGGGAGTGTTTCAGCTGTAAAATGCTCTAACTCTGATAAAAGGTGAAAAACACAGAAAAACTATATTTATCAGCATTTTTGAGCTACAGTTAAACACTGAAAAACGCTGCAAAAACTCATTCTTCAGCTAATGATACAGGTGTTTAACGTCCAGCATGCATGAGGCCTAAAGGGACAATTCCAATCAATGGTGTGGAGTGAATGGGCTGAACAGCAACGCTATGCATTTACATGAGATCTGGCCATATAACTTCTATCAAAACATCAGAACCCCATTTTAAAGCTCACTGTATGTAAACTCCACATGTCATGGCTGAATAGATCTGTCAGCTCCCATGATGCACTGGGAGATTGCCATGTTCTGCCCCTGTGTTTGTTGTACTGACAAGTGTGATGTATCTGAGGAGGCGTGCACAAACATACAACCAAATGTTGCTGTTTTAAATATTTTGCAGAAGAGAGGACATAAAAGTGATGGCCTAGAGGTGCACACACACACACACACACAAAATAAAAAAAAGGATATTCTTGAAGTGCTTGGCTCTCCTGAAATCTTCCACCACATTCCGGGCATATTTGATCATGTCTCGTACATCCTTAGGGTTGGGTGGGTCACTGAGTTTCCTGATCTCCAGCTTTGCCTTGTCCTGGCAGAAAAAAATAAAAAATAAAGAGGTGTTGTGTTATCAGCTTTGAATGTAAAATTTGTACACGCACACACAGAGCGCTGGTCATTCAAAAAATATCATCTGCTACTATTTACAAAAAGCTGACTGAAAATGGTACATGGCATGTGTCATAGCGTTGGACTGATAGATGTAAAAACTGGTTCCAATGGCTCTACAGTGAAGGATTGAAATTCAGTATGGGTGGACACTGTTCTGGTCCTAGGCTGCTACCTCACAGAAGAAGAGCAAAAATACAAAAATTGTAACAGGCGCATTGATCATACATATAGGCCAAAGTCCATGGTGGTCAATAGAGTCATAAATGGCATAGGGAGAAAAATAGGCAGCCGTCCAGAAACCAAAACCAGGGGTTCCCCAGGGTTAAAAACAAAGAAGAACAGAGGCCCCTCTAAGTGTAGACTTTATATGTATAATTTAATTGATAAAAATATGCACTCACATCTGCAAGCATGTAATCGTGTAAAGAAACCCATTTAGATAGTTCCGATGTGAATGGGTGGTGAGAACTGTCATCCAATCCTATGCAGCCATCCCGCTGAAGCCGAAGTCTCCTCGCCGCAGCCGGCAAGTACGGCGGAGCTGGAAACAGGCTTTTTGCCGTGAAGGAGCGTGGCTGCCCTCCCCAGTACGCACGCTCGGAAACGCGTCGCACATACATGACGTCATCCTTATCCGACTGCCAACCAAGCCTCGTTTTCAGTGACTACCATCGAGCCGGTTTCCAGCTCCGCCGTACTTGCCGGCTGCGGCGAGGAGACTTCGGCTCCAGCGGGATGGCTGCATAGGATTGGATGACAGTTCTCACCACCCATCCACATCGGAACTATCTAAATGGGTTTCTTTACATGAGTACATGCTTGCAGATGTGAGTGAATATTTTTATCAATTAAATATACATATAAAGTCTACACTTAGAGGCGCCTCTGTTCTTCTTTGTTTTTATCCCTGAAGAAGAGGGTGGCTTTGTTTTCCCCCGAAACGCATTGACTTTATCTGATGCTCTTAACCATTAGATATCTTAAAAAGTCCTTTAAAGCAAGATTAACTTTTGTACCAGGCACCCTTCCATATATATTACTATCTGATGGTACAATTAGCTCTACTAAATTTATATTTATGCCAGGGCCTGCATGACTGGATACAAAACTGAGTGGAAGTGGAACGCCAGGCTATTTTTTGCTAGTCTTAGATTGAAAGGGGGGAGGGGGGGAGGGTTAGACTGGCCATACATTATACAAATTTTCTTGTATAATTTTCCTTTTCGATTTACCAAAACCATATAAAATTGGGGATCCAACCTAAACACTTTCAATTTGTATGCAATCAGGCAGGCCTTTCCACTACATAGTTGAAGGTAAATCTAAAAGAGATTGAATAAGGGAAATCGTATATTGTATAGCCAGCTTTAAAGCCTCTCATCTTTTCATTGCTGACCAGGTCCTTAAGATTTACACTCTTCCTGTTTTGGAAACATAACAGAAAAGGAACAAACAAAAATTAAAATACATTTTAAAATGTTCTCTTTGACAATTATCAGAAAAGTTGACTCCATTGGGAAATTCCCTCCTTTACTTTGGTGAGCACTATAATATTCAGATTAGATTTCCATCAATGTTATGTTCCAAGGACACCAATCATCAAGTTAGGAGAATTTCCCACATAGGGGAGGGGGTCACAGACATCAATGTAAAGCTTTTCTTTATTGTATCTCTAACAATAGAGACTAGACTTGCAGAGGACCAGCATTACACAGGGCTTAGTCTTTTCTGTACACCTTAAAGTGTATCTAAACCCAAGAACAGGAATGTAATATGGTATATTGAACTTCACTAGTCCGTCGCTGTGCTGGCTGTAGTCAGTCATTCTCAGGGTAAGTACATCTTCTCAGGTACAAAACAAAATTCTGGTAATCCTGCCAGAATTCCAATATTCATACACTGCAACTTTCTGTGCACTGGATTCATGTCAAGCAATGTTATCAGCTTTTACAGCCATAATTTGTGAACTGCAGAATATCTCCTCCCTATGTAATGGGGGATGCTGAGAGTGGGGGTTTCTATAGTCGAAATCAGAGGTGCAGGATAGGGCAACAATACGGCTCTCCTGTACATTACAGGGACCAAGTGTTGTCGCCCTAGCACAAGTAGTGTGCACTGCAGCACTCCCCAAACCCTAAGCCTTTCTTAGGAAGGGATGTGATGGGAATACAACTAGTAATAAAAAAAAAAAAAAACTGAACCCCTGGCAAAGATTTAATCTCACCAGCAACCAAGGAAACGTTTGCAGCCACTACAACCAGAAGAATGATAAGCTGAAATGGATTTCATTTTTTGTTTGGGTCTATGGGTCCAGCTGAAACTTTATAGACAGCTTATCTAGTAACTGATCTAGTTTCTGTAGTTCGGCTAAACATATATCAGTGGCAGCTGGTGCTCCATGGGCCGGGGGGGGGGGGGGGGGGGGTAAGGCCCCGGCAGACGGACCACACTATACCCCCTCGGACCACACCAGCCCGCACACCGGCCGCTGGCTCACTCACCCTGGACAAGTGGAAGGCAGTCGGCAGTCAGCAGCAGCAGCGGCTTCGCCCTCGCTCAGTCTCCTGCGTCTCGGCAGTCAGCAGCGACGGCTTCCCCCTCGCTCGGTCTCCTGTGTCTCCTCCCTCCTCGGCTAATGGCATGGCTTCTCCTTTCGGCCAAGCGGGAAACGGGTCTCAGAGAATCAGTGTAATAATAGCGTTCGCTATTGTCACACAACTGGGTGGGCTCTGTGCCCCGAGACGCTTTTTTGAAGCCTATTGGAGCCTCTGGCTCTAATCACGTACTTCAAAAAAAAACAAAAAAAAACAAAAAAAAACACTGGAATCCATGCGTCCGGCGCCCTGCATGTAGATTACATATCCTTCAGCCACTAAGCAGCAATCAGGGTCCCCTGAGGTGAATACTACTATAGACGCACCGTTCCCTCTACCTACAAGATTTTCATTCTCTTTAGTAGTTTCTAGTAGGCACATCTAGACTTTAAGCAATGTATAACACGATTGTATCTTCACCTTCTCTCTTGTTGTGCACTCCCTGCATTCACAAGTGAAGAAGTAAGAATCTAGCAGTCTGTCATTCCGATCTTCTGTGGGGTAGAGTAGATCAATGTAGCTGGTGAACACCTAGGAACAGGAAGGACAGTGACAGTTAATGCACCGGTCACACGCACCCATTAACAATGTAGCATTCATGCAATCTGCATCCAGAACAATACTAATAAAGAAAATGTAAGAAAATATATATGTTTCCAGCACACCAAGGAGCCATCTCTAATAGTTCAGACAATTATTAAAACAAACAAACAATCGCTTCACAATGCAATAAGAGATAGTGTAATTTGCTGGGGCCACGCAAGGCCCCTTTATCGTGACTTTGTCTGCATAGCCCCAGAACATTGCACCAGCTCTTACTGCATTATGATGTGCAGAGCTTGAACCCGAGCACCCCCTCCATCCCCCCCCCCCCCACACACACACCCACCCACCCAAATGCTTAGCAAGTACTTTGCACTGCTCCTACCTCCATTAAAGCATGTGCTTCTAGTATGGTGGAAGTAAATGACCTCCTCCTATGTGACAGCCTTCAGGTCAAGCATTGCATGGCTAGTCGAGAACACATGACAAAAAGGAGTGATGTCACAGTTCCACCTATTCTCAGACATCAGCCAACATTGCCTATTTTAGAGCTGGATGCAACACAGTGATGTTGGGGACCAGAATGGACACCAAGTAACAGTGTCGATAAATGTCCCTTTTACAAGACCTGCAGGACACAGTACTGACCTAAGGACTAGCCGAAGGGACCACAACTCCTGGTGGGGAACCATAAATCTGACACTCACGGAAGTGTCAGATGAAGAGGATTTCTCGTTCACTGTAGCTTTTAAAAAAGGGACAACGAAAGTTGGCGCTGGCGAAGCAATAGGCAAGTGTAATGTCTTTTTACAGGCAAACTTCTTTAGGCCTCTTAATTTTGTGACTGGGTTGTGGAAGGCATTTGTCCTAAAGTCCTTTTTTTTCTTTATAAAACATTTGAATAATCTTTGAATCTTTAGAATTGGAATGGTTGCTGTAATAATCCCTAAAAGCCACAAGGGGGCACTAGAGGACAGCATAATCCTATACAGCAACAGCTGGTACAACCCCGCTACTCAGTGTAAATCTATTCGTGGAGCCTGTGGCACGCATACATTTATTCAAGGGGTCGATTTGATTATATGTTTAGACCCTTCCTTGTAATCTTATCAAGATTCCAAGCAGTAAGCGGACTTCCATAAAGAAAAATGGGCCGCTGCCAGACTATGCTCCCCCATGCAGCCATGCTTATCCTGATAATCTTCCAGCTAGTTGTGGCTTCTTGTGTTAGTAAAGCTTCACAGCAAGACTTGCTGCTCCCATCTTACATGTTGGCTGGCTTCCAATGGGCCATACCACACACCAGGACCTGAAACGTCTATAGGTCAGATCTATTTAAAGTCGTGTCTATTGAGGTCTGAGGCTCTTAAGGCTCTTTCCCAGTCTCCCGAATTCCACATGTAGAATGTCAGCAAGGTACGGTATAGCACAAGTATTTCTTGGCGTGGGCAGGGAAGGTCTGACATTTGCTCACAGCCACTGCGGTTCCACAGTGTTCCTGGACAAAGACCGTCCTAGTGACAGAATAGGATGAAACTTCATGGGGATCATTCTCTATGTACCCCTGAATTAAAAGGCCAAATATAGGCTTTATCATTTTAATATTTCAAATGCAGTAATAATCAGTTCAACAGAAGATAAACTCATCAGCGTGCCTTAAAGGGTAACGCCACTTTAATGAGAGAAAAAAAAATAGCAATAAAAAAATAAAAATAATTTAGCATATACAATTGCAACACACGTTATATTGTAATTAAATGTATTAAAAATGACCTTTCCTTTTCAATCTGCAGCTCTGTCATTTTCTGTGCAATGCAATATGGCAACCTGGAGGTGTTCTGTACACAGAATGTATACAGAACACCCCCTAGAAAAAACCTTTCCTGCTTGTTTAATTGGCTCACTGATTTTCCCATAAAAGTCAGATTTTTTGGCATCCGCTGCCACAAAAATGTCATTTTTGGTGAGATACTCCCAATAGGAACACGTCTAAAGGGATGCAGACTCTGCAGCTTTCCTCCGAGCCCTAATTCTGCAGCAGCTGGTTGAGAATTCTGAAACCACTCCCATTAGACTCACTTAGCACAGGGGCACAGAGGAACAAACAGGGGTATCTTCAGAATAACAAAAAGTAGGAATCTGCAACAAAGTTTGTTAAAATCTTTGCAATGTAGTGCCGGTTCACATTTCTGCGATGCGGGAATGCTGCGAAAGTACAGAGTGTTCCCGCATCGCATCCGCACCCCTGGCAGGTCACACTGCCATATGTGATACGCTGGGGGTGTCAAGTAAAGGGTTTACAACAACCCCAGATAAGATCGCATATCGCAGTGTGATCTGTAAGTTTGCACAGAATTGGATCGCACTAGTGTGAACCACCATGCGATCTGATTCTGCTGCGGACCAAAAAAAGGGTCCTGTGCGTCTTTTAGTGCGATTGCGGAGCAAACTGTATGGCTGAATTTGCACCGCACAGAGATCGCATGTAATTTTAGGAGCAGTGTGCTCCGAATTACATGCGATCTCGGTCATCGCACAAATGTGAACCGGCACGTACTGTATATAGATCACCCAGAGGGGGAATGTTTTTTCTCAACAAAAGTGGAGTTATGCTTTAAAGCTGAAGCAGTCATAGGCTGCAAGCGCGGATGCTGGTTTTCCAAAAGTCGGCCAATGTGTACCCAGTTTAAATCTTTTTATGCTTAGCAAATAAAAGGAATGCTGTGTTCACTTGAGAATGCTGTGTTCACAATAACTTCCAAAAGGAAATAAAAATGTGTGCAACAGGATCGAATAATTAAAGTAAACACTGCTTTGCATTATTCTAAGTGAGAAGTTTTTATTCCTTTAGTTAAATTCCAAAAAATCAGGATATTTTTAATACATTATTTTAAAGTGCATATGTTTAGATTGCAGAAATGGATCATGCAACGACCAGAAGATTTCCAGGGCCATTTCATTGATAATTTGTACTGACATAATATAAAGCTATGCACAACAAAGATACGATACAGTGATTGACAGTTGCTGGATTCTTGTAATTCCTATGTATTAAAGATTGTTGATATTTTAATGAATGGGGTTTACTTCACCGACAACAAAGCTAAGTTGACAATGTATAGATCATATTAAAATAAAGTGAGCCTCCAGAAAGATATAAACAAAAAGGACACAAAAGCAGTGTGCAGCCCTGTATTTATGAATTGTGTATATCTCTTCCGAGACCCTGTGTGACAGAGCTCAGACATGGAGAGGGAGAAGCCGATCAGTTCTGTAGTGCTTGTATTAAGAAGGTGGATGCTCATAAGAGAAGAGAGCAGCATGACAAATGAGATCATCAGTCTGCCGTTTCTTTATATCTGTCCAGTCACAGGCTGGGGGAGGGACTAGATCCCAAAATGTTACTTAACTGGAGCAGAGAAAAACCAGGTCTCCTACCAGACAGGACTATGGCGTGTGGCAGAGCTGAGTAAATCTCAGGACTGAAAAGACAAATACAAAATCTTAAGTGGGGTACACACTAGTAGAAAATCTGCCAAAAATTCCCATCCGAGGTAAAATCGTCCGATTTTTCGGCTAGTGTGTACACAGCTTTCAGCAGCCGATGCCGACATTTTCAAAGAAAAAAAAACTGAGGGACAAACACCAAAATTTTTTATCATCTGTCCCCAGACGACCAATTTTCATTTAATGTGTATGCAGCACGTCTGTGAAAAATTGGATATTAAGGACCGTGCATGATCTGAAGTTGCTGACAACCCGGAAGTCTAGGAACAAATGTCCCAAAAAAAAACAAACAAACACCGGACGAGAAATTTCGTGCACTTTTATACACTGTCAACTAAAAACGGTTATGAACACTGAGCAAGAGAGAGAAAAATCGGAGGATATTTCGTCCGATTTCCGTCAAGTGTGTACGGGCCTTTAGGGTCCCCATTCACTTTACAGTCTGGGTTTACAATCTTTTTTAGATCTACTATCAGCCATGTAATGTTAGGGCCTGCCTGATTGGATACAAATGGAGTGCCTTGTTTTGGTTTGTCCTCATTACATAAATTAGATTGTACAATCAGATTGTTTAGTGTATGGGCAGCTTTAGACAGATAAAACTGTTTTATCAATACATGTATTTCTCGTGTCTGTTTTACTGCTTAGTGGGGATTCAAGATTAGGAGGAATCTACATTATAAAGTCATAAAGGTATTACGAGGGAAGAAGCATGGAGTCAGACATAATATCATATTTACAGGAGTTAGTTGGGCTTAATTCTCACCTCGTCTCCAGGGTTAATCTCTTGTACAGCTCGGACCTCGGCGACGGTGCCCTTGTAAGTGACAATTACATTGGGACAGCAGCTGTGGTTCATTAGTGCGACGCTGCAACAGAGCGGAGAAAGCAAATCATTAGTAAAGTCTTCTCTGATTACAATTTTCTTTTCTAATGGCCAATAACAGATTTTTTTGATGTCTTTATATCTCAGCCTGACACCGGCTCCTGTAGTAGAGTCTGAAGTGAAGACTTATGAGGAATACAAAGAGCGATTTCTTATCCCTCTCGTCTAAATCCTTCACTTTCCCCGTTCCCGCCAGCTACTTCCAGACTTTTCTGAGCTGCCATTTCACCAGTGAGCCCACAGCAAGAAGCAGCTCAAAGTGACTCTTATTTAAAAAATGATGGTGGCTGCCATTGCAAGGTCTCTTGAAAATGCTAGTTGCCTGGCCCCAATATTTGAGTCACCAATCCAGATGCATGCTGTAAAAGATGGAGTCCTCTCTAAAGTTGGTTCAGGTCAGATATTCAAACTATTGAAGACAACAAATCCTCTAACATCCAGGGAAGTTCCATTCTCAAAGGAAAAGCCAGCAATGGTGGTCCCATAGCTTTTCCCATGACAAAGTAACTTTAACAGTTGACTGGAGTTCTACTCTCAAGGATCCCATCACCCAAAATGGGTAATTCTGTTATAACATTGGACAATGTTGGGGTGGGTTAGAAAATGTTGGGGTGGGGTAAATTACACAGCACACGCACTGTGCTGTATAACATGCTTTAACCACTTAAGCCCCGGAGGATTTGGCTGCTAAAAGGACCAGGGGTTTTTTTGCGATTTTTTACTGCGTGACTTTAACGGACAATTGCGCGGTCGTGCGACGCTGTACCTAAACGAATTTGACGTCCTTTTTTTCCCCACAAACAGAGCTTTCTTTTGGTGGTATTTGATCACCTGTGCGATTTTTTGATCACGCGCTATAAACAAAAAAAGAGCGTAAATTTTGCAAAAATAACAATATTTTTCACATTTTTTTTATATGAAATTCCCCAAAAAAAAATGTAAGAATCAAAATTTTTTAACATTTTTCCGCCAATTTGTTTTATGCTACCTATGTTTTTTTTTTTTTTTTTTTTTTTTTTTAACCAAAAAAAAAAAAAAAAAAAAAAAAAAAAATCGCAAAAAGCGTATTTTGATTGGTTTGTGCAAAAGTTATCACGTTTACTAACAAAGGGAAAGATTTTTGTCATTTTTGGTTTTTTTTTTTTAACGCGTAATGGCGGCGATCTGCGATTTTTTTTTTCGGTATTGCGACATTGCGGCGGACAGATCGGACCCTTGACTGACATTTTTGACACTTTTGGGGTTACCAGTGATATTACTGCAGTAATCAGTGCTATACATATGCACTGTTACTGCAAAAATGACACTGGCAGGGAAGGGGTTAACTTTATTGGACAGGGAGGGGTTAAGTGTGTCCTAGGGGCGTGATTCTAACTGTGCAGGGACATTCCTATTGGTGTAAAAGCAAAGATCAACCGTTCTACATAGTAGAACGGACAGATCTTCACTTTTACACAGGGAGAACTGACAGGCAGCTTGTTTACACAAGCCGCTCTGTCTTTCTCCCTTCACAGGAGCGATCGTAGTGTGACTGGCGGACATCGAGTCCGCCGGTCACACGCACTGACTTGTCTGTGAACGAGCCGCGGCGGGCGCGCGCCTCGGCGGGCGCGCATCCCGCCCGCAATAGGCTCGCAAGTCAGTGACAGGCGAGTGACGTACCGATACGTCACTCTGCCTGGCCGGGGCTGACCGCCGCAGTATATAGTCGTGCGGCGGTCGGCAACCGGTTAAGGGAACAGGATCCATTTTTTTTTTTTTTTTTTTAGGGTAACAAAAGCATATTCAAACCCCAAAATATAATATAGACTGCCTTGAAAAAGTATTCATACCCCTTGCAATTTTCCACATTTTGTCATGTTACAACCAAAAAACAAATGTATTTTATTGGGTTTTAATGTGATAGACCAACACAAAGTGGCACATAATTGTGAAGTGGAAGCAAAAGGATAAATGGTTTTCAACATTTTTTACAAATAAATATGTGAAAAGTGTGGTGTGCATTTGTGTTCAGTCAATACTTTGTAGAACCACCAATTACAGCTGCAAGTCTTTTTGGGATGTCTCTACCAGCTTTGCATATCTAGAGAGTGACATTTTTGCCCATTCTCCTTTGCAAAATATCTCAAGCTCTGTCAGATTGGATGGAGAGAGTCTGAAGAGCAATTTCAAGTCATGCCACAGATTCTCAATTGGATTTAGGTCTGGACTTTGACTGGGCCATTCTAAGTAACACATGAATATGCTTTGATCTAAACCATTACATTGCATCTCTAGCTGTATGTTTAGGGTCGTTGTCCTGCTGGAAGTTCAACCCCCACGCCAGTCTCAAGTCTTTTGCAGATTTTCTTCTAAGATTGCCCTGTATTTGGCTTCATCCATCTTCCCATTAGTTCTGACCAGCTTCTCTGTCCCTGATTAGGAAATGCATCCCCACAACATGATGCTGAAACCATGTTTCCCAGTGGGGATGGTGTGTTCAGGGTGATGTGCAGTGTTAGTTTTCTGCCACAGAGTTTTGCTTTTAGGCCAAAAAGTTAAATTTTGGTCTCATCTGACCAGAGCACCTTCTTCTACATGTTTGCTGTGTCTCCCACATGGCTTCTCACAAACTACAAACTTCTCATGGCTTTCTTTCAACAATGGCTTTCTTCTTGCCACTCTTCCACAAAGGCCAGATTTGTGGAGTGCACAACTAATGGTTGTCCTGTGGACAGATTCTCCCACCTGAGCTGTGGATCTCTGCAGCTCCTCCAGAGTTACCATGGGCCTCTTGGCTGCTTCTATGATTAATGTTCTCCTTGCCCGGCCTGTCAGTTTAGGTGGAGGGCCATGTCTTGGTAGGTTTGTAGTTGTGCCATAGCCTTTCCGTTTTCGGATGATGAGATAGTTAAAGTTTGGGATTTTTTTTTTTCTTTTATAACCTAACCCTGCTTTATCCCTGGCCTGTCTGATGTGTTCCTTGGCCTTCATAATGCTTTTTGTGCACTAAGGTTCTCTAACAAACCTCTGAGGGCTTCACAGAACAGCTGTATTTATACTGAGATTAAATTACACACACAGGTAGATTCTATTTACTATTAAGGTGACTTCTGAAGGCAATTGGTTTCACTAGATTAAAGTTAAGGGTATCAGTAAAGGGGGTTGAATACAAATGCACGCCACACTTTTCAGTTATTTGTGAAAAAACCATTTATCATTTTTCTTTAAAAACCAAAAAGTGCAGCGCTGAAATCAGTATACAATTATATAGCTGAAAAGCTCATATAAAAGAAAACAAAAAAGGAGAGGGGATAATGTCCAAATGAATAGTCCCAATATTAAGTGCAGAGATGTGAATCCACGTGCAAAATAACTTTCTTCCAGTGACACCAGGGAAAAGTGTAGGAAGGGGACACCCTTGTGCTCAGGTATAACAAGCAGCTTACCGAAATTCCGTGGCTGCTCAATTTAATGAGACAGCCTCTCCCAGCTAGTAGTAAACCAGTAGGTCAACCGATATCAAGCTCAGGTGCTTCGAAAGACTCCAAAAGCCGAAAGCCGCTTCCGGTGTGTTGTTAAACCGTTGGGGGGCGTGTGGACGTTTATGTCTGGGATCGCCAAAAAAAAAAAAAAAAAAAAGGGGATCCCAGACATAAACGTCCACACGCCCCCCAACAAAGCCGGCTGTTTATCCATATGCGGATCTGGAGACTTGCGGGACGCCGCGGTTAGATCCATGACCGGCACATACTACATGCCTGTTTTTGTCTTTTAAATTGTAAGTAGTTTTTTTAATAAATTTACCTATTGGTTTACGGGATTACGCTATGGGCCTCTGTTTCTTTCTACATATGGCTTTACGTTCAATGGAGTATATGAGAAGTTCCAAGTGTGCCACATATTAATGTGATCGGTTTAACAACACACCGGAAACGGCTTTCGAAGCACCTGAGCTTGATATCGGTTGACCTACTGGTTTACTACTAGCTGGGAGAGGCTGTCTCATTAAATTGAGCAGCCACGGAATTTCGGTAAGCTGCTTGTTATACCTGAGCACAAGGGTGTCCCCTTCCTACACTTTTCCCTGGTGTCACTGGAAGAAAGTTATTTTGCACATGGATTCACACCTCTGCACTTAATATTGGGACTATTCATTTGGACATTATCCCCTCTCCTTTTTTGTTTTCTTTATATGAGCTTTTCAGCTATATAATTGTATACTGATTTCAGCGCTGCACTTTTTGGTTTTTATTGTATCACTGTTAGTTGATTTTGTGCCAGCTGCTCACTATTGTTCTTAATCATTTGGTTTTCTGTCACATCTAGCGCGGAAATTTCTCTTCTATTTATATTACATATCATTTTTCTTTCACTTCACAATTATGTGCCACTTTGTGTAGATCTATCCCAATAAAATACATGTTTTTGGTTGAAACAGGACAAAACGTGGAAAATTTCAAGGGGTATGAATACTTTTTCAATGCACTGTATACACACACACACAGATTATATTATATATATATATATATATATATAGATAGAGGTTGGGACGTGGTGTAAAATCTACATAAACAGAATGCAAAGATTTGCAAATCGTAAACATTTTTATCCACAACAGAAAACGCATCAAATGTTTAAACTGAGAAAATGTTCTATTTCAAGGAAAAAAATAAGATAATTTTGAAACTGATGGCAGCAACATGGCTCAAAAGGTTGGGACAGGGCAATGTTTAGCACAATGTAGCATCCCCTCTGCTTTTAACACTCTGGGAACTGAGGAGACCAGTTGCTGGAGTTTTGGGAGAGGAATGTCGTCCTATTTTTGCTTGAGCATATGCTGCAGTAAAAAACCTGGATATA
The DNA here is from genome assembly GCF_965119305.1 of Pelophylax lessonae. Taxonomy (NCBI): domain Eukaryota; kingdom Metazoa; phylum Chordata; class Amphibia; order Anura; family Ranidae; genus Pelophylax; species Pelophylax lessonae. Next base: position 620,892,883 of record NC_138770.1, read on the forward strand.
TCTTTCAGCATCGATGATGCCTTTCCAGATATGCAAACTGCCCATTCCATAAATACTAATGCACCCCCATACAATCAGAGATGCAGGTTTTTGAACAGTGTACTGATAACAAGCTGGAAGGTTTTTCTCCGCTTTAGTCCGGAGGACGCGGCACCCAAGGCTGCCAAAAAAGATGTCAAAATTTCGATTTGTCAGACCACAGAACAGTTTTCCACTTTGCAACAGACCATTTTAAATGAGCTTTGGTCCAGAGAAGACAGCAGCGTTTCTGGATCATGGTCAGATATGGCTTCTTCTTTGCATGATAGAGCTTTACCTTGCATTTTTGGACGGCACTGCAAACGTGTTTACAGACAGTGATTTTTGGAAGTATTCCTGAGCCCATGCAGTGTTGTCCATCACAGAATCATGCCTGTTTTAATGCAATGCCTTCTGAGGGCCTAAAGATCAAGGGCATTCAATATTGCATTTCATCCTTGTACCTTGCGCACAGAGATTTCTCCAGATTTCAGAATCTTTTGATATTATATACTGTATATGATTGATTTTTTATAACAAAGGGACTTTACAAACATGTTATACCTACCTGCCCTGTGAAGTGGTTTTGCACAGGGCAGTTTGAATCCTCCTCTACTCGCTCCCTCTTTGCTGCTTCTAGCCCCACCCTTCAGTCAAGTGCCCCCACAGCAAGCAGCTTGCTATGGGGGAACCTGGGCCGAGCTTCAGCTCCGCGTCCATTCAGACACAAAGCTACTGTTCTGCATTCCCCACCCCAATTGGCTGACTGATTCTGACTGACACTTGTGGGAGCCAATGGCGACACTGCTGTGCCTCAGCCAGTCAGGAAGGGGGGTCCCGGACAGCCAATGCTGGGCAGAGATGGGGTTCAGGTATGAGGGAGTGCTGGGGAGGCTGCTACACACAGAAGGCTTTTTATCCTAATGCAAAGAATGCATTAAGATAAAAAAAAAAAACCTTCTGCCTTTACAACTCCTTTAGGCTTGGTTCACATTGGTGCGATTCGAGTACTCTGCGAATCCACTATTCCTGCATCGTACCCGACTCGCAGACAGTTCACACTGCCATATGCGAACCGCTGGGACTGTCATTACAAAGTTAATGACACCCCCAGTTCAGTTCGCATATCGCAGTGCGAACTAACAATTCGGACAGGAATCAGATCGCACGGGTGTGAACACCCATGCAATCCGATTCTAGCGCAGACCAAAAAAAAAAAAAGTCCTGCACACCTTTGGTCTGAATGCGATGCAAATTCAGCCATACAATCTGTATGGCTGAATTTGCATCACACAGACATCGCATGAGATTTGCACAGCAGTACGGTGCGAATCACATTCGATGTCTGTCATTGCTGCAGTGTGAACCGGCTCTAAAATGTCTTTGCAATTTTACGTAACATTATGAAATTGTTTGACAATTTTTAGATGCAGCTTTTAGAGATTGATGAACCTCTGCCTATCTTCACCTCTGAGACACTGACTCTCTAAGATGCTCTTTTTATACCCAACCATGTTATTGACCATTTGCCAATTAATACAATTAGTTGCAAAATGTTCTTCTAGCTCTTGTTAGTACCATTTTGACAGCTTTTTCTTGCCCTGCCCCAACTTTTTAGATATGTTGCTGCCATCCATTTAAAAATGACCTCATTTCTTTCTTAAAAGGGCACATTTTCTCAGTTCAAACATTTGAAAGGTTTTCTATTAGTAATAAAATCCAGGTTTAAAAATTTGCAGATATTTGCATTCTGTTTTTATGTAAACATTACACATTGTCCCAACATTTTGAGATTGGGGTTGTACATATATACTTTACAGAATATGTATCTATAGCTCCATTTATCTCAGCTCACCAATCCTTATATGTGGAGGCTGCATTAGTTTTCTGTTTTTCAGGCTATTTTATCCTGGTGATCTTGCCCCTTTGGGTCTACACCTATTTCTCCTTTGTATCTATGGAGGGAGCCAGGCTTTTTACACGGGCTGAACTTAAAACATATCTGCTTTTGTTCATATCCATTACATGGTGATTGATGGGGCTAAGTTCACACTACAGATATAACAAGTTTGCGTTTTCAGCTCACAGAACACAATTATACATTATAGCTCCAGCGCGATCAACAGGTATGCTCTACTTAGTAAAAAATGTTCCTGGCCTAAATAAACAAAAACTAATGCAGCCACCAGGAACAATAATCTGCAATATATTACAGTTTTGTTTTAGGGTTTAGATAAACTTTAAGGTTCAGATTATAACAGACCTCTAATGATTCTGGAACTGATACGGGTGTACCGCCCGTGCTGCAGATCCCACTGTACAATGATTTCCATATCTTAGTCAGTGATCCCTTATTATAAGCGAGCCATGATGCAAGGAAGACTGTCATGCCTTAATTTGCAGATCACACAAGCCTCTCTAATCCATTGTTTAAATGCTGCATTAAACGGATTAGCGCCAGAGGTCAACAAGGAGGAATAATGTAGCGCATATAATTCTGAAAGTCGCTCTTCCACTATAAGGGGGGGAAAAAAATTAATAGCTAGAAATAAAAGCTATGTGAGCTGGACATAAAAGAATTATCATGCTGGTCTCTAGATTAGTCTTAATCCTTCCATCTCCAGTTATTTCCCTCAGAACTCCTTGCCTTTAACCTTGCACAAGGCCATATGTCCACACATGCCATTGCTTTCATCTGTAATAAGGCAGTGCGCTAGGCCATTACAGGGTCCCCACAATAATATAACTTGTCACATAACATCAACCAGTCATAAATTAGCCAGATCCATTAAACTTATGTCTGAGCAAATAGAGCATCCTGATGACTGAAGGGAATCTATAAATTCAATTAGGATTGTGGTAGCCCAATCATTTCCATAAGTAATCAATAAAAGATGCCGTTCCCCAGGAACCCTTGTCTGCCAGACACATGACCGATGCCAAGGTATGGACCAAGTGACCCACAGCATATGCCTAAAATAGAGTAGCTGAAGGGCTTATGTATAGGGACAGCGGCTCATCAACTGAACGCAGATCCTCCCCTTTAAGACCGGCATTGGTTCACATGATCCTGGGGCAGTGAATTCCGAAGTAAGCAGTATAGTGGTTTTAAAGCCTAAACATTTTTACCTTAATGCATTCTTTGCATTAAGATAAAAAAATGGTTAGGCATCAGTATTGCCCCTCACCCCCCCCCCCCTTTTACTTACCTCCACCCTCATTCGATCCAGCTCTGTGCCTGTGCATGTCTGCAGCTCTCCCCTTACTTCCATGTCTCACTGGCTTTGCTGTGGCACTGGGAGCCATTGGCTCCCGCTGTTGTCAATCAACGCAAATAAAGAGGGGAGCAGGGGAAGCCTGCGATCAGGATCAATAGAAGTAGCAGAAGGGCTTGGGAGCGAGCATGCAAAAGTGCCCCGATGAGAAGCAGCTTTACTTGGCGGCACTGTACAGAAAGGAGAGGCTAGGAGCGCTAGTGGGGAAACTGTGAAGAGAAGGTTTGAAACTGCTCTCTGTGCACATAGCAGGTAAGTATAGACATGTTCAGGTTTTTTTTTTTCTCCCTCTTTATCACTTTAAGATTTGTTTTTTTAAAGTAGCAGCATGGTCAGGATGGGGATGGGCTAAATATGTGGATGTAAGTGCCGGTTCACACCTATGCAATGCAGGAACCCTTGCGAATCCACTGCGGGTTCCCACATCGCATTCAACTCGCAGGCAGTTCACACTGCCATATGCAAATCACTGGGGGTATCAATACCAAGTTAGCACCACCTCCAGGTCAGTTCACATATCGCAGTGCGAACTGTCAGTTCGGACATGAATCGGATGGCATAGGTGTTGGACACCCATGCAATCAGATTCTGATGCGGACCCAAAAAAGGGTCCTGTGGGAGTTGTGTCCAAATGCGATGTGAATTCAGCCATATAATCTGTAGGGCTGAATTTGCATCGCACAAACATTGCAGGTGATTATCAGAGCAGTGCCCTCCGAATTACATGCAATGTCTGTCATCGCACATATGTGAACCGGGACTAAACCTTAACTGATTGACAATTTCCTAGGACACTGTATATTTGTAACTTTCTTTGTCATCTCCTGTAGCCACTTTCTGTCTACATGTACTCCTAGGCATTTCTCAGGCTGGATATCCCTAATGGTGATAAGAATGGATCATGCCTGTGCAACGTGTGCTAAAAGGGCCCCTTGCAATCTATACTGGAAGCCTGTGTAAGTGCACACTGGGGGGACCTAGGACAGAGCACCCTATAACAGGAAGTGCCTGATCAAAGACCTTTAAAAAGTCAGAAAACACAGGTTTTTTTTTTTTTTTTTTTTTTTTTTTTTTTATAAAGCTATAGATTTAAAAAAAAAACTACATGCTAAATTTTATATTAGAATTTAGCAAATGTAATTTATCTCTACTAGAATTTGGTTTCATGTCTGCTTTGATTTTTACATACCGCACTGTAAGCAGAGACGCCAGAATCTAAATGGCTGTTGGTGAACTTTCACCATTTTTCATCTTTTTGTCCCTTGCCAGGAAACCCCCCCCCCCCTTCTTTTTGTCTATGGTCTGAAGAGCCCACCTCAAGCTTTTTGTCCATAGCTTCCCCAGATCTACTGTAACTGCCAGAGTGGAAACCAGGGAGGAATGTTATCTTTCGGAGAATCCATGCAGATTTCTCTCAGAACAGACCTGGGAACTAAGGTAAGGAAATTTCACTAATGAATTTTAAAAAAGGCCAGTCCATGATTGCAGTACAAGGCAATTTTTCTTTTAAGTTTCGGATGGAGCAATGGAGGGTTAATACCCATCAGCCTGTAATTGATGTCTGTGTCCCATTAGAGCGATCTCCCTTCAGGTCCTATCCCATGGCCAAAACAGGAAGTGAGAGGAAATCCCTGCTTGTCACCAGAATGTCCCCATTGGAAGATTTCCCCTCTAACCCTGTCCCGGTGAAAGCCTAAAATTTGGGATGTTCTTTGAGATTTTATTTTACTCTTGGTGACAACAGTAAACAAGACAAATGGAGAGGGTGAATCTCCCTAATGGGGGCACAGACAAAACAAAACTAAAAATTAGCCTTTAACTATACTTTAATGCCACCAATATCGACAATTTAGGAGTTTCAGATGGATTGACACTTTAAATATACAGCTACATCATAGGACAAAAAGGAAATATGAATGTATCATAATATTTGCTCCATCTGTGATTGTAAAAAAAATAAAATATAAATATAATTTTATTAACAATAACAACATTCACAATTAAAATAACATACTCTGGGAAAATAGCTGATCCTAAGTGAGACAGCTCCTCATCTTCAATGGTAAAGCCATTACAGTTAACCTAGAGAAACACAAAGAGATTAATGGGGATCACTGTATTCCATAATCCTTTAGCTATTTTATATTGCATATTACTTATTTTTGATGCATAATTTTCTTTAAAGAATAAATATATATCACGAGTGAGATGAAAAAAAAAAAAAAAATATATAAATATATAAATATATATATATATATATATATATATATATATATATATATATATATATATATATATATATATATATATATATATATATACATATATATATATATACATATACACACACACATACACACACACACATATACACACACAAATAATTAAAATCTTTTTAGGAATTTGTGAAATTTAGGCTGGCCACTCAAGTCATTTTTCTTTTATTCAACCCACTGGTTGGCCCAAAAAATGACCCGATTCCCTCATTCACACACTCAATGTGGATGGGTGAATCCCTCTAACTGAGCTATTGTATTCTGACTGCAGGGAGACTTTCCAGCCATCAGAATACACCGATCAGCAGCGCCCCCTGTAGCTGTTAGTGCTGATCAATGGAAACATTGCCAACAGGCTTGTTTTACTCTCAATAGATCAACTTGTGCTCAACCAGCCTGCCCATACATGAATTAAAATTTGGCGGCTCCCTGCTGAAACGGTCACATTTCAAGCCATGTATGGCTTTAAGTCTCCATCTTGTTGCTTGGTATAAAAGGTTTAGGCAGATGACAAAGTCAGACTATTGTCCTGAAAAGCATCTCTAACAATGATATGTGCTCTTGTCTGGAAAGCAAGGCCAGGGCTATTGTTACAATATTCTAGGAATGTTTGGCTCTAATGTTTTCTGTATTAAAATAGAAAAAATTGCAAATACGTTGTGTTCTTTTTCATAAAGTAGTTTGCAGTACACACACACACACACACACAATTACCAAATGTATTGGGACGCCAGCTTTTACACACACATGAACTTTAATGGCATCCCAGTTTTTGTCCGTAGGGTTCAATATGGAGTTAGCCCATCCTTTGCACCTATAAACAGCTTCAACTCTTCTGTTAAGACTCTCCACAAGGTTTAGGAGTGTGTCTTTGGGAATGTTTGACTATTCTTCCAGAAGCGCATTTGTGAGGTCAGGCACTGATGTGGACGAGAAGGCCTGCCTCGTAGTCTCCACTCTTATTCATCCCAAAGGTGTTCTGTCGGGTTGAGGTCAGGACTCTGTGTAGACCAGTCAAGTTCCTCCACCCCAAACTCGCTCATCCATGTATTTATGGACTTTGCTTTGTGCATTGGGCCAAATAATTTGGTGGATGGGGAGATTATAGTGTGGGGTTGTTTTTCAGGGGTTGGGCTTGGCCCCTTAGTTCCAGTGAAGGAAACTCTTAAGGTATCAGCATACTAAGATATTTTGGACAATTTCATGTTCCCAGTTTTGGGGGAACAGTTTGGGGATGGCCCCTTCCTGTTCTATGACTGCGCACCAGTGCAAAAAGAAAGGCCATGAAGGCATGAATGAGCGAGTTTGGGGTGGAAGAACTTGACTGGCCTACACAGAGCCCTGACCTCAACCCGATAGAACACCTTTGGGAGGCAATAGAGCAGAGACTGCGAACCAGGTCTTCTCATCCACATCAGTGCCTGACCTCACAAATATGCTTCTGGAAGAATGGTCAAACATTCCCATAGACACACTCCTAAACCTTGTGGACTGTCTCCCCAAAAAAAGTTGAAGCTGTTATAGCTGCAAAGGGTGGGCCAACTCAATATTGAACCCTACGGACTAAGACTGGGATGTCATTAAAGTTATGTGTGTAAAAGCAGTAAATTCTACTTTTGGTAATATAGTCTAATTGTTCTACTGTCCTAAGGGTCTCTTGCAAAAACTGCTTGAAACAATTGTTATTTGTACACTCATAGGTTTGTGAGACAGATACTTTTGCGGTCCTTCTCTCTTATTGACTTAAGTAGTAATCCATTCCTAAATTTAAAATAAAAAACAGCTATGCTTCTTGTATTTAAACAGTTCTGTTCACTGCTTGATGTCTGTGCAATCTATTTGTCATACAACTGCATTCATGGGCTTCTTTTCCTAACAGGACCTTACAATTTCTACAAGAGCTTGGCGAGCCCTAGCCAGGAGGGGGGTGAAAGATATTCCTGGGCAGCTGAATACATTCAGGGACCTTTCAGGAACGCAGATTAGAAACTGCCAGCAGGTAAGCAACCTTTTCTTGCTTACATAATTTTCTGTCTTCCTTATAAGTTTAAGAGTTGAGGTGGGGGAAAATACATGCGCCACTATTGAATCCACTTGTTCTTGGAGATTTTTTTTGTCTCTTTGTCAGCACCCCTCCCCCTACCTCATAGGTAGAGTGTGTGTGCTAGGTCTAAGTCCTTGCACTTTGCATCCACGCTGACCTTTTCGGGCTATTTGGATTAGAAATAAATGTATAGGGTGTAGAAAAGTTGTATGGTGGCTGGTGTCCAATAGAGGAATGGCGTGCAGATAAAACTGGCCAGTATAGTGTAAGGCTGGGTACACACGGACCGAAAAGAGCCGACTTTTTGCCCATGTGTACAGCTTCCTCTGTGATAGAAGCCGGTCTCACAGCCAGCTTCGGTCGAACAAGCATGCTGGAAAACCCACAGCCATTGATCCATCTATGTGTTCTGGCGTGGGGGACAGCCCCCTTGTCAGAACACAATATAGCTCAGCGGGGGAGATCGCTGTACTAACATCGCTTGTGTTAGTACAGAGATCTGTAAGGTTTTTTTCGTTCAGCCTGCTGGGTTGAGTGGGTGCCCAGATTAATAGTCTAGGAGTAACTGCACAATATGGGGAAGCATTTAGGTGTATTCTCCAAGGGGTCCAGGACCTCCAGGGACAGCCACTTTGACTGCAACACACTACTTGGAAATTGGCCCAGTGCCCTTAAAGCGGAGTTCCGGCCTCAAATACCTTTAACTAAAAATACCCCTATAATACTAATCCATCGCCCTTTACAGAACTACTATTCTCATACTTACAAGGTGTACAGTATTGGATTTTAGTCAAAATCTTACATTTAAAAATACTGTCTGGGCGCAGCCATCTTAGTAGATGTGGGCATCTGAAGCCGCAGTGTAATCTGCTGTGTCCTTCTTCCTGATTCCAGGGAGTGTTCTGGGAGTTCTTCCTGATTCCAGCCTCCTGGGAGTGATGACAAACAGCTCCCAGGATGCAATGCAAAGGCGGAAGTGAGGTCGGTGGCTGTGGCCACAGAGGGGGAAGAAGGAGGAAGTACAATCAAAAATGCCCTGAAAATAAGGTAAGGGACCCCCGAAAAAAAATTGAAAATGTCCAATTGTTGATCAGCATAGCGAGCACTCCAGGAATCACTAAAGTTGCAAAATAAGCCGGAACTCCACTAAGAAAATGGGTACAATGGACACCACACCAAATATATCCATTAACACTCAAAATGTACCCAAAGTTCTGGGACAGATTTCTTTTAGACTATGGCCTTGCCTTAACAAGCAGTGGGACCTGGGAAATGACTAGAACTTGGCGAAGAGTCAGTATGCCAAGGAAAAAAAAAAGACTGAAGAAGGTTTTTAACACCAAGAAGGCACTTGTGTGCCATGCATGTCCTCAGGAAGAAGTACAATCCTCTGCTTCACCACCACCTTATGCAGTGCTACAGGCAGCTATGGTAGCACATTTCCCCCCCAAATAGGAAAAAACGTATGAGAAGACTAGAGAAGGATGTTAAAACCCAGGGAGATATGATTCGAGAAGCAGAGATATTAGCTGGTACATAGAAGGACACCAAAAATTAATGTGCAGTAAAACTTCATTAGTAGGATGTGACTGCAATGGTAATATCCTTATCTGTGCATTGCTGAAAGTGATCATAACATTTTTGTTTTTGCTTTTTAGAGAGCATGGGCTGTTTTCTGGAAAATGTGAACTAACCCTTAAATCTCACAGGACTTTAAAATTCTACAGAGACTTGCTCCAATTTGCTCAAATTTTCATAAACCAGCCTCCGTATACAGGTTTGGTACACATGATGAAAATTGTTCGTTATCATTGGTGTACTTGGTATTTAAAGTGGATCTTTCGGCTAGGTTCACATCTGAGCGGGTACGGGAAGCTGTGTAATCACACACCTTCCCACATCCACAAAGATGCATGGGGGGTACCAATCCTAATGGCACCCACATGGACTGGAAATTGCACTGTACTATGCAGTTTCTCTGGGGCTGCATTTTCTGCAAGGACCTTTTCCTAGTGTTAATCATAAAGGTACAAAAGCCCAACAAATACCACCACCTGAAAGTAGGTTAAAGCAGAACTACACTGCATCTGAGCACCAAAAACCAAAAAAGTGCCATTTCATTTATTTTTAGCATTCAAAGCAAACTCATCCATCTATCCATGTCTCCATTATTTATTTTGCTGATAAAATCACCTAAAAAAATAACCTCTAGCATGTCTAGCCATGGCCATTATGAATAAGGGTAGATAATTATTTAGCTTTTACTTCCTGGAATCAATCAGGCTTGCAGGCAGGAGGGTGTGCTCAGCTTCTGTTGATCTTTTGCAGACACTTGGGCAACTTCCAGATGAGGGCAACTTGCATTCCAGATGAGTGGATGTAGGCAATGGTATCCAAAGGCTTTAACATGGAGTTTCACTTTATGCCCCCTCTGTTTTCTCATGTTCAACCATCCTGTGTCTTCACACACTGGCACATCACCAAGCTCTCTTGGGTCTTCTTGATTGATGTGTCCATGCCCCAGTCTCTGTGGCAGAATGGTGCCGAGGGTTTCTTGTTACTTGTTCCCAAACCAAAAAAGGGGCAGTCACCTCAACTTGGATCTTAAGGCTTTAAAAAGGTTTATGTTTGAGTCCTAAATTCTGAATGGAATTCGCAATATCGTTTATTACCTCTGTCCACCAGGGAGACTGACTTCTATGGACATTTAAGTGATATTTGCATATGCTCATCATCTTCCAGCACCGCCAGTGATATTCTACACTTTGCCGTAGGGCCCCTGCACTACCAGTTCATGACTCTGCCCTTTAGCTTCTTGTCAGCTGCTTGGGTGTTCACCAAGGTGCTGACCCTGTAGCCTTGTTGTGGCATCTCTAATGTGGGGTATTTGGATGACCTGCTGTTGAGGGAACAGCTAGCCAGGGCTCTGTTGGACAAGGCAATGTAGTGGTCCAAGTGGGTCCCCAACTTCAAGAAACTAACCAGTCCCAGCGATAACTGAAGTATCTGGGTCTAGTCCTGTGCACATTTCAGGCCAGGGTGTTCTTTCCACAGAATAATTTTCAGAGCTTTGAACTCTTAATTCTAGAAGATACTTGGGGTAGACGGTAACCTGCTGTTAGGCATTTCCCCCCATGCACAGCTTCACCCCAGACTTCTGTAACACAATCTTTTGTAGTCTGAAGGCCCATACACACGTACCGATCGTCGGCATACAAACGTCGGTGGACGAAGGATCTGCCGATTGTACGCGTGTTAGTATGGTGCCTCCGACAGATGTCTGCGCACAATCCGCGGACAAAAGTCTTTCGTGCAAACATGAAAATATTTGTATGCCGACACCAGAACGGACGATTGTTCGCCTGTCAGTACACAATTCGGCCGACAGACCGCAGATTTGCAAGACTGGGCATGCTCAGAAAATAGAAAACACAGGGAAAGTTAACCATTACATGACATCACTTCTGCAGTCGGCGGACAAAATTCTTGTGCTGTCCTTGTGCTGTCTTTGCACTTTTCAGCAGACACCGACATCCCGGGGAGAAAAGAGGAACATTTGTAAGCCGACCATCGGTACGTGTGTACGGGGCTTTAGGACAAGTTTGTCTAGTATTGGGACAGAATGATTCACTTGACCCCAAAGACCAAATTTTCCCTGGCTTGCTTTCTTCACATCTTTTGGAAGATTCTCACAACAGACACTAGACTGCCAGGCTGGGGAGTAGTCATGATGTGGCCCTCTTGACCTCCAGGTTCAACAACAAACTGGATAAGTTTTATATCCTGTATCAGTGATCCTCTGGTGGAAGCAGTGAATGCCGTGGTGGTATCTGGGGATCAGTATATCCCTCATCTATGCATGTTTTCCCTGAAACAACTTATTTGCTCCACAAGATCAAGGGCATTTTGGTTATCCACACTGCTACAGATTGGCTCAGGTGAATATGGTATGCCAATCTGGTAAGGCTTCCGGAAGACAGTTTGTGGGTACTGATAGACCATCTGGATTTTCTGTCCCAAGAACCAATTTTCCAACCCGCTTCCTGGTGTCTGGCTTTAAACGGCATGGCTTTCGAAGCCCCCATTCTGAGGGAAAAGGGCATCTGAATTTGCAATTCCTACAATGCTCAAAGCTAGAAAACCATAATCCCAGTCAGTCAGTCAAGTAAGACGTACTTGCCTTAGTGAGTCTCAGGTCTTCCACCTGAGTCTATGGGGGGATTCCTCTGCTTTACACACTGGAGTATGAACCAGCATTTGGGCTCCTAGCACAATCAAGGATCAGACTTCTGCCCTCTCTGTTCTTTTACAAAGACATCTCTAGATGTAATTTTTTTGTAGGCTTCTTCTGCTAAGAAAGTTGGATGCTCTCGCCACCAGTGAGATCCCTGATAGTGTTATCAAAAGCCAGTCCAAAGAAGCATTGTCCCTCAGAGGCCATGGGGATCAGATGCTTCAGGCACAAAGATTCCGCAGTCCAGCACTCAAGTCGAAGTGCTCTATGTATTTGCAATGAAATGAGGTATGTGCGAGAAATGAGACAGGAGGATTTCAGCAAAATGTCACAGCTAAAATTTAACACCCCAGCCATCTACTCTACATATTTAATGAGCAAAGGTTCAACCTCAGTAGTAATTCAATTAAAAAGGGATTTTGACCATTTTAGACAAGGTAGGACAATGTAAAGTCACAGCAAAAGTTGTAGGGCAGACCCACGAAAGCAAAACCAAAGCTTTACAAAAAAGGACCTCCAACAGATTATCTGTTAGGACCTTATCACAGGTGGATCCTGCACCAGTAAGTAAGCACCTTGTTAAATGGGGAGACATGGCCAGATCCAGTGGAAATGGACCACTAGCACATAAACGCCTCAAAACGGTAAAGGCTAACAAGTGCTTGGATGCGGCAAACAAGTTATCAGGGTGCTTCAAATGTTCAGCACTAGTAGAATTAATAGACTGATTCTCCAATTTCAAAGTAGTGTGCACTGCATCAGTAAGGACCAAAACAGTAAAAGCAGTGAACACATTGACTCCCCCAATCAAATGCAGAGTGTGCTGAGAGGAAGCAGGAATGTGGTTGTTGCTTCTAATCAGTAAATAACTGGGTGAATTGGGTAATAGTCTTGCAGGACTATTGTAAAAACTCTAGCGTAAGAGCAGAAGTTCATTCACCCCTGATTGAGCAAAGTAGTGCTCCTGGGCTGGAATTGAACATCAGAGGACAGCATGACTCCAGGTTGCAATTGTTGGCACATCACTAGGTGCACTTCAAGCAGACCCAAATCCATTAGTAGAAAGTTTGCTGGGGGCCATGGGAACAGCAGAACTGACCCCATGCTGTGTCTAAAATAAAACATGTTGCAGCCACAGTATGGTTAGGCAATTTATAAGCTTAGGGTAAGAGGCAATGCCGCAAGTACTCACGAAAGCTAGACAGCTGGTAGTAGTTGAAGGCTGGGTGGCTGGTAACCAAAGACAGGCAGCATGAACAGTTTGAAGACCGAAATTCCATGTAGCTCTTTGCACAAAAGAGTATCAGTAGGGACAAGTTTTCCTCAACGCTGTATGGTGGGAAAAAGGGCATGGAGCGCACACAACAGTCCACACAGCAGACAACATCAGCGCTCAGTCCCACAGTGTTAACATCCTCAACTGCAAAGCAGACCGAATTCTGGGAATAATGGTGTCTGGCAAATTATAAGAATGTGATAGCGCCTGGTGCTTGGCCTGACCAGCTTACTCACCAAGTATGTCTGCAGAAACAGGGCAAGCGCTGAGGCAATGCCAGCAGCTCTGGGCCCAGAAAGTGCACCACAGTTAACTCTAAGGCAGTCTTGAAAGCACCCCATAAGGAACCTTTTGCCAGGCTGAGGATAACCATGCCAGATAGCTGCAATCAGAGAGGAAACTCCAGCAACAATGTAAACAAAGTCTTCGGAAATAAAAAAAACAAAAGAATAAAAAAAAAATAAATAAATAAAAACCACAGAAGAGCTGAAGAAAAGGATGTCCATCTTCCCAGGAAACTAGGAAAAAAAAAAAAACTAAGGCAGGCTGGTTGTAAGAGGGGTTATCCTGAGCTAGCCTAAATTTTTATTGACTGTTCAATCCTCCTGTAGGCAGCAGTAGAACCTGAAGTTTAAGCTAAAATCTAGTTAAAAATGTTGTGTATAAAGCACCAGGGACATAACTTGCTTCCAGTGGCAGCCGGTGTACTGAGAGGGCAGGTGCGCCGCCCCCCCCATCCATGCATCCGGCCCCCTAATCTGCATGCAGGGGCACCGGACGCATGAAGTTCAATGGGAATTTTTTTTTTTTTTTGCATCACCTGATTAGAGCCAGAGGCTCTAATAGGGCGATGCAAAGAGTGGACCCGGGGCACAGAGCAGTGCGTCCCGAGCCCACCCATTGTGTGACAATAGCGAATGAAAATTCGCTATTGTCACACCAATCCTCCTCCTGGCCAATCAGGAAGCGCGTCCGATACGCGCTTCCCGATTGGCCGCAAGGCAAACCCCATGCCATTGGCCGAGGAGGAGGCGGGAGCAGAAGGACTGGAGGAGACGCGGCGCCGGTCACCGGGACTGAGGAGAAGCCGTTCGCCGCTGCTGCTGCTCCAGGTAAGTAAGGGGGCACACACGCTGAGATCTGCATTGAGAGCATGTATGCTGGTCACTGCATTGGGGGCATGCACGCTGATCTCTGCATTGGGGGCATGTATGCTGGTCACTACATTGGGGGCACGCACGCTGATCTCTGCATTGGGGGCATGTATGCTAGTCACTGCATTGGGGGCATGCACGCACGCTGATCTCTGCATTGGGGGCATGTACGCTGGTCACTGCATTGGGGGCATGTACGCTGGTCACTGCATTGGGGGCACGCACGCTCATCTCTGCATTGGGGGAATGGTATGCTGGTCACTGCATTGAAGGGGGCATGTACGCTGATCTGTGCATTGAAAGGGGGCACGCTGGTCACTGTGCATTGAAAGGGGGCACGCTGGTCACTGTGCATTGAAAGGGGGCACGCTGGTCACTGTGCATTGAAAGGGGGCACGCTGGTCACTGTGCATTGAAAGGGGGCACGCTGGTCACTGTGCATTGAAAGGGGGCACACTATACCTTAATTACTGAAGGCCCCTTTCACACTTTTGCGACCTCAAAGTCACGCAATTTTTTACAGCGTTTTTTGCCGCAAAGCAATGCCTATTACATTTTTCTGTTTGCGCCCCCCTCCCCCAAAAAAATTTTGAGCACCAGCCGCCACTGCTTGCTTCTAATGAAATCTCATGTCCTGCTGGTTGATGCTTACTGCTGAAAGCCTTCCCTCACTGACGCCAGATACTCCTTACATCAGTGATTTTCTGGCACTACGGAGGTTAAGAATGACTGCAACTGAAGCATTGGCACCACTTGCCCTCACTTCCTCCTCTCTCACCCATCCACAGTGTTCCCCCAGAATGAGAAGCATTCTGTGAATGAGGGAGGGAGCTCAATGGTAGGATCTGTCTCCTCCAATCACAGAACAGTATGCTGCAACAAGCAGGATACGGAATGGCATCATTAGATGCAAGTTATGTCCCTGTTGCTGTGTCCGCATCAGTGTTGTATTTAGGTTTTGTGCTGCCCAAGGCATGACTAAACTCATACACCCCCTAATTTAAATATGACACACCCCTTCCTTTAAAAATAGGACACACCCCTTCCTGTCAAGGCCACACCTCTTCCTGTTTAGGACCCCTGCCATCTGCAAACCACACCCCTTCCCTCTTTAGGCTTCACCAGCGCAGAGGCTGGTGTGAATGGACCCCAATCTGTGTTGAGAGGCTTTTGCTTCCTTCAAGTAGGTTTTTCATACCTATGCAAGTCTATTGGAATGCAAATTCTGCATTAAGCACAGGTAAATGCAGGTCAGAAGGAGGTCAAGTGCACCTTTCAATTAATTCTAAATGACCACTGAAACATTTCAAACTGATGTCAGAACAAATGCCAGTGCTAAGTGATAACAAAACCACTTCCAGTGGTGGAAGTGCTCATATTCACCTGTTAAAATACCCCTAAATGACATCACATTGGGCCAGCAGATAGGGTTGGTCTAAATCCATATTTGTGGATTATTGAACATACAATGCTGATCGGAAAACACAGGTACTGCTCTTGGCTATCAGTGTCACTTATCCCAGGAGGAACACTGGGGATGGGGACCTGCTCAACTACAGTTCCATTTGAAGGTGATCATGTGACATTCACAAACCAGTTTAATAGTCAAAGCATTAGGACTCAATCAGGCCACAAATGACCCCAAATTATGTCAACACATAGACTGAAAGACCTTTTACCTGTGTATGCTTAATTACAATACATTTTGCTGAACAGAACAGGATTAACTGGCATTAAGATGTTCCTATAGAGAAAAACCTAAGACAAATCAGCAGGTTTCAAAAACCATGAGCAAAAAAAGTATTTGTTTCAGCTTTACTTCTCATCCAGAAGACTACAAAAGCCTGGCATTCTGCAGAGGAGGGTAGGCGGAGCATTAGGCTGCTAAGACCCGCTGCCAGTGCCACACTTACTAGTATTGGTGGCCGCCAGGTGTATTAAGTGTATTAAGTCTGTCCAAACGTCACACCAGTCATTGGCCGCAGGCCAGTATTATCGTACTGGCAGCAGTGCGGCCGCTTAATGGGGGCGCCATACCGATTTGAGATATAAAAATATTTTAATGTGCATAGTCTGAGCACAGGTTCACTTTAAAGTGACAGCCTTGGTTTCTTATTAGATCTGTATTTAATATTTTCAAAACGGAACCTAGCTGAAGGCTTTGCAAATGCTTTGTAAAAGCTTACTGTACACACTGCTCTGATACAAATTGAAGCCTGCACATATAAGGATTAAGAAAAACTTTTTCATTCTGTATGGTATAGAAGGACTACCTAGTACATCACAACCATAGCAATGCAAGCCACAATGACAGGTCCATTGGATCCTCTACTTCTCTGCAGTTATGTTTTCAGAAACAGAATCCCCCAAATTAGAACACAGTGCCTCTCTGTTTCTAAACAATAACAGCTGCCTAACTAATTGAAGAGTCCCCTGGTGACTTCTGTCCTCACATTAGCCAGAGTTATCTGACAGCTTTGGGAAGTGGGAGATATGAGAATGTGTGACTGGGAGGGTGAAAAAGGGGTCACTTGCCATAACCAATTATACTAGATGTTAAAAAACAAAACAAAAAGAAGATTGAAAGAAAAAGAAAATTTCAGCAATCTATTTCCAAAATAATTATAATAACTAGGAACTTCCCTGTGGATGTAAACGTGAAAAAAATAAATTAAAATTAGTGACAGAAAATTTAAACAAAAATACAGATCACCAAGCAAAACATGGCTTTCTACCTGGTAGAGAAACCCTTGTTGGCAAGCACAGAGGTAAGACGTTTCTTGTAGGTGGTTACCAGGTTTGCACACATCTCAGGAGGGATTTTGTCCCCCTTTACAGATCTTCTCTAAATCCTTAAGGTTTCTTAGCTGTCGCTTGGCAACTCAAAGTTTCAGCTCCCTCCATACATTTTCTATAGGATTAAGGTCTGGAGACTGGCTAGGCCACTCCATGACCCCAATGTGCTTCTTGAGTCACTCCTTTGTTGCCTTGGTAGTATGTTTTAGGGTCATTGTCATTCTGGAAGACCCATCCATGACCCATCTTCAGTGTCCTGGCTGAGGAAAGAAGGTTCTCATTCAAGAATTTACAATATATATGTCTCCGTCCATTGGCTCCTCAATGCGACAAAGTTAGCCTTGTACTAAAGCTGCACGATTCTGGATAAAATGAGAATCACGATTTTTGCTGAGAATAAGGATCACAATTCTCGGCGTAACATCCTTAACATTATACAAAAAAAAAAAAAAAAAAAAATTGGGCTAACTTTACTGTTTAGAGTTTTAAATTTATAAAAGTGTATTTTTTCCCAAAAAACTGCCTTTGAAAGACTTCTGCGCAAGTACAGTGTGACATAAAAGATTGCAACGATTGCCATTTTATTCTCTAGGGTCTCTGCCAAAAAAAAAATAAATGATATTCTAATTTTTATATTATATATATATATATATATATATATATATATATATATATATATATAGATATAATGTTTGGGGGTTTTAAGTAGTTTTCTAGCAAAAAAAAAAAAATACGGATTTTAACTTGTAAGCAACAAGTGTCAGAAAAAGGTTTAGTCTTTAAGAGGTTAAATACGTACAGGCGGAAGTTTATTCCTTTGCTCTAAAATAAGGAAATGATACATTGTAAAACACTGTTATCTAGCAGCCTTTTAAAAACAGTGGCCTTTTATTTTTATTTTTTGACAGCTGTGAGCAAGCATAGAACAGCTCTGTAAGAATTGAGGACATGCTGTTATAAGATCATGGGGGGGGGGGGGGGGGGGGGGGTGAATCGAGATTGCAATTTTTTAAAAGATTAATCATGCAGCTCTAGCCTGTACCTTTATCAGAGAAACAGCCCCATAGCATAATGTTTCCACCTCCGTGCTCCTCCCTCCCCATTTAGGTCTTTCAAACGCAATTTTTTGCGAAAAAATACACTTTAATGAAAAAAAAAAAAAAAAAAAAACATAAAGCTAACCCAATTTTTTTATACAATGTGAAAGATGAGGTTACGCAGAGAATGGTGAGAGAATCCTGATCTTTATCCAGAATAGTGCAGCTCTACTGAGAAGTTTAAAATAAACTGGCTGACCGTGTCACATGACGTGGCTCCGTTCTAAAACTCCATTTCCCTAAAAACCATATAGGTGCATAAGCTAATCTACAAAACAAAGAGAAGCAAGAATGCACAAGGTCCATGTGATCTCTCACAAACTGCCACTGGTCATTTGAAACGTGATTTTTCCTTTGTCCTGATTCATGTTTTGAAAAGGAAAGCATGCAGTGGACTAAACTCTTGCAGAAGGCGTTGAAGGTCTTCCCCTGAGTGTAATTACAAGTGCCACATAAATAGACCGATAAACAAATGTGAAGATTCTCACCTGTGCGAAGAGGAATTCTAGAGATGCGTTGTCGGAATAGTGCAAATTCTTGGAGTAAAAATGGTGTAAGGCTTCAATATCATTCTGAATGAGCTCTTTCTTCTCATTGTCCAGCTTGCTCAAGTCTGAGGAAACAAACAAAACTACAGCATTCTGCAAAAACTCTTAAATGTATGGGTCCTGTCAAATAACTGAAGGCATTTAAACATCTATATACTGCAGCAAGTGATCCGCCTACTCCTCCTGTTGTGCTCTATGGTAAAGAAGGGAAAAACAGTTCTCTTCCCTTCTGCCGGGTTGGCAGAGCACGACACATCCCTAAACATGCCGAAGGCCAGCTCAAACTCGGTGATTGACAGTCTGCAATTGAGCCTGGGGGCTTTGACCTTCAGAACCACGGACATGTCCCCCCAGGCGTAGGACTTATTCTCGGCCAGATAGTGGAACGAGATGAGCAGGGAGGCCAGATTAACATCTTTTCCCTCCAGGATGTCCTTCCTGATGCTGGCAGGGACGAGGTGTGCAAGAAAAATACTGGAACTAGTGTCTGGCTTACCTGTGGGTGGTAGTGCCAAGACAGGCGTTGCACGTTGCAACCATGTCGGGGGGTTCCACCGATGGGCGCACCTCTAAGACTCCTACTCTCACCTGCACGTGGTGTGCAGCTGGGAGAGAGCTGAGGAGATGAACTGCAGGGGTGCCAAGTGCAGCTGCTGCTGGTGTTGGGAACAGCAGCCTAAATAAATCGGCTTTTGGGGGGCGTGGCGACCGCCGAGAACTATGGCCGCATAACCAGGGAGCTCCGGAGTGCACCCGGCTTCTACATCCACAGCCTACCACAGTGATTGTCACCGTCTCCAACCCTGTGCATCGGACAGGGGAACCGCCTCTAGCTACCATGACAAGGAAGAAACCAGAGCCACCCGTGGTCCGCAAACTCTCTGATTTCTTTCGCCCGCCTCGGGGCTCCAGCAAAATGGCGCCGGTGTCTGCAATCCTCCGCAGCACGCCCGCCCTCTAGCGCCCGCCCAGCCTGTCGTGGAATTTACATCATCGGCGTGCCCCGACCGCTCCGAACAGACACTCTAGATGAGGCGGTCCAGATCTGCAGACTCCTCTCCCTCCACACCATCTACCCAGAGCCCAGCCAAATCACGGCCTAGGTGGGAGGAAGGACGCACTTTGCCCCAACACTCTTCCATGGAGGTGAGCGACCCTGATTCTGCCAACTCTGCTGATTGGGCCTATATCCCCCAACTGACCCCTTTGCCTCCCTCACCACCACGGGACAGCCTGTCTCGGACACCACCCTGAAGGACAGGATGTCCATGCTACACAAATCAATGCAAGCTAATGTTGCAGTTTCTATAGCCTATTGTCAGAAAGAATTGCATGGCCTAGGTGACAGTTTACGGTCTCATACAACACACTGGTAGACTCCCAGACTTAACGGGATGATATTCGCCGCATACAGGCAAAATTGGCAGAGCTGGAGGATAGGTCTAGGCGTAACAATTTGAAAATTCGTGGCATACCAGAATCTGTCCAGCCCAACCAGCTTCCAGGCTATGTACAGGACTTGTTCCAGCAGGTAGTTCCTGAACTTACAAATGCGGATCTGACCATTGATAGGATCCACCGGATCCCTAAACTGTCGTTCCTTCCGCAAGAAATACCTAGGGACATTTTGCTCAGAATCCACTTCTTTCAGGCAAAAGAAAAAATTCTTGACACCTTTAGACGTAGGGATCGCCTACCAGAACATGCCATGACAATACAGGTCCTACCAGATTACTCTCAGTATACCCTGCAACAGAGACGTAATCTCAACTCAATCACCAAGGCACTTCACAACAACAAAATTGTGTACAAGTGGAAGTACCCTGCAAAACTTTGTGCAACACACCAGGGCACCTCAACTCAAATGACTAATATTGACCAAGGGATACGTATGCTTCGACAGTGGGGTATTGTTCCTGAAGCCTCTGACCCTCCCCACAGTAGAGAGATGCCTCCGCTGTCGCCTCCTCGTGTGCACCCAGACTGGCAAGTCGTGTCCAGGCCTTCCAAATCCTCTAACCGTCCTAAGTGACAATCACCACAAGCCTTCACCGGGTTCGCCCGGCCCTCGCTACTTTGAAGAAGCACATTCCACCGTGCTCCTTACCCTCCGCTGCCTTTGTAGCTCCAGCTGCTCAACTGGTCCTGGAGGACCATGTTTTTTTTATCTCTTGAACGTTTCTTCTTTTTTTTTTTCTTTTTATTCCCTTTTCCCCTTTTTTGCCGTACATATGTTTTTACTCTCTCCTACTTCCTCCGCAGTATGTACCCTCTACTTTAGTGCCGGGACCATCCCCTGTGCTACTTTCGAGGCTCCGAATGCTCTTCCATCCAGGTAACCAACAGGACTTCCACCAACCTTCACATTATAGACTTGGAATCCACACCTTCCCTGCTTTGCATAGAATATCCAACAGGTACTCTTCTTTACCCCATGACCTCCCACCAGAACTGACATGCACTGCTCAAGTCAGAACAGTGTTCTCCCCTCTTCAGGCTCTACCAGCCCAAATTCCCCCCTATTGGGGTGTCCTTGCATCCTTATAGTCCTTTGTTGTCATGTCTCTTAAATTTTTATCCTTAAATGTTAAGGGGCTTAACCACCCCGCGAAACGCTACTCAATGTGCAAAGAAGCTGGCTCCGCCAAGGCAGACGTTTTGGCAATACAGGAGACTCATTTTGAGCAAGGACATACCCCCCGTTGTTCTCATCCAGACTACCCGCATGTTTTTCAGGCTTCCTTTACTGCTAAAAAGCGTGGAGTAATGTTGGCGTTTCGGAACTCTGTGTCTTTCTCCTACTCTAGGGTGGTGGAAGACGCGGAGGGCCGTTATATCATTAACTGTGTTATTGATCAATGTCCTTACACGATTGTAAATGTGTATGCCCCCAATGCACACCAACTACGGTTTATGCGAAAACTGTTCAAAAATCACGAAATTCAAAACGGGTAGACTGATCATATGTGGGGACTTAAATCTAGTAGCAAACCATGCCTTGGACTTCTAAGCTAGGATCAAATCTAACGTGCCCTCTCTGGCAGCACTCCTACACTCTGAGGGGGCTCCACGATGTATGGCGGTACCAACACGCGGAGGAGAGGGATTACGCTTTCTTCTCTGCAAGCCATAATACCTACACCAGGATTGACATGTTCCTAGTAGACTCCATTACCTTACCACTTCTTGTTGATACCTCCATATCCCTTATTATGTGGTCAGACCACGCTGCGATCTATATGACAATTTCTACTAGCCCGTCTGCCCCATCCTCCTTTATTTGGCGGTGTAATAATTCTATCCTGTCTGACACAGAGTCTCTAACCCACCTGCGAACCTGCTTGCGGGATTTCTTTCAAATCAATAATACCTCAGAGACCTCCCCCTCCATCTTATGGAACACACAGAAGGCATATATCAGGGGCCTTCTTATTCAGTTAGGCTCCCGCCTCAAAAGGAAACATAATAGTAAATTTCAGAACCTCACTAAGGAGATACACTCTCTTGATGAGATCAACAGAACTTCCCCATCCCCTGCACAGGCTTCCAAACTTACATCTCTCCGTGCGGACCTCCGCAGGCTGTTAGTTGAACAACACGATAAAATGTTAGCACGCCTCCGCTTGAAATACTATTACTCTCATAACAAGGCGGGCAAATTCTTAGCCTCCCGTCTTAAAGCCAGAAGAATCAAAACCAAAATAGACTATCACTCACCCGCACACTAACGAGAAACTTACCCATCCCCAAAAAATCGCGGACGCATTCGCGGACTATTATAGTGCTCTCTATAATCTGAATCAAGACAGTTCCACCCCCCCAACAATGACATTCAAGATTTCCTTAAACATCTCCGTCTACTGTCCCTATCTACCGAATCGCTATCCTATCTTAATGGTCCCTTTACCCTTCCAGAATTGTCTAAAACTCTTAAAGCAAACCCTTGAACAAATCACCGGGCCCCGACGGTTTGACAAATGAATATTATGGTGCCATGCAGGATATACTGTCCCCCCCACATGTTGGGCCTCTTTTCTCAATCCGTCACTGTAGGTACCTTCCCCAATGAAATGCTTCAAGCCAACATCACTACCCTCCCTAAACCTGGTAAGCCCCCAGACACCCCAGCCAACTTTTAGACCCATTTCTCTATTAAACACTGACGTTAAAATTTATGCTAAAATCATCGCCAACCGTCTTGCTACAATCCTACCAACCTTAGTTGGTGAAGATCAGATGGGTTTTGTCCAGGGCCGCCAGGCTCCTGACACCACTAGACGTGTAATCAACCTGATACACTATGTAGAGCGCACTAGAACGCCTTCTCTGCTTCGGTCTACTGATGCAGAGAAGGCATTCGACCGCGTCCATTGGGGTTATATGCGAGCCGTTCTGGAGGGGTTTGGCTTCTCTGGTCACATTCTGTCTGCCATCCTCACTTTATATTCCAACCCCTCCGCTAGGGTTCTGTTGGCGGGAACAATGTCTAAACCTTTCTCCATTTCTAATGGTACGCGTCAGGGTTGCCCGCTTTCCCCCCTTGTATTCAATCTCCTAATCGAACCCCTTGCTGCGACATTCCGACAAAGTCCCTTAATCTCTGGTTTTAAGTTCTCCAACTCCCAACATATCATTACACTCTTTGCAGACGATGTTGTTCTTAGTCTCACTAGCCCTACAGTCTCTTTACCGGCAGCCCATAACATCCTTCAATCCTTTAGCAACATTTCGTACTAGAAGGTCAATTTTAGCAAATCGGTAATACTCAATATGGGAGTCCACTCAACTGCTCACACACACCTACAGACGCTTTTGCCTTACACGTGGACCACACAACTTTTACACTACTTAGGCATAAACCTGACCTTTCCTACCTCCAACATGGTAGCCGCAAACATGAAACCTCTTCAAATCGACAATCGCGTCCGAACTGTCTTGGACGGGTAGGATTGCTGCATTCAAGATGGTATGCTTACCGAAAAGCATATATATATATATAAATTGCACTTTACCAATACATATCCCCAAGAAATACGTACTTCCTACTGCTAAATTACTACGCGAGTTTGTCTGGCAAAAAAAAAAAAACGGGCAAGATGCGCCTATCTCCACATGAGTCGACATAAGTCAGTAGGCGGCCTAGGACTTCCTGATCTCACCGACTACTATAACGCGTCTCGCCTAGCCCCCTTACAACACTGGTTTTCTGAACACCCTACCCTACCATGGCTTCCTATAGAATCCACCTTATCAAAAGCAAATGACCTCTCTGCCCTATTATAGGCAGACATGTGGAGACCATTGATCCTACACTCTCTGCCATTACCCACGCAAGCTACCCTGTTATCATGGAGACTCATCACTGCTCACTTTTCTACAGCCCCTCTATCTAAGCCGATTCCACTCCCGCTTACCACACTATCAATTCTACTCCCATGTATCAACCTATCCAGATTCAGGTCGGCCGGCATTGTTACAGTGGAACAACTTTACCATGACAACTCCATTAAACCTTTCGAGGCACTGAGACGCGAATTTACACTTCCTGCATAAGCAGTATATACATATAAACGGTGTGTCCTGTTTTCTCAACAAACAACCTCCACACGCAGTATGTTTTCCCTTGCAGATATGGAAATTCCTTGCGACTCCCTCTCCATCTACGAAAAAGGCATTTCCTTATTCTATAATCTCTTTGGACAAAAATTGTCGTTTTATAAGTCACCACACATGATCGCGTGGGAAGGGGAGCTTCACTCATCCTTCTCCGAAGCACAGTGGAAATTGGCCATTCGTAGCGCCTACAAATCTACTCAATGTGTTAATCATTGGGAGCAGGCACAAAAAATCCTTACACGTTGGTATCTAACGCCATACAGCCTATCTAAACTTTAGGACTCTCAGAGCCCTCTCTGTTGGCGCAACTGTGATCAAGTCCGATCTCTCATTCACAATTTATGGTCCTGCAAAGGACTATCTAGCTTCTGGAGAAGGATATTTGAGGTTATATCTACCACTACTGGTATACTCATCCCACCCAATCCTGCTTTACCCCTCCTTTCACTAGGTTTGGAAATAGTACCACCCTTTATGAGGACAGTTTCTGTGCATATCCTGACAGCTGCTAGAACTATAATTGCAAGATATTGGAAGCAGTCCACTGTGCCTTCCCATATGGAAGCTGTCCGTCTGGTGAATTTGCAGTGTTCCTTAGCAAAGGCTTTTGCTTACTCGACGTCCCAAGGACATAAATTCCACAAAGATTGGCAAGTTTGGTTACATACTTTTCAACACCCGGCTAATATTAATGTTAATGTTAATGTTATTGTAATTCCTTGGTCAACTTCTGACAATGTTCATGTGGCATTTACCCACTTGTTTATATGTTCATCTATATATACTGTTCACATGTTTTACCCTGTACGGCTCATACGTTAAACTAATTTTGTTGGTTTATTTTTTGTTTTCTGAAAATTTCAATAAAAAAAACGTATTGCAAGTAAATCAATCGGCTTTCCTGGCCCTGGCAGGGTGGGGAATGGACTAACCCCAAGCTCCGCCGTGAGCTTGGGGTTAGTCCATCCCCTGAGGGACTGAGTGCTGCCTGGCTCTGAACCCGTGGTGGGCGACAGAGGGGCGGAGGCAAGGTCCTCACTGCCGGACCGTGACAGGACTCCAGCTGGAATGAGAAAAGAGGGGGGAGAGGGAGGGAGTGTGTATGTTCAGGAAGAGTTTTGGAAAATGAGAGTACGTAAGAATAAGAAGCAAGGGAGAGAAAGAACAGAAAAAAAAGAAAACGGGCGTAGTGAAGAACACAATGCGTTTTGGCGAATGCTAAGAGTGGAAATTTTGAAAGTTCGAAGAGTGCGGGGCAACGAGGTTAGCCAGGTGGTCACTGTCCAAATACCCAATAGCTCGGGTGCCTGGTCAGTGTCATGCATGGACCTGTGAACCAGAGCCCCAGGGCGTACTATGGTAGGAAGCTGCAGTCTGGTAGTGGACCAAGTAAGAATGTTGCATGTCAGCGTTTGGGACCTAAGAAGTCGCATGAATTGTAAGTGTGAACAGGCAAATGAGTGGTATGAGTGGCAACAAAGCTTGTGGCAAAGCACCTTGAGAAGGAGGCCTTGTAGCAGAAGCTCATGGTGCCTGTGAATGAGTAGGGAGTGGTATGAGTGGCGACTAAGAGCTTGTGGCAGGGACCTCGTGGGGTGGGGGGGCAGTTTTGTGGAAGCTTGTAGTGCCTGTAAACAGATGAGTGGTATGAGTGGCGACAGAGCTTGTGGCAAAGAACCTCAAGAAGCAGGCCATGTAGCAGAAGCTTTGTGGTGCCTGTAAACGGGTAAGGAGTGGTAATGAGGTAACCGATAGCCTCTGTCAGGAACCTCATAACCAGTGAAGCCTGTGTCAAGTGATATCGGACAACGACCGACAGCAGCTCAGAGGCTTGGATCTATGAACGAATCATATGTTTGTGGATTGGATGACAAGCAAGGCAGAGGGAACCTACAAATTTACTACGCCTGTGCCGAACGATGTCGGGACACGACCGACAAAAACTCGGAGGCAGCTAAGAACGAAGGGATGCAGGATAGGAAACATAACGAATCGTAACATTGCATATGAAACGAAAAATCCTACCTGTAACAGCGAGCGAGAACCACTGACGAAGACCACGAACTGAGAAGCCGCAACACACTTGTAATTGAATGCACAGACTCACAAACACAGAGTGAGCTGCGGAGAGTCGGCCTCGTGACGTATAGTATCGTGCACTGGAACCGACAAGGAACTACCCCCACCTCCCCCAAGCTCCTCACATAAATTCAGGCCACCATACTGGCATATATTTATTTATATATATTATTATTATTATTTATTTTAACACACAACTAGAACTGGCTTCAATGAAAACAATACTTACGAGATTCAAACTCTTGAACAGTCAAGAACCTCTCCGACGGTGTTCTTTCTTTGCAAGTTTTCTGGAGGGGAAAGAAAAACCAAAAAATAAATAAAAAAAAAACACACCAAATGGTGAATAAACACTGAACAGAGAAAGACAAAGATCACCATTTCTAATTACCATCTAGCTTAGTGGTTGTCCGTTTAAGTTTCTGCTTTTTTTTTTTTTCTCGCTCTCTCTCTTTTAAACCCACATTGCCATAAGGCTCTATCTTGAACATCCTCCATCTGCATGTAGCATAAGATCAGAAAAATAGCAGGGTTCATTTAAATATGTAATTTCCCTTTGTTTCTCTCGCATCCAAATAAGGCAGACATGCAAGTTGGACTTTGAGGTAAGTGGATCCGTTCGCTGTTGACAGAGTATAAAACGCATAGCTCAGCTGTTGGCCTGGGGCCACTACTTTGTAATCTTGGCCATTAAATATGGGTTTGCAGGTGGCCCAGCAGCTGAGGTTAAGAGGACTGTATTTTGCATACTAAGCTTTCATAGAGTATAGGGTGTTTATCTATTCCTACAAGCTAGCCATTATACATTCTTGCCAGTCAGTTTTGCGATGTTTAAAAGAACAGCGTTTGTTTGTGCTCCGTTAGGCTTTTTCTCCTTTATTATTTCAGATAGAGCTTCAGGCAGACCAACTAAAGTCTTTCCACGGCCGTGTCTTTTGTTGAAAGATTTAAAAAAAAAAAAAAAAAATCTTAAGGCTTCCACTGTCCAACAGTGCTTTAGAAATCAGATTCAAAATGTTAACTGTAATAGGCGTGCAATATATCTATGGCAAAGTGATGTCTTTTATGTAACCTTGACAATGTGCTAAATTTCTGTTCATGAATGGAGGTGGGGAAAAATAAAGATACCTGCACAATGGTGCTGCTGGAAGGTTAAGACATGCAGAAATTTAAAGGAGAGACCCTGTTACCAAAGTGTGTGCGTATATTATATATATATATATATACACACATACATACATATACATACATATACATATACACACACACACATAATATATATATATATATATATATATATATATATATATATATATATATATATATATATATATATATATATATATATACACACACATATACATACATACATACACATATATAGTGGGTACGGAAAGTATTCAGACCCCCTTAAATTTTTCACTCTTTGTTATATTGCAGCCATTTGCTAAAATCATTTAGGTTCATTCTTCTTCCTCATGAATGTACACATAGCACCCCATACTGACAGAAAAACACAGAATTGTTGACATTGTTGCAGATTTATTAAAAAAAAAAACTGAAATATCACATGGTCCTAAGTATTCAGACCCTTTGCTCAGTATTTAGTAGAAGCCCCCTTTTGATCTAATACAGCCAGGAGTCTTTTTGGGAAAGATGCAACAAGTCTTTCACACCTGGATTTGGGGGATCCTCTGCCATTCCTCCTTGCAGATCCTCTCCAGTTCTGTCAGGTTGGATGGTAAACATTGGTGGACAGCCATTTTTAGGTCTCTCCAGAGATGCTCAATTGGGTTTAAGTCAGGGCTCTGGCTGGGCCATTCAAGAACAGTCACGGAGTTGTTGTGAAGCCACTCCTTCGTTATTTTAGCTGTGTGCTTAGGGTCATTGTCTTGTTGGAAGGTAAACCTTCGGCCCAGTCTGAGGTCCAGAGCACTCTGGAGAAGGTTTTTGTCCAGGATATCCCTGTACTTGGCCGCATTCATCTTTCCCTCGATTGCAACCAGTCGTCCTGTCCCTGCAGCTGAAAAACACCCCCACAGCATGATGCTGCCACCACCACAATGCTTCACTGTTGGGACTGTATTGGACAGGTGATGAGCAGTGCCTGGTTTTCTCCACACATACCGCTTAGAATTAAGGCCAAAGAGTTCAATTTTGGTCTCATCAGACCAGAGAATCTTATTTCTCACCATCTTGGAGTCCTTCAGGTGTTTTTTTAGCAAACTCCATGCGGGCTTTCATGTGTCTTACACTGAGGAGAGGCTTCCATCGGGCCACTCTGCCATAAAGCCCCGACTGGTGGAGGGCTGCAGTGATGGTTGACTTTCTACAACTTTCTCCCATCTCCTGACTGCATCTCTGGAGCTCAGCCACAGTGATCTTTGGGTTCTTCTTTACCTCTCTCACCAAGGCTCTTCTCCCCCGATAGCTCAGTTTGGCCGGACGGCCAGCTCTAGGAAGGGTTCTGGTCGTCCCAAACGTCTTCCGTCCAGCAGAAATCTTTTTGTAACCTTGGCCAGATCTGTGCCTTGCCACAATTCTGTCTCTGAGCTCTTCAGGCAGTTCCTTTGACCTCATGATTCTCATTTGCTCTGACATGCATTGTGATCTGGAAGGTCTTATATAGACAGGTGTGTGGCTTTCCTAATCAAGTCCAATCAGTATATTTAAACACAGCTGGACTCAAATGAAGGTGTAGAACCATCTCAAGGATGATCAGAAGAAATGGAAAGCACCTGAGTTAAATATATGAGTGTCACAGCAAAGGGTCTGAATACTTAGGACCATGTGATATTTCAGTTTTTCTTTTTTAATAAATCTGCAACAATGTCAACAATTCTGTGTTTTTCTGTCAGTATGGGGGTGCTATGTGTACATTCATGAGGAAGAAGAATGAACCTAAATGGATTTTAGCAAATGGCTGCAATATAGCAAAGAGTGAAAAATTTAAGGGGGTCTGAATACTTTGAATACTTTCCGTACCCACTATATATATATATATATTATATATATATATATATATATATATATATATATATATATATATATATATATATATATATATATATATATATAAATATAAACACATACACAAAAAATATTGGCACCCCTGCATTTCT
Organism: Pelophylax lessonae; assembly: GCF_965119305.1. Classification (NCBI taxonomy): domain Eukaryota; kingdom Metazoa; phylum Chordata; class Amphibia; order Anura; family Ranidae; genus Pelophylax; species Pelophylax lessonae. Next base: position 620,922,418 of record NC_138770.1, read on the forward strand.
GTCAGACACTGCAGCACTTCCCCCAGAAAATTGCTGCAGTTACAAATGTTTAGGCATTCTCAGGTTTGTTTCTTTTGTTTGTATTGCAGGACACAAAAAAGCACAGACACATTGCACGCAAAAATTCAAAAATATAGACTGGACAAAATTGACACCTTCTCAAAACTGTAAGAAATAATTGCATTCCAAGTTTGTGATGCTCCTGTAATTTGTAATTAAACTCGTCTGTATCAATTAACAGGTGCTGACAATATAGAAATCACACCGGCAACCAGTTAAAATGGTGAAAAACTGACTCAACCTTTTTGATGCATGTCTGTGTGCCACACAGAGCATGGAGAAGAGAAAGAGCAGAAAAGAATTGTCTAAAGATTTGAGAACAAAAATTGTGGAAAAGCATGGACAATCTCAAGGTTACACGTCCATTTCCAGAGATCCTAATGTTCCTGTATCCACTGTGCGCAGCATTGGCAAGAAGTTTACAGCCCATGGCACTGTAAATAATCTCCAGGGACATGCATGAAAGAGGATAAATTGATCAAAGATTGCAACAAAGGTTTTTTTGAATGGTGGCTAAAAAAACCTTGATCAACTTCCAGACAAATTCAAGCTGACCTTTAGGCACAGGGTACAACTGTGTTAGATCGCACTAAACTTTGCCATCTCAATGAAAAAAGGACGCTATATTAGGCAGTGGCAGCTGGTGCTTAATTTACTTGGGGGGGGGGGGGGGGGGCACAGCCCCCCCCAGCCAGCCAACCACATAATCCCCCATCGCTTGATTGATCGTCTGTCAGGCCCCCTCGCCAGCCCCTGCACTTACCCCATGCAGGTGGTGTCTTCACCCCTGCGTCTCCTCTGGAGTCCTGGCAGTCAATTCTCCTCCTGGCCAATCAGGAGTTAAAACCTGTGGCCAATCGGGACTCAGGACCCGCTTCCCAATTGGCCCTGAGGAAAAACAGAGAGACATTAGCGAATATTAATTTGCTAATGTCAAACAACTGGGTGGGCATTGTGAGCCGTGCCCGAAGCCCACCCTTTTTTAAGCCAATTAGAGCCTCAGGCTCTAATGTGCTTAAAAAAAAAAAAAAAAAAAAAAAAAACCCATTGTAATCCATGCGTCCGGCGCACTGCATGTAGATTAGGGGCCGGGCACATGGATTAGGGGGGTGGCGCCCCTGCACCCTGTATGGATGGGACGCCACTGATAGGAGACCCAGGAGGACCCCACTGCTGACCCAAACATTCTGTGCTTCCTCCAGTCTGTTCAAGTTTAACTTAAAAAGGAGAAGTACAGCCAAAGCTCGTTTAGCTGTACTTCTGCTGTGCATCACAGGAGTGCAGTTCATTCTGCATTCCTGTGACCCGTTTTCAGCAGACAGTGAGCCAAAGCCCACTGTTGGGTAACATCACTGAGCCAGTCCAGGCTCAAGAAAGAATGCAACCATATGGTTGGGATCCACCCAGGAACCTGGACCAGCACCTGGCTCAGCCTCTCAGCGAGCCGCTGGGAGCCTGAGCAAGTCACTCCCGCCCCCTCCACAGCCCAGCACTCAGGCGAGTGTGGAGGGGTGGGGGGCTGGGTTGGGGATTCAGAGCAGACAGTGGTGACTGAGTTACCAGCTCTCTGGTAATTTAGCACTGAGTGGTGTTTGATTATTCAGTTCTCAGACTTAGAGCTGGTGTGGGATCCACCTACGGAAGTAGGATTCAGCTCCCTTTGTCCAAGTGAGTTTTGTTGACAAGGGCCTCTTTCAGCATAGCTGAAAAGAAATCATGCTAATGTAGGGAATAATGAGACTACAGCTCCACCTGCTGGGTGGCTAGCAGACTGCATAATATTAACGTCACCCGACTGGAAAAACTAACTTTTTGCCCCGACCATAAAAATAAAAAAAAAAAGGGGGGGGGGAAGAAGTACTAAAAGTACTAGTTAATCTACATTTCCTCACCCTTAAAAACACATTGCTTTAATGAAGTCACAGAAATAGATATGCAATCAGGTAGACTTTGTACTGTCAAATTTCATTTTCAGAGTCATATCTTTGCTATCCTGTTATAGAAGCTGTACAGAGTGACTGCACTGTTCAATAGGAACCAGAGTTAGCCCCTTGCACTCAGTACTTAGCAACAGATCAGGACAAACATGTCTCTCCACCTTTCTCTGCAAAAAAAGGTCTGTGTGAGGCCATTTGTCCTATGATGAGGGGTATGGCTGTTACTCAGCTATGCCAATAAAGAGCACTGCAGTGCAAGAGACGGAAGCAGCAAGTATGTAGTTGCCACAGCTGTTACTGAAAATGCTCATTGCCTGGCTGTCACGACTATTCTATGGATTCAGTGCTTTGGAGCTAGTGGAACAATCAAGAATTCTCCCTTTATTCTGATAACTGGAGTCACATACTTTTTTTTAGGTCGGTTACATATTGCGGCCCCTGAGCCATGAATTTAGGATGGTCAAATTTTTCACAGCAGGTTTTCTTTAACCAAAAAAAAAAAAAAAAAAAAAAACTTTAGGCAACATCGATAGCTTCATGTTAATACTGCATTATGAAAACAAATCCTAGCTTTCGTAAAAAATATAATAAAATAAATGTGAGAAAATGCAAAATGTATCAGACTACGGGCTGTGTTAACGGCTTCCGTTTGCATCAAGACTGCTTCTCTACAAACACGTTGATGGAAATGTAAAAATGTCATGCAGGAGGTCGATGGAGCTTAGGAGGACATCAACTGCAGGTCAAATTCACCTGTTAATGAACTCAATCTCAAAAGCATCTGAAACTGGGGTCAACACCCATACAAAATCTCACCTGATGAAGCAGTTTCACCTACACATGGGCTGAGGAATCGATCCCTTACTTGGGCATCAACTTGGCGGCCGACATCTCCAAAATCATTGACCTCAATTTCAAACCCCTTACTGCAAAGATTCGCCAGAACCTACAACGCATGGCAAATCCTCTCCTGGATAGGCAGGATTACATAGTTTAAAATGATGGAACTGCCCAAAATATTATACCTTTTTAGAACCATTCCCCTCCCTATCCATAATAAACACCTGAAGGAACTAACCACTATCCTAAAAAATTTAGTCTGGCTGGGAAAGAAACCCAGATGCTCCATGTCCCACTTAGTTAAGCACAAAAAGGTTGGCGGTTCCTGCTGGCCGGTGATAGAAGACTACTATACTGCTTCACTCCTGTCGCAAGCGGAGAAGTGGTTTCTTGAGTCCCCAGAGGCACTTTGGGTACATCTTGAGGCAGCGATGTCCCAAGCTCCTTCCTTGCACCTACTGCTCCTGGAGGAATGTTGGCTTGGAGAAAGATAACCACCTCATCTACTAATATGCAACACTCCGGTGCGTTACGAATTCCCATACAAACCCTCTAAATTTTAATCCCCTAACTGAAATCTCAGGTTTGGAAGGACCACAGTATCTGCTGGATGGTGAAATAGTCTCCAACCAGAAGGTAATACCTTAGGCGGATCTAGCCGAAAAATACGCATTGCCCCCTTCAACCCTCTACTCATACTTACAAATCTGAACATTCTTAATAAAATACCCTCCCCCAACAATAACAGTAGACGACCGGGTTCGGAATTTCTTCACCTCCCCGGCAGAAACAAGCAAAGGTATATCTTTGTTCTACAACATCTTAGGTGATAAGTCCACATTCACTAAAACTCATCCGATGGCGTGGTGGGAACAGGACCTCTGTATACAATTTTCACCGCGACAATGGACACAAGCGTTCCTGGCGGTTGCAACCGCGACGCACTGTGTGAACCACTGGGACCTATCCCAAAAGATAGTAGCCAGATGATACAAAACCCCAGTCATACTGGCAAAATGTATACCTGGTTGTTCACCTCTTTGCTGGCGTGGCTGTGGCCAAGCGGCAAACATTTACCACGTGTTCTGGTCTTGCGTGGGTATTTCTAGTTACTGGAAAAAGATCTTCCAAATTATGGCGGAAGTCTCAGGAATACTTAAACAACCGTCTCCCTCTCTCGCGGTTCTTCAAATAGGGATTCAAGACTATCCGAGAGAATACCGTAACATAATTACCCACATCCTACTTGCAGCAAAGCCGATTATAGCGAGGCATTGGAAAGACAGCTCAGCCCCTAGTCATAGTGAGGTATTGATCCAGGTGAACCTCAATCACCAATATGAACGTCTGTTAGCGGCAAGGACGTCGTCGTCTATTGACTCTTTCGACAAGCAGTGGGCAGCGGGGGTGTCCTGGTATCCTAAAAACCCAATTTAATGAGCATCTGCTATTGGAAGCCTTGTTACTTAATACTAGGAAGCTGTATGGTATACTTAAATAAGTCTGTATAGATTCCGTATGCTACTGAAATTCTGTTGTATGTACTCCATTGCTCAATTTCTTTCATCCCTTTGTGCATTATGCGAGCGAGCGACTGTTAACGCTCAATTGTTTGTTGTCTGTTATTTGCTAAAATTTCAATAAAGAATATTTGGAAAAAAAAAAAATAATAAAAGCATCTGAAACTGATCTCATATAAAAGTTGAATGCACCTGAAAGAACAATGCATTTGTCTGACAGCATAAATGCAAGGATCATCAACATTGGGATTACTGGTCATGTTCATACCCCAATTAATGTAAAATCCTGGGTGCACTTTGCCAAGTACTACACCCATATACCATCACAGACGGACACATTTGCCTCACTATAGAGCCCAGTAATTTTAAATACTTTTTTCATACTTCACTAAAAATAAAAAAAGAATCCTGATAATAGATAAATGCCTATCATTATGGACAAGCAGGAAAGAGTCAGAGATGTATCATTTTGGTTTCCTCCCCACCCTCACCTGTTTGGCTATTATCCTTGCGGTCAGTCTTACAGTTTCCGAAGGATTCCATTTCTCTCCGTAGGCACACATGGAAGAACACTCTAGTTTGTGCATGGGCCAGTCGCCTTTCTGTATGGGCAGAAAAACAGCAGAGGCATTAAAATGAGGATACAACTGCCTTCTCGGCACACAAAGGTCGAGTAAAATGTGTTTCCTTTCTACATAGGGGGAAGACACAAAAGGATCCCGAGAGAGGGAAAAAAAATATAAAAAAATCGCTGCAAATCCAAGAATGAAGCTCTCCAGCTGGACAATGAAAAGCTGAATTCATTGGATTACATAGGTTTTCTTTTGTTATACTTAAATAGAAATATTCAGAGCAAAACTCAAGCTCATTTTCATACACAGAATTAAAAATTAGCAAAAAAAGATACAGGTGATGCACACATGTGCAAATAGTGTACCAAAAAATAATCAATCAGCGCAACCCTCTAAGCAAGAGAATCAGAAATGAAAAAAAAAAAAAGTATGTATGTATGTATGTATGTATGTATGTATGTATGTATGTATGTATGTATGTATGTATGTATGTATGTATGTATGTATGTATGTATGTATGTATGTATGTATGTATGTATGTATGTATATATATATATATATATATATATATATATATATATATATATATATATATATATATATATATATATATATATATATATATATATATATATATATATATAGCTTCTCACCTCACATTCTCACCAGCGGGTCAGAATAAGCAGTTCTCCTCTGGGGATAATAGCAGTCTGGTGGGAATCTTTAGCAGTATACTCTTCTTTAGGCAGGGCCATCGAGGAATCAATCTCAATCTATATTGTGCCATAAAATAGGTTAGAAATATAAAAAGACAAATCTAGTGCGCTCCATTTGGGATCTATAAAGTCTATTAAAGTCAGCAGCTTACAAGACAAGCACTTCAGCAGTGTAAGTTGCTGACTTTAATAAACTTTTTGGATCCCAAATGGAGAGCACTAGATTTGTCTTTTTATCCTTTCTAATGTATTAATGGCACAATATGAATTGAGATGGATTCCTTGATGACCCTGCCTAATATGCTGGCCATACGCTAGCCGAAAACTCGTTCGAAAATCTGTCATTTGGTCACTTCGTTCGTTTTTGGTCCAGTTAATGGGCACAAATAGAAAATCAGTTTTAACTTTTCAGAGCCGAAACAGTTAAATTCTGCCGAATGAACAATAAATTTAAAAGGTTAATGAGTTTCTCGCCCAAACTGTTTGCACTCGGCATATGTGAGAAACTGAACGAAAAATGTCCATTGAACAATTTATCATTTGAAATTCGGTCATTACACGATGGCACGATCGTCTGCTCTCACAGCCAATTTTTTGTTTTTCGAAAATAAATTAGAACGATTTTTCTGCTAGTGTATGGCCAGCTTTAGAGTATACAGCTAAAGATTCCCACTAGACTGCTATTATCCCCAGAGGGGAACTGGTTATTCTGACCCGCTGGTGAGAGAGGGGTCAGAATGTAAGGTGAGAGGCTTAATTGCACGGCTGGCAGAGAAGCACTGAATTTTTGTTTAAAAGCACTGAAGGTGGAGGATTCTAGTGTGTCAATTGTCAATTCTGACCCACTATAATATATATATATATATATATATATATATATATATATATATATATATATATATATATATATATATATATATATATATATCACACACACACATATATACAGTGCCTTGCGAAAGTATTCGGCCCCCTTGAACTTTTCGACCTTTTGCCACATTTCAGGCTTCAAACAAAGATATAAAAATGTAATTTTCAATCATGAAGTGGAACGAAATTTATTGGACATTTCAAACTTTAACAAATAAAAAAACTGAAAAATTGGGCGTGCAAATTTATTCAACCCCTTTACTTTCAGTGCAGCAAACTCTCTCCAGAAGTTCAGTGAGGATCTCTGAATGATCCAATGTTGACCTAAATGACTAATGATGATAAATAGAATCCACCTGTGTGTAATCAAGTCTCCGTATAAATGCACCTGCACTGTGATAGTCTCAGAGGTCCGTTTAAAGCGCAGAGATCCATCATGAAGAACAAGGAACACACCAGGCAGGTCTGAGATACTGTTGTGGAGAAGTTTAAAGCCGGATTTGGATACAAAAAAGATTTCCCAAGCTTTAAACATCCCAAGGAGCACTGTGCAAGCAATATTGAAATGGAAGGAGTATCAGACCACTGCAAATCTACGAAGACCTGGCCGTCCCTCTAAACTTTCAGCTCATACAAGGAGAAGACTGATCAGAGATGCAACCAAGAGGCCCATGATCACTCTGGATGAACTGCAGAGATCTACAGCTGAGGTGGGAGACTCTGTCCATAGGACAACAATCAGTCGTATACTGCACAAATCTGGCCTTTATGGAAGAGTGGCAAGAAGAAAGCCATTTCTTAAAGATATCCATAAAAAGTGTCGTTTAAAGTTTGCCACAAGCCACCTGGGAGACACACCAAACATGTGGAAGAAGGTGCTCTGGTCAGATGAAACCAAAATCAAACTTTTTGGCAACAATGCAAAACGTTATGTTTGGCGTAAAAGCAACACAGCTCATCACCCTGAACATACCATCCCCACTGTCAAACATGGTGGTGGTGGCAGCATCATGGTTTGGGCCTGGTTTTCTTCAGCAGGGACAGGGAAGATGGTTAAAATTGATGGGAAGATGGATGGAGCCAAATACAGGACCATTCTGGAAGAAAACCTGATGGAGTCTGCAAAAGACCTAAGACTGGGACGGAGATTTGTCTTCCAAAAAGACAATGATCCAAAACAAAGCAAAATCTACAATGGAATGGTTCACAAATAAACATATCCAGGTGTTAGAATGGCCAAGTCAAAGTCCAGACCTGAATCCAATCGAGAATCTGTGGAAAGAACTGAAAACTGCTGTTCACAAATGCTCTCCATCCAACCTCACTGAGATTGAGCTGTTTTGTAAGGAGGAATGGGCAAAAATTTCAGTCTCTCGATGTGCAAAACTGATAGAGACATACCCCAAGCGACTTACAGCTGTAATCGCAGCAAAAGGTGGCACTACAAAGTATTAACTTAAGGGGGGCTGAATAATTTTACGCCCAATTTTTCAGTTTTTTGTTAAAAAAGTTTGAAATATCCAATAAATTTCGTTCCATTTCATGATTGTGTCCTACTTGTTGTTGATTCTTCACAAAAAATTACAGTTTTATATCTTTATGTTTGAAGCCTGAAATGTGGCAAAAGGTCGAAAAGTTCAAGGGGGCCGAATACTTTCGCAAGGCACTGTACATACATACATATACACTTATTTTATATTTCACTTCATTTTGCACTGTTTAATTGATTATTGTAGATATCTGGGGCAGCACTGTTTTTTTGTGATGCACACATGTAGCCATGACAAGTTTAAGCTAAATAAAAAAAAAAAAAAAAAAATCTACAAGAAAGCGCATGAGTGGTAAAATAATGGTCTCAATCTCCGTAAAAACTAACATTATGCACAATTCACAAAGCTAAGGATCATATTATATACACACACACACACACATTATATATATATATATATATATATATATATATATATATATATATATATATATATATATATATATATATATATATATGTCAGCGCTGCTCTTTGCATCTACGAGAACTAGCCAAAGAGGATATCTTACAGACAAGGGGAGGGTGTATCACTTGGGGCGGGGAGGGTCAATGACGACCATAGAATCTTGAGTTGAGCTTTAACTGTCTATAGCAGCCTTTACCAAATATTTTAATACAGGTGAACCCTTGAAACAATGTTTCAGCCTCAAGAAAACCCTGGGGAAAAAAAAAAAAAAAACACACAACACGCAACTACAGCTCAATGTACATTACAGTGATGGTCAAGGAGAAGCATGCCCGCTACATTTGTGGTCAGTAGGAAAAATTCCCCTTTTACAGATACAGTAGCTAAAAAGAGAATTGGTTTCAGTCACGACTTATCAGAGGCAGAAATTGTCCCTTGCTCACAGAATCCTTACCAACCTCTGGAGGATCCAAAGGGTTCCATGAAATTCTGGCTGAGAAAAGGTGGGTCTACAGTGTTGTACAATTACTGATGGAGTATTTATATAAATTCAACATTCCATAAGGAAAATTCAGGAAAATGTTCATGGCAACCAACCAGCTTCTAGTTTTAATTTTAAAAGCTGAACTGCAGAAGGTGAAGTTAGAAGCTTATTAATTACTATTCACAGATTCGGTCTGCTCCAGTTTTATTAAACTCCCCCACATGTGCTTACTTTGTTTATTTTATAAAATGCAGAGCCTGATCACATCCAAGTGCCGGTTCACACTTGTGCGATGCGGGGAGGCTGCGAATTCGCAGCCTGTTCCCGCATCGCAAACGCACCCCTGGCAGTTCACACTGCCATATGCGATACGCTGGGGGTGTCAATGAAATGTTAACGACACCCCCCAGTTTGATGGCATATCGCAGTGCGATCTGACAGTTCGCACAGGATCGGATCGCACAAGTGTGAACCACTGTGCGATCCGATCCTGATGCGGCTGGAAAAAAGGGTCATGTGCGTCTTTGGTGCGGATACAGTGCGAATTCAGCCATACAAAGTGTATGGCTGAATTCGCATCCGCACCTCCGATCGCATGTAATGAAGGAGCAGTGCGCTCCAAAATTACATGCGATCGGCGCACTCGCAAAAGTGTGAACCGGCACTAATGAAGGAGCAGTGCGCTCCAAATTACATGCGATCGGCGCACTCGCAAAAGTGTGAACCGGCACTTTGGTGGATACTTTCAAGAGCTTCTACAAACAAAAAAACAAAACAACCCATGAACACCACACACACAAAGCCTGAATTTTCATGATGAGAACAAGGATCGGTGTTTTGGTCTAACAGAGGAAAATGATTACAGAGCACTGAGGACTCTACTCTCCAGTCAGAGAATGTAAACTTGACATTATATGAACAGTAAACACCTATCTCAGCACATTATATTTGTCCTTGTATAATTTTATCTGTAAGATTAGAACTTTGGGAAGAGTGAGGAAAAAAAAAAAAAAAAAACCTGCATCACAGTTTATAGCTAAATTTGCCTCCCTGTAGGCACTGCTAATTAAAACCTATCCTGAGGCAGGATCACGCTAAGTGGAAGAAAAGTGACCAGCATTTCAATTTTTCTTTTTTTTTTTTTAAGGATTAATGACCGGCTTTAATTCATGTTTTTATCTGCCAATTGATTTGACGTATAGGAAATGAAGTTTTTACACCAAATATGCTTATTCAATAAGTCTAAGTTCACATTTGACGCTTCTCTGAAAAGCAATCAGTGAAGGATTACTTTTCAGAGTGGCTAAGCAGTCACTGTCAGGCATTCAGGAGGCGGCCCTGGTGACTTCCGATTACTCTTCCTTTTTGCGAAACAAGTTTTCAATGGCACCAATGAGCCGCAATCATTAGCTTGCAGTTGCTGTTTGGCCCCATAAAAACATAAATGCCGATGACGCCTGCCAGCATGCTGCGTTCATTTCACTGCGGGCGCAGCATGTGAACATCGCCTTTAGCTGTATTGTAGAATTTAGGTGGGAGGTCAGGGGATGGTAAAAGCATGGCTCCACTGCCTGTTTTTACCACTCCCTCAGCCACCCAGTTGGAAAGAAACCCAAGATATCCAGTGATGTGCAACAAGCATTAAAGTGATTGTAAAGTCTCGTTTTTTTTTTTTATTTAGAAAAAACAAACCTGTTATACTTACCTGCTCTGTGCAGATCCTCCTCTTCTCACACTCCTGGTCCCTCCCTCCTGCAGAGTGCCCCCACAGCAAGCAACCTGCTATGGCGGCACCCGTGCCCGGCTGCTGCTGCTGTGTGTCTATTCAGACACGGAGCCTGAGGTTTGACTCCGCTCCCTCTCCTCATTGGCTGACTGGCATTGACTCAGCCAATGAGGAGGGGAGTCCTGGACAGCCTAGATTATCGTACAACATCTGTCGATAGAGATGGGGCTCAGGTAAGTATTAGGGGGGCTGCTGCACACAGAAGGCTTTTTATTTTAATGCATAGAATGCATTAGTATAAAAAATCTTTTGACTTTAGAACCACTTTATAACCTAAACCCACAAACAAAAAAGTTGCAGCTTACCAGTTCTTAGATGTGGTGGCTGCATTAGTCTGCTTCTGCCAGGCTTTTGTTTCCTACATTTTCAACTGGTGATTGTGCCAATAACGCAGGATCACCACTTGTAGCTATGGAGGAACAGCATTGTCACCCTAGATTTCCCTTTTAATGTGGATGACAAACACCTTCCTCATGTCCATTGCACAGTGAGGGAGGTGTTCTATTGACCACAGAGGAGAACAGGAAAGGCTGACAAACACTGTGTGAAAGTTCAGCTCAGTGCAGAGGAAATTACAAGGACACTGAATCTCCAGCAGTACAAACAGGTTTGTTCAGAACCTGCAGAAAATGTATATGAAAAAAGGAAACCAATGCAGACACCACATCTAAGGACTGGTATGCTGCAATATAGAAAGCTCAAAAGTACAAGGGCTCCATATATATTACTGTATATGTGGCCTGATTACCCTTCAAATAGAATTCCAGGCAAAACCTAAAAAGCCTTAAAACTGCTCCCTACCTCCTCCTAACACCTATGCTGACCAACCTGTGTAAGATGTATATACCTGCCTATTTTCTGCCTGCTCTGGTTCGGTCACTTGACCCAGCTCACCTGTGTTAGCCAGCAGCGGCTGCAGGGGAAAGGATGGAGCACTGAAAACAGATAGGCCATAGGAGCCTATGGGTGACGTCAACATTCCCAGGCATTCCAATCCTTATGTAGCACTTTCTCCTTTCTCCTGCAGCTGCCACTGAATGACAGAGGGGATCATAAGACCAGACTGGAGCGGACTGAAAATAAGGATATACATATTTTTACATTTGTCAGTATGGGTGTTGGGGGTGAGGAGAGCATTTTCAAAACGAGTAAGGGTTTGCCTTGAATATTTATTATTTGCATTATTATTATTATTATTATTAAATGCCAGGGGTTCAATTAGCCGTTACATTTTTTTGTTCTTGGGTTTAAATATACTTAATACCTACAACAGCCAATCGGAATACATATTTCACTGTAATAGTGACTGCAATACACTAAAATCCGTTTGGCTGCTCTAGTTTACTACGAGATTTTTCACTTTGAACAATACTCTTAGCTGGCTCAGACCTACTTATTTATAATATGCTGAGAAGAAAACATCTGAATAATTTCCCACAGTGAAAGACATGTAAAATATATAGGATTGGTACTTTTTTGGCTGTAAATTATTTTGCAGAATGTATCTGCTGCCTATTGCCTGTTAATCATCACATAAAACAAAGAACTTTAGGATCTTACCTGGCATTCCACATTGCAGTAAAAGGCCTGTTTGCATTTGCCGCATTTTGCAAGACCTTCCTTCCTAAAATCAAAACAAATTAATGAATAGTAAGTTTGTGGGGAATAACAAAAATTATAGTCAAAAAGCAAAAGAGCATGGCAGGTTTTCAGGTAGGTAAAGGTTTGTGCTGACCCATTCTGGCACTGCTCCATTCTGTGGACCCATGTGTCATTTAAAGTGCTAATACAGATGCAACAATTCCGAATGGTAGCATTATAAAACAAGGTCAGCTTTCTGTGACCCTCAGAGTGCACTTTACCTGGGACGGCTCCTCCACCATGCTTTCCAGGCTCTGTTGTCCCACCTGCAGGCCCATGACTTGCATGGCGGGTGTTGTTGGGTGGAGGGGAGGGAGACCAGCGAGTGTCCATTCACTGATTCCCGAAGGAACAGGCAAGTCACATGTAAAATGTCACTTCAAGTTTCTGGTGAAGGGCCAGGGAAGAAGATAATGGAGCGCGATCTGCTCTTTAGCTTCAATGGAGGGCAGGGGAGACATCAAGGGTCTATTTACTCAGCACAAGCTCATCTTTTATACATTTTACCAATATATTACATTAAGAAAAAAAACATACCACACACACCCTAACTGAATTTACCCTTCTGCACTGTGAAAAAAAAAAAAAAAAAAGGAAAAGAAAAAAGTGAAAAGAGACACAGCTGCTGTATGTCTAAAAAAAATCCCACAATTTAGTATCAAAGACACAAAATACAGTGTTGAAAACATATTAAATAAAATCAGTGCTATCATAGTTCACTCAAATGAAAGCATATCAAATGCATATCACAATCACAAAAGAATACACCATCAAAAATTTGCTAAAAAAAAAAAAAAAATTCAACAAAATGTCCAAAGCAATACAAAGTTCAATGGAGTATTGTCTAAAATGTTTTGTTTTCAGTAATATATAGTGTATTTGTTATATTGCATTTGTGTGCCCTAAAATCAACCTAACCAATTCTGGACCGGAAGATTTTCCCCCTTAATGACCAGGCCATTTGTTGCGATTTGGCACCGCGTTACTTTAACAGACAATTGCACGGTCGTGCGACGCTGTACCCAAATTAAATTGATGTCCTTTTTTCCCCACAAATAGAGCTTTCTTTTGGCAGTATTTGATCACATGTGCGATTTTTTTTTTTTTTGCGCTATAAACAAAAAAAAAAAAAAAATAATAAATAATATTTTTACCTTCTGCTATATAAAACGAACATTCTCCTCCCCCCCCCCCCCCCCCAAAAAAAAAGAAAAAAAAAAAAAAGTAAAAATCTAATTTTTTCATCATTTTAGGCCAATTTGTATTCTGGTAAAAAAAAAAATCCCAATTTGGATTGGTTTGCGTAAAAGTTTATCACATCGACAAACTAGGGGAAAGATTTGTAATTTTGTTTATTTATTCATTTTTTTACTAGTAATGGCGGCGATCAGTGATTTTTAGCAGGACTGAAACAGTGTGGCGGACAGATTGGACTCCTAACTGACATTGACACTTTTGGGGGGACCAGTGACATTACTTCAGTAATAAGTGCTAAAAATATGCACTGTTACTGTAATAATGACACTGACAGGGAGGGGGTTAACTCAGGGGCAATCAAAAGGTTAAGTGTGAGCCTAGGGGGTGTTTTCTAACTGTGAGGGGTGAGCTTTTAATATCACAAACAGAGACCTGTGTTCCAAAATAGTGGGAACACAGGGGCTCTGTGTTGATACCAGAGAGAACAATGGTTTGCTGTGTTTACAACAGCAGACCGAAGTTCTCTCTTCACGGGGAGCAATCGCAGGTGCCTGGCGGCAATCGCAGCCCCGCGCTTGGGATTCTCCGCTGTCGAATGGGCGCACCCACAGGAGCGCTTCTGCGAACCGCCGTACAGGAACGGCAATTGGAGGGAACCTGCCGACCTGCCACTGTGTAACTGCGGCGGCTGGTCGGCAAGTGGTTAAAAGTAAAACTATAGGCAAACCCCCCCCCCCCCCATTTTGGATAGCATAAGGGAGGGTTTAAGTTAACCCAGATGGTTTTTTTTTTCCCTACCATCTGAGTCCCATTGCGGAGATTTTCCTTCACTTCCTGCCCCATAGCCAAACAAAGTGAGAGAAAATCATTGCAAATTAGGGGAATTTCTTGTGGACCCCAGGTCACCGGAAACTAGTGTACCCATTGGACGATTTCCCCTCTATTACTTTTCTGGGGACAACCCAAAAATTTGGGATTTTCTTTTACCATGGTCATTGAAAGCGAAAGTAAAAATAGAACAGATAGAGAGGGGGAATCTTCTTAATGTGGACACAAAAACCTGACAATCGTTCTAACCCTCTGCATTCTGTCAAAAACTAAAATAAAAGCTTTGCCTTTAGTTATACTTTAAGGCTCGGTTCACACTTGTGCGATGCGGGAACGCTGCGAATATGCAGCGTGATCCCGCATCCGCACATCTGGCAGTTCACACTGCCATATGCGATACGCAGGGGGGGGTCAATTAAATGTTAACGACACCCCCAGTTTGATTGCATATCGCAGTGCGATCTGACAGTTCGCACAGGATCGGATCGCACAAGTGTGAACCACTGTGCGATCCGATTCTGAGGCGGCTCAAAAAATGCCTCATGTGCGAGTTTGCTGTGGATGCGCTGCGAATTCAGCCATACAAGGTGTATGGCTGAACTCACATCCGCACAGGAGATCGCATGTAATGAAGGAGCAGTGCGCTCCGAATTACATGCGATCAGCGCATCCGCACAAGTGTGAACCGGCACTGAGTGTATGTTTTCTGAAAGTTTAAATTGTTGTGCAAATATTGCGTGACAAAAAAAAAAAAATTGGAACTACAACAATTTTCTCGAGTGTCTGCTTTCAGGTAATTTCTATCTGGACTGGGACATTGCTGTGGAGCTGGATGGCCAGGAGTTTGAGACGACCCGAGTGCAATCTGGACAGGCCGATGCTAATGTAAGTGAGCAGAACTCCAGCAAATGGCTGCACACTGAGGAGGGAGGAGGGGGCAGGGATCACAGGTGTATTCCAGAGGGAGGGAGGACAGGCTTCCCTAGAGCTTACCACAACCCTTGTGCCATGTCTGCAGTCTGAATGTCACTTCTGCCCGTTGCCTCCTCCTTCCCTCCACCAGCTGTCACCTCTGACCCAGTGTCTCCCAATGACTCGCCCATCCTCAGCTCCTCCCCCCCCCCCCCCAGCGATAACAGCCTTTTCTATTCCAACTCTCCCTGCCCACAATCCCTATTGTACCCCACCCTCACTTACCGTTCTACTGCCCTTCCTCCCTAGGCGATAGGTATCGGTATGGTACTCACTGTTTATATATATATATATATATATATATATATATATATATATATATATATATATATATATATATATATATATATATATATATATATATATATATACACACACACACACACACAGTAGTAGCGGTTTGCAATTTTTTCCCCCACGGCGTTACCCTTTAAGCTGGATGAAACGATCTCTGGCAGGGATCACAGTAGGAAAATAAGATGACAGGCAACCATCTCAATCCTCTGACAGGTCTGGAAGGTCAGTCTGCCATTTACAAAAAGTTCTAGGGAGCTTGGAAGTATATTTATTTATTTTAGGTACTTATATATCGCTGTCAATTTACGCAGCGCTTTACATATACATTGCACATTCACATCAGTCCCTGCCCTCAAGGAGCTTACAATCTAAGGTCCCTAACTCACATTCATACATACATAGTAGGGCCAATTTTTTTTTTTTTTTTTTTACAGGATCCAATTAACCTATCAGCATGTCTTTGGAGTGTGGGAGGAAACCCACGCGGGTACAGGGAAAACATACAAACTCCAGGCAGGTAGTGTCGTGGTTGGGATTCGAACCAGCGTCCCTCTTGCTGCTAGGTGAAAGTGCTGCTAACCACTATAAGCTAAGGAGAGATAATAGTGTAACTGTATCTAACATCTTAGAAGTCAGTAAGCGCTCCACAGGAACAGACTCCAGGGTAAGTGGGGAAGAAAAAACGGTTTATGAAACATGTCGTAACTGCAAATATCCCAAAAAAAAAAAAATACAATCTGGAAGGGCAAAAGCAGACTTAAGGTCAAAGAATGTACGCAGTTTACCAGCAGTAACAATGTGCTTTAGTCCCACCACCACCCTAGATGCCCAAACTTAGGAGTCTGAGATACTACAGAAAGGACAGAGTGAGTTTGCACATTAATCCAGGTAAGGGAAAAAAAAAAAAAAAAGCGGGGACCAAGGACTGTCCACTTCCACTGTGGCAATGTAAGTAAGAAGTCTGCGCATGTTAACATCCATTCTTCTACCCGCATGAACTCGGATTGGTCAGCATAAACCAAGGCAGTAAAAAAAAAAAAACCTGTTTAAGCGGCCGGCCAATACTTTAGCTAAAATTTTTGCATCCACATTTATAAGTGATATGGGCCTATATGAGGAGCAAATATCCGGATCCTTGCCAGGTTTAGGAAGGACTACCACCACTGCCTCAGCCATAGAGGGAGAACCCGCTTCTAAAGACTTCATCAACATAGTATGAAACATGGAAAGCCGCTCCTCTGCATAAGATTTAAAAACTCAGCAGGGAGGCCATAAGGCCAGGGGGATTTCCCCATTTGGAGAGAAGTCAAAGCCACTTGCAGCTCCTTCAATGTAATAGGGCTAGCCAAGCTATCTCTGTAAGAAGCGGTCAGGCATGGAAGGTCAATACCCTCCAAGTAGGCACCGGAACCCTGACTCCACGGGATTTGTATGGGTGGAGTGAGGATGACCCACCCAGGGCTTTTTCAGGCCAAGGAGCTTACCCACTGTAAGGATGCACCCCTAAATATTGGCTTCAGTATGTTCTTTGCTATAATTTAACTTAAAGCGGAGTTCCAGCCATTCACTCACCTGTCCAACGGTCCAGCGATGCGGCCGCCCGAAGCCTCGATCCTCTCCCTCGGCCCCGGCATCACTGCTGTGGGCACCCGGCTGTAACAGTTTGCGGCTTCACCCCCGGGTACCCACTGCACATGCGCGAGTCGCGCTGCGCGCCGTGATTGGCCGGCAATCTTCTGGGACCTCTGACGTGTCCCAGAAGATTGCAGGGAGGGAGGGGGGAGAGGAGAACTTCCGTTCAGGGCGCCGCGGCGCTCCGAGCGGAAGTGGGAGTGGTACCTGTCAAAACTAGGTAACCGCTCCCCCCCCAAAAAAAATGACATGCCAAATGTGGCATGTCAGGGGGTCAGGACTCCCTAAAGCGGAAGTTCCACTTTTGGGTGGAACTCCGCTTTAAGAGTGATTCTTTAAACATTGGCTTTTTAGCTGACAAGTCTTTGTGACAAGACAGAGGAATTTCCTATGTTATGATACTGAGAAGCCTGAGAAAAAAGAGAATTGTAGATAGTTTGGCAATTTGCCCAGAAAATGTTTATAGTATATAATTGTAAATACTGATAAATATGTGTGGAATATAATTGGAACCGAGTCCCGGTGTAACGTTGAAAACTCTACCTCGTGAAAATTCCCTACCCTCGTCACTTCCGATGCACCTACGTCATGGAACAGCTGAGGAGCTTACTAGTGCGCAGGCTCGGAGGGTAGGGAATTTTCACGGTAGTGTGTTATAACGTTACACCGCATCAGCTGTTGCCGCGGTTACATTAAAACATCTCCACCCCAACATGAAATCATCTCCACTCCTACCACTGTGACTTCCCTGATCTCGGCTACTAAATGTAAAAGCGGCAGCAGGTGTATGAAAATATAAATCACAGAGCCGAGATCTCCATGATTTATATTTTCATACACCCGCCGCCGCTTTTACATTTTGTAGCCAAGATCAGGGAAGTCACAGGGGTAGGAGCGGAGATGATTTCATGTTGCAGCTGAGATGTTTTAATGTAACCGCGGCAACAGCTGATGCGGTGTAACGTTACAACACACTACCGTGAAAATTCCCTACCCTCCGGAGCTTCGAGCATGCGCACTGCTAAGCTGCTCAGCTGTTCCATGACGTAGGTGCATCGGAAGTGAACAGGGTAGGGAATTTTCACGGAACACCGGTTCACACTATTGCGATGCGGGAACGCTGCAAATCTGCTGCGTGTTCCCGCATCGCATTCTCAGCACAGGCAGTTCACTGCCATATGCGAATCGTTGGGGGTGTCAATTCAAAGTTAACGACACCCCCCAAACCGATCGCATATCGCAGTGCGATCTGACAGTTCGCACATGAATTGGATCGCACTGGTGTGAATCACCATGCGATCCGATTCTGCTGCGGACCAAATAAAAAGGGTCCTGCGCGAGTTCACTGCGCTTGCGGTGCGAATTCAGCCATACAAACTGTATATCTGAATTCGCACCGCACAGACATCGCATGTAATTTTAGGAGCAATGCGCTCTGAATCACATGCGATGTCTGTCATCTCAATAGTGTGAACCGGCACAGACTTTAAGATTGTACAATAATACACAAAATGTATACTTTTAGGCCCCTTTCACACGAACGATCAGATCAGATCCGCCAGTCAGTTTTTTTATAGGCAGACCGGATCGGATCCTCCATGCATCCCTATGGGTCAGCAGATGTCAGCGGTGACATGTTCGCTGACACCACTGCCATCTGCATCCGATCCTGTCCGTCAAATCTGGAAGGTTTGAAACCCTATTTTCCATCTGTCCAGGGGATCGGATGAGAGCGGAAAGGCGGTCTACTCTCATCCGATTCCCCCATAGAGAGCAGCTGGGCTCTGACACCTCCCTCTCCGCACACAGAGCGGAGAGGGTGCAGTCACCTGCCTGCTCAGCGGGGATCAGCGGAAGTGTGTTACTTATTAACAGGGGTTATTCTGAGTGACAAACCTGAGACATGAGAGGCTGCTCATGAGTCTGGGGCATTGTGTTTGTCTGATGGTATAATTAATGAGTTCTAATGCCTGTCTTTGATTCTTCAGGCTCTAGTGCTATTTAACATTTTTATCATTACTATAAATACTATATTATACATATATTTATATAAAATATATTTCTCTCTCATTATCTCTGTGTCACTATTACCACTCGCAGTTGTTTGTGGCCAGTATTCACATCAAGCGACAATTGCTGCCACTGAGGGGCAGTCTATCAGCTGGATATTGTACACTAGGATATACAGTATCTCACAAAACTGAGTACACCCCTCACATTTTTGTAAATATATTATATCCTTTCATGTGGCAACATTAAGAAAATGACACTTTGTTACAATGTAAAGTAGTGAGTGTACAGCTTATAACAGTGTAAATTTGCTGTTACCTCAACATAACTCAACACACAGCCATTAATGTCTAAACCGCTGGCAACAAAAGTGAGTACACCCCTAAGTGAACATGGCCAAATTGGGCCCAATTAGCAATTTTCCCTCCCCGGTGTCATGTGACTAGTTAGTGTTACTAGGTCTCAGGTGTGAATGGGGAGCAGGTGTGTTAAATTTGGTGTTATTCTCACCCTTTCATACTGGTCACTGGAAGTTCAACTTGGCACCTCAAGGCAAAGAACTCTGAGGATCTAAAAAAAACTAAATTGTTGCTCTACATAAAGATGGCCTAGGCTATAAGAAGTTTGCCAAGACCCTGGAATTGAGCTGCAGCACGGTGGCCAAGACCATACAGCAGTTTAACAGGACAGGTTCCACTCAGAATAGGCCTCACCTTGGTCAACAAAATATGTTGAGTGCAGGTGCTCAGCGTCACATCCAGAGGTGGTCTTTCTGGGAAATAGATTTAGGAGTGCTGCCAGCATTGCTGCAGAGGTTGAAGGGGTGAGGGGGTCAGCCTGTCAGTGATCAGACCATGCACCGCACACTGCTTTAAATTGGTCTGCATGGTTGACGTCCCAGAAGGAAGCCTCTTCTAAAGATGATGCACAAGAAAGCCCGCAAATAGTTTTCTGAAGACAAGCAGACTAAGGACATGAATGACTGGAACCATGTCCTGTGGTCTGATGAGACCAAGATAAACTTATTTGGTTCAGATGGTGTCAAGCGTGTGTGTCGGCATACAGGTGGAGAGTACAAAGACAAATAGGTCTTGCCTTACAGTCAAGCATGGTGGTGGGAGTGTTATGGTCTGGGGCTGCATGAGTGCTGCCGTCACTGGGGAGCTACAGTTCATTGAGGGGAACCATGAATGCCAACATGTAATGTGACATACTGAAGCAGAGCATGATCCCCCTTCTTTCAGAGACTGGGCCGCAGGGCAGTATTCCAACATGTTAATGACCCCAAAACACACCTCCAAGACGACCACTGCCTTGCTAAAGAAGCTGAGGGTAAAGGTGATGGACTGGCCAAGCATGTCTCCAGACCTAAACCCTATTGAGCATATGTGAGGCATCCTCAAACGGAAGGTGGAGGAACGCAAGGTCTCTAACATCCACCAGCTCCGTGATGTTGTCATGGAGGAGTGGAAGAGGATTCCAGTGGAAACCTGTGAAGCTTTGGTGAACTCCATGTCCAAAAGGGTTAAAGCAGTGCTGGAAAATAATGGTGGCCCCACAAAATATTGACACTTTGGGCCCAATTTGGACACTTCCACTTAGGGGTGTACTCATTTTTGTTGCCAGCGGTTTACACATTAATGGCGCGTGTTGAATTATTTTGAGGGGGGACAGCAAATTTATACAAGCTGTACACTCACTACTTAACACTGAAGAAATTACACTTTGCTACAATGTAGTCACATGAAAAGATATAATAAAATATTTTCAAAAATGTGAGGGGTGTACTCACTTGTGAGATACTGTATATACCCCAACTTGTTGACCCACATTCCTGACTTTTGCGCCTTGTGGGGCAAGGTAATGTGGGCGGTGTAGACCGGCTACATAACATTCTGGGAATTGATGGTGGGTCTGTGGCAGTTTTGGCTCTGAAGAAAAGGGCTCTCTCTCGAAACGTGTCAACCAGGTAATTGCGGACACCATCCAGCAGCATAGAAGTGTCCTGGAGGCGATTGGTCCCTATTTCCTACGCGTGTGTGTATATATATATATATATATATATATATATATAAATATCTTACGTTTGTGAGTAGAATGTATGCGCAAGGTTGATGCACCCTTCTCTTGTGGGGTGTTTTTTTTTTTTCAGTGTAATTGGATACCCTTGGTCCTGAGGGGGCAGCAAGACCGCTAGTTTTGTGCAAAAAGACGATTCAGATCACTCACCTTCTCGCATACCACTTGAGTGCAGGAGAGATACTGTTTTTGGAATATCCTTTATGGGTACAGGTGGGTCCTGACCGGCATCCTTTATGGGCACAGGTGGGCATCACTGATGGGGCGCTGATGTACATCACTGATGAGTCTGCACTAATTATCAGCGCAGACCCCCCCCAGGAGAGCCACTGATAGGCTCTCCTCTACCCACACCTTGTCAGCGAGAATGAAGGAAAGCCGGTATACTGCACTTCCTGGGTACCATGTGATCAGCAGTGATTGGACACAGCTGAACACGTGGTAAAGAGCCCAAGTCATAGGCTCTTTACCTAGATTGGAGATGTGGCTTATCCTGCTGGATGACATGCCTAGTCAGGATAATACAACCCACCCATCGGCTGTCATTCTGCATACGGCGGGCGGGAAGTGGTTAATGATGACAAGCAATGGGTGGACATTTTTCTACTGGTTTAACGTTGTAAACATTACCTGGTCATATCCTGATAATATATTGTATTTAAGATACTTAACGAGGAAATAAAGACTAGTAGTGTATCATCCTGTGTCCGTGTTTTGACTTGGACCTTATGTGTGTGTCTGGGCGTGTGGAATGGAGAGTGCCAGCATAGGTTAGTATATGGAAGGAATACATTCCTTAGACAGATGGGTACCATTAATTACAAATATGGGATAACATTTTAGTTAGTATAGGGGTAATATATAGGGAGTACATATTTAGGATAGAAAGGTACTATTAACTTGTTATATGATAGTTGTCGTTACCTTTCAAAATAGTGTCAGAAGTGAGATTCAAACCCAATCAGATGGGTCTATTGAAAATCTCAGGGTGATACTGTTTAAGGAATTAAAAAACCAGTGACTTAACCCAAGATACTTCATGCCAACATTGTACAATTAGTTATTATGGACTGCCTAGGGACATGAATTCAGGAGGGGGAAGGAGAGGCAGAAGTGGGACCCGGACCACCGCATGTACACAAGAAACAATAACCAGCACCACATGGACACCACCACTACTCCGCCTGTTAAAAAACAGAAAACAAGTTAAAAAAAAAAAAAATTATATATTCGTGATCGACCGATATTTTTTTTTTTTTTTTTATTGCCGATACCGATATTTTGGTCATCACGTATCGGTCAATATCTGCCGATAGTTTCAGACATTTAATAAAAAAAAAAAATTAACATAGGTACTCTTGTGGAAGGATTTGGGGGTCTAAAAGACCCCCAAACCCCTCCTCTGCACTTAAAAGCATGCAAAATGCCAAGTTTGGCTGTTTTGAATGCGGTCATTTTTTTTTAATTTGGCGCCGAGTACCCGGAAGTGATGTCATGACATCACTTCCGGGTTTTTACATGGAGACCGGATCAGAGCCGAATGCTGCTTTGATCGGGTCTTCGGCGGCCGTTCAGGCTGGTTGCCTGGGTCCTCCTGGTGAGATGGGAGACCCGGGCGAAACGCAGGAGGCGGGGGGGGAATGTCCTCTCCCGCTCCCTGTAATGACAGCCGAGCGGCTTCTCAGCCGCATCGGCTGTCATTACAAGACAGCCAACCTTCGGCTATGGACGCCGGTACCGGGGGGATGCCTCTAGCTGCAGGCATCACTCCGGTACAGCACTTTCCCGAAATATCTGCAATATCGGTAAGCTCAGGGGCCGTTTCAGATATATTGGGGAAAGTGCTGATCGCCCCGCAATATATTGGCTTTGCCGATAATCGGTCGATCCCTAATAAATTATATAAATATAAAACCCAAAAAGATCCCCCGCCCCCCCCACCAAACCCCCAAATCTGAGGAGGTCTCAGATCTAAACCATAACAAAAAGGAAAAACCAACTAGGGGGCACAGTGTGCAAAAAGCATAAACAGTATAAAAAAAAAAAAAAAAAAAAAATCAAATACACATTCAACTATCCAGGAGTCCAGGGATAAGTGTAGGTGCGGTCACCCAGCAGCGGGGGCAAAAAAAAAAAAAAAAAAAAAAAAATGTAATATTGACCCCAAGGAGAGGCAGGCACAAAAAGG
Source organism: Pelophylax lessonae (assembly GCF_965119305.1). NCBI lineage: Eukaryota > Metazoa > Chordata > Amphibia > Anura > Ranidae > Pelophylax > Pelophylax lessonae. Next base: position 620,946,002 of record NC_138770.1, read on the forward strand.
TAAAACAGCAATACGACCCATCAAAAATGTTCAGGCGATGATAAAGAAGAAGTCTAGGTAAGGTAACTTATAGGAAGTCATACCGGCCCAGTTACAAAAATCCACCAGAACAAAGCAAAAGCAAATATACTGGCCCAGGTTACATTAGCAAACAACAGGCCACAGTGGGTGGACATTCCAGGATACAGGAGCAACAAGGGCCTAAATCCATATCTATAGGAGCAGTTCCAGAGGTCAGACCAGGAAAGTAGGCACAACACTAGGTTAGTAGTTGCAGTGGAGGCTCAGGTTAGAGGTGACCTATAGTGTCCAACCAGGCAGAGGAGTCTTCAAGTGATGTAAAGAACCAGACAGTCTTACCATCTTCAACCTTGAGCCTGGCCAGGAAGAGCATACTAGAGGCCTTTCACCCGAAGCCTGGCTTGGACTGAGTCGAAGGACGTGCGTTGACGTTGGGTTACCACTAAGTAATCTGGAAATATCAATAATTTAGCGTTTTTCACAAACACTCATCTAGGGCCCTGTCTTCCCTCAGAACTAAATCCCAATCCCGGAAGTGAAAGAGGTTAAAGGTTAGAGGGGGCTCCCCTGGTAGCTGGTATATGATGCGCCTCGTCAACTGAAGAATGGCGAAAAGCAGGCATTAAGAAATAACTTTGTCAATAGTTGTTTAGTAAAGGCAGTAGGGCAGTAGACCTTCAGTGTCCTCAGAGACCCAGGATCCGGTTGTTTTGCCTACTGTGGTTCTCCACATCTTCAGCCAAGGCCTCCAGGTATTTCCCTTTAAAATTTACAGTGTGAAGGTCTCCATTATGGTCCTGCAGAGTATCTTCAGCATTAGAGACCCGTTGCTTCACCTCAGTTTCGTGGCCACTGGAGGAATCCAGATCCTTTCAAATAAATTCAATATTAGTTTGTATATGGTTGATTTTTTCAGTCAGGGCAGACTGGCATGTAGTGGTGGCTTGCGTGACTGCAGCAAGATCCACCTCCGTGGTGGGAGAAATGTTCCAACTCCTCTGTGTAGCCATATGAATGGTAATGGCGCCGGAGTCAGAGTCTCCCATCAAATCTGCGGAGTCAGCCGTACTGCAAGAAAGAGACTGATTTCCCCCTAGTAATGTCCTGGAGGCAGCGTGAAGGCAGGGGAGTCAAAGAGCCACACCCAATAAACAGCAGGATAAAAATCTGGTCTCAGGGAGCCCCATTACAGAGCATCTTCTCAAAGCGCCATCTTGGACATGCCTCTCCTGCTTTACACATATTAACATGTGTAAATACGGGCCAGATCAAGCTTTTTTTTTTTTTTTTTTAATGTTTTTTTCCTGCTAGCATCTGGCAGAAAGATCCAGCGCAAGACCCCGTTCACACTGGGGCGACCTGGTCGCCTGACAGGTCGCCGTAGGTCACTCGCCATAGAGAAGCTATGGACCCGTTCTAATAGGAGCGACACAAGTCGCTCCGACTTAGAAAAAGGGTCCGGAGCTTCTTTGGGGCGACCCGGAGTGACCTGCATAGACTTCAATGTCATGAAGTCCGTGCCGGCCCCTCCGAGGTCGCGGTGCGAGCAGCGCACCGACCTATGAGGTCGCCCAAGCAAGTCGGATCGCCCCAGTGTGAACGGGGCCAAAGGGATTATTTTAATACACTTGTTTACAAACAGCCAAATACACAAGTCAAAATTTTAATTTGAATATTTGAGATATATTTAGGGAGTCTGGTTTTCTAAGCCAGATATTTCTGTACTGCACCTGTTTAGCCCAGTTCCTTTTGTTTGTACCTTGGTGTTCCTAGAAAGCATCTGCTTGTGGCAATAGCACACCCCCTTGGGGCAAGTTTATAGTACCATCTAATATTATAAAGCCATTTTTTCCCTCCACACTGCAGGGCACACACAAACCAAAATAAATAATATATATTGCACAGAGTATCAGTTGGTCCTTCTTCCCAAAAAAAGGGCCTTAAAACCTGAACCCTGGGGTACAAGATTCCAGACAGGGGCAGAGTACTCTTGGACCACTGGGCAAAAGAAGGCAGACCCTTTTCCTCAGGGACTTGTTGAGGCAAGGGCTTCCCTGAAAGGAGACTATGGGTAGAGGGGGAAACCAAATGCCAACCCCCCCCCCCCCCGACTTTTATAGCAGGGCTCTAGAACCTTTTCATTATTCGGGGTGAGGGAGTGCCTGTATAGTACATAAATAGTAATCGCTTTGGCTGCAAGACAAAGGTTGGTACATGTGTTCTTTCAGTCCTGGCTATAAACACAGTGGGCTTCCCATACCCCCAAGGTATCTTCCAATGGCCAGCAAAGGTAGCCTGTCCCTACAGGGAGGCCTAAGCACCAGGAGCTCCCCAGATGGTGCCATCACTAGGAAAATCTTAATTTTGGAGCGGGGTTTTAGCACCAACTGCGATGATAAATATGGGCAGCAAAATAAATGCTGCATATGTAAACATTAAAAAATGGTTTAGTTTTTGATAAATATGTGGACATGATGTATTTTTGCTGCTAGTATTGCTGTGACAGCACGCGTTTGCCATGATAATGAAGAATTCTGTTGAAGTTTTAGGGTTAGTGGGCTATCTTGTGGTTAAAATATATGCCACCCTAACAAATGTCTCTGATATCCCTTTCAGTATACCCACCAATTCCCAAGCACTAATATTCTAAGGAATATGGTACCCTGAAGAATGGCTCCATAAATAGACCAGTGTACAATAATTAGCCTGGTGAGGATAGACGGAGACGTTTACATGAATTGGATTAGCACTTAGAAGAGCTAATGTGCCATGCAGATAATTGTTGTAGGGCTAACAAATCACTCACTGGGGCGGGTTATAAAAAGACGCTATGACATGTGGGCCATGACTCTGTAGTTAAGTGACAACAGGTGTCCACCCTAAATAAGTCAACTGCTTTCCAGGGTGTGAACAGCTGAAACAGCTTTCACTAGAAAGAAAATGATTGAATAAAATATTATTTTGGGAACATCACACCATATCACCAGTCGGTTGGTTAATTGTTTACCAGGAACATATATAGCTTCCCTATGTATCTGACTGATCAGTGTGCTCGAGGTTTACTCTATAATGTAGGTTCTTAAAGCGACACTAAATTTGGGTTTAAAACTAAGATAATTCTGTTTAAGTATGTATTCTTAACCACTTCAGCCCCGCCCACCGTACATTTAAAACGTCGCTCGCTCAGTCGCCTGTGGGGGGGGCGAGCGCCTGCCGGCACTCTCCCGCCCCCGCTCGTTCCCTTTTTGGAAATTTCATATAAAAAAATAAATAAAATAAAATGAAAAATGTTTTTTTTTTTTTCCAAAATTGTCGCTCTTTTTTTGTTTATAGTGCAAAAAGTTGGGGGGGGGGGGGGCAGCTACTTATCATACCAGGAACAGGGTGGGCACCACTCTGAACAGGACACCACTCCACTTGTAACGTGGGTGCTGTCGGCCAGGAGGAAACGCTGCGACTCAGGCCAAAGCCAGTACGTATGCGTCCTCAGGAGACGTTTAACTCGCAGGCAAGCCCCTGTCCGGTGGGGCTATTTCGAGGCTGACCTAGCGCGGAGCTGCCGTCTGCCCGCACTCACTGGTCTGGACTGGGGGGACCTTAAAGATCTATTTTATCCAGTTCGCTGCCCAGTCCGGCACTTGTAGTTCTCACAGGAACAATATAATAAAAAAAAAGAAGGAACTAGGTCCTTACTCCTGACAAGGCAGATAAAAAAAACAAAGTGTCTATAGTTGAGAGTGGGTGTATACCCCCTGGGACTGCCTATAGGCGTAGTTAAAGCGGAGTTCCGGGCACAAAATCGACCTAATCGATTTTGTGGCCATCCGCTTGCTCTTCTTCACCTGAAAAGGAATTGGATAGTTAGGATTATTTTTTTTTTTTACTCACCTTGTAATTGTAGAAAGAAATACTCACCTATTTTCCACTTCCTCCCTCTGTGGCCGCGGCCCTTCCGGTTTGCAATGATTCCTGGGAGCTGAACGTCATCGCTCCCAGGAATCAATGCGACGGCACCGGCCCCGCTCGTCACTTCCGTGTGCTGGCTTCAGCTGCCCACAACAGAGATGGCAACGCTGTAGAAGAAATTTTATAAGTGAGTATTTCTTCTTGCAGGTAAAGTGCGAACCGGGACAGATCAGAGGCTAGCCATTGTGGAATGTACTAGCCCTGACTGTCCCGGGGGTATGTTCATTGAAAAAATGTTTTTGTGCCCGAACTCCGCTTTAAGCTTTTTCCTGCCTAGTGTCCTACTCCTGTAGGGGGCAGTATAACCCAATGGTTAAGAAGAATCAGGAGCGGTGTCTGTCAATGAACGAAAGAGAAACATAGGATATATATATATATATATATATATATATATATATATATATATATATATATATACACACATACATATACACACACACACACACACTATTTTTTTTTTTTATATTACACAATCATAAAAATTGCCCACAAAAAAAAAAAAAAAAAAAAAAAAAAAAAAAAAAAAAAACTTAAAAATACGTGTACTAAATCTTGAGCTGCTACAATGAATCCTGTCAAGTCCTCGTGATACAAAATGTGACACGTAAGAAATTTAGCCCTTTCCTATACAAGCGGAAGGCAAATTAGAGCTCCCCACCTGCATGCTCTCTGCTGATCTCCTGGCAACATTTTTCCCAGGGTACAGCACATTGTGGCTCATGTGCGTGATCTCAACCTCAACTGTGACATCACCAGGCTCCGCCCCCAATGCATGTGGTCTGTCTAGACTTTAGGAGGAATCTCCACTACTTTATTTCTTGACAAGATTATTTTTCTTTTAATAGTTTGTACCTTATATTTGTTAAAGTATAATATTTAGCGAGTTAGCATATGCACTTTATATCACTAGTGGGCAATACAGGGCTATAAATGCTGTAATTTTTGCTGGTCACCTTTCTATCTATTTATACACACACACACACACACGAGCTACACGATTCTGGATAAAATGAGAATCACAATTTTTTTGCTTAGAATAAAGATCACGATTCTCTCACAATTCTCGGTGTAACATCTTTTACATTATACAAAAAAAAAAAAAAAAGTAATTTTCTAGCAAAATATAGGGTCCTTTCACACGCCATGGTCCATTTTTTCATCCGCTCAGGCACTTATTTTAAAAACGGACACGGATGACACTTTGGTAGTGTCCGTTCCGTATGTCCGTTTATCATCCCATCCATTAACGGATGATAAACGGACATAAAGTAGGTCTATGTCGCATAGTCACTGGAGGGCGGGCCAGCTGGATGAACGTGATGACGCGGAAGGGGGCAGTAACTGTTCTGGTTACCGCACCCCCCCGCCATCACATTCATGCGACCGGCCCGCCCTCCAGTGACTATGCGCTTCCGCTGCGTGATTGGTTGTAATCTCCCGGCTGCTGCTGGCCGGTCAGTCTCAGGGCAAACCGTGGCCGGCCCTCCCCACTGCCCGATTAGTGCATCTCCTCGGCTGCGGCTGGCCAGTGACAGTAAGGCAAACCGCGGACCCTGAAGGACAGACGCTTACACCAAATTAAATATGTGTAATAAAATAATTAAGCAATAAAATAAATAAACATCCGCTCCCCGCTCCTTCACAGTGGCGAGTTCCATGACTTTTCCAAAACCTAGTGGGGTTTACAAAGTTTCCATGACCGTACGAACCCTGTTTATATATAATATATATATATATATATATATATATATATATATATATATATATATATATATATATATATATATTTTTTTTTTTATTTTTTTTTTTTGAGAATGTCATATAGCAGAATGTGAATAATATTGTTTTTTTTCTTCAAAATTGGTTGCTCTTTTTTTGTTCATAGCGCAAAAAAAAAAAAAAAAAAAAAAAAACGCACAGGTGATCAAATAACACCAAAAGAAAGCTCCATTTGTGGGGAAAAAAGGACATCAATTTTATTTGTGTACAGCGTCGCACGACCGTGCAATGGTCCATTAAAGTAACGCAATGCTGAATCACAAAATAGGGCCTGGTCATTAAGGGGGCAATTCCTTTCGGTCTTAAAAGTGGTTAAAACCCATACTGAGAAGAAGTACTCAATACATAGGAGAGCTTTGCATTCTGTCACATCAAGATGAATATGAATAGCAGTGCTTCGCTTTGCAGACCAGTTTATTTTTACTGCTACCCGGCCTGGAGAACTTCTAACAGCTGCATCAGTTGTAACCGAGAAGACATTGGATGCACCTCACAGGGTCTTGTGGTAGTACATAGGACATTGTTTTGCACACCGCATTGTTCTAAAATGGACTGCATCTGGTGTGAACAGGGAGGCTGGGTTCTTACTAGGGATCGACGGATTATCGGCAATTCCACCGATATGCACTTTCCCCGATAAATCGGAATCGGCCCCTGGAGGTTACCGATATTCCAGGAAAGTGCTTATACCGGAGTGATGACTGAAGCTAGAGGCATCACCCCGGTACCGGCATCCATATTTGACGGTCGGCTGTCTTGTAATGGACAACCGATGTGGGTATCCTAACTCCGTGGCCGCCAAAGAGAAGATCCAATCAAAGCCGCATTCGGCTCCGATTGGGTCTTCATGTAAAAAACTCGGAAGTGATGTCATGACATAACGACCCCCAGATCCCTCCACAACTGTACCTGTGAAAAAAAGAAATGTATATATATTTTTTTTAAATGTCCGAAAATATCGGACAATACCAATATCCGATTACCAAAATATCGGTACTAAAACAATATCGGTCGATCACTAGTTCACACTATTGCGATTCTGGAATCAATGCGGTTCCAGTATGGGCACAAAATGCAGCACTTAATCTTTTAGGCCCAAGCCACAGTCATGAGGTGCAGGCAGACTGGTATGGATGGCACAGATCTGATGCACAAATGCGGCACTTACTCTTGGAGAAAGAACAGTAATGGGTGCTCCTGCTTGCCGGAATAAAGCAGTTCAGGCAGTCATGAAGGTGCAGCTGGACACTGATATGGATGGCACAGTTAAATGCACAAAATGCGGCGCTTACTACTCTTAGGCCGAACCTACAGCCCACAAACAGGCAGAAAAGAGATAACAGAAAGGCGCCACTCAGGATTGGAAGCTTAATAATTTTATTGACATTTATTTTTTTTACATTCAGCGTATAGCACTGGTACGGGTAGGTGTCCTTCCGGGTCCGCAGTTTGCCCTTACTGTCAGTCACTGGCGTGATGACGCGGGGGTAACCGAAACGGTTACCGCCCCCTTCCGCGTCATCATCACGTTCATGCGGCCGGCCCACCCTCCAGTGACGCTTCCGCTGCCTGATTGGTTTGTAATCTCCCGGCTGTTACTGCTGCTGCTGGCCAGTCACAGTGTCTCCAGGCAAACCGCGGCCGGCCCTCCCCGCTGCCTGATTGGTTCATCTCCTCGGCTGCTGCTGGCCAATGACAGCACGCGCATACCGTGGACACAGAAGGACACTAATACAGCGAAATGCAAATACAGTATGTGGCAATATAATTATCATAAAATAATTAAGCATCTGCTCCCCGCCGCTCCCCCACAGTAATTCCATGACTTTTCCAAAACCTAGTGTGTTATCTATGTTACCTAATTTTCCATGACTTTCCCAGGCCTGGAAAGTGTCATCTAAAAATTCCAAAACTTTTCCAGGATTTCCAGGACCGTACGAACCCTGTAGTAGAAAATCGTACGATTTTCGGCAAGTGTGTACATAACTTTCAGCAGCCGATACCGACATTTTCAACGAAAAAAAAAACGGAGGAACAAACACCAAAATTTTTATCATCCGTCCCCAGACGACCAATTTTCGTTTAAGGTGTATGCAGTACGTCCGTGAAAAATCGGATACGAAAGACCGCGCACGATCTGAAGTTGCTGACAACCAGGAAGTCTAGGAACAAATGTCCCCAAAAAAAAAAAAAAAAAAAAAAAAAAGACGAGAAATTTCGTGAACATTTATGCACTGTCAACTAAAAACGGTTATGAAGGCTGAGCAAGAGAGAAAAATCGTAGGATATTTTGTCTGATTTCCGTCAAGTGTGTATGGGCTTTAAAGAGGTTGTAAACTTGTTTAAAAAATTTTTTTTTTTTTTTACAACCTGCAGGAGAAAGACATAATGAGCTAGTATGCATCGCATACTAGCTCATTATGAAATACTTACCTTAGAACGAGCCCCCGCCGTGCCGCTCTCTTACCTGTATGACGGGCGACATGACATGTCGCCCGTCTTCCGGGATCGCGGCATCCGGCCATCTGATTGGCCGGAGCCGCGGTGACGTCACTCCCGCGCACGCGCGCGGGAGCCGACGGTCACGGCACGGGGCTCTGAAGGAACGGCACGATCAGCCGTTCCTTCAGAGCGCATGCGCCAGTGACGTCACTGGCTCCATTAAAGGTAAATATCTCCTAAACGGTGCAAGTTTAGGAGATATTTACAGTACCTATAGGTAAGCCTTATCATAGGCTTACCTATAGGTACAACTTCCTGAGGAGGGTTTACTTCCTCTTTAAGTAACAAGTCAACTGAAAGTCAACTATTGGCATTGGACGGCATGATGAATAGTTAGATTTCAAAGAGAAATCTCCTTTTTTTGGTAAAGATTTGATCTCACTTTTTGATGAGTCTCTAGGACAGGAAGCGAAGATAAAAAAGAAAAAAAAAAAAAAAGTCACCAATAGTACACAGACCAAGAACAAAAAACGCTTTAACCACTTGCCAACCAGGCTTTTTCTGAGGCACTTTGTTTAACCACTTAAGCCCCGGAGGATTTGGCTGCTAAACGACCAGGGGGTATTTTGCGATTCGGCACTGCGTGACTTTAACGGACAATTGCGCGGTCGTGCGACGCTGTACCTAAACAAATTTGACGTATTTTTTTTCCCACAAACAGAGCTTTCTTTTGGTGGTATTTGATCACCTGTGCGCTTTTTACGCTATAAACAAAAAAAAGAGCGTAAATTTTGCAAAAATAACAATATTTTTCACATTTTTTTTTATATGAAATTCCCCAAAAAAAAAAAAAAAAAAATGTAAAAATCAAAATGTTTTAACATTTTCGGCCAATTTGTTTTATGCTACATATGTTTGGTAAAAAAAAAAAAAAAAAAACGCAAAAAGCGTATTTTTATTGGTTTGCGCAAAAGTTATCACGTTTACTAACAAAGGGAAAGATTTTTGTCATTTTTGTTGTTTTTTTTTTTTAACGCGTAATGGCGGCGATCTGCGTTTTTTTTTGCGGTACTGCGACATTGTGGCAGACAGATCGGACCCTTGACTGACATTTTTGACACTTTTGGGGTTACCAGTGACATTTCTACAGTAATCAGTGCTATACATATGCACTGTTACTGTAAAAATACACTGGTAGTGAAGGGGTTAACTTTATTTGAGAGAGAGGGGCTGTGTGTGTCCCTAGGGGCGTGATTCTTACTGTGATTGGCTGTGGCTTGAGTTGTAAGGACACTGATCAACGGTTCTACATAGTAGAACCGTGTGATTAGTGTTTTTACACCAAGGAGAATGACAGGCAGCTTGTTTACACAAGCTGCCTGACTTTCTCCCTCTCCCCCGCCGATCGCAGAGTGACCGACGGACATCGCTCCCCAGACCCTCCCAGGCTAGTGACGTTAATTAACGTCACTCTGCCTGGCCGGGGCTGACCGCCGCAGTAAATTTACTTGTGGCGGTCGGCAAGCGGTTAAAAGTCTAAGGGCCCTTTCACACAGGCCCTCCTATTTTTTTGCGGATGATTTGCGGACATAATGTAAGTCAATGGCATTGCGGATATCAGCGGAATACCATCCGCTGACATCCAATTTTCTTCCTTTCAGTTCTGTTCTGTTTTTTGGAACGGAACAGAACCCTATTTTTCACATGGGAGCGGATTGTATTTTGATCCGCTCCGGCACTTTTTTTTTTTTTTTTTTAACGGAGGGTACCAGTGACATTTCTATAGTAATCAGTGCTATAAATATGCACTATTACTGTAAAAATGACACTGGCAGGGAAGGGGTTAATTTTATTGGAGAGGGAGGGGTTAATGTATGCCTGGTGCTTACTAACGTGTGTGGGGGGGGGGGGAGGTGACTGAGTGACACAGGGACAGATCGCATGTTCAGCTATGCTGAACCCTGCAATCTGACCCTGCCTGTCACTTAGGAGATCCGTCCGCTCTGTTTACACAAGCAGGCGGATCTCCACACTAAATTCCCCGACGATCGGGGAAGAGCAGCGGCGATCACCGCTGCTCCTCCCCTGGCCCGACTCCCGCTGCGACTGAATGCAGCGGGAGCGAGCCTCCGGCGGTGCGCGCGGCCGAGAAAGGGGAATGTCAGGCGACGTAGGTCTACGTCGCCAGACGTTATCGAGCCACTTTGCCGCAGTAGTGCTCTAGTGAGCAGACGTCAAGTGGCTAAAGAAGCTGACTGTTCACAGAGTGCTGTATCCAAGCATATTAATGGAAGGTTGAGTGGAAGGAAAAAGTGTGGTAGAAAAAAAAAAAAAAAAAAGAAAAAAAGAAGGTGCACAAGCAACAGGGCTAACCACAGCCTTGGGAAGATTGTGAAGCAAAGGCCATTCAAGAATTTTGGGAGAGATTTACAAGGAGTGGACTACAGCTGGTGTCAGTGCTTCAAGGGCCACCACACACAGACGTATCCAGGACATGGGCTACAACTGCCGCATTCCTTGTGTCAAGCCACTCCTGAAGCAAAGACATCAGAAGCATCTTACCTGGGCTAAGGGAAAAAAAAAAAAAAAAAAAAAGGGACTTGACTGTCACTGGTCCAAAGTCCTCTTTTCGGATCAAAATTCATTTTGCATTTCATTTGGAAATCAAAGTCCCAGAGTCTGGAGGAAGAGTGGAGAGACACAGAATTAAAGTTGCATGAGGTCCAATGCGAGGTTTCCAAAGTCGATTGTTTGGGGAGCCATGTCATCTGCTGGTGTTGGTCCACTGGATTTTATCAAGGCCAAAGTCAGGATAGCCCTCTACCAGGAAATTCTAGAGCACTTCATGCTTACAATGCGGACCAGCTTTATGGAGATGCCGATTTCATTGTCCAGCAGGACTTGACACCCGCTCACACTGCCAAAAACACCAATACCTGGTTTAAGGATTATGGCATCACTGTGCTTGATAGGTCAGGGGAGTTTGCTGGCCAAAATCCCATAGAGTATCTGTGGGGTATTGTCAAGAGGAAGAGGAGAGACACCAAACCCAACAAAGCAGACAACCTCAAGGGCAAAAATCAAAGCCACCTGGGCTTCCATAACACCTCAGCAGTGCCAGGCTGATCACCTCCATGCCACTCCGCAGTGATGCAATAATTCATGCAAAAGGAGCCCGACCAAGTATTGAGTGCATACTATACTGTACATGGACATACTTTTCAGTAAGTCAACATTTCTGTATTAAAAATCCTTTGCCTTATGCAATAGTCTAGTTTTCTGAGATTTTTTTTTTTTTTTTTTTTTTTACTAGCTGTAAGGCATAATAATCAAAATTAATAGAAAGAAATACCTGAAATATATCACTGTGTGTAATGGATCTATATAAAAATATAGTAGAGTTTCACTTTTTGATGATATTCTAATTTTTGAGACACGCCTGTATTTATTGAATAAACAACATTACCCACTTCTCAGTGAACTTCATTATTTCGGTAGGGCTGTGTAGATCCCAGGACTGTAAGGGCCCTTTCACACACGGAGTCTGTCAGGCGGACTCCGTTTTTCTCAGCGGGGGGGATCGATCCGCAGATCCCCCGCCGAGCAAGAGGATGACAGCTGTGTCTCTGCGCTGTGTGCGGAGACAGCTGTCAGGTCCCCATGCATCTCTATGGGGGAATCGAAAGGGAACGGACCGTCTGTCTGTTCTCATCCGATCCGATCGACAGATGGAAAATAGGGTTTCCATCCGTCCAGATTTGACGGATCGGATGTCAGTGGACATGTCTCCGCTGACATCTGATGCCCCATAGAGATGCATGGGGTGACCGTTCAGATTCGCCAAAAAAACCCGACAGGCGGATCTGAACAGTCCACCTGTGTGAAAGGGGCCTAAATCAGCTACCAGCTATGTATTTTTAAGCTGCATTTAGCAGATTGCCTGGCATTCAGTGTAGTATGTCTGTCCTTACTTTGGCAACCAGACCCATTCTTCCTTTTATATACACTGGAATCTTGAAAGAACTGCAGTGGTTACTAGTAGATACCCTTACACATTTTGCTGCAGGAGGGCCCTTGTTATCCCCAGGTACCCAAACTGATTCCCAGAGTTACAAGAATTCCTCCAGAATGACAGCTGAAGCATTAGCTAAGAAATGCCCGGCCTGATCTGTCAGCTTTTCAGGATGCCAGCAGAAGTTACAGACTGCCCAGGGTAAACCCGATACGTCTGCTGAGGCTTTAGAAAGGAGCTGGGCTGTGGAAGGCAACTTGATCCTTTTCCCGGGCCTCACAAGTAATGTAATGTTTGGTCTCACAAATCTCAAAATGAGCTCAATATGGGAACATGAAGCTCCGGCATTAGAGGACCCTGTGGTCAGCTAATCAGTCCTTCACCCAGCTTAGCATTTGCAATGTGATTGCACTATACCCTCTGTGTAAGAGCACATTCCAATCTTAAACTGGACCGCTAATAAGACCGATAATTTGAATATAACTGCAGAATGTGATAAGGCCCCGAACCATGTGGCTAATGTTTTTAAAGCTCTTGGTTGTGCAATGAAGATTTTGTTTGTCAAAAAGCAAGATGTCAAGGTGTGCAAACTATTGTAATTGAAAAAATATGCGCTACCTTTAAATAGCAAAACAAATGCGTGAAAAATTCCAAATGAAGTGCACATAAAATAATTACATAAAAAATTCTTCCAATGACCAAGAGTCCATAATATTAAAGTTAGTCCATGCTAAAGAAACAAAACATATCCAGAAATCTGTATCCAATCACTGAGATTCTATGAAAGATAGTAGTGCTTCAACCTCCAAAAAAAGTGCTCCACCCAAAGTGCCAAAAATCGATAGGAGCCCACCAGAAACTCGGCCAACCATCAAGCCTATCTCTCTCCAGTTCCCCTTCTCATAGATATAGGGCAATTTCTCCAATGAGCTTCCTCACTCCTCTCTCCCACTTGGAGTACTGTGAATAAAGGCTCCAGGGCGAACCACAAGAGGGGCGTTTATAGTGTAGTATGTTTACAATGAGACCAGCACAATAAAATTCACAAAATTATACACTCACATGAACACAGAATTAGAGGCATAAGACGTGCAACTTCCCGGTCAGTGAGTCCCGGCACCGTCATTCCCTCAGACTCGGCGTGCGTTCCACCCAAAGGAAGACGCAGCAGGTATGGCTCCATTATATGCATATCAAGCTTGCGCTTCAAAGCATTTTCGCGCATGTGCGCATCATCAATATGACGCACGCATGCACGAAATACCGTGTACATTAGCATGCGCTTCTGCACGCGAGCGCAGATGGATGGCGCACTTAAACATTTTTTTTTTTAATTACTTTTATTCCTATTACAATGAATGGAGGGGAGGAAATTGGGCAAAGCGGGCCATAGGCCAGCTATGTTTTCCCCACAGAGAAGACAGGGATGTCCTCCTACTTTTCCCATTTCTTAGCAGAGCATGCATGTTAACAAGGCCTAATGCACACGATCTGGACGTTCGGTGCGGACGGAAGGCACACCCATCCAACCCTGCAAAACGCTACGAGAGGCTAAAAGCTGCTGTTACTGGACCGAGCACCTTGTGGTACAAACATTTAGGGCCCTAAGGTGGTTGTAAAGTCAGAAGGTTTTTTTTTTATCCTTATGCATTAGGATAAAAAGTGTGTGTGTGTGTGTGTGTGTGTCCCTAAAACTTACCTGAGTCCCATCTCTATCCATGAATGCCTCAGCCATCCTGGGACTCTCCCTCCTAAATTGGCTACGACAGCAGCGGCAGCTTTGGCTCCTCCTTCTGCTGTCAGTCAGCCAATGAGGAGAGAAAGGGGGTGGGGCCCAGGCCACAGCTCCGTGTCTGAATGGACACAGGGAGCTGTGACTCAGCTCGGATGCCCCCATAGCAAGCTGCTATGGAGGAGGGAGGGGCCAGGAGCACAGAAGAGGGACCCCAGAAGAGGAGAATCGAAGCATCTTTGTGCAAAACCAACTGCACAGAGGAGGTAGAACATGTTTAAGGAAAAAAAAAATACAAGACATTACAATCACTCTAACCACTTGCCAACCAGCCGCCGTACTTATACTGCGGCAGGTCAGCTCTGTCCCTCGAAACAACGTACATGTACGTCGTTTCACGGGACAGCTAGTGGGGGCACGTGTGTACACGCCGTTGGCAACAGGGGGAGCAAATCAGTGGGTCCGGCAGCCGCGTTGTCCTCCAGGCACCCACGATTGTTCCCCCGTAGAGACAGAACGGCGGTCTGCCGATCTAAATACAGCAGACCACTGTTTTGTCAGTAATGACCACAGGGCTCTTGTGTTCCTCCTATTTAGGAACACAGGTCTCTGTTTTTATCAAGCAAGCCCATCACCCACACAGTTAGAAAGCACCCCCTAGGGACACATCTAACCCTTTGATCACCCCTGGTGTTAACCCCTTCCCTGCCATTAGTACATGTCATTAGTATAGTAACAGTGCATATTTTTAGCACTGATTACTGTAATAAGGTCACTGGTCCCCCCAAAAATATCAGTTAGGTGTTCGATCTGTCCCCTGCAATGTCGCAGTCTTGCACAGGTGATCAAATACCACCAAAAGAAAAAACTCTATTTGTGGGGAAAAAAAAAGGACAAAAATTTTACTTGGGTACAGCATTGCACGACCGTGCAATGGTCAGTTAAAGTAAAGCAGTGCCAAATCGCAAAAAAATGGCCTGGTCATTAAGGGGGGGGGGGGTGTAAAACCTTCCAGGCCAGAAGCTAAGCAACCAGGTACAGATGACCAAAATAAAAAAAAATAAAAAAACTGACTGTTCAACTGAGGTCATTTGTCCCTGGGCCCATACTGCCCAAATGTTAGTACCACTTGGTGCACCATCCAGCCTCTCAGAGACAGATTGCCTGTGCCCTCTGCCTGCACCAAGACACCAGAATCTCATGCACCAGGGCTAAATGCCTAGTCTGTATGAGACCAAAGTCCTGTTCCCCCCATAGGCAGAGGTACGGGTTGGTGTTTTGCAGTTCTGATGGAAGACAAATACCAGCAGTGGAGGGGCCACAATACAGTAAACCATGGCCAGAGGACCCATTCAATTATTGGATAGAAGAATGCTGGGCTACACCACCACATGCATTAGTCCCACACACAGCCTTCCACACACTTCTATACAAATCGTACATTTTGGAAGAGACCACGTCACCACTTCTAACATCTGTATTTGTTCAGTGCTTTGGAAATGGAAAGGATCACCCCCACAATTATCCTCTCCAGTGAATCAAAGTTCTCCCGTTTTGCTGGGGTGCAAATACCATCACAATCCCCCCAATCTGACACCTCTGGGTGTGGGGGATGTCAGTCTCATATCACCTGTTCCTGCAGCACCAATCATTGCCTCACAGCCTGCCAATGGACGGGGCAGAGGCCTTGCGTGAGAGCTGGGGAAACCCTGGGCAGATATAGAAGTATCAGACTGGGATGAGGTTTGTCTGTCTGCAATACAGGAGGTTAGAAATGGTGACCATTTCTTTTTAAATAATGAGGGTCTAACTAAGGCAACCATTCTCAAACAGGGTTCATCAAGAGGTTGGGGGGGGGTCCTTGAGATGTTGCCAATTGGCCACCCATCTGATGATTCCTGGATAGCCTTGGGTCCAATGCCAGAGCCAGCAGCATGACACCGATGGTATTTTTAGCTGTCAGGAAATTTATAATTCTGGAGATCACTATAGGGGAGGGGGCTAGGGAGGCACCATTCATTTTAGCGGGGGTTCTATATTATTCACAGCATTCCTCTGGGATTAAAAGGTTGAGAAAGGCTGATCTAGGAGGACTCCACTGAGATTACTACCAATGTGACCTCCTATACTACTGGGCATGAGACTGGAGCACATGGAAAGCCAAGGAAAGAAAGCCAGAGGCCCAGCTATGGCAATGAAAGCATGGGGGGGGGGGGGGGCTGCTGCTGTAAGTGTCCAGCTTTGGCAGAGGAAAGGGAAGGGGGGGGGGGCTGCAAGCGTCCAGCTTTGGCAGTAAAAAGGAGGAAAGGGCCCAGCGCCGACAGCGAGGGATGAGGCACAGTGAGGGGCCCAGTTTAGACGGTGAGGCAGGGGAGAAGGCACAGTGAGGGGCCCAGCTCTGGGGGCAGGGGGGCGCAGCGAGGGGCACAGCTCCGTCGGCGCAGCTAGAGGCCCAGCTCCGTCGGCAGGAGGGCACGGCTAGGGGCCCAGCTCCGGCGGCGCAGCGAGGGGCACAGCTCTGTCGGCAGGAGGGCACGGCTAGGGGCATAGCTCCGGCGGCAGGGGGGGGTGCAGCTAGGGGCCCAGCTCCGGCGGCGCAGTGAGGGGCCCAGCTCCGTCGGCAGGGGGGCGCAGCGAGGGGCACAGCTCCGGCGGCACAGCTCTGTCGGCAGGGGGGCGCAGTGAGGGGCCCAGCTCCGGCGGCAGGGGGGCGCAGCGAGGGGCACAGCTCCGGCGGCACAGCTCCGTCGGCAGGGGGGTGCAGCTAGGGGCCCAGCTCCGGCGGCGCAGTGAGGGGCACAGCTCCGGCGGCAGGGGGGCGCAGCGAGGGGCACAGCTCCGGCGGCACAGCGAGGGGCACAGCTCTGTCGGCAGGGGGGCGCAGCGAGGGGCACAGCTCCGGCGGCACAGCGAGGGGCACAGCTCTGTCGGCAGGGGGGCACAGCGAGGGGCACAGCTCCGGCGGCACAGAGAGGGGCACAGCTCCGGCGGCAGGGGGGCGCAGCGAGGGGCACAGCTCCAGGGGAGGGAATACAGCAGGGGGCGCAGCGAGGGGCCCAGCTCTTGCATTGGGTCAGTGATACAGAGTGTGAGGCCCGCTCCCCTCCCCCTGACATACAATGTATCTCTCTCAGGACTGTGAGGAAGTGGCCCCACGTGCCGGCCGTATAGCACAGAATAGCGGCGCACTCCGGGGCGGGGTACCTGCAGAAGCAGAGCTCGCAGTGGTTTCCTCGCTCCTGGGCGGTCAGCACACAGGTGTAGGCCGGACAGGTGAAGAGAAGCTCTCCCAGACCGAAGTGCCGCAGGGCCCGCATGCCTCGGCCTTTCCCCGGGCTGTCGAATCGCTCGATGCCTTCAGAAGGTCCCATGGCTGTGGAGAAGGGAGCCCGCTGTGAACACCGGTGTGTGCGGAGAGATCGGTGTGCGACTATTAATGTCTGCCCGGGACAGACAGACAGACAGACAGAGGGAGACAGCTGGAGGAGCGGGGGGCCGGGCGGTCCTAGTGCCGGCTCATCACCTGCTGAGCAATCTGTGTACTGCACTGTGCCTGTGCACCGAGGGTGGGGGGACGAGTCAGCCAGGGAGGTCTAGTAGTCAGGTAGAGCAATCAGTGTAGTAGTCAGGAAGGTCAGTTAAAAGTTCCTGACTGTTCCTTGTCATGGAATTCCTCTATACAATACAGTGTAAAGTGTTGACACTGCATCAAATCACGGCTTCATGTCACCCCTATGATACAGATGTCTGTCACTGGGTGGGGTCCCAGATATTATGGATGTAGGGGACATAAGTTCTGTCATCTCCATAGTGAGAACACCCCAAATTAGGGGCCCCCCAGGTGGATGTACCTGCACTGCACACTGTCCTGTATGATCGCCGTATGGAAGTTCTTGGATGGTGCAGGGACAGGTTCTCTTAGTATCAGGCTAAATATAAACATTAGGGAATGTAGAAGTGCTTCCTTATCTCATGAGTTGCAGATAAGAAGAAGGAATGGTATTTCTCTTGCAGCATGTCCCTAAAAGGCCCATGATACCATTCCTTGTCCAGCTATTGTCACCCAGATTGGGCCACAGAGATGGACCGAACACCCCCTGGTTCAGTTCAGGTCAGAACTTTAAAACATCGCAAAAGTTCGGAGCCGAACAACGAATCCTATTAAAGTCTATGGGACCCGAACTGGAGAAATCAAAAGTGCCATTTATTTTGTAAACGGCTTGGGGAGCCAGTCTGTATGATGAGTCCACAATTCTGTGCTCTCGGAACAAGATTAGAGATTTTATGGATAAATTCTGGTGTCTGTTTCGTAGACTTTGGATAGAAGTAACAGGTGCGGAAAAATTGGGTTTTGGGTGTCGGAGGTGCCTTCACACCGTAGCCCTAAAGAGGTACTCTTGATGAAAGCAAGAATTGGCCTTCCTATCAACAATTTAAATATATGCACCTGTCAAAAAGGTGCAGACAAATTGGTCCTTGGCTGTTAATTGTGCCCATGAAACCTACACCAAAAAATTTCTTCACAATAAAATTAACACCATAAAGCTAGGCAGCCTAGACAGTCTTGCAGAGATTCCACATCCCAAAAACAATCAGCAACATCAGCATCAGGAGCTTCAAAGCTGCTGCTAATCCAGGAATGGAAAGGATTCATTTTGATAAATGTCAGCCAGTCAACAGAGTCTGTGGACAGACGTGCTCTTTTAACTGTCACAAAACCTCCGGCAGCACTGAATGCTTGTTCAGAAAGCATGCTGAATGCAAGGCAGCCCAGCAGCTCAATTGCATACTGGGCAGGTTCTGGCCAGTGGTCTATTCTCATGACCCAGTGGATCATCAACTGGAAAGCTCTCCATCTCTGTTTTCACCCCTAGATAATCTTCCACCATATGATGCAGATGCCGATGGGATGTGGAAGCTGAGAGCCCTGGGCGCCGAGAACTAAAAACATTTTAAAATGCATCACTGAGATGGCCCCCTTCTTCAACACTCCTCCTTTGACCAACAGAAGCCTCAAAACTTGCTTTTCCATGAGAATCTGTAAAGGTGTTACATAAACTCCTCTTTAAGGTGTCCTTAAGATATTGCATCCTCTGCTCCCTCTGTGGGAATGGGATGAGTTCTAAGACTTTTCCCTTGTAACGGTGGTCAAGGAGGGTTGCCAACCAATATTGATCCTTTTCCTTGATGCCACAAATTCTCGAGTCCTTTCACAGGCTTTGAAGAACAAAGTAAGCCCATGCACCGCAAGTTTGCGGAGGCATGAAAAGCAGAGTCCTCTGGGTCACTGAGGGTTACAGTATCTGGAACTGCCTGTTCCCAGCCACATACTACTCCCAAGGTTTCTTGAAATGGAAAACCATTTCAGGTTTGACTTATGTATTCCTCTGTTTCAATGCCTCCAAAACTGCCATAATCCTCCTCCTTTTCCCTCTCTTCTTGTGTGTACTGTGGCATCGCAAGAATGGTGTCTGCATAAAGCGGGCCTTAGAAGGAGAGGAAGTCCTCCTCTTCCTCCAGCTGCTCTGCCTCGGGTGCCCTGTCCACAATGCCATGCAGAGTCTGCTCCAGCAGGAACACAACAGGGATTGTGTAACTGATGTATACATTGTTACGGCTCACCATCTTTGTCGCCTCCTCAAATAGTGACAGTACAGTGCATGCATCCTTTATCAGCAGCCATTGGTGTGGGGGAAAAAAAGCAGAGCCACGCTGAGCCTGTCCTTGTGCCATGCTCACACACGGCCCTCTGCTGCATGTGTAGCCACTGTAGTATTGCCAAGGTTGAGTTTCACCTGGTGGGCCTGTGACAAATCAGGCAATTTATGGACAGGTGGAATTGCTGCTGAATTTCAGCCAACCGAACACTGGCTGTGTACGACCACCTGAAATAGCTACAGACTCTTCTGGCCTGCTTAATAAGATCTTGCAACCCTGAGTACCTGTTTAACCACTTAAGCCCCGGAAGATTTTACCCCCTTTCTGACCAGGGGGTATTTTGCGATTCGGCACTGCGTGAATTTAACGGACAATTGCGCGGTCGTGCGAAGCTGTACCTAAACGAATTTTGACGTCCTTTTTTTCCCACACACAGGGCTTTCTTTTGGTGGTATTTGATCACCTGTGCGATTTTTTGATCATGCGCTGTAATCAAAAAAAGAGCGACAATTTTGCAAAAATAACAATATTTTTCACATTTTTTTATATGAAATTCCCCCCAAAAAAAATGTAAAAATCAAAATGTTTTAAAATTTTTGGCCAATTTGTTTTCTGCTACCTATGTTTGGTAAAAAAAATCACAATAAGCGTATTTTGATTGGTTTGCGCAAAAGTTATTGCGTTTACTAACTAAGGGAAAGATTTTTGTCATTTTTGTTGTTTTTTTTTTAACGAGTAATGGCGACGATCTGCGGTTTTTTTTGCGGGACTGCGACATTGCGGCGGACAGATCGGACCCTTGACTGACATTTTTGCCACTTTTGGGGGTACCAGTGACATTACTACAGTAATCAGTGCTATACATATGCACTGTTACTGTAAAAATTACACTGTCAGGGAAGGGGTTAACTTTATTAGAGATGCAGTGACTATGTGTGTCCCTAGGGGCGTGCTTCTTACTGTGCAGGGATGTGGCTGTGTGTGTAACAGCACAGATCTACGGTCCTACATAGCAGGACCGTTAGATCAGTGCTTTTACACAGGGAAGAATGACAGGTGGCTTTGTTTACACTAGCCGCCTGCCTTTCTCCCTTCAAAGCAGACGGTCGCGAGTGACCGGCGGACATCGGGTCTGCCGGTCACACGCACGGAGGTGTCCGTGAACGAGCCGAGGCTGGAGCGCGCCGCCGGCGGCGCATGCCCACCCGCTATTGGCTCCCAGGCTAGTGACATACCGGTACGTCACTTTGCCTGGCCGGGGCTGACCGCCGCAGTATATGTACTTGCGGCAGTCGGCAACCGGTTAAGAAAAGCTGCACCACCAAATTGAGGACTTTCCCTGTCGAAGGGCGGACAGGAAGTTAGTGCCATTATCACACCACCATTCCTGGCTCCAATAGCTGTCAGCAGTAACGTGGACCTTGCTTCTGACTGCCTTGCCCAACTGTGCCACAACATTGCCTTCCAGGTGATGGTCCAGTGCTGGAATAGCCTTACGTTCAAAATAGCAACTGGGAACCTGCCATTGTAGTACAGCACATTCTGCTAATTCACGAAAGGCAGGAGACGCAAAGCCAGTAGCAGTAGCTCGGCTTTCGAGCAATACAAGGAGGCAAATAAGAAAAGTAAACACAAAATCAAGATGGCTAAAATCAATTTTGAGAGACAAATAGCGGAGGATAGTAAAAAAAACCCAAAGAAATTCTTTAAATATATCAACAGCAAAAAAACTAGGGCAGAGCATATTGCACACATAATTAACGATGATGGGAGGATGGTTACAGAGGACACTGAAAAAGCAACCGTGCTGAATGCTTTTTTCTCGTCAGTCTTTACACAGGAAACAGAGGGGTACACTGACCATGACTGTATGCTTAGTAGTAATACACAGGACTTGCCACTATGGCTAACAGAGGGTGAAATCAGGGAAAGGCTGGATAAACTTAACACAAACAAATCACCAGGCCCGGATGGCGTACATCCGAGAGTACTCAAGGTTATATCTAGACCACTGTTCCTGATCTTTGCTGACAGCATTAGGACAGGAGATGTACCAGGGGATTGGAGGAAAGCTTCCAATATTCAAAAAGGGCCAGAGGCATATCCCAGGAAATTATAGGCCTGTCAGTCTGACATCAATAGTATGTAAACTTCTGGAGGGGATGATAAGGGACTATATCGTAGAGTGTGCTAAAGACAACAACATCATCAGCAGCAATCAGCACGGGTTTACAAATGGGCGTTCTTGTCAAACCAATCTCTTAACATTCTATGAGGAGGTGAGCTGTGAGCTAGATAGGGGCAGACCAATAGATGTGGTGTACTTGGACTTCGCTAAGGCGTTTGATACAGTTCCCCATAAGCGCTTAATTTATAAAATAAGGTCTGCAGGCATCGACCGCAAGGTCTGCTCTTGGATATGGAACTGGGTAAAAGGGCGTGTCCAAAGCGTGGTAATAAACAGCACATACTCAGACTGGTCTGAGGTAGTAAGCGGGGTCCCCCAAGGCTCAGTCCTGGGACCAACCTTGTTCAATTTATTCATAAACAGCATTGAGGTCGGGATCAGGAGTTCAATATCAGTTTTTGCAGATGACACAAAATTGGCCAGGGCAATAACTGCACAGCATGAAGCAGATATCCTACAGAATGACCTGGACAAAATAACGGAGTGGGCAACAACTTGGCAAATGAGGTTTAATGTGGAGAAGTGTAAGATTTTGCACTTGGGGACTAGAAACATAAAAGCACATACACGTTAGGAGGGGAACCCTTGGGGGAATCAAAAATGGAGAAAGATCTGGGAGTCTTGGTTGATGATAGATTAGGCAATAGCATGCAATGTCAAGCGGCAGCTGCCAAAGCCAGCAGAATATTAACATGCATAAAGAAAGGGATGTATTCCAGAGACTATAATCCTTCCACTTTATAAAACTCTGGTCCGACCGCATCTGGAGTATTCTGTCCAGTTCTGGTCGCCAGTCCTCAGGAGGGATGTGTTGGAGCTGGAGAGAGTCCAGAGAAGGGCAACTACACTGATTAGGGTATTGGAGGACCTTAATTATGAAGAGCGTCTGCAATCGCTTGATTTATTCACCCTGGAAAAGAGACGCCTGAGGGGGGACATGATAGCAATTTATAAATATCTCAATGGGGATCTCAGCTTAGAAAAAAAGCTGTTCAGTCGAAGGGATTGCATGAGGACTCGAGGGCATACAATGCGATTAGAGGAGAAGCGTTTTAACCTCAGGCAACGTGGGGGGTTCTTTACTGTTAGGGCTACAAGATTATGGAATTCTCTACCACAAGAGGTGGTTTCTGCGGGTAGTATGGTGGCTTTCAAAAGACTCTTAGACGTACATCTCAAGGATCAGAACATTCAGGGCTATGTGAGATGATTACAGCCACACACACCTACACAGGTTGAACTGGATGGACTTGTCTTTATTCAACCTCACCTACTATGTAACTATGTAAGTAGCTTGGACAAGCTGGAATTTAGACACTGGGCATGTGGGTGGCAGGGACTGTATTTTTTTTTTTCGCTGCAGCAGCTGGGCAGAGAAATTTGTCTGCTATACTCTACAGCTGGTGGGGTGTAGCACTCTGGAGGCGAGCCTGACGTGCAGAGGGTAGCCTCTAGCTCACTGAGGGATGGAGCACAGACGAGTCACCCAGGCAGTAGATGCAGGCTAACCCGAGGTGCGGAATCTAAGTGCCAACCGGTACATTGTACCCCTACCCATTCACCCAGCCCCCCCCCCCGCCCCAAAGCACCTACACCCCCCCATGTTGAGGGCGTGTGGCCTGGTATGGTCCAGGGGGGGTGGGGCCGCTCGCTTGTCTCCTCCCCTTTCCTGGCCTGCCGGGCTGCATGCTCGGATAAGGGTTTGGTATGAATTTTGGGGGAGACCTCACGCTGTTTTTTCGGCGTGCAATCAGATGCAGCCGCTGTTCGGGTTATCAGTACAATCAGGGGATTCTTCCATGCTCACTGTATAGCAAGGATGGAGGAATCTGGAAAAAAAAAATCTCATGGTGTATGGCCAGTACTAATGCCATTGGCTAAGAATGACAGGGAAACATATCTTATATGTTTAGAAGGAGAAAAGGAATAGAAGGAGGATTCAACAATGTCAGCCTCTATGCTTCGCCATTATGGGTTTCCTTTAAAGTGGGGCTGTGCTTTTTCCCCTGCATTGTAAAGCAAAAGTTTAGTTTTTAAACATACTGCCCCATCAAAGAAAATGCAAGCTATGGGGGATCATGTGACTCATTCCGGTCCCTTTCATTGTGACAGCACTGGTGAATGACAGTTGGCTGCTCAGACACCCAGTACTATCACATATGGGCAAGGAGAGAGTCCTCAGCCCCATTTAAGCTCTGACTGGGATCAACTTAGAACTTACACAGAGCTAGTTTTCCTAACTTCTAGCAACAAACTGAGTCACAGGAGCACTATGGAATGGTAATAATAAACTGCCACAGAGGGTGGCTTTAAAGGGTAACTTCATTTTTGTGGGGGATAAAAAAGCAAATTAGTGTTGCACACAGATTACGTCCAGAACACCCCCTGAAAATGTAATTTCCTGCTTGTGATTGGCTTATTGTTGATGGAATACTCCTAAAGAAAACCACGTCTGAAGGGATGCAGACCCTGACACTTTGCTCATTAGAGCCTTGCGGGAGCAGCTGATTAATAAATATAAAATTGCTCCCATACAGATTCACTGGGCACAGACAAACAGCATAACAAAAGGCAGGAATCTGAAACAAAGTTTGATAAAATACCTGCAATGTACAGAGATCACCCAGAGGGGAATGTTTTTTCTTAACAAAAGTGGAGTTACTCTTTAAATTGGACCTGTTGCTTTTCCTTGTGTAATTTTAGGGTGTTTAATAACCAGTCCATGCTACCGCTAGCTATAGCAACCAATCAGATTCCATGTTCCACTTTTCCAGAGCTGGAAAGAAAACAAAAACTAACATTTGATTGGATAGCATAGTCCAGTTTTCAGAAACTAGCCACCATAGCGTGAATTTTGCAAAATCATCCTTCCTGTGCGGGAGGAAGGGAGGGACGTAATGCTTGAGAAACTGAAAAAAAAGTGGCAGTTAACGCCAAGAGTGATCAGAGACCAGGTGAGTGAGGAAGTGACCCCTGACCTCAGGAACCATCTTTCTGCTTCCTCCAAACTATTATCATCTTTTCCTGGAGCTGCAAAGGACACGCGCCAGGTATTTTTGGAAAATGGAGAGCTGGAGCGGATAAAGAAGACAAAGAAAATGGAATTTTTCCAATTTTTTTCCTTCAATCTCAAAAATAAGTGGTGAGAAACATTGAAGTAAGCTGGTCCAGCAAGATGACGGAATCACAGGAGGGAAGGAAAGGGGAAGGGCCCATGAATGCTGACCCATGAATACTGGAAAGGTTATTGTATTGACGCCACGATGGATCTGTGTGCTGCTTCTGCTGAGGGACTTTGCTGGACTTCTTTATTTCCATCCTTGAAGAGACAAACAGGAAGGTATACTGAAAGAAGACTTGTTATGCAGGTGTTGTGTTACCGAGGGCAGCCAACAAATGGCTTGGAATTGGATCCAACCCCATATGATGCTCACAAACTCACTGAAAGCATATTTGTTTCTTATTTTGCAGTTATTAAAGCAAACCCATGCAGGTTCACTTTAAAGCCAACCTCTGTAACATACAATACTTTGTTATTCATATAGCAAAATTATATGGCGCCAACAGGATGTGCAGCACACTACAAAATAAAAGTAGGCAATACATTTACAATACAATGCAAGACACATGGTTAGTAGGGCCTGATTGTGAGAGCTTACAATCTAAAAGAAAGGAGCAAGTGATACAAAAAGGACTGTGTGGACTGTTATTCCCAGTTCACATATATGCAATGGGGGAACCCTGCGAATCCATTGCAGCTTCCCGCATCGCATTCAAATTCACACTTCCATATGCGAATCGCTGGAGGTGTCAGTACAAAGTTAACGACATCCTCAGATCAGTTCGCATATCGCAGTGTGAACTGACAGTTCGGACATGAATCGGATCGCATTGGTGTGAACCACCATGCAATCCGATTCTGCTGCGGACACAAAAAAGGGTCCTGTGCGTGTTCTGTCCGAATCTGATGCGAACTCAGCCATACAATCTGTATGGCTGAATTTGCATCACACAGACATCACATCTGATTTTCAGAGCAGTGCGCTCCGAATCACATACAATGTCTGTCATCGCTATAGTGTGAACTGAGACTATAAAAAGTTGTAATATTAATGTGACAAATATGCAAAAAAAATTGCTATGAAGAGGAGTCATTTAAGACAGATTAGGGTTAACTAAGGGTTAAAAAGCTTAATTAGGAACACATTGTATTAAAAAAAAAAGTTGAATTTGTAAAGTTGCTGTAACTGACATTAAGACCCCATTCACACTAGCGCGACTTGTCAGGCGACTTGGTCGCCTGACAAGTCGCAATCGTTCGCCTGCCATTGAGTAGTACAGGACCCGTTCTAATAGGAGCAACACAAATCGCTCCGACTTAGAAAAAGGGTCCTGTACTACTTTGGGGCGACCTGGAGGCGACTTGCATTGACTTCAATTATATGAAGTCCGTGCAAGTCGCGGTGCACGCTGTGCACTGCGACTTCACAGGTCGCCCCAGCAAGTCGTGTCGCCCCTGTCTGAACGGAGTGTAAAAGTAGATTAAGGTCACATTGACACGGCCGGTTACATGCGGCCACTGGGTTTTAGCATCAAGAATCAGCATATTCTTGCAGCTGGAATGACTGGGGCATACATTTATCAGCGGCCGCTCAGCCTATTTAACCACTTGCCACTCGCCAACAGTACATTTACAGTGGACGGACGGCAGTTCCTGGCTAAGCAACATACAGGTACATCATGGCTTCCTTCATGGTTTTCAGATGTGCTGTGTGTGTGCCCCCTGCTGATCTCTGCTGTGACTGGGCACAACATGAGTCTTTTAGCAGATTACAGCCAATGATTTGGGCTGTATACCTGCTGATCGGCTGTGGCCAATCACAGAACAGACCTTTGTGTGTTTGTAACCAGAGCACAAAGGATCTGGCCTGTTTCTTCCTCCCTGAGGAAGAAGCCAGCCAGCTTCAGTATGGGTACAAGCAGCACATATACACTTGCATACACTTGTTAGGCACATTCAACCCCTTCATTTTCCTCCACAGTTATTCCTTTGATTGCCCTGTCACCCAGCCAGTGTCATTAGTATAGTGTCACTGTACAGAATTATCACAAATTGCCCCTTTACCAGTATAGCATACCTCCCAACTGTTCATTGCACATAGTTTGTGTTCACAGTTGCGCTGGTCCTCCTCGGATTTCTCTCCACTCCACAGAAGACACCCACTCATCTATGTTTATGGAATTTTTTGCACTTTGGATTGGACATTAAGCACTTTGTCACTTTTTTATGTATAGTATATCTATGTTTTGATATTTTATTATTGCAGTTCCTTACACTGGAATTTCTGGTAATGGACACACGCTGTGCCCTATGGACATTTTATATTAGTAAGATTTGCTGAATACTTTTGATTTTTTTGCACAGATTTAATATTTTTTATTTTCTATTTTTATACTGATTTTTTATTTATGTGGGTTATTATATTTTTTATGCACTTGCTGTGCATGTTATAATTGTGTTTCTTCACTCAGCATGATTCACATTTATTGATTCCAAATTACTATATGCACTTTATTATAGATGTGACGCATTATTTGGATATATGTGATTTATTATTGCATTTTTATGTTTTTCATCAAGACTACTTTATAATGATATATATATATATATATATATATATTTTTTTTTTTAGCTACCATCTTCATTTTCATTAGTATTTTTAGACCCCTCTGGAATAGCGTCTATCCACCATAATAAAGGAAGCACTTGTAGGTTTAATAAATAGTTGTTTGTTCAATTCTCCTTTAAGGGGGGGGGGGGGGGGCGACTAGCAGAGGTCTTTCCTATGCCTACATACTTTTGTCAATAGGCGTCACTCATTCCCATCTCAGAAAGTTGGGAGGTATTATTATTATTTTTATTATTGTACAGGATTTATAAAGCGTCAACAGTTTACGCAGCACTTTACAATGTGAGGGAAGACAATACAGTTACAATACAATTCAATACAGGAGGAATTTGAGAGCCCTGCTCGTTAGAGCTTACAATCTAGAAGGGAGGGTCAAGTGAAACAAAAGGCAATAACCGTGGGGGATGAGCTGATGGAGAAAATGGAGGTTTAGTTGTTAGGTGTGGGTAGGATAGGCTTCTCTGAAGAGGAGGGTGATCGCCTAAAAGCTAATAGAGTAGGAGATAATCGGACAGATAAGGGTAAGGAGTTCCATAGGATTGGAGAGACTCTGGTAAAGTCCTGGAGGCGAGCATGGGAGGAGGTGACGAGGGAGCTGGAGGTTTTGAGAGGAACAAAGAGAGCGATTAGGTTGGTATTTTGAGACTAGGCTAGTGATGTAGTTGGGGGCTAAGCTGTGGATTGCTTTGTAAGATGATGTTAGTATTTTGAATTTAATTTGTTGGGTGAGCGGAAGCCAGTGGAGGGCTTGACAGAGAAGAGTAGCAGACACTGAGCGATTGGTGAGGTGGATGAGTCTGGCGGCAGCATTCATGATGGATTGAAGGGGGGATAGCCTGTGTAGAGGTAAGCCAATGAGAAGGGAATTGCAGTAGTCGAAGCGCGAGATGACCAGGGAGTGAACTAGGAGTTTTGTTGTGTCTTTGGTTAGAAAGGGGCGTATTTTGGAGATGTTGCAGAGGCTGAGGCGGCAAGATTTGGAAAGCGATTGGATGTGGGGTTTGAAGGAGAGTTCAGAGTCCAGGACAACACCTAAGACCTTGGCATGCGGGGATGGGCTGATAGTAATGCCATCGATATTGACAGAGAAATCAGGGGAAGGGGCACGTGGTGGAGGAAAAATTATAAGCTCGGTTTTGGATGGATTGAGTTTGAGGAAGTGGTGAGACATCCAGACCGATATATCTGATAGTAAATTAGTGATACGTGAAGAGACGGAGGGAGAGAGCTGAGGGGTGGATAGATAGATTTGGGTATCGTCAGCGTAGAGATGGTATTGGAAGCTGTGGGAGGCTATCAGCTGACCCAGAGAGGAGGTGTAAATTGAAAACAGGAGGGGTCCGAGAACAGAGCCTTGGGGAACCCCAACAGAGAAGGGAAGAGGAGGAAGTAGAATTGTAAGTAACGCTAAAGGTGCGGTTGGATAAGTAGGAAAATAACCAGTGAAGAGTACAGTCACGGAGACCAAAGGCATGGAGATTTTGAGGAGGAGGGGATGGTCAACCGTATCAAAGGCAGCAGAAAGGTCCGGGAGTAGGAGTACAGAATAGTGTCCATTGATTTTGGCCGTTAGTAGATCATTTGTCAGTTTTAGGAGAGCAGTTTCAGTGGAGTGTTGAGGCCGAAATCCAGACAGGAGGTATGGTATAGTGTCTGTATGGATCTGTATCTTGATCACAATCAGAACTATACCAGTGTCCCCCAAAAAAGCAGTTTGGTTTTTACCAAAGACATGTAGCAGAATATACACTCACCGGCCACTTCATTAGGTACACCTGTTCAATTGCATGGTAACATAAATTGCTAATCAGCCAATCACACGGCAGCAACTCAATGCATTCAGGCAACTACACCTGGTGAAGATGACTTGCTGAAGTTTAAACCGAGCATCAGAATGGGGAAGAAAAGGGATTATAGTGACTTTGAACGTGGCATGGTTGTTGGTGCCAGAGGGGTTGGTCTGAGTATTTCAAAAACTGCTGATCTACTGGGATTTTCACAAACAACCATCTCTATGGTTTACAGAGAATGGTCCGAAAAAGAGAAAATATTCAGTGAGCGGCAGTTGTTTGAATGAAAATGCCTTGTTGATGTCAGAGGAGAATGGGCAGACTGGTTCAATGTGATAGAAAGGCAACAGTAACTCAAATAAATACTTGTTACAACCAAGGTATGTAGAATATAATCTCTGAATGCACAAAACATTGAATCTTGAAGCAGATGGGCCTACAGCAGCAGAAGACCCCACTGGGTGCCACTCCTGCCAGCTAAGAACAGGAAACTGAGGGTACAATTTGCACATGCTCACCAAAATTGGACAATAGAAGATTGGAAACATGTTGCCTATTCTGATGAGTCTCAATTTCATCTGCAACATTCACGTGGTAGGGTCAGACTCTTTTGGTGTAAACCGGAAAGCATGGATCTATCATGCTTTGTATCAACGGTTCAACTCCAATAGCCTCCAGTGTCTCCAGATCTCAATCCAATAGAGCACCTTTGGGATGTTGTGAATTCACATCATGAATGTGCAGCCGACAAATCTGCAGCAAATGCGTGATGCTATCATGTCAATATGGACCAAAATCTCTGAGGAATGTTTCCAACACCTTGCATTGAATCCATTCCATAAAGAATTAGGGAAGTTCAGAAGGCAAAGGGGGGTTCAACCTGGTACTAACAAGGTGTACCTAATGAAGTGAGTGTATTTTGGCTTAAGTTTATGAAGAAATGTGATTTTATTGGATTCTTTTGTATAATAATATATATAAAATAATAATAATAATAATAATATAATAATAATAATATAAAAAAAAAAAAAAAAAAACAGTGGTGATCAAATATCACCAAAAGAAGGCTCTATTTGTGTAACAAATATGTATACATTTCATTTACGCACAGTGTTGCATAACCGTGCAATTGCCAGTTAAATTGGCATAGTGCTGAATGGCAAAAAATTGCCTGGTCATGAAGGAGTAAAACCTTCCAGAGGTAAAGTGGTTAAACTAATAGCAGTCTGACAGTGGCTGCTGCTGTTTGTATGTAGCCAGTTATAGATGGCTGTCCGAGCCTGAATGTAGTCAGCTGCATCCTGGCTCGGACATTTGTTCCCTAACTCTGTGTGTGGTTACTTGTGAACAACTGCTAATTGCATGTCCCGGGCATTCCTGCCCCAAGTATGTGTAACTGGACATGTGAAAGAGGCCTAAAGATCACCTTAATTGACTTTCATATTTAATAGAATGCAACAATAATGTTACTTTGTATTTTTGTTTCATTCTTCTGCACTGTAATTACAAACATTGTTTAAAAGTTCCATATTTGATAACGGCCACTGCAGCATTTGCTTTAATAGGCAGGATTCACATTTGTGGCGGAGCGTGCACAAAATCACACAAAATCGTGCAGACATGAACGATGGCAGTACTTCTTTAACCACTTACCCACTGGGCACTTAAACCCCCTTCCTAACCAGACCAATTTTCAGCTTTCAGTGCTCTCACATTTTGAATGACAACACTGTCCCCATATGAAATTTTAATCCTTTTTTTTCACACAAACAGATCTTTCTTTTGGTGGTATTTAATCATAATTGGGTTTTTTATTTTTTGCGCTATAAATGAAAAAAGTCCGAAAATTTTGTAAAAAAAAATGCATTTTTCTTCGTTTTGATTTTAAATTTTGCAAATTTAGTCATTTTTCTTCATAAATTTTGACTAAAATTTATACTGCTACATATCTTTAGTAAAAATAACCAAAATAAGTATAAATTTTTTGGTCTTTGTGAAGGTTATAGAGTCTACAAGCTAAGGTGCCAATCATTGAAAATTGATCACACCTAAAGTACTGACGGCCTATCTCATTTCTTGAGACCCTAACAAGTCAGGACAGTACAAATACCCCCCAAATGACCCCTTTTTGGAAAGTAGACATTCCAAGGTATTTAGTAAGAGGCATGGTGAGATTTTTTGAAGTTGTAATTTTTCCCACAATTCTTTGCAAAATGAAGATTTTTTTTTTAATTATTTTTCACAAAATGGTCATATTTCGAAGTTATTTCTTATACACTGTATAGGCATACTTGCAACTACACCCCAAAATACATTCTGCTACTCCTCCTGAGTATGGCGATACTACATGTGTGACACTTTTTCACAGCCTGACCACATACAGAGGCCCAACATCCAAGGAGCACCGTCAGGCGTTCTAGAAGCAAAAATTACACATATAATTTTCTGACGACCTATCACACTTTTGAAAGTCCTGGAGCACCTGGACAATGGAATTACCCACAAAATGACCCCATTTTGGAAAGCAAACACCCCAACACATGATCTAGGAGGCATAATGAGTCTTTTGAACATGTCATTTTTTTTCCACAAGTTTTTGGAAAATGTGGAAAGAAAACCAAAACGCATTTTTTTTTTTTACACAAAGTTGTCCATTTATTAGACATTTCTAGCACATAGCATGTACATAGCAAAAAATGACACCCCAAAATACATTCTGCCACTCCTCCTGAGTATGGCGATACTACATATGTGACACTTTTCCACAGCCTGGCCACATACAGAGGCCCAACATGCAGGGAGCACCGTCATTTCCTGACTTCCCATTACAATTTTGTGAGACACTGTAGGGCACTGATAAGCATTGTAGTGGCACTGATGTGGCATGGATGTGGCCCGGATGAGCACTGACGTGGCATGGATGTGGCACTGATGAGCACTGACGTGGAATGGATGTGGCACTGATGAGCACTGATGTGGCATGGATGCGGCACTGATGAGCACTGACGTGGCATTGATGTGGCACTGATGAGCACTGATGTGGCACGGATGAGCACTGACGTGGCATGGATGTGGCACTGATGAGCACCCTGATATGGCATGGATGTGACACAGATGAGCAGTGACATGGCATGGATGTGGCATTGATGTGGCACGGATGAGCATTGACGTGGCATGGATGTAGCACGGATGAGCACTGAGGTGGCATTGATGTGGCACGGATGAGCACTGATGTGGCATGGATGTGGCACGGATGAGCACTGACCTGGCATGGATGTGGCACAGATGAGCACTGACGTGGCATTGAGGTGGCACGGATGAGCACTGACGTGGCATGGATGAGCACTGACGTGGCACGGATGACCACTGACGTGGCACGGATGAGCACTGAAGTGGCATGGGTGTGGCACGGATGAGCACTGACGTGGCATGGATGAGCACTGACATGCTATTGATGTGGCATGGATGTGGCACTGACGTGGCATGGATCTGGCACGGATG
The DNA here is from genome assembly GCF_965119305.1 of Pelophylax lessonae. Taxonomy (NCBI): domain Eukaryota; kingdom Metazoa; phylum Chordata; class Amphibia; order Anura; family Ranidae; genus Pelophylax; species Pelophylax lessonae. The sequence goes on from NC_138770.1 coordinate 620,978,781, forward strand.
AGCACTGACGTGGCATTGATGTGGCACGGATGAGCACTGATGTGGCATGGATGAGCACTGACATGCCATGGATGTGGCATGGATGAGCACTGACGTGACATGGATGAGCACTGAAGTGGCATGGATGTGGCACGGATGAGCACTGACGTGGCATGGATGTGGCACCGATGAGCACTGACGTGGCTTTGATGTGGCACGGATGTGCACTGGTGTGGCATTGATGAGCACTGACATGGCATGGATGAGCACTGACGTGGCATTGATGTGGCACGGATGACCACTGATGTGGCACGGATGAGCACTGAAGTGGCATGGATCTGGCACGGATGAGCACTGAGGTGGCATGGATATGGCACGGATGAGCACTGAAGTGGCATGGATGTGGCACGGATGAGCACTGACGTGGCATGGATGAGTACAGATGTGGGATGGATGAGCATGGATGTGGCATGGATAAGCACTGAGGTGGCATGGGCAGGCACAGATGTCGCACAGATGAGGCATGGATGAGCACGGATGAGGCATGGATGAGCACGGATGTGGCACGGATGAGCATGGATGTGGCATGGATGAGCACTGAGGTGGCATGGGTGGGCATGGATGTGGCATTGATGAGCACTGAGGTGGCATGGGTGGGCATGGGTGTGAAACGGATGAGGCACGGATGATGCATTGATGAGGCACGGATGATGCATGGATGGGGCACGGCATTTCATTTCTTGAGACCCTAACAAGTCAGGACAGTACAAATACCCCCCAAATTACCCCTTTTTGGAAAGTAGACGTTCCAAGGTATTTAGTAAGAGGCATGGTGAGTTTTTTGAAGTTGTAATTTTTTCCCACAATTCTTTGCAAAATGAAGATTTTTTTTAAAAAAAAATTATTTTTCACAAAATGGTCATATTACGAAGTTATTTCTTACACACTGTATAGGCATACTTACAACTACACCCCAAAATACATTCTGCTACTCCTCCTGAGTATGGCGATACCACATGTGTGACACTTTTCCACAGCCTGACCACATACAGAGGCCCAACATCCAAGGAGCACCGTCAGGCGTTCTAGAAGCAAAAATTACACATATAATTTTCTGACGACCTATCACACTTTTGAAAGTCCTGGAGCACCTGGACAATGGAATTACCCACAAAATAACCCCATTTTGGAAAGCAAATACCCCAACACATGATCTAGGAGGCATAATGAGTCCTTTGAACATGTCATTTTATTCCACAAGTTTTTGGAAAATGTGGAAAGAAAACCAAAACGTATTTTTTTTTACACAAAGTTGTCCATTTATTAGACATTTCTAACACATAGCATGTACATAGCAAAAAATGACACCCCAAAAAACATTCTGCCACTCCTCCTGAGTATGGCGATACCACATATGTGACACTTTTCCACAGCCTGGCCACATACAGAGGCCCAACATGCAGGGAGCACCGTCATTTCCTGACTTCCCATTACAATTTTGTAAGACACTGTAGGGCACTGATAAGCATTGTAGTGGCACTGATGAGCACTGACGTGGAATAGATGTGGCACTGATGAGCACTGATGTGGCATGGATGCAGCACTGATGAGCACTGACGTGGCATGGATGTGGCACTGATGAGCACTGATGTGGCACGGATGAGCACTGATGTGGCATGGATGTGGCACTGATGAGCACTGACGTGGGATGGATGTGGCACTGATGAGCACTGACGTGGCATGGATGAGCACAGATGTGGGATGGATGAGCATGGATGTGGCATGGATAAGCACTGAGGTGGCATGGGCGGGCACAGATGTGGGATGGATGAGCATGGATGTGGCATGGATGAGCACTGAGACAGCATGGGCAGGCACAGATGTCGCACAGATGAGGCATGGATGAGCACGGATGAGGCATGGATGTGGCATGGATGAGCACTGAGGTGGCATGGGTGGGCATGGATGTGGCATTGATGAGCACTGAGGTGGCATGGGTGGGCATGGGTGTGAAACGGATGAGGCACGGATGATGCATGGATGGGGCACGGCATCTCATTTCTTGAGACCCTAACAAGTCAGGACAGTACAAATACCCCCCAAATGACCCCTTTTTGGAAAGTAGACATTTCAAGGTATTTAGTAAGAGGCATGGTGAGTTTTTTGAAGTTGTAATTTTTCCCCCAATTCTTTGCAAAATGAAGATTTTTTTTAAAAAAAATTATTTTTCACAAAATGGTCATATTACAAAGTTATTTCTTACACACTGTATAGGCATACTTACAACTACACCCCAAAATACATTCTGCTACTCCTCCTGAGTATTGCGATACCACATGTGTGACACTTTTTCACAGCCTGACCACATACAGAGGCCCAACATCAAAGGAGCACCGTCAGGCGTTCTAGAAGCAAAAATTACACATATCATTTTCTGACGACCTATCACACTTTTGAAAGTCCTGGAGCACCTGGACAATGGAATTACCCACAAAATTACCCCATTTTGGAAAGCAAACACCCCAACACATGATCTAGGAGGCATAATGAGTCTTTTGAACATGTCATTTTATTCCACAAGTTTTTGGAAAATGTGGAAAGAAAACCAAAACGCATTTTTTTTTTTTACACAAGGTTGTCCATTTATTAGACATTTCTAACACATAGCATGTACATAGCAGAAAATGGCACCCCAAAATACATTCTGCCACTCCCCCTGAGTATGGCGATACCACATATGTGACACTTTTCCACAGCCTGGCCACATACAGAGGCCCAACATGCAGGGAGCACTGTCATTTCCTGACTTCCCATTACAATTTTGTAAGACACTGTAGGGCACTGATAAGCATTGTAGTGGCACTGATGTGGCATGGATGTGGCCCGGATGAGCACTGACGTGGCATGGATGTGGCACTGACGTGGAATGGATGTGGCACTGATGAGCACTGATGTGGCATGGATGTGGCACTGATGAGCACTGATGTGGCACGGATGAGCACTGACGTGGCATGGATGTGGCACTGATGAGCACTGACGTGGGATGGATGTGGCACTGATGTGGCATTGATTAGCCCTGATGTGGCATTGATGTGGCACGGATGAGCACTGACGTGGCATTGATGAGGCACAGATGAGCACCCTGACGTGGCATGGATGTGACACAGGTGAGCAGTGACATGGCATGGATGTGGCATTCATGTGGCACGGATGAGCACTGGCGTGGCATGGATGAGCACTGATGTGGCATTGATGTGGCACGGATGAGCACTGACGTGGCATGGATGTGTCACGGATGAGCACTGACATGGCATGGATGTGGCACGGATGAGCACTGACGTGGCATGGAAGAGCACTGACGTGGCATTGATGTGGCACGAATGACCACTGACGTGCCACGGATGATCACTGAAGTGGCATGGGTGTTGCATGGATGAGCACTGACGTGGCATTGATGTGGCACGGATGTAACACTGACGTGGCATGGATGTGGCACGGATGAGCACTGACGTGGCATTGATGTGGCACGGATGAGCACTGATGTGGCATTGGTGAGCACTGACATGGAATGGATGTGGCATGGATGAGCACTGACGTGACACGGATGAGCACTGAAGTGGCATGGATGTGGCACGGATGAGCACTGACGTGGCATGGATGTGGCACAGATGAGCACTGACGTGGCTTTGATGTGGCACGGATGTGCACTGATGTGGCATTGATGAGCACTGACATGGCATGGATGAGCACTGACGTGGCATTGATGTGGCACGGATGACCACTGACGTGGCACGGATGACCACTGAAGTGGCATGGATGTGGCACGGATGAGCACTGAGGTGGCATGGATGAGACACGGATGAGCACTAAAGTGGCATGAATGTGGCACTGATGAGCACTGACGTGGCATGGATGAGCACAGATGTGGGATGGATGAGCATGGGTGTGGCATGGATGAGCACTGAGGTGGCATGGGCGGGCACAGATGGGGGATGGATGAGCATGGATGTCGCATGGATGAGCACTGAGACAGCATGGGCAGGCACGGATGAGGCACGGATGAGGCATGGATGAGCACGGATGAGGCATGGATGAGGCATGGATGAGCACGGATGTGGCACGGATGAGCATGGATGTGGCATGGATGAGCACTGAGGTGGCATGGGTGGGCATGGATGTGGCATTGATGAGCACTGAGGTGGCATGGGTGGGCACGGATGTGACACGGATGAGGCACGGATGATGCATGGATGAGGCACGGATGATGCATGGATGGGGCACGGCTGAGGCACTGATGGGGCACGGATGAGGCACTGATAGGGCACGGATGAGGTACTAATTGGGCACAGTTGAGGCAGAGGAGGAGTGCAGCTGCAGTTTCTCTCCTCTCCTCGCACGCTGTACCGATTGCTGTGTACAGCGTCCGAGGAGAGTAGAGAAATGAACCGGACATGCGCCGGTTTGTTGTGACGTGATCGCTCCGTCATTGGACGGAGCAATCACGTGGTAAAGGACTGCTCTCATTGGCCCTTCACCACGATCCGTGATGTGTCGGGTCCCCGGGACCCGGCGAGCACGGACACTCCCATGTGCGCACCCCAGGGGGCGCGCAGGAGCGCGATTCTGGGAGGACGTTCAGGAACGCCCTCTCAGAACTATACAACCACTTTGCGGCCGTATTTTTACAATGGGCCGGTCGGAAAGTGGTTAAACTATCATGTGTTTCGGTGTGGCATGATTTTAACCACTTCAGCTCCAAAAGGTTTATTCATGACCTGGCCATTTTTTGTAAAACGGCACTGTGTTACTTTAACCACTTTAGCCCCGGAGGATTTTGCTGCTTAATGACCAGGCCCTATTTTGCAATTTGTTACTTTAATGGACAATTGAACAGTCGTGCGACGCTGTATCCAAATTAAATTGACATCCTTTTTTTCCCACAAACAGAGCTTTCTTTTGGTGGTATTTGATCACCTGTGCGATTTTTTTTTTTTGCGCTAAAAACTAAAAAAGAGCGACAATTTTGAAAGAAAAAAAAAATAATATTTTTCACATTCTGCTATATAACATTCCCCAAAAAAATTGAAAAATCAAAATTTTTTAACATTTTAGGCCAATTTGTTTTCTGCTACATGTTTTTGGTAAAAAAAAAAAAATGCCAATAAGCGTATATTGATTGGTTTGCGCAAAAGTTATAGCGTCTATAAACTATGAGATATTTTTATGGAATTTTTATTTATTTATTTATTTTTTACCAGTAATGGCGCCAATAAGCGACTTATAACAGGACTGCGACATTGCGGCAGACAAATCGGACACGAGTGACACATTTTGAGGACCAGTAACACCAATACAGAATACGATACAATACCAATTGTGACAGGAAGTCAGGTGGATCTGGGAATGTAGTCACTGAGAGGAGACACATTCCCACCTGCTTTGAAAGTTCACTGATACTATAGGGTGTTGGCTGCAGAGAGAGCCAGCAGGAAGTTGAAAACCATTCAGCTGTTCAGAATGAGGAGATCAAGGACTCTATAATTTGTCCAGAGAAAATCTATTGAGTGCTGCCTCCTGTTGCTGTGTGAGCTGGGAAGAGGAGGACAGACATACGTGTACCTCCCGACGCCGTGTGGGCATGGGAGAAGGACTGCTGCCGCCTGTCGCCGTGTGGGCTGGGAGAGGGGGACAGTCGGATGTGTGCCTCCCGACAAGCTGGTGAGCATGGGAGAAGACCCCCTAAAGCGATGTGAAGCTAAGGAGGGTAACCACGAGTGAAGACGTCTCAAAGGTGAGAAGACAAAGTGTTCCATGTGAAGAGTGTGAAGAGAAGTGTTCCATGTGAAGAGTGTGAAGAGTAAAGGGACCTGTTAAATGAACTGTGTTCCATGTGAAGAATCTGAAGAGTAAAGGATCCTGTCATAAATGAACATGTGCTGTGTGAAAGAAAACAAAGGGACATGTTCAATGGACAATGTTTGTGCTGTGTGAAAAGCAAACAAATGGACATTTGAGTGTCTGCTGTAGGATCAGCAGTGTCGGCCCAACAGTAGGTTGGAAAGACTTCTTAGGTAGGTTCCAGCTGTGAGAAGGTAGCCGCCCACAGAGGCAAGGATTTATTTTGTCTTTTATTTTATTTTGGCTGTTTTGATGCTTGCAATTGTGTTAAGTAAATTGCATGAATAAATCAGTCTTGTTTTTCAACCTCTAATCGGCTATCTCTGTGAAAACGCACCCCCAAAGGGGTCACCCATACGCCTACCACCGAGCTAATCCCTCACATATGGTGGAGGATGCGGGCATAAGCAGAGATCCCTGCAAGGAAGTGCAAATGTTTGATGAACTTTATCTGGTGCATGAGATTGCACAATCTATGTGTGCAGGAGAGAAGATCCTGACAGAAAAAAAAAAAAAAAAAAAAGTGTTTTAAAGAGACAGCGGTCTCAAAATTATTTGATGAACTTTGTTGTGTCTGGTGCAAGTGACTGCACAAACTGTGTGTGCAGGAAAAGAGATCTTGCAAGAGAGAGAAAAACTACATGTGTTAAAGAGACAGTGGTCTGAAAATTTTTTGCTGGACTGTGAAAAATTTGTGGAGTTATTGAAGATGGGGCGATCCAAACGCCTGAAAAATGCAAAGATAGATGAAATGAGAGACCGGATTCTATGGATGGAGGGGATGTTACCGTCTGAACCAGCCCCATCCATGCCTAAAGAGAGTCTACTAAAGAGGAAGGTTGTTGTCCCTAGCAACACTGATGAAACTGCTATGGAGACGCAGTGTGCTCAGATGAAAAGTAAACCCAAAATGGGGGAGATGCTGAAACAACGGAGCTTTGCAGCTCAACAAAAGGCTCATCAAGAGAGCATGGCAGGCTGGAAACAGAGACGCCAGCAGCCAATGGAGGCCATCGGTTTGGAGGAAACAGAGTATGTGTGCAGGGCTGAGTTGGATGCCTTGCAACGGAAAATGGAAGAAAAGGAACAAGCCTTGGAATTGCTTAAAATGGAGCATAGAAACTTGCAGGAAATGAATGAACTACTCAAGTCTCATGTGTTACAGTGGGAAGAATCCACTGCTCTTCTTTTGGTCGAGTTGCAAAAATGTCAAGACACTATAAAGGAGAAAGATACCATCCTCATGGAAAAGGAAATTGAAATTCAGACTTTGCAGAAGCAAAGTATGTGTGAAATGTTGGAGTTGCGTAATCAGCTGGAAAAAAGTCTTCAGTGTTTGGAAGTTACAAAAATAGACCTGCAGGAGTCGCAGGAACAGAATGTTGCTCTGAAAGCGACATTGTCTCTCAGCGACAACGAGAAAAGTGAAAGAGAGGCTAAATTACTGAGTACTGTGTATGAGCTCACCACTTTGAGCAATGTGGTAGATGAATTACGTGCAGACTGTGAAAGTTGGAAAGGTGAAGCCCAACGTTTCCAGCAGCAGTTAAAGGAGAAAGAAGCCTGTGTGGCAGAATTACAGTCTCATTCCCAGAAACTAGCCAATGAGGTGAAGGCTCTTATGCAGGGAAAAGAAGATTGTGAACATAAGAGGGAAAAAGTAGAGGCACAGCTTCTGGAATCGCAAGTCAAGGTGTCAGAAGGTGACCGATTGTGTGCTAAGCTGTCAGAGAAGGCAAACCGACTGCAGGTTGAGTTGGACAATGTTACAAATCAGCTTTCTCAAGCAGACAGAAAATCTAGAGAAATTGCGGAAGATTTTTCTATCTTGGAATCGCAGCTGCAAGACACGCAGGAACTCTTACAGGAAGAGAGGTGTCAAAGGCTGAGTTTTAGCACAAAGCTCAAACAAATGGAAGATGAGAAAAATGGCTTCCTGGAACAATTAAAAGAGGAGGCGGAAGCAAAGAAAAACCTATCAGAGCAAGTCGCAACATTGCAAGCTCAGATAGCGGATATGAAAAAACGCATGGAAGAAAGCGTTGGTTCATTACAGTGTGTTGAAGATGTGAAAAAGAAGTTTGATCAGATGCTTGGTGAAGAGAAGACTGTGTCTGCAAAATATGCAGAAGAACGCGCCCGTGCAGAAACGGAGGTGCGTGATAACGAGAGCAAAGCCCTGTTCTTGGCTCGCTCTTTGGAGGAAGCTCTAGAGTGTAAGGCTGAACTAGAAAGTGTTAACAAACAGCTGCGTACAGAAATGGAAGAATTGGTCAGCTCCAAGGATGATGTTGTGAAAAGAGTTCAGGAGCTAGAAAAGTCTAAGCGAGCCTTAGAACAGCAAGTAGAAGAGATGAAGATTCCGTTGCAGGAACTGGAAGAGGAATTCCAGGCAACAGAGGATCTGTCCCAAAGAGGGGATAGTGTGCCTGATGCAGTTTTTAAAAGGATCAGTGTTTTGGGGTCTGTCCTGAGTGAGCCTCAGAAATGTGATGACATGTGGCTTGAATCACCCCTTTGGAATAAACCGTTCCTTCAAAAACTTCAAGCATTGGAAAATGTATCATTAGAACTTCAGCAAACAAAGGAGCTGAGTAAGAAATGTGGTGATTTCTCAGTTCAGGCTGAAAACCTAGTGGAGAAAACTAAGGCTGTTGGTGAAAACGTGAAGCAAATGAATAAGTGCCTTTCAGGGAGTGTTTCCAAAATGGAACTGGTGAAAGACGGGTGGCAGAAGTTTGATCGTGATCTTGAGATGCATTCCATGTGGAATTCAGATAGAGAAAAAGAACTAGGTGACCTTGAGCGGTCAAATAGTTCAGCAGAAAGTGCATTGAAGAAACCTGTAAAAGAATGTGTTGCAGTTCCATGCTTCTTCACTGATGCAGAGAGGAGGTCTATAATGGATACCACCCAGATCGCTGGGTTCAACTGTGTTGTTGCCTTTAACCCCTATGTTGGTGTAAGGAAAGTTGATGATGTTCTGGTTGACTACTTCTGTGAAGAGTTTGGCAAGAAATATAAACTGAATATCAAATCAAATAGTAGGCCTTTACTGCGACTCGCTCAGGAGGGCGAAAAGTTTAAGAAGTTGATGAGTGCAAATGCTTCCGATCTGCCTATGAATATGAAATGTTTGGTGAATGATATTGATATCTCTGGGAAAAGGAACAGGGGTCACTTTGAAGAAATGTGTGACAGCCTGTTGTCTCAATTGGAAAATCCTCTGCACAGCATCTTAGAGCAAGCAAAGCTCAAGAAGGAAGATCATTCCCTTTTACAACAAAAAGTCAATGATTGTGTACAGATGTATGGAGAGGCAACTCAAGTCACAGAGGGATGTCAAGAGTCCCTACTTGGAACAAAGCTTAGTGAAGCAAAGGTTCTCAAAGTTTTGTGGAAAACATTTATGGATTGCAGAGAGAGGCGTCTTAAGAATGTTGAAGACATTAAGACTAGCCCAATTGAGTTGCCTATGGATCACGGTCCTCCATGGTGGATTGGACAGACGGTTATGAGGGACAAGCTGTCTGACATTTATGAGAAAGCTGTCAATGAAGATGACAGAAACGAGAAGGAGCAAAATGATGCCAAAAATGCAGTTGAAGAATGTGTATATGAGATGAGAGACAAACTGTGTGGCATTTATGAGAAATCTGTCAATGAAGATGACAAAACAGTTTCATCCGGAAGCTTGAGGATAATAGGAGGCTTATCAGTGAGTCAGCAGTGCCTGACACATGCGTGCCTGGAAATATGTGTCCCAACCCTAGGGTTGAAACAAGAGGGGGGGGTATGTGACAGGAAGTCAGGTGGATCTGGGAATGTAGTCACTGAGAGGAGACACATTCCCACCTGCTTTGAAAGTTCACTGATACTATAGGGTGTTGGCTGCAGAGAGAGCCAGCAGGAAGTTGAAAACCATTCAGCTGTTCAGAATGAGGAGATCAAGGACTCTATAATTTGTCCAGAGAAAATCTATTGAGTGCTGCCTCCTGTCGCTGTGTGAGCTGGGAAGAGGAGGACAGACATACGTGTACCTCCCGACGCCGTGTGGGCATGGGAGAAGGACTGCTGCCGCCTGTCGCCGTGTGGGCTGGGAGAGGGGGACAGTCGGATGTGTGCCTCCCGACAAGCTGGTGAGCATGGGAGAAGACCCCCTAAAGCGATGTGAAGCTAAGGAGGGTAACCACGAGTGAAGACGTCTCAAAGGTGAGAAGACAAAGTGTTCCATGTGAAGAGTGTGAAGAGAAGTGTTCCATGTGAAGAGTGTGAAGAGTAAAGGGACCTGTTAAATGAACTGTGTTCCATGTGAAGAATCTGAAGAGTAAAGGATCCTGTCATAAATGAACATGTGCTGTGTGAAAGAAAACAAAGGGACATGTTCAATGGACAATGTTTGTGCTGTGTGAAAAGCAAACAAATGGACATTTGAGTGTCTGCTGTAGGATCAGCAGTGTCGGCCCAACAGTAGGTTGGAAAGACTTCTTAGGTAGGTTCCAGCTGTGAGAAGGTAGCCGCCCACAGAGGCAAGGATTTATTTTGTCTTTTATTTTATTTTGGCTGTTTTGATGCTTGCAATTGTGTTAAGTAAATTGCATGAATAAATCAGTCTTGTTTTTCAACCTCTAATCGGCTATCTCTGTGAAAACGCACCCCCAAAGGGGTCACCCATACGCCTACCACCGAGCTAATCCCTCACACAATACATTGCTAAAAATTAGAAATGTCACTGTACTAATGACACTGGCAGGAAAGGGGTAAACATCAGAGATGATCAACGAGTTAAATGTGTCCCTAGGGAATGCTTCCTAACTGTGTGGGGTGCTTGTACTGTGGAAAGACTCTGTCTTTCCTTGCCACAGAATGATAATCTGCCTTGTTTATATAGGCAGACTGCTGTTTTTTCTCTCTTGGGAAAGATCGGGGGGGTCCTGGCGGAGTCCAATCACTACGTGAGCTAGTCGCCGGCAGCGCACGTGCGTGCTGCAAACCCAGAAATAACAGGCAATGTACAGGTACGTGATTTTGCTTGTAGGAGCCAACGAACCGAAGATGATGAAACGCCTCAGGGCGTGATCACGCGGCCACCTAGGCAACCAATGGTGACTTACCTCCCGGAATCCCCGCAAGTGGCGAACAGACTGTCCAGAGCAAAGGGAGGGACGGGTCAGTGGCGGTGAGATCGGCACTTGTTTAACCATTCGAATTAACCTTACTCAGCAAGTCCCCGCTGTCATTTTGACACCCAGGAATTTCTAGTAAAACCAGAGAGGAGAGTATTTTTAACCTTCCCCAAGACTATCCAAAACTATAAAACATCAGTTTGTTATTTATTGCTGTATATGCTCAATTGGAGAGATTCACCCTCTCTATTTGTCCTCTTTACCATTATCACCAAACGTTAAACTGAAAGAAAATCCCAAATTTCGGGTTGTCCCCAGAACAGTAAGATCTCTTTTGGACACCGTGGATCACTTTTCAGAGGACGGTAAGCTTACCTCCTGTCTGAAAGAGCTCTTCCTGTTCTGGGGACAACCCAAGGTGGTAGAGCAGTGACTGACAGGCATTCAGGAGGAGCTACTGCCACCCCCTGGTGCCTGTCTTTTTGTGTTTTGTTTTTTCAATTGCCAATTTTACATTATGTGCAGCTGCGCCGCAACTGTGCAGCTGAGCCAAGTCTTTGACCCACGGTTGCAGCATGGCCCTATTGCTCTATGCAGGTGAGTTTGACAGTGCCACAAAATTGCCACAGTGGTGAAGCAAAATGTTGAGGCTGTGGCTTATGTACAGCCCTCTAAAGATGTCATTGGATGATGAAACGCGTAAGCCAGGATGGAATGTTGGACGTAGCCGCAGCCCAAATTTAATGGTGTACACACGCTCCTTTTATCTGTTTATTCTGTAAGTGCATAATGTTTTAAATAAATGATTGGCCTATTTGGACATACTGCACCATTGTAGTCTGTTTGCTATCCTGAGGTGATCCTGTTTCCGAGGGGAGGTGTGACGGTTTCTTGATATCATCACTGTATTCCCATTGATTGAGGCGGACCTCTTTAGGTCATTACTGGAACAACGTATATCCTTATGTCATATGTTGGTGTTGACCTCTCTATAACATGAGCATCAACACTATCTGGTAAGCAGTTTACCTCATATTCACGTGGTGCTTGGCGATACGATTTCATCTGCTTTTTACCCACTGGTGTATGGAGAATTCTTCTTGTTCACCCTTCATATGGACCTTTCATATGGACTATCATTGTGTCATACATAAATTGCATCGGCGCTGCCCTCTCTTGTATATGTACAGCCCTGTCAGGCTGAAATATTAGACCCCTTTCACGCAGGCCGTCCGATCTGGTCTGTCTGTCTGTCTGTTTTTCAGGCGGACCTGACCGGACCCTCCATTCTTCTCTATAGGCAGTTGAATGCAAAGGGACTTGTGTCCGTTTACACCCGGCTACCTCCAATTTGATCTGATCCAGCAAAAACCAACAGAAGGGGGGTTTGTTCGCCTCACTCTGGGTGGATCAGATTGAACGGCAGTCAGGTGTAAATGGCCTGGCGGTCTGTTTACATCCGATAGCCCATGGAGCAGAGTGGGCTGTGTCAACTCTGCAAAACCGGAACGGACACGTCATCTGACAGCTCCACTCAGCTCAGCAGAGGATCAGCGGACAGACCCCCTGCTGAGAAAAAACAGATCCCGACCTTTGTGAAAGGGGCCTTCGAATTCTGGTGGGCTGCCAGGGGGGCGTAAAAACCACGGCTCAGCCACCTTTTTCTACTGTCCCCCATCAACCAGTGTGAGAGAGGAGCCTCAATAGAGGGGAAATCTTTGAATGATGGCCCTGGTGATAACCAGGGATTCCCTCACTTTGGAGGGCTTTCCTCTCACTTCCTGTTGTAGCTATGGAACAAGAAATTAAGGGAAAAATGGGACACGGATGGCAAAAAAAAAAAAACAGGAGTTATATCCCTCCCTTACTCTGTTCAAAATTAAAAACAAAAATGTGCCTTTAGTTATACTTTAAATTATTACTAAACCCACAACAGCAAAATCAGTCTGTATATGCAGTAAAGCATGCTTGTTAAAGCCGAGTTCCACCCAAATGTGAAACTTCCGCTCATTTGCTTCTCCCCCCCGCTCCAGTGCCACATTTGGCACCTTTCTCGGGGGAGGGGGGAACGGGTACCTGTTTTTGACAGGTACCCTTCCCCACTTCTGGGAACGGCGCAGCAGCGAAATGAGGACCACCCCGCTTCACTGCCGGGTTCCCTGACCGGCAATGGTGGAAGGAGCACCCGACAGCCAATGGAAACATCGGCTGCGGTGCCGACATCGCTGGACTCCAGGACAGGTAAATGTCCTAATATTAAAAGTTAGCAGCTACAGTATGTGTAGCTGCTGACTTTTAATTTTTGGAGGGGGGAGGCTGGAGGCTGGAACACCGCTTTAAACTCACTGTAGAACCTAAGAGGTTAATCCTGCACATTGTGTAAAAACGCTGTTTGATCTTGTCTTCTCTGATCCTCCCCTTCTTTTACTGTTCCCAGAACATCTGCTGATAGTACAGAGCCTTAGGGGCACTCTGCACATGCTAAGTTTGGTGTGTATTGCTAGAGAGTCTTTTTTTTTTGGGAGAATGCATGTAATCAGCACAAGTCCAATCAGCACTGTCCAGACAGAGGGTCAGGGGCTATGCAGCCTCATAGGACAGTCCAAGGAGAATAAAAACTCCTCCTACAAGCTTTAACCAGACACTGATAGAAGTCACAAGACTGCTATATACTGCTGATGGGAAAAGGTATTTAGCAGTTTATATTTACTAAAATAATTGCATTTCCATGTTCTGTGTACTGTGGGGGACCAGATATAATGAATGCAGGGCCCTGGGTTTAGTAACACTTTAGTCTCGCTCCTCATGCTGCTTTTCCTGCTATACAAAAATCCAGAAAGGAAAGTGAGATCACCCTCCTTATGGCAGATTAACACATTTATGACTTCAGAAGCAGAGACCTTGCCTGGAAGATATAAGAAATCAGCGGCTGATTTAATCTGTCAGCATTTGTCTGAAACCGAACTGTCAGTTTTGGGTAGCGTGAAGCTTTTGCTCAGTAGGGAATAAAACGGTGCAGCTTGCGTCCACTGCACCAGCAAAGAAGGGGTTAAGCGTGACACCGCAGGAAATAGCATGTGCAAGGTTCTAATAGGGACAGCTCCACACCAGATTGTGGCTGTTGTCTTCAGCTGCTGAGAATTATTTCTACAAGAGAAGAAGATTTAATTGTCCATGACTACCAGTGAAACAACTGTCACTTCTCTGCGGAGATGAGCGCCACTCGGAAACGCCATCCAGGGATCCCGCCGTGCTGGCACTGGAAGAAAGTTATCAATCTTCCTCAAAGAGCAGCTTGTTTTTAATGAGATGATTCGTTTATCTCCGAAGTTCCTCTGCTGATATCTGTACCAGGCCCTCAGATGATCATTTAAAGAGCACCTGTGGCCTCCAATGTGACCCTGTAACAGCAACAAGCTTGAGCGATCACCTGTACATGGTGTCTAATAGCTTTATAATAGATAGGAAACCATCAAACGAATAGCCCTGCACATATTATAGGGGATAACATCCCCCCTGCTGTAAATAATAAGGATTCACCAAAGAGCTCAGTGAGCATATGAATGCACAAGGCCATGGGCCAAATCACAGAGCTGCTAGGTGCAATAGACGTAAGATGGTCGTCTGAAGGGATGGGATTTCAAGTCAACCATTCTCAGAATTTTTTTTTTTTTAAGAGCTTTTGTAGATAGATGTTAGTAGAAAATTTGGCATTAAAATTTTTGTAGGCTGACAACAGAACGGCCGATTGTGCGTCAGTCAGTAAAGATTTCGGCCGACAATCAGCAGATTTGCAAGACTGGGCATGCTCAGAGAAGAAAAAAGACACGGAAAGTTAACCATCACATGACATCACTTCTGCAGTCGGCTGTTGTTGGCCGACAAAATTCGTGTGCAGTCTTTTGCACTTTTCAGCGGACAAGACAGCCCTGGACAAAAGACGGCCGATCGTTCGGCCGACGATCGGTACGTGTGTATGGGGCTTTACCTTCAATTATGTAGTGCAGGGGCCTGCCTGATTGCATACAAATTGGATGTGTTTAGGTCTGACCTCATATTATATGGTTTTGGTGAGTCTAAAGCCTAGTACATACGCAACGAATTTCCTGCCGACCGGTCGTTCGTCTTTTGTCCAGAGTGGTGTTTTGTTGGTTGGAATGTGCCTAGACTGCACACGAATTTTCCCGCATGACAAAATTCTACTTCAGAAGTGATGTCATGTGTTGGTTTGCTTTCTTTGTGTTCTTTCTTCTCTGAGCATGCCCAGTCTTGCTCACAAGATTTTTCCCTGTCGAAATCTGTACTGACTTAACGAAAATCGGACGTGTTTTGACGGTGGACAAAAATTTTATAGCCTGCACACCAGGATTTTTTCGACCGAAAAGTCGGAGTCGGTTGTCGGAAGCATCATACTAACAAGCCGAAAATCGGCAGATCGGTCATCGGACGAAAATTCCCGGCCGAATTTCGACGCGTGTGTACGAGGCTTAAAGCAGTGGCGGCTGGTGCTCCATGGGCCAGGGGGGTGACAGACGGACCGCATCATACCACCCCCCCCGGACCACACCAGGCCGCAGATCATACCCACAACTCCCCCCCTCCCCAAGTCGCTGGCTCACTCACCCTGCCTGGATATGTGGAGGGAGGGTAGGCAGCAGCAGCAGATGGCAGCGGCGGCTTCTACTTCTTCCCCCTCAGTCTTCTGCATCTCCTCCCTCCTCCTCCATGGCCAATGGCATGGCTTCTCCTTTTGGCCAATCGGAAAACAGGTCTCAGACCCACTTCCTAAATGGCCAGGATGAGGATCTGCATGACAATAGCGAATATTCATTCACTATTGTCACACAACTGGGTGGGCTCGGGGGGCAGTGCTCTGCGCCCCGAGTCCACCCTTATTTTTAGCCTATTAGAGCCTCTGACTCTAATCACATGCCAAAAAAAAAAAAAACCCCATTGAACTCCATGCGTCCGGCGCCCTGCATGTAGATTAGGAGGCCGGATGCATGGATAGGGGGGCCGGTGCCCCTGCGCCCCCAATGCACCGGCCGCCACTAGTCTAAAGGAAAAAATCTAAAGAAAATTATATAGTGTGTATCCAGCTTTAGACCTTTTTTTGATAATGACCCTGTTGCTTGCAAATTGTTACCGGGAATGCTCATCTACCCTTTCTGTCCTCTATTGCTGGCTGGGATAGAGAAATATTGCCCTGTGGCTGCTCTCTGGCTCATGAGGGAGCGTCTGTCCTGCTTCCTTCAAGGAGAAACACCATAGGGGTAGGTAAAAGCTCTGTGGTCATCCTGTTTCTGGTGATTGACTCCCAGTGACTGGGGGGTGCTATTCACTAAGAGATAGATACTACATGATTTTTTATAATGATTATAAGCTTAATTATAAAATACCAAACATGTTATACTTGCCTGCTCTGTGCATTCATTTTCCACAGAGCCGCCCTGCTCCTCCTCTCCTGGCTTCTCCTCTTCTTGGTGTGCCACTATAGGAAGCCATTTCCTTTTGTGGCACACCGGTGGGCTCAATCCCGAGCCACAATCCCTGCGTCTATAGACACAGACAGTGGGGCTAAGCCCCACCCCCATTCCCTCATCACCGGATCTGATTGACAGCAGCAGGCATCTATGGAGCCGATCTTCTCTGCGAGAAAGGAGAGAGCGGAGAGAGCTCTCGGGCACTGCGCTGGATCAAGATTGGGCTCAGGTAAGTAAAAAGGGGGGCTGGGAGGAGCTGCACACAGAAAGTTTTTTATTATTAAAGCAATTAAAAAAATAAAAAACAAACATGTTATACTTACCTGCTCTGTGCAGCAGTTTTGCACAGAGCAGCCCTGATCCTCCTTCTCTCGAGTTCCTGGCCCCTCCCTCTTGCTAAATGCCCCCAGAGCAAGCAGCTTCCAATGTGGGCTCCTGCCGTGGCTCTGCATGTCTATTCACATGGCCCCGCCCCCTCTCCAACCTGATTGGCTCACTGGCTGTAATTGATAGCAGCAGGAGCCAATGGCTCAGCCAATGAGGAGGGAGATTCCCTGGAGAGCCAAGGCTCTCGTGCACATCGCTGGAAGAAGATCGATCTCAAGTAAGTATTAGTGGGGTCTGGGGGGGGGGGGGGGGAGGGTTGCTGCAAATAGAATGCATGAAGGTGAAAACCTTCAGCCTTGAACCACTTTAATGCATAGCTCATTCAGCTGTCAAACAGGATTCTCAGCTAACAGGTGTATGTAAACAAAGGGGGGGCATGGGGGTTACCTGACAATTCATACCAGGCCCTTAAGAAAAAGAAAAAAAGGTCTGAGATCTATACTAGACCCTTTAGGCCCAGTGGGAAAGAATAGCATGGGGGTTCCCCACAATTCATATACATTCCTTCAGATCTGGTATGAAGTAGAACCTAAGAACCTAAAGAATTCCCCAACAATTCGTACCAGGCTGCCCAGATCTAGTATGGAGTGGGACCCAAAAAACAAGAACAAACAGTTTGCAGTCCCCCAACCCCTTAAATTCTATACCCTTTGGGTTTGGCATGGATTTTAGGGGAAGCCCTATGCAAACATCAAGAAAAAAAAGTGAGGGGTTCTCCCATAAATCCATACCAGACCCTAATCTGAGCATGCAGCCTGGTAGGCTAGGAAGGGTGGGGGAGATCATGCAGCCCTCCCCAAACCATAACAGGCCACATGCTTTCAACATGGCAGGGGGGTACCTTGCCAGGTGGGACCCCCCGGTAAAGGACCTTCTCCGAATGATGATGAGGACAAGGGCCACTTCCCAACAACCCTGGCCCAGTTGCTGTGAGAGTCGGGGGGGCTTATTGAAATCTGAAAGTCACTACAACAATAAGGGGGCCCCAAGATACCTGCTCCAGCATACTATGTCAATGAGAAAGGAGTACAAAGTATTTACCACCAATAAAAAGAGAAGGGGTTGTTTACTACTGCCAATGACCACCAATGAAATGAGGGGGTGGTAGAGGGAATTATTACTGACCACCAATGAAAAGAGGGAGGTGGGGGGATTATTACTGTAACTAACCACCATTAAAAGAGGGAAATTTTACTGACCACCAATGACAGGAGGGAGGTGGGGGGGGGGGGGGGGTCTGTATTTTACTGCCACTGATCATCATTGTTAGAGGGAATTATTACTGACCACCAATTAAAGAAGGCGTTAATAACACTGCCACTGAAAACAAATTAAAGGGGGCTTAAAGGGCTGTACACACAGGCTGAATATCAGGCAGCAATAGAAACTGGCTGGCATTCAGCATGTATGTATGGTAGCTGGTCCGGTCGATGGGCATGACCGAAAAAGGCTGGCTGAGAGCGCTGACTGGTGGGTTCTGGCGGAGTAGCTATCCCCCTGTCAGAACACAATAGCTCAGCAGGGGAGATCACTGTACTAACATCAGATTGTTAGTAAGTGACTCCTCCTGAGCTCTTCAGTTTTTTTTGTTCAGCCCGCTAGGTTGAATGAAAAAAAAAACAAACGACTAGTGTGTACCAGGCTTTACTGTTACTGCCACTGATCATCAATGCTGGGGTTTATTACTATTCCCAATGATCACCAGCGATGAGGCCTACTTTAAGCTGGCCATAGACAAATTTTGATCCATCTATGTACAGCCGGCAGCAGTAAATACTGTATGCTGATAGCGGGGAAACCTCTTGCCATCAGAAAACAAATAGCGCAGCCGGAGGGATTCCCCCCATCAGCACTGAAGGTGTTAATGAGGAAATTGACCGATTTCCTTTGCTCAAGTGTTTTTCTTTTTTCAGACAGCGAGGCTTGGGAGCAAGCCCACATGAGTGCCTCCATCAGAAGAGGCTTTCTATGGGGGCACTTGCTGTGCCAGGAGCACTAGCGGGGGACCCGAGAAGAGAACATTTGGGCCGCTCTGTGCAATTCCATTGCACAGTGCAGGTAAGTATAAACCTGTTTGCTATTTAAAAAAAATGAATCAAAGCTTTGCAATCACTTTAAGCATTGCAAATGAATAGGCAGGCATAGCGTTTGTGGCACCCCAGTGTTAAGACATGATAGGTAAACACAGAAGAATGGACAGAGCCATTCAGCACTGGGCAGAAACCAAAAAAGTAACACACCCCTTTAAACGATCATGTGCAGGGAGTGTAAGTGGAGAGCTAAATAATTAGTAAGAAGATGAAAAAAATAATGTTATAAAAGCAACCACTTGGACACAGTGAAAGGAGTGTAGCGCCCTCAGTAGGCTACTAGTATTAGGTAACCAGGGAGAGCAGTTATTGTTTGTTAATGTCTGTTTTAGGTTCTGCTAGTGCCGGCTCAGCTACTTTCCCCTGCATCCCACTAAACTCTGGGATATAGTGGGTGGGAGAGCTTTGACCCTGGCCTGCATATTCATGAATCTTCAGCCCATCCCTAGTCAGGAGAGTGAGTGACCAGCAGGGGGCTGAAATGTGTATAAATAGGCTGGGGCCTAGAACAGCTTCCTCTTGTTCCTGAGGGAGTAAGACCTAGCCTGAGGGCTGTGGCATTCTTAGGAGACTACCTGCAGCTTTAAGGAATTCTTTTTGGGGTCCCAGCTCCTGCTTGGGCTCGGGGACCTCTGGCTTAGCCTCCAGAAAGCATGCAAAATAGCTCATCTGAGGAAGTACAGAAGTGGACTGGCACTGCAGGTGGCATTACAGTATACAGGGCACAGTGGGGTTTATTTAGTAAAACTGGAGAGTGCAAAATCTGGTGCGGCTGTGCATGGTAGCCAATCGGTTTCTAACTTCATTTTGTTCAAATAAAGTGATTGTAAAGTCTTGTTTTTTTTTAAATTTAAAAATAACAGACATATTATACCTACCTGCTCTGTGCAGTTGGTTTTGCACAGATCAGCCCTGATCCTCCTCTTCTCAGGTCCCTCACTGCCGCTCCTGGCCCCTCCCTCCTGTCAAAGCTGCAGCTCCATATGTCCATTCAGACACGGAGCTGCGGTTCAGCCCACCCTTCTCTCTCTCCTCATTGGCTAACTGACTTTAACAGCAACAGGACCCAGTGGTGCCATTGCTGTGTCTCAGTCTCTCCTGCAACATCGCTGGATAGAGATGGGCTCGGGTAAGTATTAGGAGGCTGCTGCACACAGATGGTTTTTTTATCTTAATGCATAGAATGCATTAGGATAAAAAAAACTTCTGCCAAGTGTCCCTGAACCACCGGGAACGTCCCGGAAACTGACCACTGTCCCACAGTCCCGTAGATGCAGGCAGAATCCCTCAGACTGGTTTTCTCACTGTGTGGGAAACCTTCTTTGATCGGACCTTCTGGCTGATTTGCATCATGGTGATTGGCTGAATTTCAAAGCAATCATCCTGCACTGGCCACTCACTGTGTGTGTGTGTGTGTGGGGGGGGGGGGGGGGGGGGGGGTCAGATGCAGATCTATGCTGAAGTCCTGAAGTCACTTTCCAATGGAGGAGAGCAGGTGAGTGAGCCTGGTAGAAAAGTTGCCTGGAGTATAGAAAACTGTGGCAGTGCCCTGACAGATGGCAGAATGATTTCAGGAGAAGACTAAGGCTGGCCATACATTATACAATTTTCTTCTATAGTTTTCCTTTAGATTTACCAAAACCATATAATATGAGGTCAAACCTAAACACTTTCAATTCATATGTAATCAGGCAGGCCCTTTCACTACATAGTTGAAGGTAAATCTAAAGGAAATTGAATAAGAAAATTGTATAATATATGGCCAGCCTTAGGGCTTGTTCACACTTGATTAAATCTCTAATGCTTAACAAACACTCCTATAGCGTTTGTATGGTGTTAGTGTGGGCATCAGATAGGCGTCAATGAGCTTTAGTATGAGGCCTTTTACAAGCGTTAAAAAACGCTTTATAAATGCTCTATGCGTGGTTTCAGCATAATTTGACAAGTGTTAAAACTGCTCCGCAATGGCACCAAAAGCTAGCCGCAAAGGCCTGCCAGAGCTTTGCGAAGTGTTACCATAGATCTTGAATAGGAGGCATTGAAAGGCTTCAAATGCCTCCTGACTTTACATGAGACTTTAATTTTGAAGTGAAGCAATGCTAATGATTCATTTTTTGATAGGGTGAACAGCACAATATGCTGTCTATTGTATCTTGTGCATAGGCGTTTTAGAGGCGTTTTTAATGCCTCTCAAATGTCTGCTTTTAATGCCAGTGTGAACTCAGCCTTAGTCTGTGCCCAGAATCTGATCAGATCATTGGAAGTCAGATGCTGCAGTCACAGACAGTGCACCACTCGTTCTCCTGTTTGCTTCATCTGTACAGGACTCTGCAGCAGGATGAGAACAGCGAGTGTGCTGAGAATGGGCCTAATATATTGTATTGTTTGAATCTGAGCTGCACTGTTTATGCATTCTCTTTAGTCCTGGGCTCTTTCTGTCCACCCCCCTTCTTCCATCGCTCTGTGCACCCCCCCCCCATCCCATCCCACCCTGAGGTCTCTCTGTGCACCCCCCATCCCATCCTGAGGTCTCTCTGTACACCCCCATCCTTTCCAATCCCATCCTAAGGTCTCTCTGTGCACCCCCCCATCCCATCCCATCCCATCCTGAGGTCTCTCTGTGCACCCCCCCCCTCCCATCCCAACCTGAGGTCTCTCTGTGCACCCCATCCTAACGTCTCTCTGTGCACCCCCATCCCATCCCCTCCTGAGGTCTCTCTGCCCCCCCCCTCATCCTGACATATCTCTGTGCATCCCCTATCGCATCCCATCCTAAGGTCTCTCTGTGCACCCCCATCCCATCCCTTCCTGAGGTCTCTCTGTGCAACCCTCCATCCTGAAGTCTCGCTATGCACCCTCCCCATCCCATCCTAAGGTCTCTCTGTCCACCCCCCATACTGAGGTCTCTCTGTGTACCAACCATCCCATCCCATCCCGAAGTCTCTCTGTGCACCCCCCATCCCATCCTATTCCCATCCCATCCTGAGGTCTCTCTGTGCACCCCCCCCTCCCATCCCAACCTGAGGTCTCTCTGTGCACCCCATCCTAACGTCTCTCTGTGCACCCCCATCCCATCCCCTCCTGAGGTCTCTCTGCCCCCCCCCTCATCCTGACATATCTCTGTGCATCCCCTATCGCATCCCATCCTAAGGTCTCTCTGTGCACCCCCATCCCATCCCTTCCTGAGGTCTCTCTGTGCAACCCTCCATCCTGAAGTCTCGCTATGCACCCTCCCCATCCCATCCTAAGGTCTCTCTGTCCACCCCCCATACTGAGGTCTCTCTGTGTACCAACCATCCCATCCCATCCCGAAGTCTCTCTGTGCACCCCCCATCCCATCCTATTCCCATCCCATCCTGAGGTCTCTCTGTGCACCCCCCATCCCGAGGTCTCTCTGTCCACCCCTCCATCCTGAGCTCTCTCTGTCCACCCCTCCCTCCTGAGGTCTCTGTGTGCACCCTCGACATCCCATTCTGAGGTCTCTCTGTGCACCCCCCCATCCCATCCTATTCCCATCCCATCCTGAGGTCTCTCTGTGCACCCCCCATCCCGAGGTCTCTCTGTCCACCCCTCCATCCTGAGCTCTCTCTGTCCACCCCTCCCTCCTGAGGTCTCTGTGTGCAACCTCGACATTCCATTCTGAGGTCTCTCTGTGCACCCCCCCATCCCATCCCATCCTGAGGTCTCTCTGTCCACCCCTCCATCCTGAGGTCTCTCTGTGAACCAACTATCCCATCCCACCCTAAAGTCTCTCTGTGCACCCCCCATCCCATCCTGAGGTCTCTCTGTCCACCCCTCCATCCTGAGGTCTCTCTGTGAACCAACTATCTGTAAGAATATTTAATAATAAATATCTTGCGCTCGTACTTATGTCAGAATATTTATACTGCTCTGAATATAGCAGTGTATTTATTTATGGTTAATAAGCAAAGATCTGTGAGAAAGGAGAGTCTCCACTTATGCCATAAATCAATGTCGTGAATTCTTTTTAATTGATTAATTTCTTTTTAAAAGCATATACCAATCTTAGTGAGTACAGTCTACAGTGTGGAATATATATAAAAATATTTATTCGCCAGACATGTAAACACAATATATGATCAAACATGAAATGACACAAAAAGATAACTTCTACAGAAAAATACTAACTTCAAATAATCAATGCAATGTGATGTTTAGCTCAGTAATGAAAGTGAAACTGAAACAAAGTGAAACCAAAACAAAATGAAAGCAAAACTAAAGCAAGATTACCATTTCTTCCCAGGTATAGTATAAGCCATAAATTAATGTTCTATATAAACAGACTACAATGGTCTGCGTAATCACAGGGCCCAAAGTCATTCCACTGCAGAAGGAATGAGAATAAGCCATGCAAAACGGAAGACTTAAAATTGCAAATAATGCACTTAATCTGATATTAATAAAAATGTATAAAAACAAAAATCAGCTTTTTAGAGAAAAATCTACCATGGTTTATACAGCTGGGATTGTAATCTCATTACCCTTAAATATGCAATATAAAATATATAAGGAAAGAATAAACAATTGTTGAATAAAATCAAATAACATAGCAAGGCATAATTACCACACTTAAGATAGCCGCTAGCTTCAAATCGTTACCAGAGTCCTAAGATGGATGCCTTTCTTAAGATGGTGGATTCCCTTCAAGTTTCAGATGAATGATGGACCAGGGAGTATGTCTGTATGAGTCTTTCGAAAAATGTAATAGCGTGTGTGGTGTAAGTGTGAGGTGTGTTGTCAGTAGTGTAAAGTGATGTCGTGTCATCTCTCATCTGGGTTGGTCTTTTATATGGTAAGAACAAAGAGCTATAAAAATTACCATAAGTAAAACCCAGAGGGATGAAACATTATCCCAATTGGTCGGGATATTCTATACCTCAACTGGTGAGGTCAGAGACACACCCCTTTTTATAATTAACCCCATATTTGGTCTAATAAAATTAAGGATGATTTCTCTATATGTGAGATTAATCATATAACACAACATAAAACTTTCTCCAGACTCCCAGTACATACATAAATGTCCACCTGTATTTCCATTATTCATCTTGGCAAGTAATGCCATTTCAATAATTATATTATTTAACACAATATAATATTTTTATATTGGAATATCTCAAATTATCTCAAGACTGCACCTGGTATTTCGTCTCCAGAGGGCAGTATTGTACCGTTCATTAGATTTTGTATTTAATATAATTAAAACAATTTGTTATCTGATGACCTATTGACCTGTCGGCTAGTGAAAAGCAATTACTTATTTGGATTGTGACATAGGGCTGTCAGACATAGTCTAGGTTTGGGAATATTTACGACACCTTGAGCACTAAACCAGTCCAAAGCAATCCTTATATAAACACTCCTACCACATGCCTTAACATGAAGTAATTTGTTTTTAAGACGCACAAGTCCTTACACATCATAGAAAAGTATACTTATATATATATATATATATTATATATCTAATATTATATAAGTATCAAGTTCACACTTCTATATTAATAAGAATACAATGTATTATCGTTAATATACATCTTACATATGATGATGTTTTCTATAAAAACTTATATGGTTCATCTTTAAATGTCTGCTAGAATATACTGGGGTATTGTCCATTGTTCTATACTTATAGACAGACTGAGATATCCCCCCTTAACATAGCGTCAGACTGACTAAGTTTTATCTGATCGAGATGTCAAAAGAAATCCTATTTATGACAAAAGAAAATAGAAATGTCTGCTGAAAGTATAGGACCCTATTGTTGAAATTCTATGCTCTCTTGTAAGCTTGTACGAGACATTTTGTTTAACAAATATATATGAACTTTCTTTCACCTTAAAAACAAGATGGATCCTGTCCTGTTCAGAATCTCTTATATGCATAGTACAAAATATACATGGCTTTTAAAATCATTTTTCTTTTTACCTATTATTATTTTAATCAACCCCCAACAGGCCCGACATATCCCCCCCCCTTTCTTCCCAGTAGACAAGTGAGCAACTTAGGCCTATCTGGAAAGAAAGCTTTTTAAGGAGTAGTGGAAAAAAAAAATGTCTTGTTCTCTTTTTGTAAGAGAATAGTTCATATTGGGAATTGTTCATAACTCTTAAGTACAGCGATAAAAAAAAAAATTTGAGAGGAAAAAAAAATCAGTTCAAAATGTCAGTTTGTAGCGACTTTGCTGGTGTTAGCTATGTCACAAACTGTTCCTTATTAGTCTCTTTGAATTCTGATCTCCTGGTAAAGAAACTCAAATGTTCCTTGAAATCTGCATCTCCAGCTTGCAAAGTTTTGATGGAGACAGAAATTAACTGCTGCAATGGCATTGACAACTACCATTCAAAGCGCAGTAAAACAATGTTTGCAATCAGGAATCAGAGAAATCGGTTTGGACATTCAACCTAGGATGTTGGTTGGATAATGAATGGTTTCAGCATGGTCTAGAGTGTCATACACCTAGACTGAGGTTTTGCTCACATGTGCAATGCACCATTCTCACATCTCCTTCAACCGAATACAGGAGGTAGTGCGATTTCTCTCAATGGATTTCCTCGGATCAAATGCACAAAGATCTGTAGAAACAAATCTTCCTCTCCTTCAACAAGAATCTGTGGCGTCTCGCAGCTTGATTCCTGAAGAGGGACCTGATGCAATGAGAGGTTCCGTCCTGAGCTGTGCTCTAGGGAGAGATCCATCCGATCGCGGTGTCTTTGGCAAACATCATCGTCTGTACCAATCAACGACCTGGCATGGAAGGTTAATCTCTTCCTATTGGATGAAACATACAGTATGAATATATATATTCCCCTCAATTGATATTTCAATGCGATGTTGGTATCCTAAGCTTTCTCAGAGTTTTCCTTTACTCCACCGTGCGATCAGCCTTTTATATGAGCACCACGGAAGGTGAAACTATATATGCGACCTTTCCTAGGGCGACTGACTTCTGGGGCTTATTAACATGGGGATGTATTTATCACCATGGATACTATGCATTGGACAATAATAAAATGATACAATATTTTGTTTAAAATTTACCTACTACTTAGGAGAAAAAAAAAAAATATCTCCCCCTTTGGGGCATCAATGCAATTTATTGGAGGCAACAAAACTACCTGGCATTGAGGATTCCTTCTTGGTTACCGTATACAACCTTTAACCTCTTGACTGCATTACGTCATTAGGGTTTGATCCTCCTTGGTATCACCGTCATTGGCGATTTTTCAAAATGTGCCCGCTTTAAGCGACCTGTTTGAGTCAGAGGGATGAAGTGACCACTGAAAAATAGGAGGGTAGTTAGTATCTCACAACCAAGATCCCCCCCTGACAGGGATTTCAGGATCCTCAATGCTGTGACCTGGGATAAAAGGGTGTTAGAACATCTGCATCCTATGCCTCTATTCAGTGTATCCCTTCTGATTCCTGCCATTTGGGCATTTAAGGATTTTGTGGCCTTTGGCTGGCCACAGGATTTGTTCCTAAAAATGGATTTTATTTTAGTTCTGGGCTGCAGTGCCCTGAGTGAACCAATTGATCAGCCGATCAATTTGGCTTCTATTCAGCTGAAAACCTTTTTACAGAATTGAATTATTGGCTCCGCCTCCTGCGGTGCCTATGTCTCTCGGGTTCAGACATATGGGACAGATCCCCATCAGAACCAGTGGCTCGGTTCTGGCGTGAGGTCTGGGCCTTAATGTCACTTTAACTTCCCGAGGATTTTGGGGAACCCTAGGATGGGGCAAATCCCTATTTATTTGTGGGTGTCCCCCCCCCTTGTTAATGGGATGTCCGGTGTCCTCTTTAAGGTATCCGGTGTCCCCTTGGGGCCTAGGTGGCATAACTTGCTCCTTTGCCAAACATATTATTTTTATGTGCATGGGCAATGCCTCAAAGCACAGGGATATAAATTCCTGATGGTTGTACTCAGCTCCTTCATTGAAGGGTGTTAAGCACTTTTGAGTACAGCAAAAAAAAAAATAATTCAATGGGGCTTTGGTGCTGTGTACATTTTAAATTGTAGATCACAGCTCTAGCAGCAGTGAAGTTTTATATGGGCTGCATTTTAAATGACATCCTGCAGGCACAACACAGAAAGTTGTTTTCATAGGCCTCAAGATGATCAATAAAGTTTAAGGACCTTTTATTAACAAAAAAAAAAATATACAGGACAGTACTCTTTTTAAAACTTTTAAATTCTGGAGGTGCATGGTGTCTTTTTAGGGGGCTAGTCTCTTTGCAGTGACCTGATATGACTCATACCTATTTATGCATGGCTGCCCAATTTCTGCCCTCCTATTTTTAGAAGATGGCTGGGGTAGGAAGTGGACTCTTTGCCTGACCCCCCCCCTTGTCTGGGTCATAACCAACAGACTGCGAGTCATATCTGGGTCGGTGAATAATTACATCATATTTAAAGCAGGACTAATAAAGCATTGCCCTTTTGTATGGACACCATGACCTTATGGAACTCTGCTATGTATTTACTTATGAGTTCCTGTCATGACATGAACTGTTACATTTTTATTTATTATTTTTTTTTTTTTCAAAATTTTCCACTGCTGATTACTCGGCAACTGTTTGCTAGAAAAACATTTTTCCTCGCTCAAAACTTCCTAATTATTGCATTAATCATTTACATTTCACTTTCAAATGGTTACTTTCATTACAGCTTCCTTGATAAAATTTCTGCCACAGTTCTACTTCATTTTGCAGTTTCACGCTACATTCTCTTAACTTATGTGTCCCAATAGAGGTTACTTTCACCTGCTCAAGGAGGTTCCTAATCTCATTCTCTCATTTATTTGGAGTTGAGATTGGAACTTTACTAAACTCATTTTTGCTGAGCCTTCTGGTGCAGTTCCTCACAAAAATACAGTAAGATCAGCCATGACCAAAATGTATGTGATAACACTTCCTGATGTCTTTGGTGTTAGATAAGCTTATTGGTGAGTTCATACATACAGGTTGTCCTCTACCCATGTCAGATGCCTTTTATTGGCCCGACGTTCTGAGGATTTTGATATATGACTCTAACCAGCATTTACATTTTCCACCATTTCAGACTCAGAGAGGTGTTTCCACACATTTATGATCTGTGCCTAATCTACTGGAGTTGTGGCATTACCACTAGGGACTCACACTTTGCCAGAGTTGGCAGCATGAACATTATCTGCTGTAGACATTTTTAATGCATTTCTATCACATTCATAATTAATAATAAAAAAAATTCCAAAAAAAAAAAAATTTTTTTTTTCAAAGTTATTGATTATGTCACCTGATCAATATTTATGATTGGCATATGTAAGAAATCAATAATTATCTCAGCAGTGCCTCCATTATATGTAAGAATATTTAATAATAAATATCTTGCGCTCGTACTTATGTCAGAATATTTATACTGCTCTGAATATAGCAGTGTATTTATTTATGGTTAATAAGCAAAGATCTGTGAGAAAGGAGAGTCTCCACTTATGCCATAAATCAATGTCGTGAATTCTTTTTAATTGATTAATTTCTTTTTAAAAGCATATACCAATCTTAGTGAGTACAGTCTACAGTGTGGAATATATATAAAAATATTTATTCGCCAGACATGTAAACACAATATATGATCAAACATGAAATGACACAAAAAGATAACTTCTACAGAAAAATACTAACTTCAAATAATCAATGCAATGTGATGTTTAGCTCAGTAATGAAAGTGAAACTGAAACAAAGTGAAACCAAAACAAAATGAAAGCAAAACTAAAGCAAGATTACCATTTCTTCCCAGGTATAGTATAAGCCATAAATTAATGTTCTATATAAACAGACTACAATGGTCTGCGTAATCACAGGGCCCAAAGTCATTCCACTGCAGAAGGAATGAGAATAAGCCATGCAAAACGGAAGACTTAAAATTGCAAATAATGCACTTAATCTGATATTAATAAAAATGTATAAAAACAAAAATCAGCTTTTTAGAGAAAAATCTACCATGGTTTATACGGCTGGGATTGTAATCTCATTACCCTTAAATATGCAATATAAAATATATAAGGAAAGAATAAACAATTGTTGAATAAAATCAAATAACATAGCAAGGCATAATTACCACACTTAAGATAGCCGCTAGCTTCAAATCGTTACCAGAGTCCTAAGATGGATGCCTTTCTTAAGATGGTGGATTCCCTTCAAGTTTCAGATGAATGATGGACCAGGGAGTATGTCTGTATGAGTCTTTCGAAAAATGTAATAGCGTGTGTGGTGTAAGTGTGAGGTGTGTTGTCAGTAGTGTAAAGTGATGTCGTGTCATCTCTCATCTGGGTTGGTCTTTTATATGGTAAGAACAAAGAGCTATAAAAATTACCATAAGTAAAACCCAGAGGGATGAAACATTATCCCAATTGGTCGGGATATTCTATACCTCAACTGGTGAGGTCAGAGACACACCCCTTTTTATAATTAACCCCATATTTGGTCTAATAAAATTAAGGATGATTTCTCTATATGTGAGATTAATCATATAACACAACATAAAACTTTCTCCAGACTCCCAGTACATACATAAATGTCCACCTGTATTTCCATTATTCATCTTGGCAAGTAATGCCATTTCAATAATTATATTATTTAACACAATATAATATTTTTATATTGGAATATCTCAAATTATCTCAAGACTGCACCTGGTATTTCGTCTCCAGAGGGCAGTATTGT
Organism: Pelophylax lessonae; assembly: GCF_965119305.1. Taxonomy (NCBI): domain Eukaryota; kingdom Metazoa; phylum Chordata; class Amphibia; order Anura; family Ranidae; genus Pelophylax; species Pelophylax lessonae. The sequence goes on from NC_138770.1 coordinate 621,008,466, forward strand.
ACCGTTCATTAGATTTTGTATTTAATATAATTAAAACAATTTGTTATCTGATGACCTATTGACCTGTCGGCTAGTGAAAAGCAATTACTTATTTGGATTGTGACATAGGGCTGTCAGACATAGTCTAGGTTTGGGAATATTTACGACACCTTGAGCACTAAACCAGTCCAAAGCAATCCTTATATAAACACTCCTACCACATGCCTTAACATGAAGTAATTTGTTTTTAAGACGCACAAGTCCTTACACATCATAGAAAAGTATACTTATATATATATATATTATATATCTAATATTATATAAGTATCAAGTTCACACTTCTATATTAATAAGAATACAATGTATTATCGTTAATATACATCTTACATATGATGATGTTTTCTATAAAAACTTATATGGTTCATCTTTAAATGTCTGCTAGAATATACTGGGGTATTGTCCATTGTTCTATACTTATAGACAGACTGAGATATCCCCCCTTAACATAGCGTCAGACTGACTAAGTTTTATCTGATCGAGATGTCAAAAGAAATCCTATTTATGACAAAAGAAAATAGAAATGTCTGCTGAAAGTATAGGACCCTATTGTTGAAATTCTATGCTCTCTTGTAAGCTTGTACGAGACATTTTGTTTAACAAATATATATGAACTTTCTTTCACCTTAAAAACAAGATGGATCCTGTCCTGTTCAGAATCTCTTATATGCATAGTACAAAATATACATGGCTTTTAAAATCATTTTTCTTTTTACCTATTATTATTTTAATCAACCCCCAACAGGCCCGACATATCCCATCCCATCCCACCCTGAAGTCTCTATGTGCACCCCCCATCCCATCCTGAGGTCTCTCTGTCCACCCCCCATTCAATCCCATTCCATCCCATCCCATCCAAAAGCCTTCTGTGTGCAGCTGCCTCCCTCAGCCCCCCTAATACTTACCTGAGCCTCATCTCTATCCAGTGATATCCAAGTGTGCTTTAGCTGCCCGGGACTCTCTCTCCTCGCTCCCGCTGCTGTCAATCAAACTCAGTAAGCCAATCAGGAGAGAGGGGGCAGGGCAGAATGGCAGCTCCATGTCTGAATGGATACACGGAGCTGCAGCTCGGCTCAGGTGCCTCCATAGCAAGCTGCTTGCTGTGGGGGCACTCAATAGGTGCCAGAAGAGCCAACGAGGGACCCGAGAAGAGGAGGGTCTGGGCTGGTCTGTGCAAAACCAACTGCACAGAGCAGGTAAATATAACATGTTTATTATTTTAATAGAAAAAAAGGAGAGTTTACTATCACTTTAAGGATTTAGAGAAGATCTGTATGTAGCAAGTTTTCCAGGCATTGGGCCTGATGTGGGTCTTCCATTGTTACCGGTTACTTCTCCAGCCCATGTGAGCTGCGACCCTGGATGTGAGAACTGAGACATCGACAACTACAGCATCTTTGTTTTGTGTTTTTATTGTATTTAAGGGGATGGGAGAAGGGAATGAAGGGGATACTCCTTTAGGCTGAACCTTTAGGCTCAACTAGGTACAACTTGGGACTTTATCCAGAAAAATGTCTGTCAACGCTGCCTTGACGCCAGCTGACACTGGCCAATGCTCACTGATGCTTGAAAGAAGTGCTGAATCCTCGACTTAAAGTCCAGAAGAACCAGGACTGTAGAGTATGAAACTGCTGACACTGCAAAGTCACTGACTACTCCCTCCTGCCTTGCACTGGCTTGAGGTAGCTTGTTGTGAATTCCTGTATGGCTGCAACTCTTAACTGATACTCTGTACAATTCAGGGCCCAAACTGCAGGCGCCCTGTTTAACCTTTAGCTCTTCAGGGTCCACTGACTATGCACCCCCTCTGTTACCTCAGGGTCCTCAACCTAGATATCCCCTTTCCAACTAGCTGACACTGGATCCCAGAACCTCCTCTGGAGTGGTCTCCTCTAACACTTCAGACAGACCCCCAGGGGCAATCCTCAGTACTCACGACCTGTGTAGGCTTTCCTGGGACTGAACCCCTCTCTCTCTCCGCAGGCTCTCGGCACACCGGATCCCCTCAACTCAGCTCAGCACTCTCTGGATTCTCAGACGACACCCCGAGACATCCACCTTCCTCAGACAGGAGGAGAGACAGCTGCACTCTCCATCCTGGGACTCTGCTCCCGCCAAAGACACCGTGCCATGTGCCCCCCTCAGACTTATACCCTCCCCCAAAATCCTCTGTGGCAGAATCTGCCTCTTAGGGTAGATACAAGCCTGAATGTATCTCTGATTGGGTTTCCTCCACTGCCCTATCAGAAGCTTCCAATAGAGCCAGTGGGGAGACTCCCCTTCTCAGAAGACACACTTGGGAGCCATGATAACCTACCTGACAGAAAGGAACATGGCCCTGCTGTTAGGCAGACAAGGCCTACTATGCATTTACCTAGCACCTACCTGTAGGGTGCTACATGTAAAAAAGAGTGGACCAAAATCCCTCCTGAGATGTGTACAAACCTGGTCACCAACTACAAGAAACATCTTACCTCTGTGCTTGCCAACAAGGGTTTCTCCACCAATAATAAGTCATGTTTTGCTTGGGGATCAAATACTTGTTTTACTTACTAAACTGCAGCTCAATTTATAGCATTTGTATCATGGTTTTTTTTTTTTTTTTGGTTGATATTCTGTTTCTATCATTTAACCTTCTTAGCGGTATTCCCGAGTGTGGCTCGGGGTTAAATTTCAGAGCCAAAAGCGGTAACCCCGAGCCACACTTGGGGTACCACCAGAAGCATCGCTGGATCCTGTAAGAGAGGTTACTTACCTTGTCACCGGGATCCAACGATGTGTCTCAGCGGTATCTCGCGGCGGCCGGATCTTCCTCCCTATCGTCTCTGTGCCCCGGCTTCCGTCTCCTGCGACGTGACGTTCGCAGGGGGGTGGAAACGGCTGCAAATTCAAATGTAAAAACACACCAAACACACTGATACAATTCAAAATAAAAAAAAAATCACATTAGTTTGCCCCCCAGTGCCCTTTCCTGCAGTTTTACTGTACTTTTTATGTATACATATATATATATATACGTATATACAGTGGGTACGGAAAGTATTCAGACCCCCTTAAATTTTTCACTCTTTGTTATATTGCAGCCATTTTCTAAAATCATTTAGGTTCATTCTTCTTCCTCATGAATGTACACATAGCACCCCATACTGACAGAAAAACACAGAATTGTTGACATTGTTGCAGATTTATTAAAAAAGAAAAACTGAAATATCACATGGTCCTAAGTATTCAGACCCTTTGCTGTGACACTCATATATTTAACTCAGGTGCTTTCCATTTCTTCTGATCATCCTTGAGATGGTTCTACACCTTCATTTGAGTCCAGCTGTGTTTGATTATACTGATTGGACTTGATTAGGAAAGCCACACACCTGTCTATATAAGACCTTCCAGATCACAATGCATGTCAGAGCAAATGAGAATCATGAGGTCAAAGGAACTGCCTGAAGAGCTCAGAGACAGAATTGTGGCAAGGCACAGATCTGGCCAAGGTTACAAAAAGATTTCTGCTGCACTTAAGGTTCCTAAGAGCACAGTGGCCTCCATAATCCTCAAATGGAAGACGTTTGGGACGACCAGAACCCTTCCTAGAGCTGGCCGTCCGGCCAAACTGAGCTATCGGGGGAGAAGAGCCTTGGTGAGAGAGGTAAAGAAGAACCCAAAGATCACTGTGGCTGAGCTCCAGAGATGCAGTCAGGAGATGGGAGAAGGTTGTAGAAAGTCAACCATCACTGCAGCCCTCCACCAGTCGGGGCTTTATGGCAGAGTGGCCCGACGGAAGCCTCTCCTCAGTGTAAGACACATGAAAGCCCGCATGGAGTTTGCTAAAAAACACCTGAAGGACTCCAAGATGGTGAGAAATAAGATTCTCTGGTCTGATGAGACCAAAATAGAACTTTTTGGCCTTAATTCTAAGCGGTATGTGTGGAGAAAACCAGGCACTGCTCATCACCTGTCCAATACAGTCCCAACAGTGAAGCATGGTGGTGGCAGCATCATGCTGTGGGGGTGTTTTTCAGCTGCAGGGACAGGGCGACTGGTTGCAATCGAGGGAAAGATGAATGCGGCCAAGTACAGGGATAGCCTGGACAAAAACCTTCTCCAGAGTGCTCTGGACCTCAGACTGGGCCGAAGGTTATGAGGAGCGTCTGCAATCGCTTGATTTATTCTCCCTGGAGAAGAGACGCCTGAGGGGGGACATGATAGCAATTTTTAAATATCTCAATGGGGATCTAGGCTTAGAAAAAAAGCTGTTCAGTCGAAGGGATTGCATGAGGACTCGGGGGCATACAATGCGATTAGAGGAGAAGCGTTTTAACCTCAGGCAACGTGGGGGGTTCTTTACTGTTAGGGCTACAAGATTGTGGAATTCTCTACCACAAGAGGTGGTTTCTGCAGGTAGTATGGTGGCTTTCAAAAGACTACTAGACGTACATCTCAAGGATCAGAACATTCAGGGGTATGCGATATGATTACAACCACACACACCTACACAGGTTGAACTGGATGGACTATTGTCTTTATTCAACCTCACCTACTATGTAACTATGTATGAAGGTTTACCTTCCAACAAGACAATGACCCTAAGCACGCAGCTAAAATAACAAAGGAGTGGCTTCACAACAACTCCGTGACTGTTCTTGAATGGCCCAACCAGAGCCCTGACTTAAACCCAATTGAGCATCTCTGGAGAGACCTAAAAATGGCTGTCCACCAACGTTTACCATCCAACCTGACAGAACTGGAGAGGATCTGCAAGGAGGAATGGCAGAGGATCCCCAAATCCAGGTGTGAAAGACTTGTTGCATCTTTCCCAAAAAGACTCCTGGCTGTATTAGATCAAAAGGGGGCTTCTACTAAATACTGAGCAAAGGGTCTGAATACTTAGGACCATGTGATATTTCAGTTTTTCTTTTTTAATAAATCTGCAACAATGTCAACAATTCTGTGTTTTTCCGTCAATATGGGGTGCTATGTGTACATTCATGAGGAAGAAGAATGAACTTAAATGATTTTAGCAAATGGCTGCAATATAACAAAGAGTGAAAAATTTAGGGGGTCTGAATACTTTCCGTATCCACTGTATATATATATATATATATATATATATATATACGTAATTCTTGTGAATGAGCAGCCCAAACCAACTTTATACATTATATATATATATATATATATATATATATATATATATATATATATATATATACGTGTATATATATATATATATATAATATATGTATACATATATATATATATATATATATATATATATATATATATATATATATATATATATATAATGTATTATACAGTCAGTTTGGGCTGCTCATTCTTAAGAATTACATGCAAAATAGTGGTACCGCTTTCAGCACCTAAAATCCAAAAGAATCAGACCGCCAGGGAGGTTAAAATACATCTATGATAAAAATTCTAGTACCTTATTTCTTTGTAAGTGGGCAAATTTACAAAATCTGCAGGGAGTCAAATAGTTGTTTTCCCTCTGTATTACAAGAAAGGTTTACTTGAAATGAATTATTTGTAAGTTCATCTAATGTGGCTGCATCCCCAGCACTGTTTCTGTTCCCTTGTCACTTGCTGCCACCTGGTGGACAAACTATAAAAATAATATTCAGCCTTGAAAAGAAACAGCATGATTTTTTTTCTAGGCAGGAGGCTAATTTTCACTTAACACATGCTTGTAGTCCTTGCTGAAGTTTCAGCAGTTCTTTAATGTTTAAACACCTACCATGCGCTGCCAATAACCCCAGTATGGGTTTTTTTTTTTGGGTGTTACAAATGAGAGGTTGATTATCATGGAACACCACATGCAGGGTGGAACACTACTTAAATGTCACCACAAGACGCTTGTGAGTCCCAATCTACTAACATTTAGAGCACATTTGGATCTACTGTATGTGTGTGCGTAGGGTTTTTTTTTTTTTTTTTGGTAGTATCAGGCAGGAGTGTTAACTTTCATTAACCACTTGAGCTCTGGAAGGTTTACCCCCCCCTTCATGACCAGGCCATTTTTTGCTATACAGCACTGCATTATTTTAGCTATCAATTGCGCGGTTGTGCGATGCTGTACCCAAATAAAATTGATGTCCTTTTTTATCCACAAATAGGGATTCTTTTGGTTGTACTTAATCACCACTGCATTTTTTTGTGCTATAAACAAAAAAAAGACCTATGAATTTAAAAAGAAAAAAAAAAAAACAAAAAAGTATATTTTTTACTGCTATAAAACCTATCCAATAATAAAAAAAAAAAAAAAAAATCAAATTTCTTCAAAACAGCCAATATGTATTCTGCTACATATTTTTGGTAAAAAAAACCCAATAAGTGTATATTGATTGGTTTTTGAGAACATTATAGAACCTACAAACTATGGTATATATTTATGGAATTTTTATTTATACTAGTAATGGCGGTGATCAGCGACTTATAGTGGGACTGCGATATTGCGGCAGACAATATGACAGTAACTGACACTTTTGACACTTTGTGGGGATCCAGTGACACTAATACAGTGATGAGTGCTAAAAATATGCACTGTCACTGCACTAATGACACTTGCTGGGAATAGGTTTAACATCTAGGGTGATCTGCATTAAAACGTATCTATATTAATAAAACCCCAGTGTCCCTGCGTTCGCAGATTCAAGATTCCCTGTGTCCGTGGAAATGCGCTACTGCGCATGTGCCACAGGACAGCCGTTGGGACTGGGGGCGGGCACTGACCTGTGTAGGCTAGGGGGAGCTCCTCGGTGTCGGAGGCCGGGTGTTGGGGGTCACCCCCGATAATGGTGCGGTGTGAGGGCCATTGTACTGTCGATAGTTTCAGTAGCCACCGTTCGGAATTAGTATGTGCTGGGGAGGCAGGAGGCGGAGTTCCGATCAGTGGCCTTAGATTTTTAAAAATGGCGCCACCCGGCGCCAACATGTCACTGCGCATGTGCCGCTGCTCGGTAAAAGCCGTACACATTTCCGGGAATAGCCGAACGTTTTCGAGCTTACCCGAGCGGCGGCGCATACGCAATGACGTGTTGGCGCCGGGTGGCGCCATTTTTAAAATCGAAACCACTGATCGGAACTCCGCCTCCTGCCTCCCCAGCACATACTAATTCCGAACGGTGGCTACTGAAACTATCGGCAGTACAACGGCCCTCACACCGCACCATTATCGGGGGTGACCCCAACACCCGGCCTCCGACACCGAGGAGCTCCCCCATCCTCCCCAGCACATGTCAGGAACAGGTAAGTGAGACTCCTCCACTGCCGCACTGCCTGCCATTATGCGGGGCTGCAGGCATACTACAAGAGATGCAGCTCTGCAGGCATGGTACTCCTGTAGCATGCCCGCAGCCCCGCATTCCCCTGCAGTATGCCCGCAGCCCCGCATTCCCCTGCACCATGCCCGCAGCCCCGCATTCCCCTGCACCATGCCCGCAGCTCCGCATTCCCCTGCACCATGCCCGGAGCCCCGCATTGCCCTGCACCATGCCCGCAGCCCCGCATTGCCCTGCACCATGCCCGCAGCCCCGCATTGCCGTGCACCATGCGCGCAGCCCCGCATTGCCGTGCACCATGCACGCAGCCCCGCATTGCCCTGCACCATGCGCACAGCCCCGCATTGCCCTGCACCATGTGCGCAGCGCCACATTGCCTTGCTCCATGCACGCAGCGCCGCATTCTCCTGTACCATGCCCCCAGCCATTGCAAACTTATATTCTGAGGTTTTAATTACATTATTTTAATATAGTCAGTCGTGAACTAAAGTGGGCCGGTCTAAGGCATGAAACTCCAGGGCTAAAAATTAGTCGCACTCCGGCCCTGCCGGAGAGTCTACACTCACCCGCATGCTGGAGCCGGGCAGGAGCACCCCGTCATGGGTCAGGAGAAGAGGCAGGCGCGGGGGGATCTGGATAGAGCTGCTAGAGGAACTTCCCTGAAGAGCACCATTATCGGGGTAACCCCCAACACCCGGGACCCGGCCTCCGACACCGAGGAGCTCCCCATCCTACACAGGTCAGTGTGACTTACTTCTGGGGCCCCTAACATGGTGCCCGCCCCCAGTCCCAACGGCTGTCCGTGGGGCACATGCGCAGTTGCACAATCCAACAGACACAGGGACGGATGCAGAGACACTTGCATATTATTAATATAGAATAGATACATACACCCCAGTCGGCCAAAACTCTTGAAGCGGCGGGTTTGCGCGGGCACGCGGCGGGTACGCGCTCGCACGCGAGAGCCGCTCGGCAGAGGCGTAACTAGAACCTTCAGGGCCCTGATGCAAGAAACCATGAAGGGCCCCCCAGACCCCTGGCCGGGGCCCTTACCTTCAAGCCCAGGGCTCTTCCCACTAATCCTGGGGCTCTTTACACTCGTTGCATGGCCTTTTATTATGGTCCCGCAGCAGGATTCTTTCACAAGTTCTGCAGTGGGCCCCCTTCCTGCAATCTTGGGGCCTCCCCACAGTGGTGCAATGCCAGGGTCCGGTCACAAGTGTGACCTTTGCGATCCTGGAAGTTCACCCACTGGTTTGCTACCGGGCCCCCTGGAGCATGGGGCCCGGTAGCGATTGCAACCCCTGCAACCCCTGTAGTTACGCCCCTGCCGCTCGGTCAGCTCTGCGTGTGTCTCTGTTGCTAGGACAACAGGGACGCTATGTGCAGAGCTGGCTATGTCATGCGGCTCTCGCGTTGTTAGGAAAAAAAAGAGATAAGCGAGAGCCGCTTAGTCAGCCATATGTTCTAGCGCCCGTTAATTTAAGGGGCTTAATGTCTAGTTCAATATAAAAATCAAATGCCTTCATCAATTTAGGCCAATATGTATTTTGCTACATATTTTTAATAAAAAAAATCCCAATAACCGTACATTGATTGGTTTGTGCAAAAGTTATAGTGTCTACAAATTATAAGATATATTTATGGAATATTTATTTATTTATTTTTTTTACTAGTAATGGCGGTGATCAGCGACTTCTAGCGGGAGTGTGACATTGTGGGCGGACAAATCCCCTACTAATGTTACACTTTTTTGGGTATAAGTGACACTAATACAGTGATCAGAGCTAAAAATATGCACTGTCACTCTACTAATGACACTGGCTGGGAAGGGGTTATCATCAGGGGCGATCAAATGGTTATCGGTGTGCCTAAAATGTACTTGTTTACTGTGGGGGAGGTGCTTTTACTATGGGAAGCCATAGATCCGTGTCCCTGCTTTGCAGAAACACAGAATCACAACCTTCTCTACTGACAGAATGGCAATCTGCCTTGTTTACATAGGAAGACTGCCATTTTGCTTGTGTCCCAAATGATCAGCGGGTCCCAGTGGACATCGAGTCCGTCGGACCCGCTGATTGGCTCCCGCTGTGTCCAATCACAGAGGGAGCAGGTTGCTGGTGGTGCGCGTCCCAGACCTGGAAGTGCTGGATCACGTACTAGGTATACTAGAAAGACTAGGGACACTAAGTACATGATCCAGTGCAGGAGAGTCACCTTGCCGCCGTATATATATATATATATATATATATATATATATATATATATATATATACAGAGATGTATAGTAACTAAGTAGAACTACTTCACTACTGTACTTAAGTACCGAAAGGCGGTATCTGTACTTTCCTAGAGTAGAATTTTTTTCTCCTACTTTTACTTCACTACATTTTTTCGATGATTTCAATACTTCTACTCCAATATTTTTTTTTTTGTGCTGCATAGTGACTCGTTACTATTATAAAAATTACCACTGCCAGAACAGTAGATGGCAGGTTTCATGAAGCTCAAAACATGTGTATTATCAGCGCATACGAAAATAAATGCTACTGTATGTATAAATAAAAGCTGCATTTGAAATAATAAAAACAATATGATGTTCAAACTTTTGACTTCTTTCTTTAATAACTACATAACACAGTACTTGTACTTTTACTTTCAGTACTTGAGTAGCAAAATTTAAAAAAAAAAACTACTTGCAATACTTAAGTACAAAAAATGTTGAATACTTTAGTACTTCTACTCAAGTCACTTTTTGATCGAGCACTTCCACTTCTACTCAAGCCACTTTTTGATCGAGCACTTGTACTTTTGCTCAAGTATGGGTTTCGAGTACTTTATACAACTCTGTTATATATATATTATATATATATATATACACACACATATTATACGGTCGACAAGCTGTTAAAGTACAACTAAATTCAAAACTTTGTTTTAGTTTGGAGAGGGATTCGATTACAGTGATAGAAAACCTTGGCACCCCAGATGTTTTAGAACTACATTTTCCATGATGCTCATGCACTCTGCAGTGTAGCTGAGAATCATGGGAAATGTAGTTTCAAAACATCTGGGGTGCCAAGGTTTGCCATCACTGGATTAGAACCTCTGTCAGTTATGATTGCTGTCTGTATCCCCATTAGAAGGATTCACCCTGTTTTTGTCCTGTTTACCATTATCATTGAATGTGAAAGTAAAAGAAAATCCCAAATTTTTGGTTGTCCCCAGAAATAAATATAAGTAATAGAGGGGAAATCTTCCAATGGGGATATGGGGGTCCCCAAAGAATTTCCCTGATTTGCAGGGATTTTCTCTCACTTCCTGTTTGGTCATAGGACAGGAAGTAGAGGGAAGTCTCCACAATGGGACACAGATGGCAAAATAAATAAATAAATAAAGAAAAATCTAACAGGGGTTATAATACTGCCTTACCCTATCCAAAATGAAAAAAAGTTTTGCCAATAGTTCTACTTTAACTTGCCTTTGTGCATTGATGTGTTGACGTACATTTGTATTATGGTTTTGAATTTCGAATTTGGAGTGTATAGGGTTAGCAGCTATTGACCAAGGGTTGCTCATACCTGTTGCCAACAAATCACGTTATATGCATTGTAATGCACTGCCATTGGCTTCTATTGGCCTTTCAACATACTAAAATGCAGACAAAAATTTATATTTCTTATTTTTCTAAATGAAATGTACTGCAGCACAGAGATGGGAACCAGCACTGTTTTGATTACGGGAATCCTGGACACATACGTTTTAGCATGTGTGTTAAAATACAATGGTGTAAATAGGCACAAAGAATAAGTGCTGTAAGCCCAGGGTGCTGCTAGAGTCCCAAAAGTCCCAGAGCACCCCTGGGTACACCTAGGGTAGAGGTCAAATATTAAATACAGCTCATGTTCTTTTTTTTTTTTTTCCTCCCTAATTCTCCTATTTCCTCTTCTTTGCTCTCTCCTCCTTGATTTTCTAAATCTCCTTTCATGCTAGCTCCCCTTAAAAAGCAATATGTGGTGGATCTCTCTCATGTTCGCTTGTAACAATACCTTTATAATACAGTATTTCTGTTAGCAATGCAATGCATGTCTCATTTGCCATACTGATCACTTTCTCCCTCTAGTGGCCAGTTTCCTTCATTACACTTCACAATCCCCAATTCACTGTTTAGAACTGCTAAACTACACTGCTCCAAAAATTAAAGGAACACTTTTTAATCAGAGTATAGAATGAATTAAATTAAACTCCTGGGATATTGATCTGATCAGTTAATTAGAAGAGGGGGTTGTTAATCAGTTTCAGCTGTTTTGGTGTTAATGAAATTCAAAAATGGTGCATTAGATGGGCAACAATGAGACAACTGCCAAAACAGGAACGATTTTACAGGTTGAGGCCACTGACATGTTTTTTCCCTACTCATCTTTTCTAAATGTTTTTCACTGCTTTTGCATTTGGCCAGGGTCAGTGTCACTACTGGAAGCATGAGGCGATACCTGGGCCCTATAGAGGTTGCACAGGCAGTCCAACTCCTCCAGGATGGCACATCAATACGTTCCATTGCCAGAAGGTTTGCTGTGTCTCCCAGCACAGTCTCAAGAGCATGGAGGAGATTCCAGGAGACAGACAGTTACTCTAGGAGAGCTCGACAGGGCCGTAGAAGGTTCTTAACCCATCAGCAGGACCAGTATCTGCTCCTTTGTGCAAGGAGGAACAGGATGAGCACTGCCAGAGCCCTACAAAATGACCTCCAGCAGGCCAGTGGTGTTAATGTCTCTGAACAAACAATCAGAAACAGACTTCATGAGGGTGGCCTGAGGGTCACTAGTGGGCCCTGTGCTCACTGCCCGGCACAGTGGAGCTCGATTAACATTTGCCATTGCACATCAGAATTGGCAGGTCCGACACTGGCGCCCTGTGATTTTACTAGATGAGAGCAGATTCATCCTGAGCACATGTGACAATTGTGAAAGGGTCTGGAGAAGCCATGGAGAACATTATGCTGTCTGTAACATCATTTAGCATGACTGGTTTGGTGGTGGGTCAGTAAAGGTCTGGAAAAGCATTTCTATGGAGGAATGTACAGACGTCTACAGGCTAGACAATGGCACCCTGACTACCATTAGGTATCAGGAATAAATCCTTGGACTCATTGTCAGACCCTATGCTGGTGCAGTAGGTCCTGGGTTCCTCCTGGCGCACGACAATGCCCGGGATCATGTGGCAAGAGTATGCAGCCAGTTCCTGGAGGATGAAGGAATTGATACCATTGAATGGCCCCGAAACTTGCCTGACCTAAATCCACGAGAACACTTTTGGGACATTGTTTCAGTCCATCCGATGCTGCCAGGTTGCACCTCAGTCTGTTCAGGGGCTCAGTGATGCCCTGGTCCAGATCTGGGAGGAAATACCCCAGGACACCATCCATCGTCTTATTAGGAGCATGCCCCAACGTTGTCAGGTATTCATACAAGCACGTGAGAGACATACAAACTACTGAGTACCATTTTGAGTTGCTGCAATGAAATTTCATCAAAATGGACTAGCCTGCTGCATCATTTTTTCACTTTGATTTTTAGTTTTTTTTTTTTTAATTCAGCCCTCTGTAGGTTGATCATTTTCATTTCCTTCAACCAATGTGGCATCCTAGCGTTCCTAACCCATCACCCAGTCCATATCAGCATAGATATCTTGCATGATATTTTTGCCCATTGAGATCTGATGTGTTTTCAAAGTGTTCCTTTATTTTATTTTTTTAGCAGTGTATTTAACAAGGACCTCCAAACTTTCTAAACAATGGGACAATTTACTGTCCTTCAGACTTGGGTGGACTGTGGCCAGTGGGAAGAGAAACATTTTCTGTCATCAGTCAGAGTAAACAGTGCCCCATCTTTGGTATTAGGGGAAGGAATAGTGCCCCATTGTTGGTATCAGTGGGAGGAATGGTGCTCAATCGTTGGTGTCAGAGAGGGCAGAATAGTGTCTCATATCTGTCAGATAAATAGTGCTCCAAGGACCAGATAATAGTAAGTAAAGGGCTCTTGCTCTGGCTTCCGGGCTACAGTTTGGAGACCCCTCCTATATATTAAACAGAAAATCTGCAATGACAATGCACTAGCACAGTAGTCCATAATTATATTTCAGTCTGCTGCAGTAAAATGATGAAAGCTGTTATCTGCCTATTGCTAGTCATTATTGTACTATGCACATAACCATTGTTTTTACTATTCCTTTATTAAATCAAACCTGGAATGACACAGAAGTTGGTACATCACAGTGGGCATTACTTTAACCACTTGACCTCCAAAAGATTTACCCCCCCCCCTTCTTTACCAGGCCATTTTTTCTATACAGCACTGCCTTATTTTAACCACTTGCCGACCGCCGCAAGTAAATTTACTGCGGCGGTCAGCCCCTCACAGGCAAAGTGACGTTAATTAACGTCAGTAGCCTGGGAGGGTCTGGGGAGCGAGCGTGCGCCGCCGGAGGCGCGCTCCCGCTCCCGTGCGGTCACGGACCCCCCCGCGCGTGTGACCCGATGTCTGCCGGTCACTTGGCGATCGTCGGGAGAGAGGGAGAAAGTCAGGCAGCTTGTGTAAACAAGCCACCTGTCATTCTCCTCGGTGTAAAAACACTGATCACACGGTTCTACTATGTTGATCAGTGTCCTTACACCTCAAGTCATAGCCAATCACAGTAAGAATCACGCCCCTAGGGACACACACAGCCCCTCCCTCTCAAATAAAGTTAACCCCTTCGCTACCAGTGTATTTTTACAGTAACAGTGCATATTTATAGCACTGATTACTGTAGAAATGTCACTGGTAACCCCAAAAGTGTCAAAAATGTCAGTCAAGGGTCCGATCTGTCCGCCCCAATGTCACAGTACCGCAAAAAAAATTGCAGATCGCCGCCATTATGCGTTAAAAAAAAAAAACAACAAATATGACAAAAATCTTTCCCTTTGTTAGTAAACGCGATAACTTTTGCGCAAACCAATAAAAATACGCTTTTTGCGATTTTTTTTTTACCAAACATATGTAGCATAAAACAAATTGGCCGAAAATGTTAAAAAATTTTGATTTTTACATTTTTTTTTGGGGAATTTCATATTAAAAAATGTGAAAAATATTGTTATTTTTGCAAAATTTACGCTCTTTTTTTGTTTGTAGCGTAAAAAGTAAAAAGCACACAGGTGATCAAATACCACCAAAAGAAAGCTCTGTTTGTGGGAAAAAAAGGACATCAAATTTGTTTAGGTACAGCGTCGCACGACCGCGCAATTGTCCGTTAAAGTCACGCAGTGCCGAATCGCAAAATACCCCCTGGTCGTTTAGCAGCCAAATAATCCGGGCTTAAGTGGTTAACTAACAAATGCACGGCCGTGCAATGCTGTAGCCAAAAAAAATAGATTTCCCTTTTTTCCACAAATAGAGCTTTCTGTTGGTGGTATTTGATCACCACTGCGCTTTTTTTGTTTTGTTTGTGCTATAAACAAAAAAAAGACCTGAGAAAAAAAAAAAAAAACAATATTTGCATATGCATATTCTGCTTTTACTGGAGGAAGAGATGGATTTTGGTCCCTGCTTTGAAGGAACACAAAATCCATCCCTTCCCCCCCTGTCAGAATGGAGGCCTGCCTTGTTTACACAGGCAGAGCTCCGTTCTGAGTCTCTGCCCGACAACCGGCAGGTGCGAGGTAACATCGAGTGTGCGGCACCTGCAGATCGACCTGTGCTGTGATGCTAATCACAGTATAAGTGGACCACCAGTGGTGCGCGCCCCTCCCACCCGCAGGTGGAAGTGCAGTACCATGGATATATAAAAAATATAGTAAAACTGCTATAGGGGGGTCAGCAAGTGGTTAATGAGTGGCCTCATTGACTGGTAGAGGGTCAGGGCAGTCTGTTGAGCATGGAAGGCATTTTTTTATTACAGGTATGGTGCTGACAGCCTAAGCAATATTTAACATATTGTACATTCACATCAGTCCCTGTCTCAAAGAACTTACTATCTAGAGTCCCTAATACACATACTAGGGCCAATTTAGACAGCCCAGTATGTCGTGGAGTGTGGGAGGAAACTGGAGTACCTAGAGGAAACCCGCACAAGCACAGGGAGAACATGCAACTCAATTCAGGTAGCATCTGGTTGGGATGCAAACCGAGGACCTCAATGTGGCAAGGCAGAAATGCTAACTACCAATCCGTTGTGCTTTAGAAGATTTATGCCAATGAATCTTGTGATTTTGGACTCCCTGGGTACTGAATAAGACAGCTGAGCTGACGTGCATGTGCACCAAATGTATTCACTTTAAATAGAATCTGCCACACAGAAAAATGGCGGTGTGACTTGACACAAATAGATGCTGACCCTCTGGCTCCTTTAGCTACTGTCTCCTTGTTGATGTTGCTGTGTATCCAGCTTGCCTCCAGGTGTCCTTTGTACTGTTCCCCAATGCTCTATTTTCTGTTGGTAATGGGTACTCTCAGAGACTTCTAGGGGTACTCTTGCCATGTGATTTCAGGGTGGGGTTATATAAAAAGATAATCTCATGGTGTAGTAAGTTTAGAAGAATTTTTTTAAAATAAGTAGCTAAAACTCACATTAAAAACCATGTATACGGCAACAATCCACGAGCACCGCACTCGTTTCCGTGTTTTACATCACTTCCGGTAACCTCCACTCATGCCCTACGTGTCTCAGAGACCCAGGTGACTGTGATCAGGGAGAGTGAGGACTAGAAGAGCATTGGGGAGCATTGGGATCAAGTTGTGTTGGGGAGTCTGTAAAGAGAAGGTAACCCCTAATAGTAATAGATCGCTAATACACATCGTCACTGATAGAGATCCTGAGGGTTAATTATAATGGATACAAAGTAATGGCTGACAAGTATAGATATACTAAAGTTACAAAAAAAAATGGCGACAATATAAAGACTGTTTTGGGCTTTGAGAAAATGATGTCACCATAGACTATATAGTAAACATAATGGGCTTCTTCAAAATGGCCGCTGATATTGACCATTAGGATAGACTATATAAGGAGACCAATCACACCCCCTGTTATCCCCTGAAGAAGTCACGTGGGCATGACGTAACGTGTAGGGCCTGAGCGGAGGTTACCGGAAGTGACATAAACACGGAAATGAGTACGGCGCTTGTGGATTGTTGCCGTATACATGGTTTTTAATGTGAGTTTTAGCTGCTTATTTTAATAAATTCTTCCAGGATTGCATTAGGATTGTACTGCAGCAGGATGTATGATTTTGTTTAGGTATTAGAGAATCCTATTTTAAATTGTTTATTGAATCACTACACTTTGGTATATAGGACATTGCATCACTGAACTGGCAGCGCAGCACTATTTATCTATCCTTTATTTTGCCTAATACCTGAGGATAAGCTATAAAGTGCCAGCAGCAGCCACACTAGTTGTTTACTACAAGACACACATATCAATAGTGCAAGAGTAATACACCATGTACATGATATGCCATTAGTCACTCAACAACCCCACTCTGATCCACTTCCTTTGATTGGAGAATCTTCCTTTGACCTGTCATATTCAGCATGTAAATACACACAATCAAAAACACAAACTACACACCCCTGTCATGTGTTTTTACTTATTTTTGTATTTGTACACTGAATGTTACAGGTAGAATGTGTGAATTAGGTGAATTTGTGATTTCAAATATTAATAATATTTTACACTGTCCCCAGCTATGGCGCTCTGCTCTCTGGATATGGAGGCTGTACACCACCGCTTTAGAGTGGTTGTCCTCCACGTTCTGTTGGCAGCGCGTTTAACTATTTTGCGCCACTGGAGAGCCATAGACCCCCCTGAGCTAACTGAAACTATTCAAATTATTCAAACTCACGCTTCTTATGAGCTAATGTTTGCCTCCTTCGCTAATAGACTTTCAGCTTGTGCTAGTCTCTGGGAACCCTGGACATCTAGATTTACCTCTACTTGTTTGTGACTGTATACCCCTATACCCTCTCCCTCCTCCTCCCCCTCCTTCTACCACTTCCTTTCCCATTGTTCTGTCCAATAGTTCACAGTCGCAGACCTCATAAGATTTTATACCTGGCTAAATTATATGATTGATGTGGGCGGGGGATGGCCCCCTCCGCCTTGGTGGTTCCACCCTACCGGGGGCCCATGTCTGCCCGACCACTTTGAAGGATCAGGGGCTGTGGGTTCAGGGGTGGGGGGGCTGGAGCCCGCCTACTCTCTTTTGCTCTGTTACCGTTTGTATCTAATGCTATATTCCGTCACGGAATCTGTTCTGACCTTTATGAGGTGTGTTATGATTGCCGGAGACCTGCGAGTCCCGCTGTTTTTATGTTTGTTGTTCTCTTTATTTGAAAATCAATAAAAACCTATTGAAATTAAAATATTAATAATAATAATAATAATAATTACAGCTAAAAGAATACTGAAGTGGTAGAATTTAGAACATTATTATAGTTAGAATTTTGGATACAAAGTGTCTCAGAGATGTCTTATTTTATGAAACAAAAAGACCAAATTCTTTGGTGGTTACAGTCCTACAGGACACATGACCCAATATTTGCATTCTTCTTGTATTTAGCACTATTTGTTCTTTGTAAGGTTAGGTTCATCAGGTTGTAAGGTTCATCCTGACTTGCAAAATAACTTTTATTTATCTTGCAGGTGACTGGAGGCGATGTCCACTGATAACTTCCTTGGGTAATGCAGTTATCAAGGCCTTTCTATAATCTGGCTATGTTAATAGTTTGCTAATAGAACATCAAAAAAAATAATTTTCCTGTATCTACAATACAAAGAGTCCTTTTCTTTCCTTCTTCTTTCCTTTAATTTCATATCTCTTTATTTTATTTCATTTTCCTTTTTCCTTTCTTTTATATTTATTGCATTGCCTTCTTATTTCTTTAATTGCTTGCTTTATTTTTTTTGTTTTTATGCTCCTTTTCATTCTTTTGCTGTTCTTTTCCATTACCTATTTTAGCCTCATCCAAGAATTTTTTTTTTTTTTGTTTTTCTTTCTTTCTTTTTTCTTTCTTTCCATTTCCTTTCTTTTCCCCTTTTCCTCTTTCTTCCCCTTTCCTTTCCTCTGCTTTCCCTTTATGTCCCTTTTTCCTTTCTACTTTCTTTTTCTTTTCCTTTTGTTTACTTGTTTCTTTTCCCTTTCTCCTCTTTTTCTTTCTTTTTTTTTTCCTTTTCCTTTCCTTTCCTTTCCTTTCCTTTCCTTTCCTTTCCTTTCCTTTCCTTTCCTTTCCTTTCCTTTCCTTTCCTTTCCATTTTATTTTCCTTTTTTCTCCTTTACATTTAAATGCTTTCCTCTTTTTAGACTCGGTCCACACTAGCGCGACTTGTCAGGCAACTTGTCAGCCTGACAAGTCGCGCTCCCTCGCGGTCCATTGACCTCTACAGGACCCGTTCTAATAGGAGCGACACAAGTCACTCTGACTTAGAAAAAGGGTCCTGTACTACTTCGGGGCGACCTCGGAGCGACTTGCATAGACTTCCATTATGTGAAGTCCATGCAAGTCGCTCCGAAGTCGTGGTGCATGGGAATGCACAAGTCGCCCCCGAAGTAGTACAGAGTCGTGTTGCCCCAGTGTGAACCGACTCTTATGCAGTTTCCTTTGCTTTGCTTTCTCTTTCTGTCAATTGTTTTTCCTTTGTTTCCTTTCTTCTTTACAATCCTTTCTTTCTCTTTGCTTTCCTTTACATTCTTTTTCTTTCCTTTCTTATTTTTCTTTTTCATGCTCTTTCCATTCCTTCCTTCATTTTCCCTTTCTCTTCTGTTTATTCATTTCCTTTCCTTTCCTTTCCTTTCTCTTTTTTTCTTTACTTTCCTCATTTTCCCTTTCCTCTATTCACCTCTCCTTTCCTTCCTCTTCTTTTCTTTCCCTTCTCTTCTCGTTTTCTTTCTTTCTTTTCCTCTTCTTTCCATTTCCTTTCCTCATTTTACCTTACCCTTTTTGTTTTCTTTTCATTTCCTTTTTCTACCTTTTTCTTTTCCCCTTGTTCTTGTTATCCTCCTTAACAGCCAATACCTTTTCCTTTGCCTTCCTCTTGCTATCTTCTTATTTTCTTTTATTTTCCTTTTCCTCTTCCTTGGTCTCATGCTTTGTTTTTCATTGCCTGGATCACATTTGCATCCTAATGTTATAGATAAGGAAAAGGGGAGAACAAAAAGAAGCTCCCTGAGTTGTCTTTTTATTTTAGGCTAACTAGTATTGATTAGCTGGGAAAAATTCAAATTGGCCCATTAGTAAAACCTCTGTTAAAACTAGCTGTGTTTGCTGTTACATACACATGAAGACTGTCAACAATACAGACTTCAGGACATAGATATTCTCATGTCTCTGGCTCATGTGTCTGTGTCTCTCCCTGCAGTGGCTGAAAGCTGGCAGGAGTGGGAGAAACTAGCTTTGAGCTGCTGCAGAGAGCTGCACAGGGCTTCCTTCTGTAATTGCCCCACTGCCCAACCGCACCGATTCCATGTGTTGTTGGGGCCCCTCTATGTGCCTGGGCCCCCTACAGGAGAACTGGTGGTCCCCCCCTATCAGCGGCCCTGAGTGTAAACATTTCCATATCCCATAGAGCACAGACTTAAAGTGGTTTTAAAGTCTAAACTTTTTTTTTTTACCTTATTTAAAAAATGCCCCACTACCTGTCCTACCCCTCCCTAATCTCTGAACACTTACCTGGCTCCATGTCACTGCTTTAACACTGCCTCTTGCTTCAGCACCACTCCTTTCACTTCCTGTTTTTCTGCTCCTCCTGCAGTCAGTCAAACTCCTGTGATGAGGGAGCAGGGGTGTTGTTTACCGGTACTGTGCGTGCCTATGAATGCACACAGCCCAGCTCAGGAGTGCGCATGTACAGGTGCCTCTGTAGGTAGTACCTCAATCAGTACCCAAATTAGGATAAACCACAAACGATCTTATGGTGCACTGTATTACCTTGAATTAAGCAAAATAGATTACCAGTATCATGCATAGACAGATCTGTGGCAGCATTATAAGTGGCACTGAATTCTGAGATTTTGCACTCTGAATCCATCTCTGACCAACGGTACCTGTCCATGACCTACCACTCAATCCAGGTCCACCCAAATGATGTGATATACCTTATTTATCAGGTCCCTTGTCAAGATGGCCACCTGAAATTTTGAGAGATTTCAACATTCAAATAAATAGCTGTCTTCTCTGAGAAAATGGAGTCCATAACAGGACATTTTCTTTAAAACTCCTCTCCACCTGAAACAATGGCATAGTACCATCTACAGGTTGGAAGAACGTCTATACCTGCTTACACCTCCTTAGCACCTGGTGTGCTGCAGGAGACACCCAAAGCTGACAGTGCAGGGGACTGCCACAAGAAGAGGTAAGCAACCTTTTTGTGCAATATCATAGCACAGAGCAGGAAAGTATAACCTCTTTGTTATTTAAAAGAAAAAAAGGCCTTTAGTATCACTTTAAAGCTTAACTTCAAACACATGCAAAGGATTCCAATTAATGCAACTCTGCAAGCAACCCTATTGAAAAATGTAAAATGAGCAAAGAAGGTTTGCCTTTAATGAAGAGATGTATTAGTTACATATTCCTTTGCCCATTATTCTTCATTCCCTTCAAGATCTATTGTGCCCAAAAAATATTATTTATTTACTACACTTTCTGTAAAGTCAGATTTCTGGTCCACCTTGGAGTGCTGTTGTTTCTTGTACCGGTACGGGACTGTGCGAAGAAATCACATCGCTTGGTGGGGGAAGGAAGTGAAGATCGATGGCACATAACAGATATAAGTATGACATCTCTGTTCTGCCCACCGGACTTCTATTCAGTTTACTTGTGTTTATGTTGCTTAAAATAATATTCTGGGTTTTCTTAATTTACACTAAGCTGGTTATATGCAGATTGCAGGCGCCACCTACTTTTCCCCTTTCTGGTATAGCTTTAGCTGTTCTGTAGTAGTTACATATTGTAATCTCTTAGAATGTGTTAATAAAGTTGCTAGGAACCAGTGCATTCTGGGAGAATTCTCTAAAGGAAGTGAGTCAGCCACCATTTTAAGAATCTACAGCAAGGCAGCAAGGCATGTTTCTTTAATCTGTCGCCATCACTCCTGAGCGAGCTTAAAAAGTGAGTTCTTGTTACCCCATTCTGTTAGATAGAGCATTGTTTCTTTATTATATGCAATTTTGTACTGATTGATGTTTATTTTATCAATTTATAGTTGTATCTGGCTTGTTCTAATAAATTTAAGATCAAAGAAATATGGTATCTGAAGTTTATGGAGGAGTAAGGTTTAGCTCTCTGTCATAGAGACAGAAATGTTAAATTTTTACTGACCTCTGAGGTGAAGATAAGCTGACTTCGGAAGACTGTACCGCCCGGGGCTACACAGTGTTCATACAGTCAGATGCCTTAGATAAAACAGGCCATCAGCAGGTGACGCAAGCGGCCAGGCTACACAGAGACAAGCTCTGTCAGGCAGCATCCCCGCACTCGACACTACAGCAGTCTCTACACAGCAGGACATCTTCTCCCCCACAGCCATGTCTCAGTTGAGCATCTTCTTAGGAAACATGATCGCAAGCAAGCTCATCCAAGTCATCTGTCACAAATGCAGCAGCAATAGCTCATTCAATAGGCGAAGCAGTGAGGGCCAGGGCCGCATTCACAGACCAAGAGTTGCAGATGAGAAGAGAAAAGGCTCACCTTGAAGCAGAAAAGGTGAGGCAAGAGCAAGAAAGAGAGAGAGCAGGAGAGAGTACGAATGGAGCAAGAGAGAGAGCAGGAGAGAGTATGCATGGAGCAAGAGAGAGAACGACAAAAAGTATACCTGGAGGCTGAACTAGCTCAGCAAGAGGCATCTCTGAAAATGCAGCAGGCTAACCTAGAAGCTAACATGGAGAGGCTGGCAGTGGACCGAGACCAGGCTGCCACCATTGCAGAAGCAGAAGCATTAGAAGCAGCTACCTATGATGAGCCAAGAGTAGGTAGCTGCATACTGGGTCTATAGGAGGACCACCAAGATTCCATGCAGCGCACTTCAGATTATGTCTACCGGCACTATAACCCAAGCAGTACTCCACAGCAAGAAATCAAATATGATGTAAGTGAGTCACATGAAACAAAGCAGCAGGAGCCTGACCCTGAACCCCAGTGCTACAAGCAAGAAAAATCTGACCGAGATCCGGGCTATCCAGATCCATCCAAACCTTCTACTTAGCAAGGTACTCAGCCTTCATACAAGCATCAAATACCTGCTTTCACTCCAAGGGAGTATGAAACAAGCTGGTACAAGCCACCAACTTTATGCAAGTATGAACCCAACCCGCCTAAAGAAGCGATTTCTACCAGGTATGCCTATACACCACACCACGATACACCAGCAACCTACCTCAATGCTAATCAGGCTACTGTAGACCTTGCCAAGTTCGTTGCAAAATGTGAGTTAGTTACCCAAGGACTTGCCAAATTCAGTAATCGCCCCCGGCATTACAGGGCATGGTGATCTTCTTTCCAGAGTGCCATCAAAGGTCTAGAGCTATCTTGCAGGGAACAGATAGATCTCCTTGTAAAGTGGCATGACAATGATTCTGCTGAGCATGCCAAGAGAATCAGAGACATTAATATAAACCACACTGAAATAGACCTTACAAACATCTGGAACAGGCTGGATGGATGTTATGGCTCACCCGAGGCTATAGAGAGTACATTATTTAAAAGGATAGAGGACTTCCCAAAAATACCTAGCAGAGGTTACCAAAAACTCAGAGAATTCAGTGACCTGTGTAAGGAGTTACAAGTTGCTAAAGCAGAAAGAGACTTACCTGGCCTTTATTTTCTTGACTCAGCTAGAGGTATTAACTCCTTAGCACAAAAACTTCCTTATGTTATGAGTTGCAAGAAAGATGGATCCTCATGGCTGTAACTACAAACGAAAACACAATGTACCTTTTCACCCCTTTAAAGAGTTTGTGGACTTTGTAGACATACAAGCAGGAACGAAAGATGATCCCAACTTCATTTTTCCAGTGTCTTATGCCAATTCTTCTGGCCCTAAGCAACACAGGGCTCCAGTAGCAGTGCACAAAACTAAGATTTCTTCCCACAGCTCTGCATAGTCTCAGCCAGAGGATCAAGACAGTGACCCTGCTAAGTTCTGCCCTCTCCATAAGATGCCACATCTTCTTCTGAAATGCAGAACCTTCAGGGCAAAGACCATGCAGGATTGCAAGTCCTTCCTCAAAGAGAACAACATCTGTTACAAGTGCTGCTCTTTATCAACACACTTCACCAAGGACTGTAAGGTCAGTGTTAAGTGCACAGAGTGTGGCACCACAGATCACAACACATCTCGGCAGCCAGGGCCAGCTCAAAGGAACCTTCCCACTTGCCCATAGTGAAGAGGAGCATGATGGGGAGGCCAAAGACTCTAGTACAGACGCAATAGCAATCACTTCACAGTGCACTGAAGTCTGCAAAGGAATTACAGATGGCAGATCCTGTTCCAAAATCTGTCTAGTAAGAGTTTACCCAAAAGGATGAAGAGACAAAGCAGTCAAGCTGTACACCATCTTGGTTGATCAGAGTAATAAGACACTAGCTAGATCTGTGTTTTTTACAGATTTTTTACAGTTGTAATAGACTGTGTTGTTGCTTTTGACCCATATGTTGGTGGAAGGAAAGTTGATGATGTCGCTGGAAAAATGAACAGGGGTCACTTTGAAGAAATGTGTGACAGCCTGTTGTCGCAAATGGAAGGCCTTCTGCACAGCATCTTAGAGCAAGCTAAGCTCAAGAAGGCATTTCTTGGAACAAAGCCAAGTGAAGCAGAGGTTCTCAAAGTTTTGTGGAAATCATTTATTGATTGCAGAGAGAGGCGGCTCAAGAATGTTGAAGACTTTAAGACTAGCACAATTGAGTTGCCTATGGATCACGGTCCTCCTTGGTGGATAGGACAGATGGTCATGCAGGACAAACCTGAGAAGGAGCAAAATGATGCCAAAATGCAGTTGAAGAATGTGTATATGAGATGAGGGACAAGTTGTCTGATATTTATGAGAAATCTGTCAATGAAGATGACAGAAACAGTTTCATCCTGAAGCTTGAAGATACAGAGAATTGGCTATATGAAGATGGAGAGGATCAGCCAAAACAAGTGTGTATAGACAAGCTAACGGACTTAAAGAAAGAGCCACCCCTACAAGCATTTCAACAAAGGTTAGCAGTTGTTAATGAACTGGGGAGGGAAGATACTAGGAGGCTTATCAGTGAGAGTCAAGAGCAGTGCCCTACACATGCGTGCCTGGAAATCTGTGTCCCAACCCTAGGGTTGAAACAAGAGGGGGGGGGGGTATGTGACAGGAAGTCAGGTAAATCTGTGGATGTAGTCACAGACAGGAGATACATTTCCACCTGGTTTAGAAAATTCACCAATTACTATAGGGTGTCGGCTGCAGAGATAGCCAGCAGGAAGTTGAAAACCATTCAGCTGTTCGGAATGAGGAAGTTAAGGCCTCTATAATTTGTCCAAAGGAAGTCTAAGGACTGCTGCCTCCTGACACCGTGTGGGGAGAGGAGGACAGTCAGATGTGTGCCTCCCGACGCTGTGTGGGCATGGGAGAAGGGATGCCCCCTGAAGCTGTGTGAGCATGGGGAAGACCTCCTGAAGCGATGTGCGCTGAGGAGGGTAACAAGTGTGAAGACTACTCAAGGTGAGGTCTTGGATCGTTTCTATGTGAAAAGAAACCAATGGACATTTCCTGTGTGAAGGGGAAATTAATTAAGACTGAAGACTACTCAAGGTGAGGTCTTGGACTATTTCTATGTGGAAAGAAATAAATGCACTGTTTGCTATGTGAAGAGACAAACAAAGGAATGTGTTCTATGTGAAGAGAAAAGCAAAGGGACATGTTCAATGTGAAGAGGAAAAGGGACATGATCAATGGACATTTGTTGTGTGAAGAAAAAACATGGACTATTGAGTGTCTGCTGTAGGATCAGCAAAGTTTGCCCAACAGTAGGTTGGAGACAGACTCCGTAGGTAGGTTCCTGTATGTGAGAAGGTAGCTGCCCACAGTGGCAAGGATTTATTTTGTGTTTTATTTTTATTTTGATGTTTTTGAGGCTTGAACTTGTGTGAAGTAAATTGCAAGAATAAACCAAACTGTTGTTTGCAACCACTTCTCGGCTATCTCCCTGTGTAAACGCACCCCCCAAGGGGTCATCCATACCCGCCACCGAGCTAATCTCCCACAAAACATTAAGGGCCCCAGCAGTCCTTACTCCCTTAGGACCTGTACAGGTACAGTGAAGACGGCAGGGAGAAGAGCTGACGGCCTACAAATAGAATCTATGGATGGTAAGACATGCCTACCCTTACGGATCATAATTGAGTGCAATCAGATCTCAGACAACAGATCTGAGAACCCCACACCAGATGCAGCAGTTCACTAGACTCACCTGAATCACATAGCACATCTCAT
The DNA here is from genome assembly GCF_965119305.1 of Pelophylax lessonae. Taxonomy (NCBI): domain Eukaryota; kingdom Metazoa; phylum Chordata; class Amphibia; order Anura; family Ranidae; genus Pelophylax; species Pelophylax lessonae. The sequence goes on from NC_138770.1 coordinate 621,034,290, forward strand.
ACCAGAACTAGATGATCAGGCTCAGATAATCTTACTCCTAGGGAGAGATATCTTGCAAGCCTACAAAGCAAGAAAGCAGATCAATGGCCCTCACAATGCCCAATATGATCTTGAGATTGATCTTGGGTGGATCATTATAGGTGATGTTTGCCTGGGGGCGCACAAACCGACATTTGTCAATAACTTGCTCACTAGTACACTAGAGAATGGTCGTCCTCTTTTCCAGCCCTGTCAAAATCACATGCTTCTAAAGGAGCTACCGCACAGCAACCCTGTACCTCTTCTTTTCCTAAGTTCCCTCTGACAGCAAAACCTATAACAGTGACCAAGACAACTTAGGATGCACAGTGTTCAGGAGAGCAAGGGAGGACAATTAGGTAGCAATGTCCATTGAGCATAGGCTCTTCCTGAAAGTCATGGAAAAGAGCATAGAGAGAGAGACAGGTCTAATAGCTGGGTTGCACCTCTTCCCTTTAGGCCACAAAGACAATGTTTGCCTAACAACAGGGAGCAAGTATATAAACGCTTCACTTCCCTAAGACACAATCTTCAAAGAAAACCAGAGATGAGAGAACACTTCTTTTCCTTCATGAAGAAAATGTTCCAGAATGGTCATGCAGAGATAGCCCCAGTCCTCAAAGACTTAGAGGAATGCAGGAACTTACCTATATTTGAAGTTTATCACCCTAAGAAGCCAGGGCAGATCAGAGTAGTGTTTGACTCCAGCGCCAAGCATGAGGGTGTCTCCCTAAATTATGTCCTTCTCTCTGGCCCTGACATTAACAACAGACTGCTTCCGGACATATTTGGTTGCATTCATGGGAGACATACAACAAATGTTCCATTGCTTCCTTGCTAAAGAAGAACACCGAAACTTTCTGAGGTTCCTTTGGTTCAGGGACAACAACCCCTCTGGAGACATCGCAGAATACTACATGAGGGTGTGCATATTTGGCAACAGTCCTTCCCCTGCAGTTGCTATTTATGGCCTCAGACACTCTGCTAGAGTTAGAGAGTCAGAGTATGGGTCAGATGTCAGAAAATTTGCAGACAAGGATTTTTACGTAGATGACTGCTTGAAATCACTACCCACAAAAGTCTCCTCAAGCGTTCAGACAATGCTTGCTTGCTTCATCCTAAGACTCCATAAGATTGCTTCCAATAGTAGGGAAGTTTTGGAAGCCTTTCCTGCCCAAGATCATTCTAGCGAGTTAATGGACTTAGATTTAAGCACAGACTCACTTCCCATGCAACGCAGCCTTGGTTTACTTTGGGAATTAAAATCTGACAGTTTTTTACCTTTCAAATAAACATTTAGGAAAAGCCCTTCACCTGTAGAGGTGTCCTGTCTACCATAAACAGCCTGTATGGTACTTTAGGCTTTGCAGCACCAGTTAACATCTGGGGTAAAGCACTATGTAGAGTCCAGACTGCAACACTAATGACTTTGCCACATTTGATTTATTAGATGTAGACAAGGACCAGAAAACTCACCATTTTAGCAGGTTCTCCACCTGGAAGTCATTCGTTCGAGCTATTACTTGCCTAATCCACATAGCTCAGTCCTACAAAATTTAGCTACTAACTCATGAGAACTGCAGAGGTTGGCACCACTGTAAAAAAAGTCTACACCGTAGCTGACCTAGAACAATCTAAAAACTGGTTAATATCTGCTGTACAGAGAGAAGCCAACCAGAAACCTGTTCCTAAAGACAGCATTTAAAAAAAGCTTGATCCAATCCTTGATGTAGATAGCCTGTTGAGAGTAGGAGGCCATTAAAAAGAAGGCAAGTTAGAGTTTTTAGAGAAACATCCTTTAGTGATTCCAGGTCTTCATCATTTTGCCTACTTACTCATTCAACACTACCATGACCAAACAAAACACCAGGGCTGACCGTTTACTGAAGGAGCATTAGGAGCTGCTGGGCTGTGGATAGTTGGAGCTCTGAGAAGTGTGAGCAGGTTCCTTTTCAAGTGTGTTATCTGCCGTAAACTTTGTGGAATGTTACAGACACAAAAGATGGCCAATTCACCATCTGACAGACTTAGCATGGATCCAACTTTCACTAATGTTGGACTTGATGTTTTTAGTCCCTGGTCTGTCACCACCCAGTACACCTAAGGAAGACATTCAAGCAGTAAATGCTGGACAGTCATAGTCATATTCACCTGCATGTCCATGCGACCTGTCCATATTGAAGTGATTGAATCAATGGACACTTCAAGTTTTAATAATGCTGTTAGACGTTTCATTACTATCAGAGGCCCAGTGAAACTCATTCCCTCTGACAGAGGTTCTAACTATGTAGGAACAGTAAAGAAACTACAAATTCCTTCCAACCTGGACACTCTCAGTGTAGAAAGATACTTGTGTAAGGAAGGCTTCACAGGGACTTTCAACCCACCTCACTCTTCTCACATGGGAGGTGTATGGGAAAGGATGATAGGCATAGCCTGCAGTATTCTGGACTCCATCTTCTTGCAATTAGGAACTGCAAGGCTTACCCATGAATGCATAGTGACATTTATGGCAGAGGTCACAGCCATCATTAATGTCAGAACTTTGACATCGATTTCAAGTGACTCTGAGGATCCAATTATTCTCACATCTGCCATGTTACTCACTCAAAAGACTGGCTTTGTTGGTGATCCAGCTGGAGATTTTTGTAAAAAAGGACTTTTACAAACGTCAGTGGAGACCAGTACAAACCCTTGCCAATACCTTCTGGAGTCGGTGGAGGAAACAATATATCTCTACTCTTCAACCAAGGAGAAAGTGGCACATTGAAAAACCAAATCTTAAACCAGGTGATGTTGTGCTCATGAGAGATTGCCAGACACAAAGGAATGAGTGGCCTTTAGGTCTGGTCACCAGAGTACTGCCAAGTGAGGATAAGCGGGTTCGTAAAGTTGAACAAGATCTTCCAGAAGAATGAGGCTAAAGTATTCTTAAGAGCAATGGCCGAACTTGTTCTGTTGCTTTCTGCAGAAGACTCTGTTAGTGTCGTCACATGACGTCAGATGGGGAGTGTTCTGCCCACCGAACTTCTATTCGGTTTACTTGTGTTTATGTTGCTTAAAACATGTTGGGTTTTCTTGATTTACACCAAGCTAGTTATATGCAGAGTGCAGGGGCCACCTACTGTTCCCTTTCCGGTATAGCTTTCGCTTAAGCTAGGAACCAGTGCATTCTGGGAGAATTCGCTAGAGGAAGTGAGTCAGCCCCCATTTTAAGAATCTACAGCAAGGCGTGTTTCTTCAATCCCTCACCATCACCCCTGAGCGAGCTTAAAAAGTGAGTTCTTGTTACCCCATTCTGTATTATAAAGCATTGTTTCTTTATTCTTTATTATCTGCAATTTTGTACTGATTGATGTTTATTTTATCACTTTGTAGTTTCACCTGGCCTGTTCTAATAAATTTAAGATCAAAGAAATATGGTATCTGACGTATATGGAGCAAAGGTTTAGCGCTCTGTCCTAGAGACAGAGAAATCTCTACTCCACAAGCAAACCTTACTTGCTCAATTTCGTTTTGCAACAGGGTTGCTTAGTTGCTAGATTAGGTGTTTGCTTTGAGGAAGTCAACTCCAAATGGAAAGGTTAAAGGTGAATGATTTTAGTGCAGGGGGGGGGGTAAGTGCACATATACAGCATAGCTGTGTAGACTGAAGCTCCGTTTCCACTAGTGCGACTTGTCATGCAACTTTGGACACAATCGCATGAAAAGTCACAGCCCATGGATTTCAAGGGCACCTGTTCCCATCTATGTGACTTAGAAAATCAGCGACCTTGAAAAGGTACCTGCACTACTTTGATGCAACTTTTAATGTGACTTTGATCCAGAGAGTGTAAAGTTGGATCAAAGATGCACTCCAAAGTCACACTCTAGCCTAGTGGCTATGTTTCCACTAGTTGGATTTAAAGTGCGACTTTGAGTGCAGGTTTGATCCAACTTTACACTTTCTGGATCTAAGTCGCATCAAGGTAGTGCAGGCACATTTTCAAAGATGCTGATTTTCAAAGTGGCATAGATGGGAACGGGTGCCATTGAAATCAATGAGCTGTGACTTGTCATGCGACTTAATGTGTCCAAGTTGCATGACAAGTGGCACTAGTGGAAACACAGCCTAAAACTCATTACTCACATGTAATGAGCAATAGTAATGGATCTGTATCCTTCTAAACTCTCACGAATGTTCCTTTGTACCTTATTTCTTTCATATATTGCGCCCTCAGGAGAAGCTGTTAGTCTAAACAAGGCAATGAAGACAGGAGGAGGTCATGGTGAAGAATAGGAGGAATGGGAGGGATAGGAGGGGTGGGAGGGATGGGGGTGGGGCTGGGCAGGCCTAGGCATGTCTAAGAAAGCTTGACAACCTTATCAGGAAGTGAAAGACAGGTTAGCAAATTCATATAACAGGAAATAGTGTTGTCAGTGAAGAACAGGAAGAAGCTGTTTGTCCAGCTTAGATAAGACTTTCTAAGCTTCACAAGCAGGTAGGCAGAAAATGAATAATATCAAAGAAAAATATATTTAACATACTATTATTAGGAAAAATTTAATTTTTGACTGCGGGTTTTTTTTTTTTTTTTTTTAGCAAGTTGCTATTCAAGAGGGCAGTAAACTGTATTGCACGTGTTAACTAGGTCTAAAGAAAAAAAAAAAAACCCATAAAATACCACGTTACATACTTACCTTTCTGGTTGGAGGTCTATACGGAGTGATAGCTGGAGGCGGTGAAGGAAGGGACATCAGGCTGTTATCCTTACATCCCAAAGTGTGTTTGACTCTCATGAGTCTAGTCCTAAGGTGAGCTGCTTATCTTGCACTAACCACTGGGAGCACATGCAGCACTTTATTTTGTGATCACAGATGAAGATTGATTACCGTATATACTCGAGTATAAGCCGAGTTTTTCAGCACATTTATTTGTGCTGAAAACATCCCCCTCGGCTTATACTCGAGTCAAGAAGAAAAAAAAAGTCCCTGGCCGCTCCGACGTGCTTAAGCTTTAAAAATGGCGCTGCCTGGCGCATACATGTCACCGCGCATGCGCCGCCAACGCTCGGGAGAGGCCGGGAATAGCCGAAAGTATACGAGCGGCGGCGGCGGCATGTGCGCAATGACGTGTCTGCGCCGGGCTGGGCCATTTTTAAAATGAAGGCGCCTCTGGAACAGGTAAGTGAAACAGCTGCACTACCTGCCATTATGCAGGGCTGCGGGCATACTACAAGGGATGCAGTGCTGCGGGCATGGTCCACCTGTACCATGCCCACAGCACTACATCTCCTGTATTATGCCCACAACCCCGGATCCTCTTGTACAATGCCAGTCACCCTGCATTCTCCTGTACCATGCCAGCCACCCTGCATTCTCCTGCACCATGCCAGTACCCTGCATTATCCTGTACCATGCCAGTACCCTGCATTCTCCTGCACCATGCCAGTACCCTGCATTCTCCTGCACCATGCCAGTACCCTGCATTCTCCTGTACCATGTCAGTACCCTGCATTCTCCTGCACCATGCCAGTCACCCTGCATTCTCCTGTACCATGCCCGCCACCCTGCATTCTCACCCTAGGCTTATACTCGAGTCAATCATTTTTCCCATCTTTTTGTGGTAAAAGTAGGGGCCTCGGCTTATACTTGGGTCGGCTTATATTCGGTATTTCATTTTGATTTCATTTTTTATGGTTTACTATTAATTGGGACTATTAAGATCACTGGAAATCACTACTATTAGAGTTGATTTATTAACATTGAGTTGTTATCTTATTTAAGTTATCCAGACACCTTTATTGATAACTTTTCACTTGGCGCAGCAATATTGTTTATTGATTAGTCACTGGTGTTTTGTGTTTAGCACTGATTGTTTGCAGCCTTGTTTGCACCATTTTATATGGTTTTTGAATTTTTTGAATTTTATGGTTTGCGCTGATTATTACTATTTTATTATTCATTACCATAAATAAGGCCAATGCAATTGTCAAATATACAACAGATACAATTAAGGATTGTGGGATAAATTCAACGAGTGTGTATAGAAATATTGTGATTCCATAAAGGACTGTACTGGTATATCATGTCTACAAGCACATTCCCTGTGGTTAAAGTATTCATTGTACCCATTCAAAGCAGGGGCTTACATCGAGGCACAAAGATCAAAGTGGAACCAAACAGGTAAATCCAATTAATTTCACATACAAAAAAATGACTATCAATCATATGTAGCGCTCACCCCCAAAGGGACCACTGAATATGACAAAGGGCTCCCTTGCTAGTACAGAGGCTGCCTGCCACAGACACAATTCCATGCCTACCAACAATACAGGCTCAGTCTAGAGGATGTCTTTTTAGAATTTATTGCTGAATAACTTGAACAGGAGAGCGGTTCAGGCATCAGGATACTCCAAGTGATAGCAGAAATAACAGGAGGAAAGCTTCTCACTAATCTTCTCTGAGCAACCTTTCCTAGAGGCAACAGGGAATTGACAGTATATCTAGGACTCTTAAAGAGCAATTCTATTCATTATAGCAACCTCTGGCACTTAGTTCCCTTCTAGCACTTGCACACCCAAGAGTCCACAGCAGGTTCTTTACTCGCAGTGTTCCAGGAGTTGCCTGCCATCCAGCATTCACAGGTAGTTCCTCAGTGAGGGAGATAAAAGATCCTTCTCCAGACCAAGACTCCAGAATAATGTTCTCCAGCAAATAATCCTTTAGCAATCTTCCAAAGGCTCCCTCCCAACACCTGCCGAGGCCTAGACTGCAATATTTGTCTCACTAGCTATCAACTAGGGGCAGCAGCCCCAGAAGAATGGGAAGCCTCCCTGGAGAGGAAAGAGCCATCTGGAAAGGCCTCCCAAACATTTATTACCTCCCCAACTACCTTCTGGACACCTCCTTCCAAGGTTTGGCTGTGGCATTATACATATTCAATAACTGGATGACTGACCCACCGATTCTACTGTATCTTCTGGAGGCTTCATTCAGGAACAGGCAAGAGAAATTAATCACTCAGCTTAGGGAAGCCTCACCAGACAAAAACAACAGATTACCACTTCACTCACTTCAATGAAGCCAAAAAATTAATTTTTTAGGGATTTATTGGCCAACTGTCCACTATGGTATTTTTAAGGCCTCAGTTTGTTGTGTTTTAGATGTCTGCCACCACACACTACATAATCAAGCATACTCTTTGTGAGACATGGAAGTCATACCAGATATTTATGCAATGTTAAAGTGATTGTAAAGTCACATTGTTTTTTTATTAAAATAAAAAACATGTATTGTTACCTCCCCTGTGCAGTTGATTTTGCACAGAGCAGCCCAGATCCTCCTCTTCTCGGGTCCCTCTTCTGTGCTCCTGCTCCCTCCCTCCTGTTGAGTGCCCCCACAGCAAGCAGCTTTTTATGAGGGCACCCAACCTGAGTCACAGCTCCCTGTGTCCATTCAGACACGGAGCTGTGACCCAGCTCCGCCCCCCCTCTCTCCTGAATGGCTGACTGACTTTTATTGACAGCAACGGGAGCCAATCGCGTTGCTCTGCTGTCTTAGCCAATGAGGATGGAGAGTCAGCTGAGACACTCATGCAACATCGCTGGATAAAGAAGGGCTCAGGTGGGTAATGAGGGGGGCTGAAGGAGGCTGCTGCACACAGAAGGTTTTTTTTTATCTTAATTCATAGAATGCATTAAGATAAAGAAAACCTTCTGCCTTTACCATCCCTTTAAGTATAGGATTAGCCTCTTACATGCCAGAATGTGTCCCATTTTGCAAAATGAGTTTGCCTGGGTGACAGACCAACTTCAAATGTACAAAGTTAATATTCCAATGCACTTCGAACCTGAGGCCATTCAATTGGGAACACGATACAGCAAATCCAAAAACATCCAGCACTTATGCAGCCTAAGAACGTGGCGTTGAACCATTAGTGAACTGTGCACTGGTGTGCAGTCATGATGGAATAGGAAGGGGCCATCCCTAAACTGTTTCCACAAAGTTGGGAGCATGTAATTGTCCAAAATGTCTTGGTATGCTGGCGCCTTAAAGTGTTAGTCCAACCTAAAACTAAAATCCCTGCATCTATAGACCTCCATGATCTAACACTAACCTATCTAGCCAAAATCACTATACATACCTTTTTTGAAGCAGATACAATCCTGTCTCCAGCGGCTGAAGCTCTGCAGAGGACAGAGCCGACAATGACTTTGAAATAAATAGGGAGTGAAGTCACCCATAGATTTACTATGGGGCTTCTGTTGTCAGATGTGTTTTCTAAACCCGACTCCACAGCGAAGCCGCGGCTGACAGCTCAGCATGGAACCGGGTAGGATCAGCTTAAAAAAAGGTTTGTATACTGATTTTTTTCTTTACAGGGCTAAATAGGTTAGTGTTGGATCGTGGAGGTCTATAAATGCAGGGATTTTAGTGCTAGGGTGGACTTCTACTTTAAGAGTTCCCTTCACTGGAACTAAGGGGCCAAGCCCAACCCCTGAAAAGCAACTCCCGCATCATAATCCCCCCTCCACCAAATGATTTGGACCAGTGCAAAAAGCTCCTAAACTCCTAAGGCGTCAGCATACCAAGACATTTTGGACAATTTCATGCTTCCAATTTTGTGGGAACAGTTTGAGGATGGCCCCTTCCTGTTCCAACATGACTGTGCACCAGTGCACAAACAAGGTCCATAAAGACATGGATGAGTGAGTTTGGGGTGAAGGAACTTGACTGGCCTGCACAGAGTCCTGACCCCAACCCGACAGAACACCTTTGAGATGAATTAGAGCGGAGACTGTGAGCCAGGCCTTCTTGAAAGGTTGAACATTCCCATAGACACACTCCTAAACCTTGTGGACAGCCTTCCCAGAAGAGTTGAAGCTGTTATAACTGCAAAGGGTGGGCCAACTCAATATTGAACCCTACGGACTAAGACTGGGATGCCATTAAAATTCATGTGCGTGTAAAGGCAGGCATCCCAATACTTTTGACAATATAGTGTATGTGCTTTGCTCAGATTCCATGACTGAGGTTTACTACCACTTTATTGCACAGAGCTTAAGGCTCGTAAGTGCATGACAAACAGAGTGCAGGGGTCAGGAAAGTGTAAAGTACAGAGTGCATGGGTCAGGAAAGTGTAAAGTACAGAGTGCATGGGTCAGGAAAGTGTAAAGTACAGAGTGCAGGGGTCAGGAGAGTGTAGGGGAATAAAATGACATTCGCAGGTCAGTCGACAGAGTACAACCAAAATGACCCTCTACCCAAGCCAAAATCCCCATTCGTACAGGTCCCCCCTCAGTACAGATCCCACCCCTACATTCCCATCCCCCAATACAAATTCCCCCCCTCCCCAGTAAATATCTTGGCCCCAAGTACAGATCTCCCTCCCACCCAGACCAAATCTCCAATAAGTACAGCTCTTCCCTTTTCATGAAACCAACTCATCATACCTTATATACAGCAGCAGTTTAGAGTAAGCAGAAAGTCCCCCCTAATCCCTCCCCCCTAGAGCATGGTCATGCGAACAGAGCCCAGGAGGTGTTTCGGAGAGCCTAATGCTGCTGTTTGTACAAGTGGCAAAGGCAATGCAGTGCCACCTAACATTTTTAAAAGAATCTCTGGCAGTTGTGACCTTGGGATCCAGACAGGGCCTGGTGCCTGAAGCTAGCAATGCCCATAGTGACAGCATCAGCGCCCCGAACTTCTCTGGGGAAAGCAGGGTTGGACCATTTTATCTTCCTGTCTCCGGCAGTATATCTCAACTCTTAAAGCATGTAGCATGTCCACAGTCTCTAGCATCACCAGTGCCAGGACAAGGTCATCTAGAGCCCAAGGTGAAAATGCCAAACCGCGCCCCTCCTCCAGATGTATGAGCATAAATTCCCCCAGTACAAATCCATCCCCCTGCTGAAATCCCCCCTCCCAGCAGAAAACTTTGCCCCCCCATCCCCCAAATCCATCAAAACAGAAATGCCCCTCCCCAAAAAGAGTCAAATCCTCTACCTCTCACATTTCCTCTCCGAATACACATTTCCTCTCCCCTCCAATCCAAATCCCCTCTCCTAACACAAATCCACCCCCCAAATTTCCCCTCCTAGCACAACCCTCCCAAATCCATCAAAACAGAAATGTCCCTCCCCAAAAAGAGTCACCCCTCCTAGCACAAATCCTCTACCCCTCACATTTCCTCTCTGAACACACATCCTCTCCCCTCCAACCCAAATCCCCTCTCCCAGCACAAATCCACCCCCCCAAATTTCCCCTCCTAGCACAACCCCACCCCCTTCACCATATCACCTCTTCTACCACAAACTCCCAAATACCCCTTCCTAGCACAAATCAACCCCCCAAATTTCCCCTCCTAGCACAACCCTGCCTCTTCACCATATCACCTCTTCTACCACAAACCCCTAAATACCCTCTCCTAGCACAAATCAACCCCCCAAATTTTCCCTCCTAGCACAACCCCACCCCCCTTCACCATATCACCTCTTCTAGCGCAAATCCTGCCTCCTAGTACAAATCCTCTTCCACCACCCCCCTCCTGAAACAAATCCCCCTAAATCACCATTTCTAGCAATTCTTACCCCCTGCCACCTCCAAAATTGCCCCTCCCAGCAACCCCCCCCCAATCTGCCTGCATCGCCTCTCCATCTTAAAGAAGAACACGGTGCCCAGGGCTGCTGTTCCTCCTGCCCACCCCTTGCCCTGACCCTGAGCATCACACATACAAGATATGTGAAATAATGAAGTTGAAGCCCCTTATTCTAGTAAGGTGGCTTTCAATGCGGTAAAGAGAACCTTAAAGTGGAGTTCCTCCATCTTCTCGCTCCTGGTCACCTGAAAAACAAATGGATAATCGCAATCATTTTTTTTTTACTTACCTCGTTTAGAAGAAAATATACTCACCTTACTTCCTTCTTCCTCCCCTCGGCGGCCGTGGCGAGTCGTCACTTCCTGGCATGCAATGATTCCTGGGAGCTGAACGTCATCAATGACGGTGCCTGCACCGGAACTGACGTTGGGGCCGGTGCAGGCGCCGTCATACCTTGCTAAACAGCTTCTGGGCATGCCCAGAAGCTGTGCAGGGATGACGCTGCGGCACCGGAAGTGACAGCGGGGCCGGTGCAGTGCATCGTGGGACCGAAGAAGACGGAAGAGGACACAGAAGAGGATCGCGCTGGCTTCAAGCTGCCCACACCTGAGATGGCAGCGCTGGAGAAGACATTTTCAAGGTAAGTATTTCTTCTTAAAGGTAAGTGCAATCCGGGACAGATCAGAGGCTATCCATTGTGGAATGCACTAGCCCTGACTGTCCCGGGGGTATTTTTATTAAAAAAAAAGTTCACTGGGTGGAACTCCGCTTTACATGAGGGAAACACATAGGATACTATACTTGACCGCCACCTGATAATTCTGACTGTCAAACAGATTTATAAATTCAATACTTTCTAAAAACTATTGAGAGATAAGTTGTTACTCATAGGTTTAAAATGTAGCCATCAAAATATGGGGCAGCAAGCAAGTAAAGACATGATTTGTCAGTTAAAATGTTTCTTTCATGGGGAAGTTACAATAGTAACTCAAATGTGTACCCCCTGAAAATATACCAGTTCCCCCTTGATTCGAATCCATGATTGTGTCCTTCTAAGCTCAACAACTAAGAGAAGATTCGCTGTTCCCCATATTTACTGCAGTGGGTGCTGCTGCAATGCAGTCTTTCCCTCTCCTGATCTGTAATCACTGAGTGTTTGATCTGGCTCATCTACTTCTTGGCTCGATAAAAACAAGTAAGCTCCTTGGCGTGGCAGTGACTTGGCAGTACCTCCAAGTTGTGTTACTTGCCCATCTCTAGCCCACATAGCCTTGCCAGTAGAGGCTTTCAAATTGCATTTGTGAAAACCCCAACTGCAGACAGCTTCTATCAGAGGGGAGCAACAGGAAACTCGCCACAAAACTGATTAAGCAGCACAGTCTACACTTCCATAAACCATATTATAAAAAAAAAGTTTAGCCTTTGTAAGCACAACGAGTTTATACATGGGGCTAATTTACGCTGTTTCTGGAACACCGAGAAAGAATGAATCATAGTAAAAATGATCAATACACTTTAAGTATACGTAACCAGAGAACCGAGTATCATTTACATACTAAAAGTGTTAATAGACCCAAAAGCAAATTATTTTTGTAGCTTACCAAATCTTAGATGTGCTGGATGCATTGGTATTCCTATTTTAGACTTTATTTCCTTTATTTTCACCTAGCGATCTTCCCAGTACATCTGTTTTTTTTTTTTTTTTTTTTAACAGAACAAGCTGTCCTGCAGATGTAGTAGTTAGAAGATTTGAGACAAAATGTTTACCACTGACAGGGGTGCTTACAATGATGTTTTTATTTATTGATGTGAAACTTTTATCCCAAAAGGGAAAAATAACGTTGCCGTAACTGGTTATAAAGTATTAGCTCTTGTCTTCAGTTTGCCAGTGTATTAAATCTACTAGTATTCGAACATTCCCCTCCCCCCAGACTGTCAATGCTGCTGTCCAAAGGTGACCCTATTGCTCCCTCATCCAGAGTGGAGGCGCTCTAATAGAGGAGGTGTTTTATCAACTTAAAGTGGAAGTAAACTCTTCCTTTTTTTTTTTTTCTTCCCCTCCCCCCCTGCAAAGTAAATGCATAAGGTGCTAGTATGCATACTAGCAAATTACGGGACACTTACCTGCAACGAAGCCCGCAATGTCCTCACTGCCGGCCGCATCCATTTTCGCCCGTCTTCCTTCCAGATCTGCGGACTCCGGCTGTATTACTGGCCGGAGCCGCGTGACGTCACTCCCGCGTATGCACACGGGAGCCGCCGGTCATGGCACGGGCTCTAAAGAAATGGCACGGGCGTCCGTTTCTTCAGAGCGCATGCGCCGATGACGTCATCGGCTGCGTGCAATGTAAATATCTCCTAAACGGTGCAAGTTTAGGAGATATTTACAGCACCTATAGGTACACCTTATTATAGGCCTAACTAGAGGTAAAAGTAATCAAAGTGGGTTTACAAGTTAAAATCAGTATTTTTTGCTAGAAAATTACTTAGAACACCCAAACATTATATATATATATATATATATATATATATATATATATATATATATATACTTTTTGTAGCAGAGACCCTAGAGAATAAAATGGAGATCGTTGCAATACTTTGTCACACCGTATTTGCGCAGTCTTACAAAACGCAAAAATTCACTTTTTTAAAAACAGTAAAGTTAGCCCAATTTTTTTCTAAAATGTGAAAGATAATGTTACGCCGAATAAATAGATACCTAACATGTCATGCTTCAAAATTGCGCACGCTCGTGGAATGGCGACAAACATTCGTACTTAAAAATCTCCATAGGTGCCGCTTTAAAAATGTCTACAGGTTACCAGTTTAGAGTTACACAGGAGCATGGTGGTGGTAGTGTCATGGCATGGGCATGGGCATGTATGGCTGCCAATAGAACTGGTTCTCTTGTATTTATTGATGATGTGATTGCTGACAAAAGCAGCAGGATGAATTTTTTTCTTCATAGCACAAAAAATAAAAATTGCACAGGTGATCAAATACCATCGAAAGAAAGCTCTATTTTTGGGAAAAAAAGAACATCGATTTTATTTAGGTACAGTGTCGCACGACCGCGCAATTGTCCATTAAAATAACGCATTGCCGATTCTCAAAAAATGACCTGGTCATTAAGGGGGAAAATTCTTCCGGTCCAGAAGTGGTAATTCCATGCATGGGTATTTTATATTAACTATGCATTTTTATTACCTATGTATATAAAATACCTGGTCAATCTTCTGGAACCTGGAAATCAGTGAAGTAGATACAGCTACTGCAGTGATCTCCAATTGCTTCCGGTGTTGTAAAATTTTGTCGGACCCGTGAAAAAATCAGACCTCGTCACTTCCGGTGATAGAGCATCACAAAACAGCGGGTGGGAGTCGTCATTTTTCGAGGTTTGGCAAAATTATAACAGAGAGCGGACAGCTGATTGAGAGGAGGCGGGGCTGAGGTGCGACGGAGGACACCGCCGCGTCATCGAGACATTAGGGACGGAGGCACATATGCAGAGCTGGTGGAGGAGGCGGGACGGAGGTGCGGCCGTGTAATATATGCAGGACTTTAGCGACTCCTTATGTTTTATTATCTTTACATTTAGTATTTCTTATTTTGTATTATATAAATAGTAAATGTAATGAAATCCTAAGGATAAATAATACGATAATTGCTAAAGATAATAAAACAAGGAGTCGCTAAAGTTCTGCATTTATTACACGGCCGCACCTCCGTCCCGCCTCCTCTATTCAGCTCTGCAGATGACGCGGCGGTGTCTTCCGTCCCACCTCAGCCCCGCCTCCTCTCATTCAGCTGCCCGCTATGTGTTATAAGTTTACCAAACCAAGATAATGTCTTATGCACATGCGCACTTGAGACTCCCATCACCGGAAGTGACGAGGTCCGATTTTTTCACGGGTCCGAGAAAATTTTAGAACACCGGGTCCCATGGGAAGCGGCTATTTTCCTGCATTGTGAACACAGGAGTGTCAACCGCTTGGCACATGTGACATTCAGAGAATGCTTTGTATTTTCTGTTTGAATGCAAAGTGTTCTTTGACTGGATAAGGTGGAGAGGCGGAGTGGCGACATCACGCTCTACACCTTGTCCAATCTAAGAATTCTTTGCAAACATACAGAAAAATACAAGGCATTCTCTGAATGGTGCCTGTACCAAGTGGCAGGCCTCCTGTGTTCAGATGCAGAAGGGCAGCTGCTCGGCATGGGGCCTAGAAGTACGTGGAGATCAATGGAGTAGTGATGTCTATTACAGTGATTTCCAGCTTTTAGGGGCATCAGCCAGGTATAAAATATACATAAGTACATTATTTAAGCTGGATCAATGTAACTATGTATAAAACACCCTACCTGTGTAACGCCCTCATAGTCAGGCTGCTAGGTAATTTAAGTTTTTGGCTCCTTTGGTAAGCAAGGGAGCAGAAATTGTTTAAGATAAGGATCCCCCTGAGGAAGACACATAGTCCCTTGTGTCATCACGTGTAGGGGAGGGGCCAGGTGAGTGGCGGTGTTCGGAGTACTCCACAGTGGCAGGCATGCTGGATCGGATCCCAATGCAACGGGTCGGCGCTCAGCCATCCTTCAATTTATGCACTTTACCACTTTCTATATTCCCTGCTTGGATAGATTGGTGCGCTCAAGTACCAATTACATGTGAGTGGCACTTACGTTTTTTATTGAAGGGGATTTTACCATACGTTATTTGCACCATGGATTTATGTTTTTTCCAGTATGTGAGAGAGCTGCTGGAGCTATATATCTAGTACTGGGAGCCTGAATTGAAAGGGAAAAAAGGAGATCAACCACCATCACCCTATGAGGGTATATCAGCTCCTTTAGACCAAGCTTAATTGTGAGGTCACACTCAGCAAGGTGAGAACCCACCCACTAGAGGGGGTCACAAGAGTGGAGGTGACACATCTGACAAGCCGTTATATTTGTTTCACTTATTTTTACAGCATGGGTTATTGGGATCATTTATCACCTTTTTCGTTGATTTATTATAATTATTCATTACCTGTTTTTATTGATACTGTTTATCATTTTTTATTTTTGTTTATGATGATCAATCATGTGTGTTTTTACATTTTATGATTGAATTTATTTATACATCACTGGATATTTAAAACTAGTTTATCACTTACTGCACAGCATTTTTAATGATTATCTTTAGCTTTTCACACTAACTGATTGGGGAGTGATTAGTGCAATCTGCAGTTTTAACCACTTAACCCCCGGAAGATTTTACCCCCTTCCTGACCAGGGGGTATTTTGCGATTCGGCACTGCGTGACTTTAACGGACAATTGCGCGGTCGTGTGACGCTGTACCCAAATTAAATTGACGTCCTTTTTTTCCCACAAACAGAGCTTTCTTTTGGTGGTATTTGATCACCTGTGCGATTTTTTGATCATGCGCTATAAACAAAAAAATAGCGTCAATTTTGCAAAAATAATATTTTTCTCATTTTTTTATATGAAATTCCCCAAAAAAATGTAAAAATCTAAATTTTTTAACATTTTCAGCCAATTTGTTTTATGCTACATATGTTTGGTAAAAAAAATTGCAAAAAGCGTATTTTGATTGGTTTGCGCAAAAGTTATTGCGTTTACTAACAAAGGGAAAGATTTTTGTCATTTTTGTTGTTTTTTTTTAAATGCGTAATGGCGGCGATCTGCGATTTTTTTTGCGGGACTGCGACATTGGGGCGGACAGATCGGACCCTTGACTGACATTTTTGACACTTTTGGGGTTACCAGTGACATTTCTACAGTAATCAGTGCTATACATACTGTAAAATGTTACTGTAAAATGACACTGGCAGTGAAGGGGTTATCTTTTTTTGAGAGGGAGGGGTGGTGTGTGTCCCTAGGGGCGTGATTCTAACTGTGATTATCTGTGGCTTGAGCTGTAGGAACAGTGATCAACGGTCCTACATAGTAGAACCGTATGATCACTATTTCTACACAGGGGAGAATGACAGGCGGCTTGTTTACATCAGCCGCCTGCCTTTCTCCCGCTGTCATGGACGATCGTGAGTGCCCGGGGGACATCGGGTCCGAACGGGAGCGCGCCTCCGGCGGCGCGCACTCGCTCCCCAGAGCCTCACAGGTTAGTGACGTACCCATACGTCACTTTGCCTGTGAAGGGCTGACCGCCGCAGTATACAGTATGTACTTGCGGCGGTCGGCAAGTGGTTAAAGACATAGCAGCTCACAGGATCACTCTTGCATACATGAGCAGAACTGGTTTGTTTTGGTATGTTAAAGTGGTTGTATCCCCTGTGTAAAATATATAAATAAATAAGACACCTGCAGGATAATGGCATAATGTGCCAGCATGCATTGCATACTATAGCACATTATGAAATACTTACCTTAGAACGAAGCCCCCACACGGTCGCCCGCACACCGCTGAGGGAGCTGACATGTTCCCTCGGTGTCTCTTCCACGTCTCTTCCAGGTTTGGCAGCTGTGAGTTGCCAGGGCGGCGATGACGTCACGCGCTGGAGTTCACTTTCCGGCAAGATACGCCGGACCTTCAGAGTGCATGCGTCACTGGTGTATGCAGGGTGAATATCTCCTAAACCGTGCAGGTTTAGGAGATATTCATTTTACATACAGGTAAGCCTTATTATAGTTTAGACTGTTTCCCCCTGCCTCTAGAAGAAGATTTTAGAGCTTAGGGAGGGATAACTCAAATTACCAGCCTGAATATTGATCAGAGCCTAGCCAATTCCTTTGAAGGTGTGCCCAGATGGTGGTTGAGGAAGCTGATAAATAGTTTGAAGCCCTGGAGAGATTGTCTTCCCCTGCAAGGAGAGATTCCCAGCCTTAGAGGGGGGATTGTGCTGCTGTTCTTTGAGGTCTCAGTGCAGGAGGCATAAAAGGGACATGAAACTGGCTTCAGGATTTCACCAAAAGGAATCTGGTCTTGAGAAGGATATTTCTAACTCGCTGAGGGGTGTAAGGAGGAAGGTGGCAGTTGTCCTGAGGACTTGTACGTAATGACCCTGTACTTATACCTAGTAGACATGTACATGACGAAAAAATGTGTTTTGTTTCGTTTAGATTTGTTAATCTAGTTATTTTGTTTAGTTAAATTATGTTGATTCGTTCAATTCTCATTTGGGATTCGTATTCAGAATTCGTATTTGAAATTAATTTTATGTCTTTTTTAAAATTTTCTTCAAATTTACTCATTTTTTAAATTCAAAATGTTCGAATCGATAAATTTTAAATCGGTCGAATAGAAAAATTTACATTTTTGTTCTATTCGAATGTGAATAAACAAATGAAAAATCTTCATCAAATGATTACAGTGACTCTCTAAATCATCTTTGACTTAACAAAAACAGCATTATTTTGAAATGGTACTCTAATAACACACATAGTCTTTGGTTTCAGAAACATCTTTACAGTTTGAATTCAACTGGAATTCGATGTAAAATTCTATTCAAATTTCATTAAAAATTTCCAAATTCTGACAAATTTAATTTCCTTCTTTTGGAGCACTGAGTAAACTTTGTTTATACTGCAATTTAGGTATTCAGATATATCCAAATCTGGATGGGTGGAGAGTGGCCTCTGTGCTATCTGGGGGAGAACCAGTTGGATCAGCGGGCCCTGGGGGAATAGCGCTACACCTGTAATTCTTTTTTAACATTATAGTAATAATTGCAGCTTACAATATTTATTCACAAAGGAACAATAAAACATTTCTGAAGCATTAACCTGAAAAATTATGTAAAGAATTGCATTATCAACTGGAGAACAGCTCTTAGCTCCCCTGTTGCCTGCAGAGAACCTGTGAGTTCGCCGTACCATTCTAACGTGTACTCTTAGTGGAATTATCTGTATGGAGTTTACATGTACTTTCTGTTTGCATCACTTTTCATACTTTGAGGTCTGAGCATGTAGGCCCTTTACAAAATAATCTATAGTGGGTGACTGGGGACAAAGAGAAGGCAGATATACTAAATACCTTCTTCAGCTCTGTGTATACAAAGGAGCATGGGGAGCTCATGTCCATAATGGGGATGGTATTGACACAGCCCCAAATGATCCACTATGACCCAAAATTGATATGGTCCAGAAATATTTAGACAGAATAAAGGTGAATAAAGCATCCAAACCAGAGGGTATCCACCCACGGATCCTAAAAGAATTGAGTTCTGTCATTTCAAAGCCATTGTTTCTAATTTTTAGGGACTCTTTAATGACTGGAATAATACCACTGGGTTGGCTTAAGGCATGGTGCCTATATTTAAAAAGGGATCAAACTCTTTATCAAGTAACTATAGACATGTATAGTTGGGAAGATATTGGAGAGTTTAGTAAAGGACCACATAGATGACTTCTTGCTGTAAAAAAATATTTTTAGCAACGGACAGCATGGATTCATGAAAGTCAGAAGTTGTCAGATTTATTTTTAAGAGTAGGTAAGTAAAACCTTAGACCAGCCTTTCTCAACGTTTTCAACATAGAGGAACCCCTTATAAATATAGTCATTTTTAGCAGGGGTTCCCTGAGACCTTAAAATTATTTAAATCATGATACATTAGTGTGATTGTCAGTTGGATGAATGCTCCTTACACTTGTGGACATTGGGAAGAATCACCTTCTTCCAGATAGCTAAAAAGATCAATGCTGTCAGGTGAACTTTTCTGAGAGGCAGAAATTGCTCAAGAACCCCTAGCAACCTCTGGAGAAACCCTAGGGTTCCACGGAACCCTGGTTGAGAACCACTGCCTTAAACAAAGGGACTCTTTAGTGACTGGAATAGTACCACTGGATTGGCGTAGGGTCAATATGGTGCCTATAATTAAAAAAGGATCCAAGTCTTTACCAAGTAACTATAGGCCTGTTAGGTTAACTTCTTTGGTTGGGAAGATACTGGAGAGTTTAATAAAAGACCACATAGATGAGTTCTTGCTGGAAAAAATATTTTAAGCATGGAATTATGAAAGACAGAAGTTGTCAGACAATAATGATTTATTTTTATGAGGATCAGATGTAAGTAAAACCTTGGATAGAGGGGTGGCTGTGGACGTAGTATACTTGGATGTTGCAAAAGCATTTGGCACAGTTCCCCACACACAGCTAATGTGTAAGGTAAAGTCTACAAAAATCTGTCAATAGATAGAAAACTGACTAAAAGACAGAATTCAGAGTGTATTGGTTAATAATTCTTACTCTAAATGACTTACGGTTATCAGTGGGTGGAACCCTTACTTTTTAATATATTCATAAATCATATAGGGTCTGGGTGTAAAAAGACCACTTTAGTCCTTGCAGATGACACCAAGCTATGCAGTGGAATAACATCCTTACAAGAGGTCTTGAATTTACAAGCCGACCTCGATGCACTGATTAATTTGGCAACTATGTGGCAGATGAGGTTTAATATTGATAAATATAAAGTTATGCACTTGGGGGCTAAGAATATGCATGCATCATACATACTAGGGGGAGGACAACTGGTGGAATCCATAGTGGAGATTAGCATCTGGGGGTTCTGGTAGATCATAAGATTAATAATGGCACAATCATTTTGCCCCTGTACAAATCATTAGTAATCATTAGTAAGACCTCATCTGGAATATGCAAATCAGTTTTGGACACCAGTTTACAAAAAGGATAATGGGGAACTTGAGAGAGTGCAGAGATGGGCAACCAAACTGAGGCATGGAGGAAAGATTAGAGCAGTGGTTCTCAACTCCGATCCTCAGGATCCACAAACAGGCCAGATTTGCAAGATAACTGAAATACATCACATGTAATATCATTTGCTGCTCAGTAAATGCAGTATTCTAATCTGCTTCTCCAAAAGTTAATACTTAAAATCTGGCCCATTGGTGGGTCCTGAGGACTGGAGTTGAGAACCACTGGATTAGAGGAACTGAATGTATTCTTTCTTGAGAAGAGGCGATTAAGGGGGATATGATCAACATGTAAAAAATACAAAAGGGGTCCATATAGTGAACTTGGTGTTGAGTTATTCACTTTAAGGTGATTGTAAAGTCTTGTTTAAAAAAAAACAAAAAAAACCCAAACATGTTATACTTACCTGCTCTGTGCCGTTGGTTTTGTACAGAGCAGCCCAGATCCTCCTCTTCTCGGGCCCCTCTTCGCTGCTCCTTCCTCCTATCGAGTGCCCCCACAGCAAGCAGCTTGCTATGAGGGCCCCCGAATCGAGCTGCAGCTCTGTGTGTCCATTCAGACACAGAGCTGCCGTTTAGCCCCGCCCTCTCTCTCCCCTGATTGTCTCACTGATTTTGATTGACAGAAGCTGGAGCCAATGACGGCACGGCTGTATCTCAGCCAATCAGGATAAGAGTCTGGGACAGCCGAGGGACTCGTGGACATCACTGGATAGAGATGGGGCCAGGGCCAGATTAACGTAGGGGCTATTGGAGCTGCAGCTCCAGGCCCCTACCTTTATATAGGCCCCGGGTTGGCCATATTCACTGTTACCGCTCTTCTGTCACTTGTAAACACAGAAGTCTGGCTTCTATGCTCGCTTCCCCAGGCAGCTCCCTCAGAACCTCCCCACACAGCACGAAGGCCGGACAAGGAGGGACAGTTGCCGATGCATGGATGTGTTTATGGGCTTCAGAGACAGCATCCCATGTTGAATTAGGCATGCATGGCTGCACCCTTCCTCCTCTGGGTGCATGCCAAGGCACGGCCCTTAAGGCCCTTCAAAATCCTCAGCACCAAGCCCATGATGCTCTTAATCCGGCCCTGGATGGGGCACAGGTAAGTATTAGGGGTGCTGGAGGGGCTGCTACACACAGAAGGCTTTTTATCTTAATGCAGAGAATACATTAGGAAAAAAAACCTTCTTGACTTTACAACTCCTTTAAGATCATCACCAAACACAAGGGGGCACTCTTTACACCTGGAGGAAAAGAGATTTAATCTCCAAATACAAAAGGTATCTTCACAGTGAGAGCTGTGAGAATGTGGAATAGACTCCCTCCAGAGATGGCTCTGTCCAGCTCAGTTGATTGCTTTAAAAAAGGCCGGTGTTCCGTGAAAAAAACCTACCCGTGAGAAATGCATACCCTCGTCACTTCCGGTGCACCTACGTCACCACTACGTCATTGAACAGCTGAGGAGCTGACTAGTGCGCATGCACGGAGGGTATGAAATGATCACGACAGTGTGTGTAACGAGGCGGTTACATTAAAACAGCTCGGCTGCAATATGAGTCATCTCCGCTCCTGTCCCTGTCACTTCCCTGATCTGGGCTAGTAAATATAAAATCGGCTCTCGGCTCCGTGATTTATCTTTTCAGACACCCGCCTCCGCTTTTATTTTTACTAGCCCAGATCAGGGAAGTGACAGGGACAGGAGCGGAGATGACTCATATTGCAGCCGAGCTGTTTTAATGTAACAGCCGCGTTACACACACTGCCGTGATCATTTCATACCCTCCGTGCATGAGCACTAGTAAGCTCCTCAGCTGTTCCATTACGTATCCAGGGCTGTGAGCATGAGCACTGCTACGCTGCTCAGCTGTTCCTCACAGGAAGTGACGTGGGTAGGCATTTCTCACGGGGTAGGTTATTCTCACGGAACACCGGGATTCTTTCCTAGATGTACATAATATAACTGGATACTATTATTTGTAGGCAAAGTTAATCCAGGGAATATTCGATTGCTTCTTGGAGGAACAGGAAGAATTTTTTTCCCTTGCTGGATCAAAGTAGATTATGCTTTGCTGAGGTTGTTTTTGCCTTCCCCTGGATGAACTGTGGGTATAGGATTGTGTATATAGGATTGCATAACTTTTTTTTTTCCTTTTATTGTTTTTTTCCCTTTTATTGTGTATTTTTTAGACAATAGGGTGCGACTTGTCTTGCAATTTGACCTGTCAAATCGTATGACAAGTCGCTCCAATGTGAACGAGGGCTTAGATAGGTTCGCATGCAAATATTCAGACAAAGTTAAAAGCAGAGTAGTGCTATCCCCTCTATCGATAACTTTTACCTATATTACTAAACCAAAGACGGAGTCAGTTGGGTTAATCATTTATTAGACTGTTCCCTTTGAGTCAATCTACTCCTTCCATCCGCCCTCCATTCATCCTGCTCTGGCCTATTGAACTATCTGTATGTCACATGTCAGGTCAAAATGCAAAATAAAAAATATGAGTAAAAATCAGATCAGAATAGATCACGTGGTGATGAGCACGTTCTCCAAGAACTCTGCTGTCACACAGGTCAGAAAATCATGCGTTTCCTTGTTATTAAATCATTTCCTTCATCGGATGTGATCCTGCAGGAGATGGGAAACAATAAATTAGACATATTAAAGTTCAACCATCGTGATAATAAGTGCTGGACTGTGTTGAATCCAATGAAAGAAAAGAAAGGTAAAACAAAATGTTTTTCTATGAAACCCCCTCAGTGTTCTAAAAGAAGACAATTAAGCTGAACTCTGGGCACAAACTTTTTTATTTTAATATATATATATATATATCAATAGCCACAATGCATAAAATGTTTATTACACCAAATGTATTTGCAAACCCAAATATTACCTATGTGACATCATCGGTGTGCTTAACATAGCCTACGCAGAGAGCAGAGCTGTGGGAGGGGCCCTGAAGGCTTCACCTACTACTGGCTGCCTGCAGAAAACTACAGGAGTGAGCGGAGACAAGACCAGTCACCCTGCACAAGGAGAGAGAGGAGCAGTGACCGGTCTTTATTACAGGAAGCTACTGAACAGTGGCAAAAGTCTCACACTGGATTACTGCACAAATTTGGAAGAAATAAACAAAACACACCAAGATTCAAGAATACACATGATTCTTGTAGTTAGACAATATTTGCTGATCCCAGAGTTCAGCTTTAAAGGGTGACACCACTTTTGTTGAGAAAAAACATTCCCCTCTGGGTGATCTATGTACATTAAATCAAAATATTGTGTGCGTGTCAATGCGACTATAAATCTGAAATCCAACTCTATATAGAAAAACAAATAAATTAATTGGTCGTAGCTGCTATATCAACAAATGTTCATCACTAGGGATGATCGAACAGTTCAGGTCGAACCGATTGACTGTTCGAAATTCAGCCGAATTCCGAACTTTTTGCGGAAAAATTCGGCAACCAGAACCGACCAAAATGTAATGGGACAGGAACTGGGCTATAAAAGCCCGTGATTGGACCAGAACCATCAGTAAAAGCCAATTGAGGGGGCAGGAGGATGCTAGGAATGTGATTGGAGTGACTAGGGGGTCCAGAGGCCAATCAGTAGTGAATACGCCCCCCAGTATATAACATAGCCCCGCCAAATCTCTAGCACTGTAATACAGGGGCTGTGGAAGAGAGTGGAAGCAGTTCTGTTACTCCTGCTTCAAAAGTGTCATTTAGCAATTATTAGTGTGAGGAAAGGGATATCTAGTGTAGTTAGGGTACTATTTTCCACTATAGTTAGATTCAATAATCTAGTTTCTGTAGGGAAAGTGTTAAGTGTCAGGGTGACTGTAGTGTAGTGTAGGGTGAACTGACTCTGACTGCTATGGCAGGGTGACCAAACTCTTCCATGTCAGGGTGACCGCCATAGAAAAAAGATCGTTTGTCTTAAAATTGCAGTAGAGCAGGCATAGGGCTCCGCTCCTGTCACACCTGGCCGTTTTTGTTGCAGGCGTTTATTGGGCTTTTTTGTGGACGTCTTTGGAGGCAGGCATGACATCTGAACTTCTGTGTAGGGGTATATATATACACACACACATATATGTATATACACATACACACATATAGGTGTGAAAGAAGCAGAACCCTATGCCTGCGCTTATGAAATTATTTGCAGGCATAGGGCTCCGCTCCTATCACACCTATATGTGTGTATGTGTATATATACATATATGTGTGTGTGTTTATATATACCCCTATACAGAAGTTCAGATGTTATGCCTGCCTCCAAAGACGCCCAGAAAATGTCTAAAAAAACGCCTGCAACAACACACCTGGGCGTTTTTGTTGCAGGCGTTTTTTTTGGGCATTTTTTGGGCATCTTTGGAGGCAGGCATAACATCTGAACTTCTGTATAGGGGTATATATACACACACACATATATGTATACATACACATACACACATATAGGTGTGAAAGTAGCAGAACCCTATGCCTGCGCGAATGAATGCCTGCATAACACCTGCAACAAAAACGGCCAGGTGTGAAAATAGCGGAGCCATATCCCTGCTCTACTGCAATTCTAAGATAAACAATCTTTTTTTCTGGTTCTGGACATGCTGCAGAGCTGAAACTTCACATGTACACTTTTTAGACCCCCCCCCAGACACTAAATCCAAAGAAATCTCATTTTTTTTTCAATAATTTTTTCAATAATTGGCTATCAAAAACGACAATTTTTAAGAACTTTTTTTTGTGTGATTAATAGTCCCTGGAGCATGACCCAAAACCCTAGGCACTTTTTAGGGGCATTTATTGTGTTTTAGGGCTTCAAAATTGTGTATTTTGATTACCGAAGTTCGGGTCCCATTGATTTCAATGGGGTTCTGGAATCCGGACCCGAACCTTCGGGAAGTTCAGGTGTTCTGGTCGAACCAAACTTTTTAAAAGTTCGATCATCCCTATCACTACATATCCTAAGTTCACAATCAAATCATACAATACAGTGCTACTGACACCTGATTATAAAGAAATGTGCAAATCAAACATTAATAAAGTGCTTAAATAAATAAGGTGCTATTCTAGTGCCAGTAGTGCAAGTACTGATTGCTGTAAAAAAACCTACAATTAATTATGGCGAATGGGTAGTGAATGGTATATTCACACAACACTCTCTACACCATAAAGGTGATTACCATGTGCTAATAATGCAGACAAATAATACAGTGCTTGAGTACATAAAGTGCTATTTATGGTGCAATTTTAACATCTAGTGTTAACAATTCATAATGACACATCACTTATAAAATATAAGCATATAACAGTCCATATAGCATATAGTGCATCCAACAAAATCAGAGTCTCTTCAATCCCCCAAAAGTGATCCTTCCACGGTATACGGATGACCTCTCACCTCATATTCTGACCTGTGTTTTACCACCAGGCCAAAAGCGACTGTTTCCTTATGGGGATGTAAAGGGTCACGCCACCGCATCCCCGGGTTTCCTTGAGACACTATGGGGTTTGTGAATCAGCTTGTCTCCTGCTTCACATGCTCGATACACATATAATAGAAAGAAGAGGGAAACAGGATCTAGCGCTCTCTGCTTTAAAATAGATTTATTAGGCAAAAGTAAAACAAGGTACACTCACAAGTCTTGCACGTATAGCTGTGAGAACTGTGTGGGCTAATCAGGTAATAAGCTTGTGAAAACAAGACAGGACCGCGTCCTGTTCTGGCTGCTGAGTCACGTCCGTCTGGAGTCTCTGCCCCCCTATACGCGTTGCGTCATAGGCTGTAAGCTCTCGACTTCCTTAGTAGGGGTTGACTGGGAAAATTGGTGAGCCAATCAAACAAGCAGGAAATTATGTTTTTGGGGTGTGGTCAGTATACACTCTGTGTACAGAACAGCTCCAGGTAGCCTGTGTGTGAGAACCTTGTAGACAACCCGGCAACACTGTAAACGCGTTCCCAAATTTTGGTGCGTCTTTAAAGTTAGTCACTAGGCCCTTCTGAGAGACCAGCCCTCTTCTTCCGGGCTTTCTCCAGCAAGGGGCCTCTCCCAGGTCTCCTCCTTGGCACAACTTTCTCCAGACTAGGCAGTACAGCTTCAGGACCACTTCAGCACATGTTAGGCCCCAAACAAGGCTATTGGGCCTAACAGCAGAGCTCCATGCAGCAGCACCTCCCAGGACCTCAGCCCAGGGAAAAAGCAAACACATGGCCTGTCCCAAATATTTCTATCCTCTCACAGCATGCACCAGTGGCATAAAACTCCTACTGGATTGGCTGAAGGAAATATAAACATTAATAACTTAGTTTTGTTTGTGAAATCCCATACTATGACCAGTAATATCAATGACCTCTACTGGTAACCATGAGAAATCACAAGCCAACTTAAAGTGATTTTAAAGAAGTAATTGAAAAGGCAGATTTTTTTTCTTTTTTTATTTAAGCGGAGTTCCTTGTCAATGTTTTTTAAAAAAAGCACCCCTATGATTTTCTTTGCTACTACAATTGAAAATGGATACTGTTTACATTGTAATCATTGATGTGGCTTATAAATCCTAATTTACTCACAGCATCCCTGGTATACAGACAGCGGCCATTCCTGCTTCTTGAATTTGGTGCAGCTGGCTACCCAGCATGCACCTCCGGATCTCATGCTTGCGCAGTAAGGATACAGCGTGACACACTGTGATGATTGCAGGTTGCCGTAGTAAAGGCAACGGTGGAAGTTCCCGCCCTGTTGTTATGGCAACCTGTCAATCAACACAACCCGGAAGGGAAATGCTGCCTGGCATTGTGTAATTTCCGGTTTTGAAATAACACGATGTCAGAAGTGGAAGGTGTCTATTGACTCCTGGGATTAATGAGACTGATATCTCAGAAGCCATAGGGAGAGCAGGAATGACGTACCTCATTGCGTCATTTCCGGTTTTGAAATAACACGATGCCAGAAGCAGAGGATGCCCATTGAATCCTGGGATTGATGACTCTGATATCCCAGGAGCCAATGGGGGAGCAGAAATGATGTACCTCGCTGCGGCAAAGTGGGCTGGAAATGGCTGGATTTTTGAACAAAAAAAGGTATTTAAACAAAACCAAAAAAATATCCAAAGATTAATGGCACAGGGATCAGCTACCAGTGGGGCCATGGTTGCTAAATAGGGTGGAACTCTGCTTTAACAAACATGTCATACTTACCTGCTCTGTGCAGTGGTTTTGCACAGAGCAGCCCTGATCCTCCTCTTCTCAGGTCCCATGTCTGCGCTCTTTATTTATTGTTGCTGCACTTCTATACTCTAGTGTACGATCCCATTTGGGGTATTCGGATATGCACAGAGCACTTCTATCTGTTTATAGTTTTATATTGTACTGTTTAGATTTTTATACAATTAATTTGTTTATAAGTTTTATATCATATGGTTCAGACCTTGATACAGCTTATGGTGTGAACACTAAAGTGTGGAGTCACTTATGCACCTATCACTTTATATATTGGACTTGATTTATATTTATATTTATTGTTCACATTGTTTTAAGTGAACTAAGTCTTCATTATAACCTTTGTTGCCCACACATACATGCACTTATCACCTTTATATACCAATTAAGTATATCTGTACACTATACTTTTTATTTTTTGTTATATTTCTTTTTCTTTTAGATTTTATCACACAGTTGTACCTTTAGAGCTCTTTTTTTATAGTCCGTATTTCTAGTGCATTATATATATTCTTATCTTTCATTGGCACCTTTTATCAGCACTGTCAATATTTCATCAAACACTAGGCAGCGCCATTACCCTACCTTATCTTTCCATGTCTGCGCTCTTAGGCCCTCCCTCCTGCCAAGTGCCCCCACAGCAAGCAGCTTGCTATGGGGGCACCCGAGCAGGCTTGCTCCTGAGCCACTACTCTGTGTGTCCATTCACACACAGACAGGGCTCGCCCCTGCTCTCTCCTTATTGGCTTAATGGCTCCTACTGCTGTCTCAGCCAATGAAGAGGGAGAGACTTGGGACAGCCGAGGACTCCACATCGCTGGAGTGAGATGGGGCTCAGGTAGGTATCGGGGGGCTGTTGGACACAGAAGGTTTTGTACCTTCATGCATAGAATGCATAATGGTAAAAAACCTTCTGCCTTTACAACCACTTAAGCTTAGGGAAAAAACAGGTGAAAAACTATACAAATCACTTTGAGCTAATTATGGCCCAGCCAATAACAACATTGACATAGTAGCCCTTTTTTTAGAACAAGAAAGCTACAAAGGATCGATATTGGTGAAAATTATCAGCAGATTTATCCAATCACATTTTCCATATAATTTTTTGTTGTCTATGTACTTCAGGAGCATGGTATGGGTGTGTCCTTTGCCTAGATAATTTGTTCTAATAGATGCCCCTCTGGGGAGATCACAGAATTCTTTGGTGTAAACTTGAAGGGGGAAGAAAATTTGGGACTTTATATGAGACATATAGTAAGGAAGTCTCCATCCCTGGATCAATATGAAAACAAGGGGGAAAAAAAAATTGGGACTTTAATTGAGGCAAGATGGCATTGAAAAATTAATCATCGTTAAAAACCATATTTTTATTAAATAATAACAAATAGAAAACGTATATCGATGGCAGCATCCATATGCAATACCACATGTATACCACCCAGCAGTACAGTAGACAATCAAGGTTAAAAAGTACATTGTATAATCATAGGGATACATAATGAGAGCCCATTTGGTAATAACAGAGACATAACATATTCCAGAGTTGACATCCAATGCTGTTTGTACATGCACATCATAGAGCAAAGCAGTGTGCCATCGTGATAACAAACTGGTATAGTATAATAAAATTCAGATGCATCATAAGGCCCTACGCGTTTCGTGAACATCATCACTTCTTCAGGGGGCGAATGCATCATAGATCTAAAATAAAACCTGTAAGAATAACTGATAGGTCCACACTTAGGGGAAAGGGAAGGGTAACAGGGTAACCAGGGAGGGGACAGGTGAACCCTCCCTGTATAGTACTTACATAGCCACTGTATATGGGGCGGTAACCCATCACAAAGAAAGGGATGCCCATGTAGTCTGCACCGGGAGCTGTAGTAAAGGGACTGAGGGTATGAGCCCAGAGCGCATACAGGCACCTCCAAAGGAAAAGATACATAAATAACAATAGTGAGGAATGGGCCCCAGTAATAGGACTAATAATAAATATGTAGTGAAGGAGTAGCAATTGATTGCAATAACTCATATGTTCGTATAGTACAGATAATACGGGGACCCAATAATCCAAAGAAATAGTAAGAAATAGGAAGATGAGTAAAAGACCAAAAGTATATAGAGTAAGATGTGAAGGAATATAGGTAGAAATTATGAAAAAAGGGAGGTGCAAAGTGAGAGTGAATGTAAGGATAAGAACAGGCAACATGGATGTAAACCTGTATTAATAAGCACCTCACCGCAAGTGAATAAAGTGAAAATTCCTTCCCTTTGGTGTAAACTTGTCATTTTTAGAACTGTGGGAAACCATTGCACTACAACTTATAATTAATGGCCATTCAAAAAATGAATAATAATGGCAACCAAAGAGCTATCATAAATAGAGCAGCCAGGTGTATATGATGAATGCTGGGATTTGGAGCTTCTCCGAAGGTAGGATGGATCATTCCCTACCTCATTTTAAATGGAATCATCTCTGGCTGGAATGTACTTTGAATCATTCCGTTTAAGAAAAACAACTTGTTTGCTAAGTGTTTATCAGAATGTTTCCCCTTATCTTGCAGTGTGTGTGAAGTCCTCTGCATGTGTGTGACCTTCTACAGAAAACCTCCTTTCCACCTCTGAAAGGCTCGGAAGGTCTTCACAATTGATACTGACAGATTGGTGAGTACTTTGGCTCTGGAGCTGAGTTTCACAACCGTCTCTTCTACAGTAAGAATAACAAACAGCTGAGGAGAGGAACGGACTTGGGATTTTATGAGAAAAGGTGAAATTTATGACCCATTGAAACCAAGGCGGAGGCGATAACAGAGACCATTCCTCCACTGTGTATAAAACAAAAGGCTGCGCTGAGTAACCAGGTATATACTCTCTCTAGAGGAAGCATCATTCACTCTGCTGGTCTAGAGAAGACTTCATAATAGAATGATTGGCAGGGACGGGCTGGACAGGAAGCAGCCGTGCATACACAAGAGGTCACTTCCCTTCACCCTGTGTTCAGTCCGGTTCTACAAAGGAAACTCAAGGGCGGTCAAGCAGATGCATCCAGAAAGTACGAAGCACTACAAGGAAACAAGACAATGTCATTTAGGCAGGACTCCAGCCGATAAAAATAAAAAAATAAATAGCCCCATTAAAAGGTAAAATAAAAAATGTATGGTTTGTTGCAATAGATCTCCCCTGCAGTACTTCTTTTCTGCCATAAGATGTCCTCACTCTGATAGCAAGCATCATTCAACCCACTTCCTTGGAGCTCAGGTCATCCTAGACTTGTCCCAACCAGCGACTGGACAGTGATAGGAGAAGCAGACCAGTGAAAAGCTCATATCTCTGCCACTCTGCCTTCTTCTCCTGTCAGCATGTTTCTTGTCAGCACATGAACTGATTGGTTCCTTGCACTGATTCTCTCACACTCCAGCTTTGTTGGAGGCTGATATGATGTCAAATGCAGATACGTATACTGCTTGCATTTTAATAATACATTGTTGATGTAATAATGATTTCAGAGCTACATTCATTTGTGCGGATGTAGCACCCTCCTAGATAGGTGCTCGTTAGGGAAGATAGTTTGCTCTGCCGGCTTAACAGGGGAGCAGCAGGTAAACCTCCATCTGCTATAAGGGGAGCCTGATTGTTAGTTAGGCCTGTTACATGTGTCCATGTGTGATTCATCTGGCCTGAGGGAGTGTCCCCACTGTATCCAATAGGGGAGCCTCAACTCCATCCCTCAGCAACCACTGGACCTCCTGGCTTAGCACCATATTTCTGGTTTACTAGGCCAACCGCCTGTGACCACCTTCCAAACAGACAGGAGGAGAGACAGCCGTCACCCTCCTCCTAGGACCTGGCTTCCTGCCCAAAGACACCCTGTCACATGTGCCCTTGGCTTTTATAACATATCCCAGGATGCACCACTGTTTTTGCCAACCCACTGGGTTAGTTACAAAAGCCTGTGTGTCACTGGCCTTAACCCCTTGATCACCAGTAAAGTTAACCCCTTCCCTGCCAGTGTCATTTTTACAGTAACAGTGCATATTTATAGCACTGATTACTGTAGTAATGTCACTGGTACTCCCAAAGTGTCAAAAATGTCAGTCAGGGGTCCGATCTGTCCGCCGCAACGTCGCAGTCCCGCTAAATCGCAGATCGCTGCCATTACTAGTTAAAAAAAAAAACCAATAAAAATTACATAAATCTTTCCCGTAGTTAGTAAATGCAATAACTTTTGCGCAAACCAATCAAAATACGATTATTGCTATTTTTGTTACCAAAAATATGTAGCAGAAAACAAATTGGCCTAAAATGTAAACAAATTTTGATTTTTGCATTTTTTGAGAGAATTTCATATAAAAAATTGTAAAAATATTGTTATTTTTTCAAAATTGTTGCTCTTTTTTTGTTTATAGCGCAAAAAATAAAAATCGCACAGGTGATCAAATACCACCAAAAGAAAGCTCTCTTTGTGGGAAAAAAAAGGACGTCAATTTAATTTAGGTACAGCATCGCACGACCGTGCAATTGTCCGTTAAAGTCATGCAGTGCCGAATCAAAAAATAGGGCCTGGTCTTTGAGCAGCCAAATCCTCTGGGGCTTAAGTGGTTAAATAATTGAAAATTTTGTATTTTGCCACTTTGCTGTTCTTGCTTCCAAAACAATCTCTTTCAACCATAGTGCATTTTGGATTCCTGCCAAAATACCTTAACATTGCAGACAAATGATGTAGAAATGGGCAGATGGATCAAGCCTGCCTTTCTGTTTCACAAAGCTGCAAGTTTCATAGTGGAGGATTACAACCCTTGCACTGGGCGTGTCCTAACCACCAATGATGTCATCGTTTGATAAGGACGATGAGTGTCTGCACAGCATGCTTAGTTGCCCCTTCCCTGCCCTTCTTTGTCAGCATTGGGGTCAGATTAGCGAAATGAGGTAGAGAAACACTGGAATACTAGTCAGTACCAGTGTGCAAAGGTGCATTAGCTTTGTAAGAATAAATTACATATAATGCTGGATGCCCTACATGTATGGATGCTGCTGCGATATATAAAACTGTTTGTTTATTATTTTTACATTTTATAATGGGATGCCTCAAGATTGTTCATAATTTTAAAGGGTGCCATGATTGATAAGGTTGAGAAACATTGGTCTAAAAGAGGAATGCTATAACACATATACCTAAAAATCTGCAGCAAGAAGACCCTGATCACTTCCTGGTCATCTCTCGCCTTGATTACTGCAACTACCTTCTCATTAGCTTTCCTTTACATACAGTAGGCTATCTACCATTCAGCCCATCATAAATGCTGCTGCCAGGCTCATCCACCTTACCAACCGCTCAGTGTCCGCTTCTCCTCTCTGTCAATCCCTCTATTGACTTTCGCTCATCCAAAGAATTCAATTCAAAATACTAACAACTTACAAAGCCATCCACAACTCAGCCCCCAGCTACATCACTAACCTAGTCTCAAAATACCAACCAAATCGTTCTCTTTGTTGCTCCCAAGACCTCCTGCTCTCTAGTTCCATCGTCACCTCCTCCCATGCTTGCCTCCAGGACTTTTCCAGAGCCTCTCCCATCCTATGGAACTCCCTACCCCAATCTGTCTGATAATCTCCTACTCTGTTTGCTTTTAGACAATCCCTGGAAACCCTCCTCTTCAGAGAAGCCTATCCTGCCCACACCTAACAATTGTACTTTCATTTTTTCCATCAGCTCACCCCCCACAGTTATTATCTTTTGTATCATTTGACCCTCCCTCCTATATTGTAAGCTCTAAGGAGCAGGGCCCTCTAATTCCACCTGTATTAAATTGAATTGTAACTGTACTGTCTGCCTTGTAAAGCGCTGCACAAACTGTTGGCACTATATAAATCCTGTACAATAATAATAATAATAATAATAATGATAATCTGCATACAGATAGGGTTGTACTGATTTTTTCCAGCACATCAGCTCATGGTATGTACCCTTGCTGCAACATAATCCAGTTTAGAAATGATTGGCTTGTAAGTCCCCCCTGCCTGTTTACACCCCCCCCTATCTTTAAGGTATGTGCTGCTAATTTAGGGCTCGTTCATATCGTATCCACATTGCAAGCCCCCCCACTGCCCCAATACAACATACTCCAGTGTGCACACATTTTAGCATGCAAGGTGGTGTGAAAGAACTATTAGACATTGTGCACTAACATAATAACACAAAAACTGCCTCTCGTACTAACTGCAGACAAGGGGTGGACACTGCTGAGGAAACCTAAAAACCTAGAAGATGGGTTGTACTGTATATAGGGCAGCAAGAGCCTACAGACCTCTTATGTATAGACAAGATTATACTGCAGAAAACTACATGATTACATTTAGTGATGTGCTGAAATTAATTTAACTGGGTTGAACACACTAATGGAGCACCCTTCCCTAGATACACTGCTAGGTATATTTAGTTTTTGGCTCCATTGTAATGAATTGAGCCGTGATTGATTGTGTTGGTCTCTTCAGGGTTTCCTGAGCTGAGAGTTGAATTACTCCCACCTGCCTCTGAAAGAACTTTTCAGATAATAGGGCAGGGAGATTCAGATGATCGATTAAATATTTATTATGGCCCAGCCAATCAATGCAAGGAAGCATACAGAAGGTGGCTGGGTAGGTGATAAATATGCAGGAGGCCTGAGAAAAGGGTTCTTTTCCCTCAATTGAGGGTTCCGCTTTTTCTGGGAGTGCTGCTGTCCCTGGGAGATAGCCAGAGAGACAAGAGACTGCAGTTTAGGCCTCAGCAGCTGCTGGGCTGGGGGCCTAGGATAGATTGCCTGAGAATTACATTTGCTGGAGGTTACTGCACTGAGGTCTTGTTCTGGAGAAGGATCTCGTTATTTCCTTCACTAAAGATCTACCTGTGGATGCTGGATACACTCCTGGTACACTATGAGTAAAGAACTTGTTGGGGACTGATAGCTGAGTGCTATAAGGGAACTAA
Source organism: Pelophylax lessonae (assembly GCF_965119305.1). Taxonomy (NCBI): domain Eukaryota; kingdom Metazoa; phylum Chordata; class Amphibia; order Anura; family Ranidae; genus Pelophylax; species Pelophylax lessonae. The sequence goes on from NC_138770.1 coordinate 621,068,745, forward strand.
GTGCCAGAAGTATTTTAGTGGACTGGTGCTGCAGAGTTCTTTACAGTATGTGGGCCTCCAGGAGAGAAATACCTTAAAGTAAACTTGGGGCATAGACTACAGACATTAATGTACTTACAATTTTTACAGCTCTTACTGACCTCTGTAGTTACAGGCACTGTGAAGCAATTCTTTTTACAATTCACAGCAGAAGCAAAGATGTTATTTAAGCCATTTTCTCAGCAGGTTCACCCTTCTCCCCTTCTATCAGTGATTCACCTGCTAAGCTTTTCCCTCACTGCAGTCACTCAGCAGCACTACCTCTTCTACTCCTCCCTTCCAAAAGTAACTTAGGTGGGCTGCTCATCCTGGTCTTCTGTGCCAGCAGCAGCCCTAAAATCCACCATTGCCACCAGTATGTGATGAAGGCACTCTCCACCTTACCCTGACAGAGATGTTCCAGCTCATGGGACAACAAGCAGCATAATGAGAGAGATTGTCACTGGGTGCCAGTTGATGCCTTAGTTAACCTAACCACATGTGGTTTTGGAAACTTACTGTTCACAGTATCTGCTGTAGCAATTCTGACTTTCAGAAACATATGTGATACACGTCACTTCAGATAATTATATGACAGAAAATAAAATATTGTAGTGCTCTTCAAAAGCACATGGATTAAGTTCTGTTTTAGAGCATTTAGAGATAAAGCCTAATGATTTTCATAAAAGAAGAGAAAAATGGGGCAAGCAAAATATTTACAGAAAAATATATGACAAAAATACACAATAGTGACAGTAAATTAAATCCAAATAAAAATCAAAAGTATTTAAAAATGTTTTACTTGGTCTGTGGTTCCAATAGAGTCCAATTTGTTCAGTATAAAGATGGATTAAGTTTTCTTTTCAGCCAGAGGGCTGACTGAAAAAAAATGAATTGATTCCTCCATCCACGCAAATGAGATGGATGTAGAAATCCCACCCTGCCAGCACATTGTACTCTGACAGTGGCTCTAACTGCTGCCAGAGTATACTGATCAGCAGCTGCAGTCACTGAGCCACAAAAGTTATTCAACTTGGTCAGTTCGACAGAAGTCGGTCAATTAATCGATTTCTGTCAAAAACAGCGATGACCAGACACTGATTAAAATTTAGCTAGTCCCTGCTGAACTGGACGAATTTTGATCCGTCTATGGCAAGCTTAAGTTAGGTTTGACAAAGCCACTAGCCCTTAAAAAATGACTCCCAGCATGTGTGTCTCATTTTGATTAAAACAAAATGCTAAAGCCTGCTGTTGGCTGACATTCCGCTGGTCCAGGCTTGGGAAAGATCCCAGCTTTACAGTCGGGATCCACCCAGATGCCTGGACTGACAGCTGGCTCAGCCTCTCAGTGAGTTCCTGGAAGACTGAACCAGCCACTCCTGTCATCTGGACAACCCAGCACTCCAGTAAACGCTGGAAGAGCAGAGCAGAGAGCCGGTGACTGACAGTCAGTCTCACTCTTAGTAGCGGCGGGGGGACAGATGCAGCATCGGATCGATGTTGCGTTCACCTAGGTTTTATTTATTATTTTAAAAACCTATTAGGGATAGACCGATATGGTTTTTTTAGGGCCCATACCTATATTTTTGTCACAACGTATCGGCCGATATGGACCGATATTTTTGTATAGTTAAAGTTTTGAAAAATAAAGACAATTTTTGACACAAATCTGGTACTGAACATGTTAATTTTAGTTTAATGCTTAATGGCTGGCTTGCTGGCACCCTGTGGTGGGTGGCTGGCTTGCTGGCACTCTGTGGTGGATGGCTGGCTGGCCCCTTGTGGTGGATGACTGGCTGGCTGGCACCCTGTGGTGGGTGGGTGGCGGGCATCCTGTGGTGGGTGACTGGATGTCTGGCACCATATGGTGGGTGGCTGGCTGGCACAGGGGCTGTGGGTGGCTGGCTGGTACAGGGCCTGTGGGCGGCTGGCTGGTACAGTGCCTGTGGCTGGCTGGTACAGGGCCTGTGGCTGGCTGGCTGTCTGGCTGTCTGGTACCCTGTCTGTGGGTGGCTGGCTGTCTGGCACCCTGTGGTGGGTGGCTGGCTGGCTGACAGAGGTGGTGGGTGGGTGGCTGGCACAGGGGCTGTGGGTGGCTGGCTGGTAAAGGGCCTGTGGGTTACTGGCTGGCTGGTACAGTGTCTGTTGCTGGCAGGTACAGGGCCTGTGGGTGGCTGGCTGACTCGCTGGTACAGTGTCTGTGGCTGGCTTGTACAGGGCCTGTGGATGTGGGTGGCTGGCTGGCACTGGGCTGCTGTGGGTGGGTGTGTGGCTGTGATACACTCCCGCGAGACTAGTCCCGACTCCAGGCGAGGCTGTCCAAGGCGAGGGAGGCGGCCTAAGAAGGTAGAATGACGTCACAAAAATATCTGCAATATTGGCCTTGCCGATAATCGGTCTATCCCTAATATCTATACTTCTCTTTTAGCTTCCAATTGCAGTAGTGCTTTTTGGCCCATCGTTGAGCCAGCCTTTACCCAATTCAAAGATCCTAAGGGTGTGATATAGGAGGGCCGAAGCATTTGATATTATCAATGGACCCTCCGACAATTTCCATTATTCAGCGGTATCAATATTTACATATGAGTACATGTTAAAGTCTGATAAACAACATATTATTAGACAGAACAACATTGCCATTTGATAAGGACTAAACCTTGGTTTTTCAATTGTGGCAATTCTCTTTTACATTTGATTGGATGCTCATTATTAATGTAACATTATCGAATCAGGATTTATGAATGTGTAAATTTTGCTTCCGCCTGTGTCACAAAATCAGACTAAAATGTGTATTCACTTAACAGCATTGTAAACTATGTATGAACTCATTAGGACTTAGAATGTTTACAACATACTTAATTGAAGGTCTCTGCTTATCAGCACTCTACCTTCCAGATATCCTGATAAGGACATCCAATTAGCTATTCACAACTGGCTTATTAACAGATGTGTAGACTGGCCAAGATGGATCTATGGTCCTGCTGGAAGGTTTGTTCAACTTGATTGCTTTTATTACAGGTTTTAGAGATGCATTCCATTTCCTAATCTAATTTGTGCCTATAGCTGTAATTTGCTGGGGGTGGGTAGATGTGTCTTTAAAAAATATTGTCCTTTGCTGGGGCTCAAATAACAGATTTACATCTAAATGATTTATCACAGACTGGCAAATTTAAGGCTGGGTTCACACCTATGCGAATTGGATGCGGATTTCACTGCCTCCAATTCGCATGACAGGAGACTGTGACAGGTTTTTAATAGAGCCGGTTCACACAGCTCCGGGGCAGCTGCAGTCTGCATTGGAAAAAGGTCCTGTGCGTCTTTGGCTCTATTTCAGGTGCGATTTCAGGCAAAAAATTCGGACCTGATTTGCACCTGAATTGGTGTACAGGGACGCACTGAACCCCTGCTGGGACCTGTTGCCACATCAGTGTGAACCCAGCCCTAGAGAAATTAGGTTGACTCTATGTGCAACCTGACCTCCTTCTTTTTCCCATTCAGTTTAAAGCCATCAGACCTCTTTACCATCACACCCCCTTCCCAGCAGCTACTCAGCAGCTCAGCTCCTCCTACCAGCAGAAACTCAGCAGCTCAGCACCTCAGCTGCCTCTGCTTGCTTCTTCCAGCATATATCTATCCCAAGGGGACACAGATAAAACACATCTTTCATAAAGTGGGAAAGACTTAGATTCTCTGAAAATATGTTTAATGCTGCCTGTCCCTGTGTAAATCACTCCCCCCCATTTCTCGACAGAAAGTGGGGACAGGTTTCCCCTATAGATTCACAGCAAAAAAAAAAAACTCAACAGAAAATTAAAATTTTCACCAATCCCACTGGTTTCCACCAGTTCTGTGCTCATGGCACTACAGGACATCTTCCGATGTTGAAAGGAAGTAAGCATGATGTGTCCTTCATCTGCTGCAAATAGTTTCCTTGGCCAACCACTGCGTCTACGGCCCTCATTGTTGCCTGTTTCTTTGTGCTTCTTGAACAGCACTCCTTGAAACCCCCGGTCTGCTTTGAAATCTTTGCCTTGGAGAGACCTTACTGATGCACTATATTGTTTGTGTCTTGTTGCTGTGCTCAGTCTTGCCATAGTGAATGAACTGTGACATGAAACTGTCTTCCACAACTTCACCTTAGTTGCGTAGTTTGGCTGTTCCTCCCCAGTTTTAGGCCTCCTACACAGCTGTTTCTGTTTCAGTTAATGACTGTTTTAACCTACATGTGAAATTATTGATCATTAGCACCAGCTTGGTATAATTGGGTATTTATACATCTGACTCTAATCCTACAAAATCCCTGACTTTGTTCAAGTGTACAATGTGTGCAAGTGTAAGAACTGATGCTGTATTGACAGTGAGAGGCCCTGTCACTGTGAGATTATCGGAAAATGTGACACAGGCTTCACATTAAGGGTTATTGCAAAGTTCCAGACTATTGTTTTTGAGCGGGGAAACTGTGTATTTGGCTTTCTCTGGATTCTGTAGTTCTGGATCGGAACCTTTGAACCTGTGTCTGAGCAGGTGTGCAGGGTCGTTAACCCCTTGCCGTAGTTTTATTGCGGCAATTCAGCTCTGTTACGCGAAATGACTTACCTTACCTGTACATCACTTTGTGTAACAGATAGTGGGGGCACGCGTACGCGGTGCCGGATGGGCTCCCCCATGGAGATAGAATGGTGGTCTGCCTATTTAGGAACACAGATCTCTGTGTTCATCCAGTGAGTACAACCCCCGTACAGTTAGAAAGCACTCCCTAGGAGCAGACATAACCCTTTGATCATCCCTGGTGTTAACCCCTTCCCTGCCAGTGGCATTACTACAGTAACAGTGCATATTTTTAGCAATGATTACTGCAGTAACGTCACTGGTCGTGTCAAAGGTGTCATTTAGATGTCCGATCTGTCAGCCGCAATGTCGCAGTCCTGCTAAAAATCGCTGATCGCCGCCATTACTAGTAAAAAATAAATAAATAAATAAAAATGACATAACTCTATCCCCTAATTTTTAGACCCGATAACTTTTACGCAAACCAATCAATATACACTTAATGGGAATATATGTGGCAGAATACATATTTGACTAAATTGATAAAAAATTTAATTTTTACATTTTTTTTTTTATTGGGAATGTTTTATAGTAGAAAGTGAAAATTATTGTGGTTTTTTTTTTACAGAATTGTCGCTCATTTTTGGTTTATAGCGCAAAAAATAAAAACCGCAGAGGTGATCAAATGCCATAAAAAGAAAGCTCTATTTGTGGGGAAAAAAGGACATCAATTTTATTTGAGTACAGCGTTGCAGGACCGCACAATTGTCAGTTAAAATAACACAGTGCCGTATCGCAAAAAATGGCCTGGTGATTAAGGGGGTAAAACCTTCGGTCCAGAAGTGGTTAAATACTCTGGTCTAAGGATAGCTCAGAGCTCCCAGTTGGAGACTGCTCCCAGTGTGGGAGACTGAAGGTCTTATCCAGGAGTCAAAGGGCCCCAGCCAGAAGCCAGCAGACAGAGGGTCTCACCCAGGGATCAGAGGTGCCCCAGCCAGATGCCAAGAGACAGAGGGTCTCACTGAGGAGTCAGAGGTACCCCAGCCAGACTCCAAGAGACAGAGGGTCTCACTGAGGAGTCAGAGGTACCCCAGCCAGACTCCAAGAGACAGAGGGTCTCACCAAGGGATCAGAGGTGCCCCTGCCAGAAGCCAAGAAACAGAGGGTCTCACTGAGGGGTCAGAAGTGCCCCAGCTAGCAGGCAGGAGATGGGAGGTTTTGTCCAGGGTGGGTCCCTATCAGGGTGTTAGGAGAACCCCAATCCATAGGCCAGGAGTGGGCCGTGCAGCAGGGCGCTGCAACAAAATGCTAAAAGTGCCAGAGTGATCCTGGATGGCTAGACAACACAATCAGAGGGACTGGTAAGAGGAGTACCTGTGCTACCAATAAGTGAGCCAGGTAGCTCGGCATTTTTCACTGTTTGGATTTTTTGCGGAAGAAAGAAACCCCTACAACGAATGTGCACGTGAACTTTCCATTTTTTTTAAAATAAAAGTGGGCTGCCATGCCCTAAAAATACAGTTTTGGATTGGCGCAACTCATTGTGAATGCACCTACCGCTTGAGTTTATTCTCCCCAATGCCACAATGGTTTGAAGCCAAAAGGTAGCCGCACAAAATATCCACTCACTTTGCATTTTGTTTTAAAAAAAAAATATAAAAAAAAAAACTATTAAAATATACATTTTTGAAAGCAATCTTACTTTACAGTATTTGTTCACACCAGCCTAAAACATTTGCACAGCAAAGTATAAATAAATATATACAGTATCTCACAAAAGTGAGTACACACCTCACATTTTTGTAAATATTTTATTATATCTTTTCATGTGACAACACTGAAGAAATTACACTTTGGTACAATGTAAAGTAGTGAGTGTACAGCTTGTATAACAGTGTATATTTGCTGTCCCCTCAAAATAACTCAACACACAGCCATTATTGTCTAAACTGCTGGCAGCAAAAGTGAGTACACCCCTAAGTTAAAATGTCCAAACTGGGCCCAATTAGCCATTATCCCTCCCCAGTGTCATGTGACTTGTTAGTGTTACAAGGTCACAGGTGTGAATGGGGAGCAAGTGAGTTAAATTTGGTGTTATCGCTCTCATTCTCTCATACTGTTCAATGGAAGTTCAACATGGCACCTCATGGCAAAGAACTGTCTGAGAATCTGAAAAAAAAGAATTGCTGCCCTACATAAAGATGGCCTAGGCTATAGGAAGATTGCCAAGACCCTGAAACTGAGCTGCAGCACAGTGACCAAGACCATACAGCAGTTTAACAGGACAGGTTCCACTCAGAACAGGCCTTGCCATGGTCGATCAAATAAGTTGTATGCACGTGCTTAGCGTCATATCCAGAGGTTGTCTTTGGGAATGCCAGCATTGCTGTAGAGGTTGAAGGGGTGGGGGTCAGCCTGTCAGTGCTCAGACCAAACGCCGCACACTGCATCAAAATGGTCTGCATGGCTATCATCCCAGAAGGAAGCCTCGTCTAAAGATGATGCACAAGAAAGCCCGCAAACAGTTTGCTGAAGACAAGCAGACTAAGGACATGGATTACTGGAACCATGTCCTGAGGTCTGTTGAAACCAAGATAAACATATTTGGTTCAAATAATGTCAAGTGTGTGTGGTGGCAACCAGGTGAGGAGTACAAAGATAAGTGTGTCTTGCCTACAGTTAAGAATGGTGGTGGGAGTGTCATGGTCTGGGGCTGCATGAGTGCTGCTGGCACTGGGGAGATACAGTTTATTGAGGGAACCATGAATGGCAACATGTACTGTGACATACTGAAGCAGAGCATGATGCCCTCCCTTCGGAGACTGGGCCACAGGGCAGTATTCCAACATAACGACCCCAAACACACCTCCAAGATGACCACTGCCTTGCTAAAGAAGCTGAGGGTAAAGGTGATGGACTCGCCAAGCATGTCTCCAAACCTAAACCTTATTGAGCATCTGTGGGGCATCCTCAAACAGAAGGTGGAAGAGTGCAAAATCTCTAACATCCACCATCTGCGTGATGTCATCATGGATGAGTGGAAGAGTACTCCAGTGGCAACCTGTGAAGCTCTGGTGAACTCCATGTCCAAGAAGGTTAAGGCAGTGCTGAAAAATAATGGTGGCCCCACAAAATATTGACACTTTGGTCCCAATTTGGACATTTTCACTTAAGGGTGTACTCACTTTTGTTGGCAGCAATTTAGACATTAATGGCTGTGTGTTGAGTTATTTTGAGGGGACAGTAAACTTACACTGTTATACAAGCTGTACACTCACTACTTTACATTGTAGCAAAGTGTAATTTCTTCAGTGATGTCACATGAAAAAATATAATATAATCACTTTTGTGAGATACTGTATATGTATATAAAAAAGGTGTGTTTTTTCACATGTTGTTAAGGTGAGCTGCCAGACTAATCAAAATGAGAGGGTTGCCATAAAGCATTACACCATAATGTGCAAAAACGTGTGCATGAACTCAACGCATAGTGTAAACGGATCATCAAGGAATGTAATAAGAGGGGTTCAGTTAACCCTTTACTAAAATCAATTATAGTTTAAAGTTTTCTTTTTAGTTTTTGAAATAAAAAGATACGTTCTTTCTTTTTAAACTGAAAAATATAGTTTAGGTGATAAAGGCAGGTCTGAAAGTTCTAGAATCAACCCTTTAAAGTTACCTATTAATTACATATGAATGCTTTCAGTGGATCTGAAGTGCTAATTATGATTTGGCTCCTCAATTCCATCTTGCCACCCTTATAATTGCAGTGAAAAACCAAGTTTACCTTTTGTTAAAAAATCTAAAGCGAATTCCCATGTCAAATTACTGACCAACCAGGTCCAAAAATGAGCTGGAAATTAACTCTAGGCTAGCGCTGAAAAATTTGGAAATATTAAAGTACAGTTATTGCCATAATAACATCACTGAGAGGTTAACCCCACAGCACATTCCTGACCAATCAACGGGGAGCGTTTCAAGGCCGTCTCACGATGATTCATTAATGACCAAATAAAGGGGGCGATGCGGCGAAATTGAAAAGTCTGCAAAGTTAATTCAATAAATGGTCTTGGGAGGATTGAGACTGGAAGGTTTTAAACCCAATTTAGTCTTCATGAGTTTCAGATTGCCGAGCACCTCGCTGCCAAGCCTGAGTAATTCTGCGCTCATCCGAGGAGCTTGAAGACTTGCCGGCAGAACGGCGGAGTGGCCAAAAGTCTCCTGCCAGCTTGGAACTCAAGAAGACTAAAAGAAAAAAGAAGTCCTACACAGCAAATGTTGTTATGAAGATAGCGAGCGGTACAGGGCCCCGGGAAGGGAGGGCGATGTGATTCATGTTGTGACAAATGCCATGCAGAAAAGGAATCTGCCGCTACGGCTAAGACGCTTAAGCAGAGAAAAAAAAAAATTCTGGCAAATGCCCGGCCAGAGTGAAATAAGGAGAAGAGCTTTCCTCTTAAAGCCTCATTACAATAAGAGAGAGGTGGAACAGATTTGATGAGTGAAGTAAAAGCATCAGATCTGGGCACGCTGTGCTTTCTGCAAAATGCCGTTGGCTTTTCTTTTTTTGATGGTGCCCAAGTAAATTTAAAATAAATGTGGAGCTAAAACTGAACTCCAGATAAATAAGTGTTTGAAATACCTGCATAAGAACAATTAAACCTGTTGAAATATTGATTTTGTTCAGCCTGTTTTACGATTCTCACGCTGACACCAGACGCCACTGATGTTGGCACCTATTTTCTGATTGAGCTTTATAGCTTCCTTCCATTGTCACCCCTCCTCCTTCAACCTGATCACTGGACATTAACCACTTTAAGACTGGAAGGATTTGCCCCCTTAATGACCAGGCCCTATTTTGCGATTCGGCACTGCATTAATTTAACATACAATTTTGCGGTCGTGCGATGCTGTACCCAAATAAAATTGAGGTCCTTTTTTTCCCACAAATAGAGCTTTCTTTTGGTTGTATTTGATCACCTGTGCGATTTTTATTTTTTTGCGCTATAAACTAAAAAAGAGCGACAATAATGAAAAAAAACCCAATATTTTTCACATTCTGCTTTATGACATTCTCAAAAAAAAAGTTAAAAAAATCATAATTTTTTAACATCTTAGCCCGATTTGTTTTCTGCTATATATTTTTGGTAAAAAAAAAAATCGCAATAAGCGTATTTTGATTGGTTTGCGCAAAAGTTATCGTGTCTACTAACTACTGGAAAGATTTATGTCATTTTTATTCTTTTTTTTGCGGGACTGCGACATTGCAGCAGACAGCTTGGACCCCTAACTGACATTTTTGACACTTTTGGGGGTACCAGTGACATTACTAAAGTATATGCACTGTTACTGTAATAATGACACTGGCAGGGAAGGGGTTAACCCTGTGGGTGATGAAGTGGTTAAATGTAAGCCTAGGGGGAGTAATTCTAACTGTGGGTGGTCGCGGCTTGTGAAATGACCATAGAGACATGTGATCCTGTATAGAAGGGAGAAGGACGGTCGGCTGTGTTTACAACAGTCGACCATCCTTCTCTCTCAGCGGGGAGCAATCACGGGTGTCAGGCGGCAATCGGAGCCGTCTGACCTGTGAATCGGGATCCCCGCTGCCGAGTGGGCGTCCCCTAGCTTCCCGCGCGTGACCGATGTAGACCTACGTCGGTTCGCGCAGGAGAGCCACCCTGCCGCAGTAAAAAGGCAGTGGGTGGTCAGGAAGTGGTTAAGTGGTCATACTATTTATTACTTGGATGGGAGCAGACATGATATGTGAACATGGAATACCTGAATGTAAATATTCTGTGATCAGGCGGCAGGTGTAGGGTTTGGGGCGCATGGGAGCGCTCACTGCTGACCCATGCTGTGATTGGACACAGCACAAATTTGGCAGCAGATTTCAGTCAATGATTTCAGCTGAGACCTGCTGATCAGTTGTGTCCAATCACACACAGAATTCTGTGTGCAGACAAAAGTGAGCTGGCTGTTCCTTCTCCCTAAAAAGCAGGGAGTAAAAACAGCCAGATCAGCAGGTAAAAGCAGCACACATTACACTTGTTAGACACACAGTAAACCCATTGATTGCCTCTTGATGTTAACCCTTTCCCAGCCAATGTCATTAGTACAGTATTATCACTAATCACTGCATTAGTGTCACTAACGACATCAGCCAGCCTCGCAGCCAGTGTCTGTTAGCACCAGATTGCCCCCTACCCTATCACAGTAACACTATATGTCGCTGATCACTGCCATCACAGTATATCATGTATAGCTGCGTTAATTCCAGTATATATAACATCACACAAACCACTTATTGTACATGTGACGTGAGTCACTTTGGGTGGGGGGCTTGTGGAACCCAGATTGCTTTAGGGAAGTTGGGAGACTCCTTGTCCAGCTTCCCCAGCCCCTCTTATGTGTAAGTCACCCTGTGTCTATTAGGGGCACAGGGTGACCAAGAACCCCTGTCAGGTCTGCACCAATCAGACTCGCTGTACACCCACACAGGACTCAGCATTTGGTATTACCCCCGTTATCCTGACTTCTATATGTGTGGTTTGTGTTAAAAGAGTGAGGGGCTCTTTCACTTGGGACAAAAATATTTCTGGACAATATCCCTCAGGAAATATGTAAAGATAAACTGTTTACCTTAACAGATTGCTAAAATATTGCAGGAGTGTTTCATAGACCCTTGCTAGTGGGGTGGGGTTTGTTATTGTTAAGTACATGCATCCCATTGTTTCTGTCTGCCTTTAGATAAACTTATTATGGGATGTATATGTGTATGGGGATTGGCTGCTAAGGGGGAGGGGTTGTCCCACATTGTATATCTCTTTGTGCCTTTGCTTCAATAAAATGTTTGATTCTGGTTGACTCCAAAACTTGTACTGTCGAGTTCTTGGGGTAACTATAGCCAGATTCACGGATCCCGTGTTCCAGAGCTTAGGAAGCAGCTTCTTGGCGGAGATACCAAGTCGGGGTGTCCGGATTCCGTCACAGTACACTTATTTGGAATATTTTTTTTTTACCAAAGACATGTAGCAAAAATACATTTCAGGCTACATTTATGAAAAAATTAAATGTTTTAAATGTTTTTATTGGATATGTTTTATAACAGAAAATAAAAAACATTGTAATTTCTTTTTCCAAACAACTGTTTGGCCTTTTTTCATTTATATAATAAAAAAAAAAAAAAACCCACTAGTGATTAAATACCACCAAAAGAAAGCTTTATTTGTGTGATAAAAACTATATTGATTTAATTTGCATACAGTGATGCATCACTGCACAATTGCCAGTTACTTTGCTAAATAGCAAAAAAATGCCCTTGTCATAAAACCTTCCAGAGGTCAGTGGGTAAACAATGCACTCTTTTGTTTTCCTGAAGTTCATATTGAAAGGAAAGCTCCAGACAAACATTTTACGGTAATGTCAAGCAGTTACAGAGGGCACTGAGTGCCCATTTTTGGTGTAGTCAGTCCTTGGTAACAAAACACAAAATGAGGTTGAAGGATTGTAAGAGGTGCATGAAAGTCAGCCAGCCCCCAGTTTGATGTACTCACCTTCCAGTCTGTCACCAACCAAATAAGACCTGTCTCTTGGTACAAAGAACAGGGGTTTAGTTGACACACATTTGCAAACGCATGTGAAAGCTGCAGAGCCACGTCACGGCACCCTGTTTAAATCTGCAGTCCTACACTCTTAATTTAGTGTCCTCACACTGGAGGCACATGGCCGCTAATGGGTGGATGGGGAACAGGTGAGAGGGAGACAGCCCAACCTCCCCCAACCCATCCCCATGCACGACTGGCTATTGTCTCAAAAAGTTCAAATAATTAGGTTAAAATATAACCATGGTGCAAACTGGAGAAGACCAGCTGAAAAGCATTACACCTCCATCCCCTTGGTGGATGCAGTATATGGATAGGAAGGGATTTTATATATGGGGCATGGCCTGTAAAGCACACTGCCTTTGAAATCCGGCACAGCTTGGTGCCTCATCTAAAGTCCCACCGTGCGATTTTCGTGCGTTTTTGGTGGATGCAGTTTTTGATTTGACCCTAGTGTTTTCCGTATACAGGGATGGAGACCAATAGCATGACCTGCTTGTCTCATATAAAGTCCCAAAGGAAATAAGGGATTTCAAAGGCAGTGTGCTTTACAGGCCATGCCCCATATATAAAATCCCTTCCTATCCATATACTGCATTCACCAAGGGGATGGAGGTGTAATGCTTTTCAGCTGGTCTTCTCCAGTTTGCACCATGGTTATATTTTAACCTAATTATTTGAACTTTTTGAGACAATAGCCAGTCGTGCATGGGGATGGGTTGGGGGAGGTTGGGCTGTCTCCCTCTCACCTGTTCCCCATCCACCCATTAGCGGCCATGTGCCTCCAGTGTGAGGACACTAAATTAAGAGTGTAGGACTGCAGATTTAAACAGGGTGCTGTGACGTGGCTCTGCAGCTTTCACATGCGTTTGCAAATGTGTGTCAACTAAACCCCTGTTCTTTGTACCAAGAGACAGGTCTTATTTGGTTGGTGACAGACTGGAAGGTGAGTACATCAAACTGGGGGCTGGCTGACTTTCATGCACCTCTTACAATCCTTCAACCTCATTTTGTGTTTTGTTATAGGGATGGAGACGCCGGGCAACACCAGCTTGGGTCTCATCCAAAGTCCCACCTAGTCCAATATGTTTAAAGTCAGTCCTTGGTTCAGTTTGTATTCAAAATGCTACCGTGGACCAGTGGCGGCTGGTGCTCAAAATGTTTTGGGGGGGGGGGGGGTGGCGCAAAAAGAAAAATGTAATAGGTATTGCTTCGCGGCAAAAAACGCGGTAAAAAATTGCGTGACTTTGAGGTCATGGTATAGGCATGGCACAGGTGATGGTATAGGCATGGCACAGGTGATGGTACAGGCATGGCACAGGTGATGGTACAGGAAATGGTATAGGCATGGCACAGGTCATGATAAGGGCATGGCACAGGTCATGGTACAGGTGATGGTATAGGAATGGCACAGATGATGGTATAGGCATGGCACAGGTCATGGTACAGGCATATCACAGGTCATGGTACAGGCATGTCACAGGTCATGGTACAGGTGATGGTACAGGCATGGCACAGGTCATGGTACAGGCATGGTGCAGGCATGTCACAGGTCATGGTACAGGAGATGGTATAGGCATGGCACAGGTCATGGTAAGGGCATGGCACAGGTCATGGCACAGGTGATGGTATAGGCATGGCACAGATGATGGTATAGGGATGTCACAGGTCATGGTACAGGCATGTCACACGTCATAGTACAGGAGATGGTATAGGCATGGCACAGGCATGGTAAGGGCCTGGCACAGGTGATGGTATAGGCATGGCATAGGTCATGGTACAGGCATGTCACAGGTCATGGTACAGGCATGTCACAGGTCATGGTACAGGAGATGGTATATGCCCCCTTTCAATGCAGAGACCAGCGTACATGCCCCCTTTCAATGCAGAGACCAGCGTACATGCCCCCTTCAATGCAGTGACCAGCATACATGCCCCCTTCAATGCAGTGACCAGCGTACATGCCCCCTTCAATGCAGAGACCAGCGTACATGCCCCCTTCAACGCAGTGACCTGCGTACATGCCCTCTTTCAATGCAGAGACCAACGTACATGCCCCCTTCAATGCAGTGACCAGCGTACATGCCCCCTTCAATGCAGTGACCAGCGTACATGCCCCCTTCAATGCAGTGACCAGCGTACATGCCCCCTTTCAATGCAGAGACCAGCGTACATATGAATATAAATGGGATTTTATGTGATAGACCAACATAAAGTAGCAGATAATTGTGAAGTGGAAGGAAAATGATAAATGGTTTTCAAAATGGTTTTACAAATGAATATCTGAAAAGTGTGGCATGCATTTGGATTCAGCCCCCTTTACTCTGATTTCCATAACTAAAATCTAGTGGAACCAATTGCCTTCAGAAGTCACCTAATTAGTAAATAGAGTCCACCTGTGTGTAGTTTAATCTCAGTGTAAATACAGCTGTTCTGTGAAGCCATCAGAGGTGTAGCACCTTCCCCATAGGGCTTGCTGTGTAATTTCTTGTTGGGCCTCCTCTGATTACCTACAGACAGTCACTTAGGGACAGTTCACACATCCATCCTTAACTCCCAATTGCTTGTTACTCAATAAATAGTCCATGGGTTTTGGTTTTTGGTATGTATTGTGGAACTTGGATGGGAGAAGGAAATACTGGGATACTCCAACTTGAAATATATACAGTTTATAAGGACAACTCTCACTTGGCCTCATTAGGATACTTGTGGAAGCAGTCACACTGCTTTACCCACACTACTACAGGTATGGAAAGGGTAAAGTCTCCTTGCTCTCTCTCCAGTAACAGATTTGATGAACTACATTATCTTCAGGATACATACAGGTCACTGTAGGCAGAATCAGATCCTTTCCAGTGTCTACCTTCCATTCAGCTCTGCAGGACCTCCAGGTTCACTTCCTCTCTGACTCTATAGGCCCTCAGGTCAACTACCTGAGGCCGCATGACATCTCTACAGAGGAGGAGGTAGCCGCCCCCTCCCTCTGGGACTCCGCTCTTCAGCTGAAAGACCCCGAGCACATGTGCTCTTGCCATTTATACAGTATCCCAGCATGCACAGATGCACTTTCCTCTGCCAATCACCAGGGCTGTACTAAATGCCAGTGCACTTATTTGCCATGTTTCCTCCCACTGTCCAATATGCCTCCCTATTGGACCAGTGTCAAACACTTCAGACGAACTGAGTATCACCTGAGCACAATGAGCAGACCTCTCTAGCAGATCCTGCTCTCTGGTAGGCAGAGAACAATATAGATTTACCTGGCAATCATTCTGGTAAGCAGGAAAGATTCAAAACTATACTGTCTCTCTTGCACCTACTTGGAGGGTGCTGCAGAGGTTTTGATAAAGAACTTTAGTGAACAAATCAACATCATGAAGGCCAAGTTACACATCAGACATGTCAGGGATAAAGTTGTGGAAAAGTTTAAAGCAGGGTTAGGCCACGTAAGCTCTTTACCATGTGACCAGCTGTGTCCAATCACAGCTGGTCACATAGTAAATAGGAAGAGCCGTAGACCGGCTTTCCTCAGTTCACAAGTAGAGGAGAGCTGATCCGCGGCTCTCCTGACGGGGGGGGGGGTCTGCACTGGTAATCAGAGCATTGATTACCAGTGCAGAACCTTTGGGGGGGTTTCCACTGCAGCCACCAGGGATGCCCACCCGTGGCCACCAGGGATGCCCACCCATGACCACCAGGGATGCCCACCATGTCCACCAGGGATGGCAATCTGGGCTCAGGGAGCCTGCCAGTGGTGCCCTCCCCATCAGTGCTGCTCCAACATTGCCATCTATCAGTTCTGCCCACCAGTGCCCATCATTGCCATCTACCAGTGCCACCCACCAGTGCCCATTATTGCCCACCAGTGCCACCTATCAGTGCTGATCAGTACTGCCTATCAGTGCCCATCAGTGCCACCTATTAGTGCCCATCAGTGCCACCTATCAGTGCCCACCAATGCTGCATATCAGTGCTACCTATCAGTGCCACATATCAGTGCCCATCTGTGCTGCATATCAGTGCCGCCTATCAGTGCCCATCAGTGCTGCATATTAGTGCCACCCCATCAGTGCCTCCTCATCAGTGCCTGTCAGTGCGGCCTCATCAGTGCTCATCAGTGAAGGAAAAAACGTATCTATTTACAAAATTTTATAACATAAACAAAAAACTTTTTTTTTTTTCAAACTTTTCAGTTTTTTTTTATTTGTTTAGCAAAAAAGAAAAAAGCTTGTGGTGATCAAATACCACCAAAAGAAAACTCTATTTGTGGGAAAACAATTACATCAATTTTGTTTAGGTACATGTTGCATGACCGCGCAATTGTCATTCAAAATGCAACAGCGCTAAAAGCTGAAAATTAGCCCGGGCAGAAAGGGGGGGAAAGTGACCTGTAGTGAAGTGGTTAAAGTGTAAATCCAGGCATTCCCCCTTTTGAATCTCCAAATCTCTATTACTTTTTCAAGAACATTTTGCAACATTACTTGTTTCTTTTACCTTCTTCCTGTAGTGAGAAACATCTTTAATTACTCCCTGTGACGTAATCATCAGGCTTGTAAAATTCTTGCAGTAGCTGTTGGGAGGTCTGTTCCTATTGATGTAGGCACACCCCTGTAAGCAGGTGCTTTCTAGGGTTCTGTTGTGTTTTTCCTGTCTGTGTTCATGCTAGTGATCAACCAATATCGGTTTTTCGTTCCCGATACCGATATTTTGGTCAATGCATATCGGTATCAGGTGATATTGGCCGATATTTTCGTACATTTTAAAAATAATCTTTTTTTTCTAGGACAGTTACTCTTGTGGAGGGATCTGGGTGTCTCAAAGACCCTAAACCCCTCCTCTGCACTTTAAAGCATTCAAAATGCCAAGTTTGGCTGTTTTGAAGGCTATAATTTTTTTAATCTGGCGCCAGTACCCGAAAGTAATGTACTGACATCACTTTCGGGTTTTTGCATGGAGACCTGATCAGAGCCAAATGCAGCTTTGATCGAGTCTCCGGCGGCCGTGCAGGGGAGCCATGGAAGGCGGCGGGAGGGGGGACGTCCCCTCCCACTCCTTGTAATGACATCCGAGCTTCTTCTCAGCCGCATCGGTTTTTATTACAAGACAGTTGACCGCGGCTATGGACACCGGTCCCGGGGTGATGCCTCTAGCTGCAGGCATCACTCCGGTACAAGCACTTTCCTGAAATATCGGCAATACCAGTCACCTTGGTGGCCGATTACAATATATCGGGGAAAGTGCAGATCGGCCCTCGATATATCGGCTTTGCCGATAATCGGTCGATCCCTACTTCATGCCTTCAAGCTATTTGGGCCAACCAGGTGCAGTTGTTCCAATGTCTTGATGTTGCACTTGATGTGTCCTCAGACTGATCTGCTTAGCTGGGGGTAACTGAGCAGAAAGGGTTGATGCTCTTCTAGCTACCTTCTTCACGTTTCCGCTGCAGGTCATACCATATAAATAGGGCTCACTGGAATACCCTAGAGTGGTTCCTGGGGAAAGGTTTGCCATATGTAGCTGTCACTCTGCTTGAGTGAATTATCCCCTGGGATGGAGCCAATGGGAGCTCAGTCAGGGTTCTCAGGGGTTCTGGAGCCTGTGGACCCTCATGAACTTGTCAGTTATGGACTTTTCTGCCTTTATGAATTACTGCTAAATCGTGGACTTTAAAAGTCTATGGTCGCCTTTGGTGGATTTACTGCCTGTTATGGACTCATGCCTTGAAAGAATTGCTTTTAGACACTTTTTCAGCTGCCTTGTCACTTTATGGGGCAGTTGAGTGCTTTGTATTGGAAACTGTGTGGAAAATATCTTTGAGAACAGTTACTTGTCATTTGCAACTACCTCAGTAAAGGATCTTTGTTTGGTCATCTGAGTTGCCTGGTTGGAAGTCTCTCAAGGGGGGGTATGCATGGACTATCAAAAGAACAGGGCTCATATCTAGGAGACTGAAGTTAGAGAAGATACAGTACATGGGACTAATGAGTAGAATTCTGTCCAGAGGAAGCTATGTTGCCATTGCTAATGACTACGGTGTCCTTATCACATGCCAATGAAGCCAACCAGCCAGGAGATGGGTGACATGACCAAAGGGATGGTTACTCATTTAGTGAAGGGGGTTTTGTGCTTGGCTCCTTCACTAGTGGCCGGCTCCCCACTTTGTGGGATGGGATCCGCGGCACAGGGTACCTATGGACCCAGCCTGGAGTCACGGGAGAGAGAGACGTAGCGGGGCCCGGGAAAGAGAAAGCAAGTGCCGAGAAGAAGTGCATTTCCTGTATTCAGTACTAACAATTGGATATGTCACCAGGAGTGAAGTGACGAGATTGCTGAGTTGGTGGAGACGTAAATGCTCCGCCGTAGCGGCTCAGAAATGCTGCACAGCTGGTCAGGAAGTGGTGTTCTCTAAGAGTAGCTGTGTTCTGAGTGCTTAGTGTTAACAGTGTGAAGAGTTTGGTCACAGATTACAAGGAGTTAAACTGTTACTAAACCCAGGACCCTGCATCCACTATATCCGGTCACCCACAGTACACAGAACATGGAAATGTATTAATTTTAGTAAATATAAACTGCTAAATACCTTTTCTCATTAGCAGTATATAGCAGTCTTCTGACTTCTATCAGTGTCTGGTTAAAGCTTGTAGGAGACGTTTTCATTCTCCCATTATTGCTCTATAAGGCTGCAGGACCCCTGCCCCTCTGTCAGGACAGTGCTGATTGGCCTTGTGCTGATTAGGGATGGGCTTACCTTTGACTAGAACATCTGCTGTTCATGTGTTCGCAAATGGGGCGCTCATCGGGAAGTTTGCTCGTCGATGAGTGTCCCATAATGCACTGCTGATTGCTGATGATTGGCCAAAGCATGCACCTGACCTGTATGCATTGGCCAATCACAGCACAATGTCCTGTCAGAGCCATGAGTGGCCAAGGGCAGGGTGCCTTTGGCCAATCATGGCTCAGGGGCTAAGTCCACGCCCCACACTATATAAGGTTGCTGCTTACACGGCAGCCCTGTGTATGGTGTGTGACAATAGAGATTAGGCAGGTTCTTCAACATGACAATGAGATCACTGTCCTCCAATGGCCTCCACAGTCTCCAGATCTCATCCAATAGAGCACCTTTGGGATGTGGTGGAACGGGAGATTTGCATCGTGGATGTGCAGCCAACAAATCTGCAGCAACTGTGTGACGCTATCATGTCACTATGGACCAAAATCTCTGAGAAATGTTTCCAACACTTTGTTGAATCTATGCCACGAAGAATGAAGGCAGTTCTGAAGACAAAAATGGGGTCCAACCCGGTACTTGCAAGGTGTACCTAATAAAGTGGCCGCGGTCGGTGTACATTTAGGTAAATCTTGCATAAAAAAATGTACTGTTGTCATGGTTGTAAGCAGTGGCGGCCCGTTCATTGGGGGCGCAGGAGCGCCGCCCCCCATCAATGCGTCCGGTCCCCTAATCTACATGCAGGGCGCCGGACGCATAGATTCCAATGGGAGATTTTTTTTTTTTAAGCACGTAATTAGAGGCAGAGGCTCTAATAGGCTTCAAAAAAGGGTGAGCTTGGGGCGCAGAGCAGTGCGCCCTGAGCCCACCCAGTTGTGTGACAATAGTGAATTAATATTTGCCATTGTCAAACGGATCCTCCTCCCGGCCAATCAGGAAGCGGGTCCTGAGACCTTTTTCCTGATTGGCCAAAAGGAGAAGGCATCCTATTGGCCAAGAAGGAGAGAGGAGAGGGAACATGCAGCCGCCGCCGTCGCTGCCTGTCAGTCCCGCGGAGCAAGGTAAGTAAACTGGCACGGGGGGATATGGTGGTGTGGGCTGGAGTGATTAGGGGGGGGGTCCATCTGCCGGGGTCCATCTGCTGGTGTCCGTCTGCCGGTCTCCGCCTGCCGGGTCCTGGTTGTAAGCAAACAATTTGAACATTTTAACATGTTTGGAATGCTACAGCTGGCTGTAGATAGCACATACAATGAAGAGGTAACTTTTTTAACATTTGTTTGCAAAATGATCTAGCAATTACATATATTATGAAAGTGACATTTGTTTTTTTTTTTGTTTTTTAATGTCAAATTTTAATGTCTGACTGCAGAACACTTTTTTATTTACATGCTCCCTGCAAATTTATGCGGTCTGGTTTGCAGTCACGCGGTGTGAATCCAAGTTTTGGACAAAGAGGCTGTGCGACTTGCAATGCTATAGGCCAGGGTGTTCCTGCAGAGGTCAGCGAAAAGTCAGCACAGCGTAGAAAGCCGTATTTGCAAATGCTGAACTCCATAAAGAAAGCAGATAAAGTTATTTCAGGCACAATCTCAGAAGGACATATGTTACGTTTCTCCAGACTGGCAGCCAGTAAAATCACCATCTGTGCAGCAGGTGCACTCGGTAAAAAACTCCGCAGACTGACAAGACTTGGGCTGTTGTGGAGCTGAAGCCAGGTATTCAGCTGCTACAATTGCCTGCAAGTTAAAATATAACCAGAATCTGAGCTTTATATTCACCAGGCATTCATTTTAGAGGGATTGTCAACACACTGACATACACGGCTTTTTATGTGTGTCCTAGCTGAAAGTGGACCCCGACCCAAAAAATGAAGAGTCAAAATGTTCTATTTTCAGTTATGGCACCCTCTGAAAATATCTAGAATCTCAAGGCACCCCAATCCAAAATGAGGCTCCCCCATTTAACATCAGAGTATCAGACCCAAACCATTACATCCGAGTCCTTTAGTCCTCTCCCCTTTAACAAGTCCACAGTCCCCCCCCCCCCCCCCCTTAAAATCAAAGTCCTCAAGTCTGTTTTAAAAAATAAAAAATAGTAAAAAGGGGGAAAATAATATAAAAAAAAAAAATGAAAGAAAGTGGATAATAAAATATATGTAAATATTAAAATCAGAGTCCTCAAGTCTGTTATAACAAATATAATAAATAGTAAAAAGGGGAGAGGAATTAAGAAATTAAAAAAATGAAAGAAAATGAATAATAAAATATATGTAAATAATAAAATCTGAGTACTCAAGTCTCTTATAAAAAATAGTAAAAAGAGGGAATAAAATAAAAAATTAAAAAAAAAATGAAAGAAATTGAATAATAACATATATGTAAATATTAAAATCAGAGTCCTCAAGTCTGTTATAAAAAAATATAAAAAAAGTAAAAAGGGAAAAAATTAAAATTTAAAATAAGTAAATAAATAAATAAAATGAAAGAAAATGAATAATAAAAACTATGTAAATATATATTTTTTTAAACATACTGTCACTAGTCAGTGTCTCTGATCACCACCACATATGTCATATGATGACACTGTACTGCTCTGGTGACAGTATGTAAAAACAATTAATAGTGGAAAACAAAATACATTTTATGCAATTTCTTTATTTTAAAAAAAGTGTGACAAATAAATTACAACTTTAAAAAGCTTACTGTGCCTCTTACTAAATGCCTCAGACTGTCTGATTTCCAAAAAGGGGTCACTTGGGTAGTATTTGTGCTGTCTTGGCATTTTTGGGCCTCAAGAAATGTGATTGGCTGTCAGTACATGGGGATTGATCAATTTTCAAAATACATAACATGGTTTGTAGACTTTCACACAAACCAATTAATATACACTTACAGTGTATCCGGAAAGTATTCACAACTCTTCACTTTGTACGCCTTTTATTATGTTACAGCTTTATTCCAAAATGGATTAAATTCATTATTGTCCTTGAAACTCTACAAACAATACCCCATAATGACAACATGAAAGGAGTTTGTTTGAAATCTTTACAAATTTATTAACCACTTCAATACCGGGCACTTTCACCCCCTTCCTGCCCAGGCCAATTTTCCCCTTTTAGCGCTGTTGCATTTTGAATAATAATTGCGCGGTCATGCAACACTGTACCTACACCAAATTTATGTCATTTTCCCCCCACAAATAGAGCTTTCTTTTGGTGGTATTTGATCACCTCTGGGTTTTTTCCTTTTTGCTAAACAAATAAAAAAAGACCGAAAAGTTTGAAAAAAAAAAAAAATGTTGTTTATGTTATACAATTTTGAAAATAAATACGTTTTTTCCTGCACTGATGAGCACTGATGAGACTGCACTGACAGGTACTGATGGGGTGGCACTGATGGGGTGGCACTGATAGGCGGCACTGATAGGTGGCTCTGATAGGCGGCACTGATAGGCACTGATATGTGGCACTGATAAGTAGCACTGATATGCAGCATTGGTGGGCACTGATAGGCGGCACTGATAGGCAGCATTTATGGGCACTGATAGGTGGCACTGATGGGCACTAATGGGCACTGATAGGCAGCACTGGTGGGCACTGATGGGCACTGATAGGCAGCACTGATCGGCACTGACGGGCGGCACTGATGGGCACTAATGGGCACTGATAGGCGGCACTGGTGGGCAATAATGGGCACTGGTGGGTGACACTGATAGATGGCAATGATGGGCACTGGTGGGCAGCACTGATAGGGAGGGCACTGGCAGGCAGCACTGATGGGGAGGGCAATGGGGGGCTCCCTGAGCCCTGATTGCTATCCCTGGTGGCCATAGTGGGCATCCCTGGGCAGGGGAGGACTGGGCCAGGGGGTAGGAGGGCAATTGCCCCCTGGGCCACTTTGATGCCCCATAAAAAAGGCTGCACTGCTTCTGCTAGAGGCATGCCTAAAGTATTCCTGGTGAAGAGAAGTAAAAATTCCCCACCCCCCAGCATGGATGGTGTGGACTGTGTCTGAGCAGAGGCCAGTTCCATGCTCCACTGGAGACTCTTCTCCCCCAGCCAGCTCCAAGTGAGCTGTCCCAGCTCCCGCCAACCGCCCCCTGCTGGCCAGGTCAAGAACCCGGATTCAGCCGGTAAGTAGAGAGAAGGGCTTCATCTTGGAATGGGGGTCAGGAGGAGGACGGGAATAGGGAGGGTGGGTGGGGGCGTATTGCTGCACGATGGGCCTCTGGTTTGTACTTGCCCCCTGGGTCGAAAGTTGCCAGTCTGCCCCTGTCCCTGGGGTCATAGGTGGGCATCCCTGGGGTCATGGGTGGGCATCCCTGGTGGTTCTAGTGGCATCCCCCCCCCGAGGGTCTACACTGGTAATCAATGATCTGATTACCAGTATAGACCCCCCCCCCGTCTTGGGAGCCGCCGATCGGCGCTCCTTTACTCGTGCCTGTCAGGCACGAACTAAGGAAAGCGGATCAATGGCTGTTCCTGTTTACTATGTGACCAGCCGTGATTGGACACGGCTGGTCACATGGTAAAGAGCCTACGTCAGTAGGCTCTTTACTGAGATCGGAGATGCAGGGAGTCAGACTGACTCCTCGCATCACCGATCGCATTCTGGTCAGGATAATACAACCACATTCCCGCCGTCTTTTGCCTATAGGGCGGGCGGGAAGTGGTTAAAAATAAAAAGTGATATAAATCCCATGTACAGAAGTATTCACAGCCTTTGCCATGACACTCAAAATTAAGCTCAGGTGCATCCGGTTTCCACTTATCCTTAAGATGTTTCTTCCACTTGATTGGAGTCCACCTGTGGAAAATTCAGTTGATTGGACATGATTTGGAAAGGCACACACCGGTCTATATAAGGTCCCACAGTTAATAGTGCATGTCAGAGCACAAACCAACCCATGAAGTCCAAGGAATTGTCTGTAGACCTCCGAGACAGGATTGTCTGTATTGGGATTTTCTTTATCTAAGGCATGTAGCAGAATATAATTTTGCTTAAATTTATGATGAAATTTGATTTTATTGGATATGCTTTATGATGGAAGGCAGAAAAAATCATTACATATTCAGTTATTCACGCTGCTTCTATTTTAAAAAAGATATGTTAAGATGAACTCTAAAATAGGCAAATATTGTCTACATACAAAAGGCATAAATATTCTTATTTGGTGTGATCTGTGTATTTCTTCTAGATATGTGCAGTATTCCAGTATGAGGCTTTCCCTTTATGCAGGAGCTTCCTGTAATAAAGACCGGTCACTGCTGCTCTCTCTCCTTGTACAGGGTGACTGGTCTTGTCTCCGCCCCCTCCTGTAGTTTTCTGCAGGCAGCCTTTTATGGGTGGACCTTCTGGGCCCCTCCCACAGCTCTGCTTCCTGCACTGGCTATGTATAGCACAGTGATGATGTCACCACAACTGCTTGGAGGTAAAATGAGCAGACTTTCTAATGTTTGCAGCAATTTAGAATGAAGTTTGGTGCCTGGAGTGACTCCTAAACATCTTTTGGAGGAGGAAAAAAATGTAAAATGTCTTGAAATGATAGCAACATTGCTTTAATCAGATTTAATGCTCTGTGACTTGCAGTTTCGTCGAAAGAAATGGAAATCTATTTTTACACTTTTTTTCTCACCTGCTGTGCTGCTTTTGGGCTCTGCCAAATTTGTGTCAAGGCACGAAAATCTTTCTTTTTTTTTTTTATTTTTGCGAAGAGTCAGGGGAATATTTTCAACGGTAAAGACGAGGCTTGTTTTTCCTGTTCCAGGGAGATACCTGCTTCATGAGAACAAAGTTCCAGAGATTTCATCGTTCAAAGAGGAAGTGAAGGTGATGTGTCAAGATTCCTTTATTGTCTTTTGTCCGACAAATAAGTGACTAATAAGTGAAAATATGTTGAATGAAAAAAGAATTTCAGCAGAAGTCTTGGAATAGGTTGCTTCCGTTGTAAAGGAAGTTTAAATGATGTATTTGTAAGAATCTCATTGTCACGTTCATGGCTTGGAAGCTATCGTATATTTTCAGTGAAAAATCTTTTTTTTCTTGTGGTGTTTACTTGAAAGTAAAGGGCCATACACACTATAAGATTTTCTGAAGACTTTTTCCTTCAGATTTACGTTTTCTATGTAGTGCAAGGGCCTGCCAGATTGCATACAAATTGAAAGTGTTTAGGTTTGACCTCATATTATATGGTTTTGGTAAATCTAAAGGAAAAAGTCTTCAGAAAATCTTATAGTGTGTATGGCCCATTACTTATACATTTTTAAAGTTTTATATACTTAGTCATATTTTCATAAAGATATTTCATATATAGATATAAAAGGGCTCCCTCTAGTGGCTGTCTGTATGTAAGAAAGTGCAATGAGCATAATGGCAATAAAAAACAATATACATTATATTACCAAAAGTATTGGGATGCCATTACATATACATGAACTTTAATGGCATCCCAGTATTAGTCCGTAGGGTTCAGTATTGAGTTGGTCCACCTTTTGCAGCTATAACAGCTTCAACTCTTCTGAGAAGGCTGTCCACAAGGTTTAGGAGTGTGTCTGTGGGAATGTTTGACCATTCTTCCAGAAGCACATTTGTGGGGTCAGGCACTGATATGGCCTAGGCTCACAGTCTCTGCTCTAATTTTTTCCAAAGGTGTTCTTTCGGGTTGTGGTCAGGACTCTTGTGCAGGCCACTTTTAGTAATATAGTGTATAACCAGTATATAAATAGTATATAACCAAAAGTATGTGGATACCCATCCAGAGGTTTCCAGTGAAGGGTACTGGTAATGCTATAGCATGCAAAGACATTTTAGACAATATGCTCTTCCGAACTTATGTAGGCATAAACAAAGTTGAAGTTGGGTTCTTCTACTTTTTCTCTACCCTTCTCCGTTTACCCAATAGTATACAACACACCAATAGGGGAAAGTAATGCAAATCAATGGTAGAAATGATAATTGCAACAACACAACACTAGAAGTACAACTCCTTGGTGCCCAACCTGCAACCCTTTGATATATCATGTGCCGACCTTGGACCCCAGCAGTCTGTTGTGGGAACATTGATTAGAGTAATAGCATTAATCTCTACTAGCCTCATGTAACATGTTCCCAGGTTTGTATTTTCTTCTCCAGCTAAACATATTGTATGTTCACACTCTCTGACCCTCATTTCCTCTATTACATTATGTGCTGTTCTTTGGTGATGTCAGGTGCCGCATTTGAGGCCCCCTTAGCTCCTAAGTTGACAACCACTGGTATGACCACAAAATAAAGTGAATTTAAAAAACGTTTGTTCTCTTTGCCACCTGTGAAAGGCCGTCCATCAACACACCAGGTGGGTGGTGAATGACACTGAAAGCATTAAATTAAACTATTCCAGTTAGACAGTGCTTAATATGCTGGTATACCCAGGTATATTGCAAGAAAGGTACAGCTAACTACTTGGGCCTAGTGTCAAACTAATAGTTTTAACTAAGCACCGCCCAGTAGGCATACAGTCTGCCAGAGGTGGAGCTCTTCAATTTGTAAAGGTATCTTCAGAAAGTGTCAAGATCAATTAAAGCGGAGTTCCACCCTAGTTATACATTTTTTTATAAAAATACCCCCGGGACAGTCAGGGCTAGCACATTCCACAATGGCTAGCCTCTGATCTGTCCCGGGTTGCACTTACCTTTCAGGAGAAAAACTTACCTTGAAATTGTCTTCTCCAGCGCTGCCATCTCGGGTGTGGGCAGCTTGAAGCCAGCGCGATCCTCTTCCGCGTCCTCTTCGGTCCTCTTCCTCCTTCTTCGGTCCCACGATGCACTGCAGCGGCCCCGACGTCACTTCCGGGTCGCGCGCGTCATCCCTCCACAGCTTCTGGGCATGCCCAGAAGCTGTTTAGAAGGGAATGACGCGCGCGCCCCGGAACTGACGTCGGGGCCGGTGCAGGCGCAATGATTCCTGGGAGCGATGACGTTCAGCTCCCAGGAATCATTGCAAAAGCCAGGAAGTGACGAATCGCCGTGGCCGCCGAGGGGAGGAAGAAGGAAGCAAGGTGAGTATATTTTCTCTAAAAGGTAAGTGAAAAAAAAAAAAAATTGCGATTATCCATTTGTTTTTCAGGTGACCGGGAGCGAGAAGATGGAGGTAAGTATACATTTCGGGTGGAACTCCGCTTTAACAATGAAAGAAAGCTCCCTGCAACCAAGTCATGTACCTGGATGCTACCAATTAGTCCACCTTAGTTTGGTAGGTGGGGCTAAGTCTGTCCATGGATATGGCCAGCCATGTTTCTCCCTCTCCACTGCTGGATGGTCTGGCCATCAAAAGCTGGGGGGACAATAGGCAAGATGCAGTGCAGCCTCAAAATGCTCAAGCTGTGTGACTCCAACCTTAAAGGGACTGCTGGCCAGGCTATACTTGTAACAGCTTGGGCAAGGTGCTTTGTCTCTTCCAGCATGACTGTGTCCATGTACAAAAAGCCAGCTCCATAAAGACATGGGGGTTAATTTATTAAAACTGGAGAGTGCAAAATCTGGTGCAGCTTTGCAAAGAAACCAATTAGCTTCCAGTTTTTTTTTTTGTCAAAGCTTAATTGAACAAGCTGAAGTTAGAAGCTGATTGGCTACCATGCACAGGTGCACCAGATTTGCACTCTCCAGTTTTAGTAAATCAACCCCACGGTTTAATGAGTCTGTCTGCTTGAAAGTCTCCCCAAAAGAGTGGAGGCTGTTATGGATGCAAAGGGGGAAGGGGGAGCTCCATACCAAAGCTCATACAGACTTAATGATCAGTTGTCCACAAGATTTTTGGCACATGGTGTACTTTACAGGCCCAACTTAACCACTTAAGCCTCGGAAGATTTTACCCCCTTCCTGACCAGGGCCTATTTTGCGATTCGGCACTGCGTGACTTTAACGGACAATTGCGCGGTCGTGCGATGCTGTACCTAAACTAATTTGACGTCCTTTTTTTTCCCACAGACAGAGCATCAATTTTGCAAAAATAATAATATTTTTCTCATTTTTTTTTATATGAAATTCCCCAAAAAAAAAAATGTAAAAATCAAAATTTTTTAACATTTTAGGCCAATTTGTTTTTCCTACATATGTTTGGTAAAAAAAAAAAAATCGCAAAAAGCATATTTTGATTGGTTTGTGCAAAAGTTATTGTGTTTACTAACTAAGGGAAAGATTTTTGATGTTTTTTTTTAACGAGTAATGGCAGCGATCTTTGATTTTTTTGCGGGACTGCAACATTGCGTCGGACAGATCGGACCCTTGACTGACATTTTTGACACTTTTGGGGTTACCAGTGACATTACTGCAGTAATCAGTGCTATACATATGCACTGTTACTGTAAAAATGACACGGGCAGGGAAGGGGTTAACTTTATTTGAGAGGGAGGGGCTAAGTGTGTCCCTAGGGGCGTGCTTCTAACTGTGATTGGATGTGGCTTGAGGTGTAAGAACAGAGATCAACGATCCTGCATAGCAGAACCGTATGATCTCAATTCTTACACAGGGGAGAATGACAGGCGGCTGTGTTTACATTAGCCGCCTGCCTTTCTCCCGGGGTAACGAACAATCGCGAGTGACATCGGGTCCGCCGGGCACACGCGCAGGGGGGTCCGTGAGCGAGCTGGAGCGCGCCTCCAGCGGTGCGCGCTCGCTCCCTAGAGCCTCACAGGCTAGCGACGTAGACCTAGTTCGTTGTGAGGGGCTGACTGCCGACGTAAATCGTCGTTAGGAAGTCGGCAAGTGGTTAAAATCTATTGCCACAACTCTTTTTTTTGTTTTTAGTTCATTCTTTTTATTGGTTTTTAATAATAAGGGAGTTACAAGTATTTGAGTGTTGAGCAAATTAGAGGCAGAAAAGACAAAGCATTATGGCACTATAAGCACATTACCGTTCCAACAAGGTACAGAGGTTGAGTACATAAATCAGGGATTTAGAACTCTTTCCTTTTATAGGGAAATACTGAGCTGTCCTGGGTTCCTGGGTTCAAACCCCTTTTGGGGACAATACCTGCATGACTTTGTATGATCTCCTCTGGGAATGGGGGTTCTACTAAGAGATCGGGTGACATTCAATGGCCCCCAAAAAATTGCATGTTAAAAAAAGTAGGTTATATGTAATCAGGCAAAGACTTGCCAAATACTACTCGGTAAAAGCAAAAAGTACTTCCAATTTTGACCACTGCTTATGAATAACAGGCCATTTACTGTCAATGCTGGTCTGTCCTTTTGGAAATGGTAGTTGCCTGACTGTTATGTCTACTTTCCCTGCACCATCCTGGCTGTCAACACACCTCAAGCAGCCTCTGAACACAGAAAACTTGCAGCAGTTGTGTTTTGTATGGAGCAGTTATGACATGGTCAGGAGGAAGAATGGCCTTGCAGAGGGCAAAGGTCTAGTAACCAGTATTTGTGAAGGAGGCCATATTGGAAGAGGTACAAGGCTTTGCTTCCTGTTAAAGCTCCCCCTTTGATCACTGGCCATCTGATGATGGTTGAGGAAATTTTCAAGTATTCAACTATTCAGTAGCAGGAGGGGTGTAGGAAGCACAGATCCAAAGAATGAATAAAACAGAAGCAGGGAGATCCTTGCATTGCAGGTCTTCAGGTACAACTTCCCATGCAGCAAGGAGAACAGCGAGCTGCACAGTAGTGCATCACCAAATCTCACTCCAGATCTGGTGAGTTCACAGCAGCCTGGAGTGTGTGTAAATATCACAAGCCAACTGTTGGCAAATGTTTGAAAGGAAATTAAAATGATTAGATAGCTCCACATCTACCTGGTCATCTTCAAGGACCCCATTCACATTGGAGTCAGAGCAATAATTCTAGGCCCATTATTCATGATTAGTTCTAAACTGATGACCTGCAGGGGCTTTTAAAACGTCACCTAAGAAAAATTTAGGGTACAGTAGTTTGTCGCCATTTAACCACTTAAGCCACGGAAGATTTTACCCCCATTCCAACCAGGGTTTTTTTTGCGATTCAGCACTGTGTGATTTTAACGGACAATTGCGCGTTTGTGCGACGCTGTACCTAAACGAATTTGATGTCCTTTTTTTCCCACAAACAGAGCTTTCTTTTGGTGGTATTTGATCACCTGTGCGATTTTTACTTTTTGCGCTATAAACAAAAAAAGAGCGTAAATTTTGCAAAAATAACAATATTTTTCACATTTTTTTATATGAAATTCCCAAAAAAAAATGTAAAAATCAAAATTTTTTAACATTTTAGGCCAATTTGTTTTATGCTACATATGTTTGGTAAAAAAAAAATCGCAAAAAGCGTATTTTGATTGGTTTGCGCAAAAGTTGGTTGTTGATTGGTTATTGCGTTTACTAACTAAGGGAAAGATTTCTGTAATTTTTGGTGTTTTTTTAACGCGTAATGGCGGCGATCTACGATTTTTTTTTGCGGTACTGCGACATTGCGGCGGACAGATCGGACCCTTGACTGACATTTTTGACACTTTTGGGGGTACCAGTGACATTACTACAGTAATCAGTGCTATATATATGCACTGTTACTGCAAAATGACACTGGCAGGGAAGGGGTTAACTTTATTGGGGAAGGAGGGGTTAAGTGTGTCCCTAGGGGCGTGCTTCTAACTGTGATTGGACATGGCTACTGGTGTAGGAACAGTGATCAACGGTCCTACATAGTAGAACCGTATGATCACTATTCCTACACAGGGGAGAATGACAGGCGGCTTGTTTACATTAGCCGCCTGCCTTTCTCCCTTCACGGCAGACGATCGCGAGTGACCGGCAGACATCGGGTCCGCCGGTCACACGCACGGACTTACGAGGGAACGGGCCGATCGGGCGCGTGCCTCCGCGGGCGCGTGTTTTGCCCGCTATTGGCTCACAAGCAAGTGACAGGCGAGTGACGTACCCATACGTCACTTTGCCTGGCCGGGGCTGACCGCCGCAGTATATGTACTTGCGGCGGTCCGCAACCGGTTAATGGGGGCACACAATTTTTGGCTTGACATGTTTGGTATCTATTTACTTTGCGCATCACCAAAAATGTGGTAATATAAATTGTATGCCCTTAAATGAACTTCGGTGTATTTCTTATTGAAAATTTGTGCTTGAGCTAATATCATATAACATGATAATGGAACTACCACTATCTTTTTTTTGAGGGTTTCTGCTTCCTGAAAATATAACATTTTATGGGGGGTTGTAACTAATCTTCAGGCCGAAATTGATGTTTCAAAAAAACAAGGAACAGAGGGTGCACAAACCTAGCGCATTGTAATAGCTTTATTACTGTTAAAAGAACAGATGTATACTCACAAATAACACCTGCAATAAGGCACATTAAAGTTCACAATGTACTTGAAATGGCCTGGTCATCTAGACAAGTCCCAAGTGTGAGACGGCCTTCCAAAACGGTGAGGCGCTTCGAGGGTAGATCCCCTCTTCCTCAGAGTTTCGAACTCCCCTCGAAACGCATCAGCCTTTTGGAAGGTCTTCTAGCGGTTGGGACTTGTCTAGATGACCAGGCTGTTTCAAGTACATTGTGGACTTTACTGCTGATGTTATTTGTAAGTATACATCTGTTCTTTTAACACGAATAGAGCTATTACATTGGTGATGTGCTAGGTTGGTGTGCCCTCTGTTCTTTGCTTTTGCAGTATTCCTTCTGGGTTTCCCTGACCCGTTGGGGGCAGCAAAGCCGGTGCAAATATTTGATTAGCCGAAGATGTCTGATTGACTTTTGCCAATGCACTTCTCTCGAGCGCAGGAGATTGGTCTTTTTTGTGTAAATTGATGTTTGTACAGTAAATATATGATCTATTATGTGAACATTTTATACACATGTACAAGCCCATTAAGTAAAACATTGTAAAGGGAAATAATGATGTGCGTTAAACCAAAGCTACCAAGCAGCATTGATCTTATGCAATTCTTCTTAATATAGGACATATTCTGGCTGTTACCGGTAAATGCATGTTGCCTTTTGTCTGAGAATTTATGGCATTTCTTCCTTAAAAAAAAAAAAAATGATAACTCAGTATTCACTTCATTAGTATTTTTTGCCATAGAGCGCAATTAATATAAACACATACAATCGCTACTAGTGCTGTGGCATGCTCAGGGAGCGTCGAAGTGGGTTTTAGCAGATCAGAAACAAAAATTGCATAAGTGGCATATAAAGCTGCCTTATGCATACAAAGTTACCTTCAGGGTTCTAATAAATTCATAAAAAACTTTTTTTTTTTCCATTGCACAAAAAAAAAGTATCATCTCCTGGCAGGCAATCACTTTAATTAAGAGGATCACCTAGAGCAACACATGTCCTTCAAAAACTTACGTTATTTTTTTTTACTTTTTGAATTTCAAAGTTTTGGTGGTAAGAGTGGAATAGCTGAGTCGCTGAACCTCAAAAGAATTTGTAAGCTTTCATGACAGTGACAAAACCACCGTGGTGCCTTCTTCATAAGAGAAGAATCTTAACTCAGCCGGGGAAGAAGGGGATTTAATACGCATAGCCGGGAGCAAGTGTTTCCTCCAAAGGTCAGGAAACTTTATTTAGTGTGAAAAAAAGAAACGTTTGGAATATTAGAGAAACTGTGATTTACAAGGCTCGTTAGAGGCTGCTAAAAACGATGAATTAAACATGTGATTAGCTTTTAATTAATAATGGATATCATTCATAGAGTGGTTGGATATAAGAGGTATTACAAAAAAAACACTTCTTTTTGGGGAATTTTTCTTGAGTCATCAACATAAAAAGTTATAGAGGCAATGAAATATCTTCACAGTGAGAAGGAACTCTGCTTACAAATATTTGTCTAATATTTAGAAATAGGCAGAGATGTATAGTAACTAAGTAGAACTACTTCACTACTGTACTTAAGTACCGAAAGGCGGTATCTGTACTTTCCTGGAGTAGAATTTTTTTCTCCTACTTCCACTTTTACTTCACTACATTTTTTCAATGATTTCAATACTTCTACTCAAGTATTTTTTTTTTGTGCTGCATAGTTACTCGTTACTATTATAAAAATTACCACTGCCAGAACAGTAGATGGCAGGTTTCATGAAGCTCAAAACATGTGTATTATCAGCGCATACGAAAATAAATGCTACTGTATGCATAAATAAAAGCTGCATTTGAAATAATAAAAAACAATATGATGATCAAACTTTTGACTTCTTTCTTTAATAACTACCTAACACAGTACTTCTACTTTTACTTTCAGTACTTGAGTAGCAATTTTTTTTTCAAAACTACTGGTACTTTTTTTTAAAAAAACTACTTGCAATACTTAAGTACAAAAAATGTTGAATACTTTAGTACTTCTACTCAAGTCACTTTTTGATCGAGCACTTCCACTTCTACTCAAGTCACTTTTTGATCGAGCACTTGTACTTTTACTCAAGTATGGGTTTTGAGTACTTTATACAACTCTGGAAATAGGTTTCAGAAAAGCGTACCATTATAAGCAGAGGGAATTAATGGTACGACCCATTAAACATGTCAGATATCTCATAAAGATTATATATTTATTATTATTATTTTTTTTTTTTAAAAAAGCTCTCATGAACAGATGAATAAAAACACTGGATAATCATTTTATTATACTTTATACAAAAAAGTCCTATGATTTTTTTTTTGTGCCTTATACAAAAGTATATCAGAACAAAGTGCATATGCTGGTTCTGGTCTGATACGTTTCTTCTTCAAAGCATCTTATGCAAATATGAGAATCATTTCATGGTTATAAAGAATATGAGAATCATTTCAATGAAGAAAGTTATCAACCTATGAAAAAGATCAGTCTGGTAGTACGGATCATCCAGTGCAGAGCGGTGAAGAACCAAAAACCAAAAACCCAATCGACACCACTAAAAGGACTACAACTGATTCAAAAATGTAATCAACCTGACCGCTGTATCATTTTTCTTTTGTTTTCGGTTGCTATGTACTAAGTGCTGCCTATTGTCATTTATATTTGATTGTGTATAGACTTTTGGTCTTTAATATATTTTTCATACTAATTCAATGGTATTATTTATCTCTGGAGCAACTTCAACCACATGACCTTTTATTGTTTTTTCCCCCTTTCTATGGGTTACTGCTATATTCTTTTCCTTTTTGTTTTTTTTTTCTCTGTATTGCTTTGTTCAGAACTCTCATCCATTCGGTATCAAGCATTAACCACTTTGTATTTTGTAATATATTTTGCATTATGCTGTAACTCAATTACCCCGCTGGCACCCACCAGCTCTGTACAGGAACTTCACTTCTATCCGATTGTTGTTGCATGTCTTTACTTGATATACAGTATATGGCTGTAGATTGATAGAGAACTGTTGATTGGAATGATGGAAACGTACCCTCTGTTTCTTTTCTATGTATTGTTTTTTATTCCATTGTATTAAAAACATTTTTTTCTTCTTTTTTTATAAAGAGATTATACAAAAATGTAACCAAAAGAAGCCATGGAGCCTTAAAGCAGAACTTTATCCATAAGGGGAAGATCCACTTTTCCGCTTTCTCCCCAACTCCTCTCCCACTTTTGGACATTTTTGTTGGGGGGAGCGGGTATCTAGTTTTAATAGGTACCTTCTCCCACTTCCACTTGGATCACCTAGGAATCACAGCAGGCTTCCCAGTAAACATGCTGGCAACGAAGACATAAAAACTAGCGAAAAACCGGTCTGGGCGAGGACAACTCTGGATCCCTGGACATCTAAGTGTCCTTTTATTCAAAGTCTGCAGCAACAGTATTGTAGCTCCTGATTTTAACATTTTTGTTGGGGGGGGGGGGGGGCTGAAGATTCTCTTTAACCACTTGCTGACCAGGCCATAGCCGAATGATGGCTACAGCACGGTCAGCTAGTTCTGGGAGGGTGTACAATGACGTCCTCCTGAACTCGCGGTTCCTCGCGGTTCCAGGGGCGCTCCCTGGGGAGCGCCCCTGGAAGTGTTCGAGATCACCCGGTCCTCCAGATCCAGGATTGGGGTAAAGAGCCAATGACAGCGGCCCTTTACCACGTGATCATTCCGTCCAATGATGGAGCGATCACCAGTGCATGTGCGGTTCAGCTCTCTCCTCTCCTCACAGTGATCGATACAGCGTGTGAGGAGAGGAGGGAGACTGCAGCAGCGTGAGTGGGCTGGATCTGAAGTGCCCACACTGCTGATCTGTGCCTCATCCGTGCCTCATCTGTGCACAATTCATGCCTCATCTTTGCTCATCCATGTCACATCAGTGGTCATCTATTCCTCATCCGTGCCCATCCATGCCACATCAATGCCACATCAGTGCCATTCATGCCACATCAATGCCTATCCATGCACATCTATGCCATATCAGTGCTCATCCATGCCCATCCATGCCACATCAATGCCACATCAGTGCCTATCCATACCACATCCATGCCACTTCAGTACTCATCCTTGCCACATCCATTCCACATCAGTACTCATCCATGCCACATCAGTGCCTATCCGTGCCACATCAGTGCTCATCCTTGCCTCATCCATGCCACACCAGTGCTTAGCCTGTCACATCCATGCCGGATCTATGCCACATCAGTGCTTATCCATGCCACATCAGTGCTCACCTGTGCTTCATCCATGCCACATCAGGGATAATTCGTGCCTCATCCATGCCACATCAGTACTCATCCGTGCCTCATCTATGCCACATCAGTGCTCATCTGTGCCACATCCATGCCACATCAGCGCTCATCCATACCTCATCCATGCTACATTAGTGCTCATTCGTGCCTCAGACATACCACATCAGTGCTCATCCGTGCCTCATCCATGCCTAATCCATGCCACATCAGTGCTCATTCGTGCCACCTCAATGCCACATCAGTGCTCATCCGTGCCACATCAATGCCACATCAGTGCTCATTCATGCCTCATCAATGCCAGATCAGTGCTTGTCCGTGCCTCATTTGTGCCACATCAGTGCTCATCTGTGCCCCTACAGTGCCCATCAGTGCCACTACAGTGCTCATCAGTGCCCTACAGTGCCTCACAAAAGTGTAATAGGTAGTCAGGAAATCGATGTGTAATTGATGTCCCTAGGACACCTGACGGTGCTCCTTGCATGTTGGGCCTCTGTATGTGGCCAGGCTGTGAAAAAGTCTCACACGTGTGGTATCCCCATACTCAGGAGGAGTATCAGAATGTGTTTTGGGGTGTAGTTGCAAGTATGCATATGCCATGTGAGAGAACTAAACTGTTATTATGACAACTTCAAAAAACTCCCCATGACTCATACTAAATACCTTGGAATTTCAATTTCCAAAAAGGGGTCATTTGGGGGATAATTTTACTGTCCTGGATTGCTAGTGTCTCAAGAAATGAGATAGGCCGGCAGTACATCAGGTGTGATCAATTTTCAATGATTGGCACCATAGCTTGTAGAGTCTATAACTTTCACAAAGACAAAATAATATACACTGGTTTTGGTTATTTTTACCAAAGATATGTAGCAGTATAAATTTTAGCAAACATTTTTGAAGAAAACTTACTAATTTGCAAATATTTATAACAGTAACATGGAAAAATGCATTTTTTTTTAAAACAAAACTTTCAGTCATTTTTCATTTATAGCGCAAAAAATAAATAACCCAGTGGTGATAAAATACCACCAAAAGAAAGCTCTGTTTGTGTGAAAAAAGGACAAAAAATTAATATGGGTACAGTGTTGCATGACTGAGTAATTGTCATTAAAAATATGAGAGCACTGAAGGCTGAAAATTGGCCTGGTTAGGAAGGGAGTATGTGCCCAGTGGGCAAGTGGTTAAATATTACAAGATTGTCCAATATTTCTATGATTGGGTGAATCTTTTGTTGTTTCTTTTGGTTCCATTTTTTAAATCAGTTGTAAGCTTTTTAGTAGTGTAGATTAGGTTTTTGGTATAAAAGTCACCACACACTTCAGATAGGCAAAGAGGTTGATAGGCCTTTCTCCTTATGATGGTATTGTTAAAGGTGGAAACTAACCACCATAGGGGAGCCTCTAATTAATTAGAAGGGGGGGGGTTCTTTGCCAAATAAAGCCTAAATCTTTTGAGTGACATTAGGACATTGGTGATGTCATAGTGTTAGCTTGTTTTTGTGGCATTTGTTTTGATTATTTGTACCCTGCACACCCAGTTGTCTTTTTTTTTTATGTGGAAAACAAGATAAATGCTTATCATCAATGTGAAGGGACATACATGCTCCCATTGAGTAGTAGGTAATCACCTCCTTAGGCTAGAGCTTCAAAGATTCTAAGTAGTTCAGTCATGCTGTTAAGTATGCTGAGAGTAACAGTTGATCGCAAACAGATGCAAGAAATAGTTCCCTATGGAGTAATCAACATCAAGTAGCGATAGTAGTGATTAATCTTGCATGACTGCACAATGCATCAATCACGTGTGATATATCTGTAACGTTCATGCGTTTTTGTTAATGGATGGATTTTCAGCTGCAGAATTATCACACTCAGTAGCCTTGTAGAGATACTGTTGAATAAACCTATCCAACTCTCAGGACTTCATCACGGTGTACAGCCTGTTATGCAATATACATATACTCAATCAGATGTTTTAGTGGAGGGATAGAACATATGAGAATGTATAGATGAGAGACAGGTTGTATGGTGATTACTAGGAGTAATATTAGGAGAGTTGCAGGTGATGGTAAAGCAGATAGGTTCTGATGTCTAGTATAGTGCAGATGGTAAGAGGACACAGATGGAGTATACTTAGACAGAGTAACCTAGTGCAAGGATAGTTGAAGGTAGTCCCAAGAGCTAACAGTCTATGCAGATGGTATGGAATAGATTTATAGATAGTCCTGGTAATTGCAGTAGATGACAGTAGGAGATTGGTTAGTAAGGAATCCCCTGTGGGGTACTTATCACTTAGATAGGTTAGTAGTAACAATGTCCATAGATAGAGAGGTGATCCCGTAGGGAGATACGGATCAGCGGCGAGGTTCCGGCGTCACTTCAGCAAAGGAAATGTCAGCAGCTCCGACTTCACAGGAGAAGGTGCGGTGAACATGTGGTTTGAACGAGCGATGAGTAAAAGAAAGCCGGCGATTGAAATAGCCGCTCATAGCGGCGCTCGGCAATGATGTCATCCGGTCTTAAAGGTATATGCGCCTCTTGTTACACAAGATGGGACGCAATTAGCAAAGGAGAAATATGGAACAAGGGTACCAGAGGTACCAGAACATTACAGTACCCCCCCCTTAAGGCCGGTTCCGGAAGGCCTCTAGAACTATTTTTTCTGGATATTTCGAGTGGAAATTGCGAATCAGTCTAGGGGCATGTATATCAGAGGTATCCAGCCAGGTGTCATCTTGGGGCCCATAGTTCTTCCATCGTACAAGATACTGGAGTCTTCTTCTATTGAAACGGGAATCCAAAATTTCTTTTATCTCAAATTCTTCTCCACCTTCCACTTGTACAGGAGGTGGAGGTGAGATAGTAGGCCTTATTCCTTGGTTAGGAACATGGGGCTTCAGTAGAGACACATGGAAGATAGGATGTATCTTGAGGTCTGCTGGTAATGTGAGTTGTACTGCAGCTTTTCCAATAAGCTTCTCTATTGGGAAAGGTCCCAGAAATAGAGGTCCAAGTTTTTTACTAGGGATTTTTAATCTCAGATTTTTTGTAGAAAGCCAAACAAGATCCCCAATGGCATATTGGGGAGAGGGTTTCCTACGGAGGTCGTAGTACCTCTTTTGTTGGCTATGAGCATGTGATATGGTATTGTTGAGTAATCCCAGAGAATCCTTTATCTGGGCAAGATAATCAGATGCCACTGGATTACTTGATGGCAAGATACGTGGTGGAAGGAGTGTGGGATGAAACCCGTAATTTAGGTAAAATGGACTTTGTTTAGTAGTGCTATGAGTCGCGTTGTTATAGGCGAATTCCGCCAGCGGGAGGAGATCTGCCGAATCGTCCTGTAGATACGAAGTATAGCAACGCAGATACTGTTCAATGCACTGGTTAACTCTCTCTGTCTGTCCGTTGGTCTGAGGGTGGTATGGAGAAGTAAGTTTACGCTCTATTCGTAGTATCTGACATAGAGCTAGCCAAAACTTTGAGATGAATTGTGAACCACGGTCAGACAGCAATGTTTTTGGAATACCATGTAACTTAAAGACATGTTTCACAAGTAATTCCGCTGTTTGTTTGGACGAAGGTAGTCTTCGGATAGGAGTAAAATGTGCCATCTTGGTCAGATGGTCCACTGATACCAAGATGGTGTTGAATCCTTTGGAAGGTGGTAGTTCCACTATGAAGTCTAAGGATACCACTTCCCACGGAACCTGGGGTATCGGTAAACTACAAAGTAACCCCGATGGTTTCGTGTTGTCGATTTTAGACCTTGCACAGATATCACAAGATGAAACGAACTTTTTTACGGTTGTCTTCATGTCTGGCCACCAAAACTGCCTAGTAAGTAGATTTAAAGTTTTAGTCATACCCATATGTCCTGCCATAGGTACATCATGCGACAATTCCAAGATCTTGGTTCGCATAGTAGGGGGTATGTATAAT
This sequence comes from Pelophylax lessonae, assembly GCF_965119305.1. Lineage (NCBI taxonomy): Eukaryota > Metazoa > Chordata > Amphibia > Anura > Ranidae > Pelophylax > Pelophylax lessonae. Next base: position 621,108,179 of record NC_138770.1, read on the forward strand.
TTATCGTTGTAATAGAGGAAGCCTTCTGCGTCAGTAGTTAGTTGTGGTGGAGGTGAGTCCAGTCCTATGCTGTGCAAAATCTCTTCCTTCAGGGAGCGAATGACACCGATAATACGTTCAAGTGGTATTATAGGAACTGAGGGAACCTCGGTAGAATCTTTCTCGGCTAGTCGTGAAAGTGCATCCGCTTTTTTATTTTTGTCTGCGGGCGTATAAGTCACTAAAAAATTAAACCTCAGAAAGAATAACGACCACCGAACCTGCTGGTGGGAAAGAGTTCTATTAGTCTGAAGGTATTGAAGGTTTTTGTGATCAGTATATATCAGGATTGGCAATTGAGTGCCCTCAAGTAGATGTCGCCAATTCTCTAATGCCAGTTTTATGGCTAATAACTCCTTCTCTCCTACTGTGTAGTTCACCTCGGGGCTGCTTAATGACTTTGAGAAGAAAGCAACTGGGTGAAGAGGTGAGGTGTTTGTTGGTCGTTGTGAGAGAACTGCTCCTACTGCCATATTTGACGCATCTACCTCCAAGATGTATTGAAGGGATGGGTCTGGATGGCATAGTATGGGGGCAGTAGTGAAGCTTGATTTCAGCAGACAGAATGCTCCATCTGCTTCTTTTGACCAATTAAATGGTATCTTCGTGCTTGTGAGTTGTGTGAGAGGTTTCACAATCGCAGAGAAGTTCTTAATGAATTTCCTATAGTAGTTAGAGAATCCTAGGAACCTTTGCAATGCTTTGCGAGTGGTTGGCACAGGCCAATCTAGAATGCAGGATATTTTGCTCATGTGCATCTTGATTCCATTTTTTGATATAATATATCCTAGGAATAGTACTTCCTCTTTATGAAACAAACATTTTTTTGATTTAACATATAAGTTATTTGCAAGTATTCTTGACAGCACAAGTCTCACATGTTTTATGTGCTCAGGTAAGGAATGAGAATAGATAAGTATATCGTCCAAATATACTACAACACAAACGTCAAGCAAGTCTCTGAATATCTCATTTATAAACCGTTGGAAGGCTGCGGGAGCATTACATAGCCCAAATGGCATTACAAGGTACTCAAACAGTCCGTATCTGGTTCTGAATGCCGTCTTCCATTCATCCCCTTTACGGATTCGAATTAAATTGTATGCCCCTTTTAGGTCCAATTTTGAAAAGAGAGAAGCTCCACACACCTGTTCGATAAGTTCAGGAATAAGAGGTAAAGGATAACGATCCTTTATTGTAATGGCATTTAATTGTCTGAAATCAATGATAGGCCTAAGGCTAGAATCCTTATTGCGGACAAAGAAGAGTCCAGCAGCAGTGGAGGAAGTAGAAGGTCGGATGAATCCTTTTGCCAAGTTCTCATCCAGATACTCCTTAAGATGAGAGAGTTCATCCTGTGAGAGAGGATAAACATGTCCGAAGGGCAACTTGCTATTAGGGAGTAGATCGATACAACAATCATAGTCCCTATGAGGAGATAGCATTTGAGCGTTGTTTTCAAGGAAAACCTCCGATAAGTCCTGATAACACTTGGGTATAATGTCATCCGGCACTACAGACAGGATCCTATCATATGTGGGGAGATTACACGTCGTTTTACAATAGTGAGAAGAGAACGCTAGCGTTCTTGTTTTCCAATCGATGATTGGTTGATGTATGTGTAACCAGGGAAGTCCCAAAATGATTGGGAAATGTGGTGATGTTAACACATCGAAGGTGGTGGTCTCCACATGAGACTCGTCAGCAGTTACAAGGAGTGCCTGTGTCTGACTGGTGATAGGACCAGAGGATAGGGGGGTACCGTTAATAAAACTATCGGAGACAGGTTTGGGTTTTGAAACAATAGGTATTTTATTAAGGGAGACAAAACAAATGTCAATGTAGTTTCCACAAGATCCTGTGTCGATCATAGCCTTGGTGGTGATCCTAGTTTGGTCCCACTGCAATGTTAAATGAACAAAAAGATAAGGATTAGAAAAGGAAGTTGTGAGTCCGCCTAGCAAGACATTTGAACACTCACCCTCTTTTCTGCGGACAAGGGGACAGCCGCTTATCAAATGATTCGGGGATGTACAGTACATGCAGAGATGTTCGGTCTTCCTCCTGGCACGTTCAGAAAGGGTCAGAGGTGGGCGTATCATTCCTACCTCCATAGGAGTAGGGTCAGCAGGCAACATCCAAGAAGGACTGGAAAATGGTGAGCCCATCTTCTCAGCCATTCTTTCTCGTAGTCGTCTGTCAATATTGATACTGGTCTGTATCAGTCCCTCCAGAGTGCCAGGTAAATCCGCTCGGGCGAGCTCGTCTTTAACGGCCTCAGATAGGCCGAGTCTAAACTGCGTTCTCAAAGATGTGTCGTTCCACCCTGAATCAGGGGACCATCTTTTAAAATTTGCCACGAAATCTTCAACGGGTCTCCTTCCTTGTTTCAAGGCCCGTAACTGGGTATCAGCGGTACTCTGCTTATTGGGGTCTTCATATAAACTAGCGAGTTGTGCTAGGAATAGAGGGTAAGAATTAAGGAGTGGATCATCCTTTTCAAAGAGAGCGTCTGCCCAGGCCCGGGGTTCACCCGTTAAATAGGAGATGATGGTACAAACTTTAATTTGGTCAGTGGTGTAGGTTAGAGGTTTTAACAAAAAAAGCAAACGACATGCGTTTTTAAATTCATGAAATTTGCTCCGATCACCAGAAAACACTAGAGGAGGGTTTATCTTAGGCTCACGGGGCTGAGTAGCAGAAAGCTGTGTGAGACGGCCAACCTGCTGTCTCAAGGTCTGATTTTCGTTTTGTACCTCTGTAAGCGCAAGGATCAATGCATCTACTTGCTGTTTTAATTGTAGTACATGAGTGGGTAATTCTGCTGAATCCATATTTTTTTTTAAGGCTCGTTCAATCTGTAACGTTCATGCGTTTTTGTTAATGGATGGATTTTCAGCTGCAGAATTATCACACTCAGTAGCCTTGTAGAGATACTGTTGAATAAACCTATCCAACTCTCAGGACTTCATCACGGTGTACAGCCTGTTATGCAATATACATATACTCAATCAGATGTTTTAGTGGAGGGATAGAACATATGAGAATGTATAGATGAGAGACAGGTTGTATGGTGATTACTAGGAGTAATATTAGGAGAGTTGCAGGTGATGGTAAAGCAGATAGGTTCTGATGTCTAGTATAGTGCAGATGGTAAGAGGACACAGATGGAGTATACTTAGACAGAGTAACCTAGTGCAAGGATAGTTGAAGGTAGTCCCAAGAGCTAACAGTCTATGCAGATGGTATGGAATAGATAGATAGATAGTCCTGGTAATTGCAGTAGATGACAGTAGGAGATTGGTTAGTAAGGAATCCCCTGTGGGGTACTTATCACTTAGATAGGTTAGTAGTAACAATGTCCATAGATAGAGAGGTGATCCCGTAGCGAGATACGGATCAGCGGCGAGGTTCCGGCGTCAGTTCAGCAAAGGAAATGTCAGCAGCTCCGACTTCACAGGAGAAGGTGCGGTGAACATGTGGTTTGAACGAGCGATGAGTGAGAGAAAGCCGGCGATTGAAATAGCCGCTCATAGCGGCGCTCGGCAATGATGTCATCCAGTCTTAAAGGTATATGCGTCTCTTGTTACACAAGATGGGAAGCAATTAGCAAAGGAGAAATATGGAACAAGGGTACCAGAGGTACCAGAACATTACAATATCGCTGCAATATGTTGCTTGTGTAGCTTTCACCATAGGGAGCCATTTGTTTAGTGATCAATTGTTACTCCTAGTGATACATCCTTACAGATTTTAGTAATAAAATTGAGCTACCCTTGGAGCTTTTTGATGTTGCCACCTACTTTTGAGTGTTCCATCCATAATATACAGTAAATACCAAATACAACATGGGGTGAGAAGAACCTCATAATGGGCACATCAGTTGTGCAAATCCAAAAGCTCAGTGACGAGATCTCATTAATAGGGTCACCCAGAGATGGAAGTACATTTTAGGGAGAAGCCCCTAGCGGATAGTGATTGAACAAGGACCTTGAGGACAAGATCACCAGGAATTAGTTTTATAGCATATAATTGCAGCTCGGTGGTTTTTATGGGGTTTTTAAAAACAGCACCAGGGACAGTACTTAATTTGAATGTAAAGTGTTCCTTGTGGCGGTGGCTGCTATATTTATTGAAATCTTCATTCTTCTGTCCCCAGATACCCCTGCAGCTGTGATCTTTTCCAGGGCTGCAGGGGTTAATATGAGTCCCTGGATCTGTCACAGGCACTTATTAACCGCCTTAGCGGTAAACCCGAGCGTGACTCGGGGTAGGAATTTTCTGCTATTAGCGGTATCCCCGAGTCACGCTCGGGGTCAATGGGCAGAGCGTGCAGACAGCGCAGCGGAGCTTCTCTTACCTTATCCTGGCGATCCAGCGATGAGCTCTCATTGCTGTGACCGCCAGCGAGATCTCCGCCGCTCGTCTGTCGGTAGGAGGACTTCCTAGTTCCGTTCCCTGCAGCAGCAATGCTGCATGGAAGCGGAACTAGGGAGGGAAATTCAAAAAAAAAAAAAAAAAAAAAACGTTGCACATAACACATTTTATATTATATATATGCATATATATATATGCATATATATATATATATATGCATACATATATATATATATATATATATATATATATATATATATATGCATATATATATATATATATATATATATATATATATATATATATATATGCATATATATATATATATACAGTGGGTACGGAAAGTATTCAGACCCCCTTAAATTTTTCACTCTTTGTTATATTGCAGCCATTTGCTAAAATCATTTAGGTTCATTCTTCTTCCTCATGAATGTACACATAGCACCCCATACTGACAGAAAAACACAGAATTGTTGACATTGTTGCAGATTTATTAAAAAAGAAAAACTGAAATATCACATGGTCCTAAGTATTCAGACCCTTTGCTCAGTATTTAGTAGAAGCCCCCTTTTGATCTAATACAGCCAGGAGTCTTTTTGGGAAAGATGCAACAAGTCTTTCACACCTGGATTTGGGGATCCTCTGCCATTCCTCCTTGCAGATCCTCTCCAGTTCTGTCAGGTTGGATGGTAAACGTTGGTGGACAGCCATTTTTAGGTCTCTCCAGAGATGTTCAATTGGGTTTAAGTCAGGGCTCTGGCTGGGCCATTCAAGAACAGTCACAGAGTTGTTGTGAAGCCACTCCTTCGTTATTTTAGCTGTGTGCTTAGGGTCATTGTCTTGTTGGAAGGTAAACCTTCGGCCCAGTCTGAGGTCCAGAGCACTCTGGAGAAGGTTTTTGTCCAGGATATCCCTGTACTTGGCCGCATTCATCTTTCCCTCGATTGCAACCAGTCGTCCTGTCCCTGCAGCTGAAAAACACCCCCACAGCATGATGCTGCCACCACCATGCTTCACTGTTGGGACTGTATTGGACAGGTGATGAGCAGTGCCTGGTTTTCTCCACACATACCACTTAGAATTAAGGCCAAAAAGTTCTATTTTGGTCTCATCAGACCAGAGAATCTTATTTCTCACCATCTTGGAGTCCTTCAGGTGTTTTTTAGCAAACTCCATGCGGGCTTTCATGTGTCTTACACTGAGGAGAGGCTTCCGTCGGGCCACTCTGCCATAAAGCCCCGACTGGTGGAGGGCTGCGGTGATGGTTGACTTTCTACAACTTTCTCCCATCTCCTGACTGCATCTCTGGAGCTCAGCCACAGTGATCTTTGGGTTCTTCTTTTACCTCTCTCACCAAGGCTCTTCTCCCCCGATAGCTCAGTTTGGCCAGACGGCCAGCTCTAGGAAGGGTTCTGGTCGTCCCAAACGTCTTCCATTTGAGTATTATGGAGGCCACTGTGCTCTTAGGAACCTTAAGTGCAGCAGAAATCTTTTTGTAACCTTGGCCAGATCTGTGCCTTGCCACAATTCTGTCTCTGAGCTCTTCAGGCAGTTCCTTTGACCTCATGATTCTCATTTGCTCTGACATGCATTGTGATCTGGAAGGTCTTATATAGACAGGTGTGTGGCTTTCCTAATCAAGTCCAATCAGTATAATCAAACACAGCTGGACTCAAATGAAGGTGTAGAACCATCTCAAGGATGATAAGAAAAAATGGAAAGCACCTGAGTTAAATATATGAGTGTCACAGCCAAGGGTCTGAATACTTAGGACCATGTGATATTTCAGTTTTTCTTTTTTAATAAATCTGCAACAATGTCAACAATTCTGTGTTTTTCCGTCAATATGGGGAGCTGTGTGTACATTCATGAGGAAGAAGAATGAACTTAAATGATTTTAGCAAATGGCTGCAATATAACAAAGAGTGAAAAATTTAAGGGGGTCTGAATACTTTCCGTACCCACTGTATATGCATATATATATATATATATATATGCATATATATATATATATATATATATATATATATATACATATATATGTATATATATATATATATATATATATATATATATATGTATATATATATATACCTATATACACACACACACACACATATATATATATATATATATATATATACATATATATATATATATATATATATAAAATTATATTATTGATTCGATTATAATTCATGCGTTATGCAAATATATATATATCTATATACACACATATATATATATATATCTATATACACACACACATATATATATATATCTATATACACACATATATATATAATATATAGCGCATGAATTATAATCTAATCAATAATATAATTTTATTATATATATTATATATTATATAATAAAATAATATTATTGATTCAATTATAATTCACTTGTTTGTGTTTCAAATTTATCACATCTGGGATGTCTACTAGAGTCTTGTTTTGGTCAGGTTTAAGTCAGTAATTACTAAGAATTGTAGGCCTATAATACATAACGCCAAATTTCCATGAAAAGAATTGTACCGCTTTTGGAACAGAATTCCTGACAGAATCATACCGCCAGGGAGGTTAAAGGTGCTAAATATGCCCACCCTTTCAGCCTCCTCCTCATTCATAGAAGCTTTACCATCAGTTTCAACAATGAAAAGTGATATATGAATGGAGGAAGGGTGGGTGAATGAAAAGTCCACATCCTCCACTCATAGAGTGCTTTTCACTGCAGGAAGCTATAGTACAGCTTTTATGAATGGAGAAGGGGGCAGAAAAGGTGGACATAGTTGCCATCTTTGATGAGTACCTGTTGCAGGTCCAGTGGCTCGTATTACCCCCATGATGATCACAGCTGGAGGGGTATCCAGGGGGACAGAGAAATTAAGGTTTCAAGGAACATAACAGCCACCATCCCAAGGGACACTTCTCATTCATTGTAAGTACCGTTCCTGGTGATGGTTAAAAAATTTAAATATTTCAATAAGCTTTAGCTTTAAAGTATTGATAGCTACAGAAAGGGATCTCAGGAAAGATTTCCTTAAAGCTCAACTGTTAAATATGCAGTCGAAATACATTTGTCTGAACCGTCTTACTTGTCAAATCAATTTTTATTCTGTTCAGCCAGTTTATTGACTCATGTACCCCTACAAGATAGTACACAGTAGTTGGTTAGCTCACGTTTCTCCACTGCAGTTAAGGCACATCCGTCATGAAAGAAATAGGGGATGCTGTGTTGCTGGGCTCCTTCTGAAAATGCTACTTTCCTGACCCTGTTTTTGTGCATTTACAGATCCAGGACAAGCTTTCTGCAAGTTTAAGGCCAACTCCAGCTACACAATAAAACCATATTTATTTACTACTTTATTAATACCTGTAAAAAATGCAGTGGAATGCAATGTGATTTGAGATGAGAGTTAATTTATAGAAAGGGGTCGATGTCAGAACATTGGTTGTACCACATGAACTTCTTTAACACAGCTGGTTAAAAGTTCACTGAAATGCTTTTTTTAACAGCTCAGGTAGTTTTATGGAATATTCAGGGGAGATTTGTCATACTTGTTCCTCTTCACATGGTGTTGCCTGCCAAATCACACAAGGAATTTAGCATAAGTGTGAAGCGTATGTACAACAACCTGTCAGTATGTTATACTCACTGCTGCCATTTACCAGATCTGCTGCAATAGGCACCTGTACTGTGCTGAACAGAATGCTCTGCAGAATGCTGCCATACAGAGGAACGCCTGGCAACCTCTGGAGGAACCCTGGTTGAGAAAGGCTGAGCTAAAGGGTCTGTGCACTGAAAACAGATATTTTGATCTTGTAGATGTTTAAAAGTTAAAGTATAACTGTACCTTCAGTAAAAGTTCTCATTTTAAGAAAAGCAGCCAACCTGGTCTTCTACTCATCTTCATCTTAGGTCCAGAAATATTCACCATGCAGCCCCGCTGGGCACTGCACGGCCTTGCTTCTCAAAACATTCCCATCAGGCCCTCTTCAGCTGTATGCCCTCATTCATTTCTATAGGAAAAGCTGTAGACTGCAGGACTACTGGAGGCAACAATAGGCATGGATGCCAGTAAGAATAAATAGGGCTGCACAATCTTGTTTCTCAAACCATTCCCATCAGGTCCTCTTTCAACTGTGGCCCCATTCCTTTCTGTAGGAAGAGCTGTACTCTGCAGGACTACTGGAGGCCACAATGGGCATGGATGCCAGTAGGAATAAATAGGGCCACACAATCTTGCTTCTGAAACCATTCCCATCAGGTCCTCTTTAAACTGTGGCCCCATTCCTTTCTGTAGGCAGAGCTGTACTCTGCAGGACCACTAGCGGCCACCATGAGTATGGCTCCCAATAGGAATGAATGGGACTGCACAATCTTGCTTCTCAAACCATTCCCATCAGGTCCTTTTTCAACTGTGCCCATTCCTTCTTGTAGGGAGAGCTGAACACTGCAGGACTACTGGAGGCAACAATAGGCATATATGCCAGTAGGAATAAATAGAGCCACACAATCTTGCTTCTCAAACCATTCTCATTGGGTCCTCCTTCAACTGTGGCCCCATTCCTTTTCCGTAGGGAGAGCTGTACTCTGCAGGACCACTAGAGGCAACCATGATTGTTGTCAGACCCCCAATAGGAAAGAATGGGGTCTGATGACAAAGATGAGTATTGGACCGGGTGGGCCGCACTCAACTTTTATTTAAGGACAACATTTCACTAAGTTACAGCAGTCTTTTAATCCAGAGGTGTCAAACGCAATTTCATTGCGGGCCACATTAACATTACGGTTGCCCTCAAAGGGCCGGTTGTACTAGTAAAACTATTGTAGCACCCTACAGTAGTGTAGGTTTGTTAGTGTAGGTTTGGTTAGTGTAGGTAAATTTAGTTGGCTTAGGGCTAAGCCTGAGCTGTGAATCCGGGTCAGGGTTTAGTGAGTCAGGGCTGGATGACTCATCCTGACAGCTCCTCTGGTGCCTCCCCCTGTTTCTGGAACATTGGAGAATGTTTTAGAGCTAGTGTCTATTCAGACATGGAGCCACGGCCTGGCACCGCCCTCACTCCCGATTGGCTGACTGACTTTGACTGACATCAGCGGAAGCCAATCGCGCCAAGCTGCTGTCTCAGCCAATGAGGAGTTGAGTCCTGGGCAGCTAAAACTCTCCTGCAACATCGCTGGATAAAGATGGGCTCAGATAAGTATTAGGGAGGCTGAGGGGGGCTGCTGCACACAGAAGGTTTTTTTTTTTTTTATCTTATTGCTTAGAATGCATTAAGATAAAAAAAACCTTCTGCCTTTACAATCTCTTTAAGTCTTCATCCTTCCCTAGGAGATCTCCTGTGAGTCAACTGGGTGGGCTGGTGAGAGTCAGCCGGGTGGGCTGGTGAAGAGTCAGTCTGGAGGACTGGTGTGGAGAAGTTACTCTGGAGGGCTAGTTAAAGATGCTGCTGCAGTCAGGAACTGTTCTCTGACTCTGGGGTGCCTATGAAAATACAGAGTGCCTGGCTGTGCAGGAGTGGGGGATCCAGTTTACTTGCCACCCCCTAGGGCAGTGATGGCAAACCTTGATGTTTTGAAACTTAATTTCCCATGATGCTCAACTACACTGCAGAGTGCATGAGCATCATGGGAAATGTAGTTCCAAAACATCTGGGGTGCCAAGGTTCGCCATCACTGCCCTAGGAGTTGCGCTGCACTATATAGGTTTATCTACTCTTTCTCTTAATAAACATATGCCTTTGCATTCGATTATTACTAGTTTTAGTAATAAATAAAAACCTAAACTGTGAAGGGGAGGTGCGGACCAGCAAGGAACTGAGTCACACTCCTGTAGCAGATGATTCAAGTCTGAAAAGCGGATCGCATAACGCTGTTATCACCCACAAGAAACTTTATTGGAGACGGCTCAGACAGAACATGGTTCTGCCATGGTGTTTTATCTAAAAAGTCTCTAATAAAGTTTTTTTTTGTGGTATACGGCCCTCCTTTCCAACTGACAAAGAATTGTATTATTCTCAGATATCCAGAGCATCTCACAACCCCCCCCCCCCCGACCACCCCCCCGCTTACATCGGATATCAAGAGCCCCCCACCCTTTCTTACATTACAGTGCACCCCCCTTACCTTGTGTGGCTGCCAGGTAGAAGCTGAGGAAACAGAAAGTACAGGATCTGGAGGAGCGCAGGACTCAGCTGCCGGTGTCTACTGAATGCTGAGACAAGGGTAGGCAGAGACGAGGGGATGCTGCAGCTGCACAGAGAGGTGCAGGATCTGTAGTAGGAGATCTGTCAGAGATGAGCCTGTCTGTTGATGGCGGAGATGAGGGGGGTGCTGCAGCTGCAGGAGAGGTTTGAGGGCAACATAAAATGGCCTGGCGGGCCAAATATGTCCCCAGGGTCTTTTGTTTGACACATGTGCTTTAAACCGTAGATTGGTTTGTAGTGTCCCTGAATGAGCCCCAGTGGTGGGTTTCCCATGCTCCAGTGCTGTTGGCAAGGGCCAGAAGGGGCATAAAAACAAGAAGATGCCGAAATGCCCCCCCAACCCCTAGAGCTGAGGAGAGAAAGAAGCAGCAAAAGGAGACAACCCATTCACGTACTGACAAGGAACATGCTGATAGGTGGAGAGAGCAGAGTGACAGAGATATGAACCCATCACTGTGCTACTTCTCTTTTTACAAGTCCTATTACAGGCTGAGCAGTCCATGATGGCCAGGGCAAAAGGAAAGTGGGTTGAATGATGCTGTGAAGAATTCAACCTGAAAGACTGGGTGGAATCTAGTGATAGAAAAAAGTATGGTGAAGGACAGCTCCAAAATTACAGTTTTGCAGCAAAATATTTTTAAATTTAGAATTTATTGGACAATATTTTTTAACTAAAGTTCTCCTTTAGGAATAAGATGCAGTAAATTAATATTTATCACATATATCATGTATGTATAATCACGTAACAACCGTCCTATAGCAGATTTACTGCTACAGTGCAGCCATTTATGTGCAGAATCACGTATAATTATGTGTTCTGCCCTTCCGGGTAGGGGGCATGCGCGATAAGTCCCAGCAGAAGCTGATCAGTGGGAGCCGGTGTTCCGTGAAAATTCCCTACCCTCGTCACTTCCTGTGCACCTACGTCATTGAACAGCTGAGCAACTTACCAATGCGCATGCTCACAGCTCCGGAGGGTAGGGAATTTTCACGGTCGGCTCCGTAGTGTTTTTTAACGTTACACCGCATCAGCTGTTGCCGCGGGTACATTAAATCATCTCTGCTCCAACCCCTCTGACTTCACTGATCTCGGCTCCAAAATATAAAAGCGGCGGCGGGTGTATGAAAATATAAATCACGGAGCCGAGATCGCCGTGATTTATATTTTTTTAATACACCCGCCATCGCTTTTACATTTTGGAGCCGACATCAGGGAAGTCAGAGGGGTTGGAAAAAAAAAATGTTTTACTTTCTGCTATAAAACATATCCAATAAAAAATTGTAAAAATCTAATTTTTTCATACAATTAGGCCAATATGTGTTCTGCTACATATTTTTAGTTAAAAAAAAAAAAAAAATCACAATAAGTCTATATTGATTGGTTTGTGCTAAAGCTTTAGCGTCTACAAACTATGGGATTTACTAGTAATGGAGGCGATCAGCGACTTACAGCGTGACTACGATATTGCAGTTGGCAATCTGACACTTCTGAAACTTTGTGGAAACCAGTGACACTAATACAGTGATCAGTGCTAAAAATATGCACTGTCACTGTACTAATGACACTGGCTGGGAAGGGGTTAAACATGTGCCTAGCCAGTGTTTTTGTGTACTTAATAAGGTGCTTTTACTAAGGAATGAAAATCCATCACATCCCTGCTGTCAGGACAGAGCTCTGCCTTGTTTACATAGGCAGAGCTCCGTCCAGCCTCTCTCCTTAACAATCATTGGGTGCTGGCGGACATCCATTGGCCGGTGTAACGTTAAAAAACCCTACCTCGTGGAAATTCCCTACCCTCGTCACTTCCTGTGCACATACGTCATGGAACAGCTGAGCAGCTTCACAGTGCGCATGCTCACAGCTCCGCAGGGTAGGGAATTTTCACATTTTTATATGTTTTTTGATTATGACCTAGCATGTTCTTTATATGTATGATGCGTGTGTTTATATATCTATACTTACATTTTACCATTACATTCTTTAGAGTAATTATAACAATCATCCTCCTGAAGAAGCGGGTCATTACCTGCGAAACATGTTGGGGACAATAAATGCTCCAGTTTGGAAGGTTCTTTGTTGTTGTGCCTTTTGAGTGTATATAACCTCTACTGTCTGAATAGATATTTAGCCATGCTTGGACTTATATATATATATATATATATATGTTTCTTTGTTGAAAACAATCTTTTGGATGCTCATTTCGATTGTCTACTTGTAACTCATTTATATGTCAAATAAAATTTATATTTGTACTGTATATATTTTTATGTATATCTATATGTCTACGATACCTAGAATGTCCTGTTTCATTTTTTGGAGACTTGATAGCTGGGAAACTAGTCTCCTGTTTTTTTTTTTTTTTGTGTAAAATATCTGTGGGATGTTGGTACCAGTATCTTCACTTTACCCTAGTGGCTCCTCCATTATTCTACAGATTGAAAAATAACAGAAAATCAAACTACCAAAAAGCAAATAGTACACCACTTTCTCTAGCAATACCCAAAATCATATTTAATTTAATACTAACATACTATATTATATTGATGAATATTGTATTGTATTGATGAATACAGAGCTGCATTATTTTATGTTTTTTTAGATGTTCTTTGTGTTCAACTTTACCAACAATCAACATTAGAACGCGGCAGCTTTTGACACTTTCGCATTGTTTAAAAAAAAAAAAACCTCATCATGGTATAGGCTAGGATTTCCTTTTATTACATGCACAGCTGAAAAAAAAAAAAGCAAATTGCAGATTTCAGCCTTAAACCCGTGACTTGGATATAATGCAGCCGATGCAGACATTTGGTGGAGAAAACTTACTGGGAATCCGGGGCACATATTAGAGTAAGTGCAGTCTAAGTCTGATAATGGACGCACACATCTGCCGCGGGTGCTTGGCCCGAGACCACAGTATTAATTATATTGATGCACAAAGCTGCAAAGTGAGTTGACCGTTATTTATAGTGATCTTTGCTAAGTAAATCATTTTAAAAATGGCTTTCTAAATGTAACGTTTGCCTCTTAAGAAGCCCTACAGAAATGAAAAAAAAAAAAAAGAGAGGCTTTACAATGGAACATGAAACATATTGTGATAGGGGCCAGAAGCTGCCTTGATTAATGCCTGCGATTACCCGTGATGCAAATCACTTTCACTTATTAAGTCGCGTTTAATATCCTAATGAAGGCTTCCCGAGCAGATTTGGTAATTTCAGAGAAAGTGATGGTGAACCGGTGCCCTTTTAGCGTGTTCTGAGCGCGCCGTGATAGAAAGAAAACCTCATTTAGCCCAATAACAATTCGCATCAAACGTGTCGGCCTCCTTCTCAGTTGCGGCGGCACAGCGGGGCGTCAATTAACCTTTTCAGGTCCAGAAGTGATCCTCCATCAATTCCAGCTGTGAGGGCCAATGGACCATGCATAAATGAAGATTACCTCCAGCCCGTTCTTCTAAACAAGCATTAGACACATGTTAAGGCTGTAATGAATGCCATAGATAACAGTGTGTGCGCGGGGAGCGTACCGTATCATTGTCACAAGCTAACACTTCACGGTTTTGGTATGGTCATTTTTTTTTTAATGAGGAGAAGAAGAAGTGGGGGCTTGCTTCTAGATATTAGTTATTTAAAATAATATGTCTGGGTTTCTTTCACGTAGAAACAAGAGTGCTGGTGTATGGGCAAGTCAGTCGTATTCAGCAGCAAGATCTACCAGGCGCAAAGAGTGGGACCGCTAGCTATCGGCACGTATGCTTCTGGTGTTATTTAATGTTGGGGGCTACGTTATTGTAAGGACCAAGGGTTAGGGGTTTAGGTCAAACCCAAGGCAAACATCTAAAGCTGTTTTAACTGTTAAAGGATTTGTATTTCTGTCTATGCAGTCTTGAGATTTACGCAGCTCTGCCACCTAGCACAGCCCTAGAAAAGTGGGCAGGAGATGCTGGAACTCTGAGAATTCTTCATGCAATCACTTTGCATCCATGTTGTGATCTCTGAACCCCATTCAAGCAGGTAGATCTCTTATACCTGACACAGTATTTGTATTTCTGTCCATGATAGAGTCCTAAGATTTACCCAACTATTGTTAGTTTTGTTCACTCTGTTGTGGAAAAAGATTGCCACCATCTCAGTCCCATTTTTTTTGTTGTTTTTTTTTTTGGGGGGTGGGGGGGGCTGTAGCAGTACGGGCTTCCTCTTTCCTTGGGATATACTGGGTGCCCGGGAATGGTGATCTCCCCTGTACTTAAAGTGTTACTAAACCCAGAACCTGCATGCACTATAACTGGTCTCCCACAGTACACAGAACATGGAAATGCAATTATTTTAGTAAATATAAACTGATAAATACCTTTTCTCATCAGCAGTATATAGCAGTTAGAGCAGTCTTGCGACTTGTATCAGTGCGTGCTTAAAGATTGTAAGAGGAGTTTTCATTTCTCACACAATTGTCCTATCAGACCTCAAGACCCCTGACCCTCTGTCTGAACATGTCTGGACAGAGCTGATTGGACGGAGAGGGAGGTGTCAGAGCCCTGCTGCTCTCTATGGGGAATCGGATGAGAACGGACCGCCTGTCCATTCTCATCCGATCCGATCCCCTGGACAGATGGATAATAGGGCTTCCATCCGACCGGATTTCACAGACAGGATCAGATGCAGATGGCAGCGGGTGTCAGCGGACATGTCTCCACTGACATCCGCTGCCCCATAGGAATGCATGGAGGGTCCGATCAGGTCCGCCTAAAAAACTGATAGGCTGATCTGATCGGATCATTCGCGTGAAAGGGGCCTAAATATTCATTTATTTTTTGGAGTCCGTGGAAGAAGGAGAGGATCAGAGAAGACAGCCTTTTTACACAATGCAGAGGATTGACGCATTAGGATCCACACTAAGGGATTTAACCGCTTGCCGACTGCTCACAGTATATTTACTTTGGCAGTCAGCCCCTCACAGGCAGAGTGACGTAGGTCTACGTCGCTCGCCTGTGAGGCTCTGGGGAGCAAGCGCGCGCCCGCGGAGGCGCGCTCCCGCGCGGTCACGGACCCCCCCGCGCGTGTGACCAGCGGACCCGATGGAGAATGTCAGCGGACCCGATGGAGAGGGAGAATGTCAGGCAGCTTGTGTAAACAAGCCACCTGTCATTCTCCTCGGTGTAAAGACACTGATCACACGGATCTACTATGTAGATCCGTTGATCAGTGTCCTTACAGCTCAAGCCACAGCCAATCACAGTAGAAAGCACGCCCCTAGGGACACACACAGCCCCTCCCAAATAAAGTTAACCCCTTCACTACCAGTGTATTTTTACAGTAACAGTGCATATATATAGCACTGATTACTGTAGAAATGTCACTGGTAACCCCAAAAGTGTCAAAAATGTCAGTCAAGGGTCCGATCTGTCCGCCCCAATGTCGCAGTACCGCAAAAAAAATCGCAGATCGCCGCCATTACACGTTAAAAAAAAAACAACAAAAATGACAAAAATCTTTCCCTTTGTTAGTAAACGCGATAACTTTTGCGCAAACCAATCAAAATACGCTTTTTGTGATTTTTTTTACCAAACATAGGTAGCATAAAACAAATTGGCTGAAAATTTAAAAAAATTTTGATTTTTACATTTTTTTTGGGGAATTTCATATAAAAAATTTGAAAAATATTGTTATTTTTGCAAAATGTACGCTCTTTTTTTGTTTATAGCGCAAAAAGTAAAAATCGCACGGGTGATCAAATACCACCAAAAGAAAGCTCTGTTTGTGGAAAAAAAAGGACGTCAAATTAGTCGCACGACCGCGCAATTGTCCGTTAAAGTCATGCAGTGCCGAATCGCAAAATACCCCCTGGTCGTTTAGCAGGAAAATCCTCCGGGGCTTAAGTGGTTAACAAGCATGCTTTACTGCATATGCAGGCTGATTTTACTGCTGTGGGTTTACTAACACTTAATCATTCACCTGGGGTGGCATCTTTATTGTTAACATAATGTTCTATATTTAAATAAGCCCCTGTCCACAGACCACGTTACCCGCCACCACACATTCGTGGGGAAGAGACCCTTGTCCTCTCAACATTGGAGTAAGCTGCTTTATCAATGCAGTTGTTTGGAAGCTGGCAGTGGGTTATAGGGGGAGTGAGAATGACAGGGGGTGGGGTGTTAGCAAGGTGGCAGTGGGGTGCCAGGTGTGATGAAGATGAGGATGCCTAAAAGACTGCAGCTTGCACTAATCACTCCCTAATCACTGAGTGTGAAAAACGAAATATAATCTAAAAAGTGCTGCGCAGTGTGCTAAAAGGTGTACATGGATTGTTGAACTAATTGAGATATATGAATATTATATAAATAAGGGGGTAGTGTGTTAGAAAGGTGGCAGTGGAGTGCCAGGTATAATGAGGATGAGGATGACAGTGGGTAGTATATTAGGAACGTTGCAGTGGGAGGAGGATGAGGATTACAGGGGGGTAGTGTGTTAGCAAGGCGGCAGTGGGGTGCCAGGTGTGATGAGGATGAGGATGACAAGGGGAAGTTTGTTAGAAAGGTTGCAGTGGGGTGCCAGGTGGGAGGAGTATGAGGATGACAGGGGGGTAGTGTGTTAGGAAGGTCTCAGCGGGGTGCCAGATGGGAGAAGGATGAGGATGACAGGGGGTGGGGTGTTAGTTGCCAGGTGGGATGAGGATGACAGGGGAGAGAGAGGAAAAAAAGGAAAGGCACAGAAAGAGAGAAAGAATGATCACAAATATGAAAAAAAGAAAACAACACATTTTCGGCATGATCCGTATTATTTATGATTTGGAAATTGGGAAATAAATGTATTTTTAAAAGTTTATAAATATCTATAACCTCAATATGCACCTCTGTAGGCTGTAACTGATGCTATTGGGAGGTCAAAAAAGAACACTGCAAAAACATGTATAGGGGTGTTATCTCGTTTAAGGATTCACTGCCCATTGAAATCCACTATAGCCTGTGTCCTCATGCTTTTATGGGAGCCACATCATCCATCAATCAAGATGTGACATCCCACCCACTGTGTTCTTTTTTAGATACTGGGCATGGAGAAGGAGGGAGGGACTGGGCTGTCATTTGTGATCTGTATACACGCCCTCATGTGTGATGTCAATACGTCAAGTGTTCTCTCCAGCAATAGAGACCAAACTGAGCATGTGCAGCTGGACTACACTCACTGTGTCTTATCTGGACCTGTCCAGAGTGACATTGCAGGAGGGGGAGGAACTGTGCATACAGGATTAAACAGCCTTTTTTACACAATGCAGAGGTTTAATCACTTAAGTTACACAGTGAGTATAACAAGCATTCTATTCTGCATCTACAGACAGATTTTACTGTTGTGGGTTTAGTAACACTTTCATTTTATTTTATATTGGATTGAGAGCAAGTCTAATTTTTCTAAACATTTTGGTTTAATTTCTGTACAAATAAGTGTAAGATTTATAAAAAAATATTACACATATGGGACCTAGCAATATAACTTTGCTATTTAAAGTGTTACTAAACCCAGGACACTGTATTCACTATATCTGGTCTCCCACAGTACTCAGATCCACATTTTTTATTTTAGTAAATATAAACTGCTAAATAAATTTTCTCATCAGCAGTATATAACAGCTTTGTGACTTCTATTAGTGTCTGGTTATTGTTTGTAGGAGGAGTTATCATTCTCCTCCGACTTTTCTATGAGGCTGCAGGACACCTGACCCTCTGTCTGGACAGTTCTTATTGGCCCTGTGCTGATCACATGCACCCTCCCAAGAAAAGAAAAAAAAGAAAAGAAAAACTCTTTAGTAATACTCAGCAAACTGAGCACGTGCAGAGTGACTCCAAAGGCTCTGTCTTATTAGGAGATAGATTGGGGAGAAGGGGAGGATCAGAGAAGACAGGAACAAACAGTCTTTTTACACAATGAAGAGGATTACCTCTTAGGTTCCACAGTGAGTATAACAAGCATGCTTTACTGCATATACAGTATCTCACAAAAATTAGTACACCCCTCACATTTTTGTAAATACAGGAAGTGCAGAATTATTAGGCAAATGAGTATTTTTGAGGATTAATTTTATTATTGAACAACAAACATGTTCTCAATGAACCCAAAAAACTAATTAATATCAAAGCTGACTATTTTTGGAAGTAGTTTTTAGTTTGTTTTTAGTTTTAGCTATTTTAGGGGGATATCTGTGTGTGCAGGTGACTATTACTGTGCATAATTATTAGGCAACTTAACAAAAATCAAATATACAGTATACCCATTTCAATTATTTATTTTTACCAGTGAAACCAATATAACATCTCAACATTCACAAATATACATTTCTGACATTCAAAAACAAAACAAAAACAAATCAGTGACCAATATAGCCACCTTTCTTTGCAAGGACACTCAAAAGCCTGCCATCCATGGATTCTGTCAGTGTTTTGATCTGTTCACCATCAACATTGCGTGCAGCAGCAACCACAGCCTCCCAGACACTGTTCAGAGAGGTGTACTGTTTTCCCTCCTTGTAAATCTCACATTTGATGATGGACCACAGGTTCTCAATGGGGTTCAGATCAGGTGAACAAGGAGGCCATATCATTAGCTTTTCTTCTTTTATACCCTATCTTGCCAGCCACGCTGTGGAGTACTTGGACGCGTGTGATGGAGCATTGTCCTGCAGACTTCTTCCTGTACCACTGCTTGAAGAAGGTGTCTTCCAGAAACTGGCAGTAGGACTGGGAGTTGAGCTTGACTCCATCCTCAACCCGAAAAGGCCCCACAAGCTCATCTTTGATGATACCAGCCCAAACCAGTACTCCACCTCCACCTTGCTGGCGTCTGAGTTGGACCGGAGCTCTCTGCCCTTTACCAATCCAGCCATGGGCCCATCCATCTGGCCCATCAAGACTCACTCTCATTTCATCAGTCCATAAAACCTTTGAAAAATCAGTCTTGAGATATTTCTTGGCCCAGTCTTGAGGTTTCAGCTTGTGTGTCTTGTTCAGTGGTGGTCGTCTTTCAGCCTTTCTTACCTTGGCCATGTCTCTGAGTATTGCACACCTTGTGCTTTTGGGCACTCCAGTGATGTTGCAGCTCTGAAATATGGCCAAACTGGTGGCAAGTGGCATCTTGGCAGCTGCACGCTTGACTTTTCTCAGTTCATGGGCTGTTATTTTGCGCCTTGGTTTTTCCACACGCTTCTTGCGACCCTGTTGACTATTTTGAATGAAATGCTTGATTGTTCGATGATCACGCTTCAGAAGCTTTGCAATTTTAAGAGTGCTGCATCCCTCTGCAAGATATCTCACTATTTTTGACTTTTCTGAGCCTGTCAAGTCCTTCTTTTGACCCATTTTGCCCAAGGAAAGGAAGTTGCCTAATAATTATGCACACCTGATATAGGGTGTTGATGTCATTAGACCACACCCCTTCTCATTACAGAGATGCACATCACCTAATATGCTTAATTGGTAGTAGGCTTTCGAGCCTATACAGCTTGGAGTAAGACAACATGCATAAAGAGGATGATGTGGTCAAAATACTCATTTGCCTAATAATTCTGCACTCCCTGTATTTTATTATACCTTTTCATGTGACAACACTGAAGAAATTATACTTTGCTACAATATAAAGCAGTGAGTGTACAGCTTATATAACAGTGTAAGTTTGCTGTCCCCTCAAAATAAATCAACACACAGCCATTAATGTCTAAACCACTGGCAACAAAAGTGAGTACACCCCTAAGTGAAAATGTCCAAATTGGGCCCAATTAACCATTTTCCCTCCCCGGTCTCAGGTGACTCGTTAGTGTTACAAGGTCTGAGGTGTGAATAGGGAGCAGGTGTGGTAAATGTGTTGTTATCGCTCTCACTCTCTCATACTGGTCACTGGAAGTTCAACTTGGCACCTTGTGGCAAAGAACTCTCTGAGGATCTGAAAAAAAGAATTGTTGCTCTACATAAAGTTGGCCTAGGCTATAAGAAGATTGCCAAAATCCTGAAACTGAGCTGCAGCATGGTGGCCAAGACTATACAGCGGTTTAACAGGACAGGTTCCACTCTGAACAGGCTTCAAGCTTTGGTCAACCAAAGAAGTTGAGTGCACGTGCTCAGCATCATATCCAGAGGTTGGCGTTTGGAAAATAGACGTATGAGTGCTACTAGTATTGCTGCAGAGGCTTTACACACACATGAACTTTAATGGCATCCCAGTCTTAGTCTGTAGGCTTCAATATTGAGTTGACTCACCCTTTGCAGCTATAACAGCTTCAACTCTTCTGGGAAGGCTGTCTACAAGGTTTAGGAGTGTGTCTATAGGAACGTTTGACCATTCTTCTAGAAGCACATTTGTGGGTCAGGCACTGATGTTGGAGGAGAAGGCCTTGCTCTCAGTCTCCGCTCGAATGCATTTCAAAGGTGTTCTATTGGGTTGAGGTCAGGTCAGGTTGTGCAGGCCAGTCAATTTCCTCCATCCCAAACTCACTCATACATGCATTTATGGACCATGCTTTGTGCACTGATCCAAATCATTTGGTGGAGGGAGAATTATGAAGTGGGGTTGTTTTTCAGGGGTTGGGCTTGGCCCCTTAGTTCCAGTGAAGGCAACTCTTAAAGCGTCAGCATGCAAAACTATTTTGGAAAATTTCAGGCTCCCAACTTTGTGGGAACAGTTTGGGGATGACCACTTCCTGTTCCTACATGACTGCACACCAGTGCACAAAGCAAGGTCCATAAAGAGATGGATGAGCGAGTTTGGGTTGTAGGAACTTGACTGTCCTGCGCAGAGTCCTGACTTCAACCCGATAGAACACCTTTGGGATGAATTAGAGCGGAGACTGCGAGACAGACCTTCTCATCCAACATCAGTGCCTGACCTCACAAATGTGCTTCTGGAAGAATGGTCAAACATTCCCATAGACACACTCCTCAACCTTGTGGTCAGCCTTCCCAGAAGAGTTGAAGCTGTTATACCTGCAAAGGGTGGGTCAACCCAATATTAAATCCTACAGACTAAGACTGGGATGCCATTAAAGTTCATGTGCGTGTAAAGGCAGGCGTCCCAATACTTTTGGTAATATAGTGTTTTATAGGAAGTCTTTTTACTTTGCAGGGTGGTATCTAACATATCCCTGAACAAAAGACTGATTTAATAAATCTCGAAACACGTTGGCTACCCAATTCCATTAAACAAGCAACCATGCGAAACACAAATGTTTTTAAATGCAAATGGACGTCAAAGAATGTCAACCTTTTATAAGCCAATTGTGGCTGCTTCGTGGTTTTAAACTTTTGTATTTTCCTTAAATTTACCATTAAAGATGTAATTTTTAGTGAAACATGTTTTTGTGTAGTTTGTTTGGTTGCCTTCAAAATCCCATAGAGGTTGAATGAAATATATAAGATTTACACAACTCTGCCTCCCAGCGCAGTCCTAGAAAAGTGTATTGGGAGGCGTTGGAATCCTGAGGATTCTTTGTGCGATTGCTTTTATCTCTTTATAAATGTTGTTACATGTTATCCCTGATGAAATGGTCCAGTTATACAGCCCTTGACGTGCATTGGCTTTAAAAAAAAATGTTAAAATTAGAATAAACTTGTGTTTGTACAATGAAAGAAGTTGCAGAAGATGGATCAGCTCATTTTACTTTCACTCTGCTCTCTCCACCTATCAGAATGCTCCTTGCAGTGCAGCACAGTGGATTGGCTCTTTGTCTGAGCTCCGCTTCACTGGTACTGCAAGAGCCTGGTACTAATCCAAATTTTGGTACCTACATTGCTTGCATTAAA
This sequence comes from Pelophylax lessonae, assembly GCF_965119305.1. Taxonomy (NCBI): domain Eukaryota; kingdom Metazoa; phylum Chordata; class Amphibia; order Anura; family Ranidae; genus Pelophylax; species Pelophylax lessonae. The sequence goes on from NC_138770.1 coordinate 621,130,578, forward strand.
AATAGATTTATTGGTCTATTAATAAATACTGAGCTTCAATATAATGTGCCTTGTATATCTTCCTGGAGATCCGCTTTAAGTGTTAGGGTTAAGGTCAGATCATCTTTTTTTGTAAAGGGCTACTAAACTCACAACTGTGAAATCTGTCTGTATATATAGTAAAGCATGCTTGTTAAATTCACTTTAAAACCTAAGGGGTTAATCCTCTGCAATGTGCAAAAAGGCTAATTGATCCTGTCTTCTCTGTTCCTCCCCTTCTTTTACTGTCCCCAATCCATCTCCTGATAGTACAGAGCCTTGGGGGCACTCTGTACATGCTCAGTTTGGTGTGTATTGCTAGAGAGTTTTTTTTGTTTTTTGAGAGAGTGCATGTGATCAGTACAAGGCCAATTAGCACTGTTCAGACAAAAAGTCAGGAGTCCTGCAGCCTCATAGGACAGTCAAAGGAGAATGAAAACTCTTTCTACAAGCTTTAATCAGTGCTTGGCTGGACACTGATAGAGGTCACAACCAGTGGCGGCTGGTGCTCAAAATTTTTTTTTTGGGGGGGGGGGGGGGAGCTCAAACAGAAAAATGTAATAGGCATTGCTTTGTAGCAAAAAATGCAGCAAAAAATTGAATGACTTTGAGGCCACAAAAGTGTGAAAGGGGCCTTCAATGCAGAGTGACCACAGCGTGCCCCCTTCAATGCAGAGTGACCACAGCGTGACCCCTTCAATGCAGAGTGACCATAGCGTGCCCCCTTCAATGCAGAGTGACCACAGCGAGCCCCCACCAATGCAGAGTGACCACAGGGTGCCCCCTTCAATGCAGAGTGACCACAGCGTGCTCCCATCAATGCAGAGTGACCACAGCGTGCCCCCTTCAATGCAGAGTGACCAAAGCATGCCCCCATTAATGTAGAGTGACCACATCGTGCCCCCATCAATGTAGAGTGACCACAGCGTGCCCCCCTTCAATGCAGAATGACCACAGCATGCCCCCTTCAATGCAGAATGACCACAGCGTGCCCCCATCAATGCAGAGCGAGCACAGGGTGCCCCCTTCAATGCAGAGTGACTACAGCATGCCCCCATCAATGCAGAGCGACCACAGCGTGCTCCTTCAATGTAGAGTGACCACAGCGTGCCCCCATCAATGTAGAGTGACCACAGTGTGCCCCCTTCAATGCAGAGTGACCACAGCTTGCCCCCATCAATGCAGAGTGACCACAGCATGCCCCCATCAATGCAGAGTGACCACAGCATGCCCCCATCAATGTAGAGTGACCACAGTGTGCCCCCATCAATGTAGAGTGTCCACAGCGTGTCCCCTTCAATGCAGAGTGACCACAGCGTGTCCCCTTCAATGCAGAGTGACCACAGCATGCCCCTTCAATGCAGAGTTACCACAGTGTGCAGAGAGACCAGTGCAATTACCTGATGCAGCGGCGGCTTCTCCTCAGTCCTCCACGTCTCCCGAGTCCTCCTCCTCCTCCTTGGCCAATGGCAAAGATTCGCTTTTCGCCAATCAGGAAACGGGTCTCGGACCCGCTTCCTGATTGGCCAGGAGGAGGACCTGTGTGACAATAGTGAATATTCATTCGCTATTGTCACAAAATGGGTGGGCTCAGGTCCACCCTTTTCTGAAGCCTATTAGAGCCTCTGGCTGTAATCACGTGCTTCAGAAGAAAAAAAAACCCATTGAACTCCATGCGTCCGGCGCCCCGCATGTAGATTAGGGGGCCAGACACATGGATGGGGGGGGCGGAGCCCCTGCGCCCCCAACGCACCGGCCGCCACAGGTCACAACACTGCTATATACTGCTGATGAGAAAAGGTATTTAGCAGTTTATATTTTCTAAAATAATTGCATGTCCATGTTCTGTGTACGGTGGAAATATGGGGATATGGTGAATGCGGGCTCCTGGGTTACATTTAACCACTTAAGCCCCAGAGGATTTGGTGTCCTTTTTTTCCCACAAACAGAGCTTTCTTTTGGTGGCATTTGATCACCTGTGCGATTTTTATTTTTTGTGCTATAAACAAAAAAAAGAGCGACAATTTTGAAAAAATAACAATATTTTTCACATTTTTTTTATATGAAATTCTCAAAAAAAATGAAAAAATCAAAGGCCAATTTGTTTTTTGCTACATATTTTTGGTAAAAAAATTGCAATAAGCGTATTTTGATTGGTTTGCACAAAAGTTATTGTGTTTACTAACTATGGGAAAGATTTATGTAATTTTCATTGTTTTTTTTTTTACTAGTAATGGAGGCGATCTGCGATTTTTTTTGCGGGACTGCGACATTGCGGTGGACAGATCAGACCCCTGACTGACATTTTTGACACTTTTGGGGGTACCAGTGACATTACTACAGTAACCAGTGCTATACAGGGCCGGACTGACCACTGGGCAGACCGGGCATATGCCCGGTGGGCCGAGGCCTCCGCCATGATCTGACAGTGTGTCAGTCAGTGTGTGTGTCCCGGCCGTTGCCGCTGCTGGCCTCTCCGCGGCCGATTCTGCTGACAGTCTGGGCTGCGTTACCGCAATCAGGCCGCCCGGCGCCCGCTGTCCCTGACTCCCCGCCTCTCCGCGGCCGATTCCACGGAGAGTCTGGGCCGCATTACCCCACAATCTGGCAATCCGCCGGCTGCCGCTGTCCCTGACTCCACACTCTCCTAAGCTCCGCAGCGGCATCCAGCATAGCTGCGTAGCTCAGGAGGGGGTGGGACCGTGAACTGTCAGGTGACTCTGAGACTAAAGGCCGGGGGTGGAGCTAGAGGGGCCCCTGCTTGCCTTGTTGTCGGGAAGGAGCGGGAACTTGGAAGAAGTGAACAGCGCCGCACCGCACCGCAGAATGACACTGACAGACAGTCTGTTTGACTGAGTTTGGACTGGAATCACTGACTGTCGACGAGACAACAACACCACCGCACCCAGGCACCCACCCACGACGACCACAGGAGCCAAGGCCTGCTGCAACAGCAACAACAAAAAGGTAAGGAAAGTGTCCTCCTGCATCCCATGTCCTCCTCCTGCATCCCATGTCCTCCTCCTGCATCCCATGTCCTCCTGCATCCCATGTCCTCCTCCATCCCATGTCCTCCTCCCTCCCATGTCCTCCTCCATCCCATGTCCTCCTCCTCCTCCATCCCATGTCCTCCTCCATCCCATGTCCTCCTCCATCCCATGTCCTCCTCCATCCCATGTCCTCCTCCTCCTCCATCCCATGTCCTCCTCCATCCCATGTCCTCCTCCATCCCATGTCCTCCTGCATCCCATGTCCTCCTCTTCCTCCATCCCATGTCCTCCTCCTCCTGCATCCCATGTCCTCCTCCTCCTGCATCCCATGTCCTCCTCCTCCTGCATCCCATGTCCTCCTCCTCCTGCATCCCATGTCCTCCTGCATCCCATGTCCTCCTGCATCCCATGTCCTCCTCCATCCCATGTCCTCCTCCTCCTGCATCCCATGTCCTCCTCCATCCCATGTCCTCCTCCTCCTGCATCCCATGTCCTCCTCCATCCCATGTCCTCCTCCTCCTCCATCCCATGTCCTCCTGCATCCCATGTCCTCCTGCATCCCATGTCCTCCTCCTCCTGCATCCCATGTCCTCCTGCATCCCATGTCCTCCTCCTGCATCCCATGTCCTCCTGCATCCCATGTCCTCCTGCATCCCATGTCCTCCTGCATCCCATGTCCTCCTCCATCCCATGTCCTCCTCCATCCCATGTCCTCCTCCTCCTCCATCCCATGTCCTCCTCCATCCCATGTCCTCCTCCATCCCATGTCCTCCTGCATCCCATGTCCTCCTGCATCCCATGTCCTCCTCCTCCTGCATCCCATGTCCTCCTCCATCCCATGTCCTCCTCCTCCTGCATCCCATGTCCTCCTCCATCCCATGTCCTCCTCCTCCTCCATCCCATGTCCTCCTGCATCCCATGTCCTCCTGCATCCCATGTCCTCATCCTCCTGCATCCCATGTCCTCCTCCATCCCATGTCCTCCTCCTCCTGCATCCCATGTCCTCCTCCATCCCATGTCCTCCTGCATCCCATGTCCTCCTCCTCCTCCATCCCATGTCCTCCTCCTCCTCCATCCCATGTCCTCCTCCATCCCATGTCCTCCTCCTCCTCCATCCCATGTCCTCCTCCATCCCATGTCCTCCTGCATCCCATGTCCTCCTCCATCCCATGTCCTCCTCCATCCCATGTCCTCCTGCATCCCATGTCCTCCTCCTCCTCCATCCCATGTCCTCCTGCATCCCATGTCCTCCTCCTCCTCCATCCCATGTCCTCCTCCTCCTCCATCCCATGTCCTCCTCCTCCTGCATCCCATGTCCTCCTCCTCCTGCATCCCATGTCCTCCTCCTCCTGCATCCCATGTCCTCCTCCTCCCGCATCCCATGTCCTCCTCCCGCATCCCATGTCCTCCTCCCGCATCCCATGTCCTCCTCCTGCATCCCATGTCCTCCTGCATCCCATGTCCTCCTCCTGCATCCCATGTCCTCCTGCATCCCATGTCCTCCTCCTCCTGCATCCCATGTCCTCCTGCATCCCATGTCCTCCTCCTCCTGCATCCCATGTCCTCCTGCATCCGATGTCCTCCTCCTCCTGCATCCCATGTCCTCCTGCATCCCATGTCCTCCTCCTCCTCCTGCATCCCATGTCCTCCTGCATCCCATGTCCTCCTGCATCCCATGTCCTCCTCCTCCTCCTGCATCCCATGTCCTCCTCCATCCCATGTCCTCCTCCATCCCATGTCCTCCTGCATCCCATGTCCTCCTGCATCCCATGTCCTCCTCCTCCTGCATCCCATGTCCTCCTCCATCCCATGTCCTCCTCCTCCTGCATCCCATGTCCTCCTCCATCCCATGTCCTCCTCCTCCTCCATCCCATGTCCTCCTGCATCCCATGTCCTCCTGCATCCCATGTCCTCCTCCTCCTGCATCCCATGTCCTCCTCCATCCCATGTCCTCCTCCTCCTGCATCCCATGTCCTCCTCCATCCCATGTCCTCCTGCATCCCATGTCCTCCTCCTCCTCCATCCCATGTCCTCCTCCTCCTCCATCCCATGTCCTCCTCCATCCCATGTCCTCCTCCTCCTCCATCCCATGTCCTCCTCCATCCCATGTCCTCCTCCATCCCATGTCCTCCTCCATCCCATGTCCTCCTCCATCCCATGTCCTCCTGCATCCCATGTCCTCCTCCTCCTCCATCCCATGTCCTCCTGCATCCCATGTCCTCCTCCTCCTCCATCCCATGTCCTCCTCCTCCTCCATCCCATGTCCTCCTCCTCCTGCATCCCATGTCCTCCTCCTCCTGCATCCCATGTCCTCCTCCTCCTGCATCCCATGTCCTCCTCCCGCATCCCATGTCCTCCTCCTGCATCCCATGTCCTCCTGCATCCCATGTCCTCCTCCTCCTGCATCCCATGTCCTCCTCCTCCTGCATCCCATGTCCTCCTCCTCCTGCATCCCATGTCCTCCTCCCGCATCCCATGTCCTCCTCCTGCATCCCATGTCCTCCTGCATCCCATGTCCTCCTCCTCCTGCCCCATGTCTTCCTGCATCCCATGTCCTCCTCCTCCTGTCCCATGTCTTTCTGCATCCCATGTGCTCCTCCTCCTGTCCCATGTCTTTCTGCATCCCATGTCCTCCTCCTCCTGTCCCATGTCTTTCTGCATCCCATGTCCTCCTCCTCCTGTCCCATGTCTTTCTGCATCCCATGTCCTCCTCCTCCTGTCCCATGTCTTTCTGCATCCCATGTCCTCCTCCTCCTGTCCCATGTCTTTCTGCATCCCATGTCCTCCTCCTCCTGTCCCATGTCCTCCTCCTCCTGTCCCATGTCCTCCTCCTCCAGTCCCATGTCCTCCTCCTCCAGTCCCATGTCCTCCTGCATCCCATGTCCTTGTCCTCCTCCAGTCCCATGTCCTCCTGCATCCCATGTCCTCCTCCTCCAGTCCCATCTCCTCAATCCCAGGAACATAAAGGTGAACAGTTCTAGTAAATGCCGTTCCTCCTGTCCAGGAGTGAACAGCTGGAGAACAGGGTAGGGTCGGGCCTACAGCTGTTTGTGAGGGCTAGTGAGGGGCAGGACCCCCACACATAGTGCCAGTCTGCGGAGAATGGCGGAGCTTGCAATTGAATGGTATTGCAAGGACAGGTGGCAACCCTACCCTGTTTGGGGCCCCTCGGGACGCCTGGGCCCCCTACATGTGTATGGGCTTTACCCCCCCTGATGGCAGCCCTGTCCACAGTTTACCATATTAGTCAACGTGGCCCAACAATTTGCTGGTAAAACAGGTGCTGAGACATATCAGCAATACAGATTATTAATGAAGACATTTCATTAACACTGAAGTGCCGACACGACATTATGTAGGCAAGTGTGTGGGCCAGGCCACAGACAAAGCCTGCCGGGACCCGCTGCTGAATCTTTGAGAATCTTTGAGACCCTGTAGGGGGAGGAATACTTATACCCCCCTACTGCTGGCCAATGCTTATACCTTCTATCTCACCAATGCTTATACCCTCTATTGCTGGCCCTGTGGTACATCAAATAACTAAAGGGTGAGGTTTTATGTCTCTGAAACACCCACAAAAAAACAAGAGGAGGACCCCTACTGATTGATATGCAGCAAAAAAGATTTCAATGTGCATCACTCACCATTACACATCTATTTCAGGGGAGATGGAGGCTGGTGTCTTCACAGGGGATTTTCATGTATAAATCTGTATCCTTTCCAGGTAGCCAACATGGTCTCTGTGCCCTTTTATATATTTAGTCCATGTAGAAGATACCAAAGAACTTCTCACAAGGACACTCTCTGCTTCACCCACTCTTCATTATTTCATCAGTAGCCAAAAAACAGCACATTTTGAAAACAACTTGAAAGCCAACATCCATTTTAGGAAATCTGCTTTCTTGTCTCCCAGTGAAATAAAGAAGAGCAGGTGAAGGCAAGAGTGCCCCTGTGAGATGTTCTCCACCCTTCCTAATGGGGATAAATACAAGAAATAATGGACATGCCAGTAACTGCAGGTGATAGGAGTTAGGAATGGATGAAAAATGTAATAAGTGAGTTTGGTGGAATTGTTTAAAGGTGAATTCCAGTTATGGGTATTTTCTATATAGGTACATTTCTCCAGCTTGGACCACGTGTCACCGCTGGGATTTGTGGTTCTGAGTGGCCTCTGGCAGAGCAGTGTTCTAGTCTGGAACTTCTGGCTTAGCAGCAGGCAGGCCGCAGGCGTAAAAAACAGAAAACAGCTGCACACTGTCACTGCTAGAAAATATGTGCCATACCAGTTTGCTTGTTACATGTGATGTGACAGCCAGGTGCACATTTTCAACTTGAAAATGTGCACCTGGCTGTCACATCACATGTAACAAGCAAACTGGCATGCCGCATGGCACATGTTTTCTAGCAGTGACAGTGTGTGTGTAGCTGTTTTCAAAACAGCTACACACTGTCACTGCTAGAACATGTGCCATGTAAGGAAAGGGCACAAAAACAAACACAACACTGCTGGGATTTGTGGTTCTGGCCTCCGGCAGAGCATTGTTCACTTTTGGCTTAGCAGCAGGCAGGCCGCAGGCATAAAAAACAGAAAACAGCTACACGCTGTCACTGCTAGAAAACATGTGCCATGCCAGTTTGCTTGTTACATGCGATGGGACAGCCAGGTGCACATTTTCAATTTGTAACAAGCAAACTGGCATGGCACATATTTTGAGGTGTGAAGGTGCAGGAATTGGGGTGATCTGAGGTGTGAAGGTGCAGGAATTGGGGTGATCTGAGGTGTGAAGGTGCAGGAATTGGGGTGATCTGATGTGTGATAGTGCAGGAATTGGGGCTGATCTGAGGTGTGAAGGTGCAGGAATTGGGGTGATCTGAGGTGTGATAGTGCAGGAATTGGGGCTGATCTGAGGGGTGAAGGTGCAGGAATTGGGACTGATCTGAGGTGTGAAGGTGCAGGAATTGGGGTGATCTGAGGTGTGAAGGTGCAGGAATTGGGGCTGATCTGAGGTGTGATAGTGCAGGAATTGGGGCTGATCTGAGGTGTGAAGGTGCAGGAATTGGGGTGATCTGAGGTGTGAAGGTGCAGGAATTGGGGTGATCTGATGTGTGATAGTGCAGGAATTGGGGCTGATCTGAGGTGTGAAGGTGCAGGAATTGGGGTGATCTGAGGTGTGATAGTGCAGGAATTGGGGCTGATCTGAGGTGTGAAGGTGCAGGAATTGGGGTGATCTGAGGTGTGAAGGTGCAGGAATTGGGGTGATCTGAGGTGTGAAGGTGCAGGAATTGGGGTGATCTGATGTGTGATAGTGCAGGAATTGGGGCTGATCTGAGGTGTGAAGGTGCAGGAATTGGGGTGATCTGAGGTGTGAAGGTGCAGGAATTGGGGCTGATCTGAGGTGTGATAGTGCAGGAATTGGGGCTGATCTGAGGTGTGAAGGTGCAGGAATTGGGCTGATCTGAGGTGTGAAGGTGCAGGAATTGGGGTGATCTGAGGTGTGATGGTGCAGGAATTGGGCTGATCTGAGGTGTGAAGGTGCAGGAATTGGGGTGATCTGAGGTGTGATGGTGCAGGAATTGGGGTGATCTGAGGTGTGAAGGTGCAGGAATTGGGGTGATCTGATGTGTGAAGGTGCAAAGCTCACTTGATTTCTTACTATTATTCAAGCGGTTTACAGCAGTTACTTTATATGAAGTTGACAATTGTTTTTTATGTATCTGGCACTCCCAATTTCTTTGAAAACATTTTTCGGCACACTGTGCCCAAAAAGGTTGTCTACCCCTTGATTAGAGTAACCCTCATCCTGTGCTGCTTCATACTATTTTTAGGACTCAACCATCAAAACAGGATTTAAAGTAAGACAAAAAAAACAGCATCATATGGCAGCTCTGATCTAAATTGGACCCAATCTATCAGATTAGACTAAAAAAGGTACCGTAATCGAATCCACACATCCTGGAACATTAAATCCTGTCATCAACCATCCCGACGAACGTCACGCCCCGCAACGCCCCAGTCACGCCCCCGTCACGCCCCCCCCTCCTGGGCTGCTCAGTCCAAAATGCCCGGGCCATTTTTTTGTCCCAGTCCGGGCCTGGTGCTATACATATGCACTGTTACTGTAAAAATGAGACTGGCAGGGAAGGGGTTAACTTTACTGGTGATCAAGGGCTTAAGTGTGTCCCTAGGGGTGTGATTCTAACTATCAGGGGGCGTGGCTAGTGAAGTAACCACAGAGACATGCGATCCTATATAGCAGGATCGCATAGCCTCTGCGATCACTTCAGGGAGAATGACAGACTGTATTTACATCAGCCGTCTGTCTTTCTCCCTCTGCTGCGGGAGATCGCAAGTGGCTAGCGGCCATCGGAGCCGCCGGTCACATGCGCTGGCTCCCCAGGGAATGAGCGGGGGCAGGAGCGCGCTGCCGGCGGCGCACGCTCACCCCCTACAGTCTCCTGAGCGAGTGGCTTAGCCCTAAGTCGTTTTGCCCAGCAGCAGCTGAGTGCCGCAGTAAATGTACTGTGCGCGGGGTTTAAGTGGTTACGTTTTAATAGAGTATGCAGGGGTAGGAACCCATTTTTTGATGTCATTTGTTAAAGTCAGTTGAAAACTGAATTTCAGGAATGCATCCACCTTGTAAAAAGTGCAGACACACATTGAGTGAAGTCCAAGTCTATATTTATATCTGACAGGTTTATGGCTCTTGTGGAGCATACATTGACCCTCAGTGCTGTGAGAGAGGAGAGAGAGGCACACAGAGCAGCTATACCCGCCCCTTCCCTCTGCTGCCCATTCAGAGAAGCATTTGTATTTTGTCAATGAGTTCACATATTACAAAAGGCTTCTGCGATTGGGCAGGAGGATGGGAGGGGCAGGCATAGCGGCTGCACTGACTTTAAGTTGAAGATGCTTAGGTCGGCCATACACAGAGCAAATTTCTTATCTGCAACCACAGGTTTCACAGACAGTGTTGATGCTGGAATCCCTCCAGCCAACCATTGTCTTCTCGTGGCAGGGGGGGCAGAGATAGTCGTCCTCCCTGGGAGAAGACAGTGATTATTATAACTAGTGACTATAGCAGCTTCCAGAGATAATTGCAGGTAAAAGCGAGCAGGCAGGTTGTACCCAAGTTGATTGATTGATCAACTTGGTACATTCAGCCTTCCCATACATGGTTTGAATCTTGGGAGGTTAATGCTGAACCGGCTGAGGTTTGAACCATGTATGGTTTGCCTTAGACCTTAAGCATCAGCATTGGGCTCTCAAAAATACAGCTATAGCCATCTTCTGGGGAGAGCAATATAATTGTCAGATGTAAATATTAGAGATAAGCCTAGGAAGTATCATCCTGTAATTCAGCTTTAAACTTGATGAACACTGAAACATTTACCTTTTTTCTTGAATTCTTCCAGAAAAATAGCAGTGCACTTCCTGTGCCTAGGCACCCCTGTGTCTTGAGCCCTATAGGCAGGGTTGGACTGGCCTACCAGTATCCCGGGAAATTTCCTGGTATGCGGGCAAGTCCCCCTGCCCTAGGGCTGCTTGAAGGGCAGCGGCACCAGTAAAAAAATGGCTGTGGCCTGCCCGACATGTCAACTGTGCATGCGCCGCCGCTCGGGAAAGCCCGTACACTATCGGCCATTCTCGGGCAGACGGCGCATGCGCAGTGACAACGCCTGGTGGTGGCATTTGTAAATGTAAGATTCCTCACAGATCAGTAAGACCCCCCTGCAGCCCTTGCATCTCCTGTACCATGCCCGAAGCCTCTGCCTCTTCTGTACCATACACGCAGCCTTTGCCTCTCCTGTACCATGCCCGCAGCCTCAGCATCTCCTGCACCATGTCCGCAGCCTCTGCATCTCTGGCACCATGCCTGCATCCTCTGCATCTCCTGCACCATGCTCGCAGCCTCTGCATCTCCTGCACCATGTCTGCAGCCTCTGCATCTCCTGCACCATGCCCGCAGCCTCTGCATCTCCTGCACCATGCCAGCAGCCTCTGCCTCTCCTGTACCATACTCGCAGCCTCTGATATCTCCTGTACCATGTCCGCAGCCTCTGCATCTCCTGTACCATGTCTGTAGCCTCTGCATCACCTGTAAAATGCCAGCAGCCTCTGCATCTCCAGTTTCATGTCCGTAGCCTCTGACATCTCCTGTACCATGTCCGCAGCCCCTGCATCTCCTGTACTATGCCCGCAGCCTCTGCCTCTCCTGGACCATGCCGCACAGCCTCTGACATCTCCTGTACCATGCCCGCACAGCCTCTGACATCTCCTGTACCATGCCCGCAGCCTCTGACATCTCTTGTACCATGTCCACAGCCCCTGCATTTCCTGTACCATGCCTGGAGCCCCTGCATCTCCTGTACCATGCCCGCAGCCTCTGCATATCCTGTACCACACCTGCACAGCCTCTGACATCTCCTGTACCATGTGCACAGCCTCTGCATCTCCTGTACCATGCCCGCACAGCCTATGACATCTCCTGTACCATGCCTGCAGGCTCTGACATCTCATGTACCATGTCCACTGACCCTGCATCTCCTGTATCATGCCCGCAGCCTCTGCATCTCCTGTACCATGTCCACAGCCTCTGCATCTTCTGTACCATGCCCGAAGCCTCTGCATCTCCCATACCATGCCCGCAGCCCCTGCATCTCCTGTAACATGTCCGCAGCCTTTGCATCTCCTGTACCATGTCCGCAGCCTCTTCATGTCCCGTACCATGCCAGCAGCCTCTGCATCTCCCATACCATGCTCGCAGCCCCTGTACCATGTCTGCAGCCTCTGCATCTCCTGTACCATACCAGCAGCCTCTGTATTTCCTGTACCATGCCCTCAGCCCCTGCATCTCCTGTACCATGCCCGCAGCCTCTGACATCTCCTGTACCATGTCTGCAACCTCTGCAATGTCCTCCTGTACCATGTCCACACAGCCTAGGACCACCTCCTGTACCGTGTCCGCACTTTTACCACTTTTAACCGGAATTTGTTCATATATATATATATATATATATATATATATATATATATATATATATATATATAAAGCCCTATGTGCATATCTGTCTTATATATATATATATATATATATATATATATATATATATATATATATATATATATATATTTTAAAGGGGTTAGCACGGTAGCAGGTGTGGGTGACCCCTTGGGTGGGTTTGTTACACAGAGAGACAGCCGAGGAGTGGTTGAAAACAACAGTCTATGGTTTATTCTTCCAATTTGCTGGAAACAAGTACAAGTATCCAAACAGCATAAATCAAACAAACATAAAATAAACCCTGGCCACTTGGGGCGTCTACCTTCACAACACAGGAACCTACCTATGGTGTCTGTCCCAACCTACTGCTGGGCAGACACTGCTGGTCATACAGCAGAAAACCAATAGTCTATTTGTTTTCTTTTCACACAGAAAAAGTCCAACACCACCTCACCTTCAGAAGTCTCTCAGCTCACTGCTCTCCTTAACACACAAAGCCTCAGGATGCAGCGATCAGTAGTCATCCTCTGGATAACTTATAGAGGCCTTAATTGCCTCATTCTGAATAGCAGAAGCTTTTTCAACATCCTAAACCTTTCTGGCTACCTCTCGCAGCTGCCACCTAATAGTAATTGGTGAATTGTCTAAACAAGGCAGAAATGTATCTCCCGTCTGTGACAACACCCACAGATTTACCTGACTTCCTGTCACATACCCCCCCTCTTGTTTCAACCCTAGGGTTGGGACACAGGTTGCCAGGCACGCATGTACTCGGGACAAACCATCTGCATTCCCCATTTGAACACCGGGGCGATGCGTTACCACAAAACTAAATTCCTGAAGGGCCAGGAACCACCTATTTATTCTCCTATTGGTCTCCTTGTTCTGTGCCATCCACTTTAACGGGGCATGATCCGTCACCAGTTCAAACTGTCTACCCACGAGGTAGTACCGGAGAGACACCAAAGCCCATTTCACCGCCAAACACTCTTTCTCAATGGTGGCATAATTCTCCTCATGGACCTCATGGTACATTCGGCTGAGGTACATAACAGGGTGCTCTTCCCCCTTGATAATCTGGGACAGTACAGCTCCTAAACCCACATTTGACGCATCTGTCTGAACCACAAAATCCCGTGAAAAATCAGGTGCATTTAAAACTGGCTGACTACACAAGGCCTGTTTTAAAGCCTGAAAAGCTGTTTCTGCTTCGGGAGTCCATTTGATCATGACAGACTCCTTCCCTTTGGTCAAATTGGTCAGAGAAGCAGCCTGTGAGGCAAAATGGGGAATAAAACGGCGATAATAACCTGTGATCCCCAAAAATGCACAAACCTGTTTCTTGTTGGTGGGACGTGGCCAATCCTGAATAGCCTCAACTTTGTTTATTTGGGGCTTGATTAGACCTCTTCCAATGGTATACCCCAGATACTTCGCCTCTTCTAGCCCAATGGTACATTTTTTTGGATTGGCTGTAAACCCAGCTTTCCAGATGAAATCCAACACAGCCTGAACTTTTGGTAAGTGTGAGTCCCAATCCTCATTGCAGCAGCAGCATAGGCTCGATGAGGCCGAAGGGTCTTATCCATGGTGCGTTGAGATGTGGCGGGAGCATTCTGTAACCCAAAAGGCATCCTCCGATATTGGAAAGATCCGTCTGGAGTTACAAATGCTGTTTTTTCCCTGGCCGACCCCGAGAGAGGAATTTGCCAATAACCCTTGGTGAGGTCTAACGTTGTCATGTACCGGGCAGTGCCTAGGCGATCAATCAGTTCATCTATGCGGGGCATAGGATAGGTGTCAAACTTAGTGATTTTATTCAGGCGGCGAAAGTCATTACAAAACCACCAACTTCCATCTGGTTTGGGCACTAAGACAATGGGCAAAAAATGTGCAAAAAAGCTATCAGCACAGTTATGTGAAATAAATAGAAAAATGTTTTTTGAAAAAAATATCCGGCAGCCACCACCAGATAGTGTTATCCACGTCCACAATATAAGTAATTCAAAACAAACAGGTGCTGTGCCAGAAAAATGAATAGTGAATATGTAAAAAAAATTGATATGTATAAAAACAATATGTGTAAATAATAAGCAAACTCAATGACCTTAAATCATAAGTGCTTCTCAATATTACACAAAAAAATCTGAAAATAAATAAGTGTCAGTAAATCAATATGTGCATACACTCAAAATCATGAAATTAAATTTCCATAAATAGGTGCATTCCAATCCTCAAAGTAATGGCCACCACTAAGACAATGGGACTGGACCAATCACTATTTGACTCTTCTATCACCCCCAACTCAAGCATTTTTTTTTCTTCCTGGCGAATTGCCTCTCGCCGGGCTTCTGGAATTCTATAAGGCTTTAACTTGACCTTATCCCCTGGTGTGGTGATAATGTCATGTTTAACTCCGGAGACCCAACCTGGCAGGTCTGAAAACTTCTCCCTATTACAGAGCACAAATTCTTTAACCTCCTGTTGCTGAGTTTTGGACAGAGTCTCTGCTATCCCAACTTCAGGGACAGCCAGGTTAAATGGAGCAGAAAATCGGGTAGTCTCAGCGACCAAGGACTCTCTATCCTTCCATGGTTTTAACAAGTTCACGTGATAGAGCTGCTCAGGTTTTCGTCTTCCCGGTTGGCTAATTTTATAATTCACCACCCCCATTCTCTCCAACACTTCATAGGGACCCTGCCATTTGGCTAGGAATTTACTTTCAACCGTGGGGACCAGCACCAACACCCTATCACCAGGTGCAAAAGAACGGACCTGGGCCCCACAATTGTAAATCCTTTGTTGAGCCAACTGGGCTTGGGCTAAATGTACCTTCACAATCGGCATCACTTGGGCAATTCTATCTTGCATCTGTGCCACATGTTCAATCACAGTTCGATGAGGGGAACTCTCACTCTCCCATGTTTCCCTGGCAATGTCCAGTAGGCCCCGGGGTGCTTCCCATACAGCAGCTCAAACGGAGAGAACCCTGTAGATGATTGGGGAACCTCTCTTATGGCAAACATCAGATAAGGGAGCAGATAATCCCAATTCTTTCCGTCTTTATCCACCACCTTCCTCAACATTTGTTTTAAAGTTTTATTAAACCTCTCCACTAACCCGTCTGTTTGAGGGTGATATACTGATGTACGTAATTGGGTCACTTTCAGGAGTTTACAAAGTTCTCTGGTCACCCTAGACATAAACTGGGTGCCCTGGTCAGTTAGGACTTCCTTAGAAAGACCCACACGGCTGAAAACCTGAAATAACTTCTTGGCAATGGTTTTAGCAGAGGTATTTCAGAGAGGAATCGCTTCTGGGTAACGGGTGGCATAGTCCATTATTACCAAGATGTTCTGGTGCCCTCTAGTGGACTTCAGTAAGGGGCCAACCAAGTCCATGGCGATCCTCTCAAAAGGGACCTCGACAATGGGCAGGGGTACCAACGGACTGCGGAAATGTGGCGTGGGTGCAATAATCTGACACACTGGACAGGAAGAGCAGTACAATTCCACTTCCTTAGTGATCCCAGGCCAATAAAACCTCTGGGTGATTCTCTCCCGGGTTTTTTCTGCTCCCAAATGTCCCCAAGAATGTGCCCATGGGTCAGTTCCAAAACCACCTTGCGGTACGGTTTAGGCACTACCAGTTGCTCAAGGGTGTCCTCTATCCTCTGTGACACTCAATATAACAGGTCCCTTTCAATAATGAAGTAAGGGAGGATAATCCTCTCGTCAGGGTTAACTAACTCCCCATCTATCTTCACTACATTCTCCCGGGCTCTTTGCAATGTGGGGTCCCTCAATTGCTCAGTGATAAAATTTTCTCGGTGCACCTCGAGGTCATCCAACCCTAACGGCCGCTGTTCCTCTTCTGAGGTAGCAGGCTCCTCCCTAGGCAGGGGCAGACTGGCAACTTTCGGCCCAGGGGGCAAGTACAAACCAGAGGCCCATGGTGCAGCGACTCGGCCCCCCTCCCGCTCTCCTTCTTCCTATTCTCCTCCTGACCCCCATTTCAGGCTAAAGCCCAGCTCCGGGTACTCTCTACTCACTGGCAGAATCAAGGTTCCCAACCCAGGGGGTATTTGGGGGGAGATGGGACAGTTCGGTTGGGGCTTGCCAGGGGAGGAGAGTCTTCAGTGGGGCACAGAACCGGCCTCTGCTCAGACACAGTGTACACCATCTATGCGGGGGGGGGGGGGTCGGGGCCTGCACTCAGTAGGTCAGCAGCGGGGACTTCTTACTTCTCTTCAACAGGAATCCTTTAGGCATGTCTGTGGCAGAAGCGGTGCAGCCTTTTTACAGGGCATCAGAGCGGCCCAGGGGGCAATTGCCCCCCTGCCCCCTGGCCCAGTCCTCCCCTGTCCCTAGGGACTGGTGTTTCCCCTGCTAAGACTGAGAACGGAAACTCAGGAGAATCCTCACAGTTAGAGGATTCTGGAGTAGATGTTTCAGGCTCAGAAGAACCACCTACTGGGGAATCTGGGCAATCCCAGAGTTCCCAGACCTTTGGGAAATCCCTTCCCACAATGGCGTCATGTGGCAGTTTGGGAACTAAACCCACTTGGTGACACAAGTTACCGAGGGAGGTTTCAAAGGAAACCATAGTCACTGGATATTCTCGAGTGTCCCCATGTACACAAACTACAGCCATTTTCCTAGGATGTAAGGTTTTTCCCACCACTAGATCACTTTTCACTAAGGTGACCAGGCTACCTGAATCCAACAATACCACAACATCTTTACCGTCTAAACACATTCTATATAAAGGTTTCTCATTCCCCTTTACTGCAGTGCATGTGGTTGCAAAAAGGGACTGTCGTCTCTCTGTCAGAAAATCACACTGCATGGGTTCATCATCCGCTGGGCAAACCGCTGCTACATGTCCCTATTCCCGGCAACGGTAACAAATCAACCTTCTGGTCCTCTCCTGTGGGATGGGTCTTCCAGGCTCGCTCTCGCCAAACATTAGAAGTAGTCCTGGTAATACCTCTAGTTGCTCTTTGGTCCCTCTCTCCACCCCCATCCCTTGATGCAGTCTTACTTATAGGTGGGGAGGGTCTGGTCTTGGGGTGAAAAGTCTGTGCATCTCTGGGAAAAGAGGTCAAATTCTCTGTTGTTAGGTACCTTTCGACCAGGTCTACTAGTTTGTCTGCGGTTTCCGGACCACCATGGCTCACCCATTTCTGCAGGGTGTTACTGTTCCAAGCCTGCAATGCTCTCTTGGTGAGCCTGTTGTTGAGCTGCAATGCTCTCTTGGTGAGCCTGTTGTTGAGCTGCCATGCTCTCTTGGTGAGCTGCAAGGCTCCGCTGAAAACCCACATTTGTCTGCTGTTGATTTGCATTTGCTATAGCCAGTTGTCTCAGTATCTCCTCCATTTTGGGTTTACTTTAACTGCCCGCATCCTCCACCATGTGTAAAGGGGTTAGCTCGGTAGCAGGTGTGGGTGACCCCTTGGGTGGGTTCGTTACACAGAGAGACAGCCGAGGAGTGGTTGAAAACAACAGTCTGGTTTATTCTTCCAATTTGCTGGAAACAAGTGCAAGCATCCGAAACAGCATAAATCGAAAAAAAATAAACCCTGGCCACTTGGGGCGTCTACCTTCACAACACAGGAACCTACCTATGGTGTCTGTCCCAACCTACTGCTGGGCAGACACTGCTGGTCATACAGCAAAAAACCAATAGTCTATTTGTTTTCTTTTCACACAGAAAAAGTCCAACACCACCTCACCTTCAGAAGTCCTTTAGCTCACTGCTCTCCTTAACGCACAAAGCCTCAGGATGCAGCGATCAGTAGTCATCCTCTGGATAACTTATAGAGGCCTTAAAGTGGAGTTCCACCCTATTTTTATACTTACCTCCATCTTCTCGCTCCGGGTCACCTGAAAAAGAAATGGATAATCGCATATTTTTTTTTTTTTTACTTACCTCGTAGCGAAGAAAAAATACTTACCTTACTTCCTTCTTCCTCCTTCCTCGGCCGCGGCCCGTCGTCACTTCCTGGCTCTGCAATGATTCCTGGGAGCTGGACGTCATAGCTCCCAGGAATCATTGCGCCTGCACCGGCCCCGACGTCAGTTCCGGGTCGCGCGCGTCATCCCCTTCTAAACAGCTTCTGGGCATGCCCAGAAGCTGTGGAGGGGTGACGCGCGCGACCCGGAAGTGACGTCGGGGCCGGCGCAGAGCATCGTGGGACCACAGAAGGCGGAAGAAGACGCCGAAGAGGACGCGCTGGCTTCAAGCTGCCCACATCTGAGATGGCAGCGCTGGACAAGACGTTTGCAAGGTAAGTATTTCGTCTTGCAGGTAAGTGCAACCCGGGACAGATCAGAGGCTAGCCATTGTGGAATGCACTAGCCCTGACTGTCCCGGGGGTATTAAAAAAAAAAAAAAAATCCAGGGTGGAACTCCGCTTTAATTGCCTCATTCTGAATAGCTGAAGCTTTTTCAACACCCTAAACCTTTCTGGCTACCTCTCGCAGCCGCCACCTAATAGTAATTTGTGAATTAGGCAGAAATGTATCTCCCGTCTGTGACAACACCTACAGATTTACCTGACTTCCTGTCACAATATATATATATATATACAGTATCTCACAAAAGTGAGTACACCCCTCACATTTTTGTAAATATTTTATTATATCTTTTTATGTGACAACACTGAAGAAATTACACTTTGCTACAACGTTAAGTAGTGAGTGTACAGCTTTTATAACCGTGTAAATTTGCTGTCCCCTCAAAAAACCTCAACACACAGCCGATAATGTCTAAACCGCTGGCAGCAAAAGTGAGTACACCCCTAAGGGAAATTGTCCAAATTGGGCCCAAAATGTCAATATTTCGTGTGGCCACCATTAGTTTTCAGCACCAGAGCTCACCAGAGCTTCACATGTTGCCACTGGAGTCCTCTTCCACTCCTCCATGACGACATCACTGAGCTGGTGGATGTTAGAGACCTTGCGCTTCTCCACCTGCCGTTTGAGGATGCCCCACAGTTGCTCAATAGAGCTTAAGAACTGGAGACATGCTTGCCCAGTCCATCACCTTTACCCTCAGCTTCTTTAGCAAGGCAGTGGTCGTCTTGGAGGTGTTTTTGGGGTCGTTATCATGTTGGAATACTGGCTTGCGGCCAAGTCTCTGAAGGGAGGGGATCATGCTCTGCTTCAGTGTGTCACAGTACATTCTGGCATTCATAGTTCCCTCAATAAACTGTAGCTCCCCAGGGCCGGCAGCACTCATGCAGCCACAGACCATGACACTCCCACTACCAGGCTTGACTGTAGGCAAGACACACTTGTCTTTTTTCTCCTCACCTGGTTGCCACCACACATGCTTGACACCATCTGAACCAAATACGTTTATCTTTGTCTCATCAGACCATAGGACATGGTTCTAGTAATCCATGCCCTTAGTCTGCTTGTCTTCAGCAAACTGTTTGTGGGCTTTCTTGTGCATCATCTTTAGAAGAGGCTTCCTTCTGGGACAACAGCCATGCAGACCAATTTGATGCAGCGTGCGACGTATGGTCTGACCACTGACAGGCTGACCCCACCCCTTAATGGTTGAGTGGTGAATTGGCGCAAGAAGAGGTCTCGATAAAGTCTGGTCCTGGGGACCCGGGGGGGGGGGAAGGGAAACAACCAGGGGTAGGGGGGCCCCCAAAGTTCAGGGGGTAGCTGTCCACTGTAGCGGCTGCCGGCGGAAGAGACAGAAGAGATCTCTGGGGGGAGACAAGAGGGAAGACAGCGCAGCGCCTTCTAAGTGCAGCAAGACATTTATTGAAGTATGTGCAGCAGTAATACACTCACATTTTGTCTGTGAATGAGAGGCAATTAATCAAGTAATGTTGATCATCAGGAGCATCACTGGAGCGGGTCCTGGCGGTGGAAGCAGTGGATCCCAATGAGAGCGGCAGGGGGGGTTCCTCCGTGTGTGCAGGGATGGCCTCGGTGGTGTCCGCGGGCTCCCCGTCAGCTGGTGGAACGCTGGCACTCGTCAGGCCGGCCTGAAGAAGGAGCGCATGCTCCGATAACGCGTCGCCGTAGCGTCCCACTGTAGCGTCCCGCATCACCGCCAGGAGTGAGGTCAGGATTCCAGGACCCACGAGTGCCAGCGTTCCACCAGCTGACAGGGAGCCTGCGGACACCACCGAGGCCGTCCCTGCACACACGGAGGAATCCCCCCTGCCGCTCTCATCAGGATCCACTGCTTCCACCGCCAGGACCCGCTCCAGTGATGCTCCTTATGATCAATATTACTTGATTAACTGCCTCTCATTCACCGACAAAATGTGAGTGTATTACTGCTGCACATACTTCAACAAATGTCTTGCTGCACTTAGAAGGCGCTGCGCTGTCTTCCCTCTTGTCCCCCACCCCTTAAACCTCTGCAGCAATGCTAGCAGCACTCATAAGGCTATTTCCCAAAGACAACCTCTGAATGTGATGCTGAGCATGTGCACTCTACTACTTTGGTCAACCATGGCGAGGCCTGTTCTGATTGGAACCTGTCCTAAACCGCTGTATGGTCTTGGCCACCATGCTGCAGCTCAGTTTCAGGGTCTTGGCAATCTTCTTATAGCCTAAGCCATCTTTATGTAGAGCAAAAATTATTTTTTTCAGATCCCCAGAGAGTTCTTTGCCATGAGGGGCCATGTTGAACTTTTAACACACCTGCTCCCTATTCACACCTGAGACCTTGTAATGCTAACAAATCACAGGACAGGGGAGGGAACATGGCTAATTGGGGACAATTTGGACATTTTCACTTAGGGGTGTACTCACTTTTGTTGCCAGCGGTTTGGACATTAATGGCTATATGTTGAGTTATATTGAGGGGATAGCAAATTTAAACTGTTATACAAGCTGTACACTCACTACTTTACATTGTAGCAAAGTGTAATTTCTTCAGTGTTGTCACATGAAAAGATATTATAAAATATTTACAAAAATGTGAGGGGAGCACTCATTTTTGTGAGATACTGTATATAATACACTCTTCAAATGTGCTTTAAAATTCATGGTTTTCCTTTTTATGCGAACAGTAATGGCTGGGAACATTTTAGGGATTCTGGGAGCTTTTTGGACAGACTTTGGGAAGTATGTAAATGGCCTACCATACTTTCCAACTGTCCCTTTTTTCCTGGGACAGTCCCTGCAAATAGGAGCCTGTCCCAGGTAATTTATATTGTCCCTGGAATTGCCTGTTAATCGGGCTGCCCATAAATGTTACGCAGAAGTAGTGCAGCTGAATGGGAGAATTATTCCAACTCTGCTACTGTGGCCTTAAGTTTGAAATTCCCTTTTTAATTTCCTGTAATTCTCTCCATATTGAGTAGACTCTATAATCTGATAAGCAGGTGAGATTAATTATGCAGAGTGGGCGGAGCTTCAGGGAAGTGGGTGTGGTAATTGATAGCTGTGCTGCAAAGTGTCCCTGGAATTTTTTTTTAAATGTTGGCAACTATGGGCCTACAGCTATAGTGTCGGAAGTGCAACAGCATGTTCTATGCACTTCTGAACTATAGAGGGTGCTATATATTGACATACAGTATGTGTGTTTTTATATGGATCTCCTGCTTCTGCTCTATTCATTCTGTGAATCCGTACTTCTTCTGCTTCTTGAATATTCCTCCACCATACATCAAATCACCAGTCAATAATGGGAAACATCTGACATGAAGAAGCTTTGTTCCTCTGCCAAGATGGCCGCCTCCAAAAGGAGACAAAATGCAGAACAGGGCAAAGTAAGTCAGTAATGGGAAAATGATCATGTGCTGGAACACCACAGACAGTGCTTTTGACTAATCCCTTGTCCTGTGCTTGCTTTTTTTGGGCAAAACTTCCAGAATCCAAGTCCTTTTAACACTCAAGCTAATCCACTTCAGCTCTCGAATGTTTACCCCCCTTCCTGACCAGGCCATTATTTGTGAAGCAGCACAGCGTTGCTTTAACTGACAATTGCGCGGTCACACCATGCTGTACCCAAATTAAATTAATGTCCTTTTTTTCCCCAAAACTAGAACTTTGTTTTGGTGGTATTTGATCACCTCTGTTTTTATTTTTGGTACAAGAAACAAACGATCAACAATTTGGAAAAAAATAAAAAAACATGTGCCATTATGTCCGTTTGGACCTTGCTTTGTGCACTGGTGTGCAGTCATGTTGGAACAGGAAGGGGCCATCCCCAAACTGTTCCCACAAAGTTGGGAGCATGAAAATTGTCCAAAATATCTCGGGTCCATAAAGACATGGATGAGAGAGTTTGCGGTGGAGGAACTTGACTGGCCTGCATAGAGTCCTGACCTCAACCCGATAGAAAACCTTTGGGATGAATTAGAGCGGAGACTGCGAGCCAGGTCTTCTCGTCCAACATCAGTGCCTGACCTAACAAATGCAGTTCTGGAAGAATGGCTAAAATATTCCCATAGACACACTCCTAAACCTTGTGGACAGCCTTTCCAGATGAGTTGAAGCTGTTATAGCTGGAAAGGGTGGGCCAACTCAATATTGAACCCTACAGACTAAGACCAGGATGCCATTAAAGTTCGGGTAGTGTTTAGGGTAGTGTCTTAAATCTGAAGTATGGGCAAAAACAAATTTTGTACGATAAAAATATGTTTAATGCAGTGCCTGCTGTAATGTTTGTTATATCTATTACTTTATTTAGCTCACACTCCCCTGTTGGCATAGAACATACAGCGCTGACATTTGTAGTTCTGGCCATAGTACAGATATCACAGGAGGTCACCCATAGGCATCTCTCACTCTCACATTCATAAAAAGCCCTGCATTATTTTCACCAAAATGCATTCTGTGACTGGAGAAGGGTCTTCGTGAAGTTCATCCACACTCTCTCCATGCAGATGTAATGATCCTACAGGGGCTGTTAGGTAAACTAATTTGGGCTTCTACTCTAGCTACAAGAGCCAGAATTGTTTTGTTTGGTCTGCTTGAGGATCCACAGGCTGAGAGTTTGATTACTTTTCCCTGACTATAGGAGAAACTTCTGGAGATTAGGGCAGGATGATTCAAATACCTGTCCTAAATATTTAGTAGGGCCTATCTAATCCCTAAAGAGGTGGGCCCAGATGGTGGATGGGTTCCTGTTAAGTAGGCTGGAGCCCAGATTAGAGGGTTCTTCCTCTTAGTGAGAATGGGTCTGTGAGCCGCAGGCCACCGCTCATCTCTATGCCCTTGGAGGGCCGAGCTACATCATTTTAGGTTCTCAGGCCATGTAAACATGTTTTTTTTTTTTCCTTACAGCAAAAGATAACTTTTTTTTTTTTTTTAATCTTTTGCTTTTACGGGTAGAGGAGAGATTTGGGGTATTTTACCTGTCATACTGTATTGTTATCGCAAGGGATTAGGATAAAAAGCCTTCTGTGTGTAGCAGCCTCCCCAGCACCCACTAATACTTACCCTCTCTATCCAGTGATGTCCACGAGTCCCTCGGCCATCCGAGGCTCTCTTTTCTGATTCGCTCTCGCTGCTATCAATTAAAGTCAGTTAGAGAATCAGGAGAGAGAGAGGGCTGAACTGCAGTTCCATGTCTGAATAGACACACGGAGCTGCAGCTTGGCTCAGGTAACCCCATAGCAAGCTACTTGCTGTGAGGGCATTCAACAGGAGGAAGGAGCCAGGAGCTACAGCCAGGGACCCAAGAAGAGGGGGATCCTGGCTGCCCTGTAAAAAGCCAATTGCACAGAGCAGGTAAATATAACATGTTTGTTTTTCAAAAAAAGAAAAACCACAAGATTTTACAATCACTTTAGCTAGTTCCCGACCACTTACGTTATATTTACTGCTGCAGGCTGGCTCGTACAGGCAAAACGACGTATGTCTACGCCGCTCACCTGAGAGGAGCTAGGGGGCGAGTGCGCACCATCGGCAGCGCGCTCCCACCCCCGATCGTCAGCAGGGAAGCTGATGCACGGGTCAGGCGGGTCCGATGACCATCCTTCTCCCTGAAATTATCACAGAGCTCATGTGATCCTTCTATATAGGATCACATGTCTCTGTGGTCATCTCAGAAGCCACGCTCCCCCACAGTTAGAATCACTCCCCTAGGGTCACATGAGCTCTGTGATAATTTCAGGGAGAAGGATGGTCATCGGACCCGCCTGACCCATGCATCAGCTTCCCCGCTGACGATCGGGGTGGGAGCGCGCTGCCGATGGTGCACACTCGCCCCCTAGCTCCTCTCAGTAGTAGTAATGTCACTGGTACCCCCAAAAGTGTCAAAAATGTCAGTTAGCGGTCTGATCTGTCCCCCGCAATGTTGCAGTCCCGCTAAAAATCGCAGATCACTACCATTACTAGTAAAAAAAAAAAAACAATAAAAATGACATAAATCTTTCCCGGAGTTAGTAGATGTGATAACTTTTGCGCAAACCAACCAAAATATGCTTATTGCGATTTTTTTTAACCAAAAACATGTAGCAGAAAACAAATTGGCCTAAAATGTTAAAAAACTTTGATTTTTACATTTTTTTGGGGAATGTTATATAGCAGAAAGTTAAAAATATTGTTTTTTTTTCCAAAATTGTCGCTCTTTTTTTGTTTAAAACGCAAAAAAATTAAAATCGCACAGGTAAACAAATACCACCAAAAGAAAGCTCTATTTATGGGGAAAAAAACGACGTAAATTTTGTTTGGGTATAGCATCGCACGACAGTGCAATTATCCGTTAAAGTAATCGCAAAATAGGGCCTGGTCATTAAGCAGCAAAATCCTCCGGGGCTAAAGTGGTTAAAAAAATAATACCTTTAAACAACTCCTGCTAAAGAACACTCATAAGAGAGAGAAGATACGTTTCTTCAGCAAATTTTATTTTCTGTAGCTACTAGCCAGCAGTATGGAGAGGCAGTCAGCATGCAAGTCTGAGCCTCTTACAAGACAGAACCCTTTATATACATTTGTGAGCAGACATTATTCAATTAACAAGTATTTTAGATCACATTAATCAAAATAATGTAATTTCATAGCAATTCTTTTAATTAATAATCACAGTTGCATAGGGCTTAAACCACTACTTTCCAAAATCTTGTCAAATTGTTGTCATCATTGAACAGAATGAGTGTGTGGAACAATAATGAGTGAAACTACCTTGAACTACCATGTTACAGCCATATTGGCATTCCAAAAAATAATACATATATCATTAATTTTGACATGTGCCTTGGCACTGGGCGGAATGACCTTCTGGCCTCATTTTTTATTAGAACTTCAGGGCCACAGCATCTTACGAAACTGATAAGGGAGGAAGGGGTAGGTGTCTTAATGTCAAATGGTGACTATTCGTTGGCTAACTTTCCCTTATGATGAGTCAGTTCGAGGCACAGACGTGTATAAATGCGTACAAGCTAATAATTTTAGAGTCTTCTTAGCTCTTGTTCAAGGACAAGAGATAACATAAAAGAGAACAAGGATATTTGTGAAGCTGATAAGGAGACCTGTTGCTTAAAGATTTTGTTGTCTCTGCAGGAACTCAAGTGATATTTATTATTAAATGATTAGAAATTAAATAAATACATTTTTATGCATTATATTTCGGCAGAGCTAAAAATGCTGCTGGGTTGGCTTTTATTGCAGATGAGACTATTTTGCCATAAAAGCTTCTTCCTTACATGCTTGTATTAATAAAAAAACCTGCTTGGGTTTGGAATTTCGGCTGAATTTGGCGAACATGTCAAAGACATCAGCAAATTGAAAACTTTAATGCGAATGGGATGAGAATCTTGAAAGTCGATTCTCACCATTTCCAAGGCTAATAGGCAGGGAATCGTCTAGCAAAGGGCATGGAGAGGTGGGCACTGCCTGGGAGGACATATACCGATGCAAAATGTTTTTTTTTTAATACCATTTAACTCATAGCTGTTATAATACAGTTTAAAGTAAAACATTAAAAAGCACAATTTATTTAGATAACAGTCCTAGGGGATACCTTAAACCTGTTTTAGAAGTGACATAACCAAACTGACATTTAGAAAGAAAAAATATATAATTTGCCACTAAATGACATTTCCCTGCAGGATTTTTTGTTCAAAAGGGCATGGGGACCACCCAAAATCAAACATAGGGTATGGAAAGCTAGGCACTGTCATAGGGTCATGTACCAAAAATAATTAAATAAATAAATTAAAAAATACCATCAGAAAAACAGCTATTTTAATAAGTCTTAAAGGGCAACATTAAAAATACACAATTTTCTGGGGAAAAAATACACTATTCTTTCAAATAACATGCTTCAGGCATTCCCGAAACCGGCCTGTGAAGTGGCACACCTGGGAGATGTACACAAAGAAAGTGACATTTACAAAGTGTAGCCACCTTGTCTTAAACAGGGGCTACTAGTCAAATTTAGTTCTGCTGGGTGGTAGACAACCTTGCTGATTTACAGTCTATTTGTTCATTTGGTTTTCCCCTAAACTCAGCATAGCTGTGTTTTCTCCCTTCTGCCAGTAGATGTCACAGGTGACTCTGGTATTAGTATGAAAATCCAAACTGGCTTATGAATATTCACACTTCCTCTAGCCAACCAGCAGGAGTTTCCTGGCCACTGGCACATGCTAGGGGAGAGTAATAATATCTGGGGAAGGCCAGGTGATCATTCTTTTCCACCCTGGCCCTGGCTTGGGTTGGATGTATGTGGAGCAGCTGTGTGATTAGGCCTTGAGTTGGGGCCTAGCACAAAGAGCCATGGAGGATCTCCAGATGTCATGAGGGGCTGGAAGAAGCTTGGAAGTGTAGCTATGACCTTACTGGAGTATATGCTGGTAACTGATCCTTTTCAGTGCTTTTTCAGTCAGGAGCTGCTATCACAGATTGCTGGGTCAACTTAAAGGTTTTTCATATGTGAGGACTGTAAATACCTATGGCTAATTTTGTGGAGTCTGCACATCTACTAGTTCATGGGTGTCCTGTGCCCTATCCCTCTCTCCCCTGGTGTAAGCAATAAACTCCCTTCTGTTTTTATCCAAAAGTGACTAGCGCACATCTGTTCACCTGTACCACCATGAGACCTATTTTAGAGGTGAAATGTCAGCCAACCCTACCTCTGGGTCAGGGAGGGTACGAGAAAAGAAAATTAAAATGGCGGGCTGCTTAATGACATTTCCAAGCATCTTCTTTCTGACTTCTGGCTACAGCCAAAGGTTTTCTTCAGCAGGCCAACACCCTATTTAGTTTGCACATTTGCCAACTCTGAACACGTATTTGAACGTTCACGTGAGTCCTGTACAGCCATCAGTGTTGGGGGTAACGAGTTACAATGTAACGGATTACAGTAACTACATTACTTTTTTGGGTAACGTAGTACCGTAACGCGTTACATTTGTAACATCGGTAACTACATTACTTTACAGGGCTTGAGGAACGCACTTTCCTGCGTTACCCAAGCCGTGCTATACAATCAGGCAGCTTTATTTATTCTTCTTGCCTTGCCTTCTTGCAATCTTTATTGTTTCCCTGGGCCCCATCTGCTGAAAACAGGGTCCCAGGAGGCTGTAGCAGAGCAGGAACTTTTTTTCCATTTTCGGGCGTAGGTATATGATGTGCACTGCTGCACATTATAGTTCTGGCCGGCCAGCCGCCCACTGCCTATGCTCTGCCCTCCTCGGCGGAGTGATTCTTTGTAACTCCGCTCACTCTGCAGATGCTGTGGAGTGAGAGGGCGCAGATCAGCAATCCCTGTGGCGGGTGGCAGACGGTGCACAGGAAAGCGGCACAGTGACAGCCTCAGACAACTCAGAGGACTCGAGGAGGAGACGCGGGGGATCGTGTGGCCGAGGAGGAGGCAGGAGGACTGATGAGAAGACGCCCACCACTGCAGGTAAGTGCACTGGTCTCTCTGGCGTGGTCACTCTGGCATTGAAAGGGGGAACACTGTGGTCAATCTGGGGACACGCTGTGGTCACTCTGGGGGCACGCTGTGGTCAATCTGGGGGCACGCTGTGGTCACTCTGGGGGCACACTGTGGTCAATCTGGGGGCACGCTGTGGTCACTCTGGGGGCACACTGTGGTCAATCTGGGGGGCATGCTGTGGTCACTCTGGGGGCACACTGTGGTCAATCTGGGGGGCACGCTGTGGTCACTCTGGGGGGCACACTGTGGTCAATCTGGGGGGCACGCTGTGGTCACTCTGGGGGGCACACTGTGGTCAATCTGGGGGACACGCTGTGGTCAATCTGGGGGGCACGCTGTGGTAACTCTGGGGGCACACTGTGGTCAATCTGGGGGGCACACTGTGGTCAATCTGGGGGCACGCTGTGGTCACTCTGGGGGGCACGCTGTGGTCACTCTGGGGGTCACGCTGTGGTCACTCTGGGGGGCACGCTGTGGTCACTCTGGGGGCACGCTGTGGTCACTCTGGGGGCACGCTGTGGTCACTCTGGGGGGCACGCTGTGGTCACTCTGGGGGCACTCTGTGGTCAATCTGGGGGCACGCTGTGGTCACTCTGGGGGCATGCTGTGGTCACTCTGGCATTGAAAGGGGGCATGCTGTGGTCACTCTGGCATTGAAAGGGGGCACACTGTGGTCACTCTGGCATTGAAAGGGGGCACGCTGTGGTCTCTCTGGCATTGAAAGGGTGCACACTGTGGTCACTCTGCATTGAAAGGGTGCACGCTGTGGTCACTCTGGCATTGAAAGGGGGCACGCTGTGGTCACTCTGGCATTGAAAGGAGGCACGCTGTGGTTTTATATATATATATATATATATATATATATATATATATATATATATATATATATAAAACAATAAATATTGTATTGTTTTTTTGTGCACTACAAATAAATATGCGCATTGGGATTTGTTCATATTTTTTTTCAAAAGTAAAGTAATAAGTAGTGAAGTTACTTTTCAAATGCAGTAACTAGTAAAGTAATCTCATTACAATTTACAGAAGTAACTAGTAACTAGTAACTAGTAATTAGTTACATTTTTTGAGTAACTACCCCAACACTGACAGCCATGAACGTGAACCCCATCCCTAACTGCTAGCAATTTTCTTCTGATTGCATTGCACACCTGCCTCATCATGTATGCTTTATCAGTGGCATGTCTTCCTAATTATTTTGCTTTGCCAGTGGAATGCCTGCCTCTTCGTGTACACTTCACTAGTGGTGTACCTATAACCTTTTGTATGCTTAACATAAGCCATGTATGCTTCACTATGTATGCTGTAATGCTGAGCGCTCCGGTCCCTGCTTCTGGACTGGAGCGCTCGCGGCGTTCCTTCCAGATCCACTCACCTGTGCCCGCTCAGACTCCTTCCTCCGCTCCCCGCTCACGTGGTTCCCGGCGCGTGCGCCCCTGCACCATAGGGCGCGCTCGCGCCGGTTGTTTGAAATTTAAGGGGCCTGTGCACCAGTAATTGGTGCCTGGTCCAAACCTCCTTTCCTGTGACCTATTTCCTGTTTCCTGTGACCTGTTTCCTGTTTCCTGTGACCTGTTTCCTGTTTCTTATATAAACCCACTCCCCCTTCCTGTCCTTGCCGGATCTTGTTGCCTTAGTGCCTTGAGAAAGCGATTTGTGTTTGCCTTGCCTGTGTACCTGACCTTCTGCCGTTGACCTCTGACTTCGAACCTTTGCCACCTGCCCTGACCTTCTGCTACGTCTGACCTTGCCTTTGCCTTGTCCTATTGTACCATGCCTGTATCAGCTGCCAGTGAGGTTGAGCCGTTACCGGGGGACACGACCTGGTTGCTACCACCGCAGCAAGTCCATCCCGCCTTGCGGCGGGCTCTGGTGAAAACCGGTAGTAACTTAGAACTGGTCCTCTAGTACGGTCCACGCCAATCCCTCACTGACACAGAGGATCCACCTCTAGTGCAGTCATCTGCCGCCAGTCCGGACCCTGACAGTAGATCCGGCCATGGATCCCACTGATGTGCCACTGCCTAGTCTCGCTGACCTCACTACCGTGGTTGCCCAGCAGTCCCAGCAGATTGCCCAACAAGGACAACAACTGACGCAGTTGACCGCCATTATTCAACAGCTTCTGCCGTCACAGCCAGCTTCTGCATCTCCTTCTCCCCGAGCTGCTACCGCTAGAGTCCGCTTATCTCTCCCGGACAAGTTTGATGGGGACTCTAAGATGTGCCAGGGATTCTTGTCCCAATGTTCCCTGCACCTAGAGATGTTGTCAGACCAGTTTCCCACAGAACGGTCTAAGGTGGCGTTCATGGTCAGTTTATTATCCGGGAAGGCCTTGGCCTGGGCCACACCGCTTTGGGACCGCAACGATCCTGCCACTAACTCTGTCCAGTCCTTTCTTTCCGAAATCCGCAGTGTCTTCGAGGAACCTGCCCGTGCCTCGTCCGCGGAAACAGCCTTGCTGAACCTCGTCCAAGGAGACTCTACAGTGGGCGAATATGCTATACAATTTCGCACTCTGGCCTCCGAATTGGCCTGGAACAACGAGGTTCTCTGCGCGACCTTTAAAAAGGGTTTATCCAGCCATATCAAGGATTGTCTGGCCGCACGAGAAATACCTGCCTCCCTGACTGAACTTATCCACTTGGCTACTCGCATAGATATGCGCTACATTGAAAGGCGTCAAGAGCTCCGCCAGGAAAAAGATCTTGGTCGCGTCAGGCGATACCCACGCCTGGCTCCTCTCTTCCAGCACCCTTTGCAGTCTGCTACTGTGCCTTCCACCGAGGAGGCCATGCAAGTGGATCGGTCTCGCCTGACCCAACAAGAGAGGTCTCGCCGGAGGAACGAGAACTTATGTTTATATTGTGCGAGCTCTGAACACTTCTTAAAGGACTGTCCTCTTCGTCCTCAGCGTCTGGGAAAACGCTCGCACCTAGTGAACGTGGGAGAGACGTCACTGGGTGTAAATTCTTCCTCTCCACGCCTGATCATTCCAGTACGAATTTCTCTAGCCACTAAAGTCTTCTTCTCTGCGGAGGCCTTCTTGGACTCTGGTTCTGCAGGAAACTTCATTAAAGCCTCTTTCAGCAACCGGTTTAACATCCCTGTTATCCGTCTCGTCAAGCCCTTCTTTATTTCCACAGTTAACGGAGAGAATCTGAACTGCACCGTGCGTTACCGCACAGAACCCGTGCTCATGACCATAGGGGTTCTCCACCAAGAGACGATTTAATTTTTTGTTCTGCCTAACTGCACTTCTGACATCCTTCTTGGCTTGCCTTGGCTCCAGCGCCACGCTCCTACCCTCGACTGGACCTCTGGGGACATTAAATCATGGGGCCCTATCATCCACACTCATTGCCTCAAGTCGGTACCCACCAGACAAATCTCCTCTCCTTTGCTCGGCCTTCCTAAAGCCTATCAAGACTTTGCTGACGTCTTTTGCAAGAAACAGGCAGAGGTCTTACCACCACATAGACCCTTTGACTGCCCCATTGACTTACTTCCTGGTACCACACCACCTCGTGGCAGGATTTACCCTCTCTCCGCTCCTGAAACCAAGGCCATGTCGGAGTACATTCAGGAGAATCTCAAGAAAGGTTTCATCAGGAATTCTTCCTCTCCTGCCGGAGCAGGATTCTTTTTTGTTGCCAAAAAAGATGGGTCACTACGCCCTTGTATTGATTATGGCGGTCTCAACAAAATCACGGTAAAGAATCGCTACCCGCTGCCTCTCATCTCGGAGCTCTTTGACCGTTTGCGCGGAGCAAAGGTCTTCACTAAGCTTGACCTCAGGGGCGCTTACAACCTCATCAGAATCCGTGAAGGAGATGAGTGGAAAACCGCTTTCAATACCAGAGATGGCCACTTCGAGTATCTTGTCATGCCCTTTGGCCTGTGCAATGCTCCTGCAGTCTTCCAAGACTTTGTCAACGAGATCTTCCGGGACTTGTTGTATACCTGTGTAGTGGTCTATCTTGACGACATACTAATCTTCTCCTCCACTCTGGAAGAACACCGTCTCCATGTTTGTCAAGTGCTCCAGCGTCTCCGTGTTAACCATCTTTACGCCAAAATTGAAAAATGCCTCTTTGAATGTAGCTGCCTTCCGTTTCTGGGATACCTAGTTTCTGGACAAGGTCTTCA
This sequence comes from Pelophylax lessonae, assembly GCF_965119305.1. NCBI lineage: Eukaryota > Metazoa > Chordata > Amphibia > Anura > Ranidae > Pelophylax > Pelophylax lessonae. Next base: position 621,162,619 of record NC_138770.1, read on the forward strand.
AATGGACCCCGACAAGCTCTGCGCAGTATTGAATTGGCCACGCCCCTCGGGACTTCGCTCTATCCAGCGCTTCCTCGGATTCGCCAATTACTACCGCCAGTTCATCCCCCACTTCTCCACTATGGTGGCGCCTATTGTGGCACTAACCAAGAAGGGAGCGAATCCGAGATCCTGGCCTCCCCAAGCGGAAGAAGTCTTTACTTGCCTTAAGACCGCCTTCGCCTCCGCTCCAGTCTTGTCTAGGCCCGATCCGCTGAAACCATTCTTCCTGGAAGTAGATGCCTCCTCTGTGGGAGCTGGAGCGGTTCTTCTTCAAAAGTCCGCTAAAGGAAGAAATGTCACCTGCGGCTTCTTCTCTAAAACTTTTTCCCCTCCAGAAAAGAACTATGCCATTGGAGACCGTGAACTACTAGCCATTAAGTTGGCACTAGAGGAATGGAGACATCTCCTGGAAGGATCCCTTCATCCTATCACCATCTACACCGACCATAAAAATCTCTCGTACCTTCAGTCTGCCCAGCGCCTTAATCCGCGCCAGGCCAGGTGGTCATTGTTCTTTGCCCGATTCAATTTCCAGATCCATTTTCGTCCTGCTGATAAGAACATTAGGGCGGATGCTCTATCACGCTCCACCGATGCCTCCGAAGACGAAACCGTCCCTCAACACATCATTCCTCTTGAGTGTCTGATTTAAACCGCCCCTGCTTCACTGGTACCAGTTCCTCCAGGGAAAACGTATGTTCCTAAACATCTTCGCCTCCAGACTCTCAAATGGGGTCACTCCTCTCACCTGGCGGGTGACGCTGGAATTAAAAAGACGACTCAGCTAATTGCCAGACACTATTGGTGGCCTTCCTTTGAGAAAGATGTAAAGGAGTTCGTTGGGGCCTGTACTGTCTGCGCACGTGACAAAACTCCCCGCCAGAGGCCTGCAGGTCTTCTCCTCCCTCTTCCAGTGCCAAACAGCCTTGGTCCCACATAGCGATGGACTTCGTCACTGACCTTCCCGTATCCCATGGCAACACAGTCATATGGGTGGTTGTTGACAGATTCTCCAAAATGGCACATTTTGTCCCGCTTCCTGGTCTCCCTTCTGCGCCACAGCTGGCGAAGCAATTCTTTTTACACATATTTCGTCTCCATGGTCTCCCAACACAAATCGTCTCCGATAGAGGTGTTCAATTTATCTCAAAATTTTGGAGAGCACTCTGCACCCAATTAAAAATCAAATTGAACTTTTCTTCCGCCTACCACCCTCAGTCCAATGGACAAGTGGAGAGGGTTAACCAGATCCTTGGTGACTATCTACGACACTTCATCTCCTCCCGTCAGGATGATTGGGTCGACCTGTTGCCCTGGGCCGAATTCTCATATAATTTTAGAGACTCTGAGTCATCCACCAAATCTCCATTTTTTGTGGTGTACGGCCGTCACCCGCTGCCCCCCCTCCCCATTCCCACCTCTTCTGGAGTTCCTGCCGTTGATGACTTGACCCTGGACTTCTCCTCCATCTGGAAAGAAACTCAAAAGTCGCTCACCCTGGCCGCTTCTCGCATGAAGAGACATGCAGATAAAAAAAGAAGAACTCCTCCTGTCTTTGCCCCTGGTGACAGAGTGTGGCTCTCTGCCAAATACATCCGGTTTCGGGTCCCCAGCTACAAACTGGGTCCGCGTTACCTCGGGCCTTTTAGAATCAAAAGCCAAATTAACGCTGTCTCTTTCAAACTCCATCTTCCTCCCTCTCTCCGTATTCCTAACTCCTTTCATGTATCCCTTCTCAAACCTCTCATTCTTAACCGATTTTCCCCCAAGGTCACCGTTCCTGCTCCTGTCTCTGGGTCCTCTGACGTCTTCTCAGTAAAAGAGATCCTCGCCTCCAAGGTCGTCAGAGGTAAAAAAAATTTTCTTGTTGACTGGGAGAATTGTGGTCCCGAAGAGAGGTCATGGGAGCCCGAGTCCAATATCCTCGACAAGGAGCTCATCCACAGGTTTCTGGGTACCAAAAAGAGGGGGAGACCAAAGGGGGGGTACTGTAACGCTGAGCGCTCCGGTCCCTGCTTCTGGACTGGAGCGCTCGCGGCGTTCCTTCCAGATCCACTCACCTGTGCCCGCTCAGGCTCCTTCCTCCGCTCCCCGCTCACGTGGTTCCCGGCGCGTGCTCCCCTGCACCATAGGGCGCGCGCGCGCCGGTTGTTTGAAATTTAAGGGGCCTGTGCACCAGTAATTGGTGCCTGGTCCAAACCTCCTTTCCTGTGACCTATTTCCTGTTTCCTGTGACCTGTTTCCTGTGACCTGTTTCCTGTTTCTTATATAAACCCACTCCCCCTTCCTGTCCTTGCCGGATCTTGTTGCCTTAGTGCCTTGAGAAAGCGATTTGTGTTTGCCTTGCCTGTGTATCTGACCTTCTGCCGTTGACCTCTGACTTCGAACCTTTGCCACCTGCCCTGACCTTCTGCTATGTCTGACCTTGCCTTTGCCTTGTCCTATTGTACCACGCCTGTATCAGCTGCCAGTGAGGTTGAGCCGTTACCGGGGGACACGACCTGGTTGCTACCGCCGCAGCAAGTCCATCCCGTCTTGCGGCGGGCTCTGGTGAAAACCGGTAGTAACTTAGAACCTGTCCTCTAGTACGGTCCACGCCAATCCCTCACTGACACAGAGGATTCACCTCTAGTGCAGTCATCTGCCGCCAGTCCGGACCCTGACATATGCTTTATCAGGCATGCATGCCTTGCACTGTATGCTTAACCAGTGGCCTACCTGCTTTGTCATGTATGTTTTTATTAGTAGAAATGCTGCTTTATCATGTATGCTTCACCAGTGGCATTCTTTTTTTGTCAAGTATACTTTATGAGTGGTTTGCTTTCTTTACCATGTGTTCATTACCAGTGGCATGCTTGCTTTATCATATATGTTTCAATGGTGGCATTTCTGCTTTGTCTTGTATGCAGTGCTGTATTTTGGCCATAGGCCGACAAGGCCCAGGCCTATGGCGGCACTTTGCAGGGGGGCAGCAAAAAAGCCAACCCCCCCTCCACCTGAGACTCTTTTGGCCACTGGTTACTAGAGTCGCCTTTCCCACCTCTCTTTCTCTCACCCCCCCTCCTCTCTCTCTCACTCACTCCCCCCTCTCTCTCTCCTCCCCCCCTTTCTCACCCCTCCTCTCTCTCTCTCTCTCACCCCTCCTCTCTCTCTCTCTCAACACCTCCTCTCTCACCCCCCTCTCTCTCTCACCCCCTCTCTTTCTCTCTCACCCCCTCTCTTTCTCTCTCTCTCTCACCCCCTCTCTTTCTCTCATCCCCCCCTCTCTCTTATCCCCTCTCTCTCTCTCTCTCTCACTGCCCCCCTCTCCCTCCCTTTCACGCCCTCTCTCTATCACCCCCTCTCTCTCATCCCCCGTCTCTCATCCCCCCCTTTCTCTCTCCCTCACCCACCTTCCCCTCTCTCTCTCTCTCTCTCCCTCCCTCACCCATCCCCCCTCTCTCTCTTCCACCCCCTCTCACCCCCCCTCTCGTGAGATCTCAGGGGTTCATGCTGGGACGTGGAGTCCTTCTAATGTGGAGGGAGTCACATCCGTTAAAAAGGAAGGAGTGGGGCAAATTTACATAGGAGGGGGAAGGGGGGCGCCCAATTTCAGTCTTGCCTAGGGCAGCACAAAACCAAAATACACCACTGCATGTATGGCTCATTAGTGGCATGCTGGATATCTGGATATGCTGCTCAGAAAGGAACCATGAATAACAGGCGCTCATGTTTGCTTGCTTGTATCCCTTAGAATCTTGCAGCAGCTTTTGCACCCTGAACTGCATGTTCTCCATAGAGTCATGAATCCTGGCACTCAAAAACATAGTTTTTGTAACTTCAATTAGAATTTTTTAATTGAATCCAAAAGTTCAAGTCAACCGAATTATTATGCCTTAATCATACCTAACAAGTAACTTTCATCTAACGTGTAAGGAAACCTTTACCCCAGCCTAACAAAATGTCATTAACCAACTTTGGCTGAGACAGCCCCTCTAATTTGTCTTAACACAGAACCTGCATTGAAAGAGGCACAACAATACCTTCTGATGAAAAACATGTTCGTTTCTTATCTTGATTATCCTCAGCTTGCTTGTGTAGCACAAGATTTACCGGTGGATTTGTTTAAAAGCAAGTAATCTCCCGGGAAGAATAGATATTGAAAGGAGGTAAAAGAAACAGTTAGGAGTGAGATAAAAGTCTCTCATTTTTCTTGTGTTAAAGAATAAAAAAGCCATTCTTTAAAGACTCCCCCTGCTCCTCTTTAATTGGAAGCATCTCGACATGACGCGGGACTTTGTGAAAGCAGTACATAATATTATTCTCTTGCATATCACAAGTGTGAAGATGAAAGGGATGGTATAGAAGATCCGTGACAATTGAATGGTGGGAAGTTTTGATGTATATCACAGAACAGACACAGAAAGCGACAGCTGACGCAGACAATTTCGAAGCCATTTGTCTCCTAATTACTGTCAGCTTGCCACCTTAAATCATCCTCGTCCGTCTTATGTAATTTTCCACAATAGCACATTTAGAGGGTCGCAAAGTGCAATCTGAAATACAGTGTGGATCAAAGAGGTGGTCCACCAAAAACTGATATTTCATTAACAGGTTGAAACTGGCAAACTTAATAACCTACTATCTTCTTGTATCTTCTGGAAAGAGATGCTCTTGCCAATGTTCTAAATGTCTCCTCTTCTATGTAGTCTAACTTCTCTCTTCTTTGAAAAGTACTATAACTTTATGACCACCAAACAACTATTGGTAGGTGAAGGATGTGTCAAGCCTACCTCTAGCGTAGGAGGTAAGGCACTAAAGCTGGTTTATGTGTTCTTTGTCAATAGCAGACCCCTTTTCAATTAGGCAAGCAGGCCTACCGGTACTTGGTTGCCCCCAGACCTTATACAGAATGCCATAGTGCCTGGCTACCATGCGGGGCAATCGCAAAATGAGCACAGCGAACAGGTGCTTGCAGTTGGCAGACAGGAAAAGTGGTCAGTGACAGTCCAGGTTCAGGGCAGGCTGAGTTCTGAGCGTAGTAAATATCCGATCCAAGGTCGTCAACAAAGGGAATCCAAAATAGTGGGCACAGGAACAGGGCAGACATACAGGGAGCTTGAAGCACTTGTTACACACACTATCGCAAGCAAGACAATGACGGTTTGGCTGGCTTAAAAAAGACATGGTCCCCACCCAAAGACTGGCTACATGAATCACCTTGTAGGTGGAAAGGCAGACAGGGAAATGCAGCTCAACCAAAACCAGGATGCTGAAATGAGACCAGCAGCTATCATGGAGCAGGGGCATTACATGATGCTGACAACATGCCAAAATAACATCCACATGAATGACAGGACCAAGTTTTCTCAGCAGAACCTTGCCCTAAGCATCACATATTCAGAGTTCCTATACGGTACCCTGGTGCTATCTTTTTTCCAGGTAAATGACTCACCCAGCCAACCACTTAAAGTAAAAGAAAAGTGTGATTCATCAGACCAGGCCACCATCTTCCATTGCTCCCTGGTCCAGGTCTGATGCTCACGTGCACATTGTAGGCACTTTTGGCATGGGCACTGTGACAAGTGTGCAACTATGTAGCCCCATACACAACAACTGAGATGCCCATTTTTTCGGCTTTGAACAAATCAACTTCACGGAAGTTATGTTTGCTTGCTGCCTAATACATACCATTGACTTTCAGAGATCTTAACAAAATAATAAACGTTATTCACTTCACCTGTCAGTAGTCCTAAAGTTATGGATGATCAGTGTAAATGAGGAATACAGCAAACAGAATGATACCTACTCTTTGCTTAATATAGGTAAAGGTGGCAAACTATGGGCAGAAATCTCATCACTGATAGCCTATGTGGGAAGGAAAGGCAAACGTCATTCAACCTGTTGACATCTAATGAAATATCAGTTTTGGGTCGATTGACATTTTACATGCCTGGTGCCTAGCCTGGGGCCTGAGATCCACATGTGGCTCTTTGGTATTTATTGTGTGGCTCTTGGATCACTGGTTTGAAAAGGAGCTGTAATGAAAGAAATCTTTAACAGTTTTAAAGCAGTAGTAAACTCTGCTCCTCCAGTGCTCCTTATCAATGCAGTCAGTATGTTCAAAGTTTCTAATACATTCTGCCCAGTTGGTGACCTCTTGGGATGTCTCTTACTTGAGTTTGGTGCACTTTAGAATTTGTTTAGCTCCATCCAATGCCGATGCCACATTGACTACTGTCTTCTGTGTCTGCAGCGCTGGGGGCTTCCGCCCTTTCTGTTTCTCCCTATCGGAAATGTCACGCATGCGCAGTGAATACAATGTTTGTACTCAATACAGTCAATCTTCTCTCCTCCTCTCGCGGGATTATAGAGCAATGCTGCAGAGAGGACATGATCAAGGCACAACATGTTATCACAAGGGCTAACGGAATGAGAAGCGTGCCGTAAACAGAGGTCTTTATGAGCATGCGCCAATGACGTCATACCGGTAAACAGGAACGGTTTGCAAGAAAAGCAAGCAGCATAAAAGAGATCTGAAGATAGTGATTTGCACAGTATGTTTTGCTTATTTAAGCGAGTGAAAGTGTACGTGGAGAGGGTACTACCACTTTAAGTTACCAGTCTCTAAATGTTTTTAAATTTAATTATTTTAAATAAAGTGGTATTATGATATGTGGGCTCCCTGTATGGTGTTTGAGATATGTTGAATTGAACAGAACAACAAAATAGAGCACTGGGAGAGCTGAACAGTGAAGGAGAGGTGAAGCTGACCATGCCTGCCAAGGCCCGGGAAGGTAATATCCACAAGCCCATGGAGACTTTGTAGTTGAAAAGCCTAAGGTCAATGACATCTGGTGAATGAATGAAAGCACAACGTGTTCCCTGAAGTACTAAGAAAGCACAGGAGCTGCACTGGAGCACTGTTGTTTTTATTAAGCACTTTTATGGAGCACCTTTATCAAGCACTTTCATATAAGCTATATGTTTTAGGACTAATCATACTTGCAGTTTATATTGGTTGATCACTTATTTGAATATGGTTTGACCATTTATATATATATTAGTATATATATATATATATATATTTTTTTTTTTTGTCGTAATGATGGGGAAATTGGAGTGATCTTGTATTAGAACAGCGATGTGGACTGATTAGGGTATTGGTGAGTGTACACCTGATAGGGCACAGTGGTGGTTGGAGAGGAGGACAATTTTAAAGTGTGGAACAACAACATATCGCACTGTATTGGATTTAGGAAAAGTGGACGTTTTTAAACGACTATATTTTCTATATTATAATGGATATATATTGTTACATCACTTTTGTTTTCTTTATTGGCACCTCTGTAGAACTTTCATTGGTATAATGCATATTATGTATACAGTATTTTGCAGTTTTATTTTTTATTATAATTGAGACAGAATGAGAAAACCCATCCTCCCTTCTCCTCTCCTCTCCTCCCCTCCTGAAAACTGCTGGGATGTATGACATTTATCTATTTACTAATGCTAGCATCATAAGGATTTAAAATATTCAGTGTTAATTGGGAGAATGAAGGCTAACAGGGAACTCCATCCTGCTATGCATTTGTTGATCATAGTCCATAACATTAAACAGCGAATAAGACACAAGTGGAAAGTCAATCCCATATTCTAGGTGGATACACTTAGGAAACTTTGTAGCCGAGCTAGCAGGGTAAGGGACTGTCCCTGCCCCTGCCCCCGTGCATTGGGAAAATTGCGGTTGACTGGCCATTGAATGGGAATGATGCAACCATAAGCCTTTCTACATCACGATAAGCAGTGGCGAGTCCATGGCTAGCCATCTCATGGGGCATCCCAAATTTGAGCCAGGAGTCTTAAATTCAGCACTGGTGGACAGTCTTTGTTCTGGTTTGCCAGCTTTTGACACAGACAAGGGCAAACTCTGAATACCTCTCTAGGTGGTTCAGCCCATCCACTCTCCATCACCTACTCCACACATATGGCAGTCACTCCTGGCTCACCGGTAGTTCTCTCCCCTGGAAGGGTTGCTCTCCTAAGTGGAGAGAGTCTCCTTCAACTCATTGTCAGGGATCAGGCCCAAACATTGGCAGATTCTTCAACAAGTTAGGACTCAGCCAGTGAAGCCTTAACCCCAGACTGGGGGGGGGGGGGGGGGGGGAGGGGCATCTCATGTCTCTAAATCTGTGGCCATAATTTCAGTACATGCTACAACCGCCTGGGAATCTGAGGGTGTTGGGGCTTCATCCACTGGAGGCAATAGAAGAACCATTTTAGATGAGGCAGCTCAAAATTGAGAGTCCTACCGTTCAATTTTCAGTGATAGTGGGCTCTAGACCCATCCCTCCTGTTCACCATTTTTTCAAGTGCCCACTCAACTCGACCCTCAGACTATGTTGGGAAACACTCATTCACATACTTGCAAGAGGCCTCTCAGTCTGCGGTGGTTCCAGACAGAGGGTGCAACCAAACATTTTAGGCCCATGAGACATGGAGGGGGGGGGGGGGGGGTGTCCTGAGGAACCTTTCCTACCAAGCAAGCAGGCACTCCTCCACTAGGCTACTACTTATTCTTGACAAGAACCGGTTTTACGGTCTATACTTCCTCAGTTTTTTTGTCAGAAAGAATAGGGGCCACTTCCCACTGAACACATCACAGAGACACAGCTCATTTAAAATATTTACTGACTTTCCTTACCCTGTATCTTATTGTCAGGAGGCTCCGTTTCCCTCGAATCCCTAACAATTCCTCCCTTAATACCTCGCTGTCTGTGCAGGGCAGACAACAGAGTTGAATACTGAAAGCAGTGACCACATCCCAATGGAGTACATTGCTCAAGTTTTTGTCAGCCCTGAAAAAGTTGACATCTTCCCGCAGTGTTGACAGACACACCCTTCAGAGAGTTTGGAAGAAGATTAAAAAAGATATTTAAATTGACATATCTTACAAACTGTATACAATAAATATATGAGCGGCTTATTTAAGCCTTTCCTTCTACTATTTAGTTCAAAAAGAGCTAGCATCCTAAAATTCCTTGGGCCAGGACCCATACTCAGTGTATTAAGGCCTTTGCTTTTATTATAAATGTTTTCATTTCGTTCTCTTAGTTTCACTGTCAGAAAAGAAATTCTATCTTCTTCTTGTATACACAACAAGCCGTACTTACTAGCAAATCAAAGGTCTAACAAGGTCTCAAGATGATTGAAGATTTCACTTTGCTGTAAAAAAGATCTGCTTGGGGAATTTAAGAATAATGTGTAAAGCGATAAGAGCATTATTTACACATTTTAAAAAGATTAGATCGCTGGAGAGAATTCTCTAAAACAATGGTAATAGTTTCAAAGTCATCTGCCCCTTCTTCCACAATGGGTCCTTCTTGTCCATTAGGAAACCCTATATCTAGTTTGTCTCATAATTTATTTTGAAATAATGACAAAAAGAACCAAAAAAAAAAAAAAAAAACCCACCATTAGACAGCAATAATGTTGTACACAATTTCCCCCAATCAAGTAATTCGACGATTGAATTTCAGCTCGGAAAAAGCTTTCAGGATACAAGGTGAAAGACAGATTAAAAAAAATATAATATTATTGGAGCAACAATGAACTCTAGGGAACATATTATTACCCTCAAATTGAACATTGATTTCCTGCTTCTCATCACATCTGACAAATGTAATTGTGTGATTTCAATGCCCTGTTGTGCTTCAGTATATTGTGGCTGGACACAATAGGAACCGTTATCAATAGTGAGGACACGCCGTGCTGCAGAACGAATCCACGCCCCCCAGCAGGTCAGGTACCTGAAGATGCAAGTCGCTTTAAGATGCGTTGGCATTTCTTAAACATCCCCCTTGCTGTTTTCATCTGATGGGTCTCTGAAACAAATGTAAAAATAAAATCAAGAGCTCGTGTTTTTTTGCACTTGCCGGGAAAAAGAGGGCCTTTTAAAGTTAAACAGTAGGTCAGGGAATGTTTAGAATTGGAGACGTTGGCCTTTTGTGTGCTGTGCTCTTTGAATTCTTATATGTGTCCGCAGCGTAGGGGCTTGCTCTGTCCATTCTGTTGGGGGGCCATCAAAGCCTTCTCCTCTTTAATTGGTGAACCTGTTGAACGGTAAGTGCAGGAAAATGGCCTTAAGAAGCCGGCATGGTCATCTCCGTCACCGGGAGACCTTTCATAAAAATTCAGCCACACGTGGCTACCAAAATCCTTTAACCTTTCAGAATGTGGCCTTTGCAACCAAGCTCATAAGATGTACAAAGCACAAGAGTCGTTTTAAGAACAGAAGAGTATTGGGTTTGATCATTGACGTCTTTTACTAAATGTAATATTTACAAAAAAAAAAATCAAGAATAAAGACTTCTATATCTTAATACAAAAAAGTTTAGAGGAGTTGAGCTTTTTTCATAATAACTATTATGTCATCTAATTATTGACACCTACATAAGGTACGACTCAGCTGTTAATGCTTGTTTGATAATTGCAGCGTGCTGCTTTGTTGAATGGAGGTAATGGACTTGACGGAAAGCTGTGGCTTTTATAACCAACTGATGTTCTGAACCCAATTACTGATCGAAAGGAGTAAAACATAAAGCTTTTCTTCTTCTAACTGCATGCATCATTGTGTATTAAAAAGTAACGCCAGGCAAAAAGTTAAACCAATTATCAATGTTGTCTGGGGAAATATTGAAGGTCTCAGTCTACCTGAACATTCAGGTTGAGGTTAGTGATTCTTGTTCACACTCCTGTGCAGAAGGGGGGCATAAAGAAAGCAAAGATGTGGAGGTCAGAGAACAAGACATATAGGGTTGAATTGCAGTAATCTACTTTTTGAAGAAGACTGGAGTCCAATTGGGAATATGAAATGTATAAACTGGTTTCCTGGGAAGTCTCTTCCACAATCATCAAACTATTGTTGAAACAGCACAATTTGGGTTTACACTTGTATCATGATAGATAGCCAAAGCAAGGGTATTCTCTCTTTGGACTATAAACTCTGTAGATGACAAGAATGCATAGAGGTGGAAAACTCAAAAACCCAGCTAACGATACTACAGATCTTCCAGATGGGAGACACTGAACACCGTCTACAAGGCAATTTTTCAGCAGAATCAAAAAGACAACTCTTTGAACGTGTGGCAGGATATTTTTTGGCTTGATGGCATTTAGTGTCGCACCCTATACCTTTTACTATCAAAAAGACAACTCTTCACCCTTCCAGTCACTGCCACTCCACCCATGTTGGTTTGTTTTTTTTCATTGGTGAAAACCCCATCAATCACAGCAGGGAACTCCTTAAAGGAAATTGATGAGATCTCCTTAAAGTAAACCTAAATAAAAAAAAAAAGTTATGATTTGCTATTTTACAGAGAACATCTAGAAAAATGTACCTTTTGTCCTGAATTCCACCCTAAAAATAGCAATGCACTTCTTGACATGTGATTTTGCATACAGACTCTCTCAGTACTATACTGTTTGCTGGAGAGAAAGCTGTACCTGAAGATCTGCAGTCCAAGGATCTCGCTGATTCTGCTTGATTAATTCTATTAATCTAAGGTTCCTCTAGCTCTCATGCTGTTTCTTGATCATTACCTCACCAGTCAACAGATCAATATTCATCAGGGAGAGCAGCTCTGAGATGAAGAAGCAAAGTCCTGCATCTCCACCAAAATGGCTGTCACCATACAGAGCACACAGTGCAGTAAGTCAGAAATTGAGAAAAGAAAACAGCTGCACTGAGACCACAGGCAGGACTACCAAATTAAAAATGTTTATGCAGGTGTAGCGCTACCCCCATAGGGACCACTGGAAATTTGCTCAGGTCTTCCCTACTTTTGCCGTGCAGCCAAGCACAAGGTAAACGTACACTGGCAGGTGCACACACTTTTGCTCGTTGTCTTCAATGATTAGTCTAGGGGTTGTTGTTTTTGTTGTTTTATTTTTGGAAAACATGGATAGGGAAGGGAATTGGAGTGAAAAACTCCAATAAATAGAACTATTCACAACTGAGGACATCTAACTCTTGGTTAACCTATGGTGAAGTCCTTGCTGATAGCAGATAGAAACCTTCTCCTTAAAAGTAGCAACAAAGTACACTATATTACCAAAAGTATTGGAATGCTTGCCTTTACATGCACATGAACTTTAATGGCATCCAGGTCTTAGTCCGTAGGGATCAATATTGGATTGGCCCACTCTTTGCAGCTATAACAGCTTCAACTCTTCTGGGAAGGCTGTCCACAAAGTTTAGGAGTGTGTCTATGGGAATGTTTGACCATTCTTCCAGAAGTGCATTTGTGAGGTCAGGTACTGATGTTGGAGAGAAGAACTGGCAGTCTCTGCTCGAATTCATCCCAAAGGTGTTCTATTGGGTTGAGGTTAGGACTCTGTGCAGGCCAGTCAAGTTTCTCCACCCTAAACTCATCATCCATGTCTTTATGGACCTTGCTTTGTGCACTGGTGTATAGTCATGTTGGAACAGGAAGGGGCCATCCCCCCATCCCCAAACTGCTCCCACAAAATTTGGAGCATGAAATTGTCCAAAATGTCTTGGTATGCTGACACTTTAAGAGTTCCCTTCACTGGAACTAAGGGGCTAAACCCAATCCCTGAAAAATATTGAATTAGAGCGCAGACTACGAGTTAGGCCTTCTCTCTAACATCAGTTCCTTGACCTCCCAAATGCGCTTCTGAAAGAATGGTCAAACATTCCCATAGACACTCTTAAACCTTGTGGACAGCCTTCCTATAAGAGTTGAAGCTCTTATAGCTGCAAAGGGTGGGCCAACTCAATACTGAACCCTACGAATTAAGACTGGGATACCATTAAAGTTCATGTGCATGTAAAGGCAGGTGTCCCAATACTTTTGGTAATATATAGTAGTTTTAAGATTGAGTCCCTTAGTAGCAGCAGTAACTGGACAAAGCTCCTCAGAACACAGGCCAATGTTCCCTTGTCTGGACACTTAGCTGATTATATAGCACACCTGAAGAGGTTAAGAGCACAAGTCTATAGATCCCTTATGTTTTTATGTACTCACAAAATGTCCAGGGACAGCTGATTGCTTCCTTCCAACTTCCGAGTGACACTTTATATCAGTGATACCAGATCAGATCTTCAATAGACAGCCCCCCCCCCCCTCAGCAAACTTGTAGAACCAGGGTCACACTCTCAGACTTCAGGCCCCCCAGGTCGCTCATCTGGGACCGCATGGCAGCAGGGAAGGCAGTGCGCCCCTTCCCAGACTGGTAATCTCCTCTCCAGGAAAGACTCTGTGCTCAGTGGTTCCAAAGAATAAATACCCTCTTCCAGCATCCCATAGGGCCACCCTCCCTGGGATTGGCTGAAGTGGCATCAATATTTATGCTGTGTTCTGCATAATGTCTATCTATTCATCCAGAAGCTTCCTAGGTTGTTTGGATACAGAGGAGGCCAGAGGCAGAACCAAACAACAGCTGAGCACACTGAGCAGACTAAATTAATCAATCGCCACTCTCTGTAAATTTCCCTAGCAGTTCTCCTGTCAAGCAGGGGAGCAAAACTATATTTAACTAATTGTAGCACCTACCTAGGAGGGTGTTACACAGGAATGATATAGTCATGTACAGACCGGAGCAAAAGAGCAAAGAAATAAGAGCAGGGCAGCATGACTTGGCCAGCAGTGGAATTGTCCTAGCAAGGGTTAACAAGTTAGGCAGTCGTGGGGGTTTCCCTTCTATTGGTCAAGCTGCAGTTAAGGGAGGGGCTGTAGAGGGGGGAAGTGAGCTCACTGCATTATTTCCCGGGCAGCAGTTTAGCGTGGGTGAAGAAGCATTCCCGCCCGCCCGCCCCTACATTGGAATGTCTGTTTCATGTGCTTGTTTGCTGATTTTTGGTTGAGGGTCTTTGGAGGTGTTTCTGGTAAAACCTGCTGTACTTATCAGCTGAGGGACCCATCTAAGGTATGGAGTCACCTGGGGAATGCCAGTTAATAGATTGGTTAACTGGTATTTTAAATTGGGAGGTATCTGCTGTGTGTTGAGGTCGTCCCCGAGCCGGTGCTGCGGCTGGGGACAGTTAAGAGTTACACAGATACACAAATGGTACTTGGTATTTGGGGCCTCCAAAGATCGGCAACCTTATGTTATCTTTTATTATAATATTTTGGTTCCTGTTCTAAGGAACGTGTTATATATATTTTGTTATTGGTTAATAAATGGCCACGTTGGCCAATTTTACTCCAATAAAGGTGTCCGTGTATTTATTGCAGGAAGTTTATTGAAAGGGTTTGGGATTTGGGATAAGGGTTATGGTAAGTGTCCAAATTACATCTGGGGTGCCTTAGTCATGATATTGACATCATCTTTGCCTAAGTGCTTTGCCACAGGTTTTTGTTCTATGCAGCATTTTAGCAAGGGGGAGGGGGGCACACTATACAATTGACCAAAATAGTTTCTATTTAAGGGGTAAAGTCCTCCATAAATGGGGTTTTCATTTTACTTATTAGAGCTAAGCTTCCTCAAATGTTTACATTTTTCAAGTTTTTCTCTGTCTCCATACCACTTGCAGTAATATGTCTGTTTTATACTGAGCTCAAACTAAATTTACACACATAGGTTAGCCAAAAAAATTGATTGTCCCTCTATCTCATGGATCCCTCTGAAGCTTCAAATAGCCAAAGCTCTAAAACAAGCCTCAAGACAGGTGAGCACTACTGTACTGTCTTTTTAGATAACCCATAACACTGTGGAAATCCTTTGCCATGTATGAAATATTTCTCTGTATTTTGAAAATATAAACTATAGTATACTATATAGCATACAAAAATTAAATGCTATATAGTATATACTATATAGTGAAGAAACTGATATAAAACAGTTTACAAACATAAACTTTATTATAATTTCCCTTTAAAACATGGAAATGATAAACTGTATACGATATAGTAAAAAAACATATATAAAACAGTTTACATAGACTTAAAAAATGTAATATAACATGGGCCCAAAAGCATTAAAGTTTACCTTCTAACTACAGTTACAGTTTATTTGGGTGGCATTTAACATATTTTTTGCGTTATATGTTTTACATACATCAATAGTAGGGATAAGATAAGTCAGCTTGTGATTCATTGAACCACAGTTGCCAATTTTCCAATTTCTACGGATGTGAGAGCATATATATAATTTGATTTTCCAGTAAAAAAAAAAAAAGGTAACTCAAGCAGTATTTAGAATTAGTCCTGCTACTGGACACAAATGAGTTTCACCCATTGTGTGGTTATGGTGAAAGTGCTACAGATGTGATCTAGATTCAGATACTTTTTATTGAGAGAGGAAGTGAGAATTCTGAGCTATAAGATGACTTCTAGTTCATGACATTTATTGATCCCAAGATTTTATCTCAGTCAAATTACATTATTGCTGTATGGGCAGGCAATGTGCCTTGTGTTGTCAATGCAATCAAAAGCACATAATCTTATAGCCATATTAAAAACAAAAAGATACATTTATGTAAGGCTCTTTTATGCTTACTATTCTTATGATTTGTATGTGAAAACATCCTAAAGCAGAACTCTAGGCAGATATAAAAAGACAAAATTATTACAGCTCTATAATCAACAATACAGGTTTTAATGTATTTTCTAAACCCAAGCAGTGTAAGTACCTGAATCTGACCTGGTATCACACTCCTGCGATCCATGTACAGTAGGGCTGAAGCGTGAGAGTAGGTCTACATCGGCTGACTTTAAGTAGTTGTACCAGGGTGATGCCTCTAGCTAGAGGCATCATCCTGGTACCCTGTTTTAGAGCCAGTGGTCGGCCTTCCAGCGGTAATGACCGATGTGGCTCGGGAGCTGCTCGATCATTACCCCAGCGAGTGGGGAGGGGACGCCCCCCTCCCGCCACCTTCCGCGGCACTGCCCGGGTCTCCCGTCCCACGGGGAGACCCGAGCAACCAGCCGGTGCGTTCGCCGGCTGGATGGAGTCCCGATCAAAGCCGAAGATCGGGTCTCCGATGACGTAACCCGGAGGTGGTGTCCATGACGTCACGTCCGGGTTACTCGGCTGCTAAAGGTGCCAAATTTAAAAAGTGAGATTATTCAAAAAAATTCAGTTTTCGGCGTTTTGATTTTTGACCCCTGATCCCTCCATAAAGAGTACCTGTCACTGCCTATTGCTGTCACAAGGGATGTTTACATTGCTTGTGACAGCGATAAAAGTGATCAGATTTTTTTTTTTTTTAAAAACCTGTAGTAAAATTAAAAAAAAAATTAAATAAATAGGAAAATTAAATTGTTATTTAAACCCCCACATGGGAGGTATTGCCATGATCACCAGAGCATGAGCAATAATTAAATAAAAAAGAGCTACTCTCTAATTCTAAACTGGTACCCGTTAAAATTTTTTAAAGCGTCGCCTATGGAGATTTTTATTGACCGTAGTTTGTGGCCATTCAGCGGGTGTGTGCAATTTTAAACCGTAACATGTTGGGTATCTATTATACTTGACATGACATCATCTTTTGCAATATACAAAAAAATAGGCTAAGTTTTCTGTGTCGTTTTTTTTAAATGCAGTGAAATGTAATTTTACTTAATTTTTCCAAAAAAGTGGCGTTTGAAAGACTGCTGCGCAAATACCGTGTGACAAAATATATTGCAATGACCACCATTTTATTCTCTAGAGCCTTTGCTAAAAAAAATATATATAATGTTTGGGGGTTCTAAGTAGTTTTCTAGCAAAAAATACTGATTTTTAACTTGTGAACAAAATATGTCAAAAATAGGCTCAGTCCTTAAGTGGTTAAAAAAGCATTTCTACTGCATTTGTGAAGAAGGCTTCAGGGCACCCAAGAAAGTCCAGCAAGCGCCAGGACCGTCTCCTACATTTGATTCAGCTGTGGGTTTGGGGCACCACCAGTGCAGCGCTTGCTCAGGAATGGCAGCAGGGAGGTGTGAGTACATCTGCACGCACAGTGAGGCGAAGACTTTTGGAGGATGGTTGCTGTCAAGAAGGCCAGCAAAGAAGCAACTTCTCTCCAGGAAAAACATCAGGGACAGACTGATATTCTACCAAAGGTACAGGGATTGGACTGCTGAGGACTGAAGTCATTTTCTCTGATGAACCCCCTTTCCGATTGTTTGGGGCATCTGGAAAAAACCTTGTCCAGTGAAGAAAAGGTGAGCGCTACCATCAGTCCTGTGTCATGCCAATAGTAAAGCATCCTGAGACCGTTTGTGTGTGGGGTTGCTTCTCAGCCAAGGGAGTGGGCTCACTCACAATTATGCCTAAGAACACAACCATGAATAAAGAATGGTACAAAAACATCCAAGAGCAACTTCTCCCAACCATCCAAGAACAGTTTGATGATGAACAATGGCTTTTCCAGCATGATGGAGCACCTTGCCATAAGGCAAAAGTGATAACTAAGTGGCTTGAGGAACAAAACATCGAAATTCTGGGTCTATGGCCAGGAAACTCCCCAAACCTTAATCCCATTGAGAACTTGTGGTCAATCCTCAAGAGGCGGGTGAACAAAAAAATCCCACAAATTCTGACAAACTCCAAGCATTGATTTTGCAAGAATGGGCTGCCATTAGTCAGGATGTGACCCAGAAATTAATCAACAGCATGCAAGGGCGAGTTGCAGAGGTCTTGAAAAAGAAGAGTCAACACTCCAAATATTGAATATTGACATAAACTTAATGATAAAAGCCAATGTCAAAGTCAATAAAAGCCTTTGACACTTATGAAATACTTGTAATTATACTTCAGTATACCATAGTAACATCTGACAAAAAGATCTAAAAACACAAAGCATTCTCAAAACTTTTGGCAACAGCTGTACTGCAGAGAAAGTTAGAAAGTCTCTGGATTGAAGCTGATCATTGTAGCAAAACCTGGTTTAGTTATAAGTATTTATCTTTTAATAGGGTTTTGATTTTTGTCTGGAGTTCTACTTTCACCACTTGCTGACTGGGCCATTCCAAATGATGGCTACAGCAGGGTCGGCTTATTCTGGGAGGGCGTACAATGACTTTCTCCCAGAATCAGGCTTCCCGCGAGTGCACCGAAATGTTGGGCCTCTGTATGTGGCTAGGCTGTATAAAAGTCTCATACATGTGGTATCGCCTTACTCAGGAGTAGCAGAATATATTTTGGGGTGTCATTTTTGCTATGCATATGCTAATGTATTAGAAATATCTTTTAAAAAATGAGTTTTTATTTTCTTTCCACATTTTCCAAAAATTTGTGGAAAAAAATGACATGTTCAAAATACTCATTATGCCTCCAAATTATGTGTTGGGGTGTTTGTTTTCCAAAAGGGGGTCAGTTTGTGAGTGTTTCCATTATCCTGGTGTTTCAGGGCCTTCAAAAGTGTGATAGGTTGTCAGGAAATTATATGTGTAATTTATGCTTCTAGAACACCTTGGAGGTGCTACTTGAATGTTGGGCTTCTGTATGTGGCCAGGCTGTGTAAAAGTTAGGGGTGTTAAATTTAATTGTAGCATCGATGCATCGCGATTCAGCCACCCACGATTCTGCATCGATCCTGCGAACGGCTTAATCGCGATGGGCTAATGATGTAATGTACCGCCGCCCCATCCTTCTCCACACAGCGATGGCGCTTTGAAAAGGATTTAGTCTGTGGTTGTTAGCCGTGCCCTCTTTTCCCGCCTCCCCCTGGTGTCATCCCTAGCCGCCCGGTGTTGCTGCAGGAGGAGAAACGAGGAGCGAGTGTCCCTGACTCTCGTATAGAGATGAGTTCTGGTGTGTTCGAGTTTCCATGTGCCTGATCCCGCCAGTAAGCCGACCCTGCACTCCGCTAATCACAGGCAGTGAGACATTTCCCGATCAGCAGCAGCTGCACAGATCGGGAAATGTCTCACTGCCTGTGATTACCAGAGTGCATTGTCGGGAGACCCGAGTGTCGGAGTGAACATCCCTGGCTCCCACATGCATGCTGGTCCTCCTCCCCCAGCCAGTGTCTTACCTCCGTCCTCCAGTGAGTGTCCACTGCCCACTGTCCTCCGTCCTCCTCACACAGGCCTCTGTGGGCAGAGGGAGACCCCCGAGTGAGCGTCCCGGACCCCAACTCCCAGTCCTCCTTGGCTCAAGCATCTGCAATCTGCACCAACTCTGTAATCATCACTCATCACTGATCAGGTACTAGTCTAAGTCTTCTGATACTATTACAAAGGTTGCAGAACACATGACACTGCCAGAGGGAATAATGAAGATGTTCGAGAAGCAGACTCTTTTACTGCTCACTTTGCTCAGATGTTAAAAGACAATTTGCACATGCACAATTGCACAGTAGTCACTAAAAAAACACAGACACACTGACACACTGACAGTATCTTTTGCATCAGTTACTATATGTGCAAATTATAATCGACCTAAACAATAAAGTGACTGTGTGTGCAATGTGCATGTCAGTGATGAGCAAAACCATAAAACAGGAAAAAAGGTAATGAAGAATTTGTGAATCGACGATCACTAAGACATAAACCAAACCATAATTAATGAAATGGCATGCGTTTGAGGACATTTGTTTTGTTGTAGCGGTTTGTGTCCTTTGTATCTATAATATAATATATTTTATTATTAATTCATTAATTATTTATGTCTTAGTGATAGATTCACAAATACTTAATTGATACCTTTTTTGTATGATTTATGATTTTGCTCATCACTGACACGCATGCGCAGTTGCGCACGGATTGTACGGTCACTTTATTGAGAGCCTCTGAAGTAAATTGCTCCATTAAATTAGCACAGACTGATGTTTGATGTTCAGACTTTGCAATATGCAGGGAAATGTCCTTTTTTAAAGAGCAGATAAAAATAGTTTTTCAATTTCTGACTGCTTGAATTTTTTGATGAAAACCATGGGCACATTGTGGGCAGTAATCGTTATGCATCGTGATGCATCACGGAATCGAATGAAATCGAATCGTTGACATGATAATTGTAATCGAACGAATCATAAGACTAGTGAAGATGCGCACCCCTAGTAAAAGTCTCACACCTTACACATGTGGTATCGCCATACTCTGGAGGAGTAGCAGAATGTATTTTGGGGTGTAGTTGCAAGTATGCCTATACAGTGTGTGAGAAATAATTTTGTGAAAAAAAATCTTCATTTTGCAAAGAATTGTGGGAAAAAAATTACAACTTCAAAAAACTCACCATGCCTCTTACTAAATACCTTGGAATGTCTATTTTGCAAAAAGGGGTAATTTGGGGGGTATTGGTAATTTCCTAGCTTGTTAGTGTTGCAAGGAATGAGATAGGCCATGATCAATTTTCAATGATTGGCCCCATAGCTTGTAGACTCTATAACCTTCACAAAGACCAAATAATATATATTTATTTGGGTTTTTTTTTGTTTTGTTTTTTTTACCAAAGATATGTAGCAGTATACCTTTTGGCCAAAATTCATAAAGAAAAATTACTTAATTTGCAAAATTTTGAAACCAAAACGAAGAAAAATGCATTTTTTTACAAAATTTTGAGTGTATTTTAATTTATAGCGCAACAAATAAAAAACCCAGTGATGATTAAACACCACCAAAAGAAAGCTCTATTTGTGTGAAAAAAAGGATGAACATTTCTTATGGGTACAGAGTTGCATGATTGAGTAATTGTCATTCGAAATGTGAGAGCACTGAAAGCTGAAAATTGGTCTGGTTAGGAAGGGAGTTTAGGTGCCCAGCGGGTAAGTGTTTAAATACTAATACTTGGAATTCCTTGTGAGTCATACCAAAAACATTGAAACTAATATTTCTCAATTATATGTAGCACCTTCCTAGGTAGGTGCTAGTAGGAGAGTATAGTTTTTTTTTTTTTTTTATTTAAAATTTTGCAATATAACACTGGATAATCGGCAATATAAACAAAACATTTACAGTTACACAGAAATTTTATACAACATAGGCCCCTCAGGAGGAGGGGGACAGGGACTGGGGAGGGACAGGAAGGGGGGGAGGAGGAGCAGGGTCCGGGGTCAAAAGAGCATCAAAACGGATATGACCTGAGGGATCAAGTGGAGTCTTTGGGCAAGGCCTGGAACGTAAACATAAATTTAGCCATGGAGGGGTCCGTCTGGGGGAGAGTAAACTTGATGTAGGCGTCCCATTTCTGAGAAAATAGTTTCCGTGAAGAGCGAGCTGAAAGATCCGTATTAATGCAGTCAATGGAAAGAAGTGTGGCAAGCTCTGATCGGACCCGGGCAAGTGATGGGGGGGTCGTAGAGATCCAGTTGGCCAGGATCGTTCTTCTAGCCACCAATAAACAGGATAGAATCCACAGGTGATGTGTTGCAGCAGAGGTGCTAGACCATTTTTGCAGGCGTTTGTCCCAATAACCAAACAAGAGCAACAGAGGGTCTTTAGGCATGACGGTCTTGGTCACTTCCTTGACAAAAGACAGAACCTGGTCCCAGAAAGAGGAGATAGAGGGACAGGACCAGAACTTGTGGCATAAGGAGGGTCTTTCCGCAGCACATAATGGACATTTGTGAGCATCTGGAATCGATTTGTCCGACAGAAAGGGTACATAGGCACGGTGGAAAATTTTAAGCTGGGTCTCTTTCCATATCGAATTGGGTGTGAGTCCGAGGGTGGTGTTGAGACCTTGGATCATGTGAGGCAATGTATCTTCTCCAGGGAAATCCTTGAGCCAGTTAGAAGCCGTTGAGGTGTAAAGCGCAGGCGGACACTGTTTCAGAAGTGGTTTGTAAATCGCTGAGATATTGAATGTGGCAGAGTCCAGCAAGGTGTCAATGAGGGAAGGTTTAAAGCGAGTTTCTGGTTTCCCCGCGGTATTAGTGAGGAAGTGTAGGCATTGTACCACAAAAAAGGTGTCCTTGTCCTGAAGTTCAAACTTAGCCTTTATGGTTTGGAGGGGATATGTAACGCCAGAGCCCAAATCACATAATTGTGCAAAAGTTACCAGTCCCTTCCTTTCCCATTGTTGATATACAGAATGGTCCAGGCCCGGAGGGAACCCGGGATTTCCCCGGATCGGGAGAAACTTGGAGAAATGTAAAGGTAGTTTCAGGAGTTTCCTCACCTCCCTCCACGCTATGGCAGTGTCTCTCAGAAGTATATTATGGCGGAGTGCAGGGCATAGTTGCGCCCACTTAACGTGCATAAGAGCTGTCAGAGAGATTGGACTGGACATCTGAGATTCGAGCTCATAATTGGAATAATGCGATGTCTGGGATATCCAGTCCAAGGCCACCCTGAGTAAACATGACAGATTATACAATCTCAGATTAGGAAGATTGATACCCGCGTCACTCCTGGGGAGATGAAGCTTTTTATAGGAGATCCGTGGCCTCTTTCCCCGCCAGAGAAAGCGAGAAAAAGCCCTCTGGAGGGTTTGAGCATCTTTATGTTTGATCAGCAGGGGAAGAGTCTGGAGGAGATAAAGCAGGCGAGCAAAACTGACCATTTTAATGAGATGACATCTCCCCAGAAGCGACAGCGGTAGTTCCATCCAATTATCCAGTTCCCTCGTTATTTTGGAGAATAATGGGGGGTAGTTCAGTGTGTAGATAGAGGCAGGGGTGCGCCCTATCTTAATACCCAAATAGGTGATATATTTAGATGCTATCATGAACGGGGAGTTCCCCTCCCAGGGGCGAGAAGCACCGGTTCCTAAAGGGAGTATTTCACTTTTAGAGTAGTTTATTTTTAGACCGGAGCAGAGCCTGAAACTGTCAAAAGTGGAAACCACCACCGGGATGTCAACTGCAGGGTTCGAGGTAAATAGAAGCACATTATCCGCAAACAGGGATAGGCGGAGTTCGTGAGAGCCCACACCGATCCCATGCAGGGGGGCTTTAGTCAGCAGGTAGCGAGAAAGGGGTTCGAGTGCAAGATTAAACAATAGCGGCGAGAGGGGGCAGCCTTGTCTGGTACCTTTAAACAGGCGGAAATCATCGGTGAGAGCACCCCCTACACATAGTCTGGCCGAAGGTGACAGGTACATAGAGGTAATGAGGTCGACAAAGGGTCCGCTGAAACCCATAGCATCTAGGACTCGGCGCAGCCACGTAAAATTCACATTGTCAAATGCCTTTTCGGCATCGAGTGTTACTATGGCCATGTCTTGGTCCGGATGCAATCTGGCCTGTTCCAGTGCTACCAGCACTTTCCTGATATTTGCCGTAGCCGAGCGACCCTTGGTGAACCCCGATTGCGCTGGATGTATAAGATAGGGCATAATATTGGCTAAGCGAGACGCCGTGATTTTCGAGAGGATTTTGACATCGAGGTTTAACAAGGAGATAGGGCGGTACGAGCCCGGCTCCAAGGGATCTTTTCCCTTTTTCGCCAGCAACTTAATGATGGCCTGATTACCCGTCGGGAGATAGGGGCCGCCGTTCCATATCGAGGAGTATACTTGGACGAGTGTGGGGATTACACTGGGCGCAATGACTTTATAGAACTCCCCGGAAAGACCATCGGGGCCGGGCGCCTTGTTCGCCGCTAGATGTTTAATCGTTGTCGAAATCTCCTCAGCCGTAATCGGGGCATTAAGTGTGTCAAGATGTTCTCTGGTAATTTTAGGCAGCCCAGTACCAAACAAAAAGCGATCGGCCATAGATCCGTCCACCTCATCGGGAGCATATAGCGAGGCGTAAAAGTCCCGCATAATCTGCTGAACCCCCTGAGGGGTAGAGTCGACCACTCCCGCTTTGTTTCGTAGTGAGCCAATGTGCGTGGTGGACATCGAGCCTTTACACAGCCTAGCCAACAATTTCCCAGCTTTGTTGCCGAAGCGGTGCAAAGTCGCCGATAGATGCGCTTTGTGAATAGATTCGACCTTGTCAGCCCATGTATCAAACTCTTGTTTAGCTTCCAGCCAGGACGTTCGAGCCGTGGGAGTGTCCGCTTGTATATGTGCACGCTGAGCTTTTTGCAGTTTGTCGCTAGCCGACTTGTACCCGCTGTTCGCATGTCTTTTAAAAGCCGCCGCATAAGAGATAATACGGCCTCTCAAGAAGGCTTTGCCCGCCTCCCAAAATAGGAGAGGGGAACCGGAGTGTAGAGAATTGGCCGCAGAGTATTCTTCCCATTCACGACGCAGAAATAATTCGAAGTCGGTGTTATTTTTGAGATAGGAGGGGAATCTCCAAATACGGGGGGCAGGAGGGGAGTCCGAGAGCGTCAGGGATACAGAGACTGGGGAATGGTCTGAAATCGCTATGTCGTGTATGGTGGCCTCGCGCAGAAGAGGGAGGAGGGAGTCTGTGCAGAACAAATAATCGATTCTCGTGAACAATTTATGGGGGTGTGAATAAAAAGAATATTCCCGATCCGTTGGGTGGGAGTGTCGCCAAACGTCCGTCATGGAAAGCGAATCAATCACCGACGCTAGCGGAGTAGGACATTCGGGGGAGTGGGGAAGCGACGATAATTTAGAGGAGGACCTGTCCAGGACAGGGTCCATAACGGCATTGAAATCCCCGCCAACAAGGCGAGGGACATTCGGAAGGGTGAGAAGTCTGGCAGAGATCGCAGCGTGAAAGGATTGGTCAAACACATTGGGGGCATATACGTTGGAGATGATCATTTCACTGTCGTACAGACGCAAATGAACCGAGACATAACGCCCCTCAGAATCCGCGTCCGTGGAGAGAATTTCCACCGGGAGTCTTTTATGAAACAGTATCATTACTCCAGCTTTACGGCCGGAGGAAGCCGAACCCACAATTTTGCCCACCCATAGTTTTTCCATGCGTTTCATGTCCTCTGCGGGGAGATGCGATTCCTGGATAAGAGCAATGTCTGCCTTAAGCCTTTTAAGGTGTCGTAAAACTTTCATTCTCTTAGCCGGGGATCGGAGACCCTTAACGTTCCACGTCACAATAGGCATGAGACGTGAGAAGGGGATCTAGGAAAAAGGGAGATCATACGTAAACTATCGGTACCCGGGGGTAGGAGAAGTGGGCGCCCGATTCTAGACACACTGACCCACAAGAGATCACGGACCCAGGTGACCAAAGGAAAAGGGGACCCATGTTTGATCCTCAGGGACAGGGATAGGGAGGGGACAAATAGGAGAATAGGATGGAACCAAAATGAAACGTAACAAGTAATACAGCAGGATAACAGTAAACTCAGTAAGAACTTCGCTTTTTTCCGCATGTGTACAACACGGAGCACAGCTCGCCAAGCAGGACCCCATAGCTGAAACGGGGATACGAAGGCCCATTCGTCAGCCCAGTATCGCAGAGACGCATGAGTCTCGGTCCAGGACAAGGAGGATGCAGGCCACCGAGGTGTACACAAACGGAGCAGGAGAGGAGCACATAACAATGAAAATGCAGTAATAAATACAACGAAGCAGCACCCCATAATGTACCAATAAGGCAAAATAAAATTACACATAAACTGTAGCCTGAGAAGGTGCCAGGGAGAGCACCAAGTGACCCCGGGCAGGCAGCCCTGGGTTAGACAGCCAGGACGGTGCCAAGAAAAAGGCACAAAAACTCACGTGAAAGGACAGTTCAGTGCGGCATGCCCGGGCGACCAGAGCTAACCACGTCAGAGTACCTTTGACGCTTGGGGGATTCCTTCCTGGGGCTCCTTTGATCCATAGGTCTGGGAAACTGAAGGGCTTTAGCAGAAGAAGAGGGTCCCTGATCGCCATGATGGAGTGTGCGGACAAAGGCCTCTGCTTCCTCAGGGTCCTGGAAGGAAAGTTGGTTGCCGTTAGGTGCGCGAAGGCGCAGTGTCGCCGGATAGGCCAAGGTGAATTTCAGGTGTTCCTGGTGCAGTTTGGTGCAAACGGTCTGGAAGGCTTTGCGTCTTTTTGCGACATCGACAGAGTAGTCCGGGAAAATCAATATTTTCATGCCTTCAATTTGGAAATTAGTAGTCTGGCGGAATTTTTGCAGGATAGCAGACTTGTCCGCATAGTTCAAATACTTGGCAATGATAGGGCGCGGAGTCTTACGTTCTTCCGAGTACAAACCCATCCTGTGAGCCCGCTCTACCACGCACGTGCCATGCAGGCCCAGAGCTGCGGGGATTCTTTTTGCACAGAGTTCAGGGATAGCTGATGGGGCGACATTTTCAGGAACCCCAATAAATCGCAGGTTGCTCCGTCGCGATCTGTTCTCCAAGTCCTCTAGTTTATCCATTATAATACGATTGAGCTTGTCTTGCGACTGCTCGGTTCCCTGGGCTTGATATAGTTCATCCTCGACGTTAGATAGCCGGGACTCCACCTCGTTGAGCCTTTGGGAATGTGCTGCCAGCTCCTTCTTTATGCTGGCCATGCCAGCAGCCACAGCCTTTTCTACAGAGGCTGCAATGGTAGGGGTTAAAAGAGCCACTACTGCCTGAGCAATCTGTTCTGTGGAGGTGCCAGGCATGGGAGAGACAGGAGCAGGTGGCTGCTGGAGGGTACCTGGTGTCCCAGTAGTGGTGTCCATAGCTGCTGAGTCCGCAGCAGCGCCGGAGTAGGCCGAGACCGGGGCCTCGATTTGGGATGCCGCCGGCGGAGGGCGTGGGGCGGCCTTCTCCAAGAAGCGATCCATCGGGCGGGCAGTGACTGGCCTCCGCCGGGTCCCTGGGGCTCGATGGGCACAGGTAAGGAGTGGGGGGCCGGTGGGGTATGTCGGGCCGGATTTATAAGCAGATTTCGGGGTCTGCCGCGGGAGCTGCGGATCGCTCACTCACTCCATGCGGCGCCCGGAACCGGAAGTCCGAGAGTATAGTTTTGACTCATTCTGATGGAGAGTTGATAGAGGAGAAATGCACTATATTGCACAAAAGGACTATGACCCGTTATAAAGGGGTCGGTGTGTCGGGGGTCATGTCTGTACATGTATTGTGTAGAAAAGTGTTGATCATGCGATTCATGACAGCGGGACAATTTTCCTAAACGGTATGAGAGATCAGTTGCCTTGGGAAGAAAGAAGTGCAGCTGAGGCCCAGGTACAGATGAAAATGGCAGATGTGTGTGTGTCGGTGAACACAATCTACCATGCAGTGACATTCGTGCTGGCTAAGCAGAGTTGTAGCAGCAGCGAAGAGGTTACTGCATGCGAAAGTGTGCGCTGAAGAGATCTGCCTAACAGGAGCAGCCACCGCCAGAGAGTCAGCTAGTCTGGAGTAGTGGGCGGAGTCGCCGCCCATGGGCTTCCAATCCAAGTGGAGGAAGAAAGCTGAGACCTCACTTCCGCCATCGGGTGTAGCTGAGGAGCAGAATGGCAGATGTCAGAGTGAGCTGGAGCGCAGGGGCTATCCCACATGTTGGCGGAGTACTGAGAGAGCAGACGGAATCACCCGATTAGATCCTGTGGGATACGGGAGTTCAACTAGTGCCCATTGGGAGACTAGCATTGTGCAGCTGAGGGGACCAGGAGCATCCCGGGCTTGTATGTAGCTGATGCTCGAATGTGGCTCGAATGTGTCTGTGATGGTACCCACCGTCACTGGGAGTGAAAGACAGATACTTAAGGGACACAGAGAATATTGTTTGGATAACTTCAAATGGGAGAGTAATATTTATCAACAATATCTCTCAAGAACTATGAAGATTTAATCCCACTTTACACTGTGAGACCCATAGCCTGTTGCCATGAAGTCTGTGACACCTAGATGTGTATTCCATGTACTTCAATGAAGGAGACGGACAGACTGTCATTGGCAGTCTTGTCCTATTGTCTATCTATTGAGGTGGGATGTGTATTGTGTGAAGATTGCCTGTCCCATTGTTAAATGTTAATGATCTCACATTGTTCTGTCCAGATGGCTAGATAATTAGTTCAGGTTAATTCTGTTTCTGTATACAATTTAATCTGCATATGATAATGTAATCAGGCAGAGAGGAGGGATTGTGTACACTGTATGGGAGTGACTGAGTGTAAAACTCTGTTTTTGTTGGATTCTGAATTTCATGTCCTGTTCCCCACGAGGTCCATGTGGGCGGTAACCTTGTGGGGGAAAACTGTATAAAAGAGCAGCTGTATCATTAAACCTAGAGTTCTACTTCACCCTCAATCTAGAGTCCTGTCTCTCATTGGGGGAATCTGCTACAAGGGATTGCTATGCTCTTCATACTCCCTTGAATAATCACTAAGCTCTTGTAAGAGCTTGTACCTGCTTCACTCTCTGGGGAAAGAGAGGTTCACCCACTGGGACCTGGAGCTTTGTTGTAGGTCCAGGGTGGGTAGGAGTCCCCTACCAAGCTGCGGCAGTTCGTGGGGTCTGCGGTGGTTATGTTGTCTGGTGGAGTGCTTGGAGCCCTCTGGAAGCACTAGGAGCATCCGTCAATAGAGGTTCCCACTCAGGATGCCAGTTGATCCGTTACAGTGTCCATGCGGCTGTGGGCATGGAGTCAATGTGGGCACTGCAGTGACTTCATTGTGCAGGCGGTGCTGAGTAAATGTTGGCCCAGGAAGCTGAGTGTGAGCTGGAAAACAGGATTCACCCAAGAGTTGCTGGTGCCTATGAGGATCCCTGTGGGCAGAGGAAGAGAAGTGTTAAAAGCACTGCTGGGGCCGGGACCAGTGGAGCAGACTTACGCTATGGTATGCCAGGCCAGGGAGACTTATAGTTCCGAGGTGAAATGCACACAAATGGTGCAGGCCGAGTCGCGGCCAGAAGGGCCAGCAAGTCCTGTACAGGCAGAACCTGTCGCTCTCAGCATGGCAGAGGGGAATTAATGGGCTCCTGGGAGAGAGGCCTCCAGTGTGTCTAGTGAAGGGGAGGCTGGAGCCATTGATATAGGGTCGCCCCGCTTCAAGCATCGATTTGGATCCTTGGAAGAAGGCATAGATGTGTGGAAGTCTGAAGAGGAGACAGAATGGGACTGGGTAACAGAGGAGAGGAGCAGCTCTGCAAGTCCCAGCTCACTTGACGAGGAAACAAAGGAGGCTGTGGTGCGCAAAGGAAGCTCTGGTGCACGAGGAGAACTATGACTTAATTGGCATTGCTCAATCTTGGCTTCATTCTTCACATGACTGGGCTATTAATATTCCTGGCTATGCTCTCTTTCGGAAAGACGGGGTAAAACGGAGGGGTGGTGGTGTTTGTCTCTATGTGAGAAGTGATCTCAAAGTGAGTGTGAAAGATGACCTAGTTGATGGAGAATGTGCTGAATCTGAAGCAGTATGGGTTGAAATGCACATGGGTGTGCGTAAAACACAGATTATCATTGGAGTTTGTTATAGACCTCCCAGTATTAATGAGGAGGTGGAGACTCAGCTTCTGGCACAGATAGAAAGGACTGCAAGGGCTGGGACAGTGTTAATAATGGGGGATTTTAACTACCCAGACATTGACTGGAATAATGGCACTGCTGGAACAGTTAAAGGGCAAACATTTATGAACCTATTACAAGACAATTTTATGGTGCAGTTTATTGAGGCCCCCACTAAAAATTATGCTCTGTTGGACCTGGTAATCTCAAACCATGCAGAGCTTATTAACAATGTTCATATAAAAGTACATCTGGGTAGCAGTGACCATAATATGATTTCATTTAATGTTAGCTGTAACCAAAAAACGCATACAGGAAATACAAAAACATTTAACTTTAAAAGAGCAAATTTTCCAAGGATGAGGGCTGCTCTCAAGGATTTTGACTGGGAGAGAATATTGGTATTGATGAGCACAGAACAGAAATGGGAATTTTTCAGACTTTATGCAAACTCACAGCAAAGTATATTCCCATGGGTAATAAGTTTAAAAGGCTAAAAATAAAACCTATGTGGCTCACGGCAAAAGCTAAAAAAGCTATAGATAAAAAAAAGGAGCTTTTAAAAAATATAAAAATGAGGGAACACTATCATTGTTTAATTGTTACAAAGAAGATAACAGAATATGTAAACAGGAACTCAGGGACGCAAAAATTCAAGATTAACGACAGATTGCAAAAGATAATAGGACAAACCCCAAAAAATTCTTCAAATATATTAACAGTAAAAAGTTTAGGTCTGAGCATGTAGGCTCTTTACAAAATAATCAGAAGTGGGTGACTGGGGACAAAGAGAAGGCAAATGTATTAAATACTTTCTTCAGCTCTGTATATACAAAGGAGCATGGGGGAGCTCATGACCATAATGAGGACGGTATTGACACAGCCCCAAATGATATACAATGGCTCAAAAGTGATATGGTCCAGAAATATTTAGACAGAATAAGGGTGGATAAAGCGCCTGGACCAGATGGCATCCACCCACGCATCCTAAAAGAATTGAGCTCTGTAATTTCTAAGCCTTTGTTTCTAATTTTTAGGGATTTGTTAAGGACTGGAATAGTACCACTGGATTGGCGTAGGGCCAATGTGGTGCGTATATTTAAAAAGGGATCAAAGTCTTTGCCAAGTAACTATAGACCTGTTAGTTTAACTTCTATAGTCGGGAAGATGTTGGAGAGTTTAATAAAAGACCACATAGAAAAAAATATTTTAAGCAACAGACAGTATGGATTCATGAAAGACAGAAGTTGTCAAAGAAACCTTATTTCATTTTATGAGGAGTTAGGTAAAACCTTGGACAAAGGGGTGGCTGTAGACGTAGTATACTTGAATTTTGCAAAAGCGTTTCACACAGTTCCCCACACACGGCTAATGTGTAAGGTAAAGTCTACTGGCTTGGAAAGATCGGTTTGTAATTGGATAGAAAATTGGCTTAAAGATAGAATTCAGAGAGTAGTGGTTAATGATTCTTACTCTGAATGGTCTAAAGTTATCAGTGGTGCACTCCAAGGTTCAGTGTTGGGACCCTTACTTTTAAAATATCTTTATAAATGATATAGGGTCTGGGATTAAAAGAAGCATTTCAGTCTTTGCAGATGACACCAAGCTTTGCAGTGTAATAACTTCTTTACAGGATGTCTCCAACTTACAAGCTGACCTCAATGCACTGTTTCATTGGGCAACTATGTGGCAAATGAGGTTTAATGTTGATAAATGTAAAGTTATGCACTTGGGCGCTAAGAATATGCATGCATCATACATAATAGGTGGAGTAGAAATGGGAGAATCCATTGCGGAGAAGGATCTGGGTGTTCTGGGAGATCATAAGCTTAATAATAGCATGCAATGCCAAGCTGCTGTTTCCAAAGCAAGCAAAGTCCTTTCTTGTATTAACAGAGGCATGGACTCCAGAGAGAGAGATATAATTTTGCCCCTGTACAAATCATTAGTAAGACCTCATCTGAAATATGCTGTTCAGTTTTGGGCACCAGTTCTTAAAAAGGATATCGTGGAACTGGAGAAAGTGCAGAGAAGGGCAACCAAACTGATAAGAGGCATGGAGGACCTCAGGTATGAAAAAGATTAGAGGAACTGAATTTATTCTCTCTTGAGAAGAGGAGATTAAGGGGGGATATGATCAACATGTATAAATACATAAGGGGTACATATAGTGAACTTGGTGTGGAATTGTTCACTTTAAGGTCAACACAGAGGACAAGGGGGCACTCTTTACGTTTAGAGGAAAACAGATTTCGTCTCCAAATACGGAAAGGTTTCTTCATCGTAAGAGCTGTGAAAATGTGGAATAGACTCCCTCCAGAGGTGGTTCTGGCTAGCTCCCTAGATTGCTTTAAAAAAGACCTGGATTCTTTCCTAGGTGTACATAATATAAATGGGTACTAACATTTTTTTTAGGTAAAGTTGATCCAGCGAATATACGATTGCCTCTCGGGGGATCAGGAAGGAATTTTTTTCCCCTGCTGTAGCAAATTGGATCATGCTTTGCTGGCATTTATTTTCGCCTTCCTCTGGAACAACAGCGGGTATAGGATTGTGTATATGGGATTGTATGGTTGGGTTTTCAATACTTTTTTTTTTGGTTGATCCGGATGGACTTGTGTCTTTTTTCAACCTGACTAACTATGTAACTATTTAACTTGGGGTTCTGCGAGGCCTGTGCTATGAGGGTCCCAGATTTGTCCCCACCTCGTACCTACACTGGGGCTCGGGATCAGAATAAGGCCTGTTCAAAGCTCATCAAGAGGGAGGAGACCCTATACACCCCACCTGGGAGAGGGAATAGACAGGCCCTTTCCAGGATCTCAAGATGCCAACGTCTAATCCAGAGAAAGGTGGCCCTGGAGTATGGGTACGACTACCCCCTACGCTCCTCGGGAGATCATGCAGGAAGTTGAGGCCAAGAGAGAAGAGTGGGGTGATGAGGCAATTTGGGAGTTTCTATACATCCCCAAACTGTATCGGATCCAGGAGAGGCGTGAAATGTGTGACGCCTTTCGCTCTATGAAGGCAAACTGGGATTTGGGGCGGGCCATCCACATAGACCGTAAGGAAGTTCGCCGCCCAAATAGAAAAGGTCAGGCCTGTTCGCATTCAGGACTCTTAGAGAAAGACTGTCAGGATACCTCATCCCGATGACTACTGTTGAGGATGCAGAGTTCCCACCCTTGTAGAGAAGATGTTATGTTACAAGGCTGGCTAGCCTGGAAGTTGTTACAAAGGAGACGAGAGCCTGAAGATAAGTTCAAATTGCTGTTGTTGGGGCTGAAAGCCCTATTTCCACATTCCCCTATCCCTTTTATCCTTGCAAGAGGGATTGGGAACCAGTAGAACTGCTACCACTGCGTAGTATCACCAAAGAGGGCCGACACTCTAACCCACAAAGACTTTCTGTTCAGAGAACTTTAGTAGTCACTTACTTCTATGCTTCAGTTACTACAAGAGGCCCTCTTACTGAATGTTCTGTCAAGATCTTTTGGGCCAATGGGTCAGGATCACTCATTGGAATAAGTTAAAGGATACTTTGCAAAGAAATCTGGGCCAATGGGCCAAGAAGGTTGTGGTACAGGAGAAGAGGACCTCTTTGCAAAGATACTTTGCTCAAAGGACACTTTGTGAAGATCCTGTTAGGCCAGTGGGCCGCTGGAAAGGATGTTGTGAGTTTCTGCCTTGGGAGAGGTGGTGGAGACCCATTGTCTCTTCAGAGAAGGAGGATGTCAGAGTAAAGGACCCCTTGAAGAGACTTGCAAAACTCACAAGTAGACAAGTTGCTTAGGCTCCAGCAAAATAGCTTGTCAGAGAAGAAGAGATGTTGCCTCTGTGTTACAGAAGGAGAAGGCACTGTGAACACCAGTTGGGTGGACTCCGCATTTCTTCCTTCTGAACTTGTGGGTCTGACTAAAATAGGAGTGAGTCAGTGCCCTAGTGTCCGAGAGGGAATGTGTCTAATATTCAATCAAACAAAATGGTTCTCAGTAGGCACTGATATGGAAGTGTTAGATAGTCAGCTTAGCAGGGTTTGTTTGTTATCTGTTTCAGGAATAACAATGAAACCTTGAGTCAAGCGTGCCCTTAGGGGGCCTGGACTGATGAAGATCTCTACAAGAAGTTGCAGTTAGAGATAAATGTGGTGAGAAGGTCGCCTCTGAAGAGAGGGCAATCTCACTCTGAGTAAGTAACAATGTATTAACTCATTCTTAACTTGATTCCTTTGCAGGCTTGCCTAGGATTTCTGGGTCTGCTAGGCCCTCCCCTACTTAATGTAAATTTCCATGCAATGTGGATACTGTATTTAGGTAGCTAGACAGGGTGATGTTTACCTTTCCAAGCAGATTTTTGTTTGGTGGGGGGTGCACTGATTTAAATGCACCTGCTATGTGTACATAAATGTGTGCATATTTGTACAGCAGAGTCATATATTTTTCCACATAATTTACTGTATCCACTGGCCACATATGGGGTATGCCCCATGGCCCTGTACATTTGTTATTTCCCTTTTCCCATTTTCCAAGTTTGTGGGATACTCCATGAAAATTTTAGAAAAATAATTTTTGTAGGGGCGGCTGCCCAGAGCCAGTGAGGACATGGCTTGTTTGGCGGGGGTGACTGTAGCACCCTCCTAGATAGGTTCTAGTGAGAGAGTATAGTTTTTGGCTCTGTCTGCCTATCAGAGGAGAAGCAGGGAAATCTATATTGCTCTCTGCATATTGGAGAGCAGGATCTGTTAGTGAGGTCTGCTCATTGTGCTCAGTATGCTATTCATTATGTCTAGAGAGTGTTTCACCTTGATCCAATAGGGAGGCATGTTGGACAATGGGAGGAAACCTGACAAATGGATGCATAGGCTTTGGTACAGCCCTGGTGATTGACAGAGGCAGGTCCCCTGCA
Organism: Pelophylax lessonae; assembly: GCF_965119305.1. Taxonomy (NCBI): domain Eukaryota; kingdom Metazoa; phylum Chordata; class Amphibia; order Anura; family Ranidae; genus Pelophylax; species Pelophylax lessonae. The sequence goes on from NC_138770.1 coordinate 621,196,765, forward strand.
GACCCTAGAAAAACAGTATTGTAAGTACAGGGGCTTGTGTTGAGGGGCCTGACCTGAGTTGGGCCACCACAAGGGTAGGATAGTCAGTGGACGGGTGTCGGCAGTCAAGAAAGAGGATACTGAGAAGAGTGTCCTGAAGATAACCTTAGTTCATCAAGTCATCTCAGGAAAGATCTAAATTTAAATTCACCTCAGTGGCAAGGTGGATCAACAGCTTGGCTGTACCCAGAGATAGAAGTCCTCCAGTATTGTGAATAGTTAACTCGGAGTATCCCACTATTTCCTTCTCCCAACCCTAATTTATAAAAAAAATCCAAAAAAACAACTACATACCCCTGGACTGATTATTGGATGAGCCAAAGTGAAAAGTGAGAGACTGTGCATGTCAAGGTTGCTGGCGGTAACTCAGGGGGACCCGTAAGTGTGAAATCTGTCAGTCCACAAGGGGGCAGTGTTACATATGCATCAAGGGGGCTGTATATTGGTCTGACTTTGGAGGGGATGATAAGGGACTATATACAAGATTTAATTGATGAAAACGGTATCATTAGTATAATCAGCAAGGATTTATGAAGAATCGTTCTTGCCAGACCAATCTATTAACCTTCTATGAAGAAGTGAGCTGCCACCTAGATAAAGAAAGGCCTGTGGATGTAGTTTATCTGGATTTTGCAAAGGCATTTGATACAGTTCCTCACAAACGTTTACTTTACAAATTGAGGTCTGTCGGCATTGACCATAGGGTGAGTACCTGGATTGAAAACTGGCTGAAGAGGGGAATCCAAAGGGTGGTGATAAATGGCAAGTACTCTGAATGGTCCGGTGTGAGAAGAGGGGTCCCCCAAGGATCTGTCCTGGGACCAATACGGTTTAATTCATTCATAAACGATCTGGAGGATGGGATAAACAGCTCAATCTCAGTATTTGCAGACGATATAAAGCTAAGCAGGGCAATAACTTCTACACTGGATGTGGAAACCTTACAGGAAGACCTAAACAAAATAACGGGGTGGGCAACTACATGGAAAATGAGGTTTGAAAAATGTAAGGTAATGCATTTGGGTGCCAAAAATACAAACACAAGTTACTCGCTAGGGGGAGAAACTCTGGTGAAATCTAGGATAGAAAAGGACCCGGGGGGTCCTAATAGATGACAGGCTTGGCAATGGTATGCAATGCCAAGCCGCTGCTAGCAAAGCCAACAGAATATTGGCATGCAATAAAAACAGGATTCATTCCAGAGATAAAACGATAATTCTCCCACTCTACAAGACTTTGGTCTGCATCTTGAGTATGCTGTCCAGTCCTGGGCACTAGTCCTCAGGAAAGATGTGCTGGAACTAGAGAGAGTCCAGAGAAGGGCAATGTGACGGTACTCACCGTCACTGGGAGTTAAAGTTAGATACTTAATGGACACTGAGAATATGGTTTGGATTGCTTCAAACGGGTTCTGTGTTTACACTTATGATAATGTTTATTGTACTTCAATGTCAAAGAGAGGCTCTCCCTATTATCTGTGTATTGAGGTGTGATGTGCATTCTGTCCGATTGTTAATTGTTAATGAACTCACATATTGTTTCTGTCCAGATGACTAGATAATTACAGTAGTTCAGGTTAATTCTATTTCTGTATACAATTTCAACTGCATATGATAATGTAATCAGGCAACCCCTGACCTGATGGGGTAATCTGATCAGGAGGGGGAGGTCCATGCTGTATATAAATTCTGTGTGACTGTTCAATAAAGAGAAGGTTCCAGTACAAGCTAAGTTGTCCGCTAGCTTTGTATGGGGGTGGCTGGAATATTTGATCTCTATGTTCAAGACTGAAGGAAGCCGTAGTCCACAAGCACAGTGTGAGTCACGGTTCCGTTACATTGGTGGCAAGCGATGGGATGTTTCCTGCAGTTTTGGACATCCAAACCTCCACTGGGATCCAAGGTCCGAATAGTAGAAGAGGAGAGGTACAGATATCATCCGCCATGGAAGAGGAATTCGGAAGGAGGTTGCAAGTAATGCGGATACAGCTCAGAGAAGGTCCTGCTAGGATGATATGATTTAATCTGCTGGGAACTCTGGAAGGAAGCGCTAGCCCGTGAGCAGCGACACCAAGGAAAAATCCTCTCCTCCTCCCAGGAAAGGTACAGCTCGCAGTACGAAGTTCGACTGGTGTTTTTGGGGAGACAACCAAACAAGGAATGAGTTAAGCAGGCTGGTCCAGGTGGAGATGTGGTTGGACAAGAGCTACAGAACCCTCCGCTGGTATGTAACCCAAGTGTGCCCATGGACAGTGGACGACAGCCCAACAGAAGACTTTTGCTACGGCGGCCCTTGGCTGTTATTAGAGAGGCTGTCCAAGGACTCTGACTTTGGGAGTGATTTGGAGTGACGGTTAGAGGAAATTTAGGTTTACAGAGAAGAGATCCTGAACATCTCGGAAGTGTTCTGGGCACTGGAAGATTTGGAATTTCTAGCCTATCAGGAATGGGAGCTGGAGATCGTCTACAGACGGCTGCTAGACTCTGCTCAGCGGTGGGCCTGGACTACCCTTGTCTGGGAATATCCATAAGTACCAGCTGACAGTCCAGAAATCCTGACTAAAGAATCGACAATGTGGCAGAGTAATAGTGTGCTTTGCTCACCTTCACCCACGGTTTTGGATGCGGAGGTCTTATGACGGATGCAGCAAGTGCTGACTCACCTTGACAAACCTGTTTCTGCACAGGAAAAGCTTGGATGGAAGAATGTGTCTGTTCAGCTGCTGGGTAAAGGTATGGGAGAAGAGGAAGCCATCTTCATTCCCCAACCACGGATCACAGATTTATTCAACTTTCCATCGGAGGATGATATGGATGATAAATCTATACAAAAACAAAAGGCAACAGAAAAAGAAAATTGCCCAGGGAAAGCGCCATCTGGTAGAGTCACAGGGGTAAATATATATGTGGGGGTCAACAAAAAGAAATTTTCCACAAAAATCACGAATAAATACATTTTATTGTATCAAAAAATGAAACTGATAATAAACAATGGAATAACAAATAATAAACCTTCCACCACACCAAAAGTGAATGAACCACGTGGTAATTAAAAACAAAACACAAATGCACAGAAGGCTGCTGCTAACATAGGAGCAATGGTAAATGACAATTGTATATATATGAAAAATGAAGGTCGGTCCGTCAAATATTGGGGATGGACCAAACAGGGCAAAAAAAAATAAAAAATCATCCGCCAAAGTGTTGGCACTGGGCCCGAGTGCCACCAGCCTGTGCCCTGGACTTTCAGCAATTCCAAAGGCTAGGGATTTATTGGCCTTTTCTGCTGAGGAGGAAGATCCCAGTGAGCCTACAGCAGAAGAGCGGGCATCCAGGCATAGCACAATGCCTGAGGAAGGGGCATGCATGCCTCGAACGCTAGCACCACCCCGCTTCCACCGGATGTGATGAGGGAGAAGCTGTGATGCCGATAGGACACCAGGAAGTGCCAGAAGCCACTGACACAGCCAGGACCCAGGGCTGTCTACACCTCTCCTGCGCCCCTGCAGTGGATCATATGACTTGCAGTAAAGCCTGCTTTCCTATCACTCATGTGAGTGCATTACCTTTTATGCCAATAAAGTATTATTTTAATAATACACTCAGGTGGCGCTGCTCTGTTCTCTCTCTTTTTTTTTATCTACCATGCACAGAGTTTCCTCCTAACTCTGATAGAGCCGGCGGCCACCCAGCCATCCATCTCTACATAGACTCTACTGCTGGGACTTTGTATCTATATTCACCTGAAACATTTATCATTATTGTGTTTTTTTATCAATATTTTTTTGATTCTCTATATCTGCTTTTATATCTATTGTTTACATTCATTTTTATAATTTTCCCCTCACACTGTGGGTTTAATAGCGCTGGTCCAGCATCTGTCATATATCCAGGCATAGCACTGCTGACCTCTGCCTGCAACAATTGGTGACCCAGGAAGATGTGTGCAAGGCCACTGACTTTTCAGTTTACTTTCCTGCAGAACAGCTGGCATCAGAGCCTAACATCACTGAGCGCTGCCCAACACCAACAGCAGCTTCAGTCTTCCTGAGAGAAGAGGCAGCTGACCTTCCTCCTACACCGCTGACAGGGACATGGAATTTTCTGCCAGCAGCATCTGCGGAGTTACAAGAAACTTCTCCAGCTGAAGCGCTGACAACTGGATAGAGGGTCCAAGACCTCTGCCCCACACCTGTGGCAGTTCCAGAGGCCGGGGGTGAGAAGGTGGTGATCACTCCCCAACAGCAGCTACACAGTTCGGAGAAGAAGGTGGTCATCCTTCCTCCCCAGCGAGAGATCCACAGTCTGGGAGAAGAGGAAGCTAGTCTCCCTCCCCAACAGTTAGCCAGAGCGGATTATGTGGAGTCCCTAGCAGAAGTGCTGGCAACAGGGCAGAGTGCTACCAACCTATGCCCAGCACCCGCAACAGCTACAGAGTTCCAGGAAACTGGGGAAATCAGCCCCATGCCCCAGCGACAAGCTGATGAACTTATACACCCAGCTGAAGCGCTGGCAGCCGGACAGAGAGTCAACAACCTCTGCCTCACACCTGTGGCAGTACCGGAGGCCCAGGGTAAGAAGGGAGAGGAGGTTGTTGTCCTCCCTCCCCAACAGTCAGTCAGAGTGGAGGAAACTGAATACAAATTCTTTAGCATGTACAACAGCCCTCCAGTTAACTGTATGCTTTTCATCTGTATATTATGCTGTTTTCCTGGTGTTCAGCTTTAATGAGAGACAATATAAGTGAATAGGAACAATCTTGGGATTAGCACACTAGCTGCATCACGGCATGCCAAAATCACATATTTATTTAAAGAGGAAGTAAACCCTCCTTTGCAACTTTTACCTATAGGTAAGCCTATGATAAGGCTTACCTATAGGTACTGTAAATATCTCCTAAACATGCACCGTTTAGGAGATATTTACCTTACATGCAGCCAGTGACATCACTGGCGCAGCGGCCGTTCCTTCAGAGCCCCGTGCCGTGACCGTCGGCTCCCGCGCGTGTGCGCAGGAGTGACGTCACCGTAGCTCCGGCCAACCAGATGGCCGGATGCCGCGATCCCGGAAGACAGATGACTGAACATGTCGCCCATCATACAGGTGAGCGGGCGGCACGGCGGGGGCTCGTTCTAAGGTAAGTATTTCATAATGAGCTAGTATGCAATGCTATTTTATTTATTTACTGACTTTGTCACTTTGCACTTTAAGAGAGGCAGCGCAGCACTACACCACACTTTAGAATCTAATACTGTATATTAAAGGATAACTAATCTAAGGACAAAAATGTTATACAGTATATTGCAGCTTACATTCCTTAGATATGGTGGCTGCTTTTATTTTCTTTTTTTTTCTCTTTCAAGCTAAAAACATTTTTATTAAATACAGAAAATATTTATTTTGCCAAAACAGCAGTGTCCTTGTCACTTCCTGTGAGCTGCACCGGAGAATACCTTCCTTCCTAAACAACTTCTATAAACTACCAAGTAGCCCCCCCCCCCCCACACACACACACACATAATTGAAAGGTAGAAGCCTAGAGTGACAACTATGGCCCCCTCCATTTTTATTATTACTATACAGGATTTATATAGCGCCGACAGTTTGCGCAGCGCTTATGGACGCAGTGAGAAGTGACGTAGCCACCCAGAGACAGGACATGTATTTTTTTTTTTTTTTTGCAGTATTAGCAGGTGAAAATAAAGCAAAATTAGCTTAAAAAAATAACTCACCATACCAAGGACTACTAAACTGCAATACATTCTATTTTTGGTTTGGGGTTTAGTTATGCTTTAAATGTCTCATAATGGCTGTGATGTGGACAACCCTTCTCCTGTGCAGGAAAGAAGATAGAAGACTCTGGAATGAAGCATTATGTGACCATAAATTTAGGTAAGTATTTAGTGGTTTTAGGTAGCTTTTTTATTTGTAAAGCAGGAATATGTTAGGGTGGTTTTTGTGTGGAAAAGGGAGAGCTGCCCAGAGAGCATCTTTAAATGGTTATAATTTGTGATTGAGTCTGATCCTTATTTTAAAGAGGCCCCATTATGGAAAAAAAATTGCATAAAAAATGTTAACAAAAAGAAGAGAGTAAACATCCCTCCAATAACAGCACTGTCCTTAAAAAGAATCTCAGGGACTGTTTATCTTGCTGTTCCTCCACTGGACTCAGTGGTAGTTCCTGTCCAACATTAACATCATGCTAAAAAAAATGACCAAAACCTCCAAATGTATAGATAAGGGGAACCAAAATAGAATACAAAACCCAGAAATATACCGCAGAAACAAATGTCTGCACCATAAAAATGTAATGAACAGCTGAATAACTACTGTATACAATTGTAGAACAACGCACAAATATAACCCAAATAAAAATAGATTAAAACCGTTAAAAACCTACAGTACAACCCCCCCCCCCCCCGCTCCCTCAAATAAGAAAAAAATATTAAGACATCAGTCCCTTCAATGTTATTATCCATTAGGGAACTCAAATAGAAGTGGATGACAGACCCAGGTCAGCAAAACCATATGCATGTTATGTGTTGTAATTCACCAAATATACACATCCAAAATAAAATGTGCATATAGATGTGTATACTACAAAGTGCAAAAATATGAAATTTGATAACACCAATAGCCAAAAGCACCCCACCCAACAAACTAACTATACATAATGCCTGTGCACAAATGTGAAAAAGTATTTATGCCAAAAAATCCTATTACCAAAGTCAAAAAGCCAAAAAATAAATCAATGAGAAGGGCAAAATTCTAAACCTGAAAAACAGAGAAAGATGGTATTACCAAGACCAGTGCTGAATCATACAGAGCAGCATTGAGATTGTGGTGGAAATGTTAAAAATATCTATGCAAAAAGTCCAAAAACCAAAGTCAAAAAATAAATAAACGAAAAATCCAAGAATACAAGAATACTAAGCATGCAAAACGGTGTTGTATCCCACATCAGTACTGAGTTATAAAGTATAACATGGGGACTGGTGATAGAGAGCTCTACATGTATCTTGGATCCAGCCACTTCATCAGGAGCAAAGTGACCAGCAGAGGAAACACTGAGCACATCGGGGAACAAAGAGATCAACACTCCTGGAAATGTTAGGTTCTCCTTTTCAGAGGAAGGTTTCTCTTGAACAGAGCAGTGTTCCATGGCTTTGGGAAATTAGTACTTACTCTCTTCTTTTTCAAGTAGGTTTTTTTTACCAGACATTATCATTTTAAACAATTTCCCGTTATCCACATATACCAGTTTCCGTCTTTATGAGTAAAAAAAAAAACAAATGACAACATAACACTTTATTCTGCATGTGCCAGCAGTTAATATTTTCTGGGGACTTTATGATTTGGTGTGGTTCATGTTGTTTCTTTTACCGGTTGCCCCTTAAATATTTATGTTTTATCTTTATCTGTGCTAGGCTGGAGCTGTATGTGTGTGCAGGCTGTAAAAACAGTTTGAAGACAAACATACTTCCAGCTGGTTTCCTCCTGTTTTCCATCTGCTCTCTTTCTGCATCTTTGCGCTGTGATTGTTACTTACCATTGGAAGCTAATTCTCCGTATGAAGTATAACCGCTGCTAGGGTCAAGTGGGCATTTATGTGCTTTAGCCTTGAAAGTGCTTGCATGCAGTACTGTCTATGTATTCCCCAGCCACCGATGACTCTGCAATGTACCAAAAGATGCTAAAAGTGGTATCAGTTCTTGTTAACTAGGCAGAGACTTTATAAACTGAAGCTGGGTGTAGACTTACAGTCAATGTATAGCCAAATGTTTTTAAAGTTATAGATAAAAAAAAAAAACGATTTTAACCCATCAGCTTTTTATTGCCATGAAGTAGAAGAAAGGTGTGAATCCAGTGATCTTTTAAGCGGTAAATGTTTTCAAGTCAGGTTCTAAGCAGTGTAGAAGGAATAATTCTGCTTAGGTATCGATCCCAGGCTGAGTTGACTAGAAATTGGTGGCCAAAGGTTGGCTTTTTGCTTCAGTCGGAACTGGGTATGCAAGAACGAAAGTCCAGATTCAATTTTATTCAGACTCTTAAGTCAAAAAAATCCAATGCGTTGGCTTGGTACTGTTGGTTAAAGCATGTAATAAACAGATAAAATTGAAGGGATCCTTAGGGGTAAATAATATGATCGCACCAGATGCTGGTTAAGCCCTACTACATACCCTTCAAGACCCTTCCAATTTTATCAATCCAGTACACACTTTGTTCAACGGTAAAAGCCTTGATGAAAATGGATTCTATGAACCCCCAAACACACTGTCTCTGCTTTTGGTGCCTTATTGCTGTCTGTGTCCCCGGTGTGGAGATTAACCTTATTTACCATGTTGACCATATTCATTGAGAAAGAAAGTGATGGTAAATCCAGAGTTTTCCAGGTGAAACCAGAACAAGAGGTGGTGGGAAATCTCGGAATGGGGACATTTGTTCTGGTGACAACTATCTAAGCAGGGAATTTCCCCAACATTGCAGTGATTACTCCTCACTTTCTGTTGAATTTCTGGAATAAGATCTCCCCCCAGTAAACACACAGCAAAACAACAAACTAAAAGGGATTTCTTTAGTTCTGCCCTACTCTATCCAAACCTTAAAAAAAGGTTTTGGTTATATATGCACTATAAATGAACAGCCTACTCAAAAGCAGACTACCAAAAGTCTTTGATTCCTTCCATGTCTTGTAATAAACCTACAGGACTCCTCCCCTTAGCACACTTTCTGATAACATTTTTTGAGATAATGTCACAGAGGATGCAGGGCAGCACTGGATTTTTGGCAGAATCTTTGATTTGTCAAAGAGACCCAAAGGATTAAAAAAAAAAAAAAAAAAATATTTTTAGGGTTTACATACAAGCCGTGGCCAAAAGTTTTTAGAATGACACAAATAATATTTTTCACAAAGTCTGCTGCTTCAGTGTTTTTAGATCTTTTTGTCAAATGTTACTATGGTATACTAAAGTATAATTGCAAACGATTCATTCGTGTCAAAGGCTTTTATTGACAATTACAATATATTAGGTTTATGTAAAGAGCCAATATTTGCAGTGTTGACCCTTCTTTTTCAAGACGAACAACTTCTGGGCCACATCCTGACTGATGGCAGCCTATTCTTGCATAATGCATCACTGATTGGAGTTTGTCAGAATTTGTGTTTTTTTTGTTCACCCGCCTCTTGAGGATTGACCACAAGTTCTCAATTGGATTAAGATCTGGGGAGTTTCCTGGCCATAGACCCAAAATTTTGATGCTTTGTTCCCCATGCCACTTAGTTATCACTTTTGCCTTATGGCACGGTGCTCTATCATGCTGGAAAAGGCATTGTTCCTCAACATACTGTTCTTGGATGGTTGACAGAAGTTGCTCTCGGTGGATGTTTTTGTACCATTCTTTATTTATTGCTGTGTTCTTAGGAAAAAATGTAAGTGAGTCCACTCCCTTGGCTGAGAAGCAACCCCACACATGAGTGATTTCAGAATGTTTTACTATTGGCGAGACACAGAACTGATGGTAGCGCCCACCTTTTCTGCTCTGGACAAGGTTTTTTCTGGATACCCCAAACTATCGGAAAGGGGATTCATCAGAGAAAATGACTTTACCCCAGTACTCAGCAGTCCAATCCCTGTACCTTTTGCAGAATCTATCCCTGATGTTTTTCCCGGAGAGAAGTTGCTTCTTTGCTGCAGTTCTTGCCATCAACCATCCTCCAAAAGTCTTTGCCTCACTGTGCGTGCAGATGTACTCACACCTGCCTGCTGCCATTTTTGAGCAAGCTCTGCACTGGTGGTGCCCCAATCCCGCAGCTGAATCAACTGTAGGAGATGGTCCTGGCGCTTGCTGGACTTTCTTCAGTGCCCTGAAGCCTTCTTCACAAATGCAGTGGAAATTTTTTTTTATGGGATTGAGTTCATTTTCATGGCAAAGAGGGACTTTGCAATAATTGCAATTCATCTGATCACTCCTCATAACATTCTGGAGTATATGCAAATTGCCATCAAAAAAACTGAGGCAGCAAAGTTTGTGAAAATTAACATTTGTGTCATTTTTAAAAACTTTTGCCCATGGCTGCTGTATATTTTAACAATTTCTAACGTATTTACCATCAGCTACTTTAGTCAAAGCACACTTATTCCTCTTCAATAAGAGTAAGCAAACAATGACACACTAAATGTTATAAGCCGCAGCAATGCATCAATTCTTCTTCTCTGGAGGTGAGATGTCCCTGCTGTAGTTCTGGCATGGTTTCTACCAACCTTGGAGTGTTGGGGAATTTCCATCTCTTTTTTTGTGCTACCATTACTCCTCTTTATTCTCAACAAAGCTACTTTGTTCCAAGCAAAATGCTACTTCTACCTTGAGAAAAAAAAAAGATAGAGTTTAGACTAAAAAAGAAAATAGAAATATAGAAGTCTATGTGCAACCTCTATTGAAGGGTTTCTCACATCCACTTTTGTTCTGAAGCAAGGCAGTTTACATGGCAATTTCCCCATGTATGTGGTATGCCCATCACAAGGACAAACATACAGTAGATGCAGCCTTCTGGCTAGCTTTGTTTTCTTTATTACTGGGCTGGAATTTTATTTTTGGCGGTGGAGTTAAGCTTTAAGTATCTAATAGAGCATTTCATTGTAAAACTCTTGTAACTAACTTCCTGTTTGTAATCTAACTTCCTGTTTCTTAAAGTAGATCTGAAACCTAATTGGATCACATTTATTGTCCAATGTACTGGCTTACATGAACTACACTGCTCAAAAAAATGAATAGAACACTTTGAAAACACATCCGATCTCAGTGAGCAAAAATATCATGCTGTATATCTATACCGATATAGATGTGCCATCCTGGAGGAGAATGACTGCCTGTGCAACCTGTATAGGGTCCAGGTTATCGCCTCATGCTACCAGTAGTGACACTGACTCTAGCCACATGCAAAACTAGTGATAAACAGTCAGAAAAGATGAGTAGGGAACAAAAATGTTAGGGGCCTCAACCTGTTAAACCATTACAATTTTGGAGGTTGTCTCCTCGTTGCCTATCTAGTGCACCTGTTGGTTATTTCATTAACACCAAGGCAGCTGAAACTGACTAACAACCCCCTCTGCTACTTAACTGACCAGATCAATATTCCAGGAGTTTAATTGACTTGATGCTATACTCTCATTAAAAAGTGTTCCTTTAATTTTTTTGAGCCGTGTATATTTACCCATAAAATACTATTTTCCCCCCTTTATTATTAATTTTGATTTTGCACGTCAGTGATGTTGATCTCCTACAGCCTCTTTCAGTCACTTCCTGTTTACATGCACTCACCCCAGCATTGGCTATGTATCATAGCTTTGAACATATTTCCTGACAGTGACCGTGCCTATGCAGTGTGTGTCAGCATGACCGCTTGTAGTCCCCACCAGGGGTACATGTTAGAGGGTGACAGCATAGAAGAACAATTTGGAGTCACCCCATCACAAGAAGTGCCCAAACACAGACCAACAAGGACCTTCATGGAAGGATCACCAGGTCATCTCTCAATGAAATGTAATGAAAATAACTTTCTTAATCCTCCATCATAGAACACAGGATCTTAGTTTAGAAGATCGGGTAATGCAGCTACTTTCAGGTTATTGGATATTGGCAAACAAAGCTATAAGTACAGCCTTAGCATAACCATCCTACTCCCAGCAAGCTTCAGTTTTGTACTAGTGTCCTTAGGGTGAATGGACTTCTTTTTTCTGCTTTGAGAAAAGCAAACTATTTCTTTTTTATTATTTTATATTTTCACCTTGACTCTTCTATTAAGATTCCTGGCTTCAGCATAGTCACTGTACCGTGAATTCCACCTTGCATCTTTCTGAATCAGTTGAGTCCTCCAATGCACCTTTAGGAAGCACATCCAGACCCTGCTGGGAAGAAGATGGTCTCCCTATAGCGGGATGGCTGGATGATTTCTTCTGAGGGAATAGTCGGCTTTGTCAACCAGTGTCCAAGAGACCGTGCAGATTCTACAGAGATTTGGGTGGATTCTAAATCTTGAGAAATCAGTGGTGGAACTGTATCATCATTGTAGTATTGGAGCTTGTTCTTAGACCTAGCCCTGTCCAAGGTTTTCTTCTCCTGGATAAACTCCAGACTCCCCTCACCCATGTTCAGATGCTGCAGTCCAGAAGCAGACTCTGCACAAGGGTCTTGGGCCTAATGGTGTCCTCATTTGAAGCAGTTTTATATTTCTAATTTCACTCAAAACTGTTGCAACTCAGCATTCAGTGTGGGACAGAAAGATGCAGTCTTTGGATCATCACATACACCTGACTGGCAAGACCAGGTTTGTACTGGCGTGGTGGGTCAAGCTGGAATGTGCTGGAGTCATGAAAATCTTCCCTCCTATTGGTTTGGAAGGTGCTCACAAAGGACACTAGCTTAGTGGACTGGGGAAGAGTCCTAGGTACCTTCTTAAAAAAAACAAGCTCCTCTTTCAATAACTGTTCTGAATCTCGGGGCGATTCAATTATCCCTTTTCCACTGGACTCCTCATCTGCAAGGTTGTCCAATCAGGATTCAGTCAAAACACGCCACAGCAGTTGCTTGATCAACCATAAGGGAGGAACCAGAAGTCTCAAACATTATAGTGCTTCTATACTGGACTGTCTGCCACACACATCCAGGTGTGGGATTTTCTTATCAAAAATAGATCTGTCAAAAAGCGTACTGCTTTTGAAAATCTTATTATCTAAGAGTAAGATCATGTAATATACGACTAACATATAAAAATGTACTTACCCTTTACATAAAAACTGAAAATTGAGGGGAATAGGAGAGGTGCATGCAGGGCCGATCCTGGGCGGGTGCACGGGGTGCACCGCACCCAGGTGTTGCGAGCTGAGTCGGAGGAGGGGCGCTGAAGATCCAGTGGCAGAGTCCTCCCCTCCTCCAGCGGCAGTGGCGTACCAGGGGGCGGGCGCGGGGTGTGTACGGCCGTTGTCCTGCTCGCAGTGTGGAGGAGAAGGCAGCTCCTTCAGTCCACGCTGCTCGTGGGGCAGGGGCGGAGCCGTGGGGGCGGAACCGCAGGGGGAAGAAGGTGAGTGCCCGAGTGTGTGTGCTGTATAGGAGGGGGATGGGGCAGCTGCATATGGAGGAATTCATCTTTCCCTATTCTTCCTGCAGCTACTGAATGTCTGGTTCTCCTCCTCTCAGCGGCTGCAGGAAGAATAGGGAAAGGTCAATTCCTCTATATGCAGCTGCCCCATCCCCCTCATATACAACTTCTTTTGCTGGCCCCCCAGTGCTCTCCAGCCTCCCCCCTGTGCCCTTAACCCCCCCTTCAGTGCTCCTTCCCCCCCTCAGTGCTTTTAACCCCCCCTCAGTGCTCTTAACCCCCCTCAGTGCCATTAACCCCCCTTCAGTGCTCCTACCCCCCATTGCTCTTAACCCCCCCTCAGTGCTCTTAACCCCCCCTCAGTGCTCTTAGCCCCCTTCAGTGCTCTTAGCCCCCCCTCAGTGCTCTTAGCCCCCCTCAGTGCTCTTAGCCCCCCCTCAGTGCTCTATAGCCCCCCGATGCTCTTCAGCTCCCCACAGTGCTTTTCATCTCCCCCATGCTCTCTGGCTCCCCAGTGCTCTCCACCCCCCTGTGCTCCCTGGCTCCCCCCTCAGTGATTTCCAGTTCCCCCCGGTTTTCTCCAGTTCCACCCTCCCCCGTGCTCTCCATTTCCCTGGTTTTCCCTGCCCCCCCCAGTGCTCCCTGTCCCCCCCAATGCTCTCCACCCCCTGCACCTTCCAACCCCCCTGCTAAGCTTTCCAAACCCCCCCTTAGTTCTTTCCAGCCCCCCCATTCCCCCCTGCCCTTCAGCTCCTCCAGTGCTCTCTGCTTACCCTGTGCTCTCCGGCCCCCCTAGTGCTCTTCTATCTTCTATCATGTCTGCAGTCTCTGACCTTCTCTTGTATCACATCTGCAGTCTCTGACCTTCTCTTGTATCATGTCCCCAGTCTTTGACCATCTCCTGTATCAGGTCCGTAGTCTCTGACTATGTCTTGTATCATGTCTGCAGTCTCTGACCATCTCCTGTATCATGTCCTCAGTCTCTGACCATCTATTGTATCATGTCCTCAGTCTCTGATCATCTCTTGTATCATGTCCTCAGTCTCTGACCATCTCCTGTATCAGGTCCGTAGTCTCTGACCATCTCTTGTATCATGTCTGCAGTCTCTGACTATCTCCTGTACCATGTCCGCAATCTCTGACCATCTCCTGTACTATGTCTGCAGTCTTTGACCATATCTTGTATCATGTCTGCAGTCTCTGACCATCTCCTTTAGCAAGTCTCCAATCTCTTACTCAAACTTAAACACATTTCTAATAGTATTAGCTATCTGTTTATGCCAAAGGTAGGACTGTGCAGGGGAGGCAGAGAGTGCAAAAGGGGGAACTGTGATTAGAGAGACGGGGGGGAGGGGGGCAGACTGCAAGGGGCACTGTGATGGGAGTTTGAAATGTGTGCCATAAATATTCTTGAAAACATTAGAAATTTTTGTGGGTGCCAAATGCTCTAGGTATGCCACTGCATAGTGGGCATCTCCCGCTGTGACACGGAGCTTGAGTATAAAAAGCAGGGCGGCCACTGTAACAAAGTCCCTCCCCCTTGACCGGCTCCTGTGATAGGCGGCACACTGATCCAATGCCGGGTAATTAAATCAGTATGGCGTGTATCATAGGAGCTGGTCTTGGAGACGGGACTTTGTTACAATGGCTACCCGGGAAATTCAAAAGCTCTGTGACACAGCGGGAGATCACAGCTCTGTAATCTAGGCACCGGTAAGCTACATTTAGTGGGCACTGGTAAGCTGCATTTGGTGGGCACTGGTAAGCTGCATTTGGTGGGCACTGTTAAGGCTGCATTTGGTGGGCACTGGTAGGCTGCATTTGGTGGGCACTGTTAAGGCTCCATTTGGTGGGCACTGTTAAGGCTCCATTTGGTGGGCACTCGTAAGCTGCATTTGGAGGGCTCTGGTAAGCTGAATTTGGTAGGCACTGGTAATCTGCATTTGGTGGGCTCTGGTAGGCTGCATTTGGTGGGGACTGGTAAGATGCATTTGGTGGGCACTGGTAGGCTGCATTTGGTGGGCACTGGTAAGCTGCATTTGGTGGGCACTGGTAGGCTGCATTTGGCGGGCATTGGTAAGCTGCATTTGGTGGGCACTGGGCTGCATTTGGTGGGCATTGGTAAGCTGCATTTGATGGGCACTGGTAGGCTGCATTTGGTGGGCACTAGTAAGCTGCATTTGGTGGGCACTGGTAAGCTGCATTTGGTGGGCACTGGTAGGCTGCATTTGGTGGGCACTAGTAAGCTGCATTTGGTAGGGCACTGGCATTTGGTGGGCACTGGTAGGCTGCACTTGGTGGACACTGGTAGGCTGCACTTGGTGGGCACTGGTAGGCTGCATTTGGTGGGCACTGATAAGGCTTCATTTGGTGGGCACTGGTAGGCTGCATTTGGTTGGCTCTGGTAAGCTGCATTTGGTGGGCACTGGTAAGCTGCATTGGTGGGCTCTGGTAAGCTGCATTTGGTGGGCACTAGTAGGCTGCATTTGGTGGGCACTGGTAGGCTGCATTTGGTGGGCACTGGTAAGCTGCATTTGGTGGACACTGGTAGGCTGCATTTGGTGGGCACTGGTAAGCTGCATTTGGTGGGCTCTGGTAAGCTGCATTTGGTGGGCACTGGTAGGCTGCATTTGGTGGGCTCTGGTAAGCTGCATTTGGTGGCCACTGGTAGGCTGAATTTGATGGGCTCTGGTAAGCTGCATTTGGTGAGCACTGGTAGGCTGCATTTGGTGGGCACTGATAGGCTGCATTTGGTGGGCACTGGTAACCTGCATTTGGTGGGCACTGGTAAGCTACATTTAGTGGGCTCTGGTAAGCTGCATTTGGTGGGCACTGGTAGGCTGCATTTGGTTGGCACTGGTAAACTGCATTTGGTGGGCACTGATAAGGCTGCATTTGGTGGGCACTGGTAGGCTGCATTTGGTGGGCACTGGTAGGCTGCATTTGGTGGGCACTGATAAGCTGCATTTGGTGATTTGGTGGGCACTGGTAATCTGCATTTGGTGGGCACTGGTAAGCTGCATTTGGTGGGCACTGGTAGGCTGCATTTGGTGGGCTCTGTTAGACTGCATTTGGAGGGCACTGATGAGGCTGCATTTGGTGGGCACTGATGAGGCTGCATTTGATGGGCACTGATGAGGCTGCATGAATGCATTGATCTCTTGTATCATATCCGCAGTCTCTGACCATCTCTTGTATGAAGTCTGCAGTCTCTTACCATCTCCTGTCTGGGGGCTCTGTCTAACAGACTCTCTAACAGATGCCCTCTCTGTGTCCATTAGAGAGACCCCCTCCAGTTCCCATTAGAGTACTCTGCTTCTCTTACTGTAATTTGTTTATTGTTAAGAGATTGTGGGAGGGTCCCGGGGTAAGGAAGACTTCTTAGGGGAGCATCTCTGTGTTTGAGCCATTGCCATAGAAACATTTGTAAAGGGGAGGAGTTAGTAAGATTACCACGCCCATGTGGGGGCGCCAGAACAATTTCTGCACTCTGGCATCTGTGACCCTAGGATCGGCCCTGGGTGCATGGAAACCAGCCAGCCCCCAGTCTGATGTACTCACCCACCAGTCTGCGAACCAACTAAGTAGACCTGTCTCACGATGTAGGTAAAAAACAGGAATATAGTTGACACACATTTGCAAACGCTGTTACTTGCAGTCCTAACACTAACAAATTTGAGTGTCTCCACAATGGAAGCACATGGTTGCTAATGGATCAATGGGAGACAGGTGGGATGGAGGTGGCCTAATCCTTGGTGCTGTGCTTTACAGGCTGGTGCCTCATTTAAAGTCCCACCGTGCGATTTTCGTGCGTTTTTGGTGGATGCAGTTTATTTTAACCTCAGCTTTTTTCATATATAGGGATGGAGAACAAAAGCATGACCTGCCTGTGTCTCATTTAAAGTCCTAAAAAGTTTATGAAATCATGGATGGAGGCATTGTGCTTTACAGGCTGGTACCTCATGTAAAGACCCATTCTGTGTTTACACTGCATCTACCAAAGGAATGGAGGTGTATGCTTCTCAGTTAGTCATTGATGGGAGTAGGTTGGGGAGGATTGGGCCACCTCCATCCCACCTGTCTCCCATCCATCCATTAGCAATCATGTGCTTCCATTGTGGAGACACTCAAATTTGTTAGTGTTAGGACTGCAAGTAACACAGGGTGCCGTGAAGGGGCCTTGCAGCTTACACATGCGTTTGCAAATGCGTGTCAACTAAACCCCTGTTTTTTACCTACATTGTGAGACAGGTCTACTTGGTTGGTTGGCAGGCTGGTGGGTGAGTACATCAGACTGGGAGCTAGCTGGTTTCCATGCACCTCTCTTAATCTCCTCAATTTTCAGTTTTTCTGATACAGGGATGGAGACGCTTAACATTACCTGCTTGTGCCTCATTTGAAGTGCCAAACAGCCTATATTGTTCATTTAATTAGGAATGGAGGCACTGTGCTTTACAGGCTGGTGCCTCATTTAAAGTCCCACCATGCGATTTTCGTGCGTTTTGGTGGATGCAGCTTATTTTAACCTCAGTTTTTTCATATACAGGGATGGAGACCAGAAGCATGACCTGCTTGTGTCTCATTTAAAGTCCTAAATAGTTTATGAAATCACGGATGGAGGCACTGTGCTTTACAGGCTGGTACCTCATGTAAAGTCCCATTCTGTGTTTACACTGCATCTACCAAAGGGATGGAGGTGTATGCTTTTCAGCTAGTCCATTTCAGTTTGTACCATCGCTACAACACAGCTAATTAGAGCTATGATATATTTAGACCGGTCATTGATGGGAGCAGGTTGGGGGAGGATTGGGCCACCTCCATCCCACCTGTCTCCCATCCATCCATTAGCAACCATGTGCTTCCATTGTGGAGACACTTAAATTTGTTAGTGTTAGGACTGCAAGTAACACAGGGTGCCGTGAAGGGGCCTTGCAGCTTACACATGTGTTTGCAAATGTGTGTCAACTAAACCCCTGTTTTTTACCTACATTGTGAGACAGGTCTACTTGGTTGGTTGGCAGACTGGTAGGTGAGTACATCAGACTGGGGGCTGGCTGGTTTCCATGCACCTCTCTTAATCTCCTCAATTTTCAGTTTTTCTGATACAGGGTTGGAGACGCTAAACATTACCTGCTTGTGCCTCATTTAAAGTCCCAAACAGCCTATATTGTTCATGTAATTAGGGATGAAGGCACTGTGCTTTACAGGCTGGTGCCTCATTTAAAGTCCCACCGTGCGATTTTCGTGCATTTTTGGTGGATGCAGTTTATTTTAACCTCAGTTTTTTCATATACAGGGATGGAGACCAAAAGCATGACCTGCTTGTGTCTCATTTAAAGTCCTAAATAGTTTATGAAATCAGGGATGGAGGCACTGTGCTTTACAGGCTGGTACCTCATGTAAAGTACCATTCTGTGTTTACACTGCATCTACCAAAGGGCCTTGCAGCTTACACATGCATTTACAAATGCGTGTCAAAGAAACCCCTGTTTTTTACCTACATCGTGAGACAGGTCTACTTGGTCGGTTGGCAGACTGGTGGGAGAGTACTGGCTGGTTTCCATGCACCTCTCTTAATCCCCTCAATTTTCAGTTTTTCTGATACAGAGATGGAGACGCTAAGCATTACCTGCTTGTGCCTCATTTAAAGTCCCAAAGAGCCTATATTGTTCACTTACCCTTTACATTACTTTACTTTTAGAAGTACATTAAAGGACACAGGTCCATCCCCTCTGTTTTTTGTGTTTCACTTCTTATTGCATTCTACAAAACTGAGGCTTTCTCGGAGTGGGAGAGGTTATGCTAGGGTTGTCCTTACAGCTTTGTTTGCCAGTGTCCAATCACCTGAAGATAGCTGCACAACCCAATTTTCTAAGACTAAGATACTGTGTCTTGTAATGTACCACAAGAAAAGGATCTTAGTTATAAAACTTTGATAACATGTTTATTTTTTTGTATTTAATACAGGTACTTATATAGTGCCATCAGTTTTACATATATATTGTTCATTCACATCGTCCCTGCCCTCAAGGAGCTTGCAACCTAAGGTCCCTAACTCACATTCATACATACTGTACACATACTAGAGTCAATTTAGGATCCAGTTAACCTACCAGCATGTCTTTGGAGTTTGGGAGGAAACCAAAGTACCTGGAGTAAACCCATGCATGCAAGCACAGGGAGAACATACAAACTCCAGGTACGTAGTGTCGTGGTTGGGATTCAATCCGGTGGCTCTAGTCCTGCTAGGCAAAAATGTTAACTTTGTAAAACTTATATGCAATTGTAGTGTCTTTGTCTTTCTAGCTGATAGAAAACCCAGCATAGCATAGCGATTAGTGAACCCACCCTCACTATTCCTGCCCAGGCTTCAGAAACCAAATGGGACAAAATCTAATTTACTGCTACTTACAAGTTTCCTCTGGAGTCTTTTGATGCAGAAAGAAACATAGTGTGGCAGATGCAACCCAGCAACACCATGCTCTTCACTTGTATATTCCCTATACTTCTTCTCTCCTTACTTGTGTACCTGTCTTTTACCCCGCTCTCTTTTATACTCCCTTCCTGGTTTTTCCCTTCTTTTTCCACTAGTGGGTCTCTTATATACCACCACCCTCTTTTCCCTCTTCTTCTCTTCACTACCATTTTTTTTTCTATAACGTATAATGCCATTTATTATTATTTGCAGATTTAAACATGTCAAAGATGAGGAATTACTATCAACTTCTTATTACTATTATTCTGTACAAGTATTGCACACACTGGCACCATTCTCCCATCGTTCTGTGCACTGATGTTTCTATGAGATTTTATTGCAGTGTTTTTGCACTGGCACACCCCCCTCCCTTAATCTTAAATATGTAAATCCTCCATTTATCTGGAATTACTTAGCCAAATACTGATGTGTGAGTGTGCAAGATTATCATATTCCATCACCACCTCTGATCCTCTTTACTTCCTTTCCTTTTCTCCATTGCAGATAAAATAAAATATAATAATAATAATAATATAGATCACGTGCTGTCAGAAGATATTATTTTGAGAGTGACTTAAAACAATTGATTTTCCTTGATGAGAAATGAAAAATCTTCCTCTAACCTAAGCGGTGACTTGGTAATCCCGTCACTGGACATCAGAAAGCTTTTCTCTCTTTAGCAGAAACATGAGACTATTTCTGAGAAGGAATTAATTTTTCAGATGCGCCGGGAAGGATGGCTCAAGGACTTAGCTGGTCTGTCCTCATCCAGAACACACATCTCCTCTGATTAGAACAAGGTTGCAATACTTTTTTTTAGGGTTAGCGAGTTTTAGATGAACTTGGGGATTTGTACTGAGTGATGAAATTGATCTTATAATTTTATGGAGTTACTTAAGCCTTAATCCCTACATTCCCTTTACCAAATGGAATTTAAAGGTTTAATAAGAAGAACGGACTCAGTCATTTGTAAGGACTGAGGTTCTGGTGTTATTTTTAAGGAGGATATAAGAAATAATCAAATTGTTTCACTGAGGACGCTAGGTAAATGAAGTTATAGGAACAATTTAATTTTTAGTAAAATCTTTGTTCGATGTACTCTAGGCAGATTTAAAGTTTTAAAAGACACACATTAGTGAAGGTCTGTATATACCAATACATCAAAAATGTATAAAGCAAGCAGTATATTGACCTGATATCAGTCTCTGGCAGTCCCTGTACACAATGGGAGAGGAAAAAGTAGCACAAGGGGACAATCATTTCATATGCTGACAAAGACCATACTGATAGGAGGAGAGAGAAGAGTGACAGAGACATGGGATCATCACTATGATGCTTCTCCTTCACTCGTCACAAGCTGGGGATGGATACATGGCAGCCTGGGCTCACAGAAAGTTTGTTCTTTCAACATTGCTGCCTAGCCACTGCTATCAAGTTGTCCTTCCATAAGAAGTGGTCAGTATTGATTCAAAAATAGATCTGTGAAGTCAATGATTTCTATCTAGGCTTTGTTTTGTGTTGGGCCTTTTTGAAGGTGGCATGGTGTTGCCCCCTAGACAAGTTGGCTGTTTTTATATGACTTTGTTATCAATTAAAATGATCTTGTACTCTTTTTTCCAGTTTTGGTCTGGTGCTCCTTGGACCTTTCTGTATTTCTCTGATTCAACCCAAAAGTCAGGGGGCATCTAGTGATAGAAAAGAAGTACCACAGAAGACAGCTCTGGATTGAAGGTGAATATTAGACATGTGCCATTCCTTTCATTGCGAATCCAAATTTAGAGACATTTTTCAGTGTTTGGAGATTAAGATGTATCTCTGAATTACAATAGTTACGAATTTCAACAAATCCAAAATAAATTATAATGGAATTAACGTATTTATTCATATTCATTTGTTTCATTAAGATGACTTGATGTGATAGTTTGGGCCTTTTGTTAATGCTTGAAGAATTTTAAAATAATTTAACGACATAGCAAATGATCCAAATTGATGTGGAGCTATTCGTTTTTATTCCAGTGAGCGTAGAATGAATTATAAAAAATGCACTACATAATACATATAAAATGAAAACATATTGTAATAAATACAGGTAGCTACAGTAAGATATAAAAGGGAAATATTATGACTTGTACTTATTGTGCTTGGGTTGGATGAAGGTGAACCCATCAGAATCTTCGAATCATAACATAACAAATAATCCGAATCTTCTGAAATAACTGCCGAAAATACGAATCTATCCAAAACGATGAATATACAAAACAAATCCGAATATACGAAACAAGTTCCGAAAATGAATTATTCTAAAAAACAAATATGATGAAATTAAATTATTACCCTAATGAATGAACCCGAAACTAAATGAATAAAATCAGTCAATCAAATTAGTTAATGGTAGGTTGTCCCTATTTTTTTAATAACTTATGGTTATATTAGTAATCGAAATCTGGTTGCAAGTGGTTGAAATTGGCTGAAATTGCTATATTAAATATAACCTTTAACTATTAGCCTGACTGAATTGTCCTATAATAAAGTCCTCCCACCACCTCTGACCCTCAGTCCTGATTGGGCAATCTTCTCTGTGCAGCTCCAATAGGAGCCACATAGCCTGTCTAAAGAATGTGACTGCTTTGTACTGCACGTGTGCAGCGCTGCTCAATTTATTTCTATAGGAATGCGATACTCCAAGTTACCACTGGAGGACCCTATAAATAGAGTTTTCCCATAGAAGTGAATGGTTCCATGGGGTGAATTTGTGGTATGAAATGGCTATTTTCAGGAGAATACAAATCAATCAATATTGCTGCGCCAAGTGATCAAAATCAATCAGGGTGAATAACTAAACATACAGTATATAAAATCAATACATCTGTGTATGAACTAAATCCATATATACTGAAATACTCCAATATAAATGCCAAAGTGCAAATATAGTGCAACATAAAAAGTCTATCATAAAGTGATCAGAAAGAAAGAGTCCCAAACTCAATCTTTATCAAAAAAATGTTCAAAATAACTCCATCCGTGATCCAGTGTGTTACAGGTGCAAGTGTGCTCCACACTTCAATCAAGTGCTCCCAGTGATTAGTGCAAGATTAGCAGCTCACCTCAAGGTTAGACTCCAAAGAGTCTTACAAGCATTAGGATAATTATAATGGACAGCCTGTTCATTCCACTCCTTCCACTTCTCCTTTTGCTGGTACTTCGAGTGCGATAGGAACTTAGCAAAAAATATATAAAGATAGAGGGATCTAGTGCTCTCAGTCTGAATATTTTATTGCTAAAGCAAAGAAGGAAACACACTTACATTTGCCGGCACTTAAGACAGTGATGGCTATGAACAGCTGATATTAACTCCGTGGCAGAACCTCCCTGGGTCTGACATTCTCCGAGTAGGCTCCTCCCCATGACGCGTTACGTCAGATGACTTTGTCTGTCATATACCTCGTTAGTGAGCTTGATGTGAAGAGGAAGGCCTTTCATACAGCTCTGTCTTGGGGGCCACCAGTAGAGAGTGACATTCCTCCCACCCTTTTGAGATGGGAACAAGGGACACCAATTAGCAAAAGTATGTAGGCATAGGACACACCCCTTGCCACGCAATTATATAAAAAAATTGATTAGTTAAACCCACAAGTACTTTTTTTCACCACTACTATTGCTTTATATGTGCTGTTGGAATTTAAAAATGCAGCAATTTAGAAATTTGATAAAAGGTTTAGCACTGGGAAAGACTTTTTGAATGATAAAAAGTGCATTTTATATACAACTATATAGATCAGACCAAAATGAGGGACAAATGAGGAGGAAAGAGGGACGTTGTTCCAAGTCAGGGACAGCCCCTCAAAATCAGGGACAGTAGGGAGCTATGTAGAGAGACAGCAGTCACGAGAGCATGGCGGGGTATGAGTGATCAGTCCATTAGTCTGCCTGGTAGCAGTTGTTAGCAGGCAGATGTTGCAGCAAGACATGCTGGTGGCAGATGAGCTGGCATAGAGCTTGGCTGGGGCTTGGGGCTTCAGCAGGAAGCAGGAGCCAGATGTGTGCTCACTGATCTTAAAGAGCTGTAGCAGGTTGGATGAGCAGGATGTAGGGTCAGACAAGCCGATTTGGTAACATTTGGGAAGATCAGGCATAAACAGCAGGCAGCAGGTTAGTCAGGTCAAAGGCCAATGTCGGCAATGGTGAGATAGATCAGGCAAGAACAGGAGGCAGAAGCAGAAACTGGGGAAAAGCCGAGGTCAGGGCAGGTAGCAGACAAGCATGGTCAGGAGCAAGCCGGGTCAAGGTCAACATCGGAGGTTAGACACAGAAGCAATAGACCAAACAGCAATGACTAAATGCTCCAGCCTTGTTTAAATTGCCCATTTGATGCCAGTATTGGTGACAGGAGTTTGCCTGGCCGTACGTACGTATGCCTATTCCCATGTCTGTGCACATTTGCCATCCACGGATGCGCCTGGAAAGTTCATCTGTGCTATAGGCAGGCCTTCCCTGACAGAGCCTGGACTGCTTGATGAGTCTGAGGAACCAAACTCTCAGTTTGGGAAACCCTGAACAGATCAAAACATTCAATCACTGCTCCAATCACTACAGTGAAGCCAAAAACTACATTTATCCTAGCAGACTAGAGAAGAGCACTGCACATTGACAGCCCCAGCTCACAGGAAAAGGCTGAATGACACTAGGCATCAAGTATCTAAAAAGGGGGAATAAAAAGACAATGCTGGACCATGGAGAAGGTTATTATTGCATGTTCAACTTATTTTTTTTCACACATTGGAGTGGAATTTGATTTTTTTTTTTTTTAAATCAAAGCTGATTGGGATTTTATGTATGGGGAAGCTAAATTGCAACAACTGGGGTATACGTTTCTCCTACCAATGGAGTACCACCTCTATAAGCTACCTTGACCTTGTGATATGGAGGAAAGGAGAAAGATTCATTACCAGCTCATACCAAAAACCGACAGACCGAAATGGCTTCATCTCCATCGACAGTTGCCATCACCCTATGTGGTTAAAATCTGTGCCCAAAGGGCAATTCAGGAGAATTAGACGCAACTGTACGGAAGATGAAGACTTCAAAACACAAGCTCAGCTTTTGAAGAATCGGTTTATTGAGAAGGGATATGACCGGAATGAATTAGAAGGAGAGATACGTGAAATTGCAACTCTCAAACAATCCGAATTATCTGTCCCCAGGGAGAAAGATAGATCAAAAGATGCTATGGGAAAATTTGAGTTTGCCTTCACAACTCAATTCTCCAGCCACTATCGATGGCTGAATCACATATTTCGGAAGCACTGGGGAATCTTACAACAAGATCCGTTATTGGGTCCTTCGCTTCCATCCAAACCACCAATGATCTACCGAAAGGCCAAGAACCTAAAACAAATTATAGCAAGGAATCCCGTTGAAAAACCTGCAACTCCTAAATTTTTCCCTAACCTTCAAGGATACTTCCCGTGCCGGAGGTGTAATATCTGTCTAAATGCTACTACCATTAAGACCAAGCAATTTACCTCTACCACCACAGGAAAGAGCTACCCCATTAGGGATTTTATCACCTGTCACACCAAAGGGGTAGTGTATCTGGTCACCTGTGAATGTGGGAAGCAATATGTGGGGAGGACGATTAGGACTGCCAACATCCGAATAGGCGAACATCTGGCCAATATTCGGAAAGGTTTCCCTGGTCACAGTCTTTCGAATCATTTTGCCACCCACCACCATAAAAATCCGGGCAAACTGAAGATTATTGTAATCGAGAAGTATCAACCCCACTGGCGGGGTAGTAATATGAAAAGAGCAATTTCCAGAAGGGAAACCTTCTGGATCTATGAACTCAGAAGTTACAAGCCCCTAGGACACAACATTGAATGGGACATAAATGCGTTTATTAATAAAAGCTGACATTTATGTCCCATGCTCCCTTTACTGGAAATTTGACCCATTTCCTTCATGTTTCCTCTATTAGTTAGAAGTGTGTGGGTCTCTGCATGGAGCTACAATATTTGTGACTAGGATCTTCTTCCACATTCTAATAGCTAGTTTTGAAGGAATTCAAATCAAAAAACTTTTTCCTCCTTTTTAATTTTAATTTATTTTTTGAGTATACTATTTTAATTCCAATTCCACTTTTGGTAGGAATTTTTATCCATTTTTCTTTCAGAATTCCGTGTTTTAATACACCTAAGCTGGTGGGAAGCTTAGTAGTTACCCCACAGCTTTTTTATGATTTTTCATAAAAGCATTATACACCATCATATACTAGAAAGGGTTAAGTAGCCCGGTCAATTCAATGGAATTAAAAGTTTGTATGTTTTAATGTTTTTCAATGTTCCTCAAGGCTCCTATCTATTTTGCTGCAATGTTATGAATGTTTGAGACATTGCGGCATAACAATATTCTGTATATTAAGTAGTAGGTGGAGATCGTCCTCTTCCTCTTCCTATTGGCTGTTATGCCTGTGGGGGAGAGGAATACATACTCTGCTTACACAGGAAATGCCCTTGTCATCAGCACAGGAAGCAGCATCATTTCCTGTTTACACAGGAAATGCCCTTGTCATCAGCACAGGAAGCAGCATCATAGATATGAGACGACAGGAAGTAAACAAAGCAAGTACTTCCGGTGGACATCCCGACCTTCCAGACTGTAATCACACATCATAACAATATTTGGCGATGCCCAAGAGTCCCCTTATCCCCTTTTGGTTGATTTGGACATTGCTATTAAAGAGTATGATAAGTGGCCAGTCTACAGGTAAGAAGGGGAGGGTCCCGAACCCCGGAAGTACTTGCTACAGGGCATATATAATGGCGGTAGTGATGGCGCTGGCTCTACCTCCTATCTAAGTGGATGCCCTATCGGGAGAAACGCGTCAGAGAGGAGGCGCCGCGTCATCACATCTAGACCAGGCAGCGGTCCGCGCTGCAGGCGGACCCCGCCATACAGCTCCTCCGTGAGGGAACTCGCTATTATTGTCTTCACTACTGTAAGTGCAACCATTTGTTTTTAATAAATATCTACTGTTGGTAATGCACTATTGAGGTCCCCTCTGTTGTGTCCCCTATTATTGAGGTCAACCAGACTAAGGAGTTACAGCAGCCAATCAGAGTCTAGTCACCTTTGGCAGGATCTTCTTTCGTCAGGCTTTCTGACTGGGTCTGTTCCTCTTGGACACAAGCAACTACATCAGCCATCCTAGAGTCCAGTAACCCCCGGCAGGACCACTCATCACCATAGAACCAGGCTTCTTGTTTGGCTTTTGTCCGGTAAGAGTCTAGGGAGCACGAGTGTGTCAGAGTGCCTTCTGTATTTCTGGGAACTTTTCTACCTGGCTGCATGACCTTTGGAGCGGTCATATTCATATATGCCCTTAACGTTTAACTTCTGGTAAGAGGCCAAGCTGGTGGTGGGACTTTGCACCTTCCAATCACAGTTCACCTTTCCCCAAGCTGGAAGTTTATGTCACCATTTTTTGCACTTTATTTATGGACTTATAACATGGACGTTTATTGCACATTGGTGTATCACTAGTCACCTTCTGGACATTTTTTGTTTTACACGAATTGCATACGTTTTCATTTTTTTGCATTATTATTGCATTTTTGGTTTATTTGTTTGCATCATTTTGTATGTTGCACATATGCACTAGGGCAGCGCACCTGATTTCTTTACATATTTTATGTATACCATATAACAGAAAAATCAATCTGCATGTATTGCATATATATTAGGTATAATATCATATCCCTCTGTATCCAGAAATATCTAAGTGGGTCATCTGGTTTATGCTTAAATGCCAAAAGCCTTCTAGAGTGGCTCGCCGGCTTGAACACATGTGTAAAGTTGGCACCATTCCTTATCCTGCAGATGTATTAATTTAGTATTTATTCAACTTCTCTGATTAAACCTGCCATTAGTTGATGAACCAAATAAATACACCATGAGCTTCCTCTAAATCAATAATACATTAAGTGGGCAGTCTTCAAGGGGAGCATTGGTGTGTAAAATAATATATTTATTGTATGATCATAAAAATGATTAACAAGAGGGCTCAGATGTAGTTTTAGGACTAAGTCTCATTTAAAATGATATCTCAGTTTAAATAGATAACGGACAGGCAAATCACACACCCTTCTGTGGAGCAACCTCCTGTGTAGCTGTTCCCAGTCCTGCCCAGCTCCGTATGATCTCACTTTCACTATTGGATAAAATTATATATTTTACAGTGCTGTGTATCTGGCGGGTTGGAGGAAGACTCCCTT
Organism: Pelophylax lessonae; assembly: GCF_965119305.1. NCBI lineage: Eukaryota > Metazoa > Chordata > Amphibia > Anura > Ranidae > Pelophylax > Pelophylax lessonae. Next base: position 621,224,647 of record NC_138770.1, read on the forward strand.
GCCTGACTTCAATAAAGTACCCTTTAGCAATGGAGCCCCCTAGTAGTGTTTTTTGCTTTTTTTTATACTTCTCTTTTCCAGATGTCATTAGGCTGGTTGCGTAATGCACTAGGACCTCTTCCTTTTACTCCTGGACTTTAGATTCAGAACAACAACTGCTGATATAAGATATCAGCCACATAGGGAATGCTTGTTTTCTTGTTAAATAGTTTTTATTAAGATTATTTCAAATAGTAACAAACAGGGAAAGGAAATCATAATAATAACAGAGAAAAGCAAACTCCTAAAACATTGATATTATGGCCAGTAGTACATAGGTGCAGTTATGCAATCTAACTTCATGCCCATGAAGATAAGCCTTTACAGCATTAAGCAATCCAAATATATGAATAGCATTAATACTTATAAGTTGGGGTCGCTGATGGCGGTTCTCTAATCGGGCCACCCCCAACCCCCCTGAACACCCCAAATGGGTACACACTGTGTCCAGTTGGGGGGTAGACCCTCCGACAGCTAAACATCCGAGGACCACCATATATTAGACTGCCATGTACATAGTTCTACAAGATGTTATTTGTGACACTAACAGAGAATATATGAAAGGTAAAGTAAAGGGAATACTCTTTGGTGGTAAATCAAAGCAAGCTAATTGGGCTTGAGACCAGGAGCGGCATTAGGATGCTTTAACCAGTGAATCCATTGTTTGCTAAAGATAGGCATTCTATGATCTTTAACAGCTAGTAACTTCTCAAAATGACATTGTGTGTTTACACGTGAAGTAAGTTCCTGAATTTTTGGTGACTATAGTCTGGTACTCCGGAGGGATCAGATTTATTCCCAAGTTCAAAAGTGCCAAAGCCGTACAGATAGAGAAGGTCGTGCCCAGAAAAACTCCAAGCAAAACCTCCACTTCCTTCCAAAAGGGTTGCATAAAGGTCCCCTTTATGCAATCCCAAAGGATATGATACAGTGTTCCTACCTTATTGCACTGTCTCCAACACAACGCACTGGAGGAGGGATAGATTTTAGAGAGCCTATGAGGCGTTAAGTACCATCCATGGTATATTTTCAGAAATTGTTCCCAATGATCAATACATTTAGACAGTTTATAGTTGACCGTGATGGCCTTATGCCATTGTGAATCTGTAAAGGTCAATTGGAATTCAGATTCCCATTTAGTCCTACTTGGGCATAATGAAGGTGCTTGGGTTTTTATATACAAGTTGTAAAAAAAAGATATGCCCCGTGTGCCAGATATAGCATGGCCCCTAAGGAAGTCCCATGCCGTAGCAGGGATGGATAACGTGAATGCTAGTTTGTTAGTTTTGTGAAAATGGCGAATTTGTGCAGTTTTAAAGCAGTCTGCGGGGAGAGAGCTATCCTTAACGCTGAGCCAATAGTTGTGGCCATTCTTTTTCCAATCTAACGTCAAGAAGGATGGAATGATCCATTCGTAAGCCCCCGATGGAATATCTAAGTTATGCCTTTCAAGGGTCTGATGGCAAATGGACAGTAAGGATCGCCAGGCAGTTAGTTTGGCCGTAATAGTAGGATGTTGGATGCGGTGGGTCGAGGAGGACAAGGATGAGGCAGCTAACAGTGCCCCTAGATCCTGGTGCACTAGTAGGGATCTCTCCATGAAAACCCAAAGTTTATCCAGTGGTTCCTGTAGCCAATATTGCATTTGGTCAAGGAGTGAGGAGGTATGATAGAAGGGGATGTTGGGGAGCCCCGCACTTCCGCAGGTTCTCCAGCTCACCTGCGTTTTAAGGGCTATTCGCTGTCTTTTGCAAGACCATATCAAGGTCCTAAGAAGGGTATTACATTTCGCAAAGAAACTAGATGGTAGTGATATTGGGAGGGTGCGGAAAAAATATAAGAGATTGGGAAGAAGCTGCATCTTAAATGCAGCCATTTTACCTAGCCAGGATAATTGTGCTTTATTTATCTGCTTCATATCATGTTCTATGTTACGGAGTAGAGGTGGGAAATTAGCCTCATATAGTTCAGAGGTGGATGGTGTCAGCTGGATGCCTAGGTAGGAAATGGTGCTATGTTCCCATTGAAAGGGGAATTGAGCTTTCAAATGGGCCAAGTTATCTTGGGTTAAATAAAGTGGGAGTGCTTGGCATTTGATTGTGTTAAGTTTGTAGTATGATACTTGGCCAAAGGTGTCTATTACTTGTTGAACTTGGGCGAAAGATGTTTGTGGATCGGAAAGCGACAGAATAACATCGTCCGCAAAAAGCCCTATTTTGTGCAACTGGTTACCTATTGTTATCCCTCTAATAAGAGGGTCTGCTCTAATAGCTGCGGCTAAGGGTTCGATGGCTAAAGTGAATATGATTGGGGACAACAGACAGCCCTGTCGGGTGTCGTTGGATAGGTCAATAGATCTAGATAAAGAACCAGAGGTAAATACCTTTGCAGAAGGGTTTTTGTATAAGGTCATTATGGCAGAGTAAAGCCGGCCTGAAATGCCGAATTTATATAAGACTCTGTCCAGGTACTGCAAATGGACCCTATCAAAAGCCTTTTCTGTGTCCAAACTAAGGAGCACAGAAAGCAATTGACGGGTCCCAGCCTGGTGAATTAAATTAATCATCCTCCTAGTGCCCCCCAGTGCTTGTCTGCCTTTAACAAAGCCGACCTGTTCAGGACTTCTAAGAGTCAGCGTAACTTCCAAGAGCCTATATGAAAGTACCTTTGCGTATATCTTCACATCAGAATTTAGTAAAGATATAGGCCGCATGTGTTGAGGGAGAGTGGGGTCTTTCCCCGGTTTTGGTAGAGTAATAATAATAGCTTCCATCATTTCCTTGGGAAATTGCTCGGTGGAGACTGCCTCATTAAAAAGATTAGACAAGTGAGGAGTGAGAATGTCAGAGAACGCTTTATAATATTCCGAGGACAGGCCATCTGCACCAGGCGCTTTATGGGATGGAAGATCTTTAATTACCTTGATGATTTCTTGAGTGTCTATAGGTCTATTTACTAATTCTAGGGTCGATGCATCTATTGCGGGTAACCTCAATTTGTCCAAGAAAGTGTTAATTTTCTCTAGAGAGGGCTGATGTAGACCAGGGTCCTCCCGCAAATTATACAATGAGGAGTAGTAATCGCTAAAGTTCTGTGCTATGTCATGTGGGCTAATAGCCAAGGTACCTTTGGCGTGATGAGCCAGTTGGGAGATCCGGGTTCTAGTGCGTTGTTGATGCAACTGTATGGCTAACCATTTCCCTGCTTTGTTTCTCTGTGAATAGGAGGATGCTTTTAATTTTAGGATATACAGTGCCTTGCGAAAGTATTTGGCTCCCTTGAACTTTGCGACCTTTTGCCACATTTCAGGCTTCAAACATAAAGATATAAAACTGCAATTTTTTGTGAAGAATCAACAACAAGTGGGACACAATCATGAAGTGGAACAAAATTTATTGGATATTTCAAACTTTGTTAACACATAAAAAACTGAAAAATTGGGCGTGCAAAATTATTCAGCCCCTTTACTTTCAGTGCAGCAAACTCTCTACAGAAGTTCAGTGAGGATCTCTGAATGATCCAATGTTGACCTAAATGACTAATGATGATAAATAGAATCCACCTGTGTTTAATCAAGTCTCCGTATAAATGCACCTGCACTGTGATAGTCTCAGAGGTCTGTTTAAAGCGCAGAGAGCATCATGAAGAACAAGGAACACACCAGGCAGGTCCGAGATACTGTTGTGGGGAAGTTTAAAGCCGGATTTGGATACAAAAAGATTTCCCAAGCTTTAAACATCCCAAGGAGCACTGTGCAAGCGATAATATTGAAATGGAAGGAGTATCAGACCACTGCAAATCTACGAAGACCTGGCCGTCCCTCTAAACTTTCAGCTCATACAAGGAGAAGACTGATCAGAGATGCAGCCAAGAGGCCCATGATTACTCTGGATGAACTGCAGAGATCTACAGCTGAGGTGGGAGACTCTGTCCATAGGACAACAATCAGTCGTATGCTGCACAAATCTCGCCTTTATGGAAGAGTGGCAAGAAGAAAGACATTTCTTAAAGATATCCATAAAAAGTGTCGTTTAAAGTTTGCCACAAGCCACCTGGGAGACACACCAAACATGTGGAAGAAGGTGCTCTGGTCAGATGAAACCAAAATCGAACTTTTTGGCAACAATGGAAAACATTATGTTTGGCGTAAAAGCAACACAGCTCATCACCCTGAACACACCATCCCCACTGTCAAACATGGTGGTGGCAGCATCATGGTTTGGGCCTGCTTTTCTTCAGCAGGGACAGGGAAGATGGTTAAAATTGATGGGAAGATGGATGGAGCCAAATACAGGACCATTCTGGAAGAAAACCTGATGGAGTCTGCAAAAGACCTGAGACTGGGATGGAGATTTGTCTTCCAACAAGACAATGATCCAAAACATAAAGCAAAATCTACAATGGAATGGTTCACAAATAAACATATCCAGGTGTTAGAATGGCCAAGTCAAAGTCCAGACCTCAATAGAGATCGGTGCATGGTCAGACCAGGAAATGTTATCAATTGTTGCATTAGATACTTTCAACAACAGCTTACGATCAACCAGGAAATAGTCAATTCTGCTATAAGAGGAATGCGGATTAGAGAAAAAAGTGAAATCCCGTCCAGTGGGATTCAAACACCTCCAGGGATCGTGGAAGTCCTCCTGAAAAACATAGGGAGCCAACTTTTTCTTGTGAGTTCTAGCTGTGGAATCTATAGATGAGTCCATGGTGATATTAAAGTCTCCACAAAGGAGAACATACCCCCTCTGGACTGATCTCGCCTTCCTTATCACTTTCCGAACGAACTTTTGTTGATGGGTATTAGGAGCATATAGTGTGGCCAGGGTATAGGTAATGTTATTGAAGGTTGCCACAACAATCAGGAACTGGCCGTTGACATCCGTAACTAGGTCCAGTAAGTGAAAGGACAGAGTGTCCCTGAATGCCATCAGGACACCCCTTTGTTTTTTAGAAAAGTTTGCCTGAAAAATATGTGGAAAAGATCTGTGAGAGCATTTAGGTGGGTTCAATGCTGTGAAGTGCGTCTCTTGTATGCATAGATTATCTGCTCGTTTGTTGACAGCGTCTTTCCAAAGAGATCTCCTTTTGTGTGGGCTATTTAGCCCCTTTGTATTAAGAGATATTAGTTTCAGTACCATGGCAACACAATAGAATAAGTATACAAAGGGAGTGCCACAAAGTCATGTCAGGTGATAAAGAAGTGCACGGTGTACCAACAAAAGGTTTGCTGATGAAATAAAAATAAAAAGAATACTAAGACAACAAAAAAGGGGAAAATTTGAACATACAGGCATCCTCCCTGGCAACGGAAGGCCTCCAGTGGCCCATTGTACAGGCGAAACCTATACGCAACCCTAAGGGGTTAAGATCAATAGTCCAGCCGGACGGGATCTGTCAATTTAGGAGGGGAAAAGCAACTCAAGGGAGTACGGTCAGGTAGGGGCCCAGAGAGCTCGGTGTAATAATTCCAAGGCTGAGGAACCACAGCGTGGTGTGGTAGGAGGGTCAGCGACCCGAATTGCTCGCTTGAGAAGGTAGGTCCGCGATATCTTCATCATCCTCTGGGGGGAGTAGTCCCCAGAGTAGTCCCCAATTTCTCATTAAGAGGAGGCCATCATCCAGGTCAGAAATCCAAAAGATCCTGTTGTTCCTTTCAATTTCAAGTTTAGTAGGGAACTTCCACCTGTACTTGATGGTATTGTTGCGCAGGATTTTTGTGATGGTGTTAAGATTTTCCCTGGCAGCTACAGTGGCTTGGGAAAGATCTGTGTAGAGTGAGATACCTGCATATGGTTCAGGCAGGGAGCCACGTTGTCTTGTATATTGCATCAAGCGATCTTTCACATGAAAGAAATGTAAAGGTATTCTCTCAGGCAAAAAGGACGGCTTAGGGAGCCTATGAGCTCTGTCAATTGTAAAATCCTGACCTTGCACATCAGGGAGGAGTTCAGCAATCATCTTTTGTAGATAGGAGCGGAGTTCCGCCGCAGGAACCGATTCAGCAATGCCGTGAAACGTAATATTGTTGCGGCGGGAACGGTCCTCCAAGTCCGCCATCTTTATTTTCATGGTGCACATTTCATCCAACAGAGCATCATGGGCATCTCCTAATTCGTTGTGAGCCTGAGTATAATCACTCATATTAAATTCCACTTGATCAACCCTATTACCTAGAGCTTCCATTTCAACTTTAGTTTGTTTCATAAAGCTTGACATGTCATGTTGCAAAAGCTCCCCGCAGTGTAATAAGCATATCTTTCATTGTGGAATCAATTATGGGCTGACCAGCAGTGGGAAAAGCGTCCAGTTGTTCCCCAAAGAGATTTGTGTCAGGTGGAGTAATTAAAGAGGAGGGAGAGGTACTCACTTGAGTAATTGTAATGTCCAGCTTCCTCTTCTGTTTCACCGGGCTCTGGAAAATCAAGGTGCCAGGGTGACAATTCCCCTTTTGTGTATATTCCTTCCTTAAGGAATCTGTCTCATGAGACGCAGCAGGAGCCGCTGCTGTGTGTCTGTGTGGCAGCGCTGTGGGGCCGGTGCCATTTTGACTCCTCTGAGGCCCTGCTGTACTGAAGACATTTTTAAGTTTGCGGGGTCCTTCCCGCGACTTGCGTTTCCCCATGTGAAAAGTAAAGTTGTGGGGTAATAGTAGAGGTGTCTAGGGATGAATTTGCCACCTTCCCCGTCGCTGTGAGCCGCCTAAACAATCCCGCTCATCCAGAGCTCAGAACTAAGCTTCCATCACCTCAGGATGCCGGCCACGCCCCCGGGAATGCTTGTTTTCAGTGGCTCTGTTGACTCATGGAGTTACATATTATGAGGGAGCAGTAAAGCACAATCACTGTATAGTAATGCAGAGCGGGAAGCATACTCTGCATATGTAATGAATAAATATAGATGCCCCATGTACATATACTAGTATAAATTATACATAAAACAGGGACGGTATAAAAAGTCAAACTCTTTATTAAATTATCACCTTTTAAATCTTTCTGTTACCTAAAGTGTTTGTAAAGTCTTAATTTTGTTTTTGTTTTTTAACAAAAAGAGGTTTATACTTACCTGCTCAATGCAATTGCACAGACCAGCCCTGAACCTTCTCTTCTGGGGTCCCCAACCACCACACCAGGCACCTCCTCTTCTTGGTGGGCCTCCAAAGGAAGCTGCTTTCTATGGAGACCCACCTGTGGGCTCGATCCTGAGCCTGCATCTATGCACAGAGACAGTGCTGTTTGGCCACACCCCCCACTCCCTTGTCACAGGATTTGACTGACAGCAGCAGGAGCCAATGAGTTACTTCCAGTGCCTTAGCAAAGCCGGTGAGAGTGAGGAAAGCTGATACAGATGGGCCCAGTGCTGGGTCGAGTGAGAAATCAGATAAGTGTAAGGGGAGTGAAGGAGCGATACTGGTAATGGAACATTTTTTTACCCTAATGTAGTGAATGCATTAAGATAAAAAAAAAGGTTAAGGATTTAGAACCACTTTAAAGGCATAGTCCACCTAGGCTTTATGTATATAGGACGTTTGAAAACCTTTTCTGAACACTGGAAATTGACAGCTAGTAGTGATGAGCCGAACACCCCCCTGTTGGGTTCACACCAGAACATCTCGAACAGGGGAAATGTTCAAGCAAACATGCAAACTCCATTAAAGACTATGGAACACGAACATGAAAAATCAAAAGCAATGGGGACATGAGTACTGCCCTGGAGGACATGAATCAATGCAAAAAACATTTTTTAAAACAATTGTTTTTACAGAAGCAGTGATTTTAATAATGCTTAAAGTTAAACAATAAAAATGAAAAATTCCTTTAAATATCGTGCCTGCGGGGTCCCCTTAATGTGCCTGTAAAGTGGCGCATTTGTTACGATGTGTGTAGCCTGCTGCAGCAATACTGACATTTCGAAAGGAAAAAATGTCATTTAAACTTGCTTGCGAGTCCCCCCCCCCTCCTGAACCATACCAGGCCACATGCCCTCAACATGGGGGAGTAAGTTCTTTGGCCACGCCATTTTTTTCAGCAATACTGACATAAACTGAAATGCCCATATATACATATATATATATATATATATATATATATATATATATAACTTTGTGGTATACACTATCTTATCTCAACAAACTGTAAAAAGCAAAAATCTCTCTCCCTGCCAGCAATGTATTATTAACTATACTACACTGCAGTATCTGTTAAACTCACTGCACTCTCCCTGAAGAAATTCCGATTCCAAGGGGACCAAACCCACAACCTCTCAATTGCAAGCCTGGTATTCTACCACCTACGCCACCATCAAGCCTGCTTAGGATGAACACATTCTCCCTGCCTAACTAACTAACTTCTATCTCGCCCTAGTGCACGGCAGCCGCCCCTGAGCCATGATTGGCTAAAGGCACCTGCCTTTGGTCAATCATGGCACAGATGATTTGATTGGCCAAAGCATGGAGGGCAGAGTCCATGCTTTAGGCAATCACATAATGCACTGCCAGCGCGCAGTGCATTATGGATGCGGGAACTCGAAGTTCCCGCGAAGAAGCCCATTTGTACGCCATTTGGCGAACGGGCAAACGGGCTGTGTTTGAGTCGAACCACAAAGCCCATCCCTAACAGCTATTAACTGATGGTTAAAAATGCCACTTTTACATGCCGCGGCATTTATGAGCTTTTGCATTTAGAAGCCTTTATTTTTCTCTTTCTCTCTCTCTCTCATTGAAAACGCCTATAAACGAAAACCTTGTAAACACGAGTTACCGCGTTTAGATGCATTTACACGCTGTTACAAGCATTTGGCATTTTAAATGCCATTAAACTACTGTCCCAAATGCGATTGCTTGCTTTCAGAAAAGTGCTTCTATCCTAAACTGCTTCTAAACTACTATAAACACCTGAGTGTACATGTTCTCAAAAGATAACATTGAGTAGAGTTCAGGGCCTGCTAAAAAAAAATGCCCACATGCTCCTAAACGTCTATTTACCAACAGCAATATTCATGAGGCCTAATATCTTCTGATATAAGGTGGAGCTTGGACACTCATTCTCAGCATCACGGCAGCACAATTCGCTTTTTCAGTAGTGGTGCATGATAGTATACTGGGGCTACTTGTCTGCATTGGCCATTTTACTCTTTAGGCAAACTATGCCTTTAAACCTAAAGCTTAAAGCGGAACTCCACCAAAAAGGGTAAGTTCTGCTTTAAGTACTCTTCATACCCTCTTCTGCCACATTTGGTATGTGATTTTTGGGAGGGGGGGTACCTAGTTTTGACAGGTACCTACTCCCTCTTTCGCTCGAATAACCCTCCCTCCCTGCAGTCTTCTGGGAGACATCACAGGTCCCAGAAGACTCCGGGACCATTCACAAAGCACAGTTAGGATGCAGGTACTGGGAACCCGAATGCTACAGGTGAGGACTGTGCTGGTTTCCTGGACATTTAAGTATCCTGTTATTAAACGTCAGCAGGTACAGGATTGTAACTTATGACTTTTCATTTTTTCCCAGTGAACCTCTTTAATCTACCTATACTTTGTCTTCCCTGGTCCCATTCATTATCACGCTAATTACATTTTTAATTAAAACCTTTCTGTTGTCATTATATACCTTATTTTAGACCCAGCAACACCATCACTAGATCTTGTACTTATCTATGCAATGCACACAGATCATAGCTGATGGAAAAGGCTGGCAGGGTGCAGTACATCACTTCTTGAAAACAGCGCAGCACCCTGCCTCAGTACTTTTCTGGGAGCATGGGCATGAAGTCATGCGGAAATCAGCATTAAGGCGGCACCCCAACTTAGAAGCGAGCTGTTCGCCTTGCACATTTTATCTTGTTGAACTGTACACTTCACAGTTAAGCACTCTTCCCATGTCACTGTGCACCGTCTTCCCATGAATGCAGAAATTCTGAGAGGACACCATAGGGCCTGTGTGCCACTCACCAGCATAGCCCTGATTGTCACCTCACTCCCAGTGACAATGTGAGTTCCTGCCAGTCTCTCAGTGCAGACCTCAGTCTCTCACAAGCTTTGTACTTGACATGGATCCACTTCCTTATGCCTCCTTCTTTCTGTACCTCCAAGCTAGGTCCCTAGGTCCCCTGTGCGCAATGTTGGTTTCGTGTATGGGGGACTGATTGCGAGGGAGGGGGTCAAGCTCACCAACCCCCTCTCTACCGGGGCGACCATCTTCCATGTTAGGTACTGATCTTCTGCTGGCTGGCTGCTCTCGCATTTACATCACTTCGCTGGTTAGCCATAGCAATACCAATATAGCCGCATCTCTGTCAACTCCTCTGCATGATTAACCCTTCAGCGGTGGCTCTCTTGTACCTCCTCTTCATCCCCCTGTTATACAAGCCTTATTCAGGATACCCTCTAGTAATGGTCGTGTGTACTGTGCACACAAATAGCTGTGTGTGTGGCAGCTATTTTGCTCAGGTCACAAGTCTTTCATGCCATTTTGGCATAAGAAGGTATAGCAGAGTGACCTTTTCCTCTCTCCCTTCTCCTTTCACTTCCTACAATCCACAACCCCTTAGCTGCATGGTAGACATCTCTTATCTGTCTGCTTATAGGACTAGTAGAATCTAACCCCAATGCAAATCTCAGGGGCCATAAAAGTGTCTGACTTAGGCCGGGTAAATACAGGCTGAATGTCAGGAGACATTTGCCGGTTCAAAAAAAAAAAAACGTCCGACATACAGGCCGTGTGTATGTCAGAAAACCAGCAGCCAACAGACTCCCGATCAGCGCTCTCAATGGTTCGCTGATCAGAGTGTTCTGGTGGAAGGGGGGAGCTGTCCCCTGTCAAAACATGGGAGCATGGGAGATCGCTCTACTAACTTCACATAGTTAGTATAGTGGCTCCGACCGGAGCTAACAGTTTTTTTTTTTTTTTTTGTTCAAACCGCTGGCTTAAATGGAAAAAAACAAATAGTGTGTATCAGGCTTTTGCCGCTTAAGTGACCAGACAGTTAACAGACATTGGGTCATGAATACCTTATTTGGAATCCCTAGAATATACATCTGTCTCTCGGTAGAATCCATCATTCCAGCATATTTCATAACTTCTGAAATTATGACAGTACAGCCAGAATAAAGTCATATTCATCCTCATCAGTTTTTGTATAGCATTTTGAACCCAAACACTATAGTAGACATTATGGGGAATCAAGGGAACCCCTTAGCCTCCTAGGTAAAGTAAACATCTGAAACCTGTCATATTTATATTATTTCAAAGCGAATTTCATGCTGGACAATAATCTGCACGTTTTCAAACTGTAAACTGTAGGTATTCAGAGATATTGGTACCTATAAAAAACTGTATCTGGGACTTGGTCATAAATGTGGTGACATCTCAGCAACCACCCCTAAGTCTTAGGTGTGATTGGTTAAAGGCCCTCTGACAACACCCCCCTTGATGTGAAGAAAAGTGGAATGCAACCACATTTTGGGCAGCTCTTGTTTTAACATCAATCAAGGAACACCTAACAGGACTTGTGAGAGCCACTGTACCCTTTTTATTTATTCATTGGATTCTGCTGAACCCAGGACATTGTTAAGTACTCTCACCTTCAACTCCTTTTTATTTATCTGTTGCCTTGTGGTCTCTTAGTTTCCTTGTAACATGCATGTTCTGAAAATATTTTATTTGCACCATTTTTTACCTTTTCATTATTAAACCATATTTTGAAAAGTGTCAAACTATCTTGAATGCCCTCATGCAAACTCAAAGAATCCCTGTCTTTTTAAGGGTGCTACTGTACTAGATAACTTCTGAGTATACCTGTCTGTGGTGACAGACATTTTTTTTTTTTTAAATCATAATTGTCAGTGTTGATATTGTAAAGGGTTGATAGGCTCAAAGCTATCTGATGGCAGTGTAAAGGGTTAACTGCTTCATTTTTTTTTTTTTTAATATATACATTATATTCATTTTGAATTCAGTGTGTACAAAACAAGTTTAAAAAATCAAAATACTTTACAGTTTGCAATAGATATCATTCCGCCCAAACTCCTTAACCTATCAACCCTCCCTCACCCTTTCTTCTACCTGTTATTACTTTTATTGTGCCACTTCTCCTACCTCTCCTTTTCCCTTTACCTATCTCTTCAGTCGTCCCCCTAATCTACCCATACTTCTATATATTTATTAGTCTTTTTAAAGTCTTCCCATCTTCTCCATTTGTACGAGAAGCACTCAGCCTGTTCCTCATCTCTACTGCCTAGGTACTCCATATTATATATATATATATATATATATATATATATATACAGTGGGTACGGAAAGTATTCAGACCCCCTTAAATTTTTCACTCTTTGTTATATTGCAGCCATTTGCTAAAATCATTTAAGTTCATTCTTCTTCCTCATGAATGTACACACAGCTCCCCATATTGATGGAAAAACACAGAATTGTTGACATTGTTGCAGATTTATTAAAAAAGAAAAACTGAAATATCACATGGTCCTAAGTATTCAGACCCTTTGCTGTGACACTCATATATTTAACTCAGGTGCTTTCCATTTCTTCTGATCATCCTTGAGATGGTTCTACACCTTCATTTGAGTCCAGCTGTGTTTGATTATACTGATTGGACTTGATTAGGAAAGCCACACACCTGTCTATATAAGACCTTCCAGATCACAATGCATGTCAGAGCAAATGAGAATCATGAGGTCAAAGGAACCGCCTGAAGAGCTCAGAGACAGAATTGTGGCAAGGCACAGATCTGGCCAAGGTTACAAAAAGATTTCTGCTGCACTTAAGGTTCCTAAGAGCACAGTGGCCTCCATAATCCTCAAATGGAAGACGTTTGGGACGACCAGAACCCTTCCTAGAGCTGGCCGTCTGGCCAAACTGAGCTATCGGTGGAGAAGAGCCTTGGTGAGAGAGGTAAAGAAGAACCCAAAGATCACTGTGGCTGAGCTCCAGAGATGCAGTCAGGAGATGGTAGAAAGTTGTAGAAAGTCAACCATCACTGCAGCCCTCCACCAGTCGGGGCTTTATGGCAGAGTGGCCCGACGGAAGCCTCTCCTCAGTGTAAGACACATGAAAGCCCGCATGGAGTTTGCTAAAAAACACCTGAAGGACTCCAAGATGGTGAGAAATAAGATTCTCTGGTCTGATGAGACCAAAATAGAACTTTTTGGCCTTAATTCTAAGCGGTATGTGTGGAGAAAACCAGGCACTGCTCATCACCTGTCCAATACAGTCCCAACAGTGAAGCATGGTGGTGGCAGCATCATGCTGTGGGGTGTTTTTCAGCTGCAGGGACAGGACGACTGGTTGCAATCGAGGGAAAGATGAATGCGGCCAAGTACAGGGATATCCTGGACAAAAACCTTCTCCAGAGTGCTCTGGACCTCAGACTGGGCCGAAGGTTTACCTTCCAACAAGACAATGACCCTAAGCACACAGCTAAAATAACGAAGGAGTGGCTTCACAACAACTCCGTGACTGTTCTTGAATGGCCCAGCCAGAGCCCTGACTTAAACCCAATTGAGCATCTCTGGAGAGACCTTAAAATGGCTGTCCACCAATGTTTACCATCCAACCTGACAGAACTGGAGAGAATCTGCAAGGAGGAATCCCCAAATCCAGGTGTGAAAGACTTGTTGCATCTTTCCCAAAAAGACTCCTGGCTGTATTAGATCAAAAGGGGGCTTCTACTAAATACTGAGCAAAGGGTCTGAATACTTAGGACCATGTGATATTTCAGTTTTTCTTTTTTAATAAATCTGCAACAATGTCAACAATTATGTGTTTTTCTGTCAGTATGGGGTGCTATGTGTACATTCATGAGGAAGAAGAATGAACTTAAATGATTTTAGCAAATGGCTGCAATATAACAAAGAGTGAAAAATTTAAGGGGGTCTGAATACTTTCCGTACCCACTGTATATATATATATGTATACAGTATATACATATCTCACAAAAGTTAGTACACCCCTCACATTTTTGTAAATATTTTATTATATCTTTTCATGTGACAACACTGAAGAAATGACACTTTGCTACAATGTAAAGTCGTGAGTGTACAGCTTGTATAACAGTGTAAATTTGCTGTTCTCTCAAAATAACTCAACACACAGCCATTAATGTCTAAACCACTGGCAACAAAAGTGAGTACACTCTCAGTGAAAATGTCTGAATTGGGCCCAATTCGTCATTTTTCCTCCCCGGTGTCATGTGGCTCATCAGTGTTACAAGGTCTCAGGTGTAATTGGGAGCAGGTGTGTTAAATTTGGTGTCATCGCTCTCACTTTCCCATACTGGTCACTGGAAGTTCAATATGGCACCTCATGGCAAAGTACTCTATATGAGGATCTAAAAAAAAGAATTGTTGCTCTACATAAAGATGGCCTAGGCTATAAAAAGATTGCCAAGACCCTGAAACTGAGCTGCAGCATGGTGGCCAAGACCATACAGCGGGTTAACAGGACAAGTTCCACTCAGAACAGGCCTCACCATGGCCGTCCAAAGAAGTTGAGTGCCTGTGCTAGGCATCATTTCCAGAGGTTGTCTTTGGGAAATAGACGTATGAGTGCTTCCAGCATTGCTGCAGAGGTTGAAGGGGTGGGGGGTCAGCCTGTCAGTGCTCAGACCAAACGCCGCACACTGCATCAAAATGGTCTGCATGGCTGTCATCCCACAAGGATGCTTCTTCTAAAGATGATGCACAAGAAAGCCCCGCAAACAGTTTGCTGAAGACAAGCAGACTAAGGACATGGATCACTGGAACCATCTCCTGTGGTCTGATGAGACCAAGATAAACTTATTTGGTTCAGATGGTGTCAAGCGTGTGGCAGCAACCAGGTGAGGAGTACGAAGACAAGTGTGTCTTGCCTACAGTCAATCATGGTGGTGGGAGTGTCATGGTCATGGGCTGCATGAGTGCTGCAGGCACTGGGGAGCTACAGTTCATTGAGGGAACCATGAATCCCAACATGTACTGTGACATCCTGAAGCAGAGCATGATCCCCCTCCCTTCAGAAACTGGGCCGCAGGGCAGTATTCAAACATGATAACGACCCCAAACACGACTCCAAGACAACCACTGCCTTGCTAAAGATGCTGAGGGTAACGGTGATGGACTGGCCAAGCATGTCTCAAGACCTAAACCCTATTGAGCATCTGTGGGGCATCCTCAAACTGAAGGTGGTGGTGCGCAAGGTCTCTAACATTCACCAGCTCCATGAGGTTGTCATGGGGGCGCGCGGTCTATTCTGCTGGACGTCATATGACGCCCAGTCTGGATAGTGCAACCACTTTGCCGCCATCATTTTGCCATATGACGGGCGGCAAGTGGTTAAAGGAGAGTTATATTTTAATTTGGCCTGTCTGTAAATCATATCCCATATTTTTAATACCACTCTCGTCAATTCATGTGTATCTGCATTTATTTCCCCATCCAAATATTTTTATTTAATTGTGTTCTACTTATTGTGGTTTCAATCTTAACCCATCTTTTATCTGAATTTATTTTTGTCCACTCTAAAATACGTGAAATTTTAACTGCAATATAATATCTTTTAATATCTGGTGCCACTAGTCCACCCTGTGATTTGTCTCTCCTGAGAGACATATACTGTATTCTAGGCTTTTCCCCCTGCCAGATACATTTTAAAAACATTGTTTTTATTGTTCTAAAGTACGTTGACGGGATTGCAATTGGTAACATTTGAAATCTGTATAGGATTTTGAGCAGTAAAATCATCTTGATTGTGTTTATTCTCCCCAACCAAGAGAGTGGGCGACTCAATATTTTTTAATATCTGCTTTTATCTAATTTAGCATGGGTATATAATTGACAAGATAGAGGTTTTCTAATGAAGAAGTTAAATGTATCCCAAGGTATTTTATTTTTGACTTTGCCCAAATAAATGGGAATTCCCTCTGTAATGCCAGTCCTTCTTTCTTACTTAACCCAATATTCCAAATTTCTTATTTTAGTGGGTTGATCTTAATATTTGATAATTCCCCATACTTCTTTAAATCCTTCATCATGTTTGGGAGGGTTATTCTGGGGTTAGTGATAAAGAACAAGACATCATCAGCATATGCTGCCTCTTTATGTTCTTCCTGTCCAACCATTTCTCCTCCTATATCTACGTTATTCCTTATTGTCGCTAATAATGGTTCTAGTGACAGGACGAACAGCAGTGGCGAGAGAGGACACCACTGTCTCATCCCGTCACAGATTTGAGATTTGGGGAATAGATTACCGTTTGCCTTTACCTATGCTGTTGAGTTCCTGTATAATGCCCTAATCCATTGGGTCATTCTCGGGCCGATACCCAAGTCCTCTATTGTTCCCAGCATGAACTCCCAGTCCACCCTGTCAAATGCTTTCTCAGCATCAATTGACAACAGGAGGGCTGGGGTATCAAGGCCTCTAACTTTGTGTAATAGCAATAATGTTCTCATTCCATAATCTTTCCCCTCCCTGCCTGGAATGAATCCTGTCTGATCTGGATGGATCCATTCTGCCATTAAGTCTTTTAATCGCATTGCTAGTATTTTGCATATAGGTTTCTCAGCATTTAGAAATGATATTGGTCTGTAGGTAGAACATAGGGTTGCATCTTGCCCTTCTTAGGGTATTACCGTAAAATGAGCCTGTAATTATTCTGCTCTTATCTTCCCCCTTTCTCCTATCCCATTCATATAAGTGGGTTAACTGCTTAGTTAACCTTACCCAGGGACAATTGCTTCCGGCCTGCTGCCACCTAGATTGTGGTCCCGTGTGCTGGGAAATCTTTGTGTGGGGTGAGACTGAGACTGGCATTGTTGCGTAAGTTACATAGCAATGTGAGGTTGACCAGTCCTTTGTCATGAGTTGGCGAAAAGGGCAGAGGCCGGATACCACATTTGTCACAGCCCTGCATGCTCCCCTTGAATAACTTCAGACCAGGCATTAAGCGGTTAACAGTAACTTTACTGAAGACTTGCAGCAGTACAGTCCATAATTGCACAGTCTCACAGAGGCACAGACACAGTCCACATGCTCCAGTAGGCCTACATGATGTAGCAGTTCTTCCTCTAAAATCCCATGTGGAAGAGAAGCTCTAAGCCCTCCCCTGAAGTTTATGGGCAGGACTCAGAAAGCCCAGGAAAGAGTGGAGACACAGTTAACCTCTTCCCATCCTGGGCATCTGCTAACTAAAGCATGATACACGCACAGCATTTGAATTACTGTACATTAGTTTGCATAGAAACACAGAACTCTAGCATAAAGTTTTACAAAGGTAAAGGACACTTCAATTTTGTACCACACTGTAAGCACCTGCTTACAGGTGAATGTCAGTCTGGAGAAGTGGGTGTTCTTAGACAGATTACCTTTGCCCGCAGGCCACCTTAGGTAATGCCCACATGTGATACTAGGCCTCCAAGATTGAAAGAATTTACATTTTAATGGATAAAAGGGACGGGCCAGGGAAAGTCAGGAAGGAGTAAAATGGAGTAGATATTGCTGGATGTGAGGCAGGCTTCATCCAATTATAATGATTTAAAGCCCCCTTTAGCAGTGGAGCCCCCCAGTATTATTTTTTTTTTCTTACCTATCTTTTCAACTTGTCATTAGATGGGCCCTATCTGACCTGGTGCAGCTTCTAATACACACTGTGAGAAGTTAACAGTGTGCAGTGAAGTATGAGTAAACAATTTCAGTACAGAAGAGGAGCCTGTACAACTGTGCAAGACTGAAGGGAAGGCTGTGATTCAGCTTTAACTTCATGACATTCAGCAACTTTTCCTAACCATGTCATCGTTCTGTTCCAGCTTTACAGTCCTGTAGTTCAAAAACGTAACAGCAGAGTTAAATATAATTTCAGGTATATACGTCTTTTGTTCACTTCAGTCTGAACTTATAATAAAAGCTTTGCAAAGACATTATTTTTATATTTTTCCAGCTTGGTAAGGGGAAGGTCAGAACCTGAACTTTTACAGGTCTATCCCTTTCACATGGACTTCATTCTCAGGTCAGTTCTTGATAATATTGTGGTATGACCTGAAGATGGTGAGAAAGATAAAGTAGACTACCTTTGATTTTGCTACTTTGCAACCAGAAATAAAAACTTTTCTCCTGTGATTGATCCTGGCCTTTGCAACAGATGAAAATATATGTGACCTTTTCTATAGTTTGCTGGGACCTTCAGTTAATTGCAAATCTGGCACTGGCATAAATGTTTGCAATGATGGTTTGTATCTCCGACCCATCTTGATATTCTCGTGTCTCAAAAATAGTGACAGCAATAATGTAATGTTAATTTCTAGCACTGTGCAACAAAAGGCCCAAAACTTTTTTCTTTTTTTTTTTCCAGGTTTGTACTGCTGTCTTTGTCCCCACGGTGGAGATTCTTGCTCCTGTGTCCTGTTGCCACTGTCTTCAGAAACCAAGCAATAGAAAATTCAAAATGAGCTGTCATAAGAAGAGAATGTGAGAGGAAACCTTCCAATGGGAGCACCTATTCTGGTGACAACTGTCTAATAGAGGATTTCCCCTCACTTTGGGGAGATTTTCTCTCACATCTTGTTGTGTCGTATGGACAGGAAGTTACTGCAAATACTTATCAAAAAAGGGGGGGGGGGGAATAACTGCGCTAACTCGTCTGGATAAACAGCAACTTAAATTGAGACAAACAACAAAATACAGTAAATATAAGTAAGTTGCGCTAAGTTGAGTAATATTGTAATAAAAAATATTAATCAGATGCGAAAGATAGCGATGGTAGGGACATACACTAAATAATGTGAGACCACAGATAAATTGTCCAAATTTTCTTGGAATTAATCCAAAGATATGGAATCTGCACTCCTCCAAGGTGAAATAATGAAGCCACCAGGTGTACAATCTCCTTACCAGAAGTAGGTAAATATACGCCCAGAAATCTAAAAGGTATTCTATTCAGCGACTTCAAAATGACTCCTCGAATTTGAATGATGTCTCAGTGATCAAACATCAAAGGCATGTGAAAAGAAAGAGCTTCCATAGCATAATACTGTTTGTGTATCACTAATCATACAAGTCACCCAAGGTAAGTGCCACCCCCAAATGCTGATCGCTAGCCAGACAGGTAGTGAATGAAAGTGAAGTAAAGCACTAACACCCTTAAATCCAATCTGCTTACCAGAGGCAGATAACAGCATGAATTCAAAGGAAGGCAACCTAAATTGGCCACCAAAGTGGAAAGGAACCACCACCGACAACACAGCCGCTTACCAGACAAGGGAAATGAAAGCACCAGTAACAGTCTGATGGAGATGTCCTCTGATAATGCCAAGATGAATGAACCGAATGCTCCAAGTGATCCAAATAGCAGGTATGTAAAAAAGCAAAGCACTCCAATAGTGTAAAACCAACGATTTATTGTGATAAATAAAAGGAGAGCAACTTACAAGCAAAAGTATAGTAGGAAACGTGGGTATGATCGAGCCGCCGGCCGGTTGGCTCCTCCGCCCGTCCTTCAGTCTCAAAATGGTGATGTCAGCACGCCGCGACCGACGTACGTTTCATCAGATGTGACGTTCTCAAGGTACGGTATATTTACTGCAAATACTTATTCAGTTGTGTGTGTAAATTATAGCACCCTCCAAGTTAGGTTTCTAGTAGGACTAAGGCAAATTTAGTTTTTGGCTCCTCTGTAGCCAGTAGAACAAAGTTTCATTGCTTTTGGCTCTTTTAGGCTGCATTCACACTTGAGCGTAGCGTTTTACAGCGTTTTTTTACCGCGATTTTTACCGCGATTTATACCGCGATTTTACAGCGATTTTCAGGCGTTTTTTTCAGGCATTTTTGAAGGCAGGCATTGACATCTATCAAAAACGCTGGTAATCAGCCCAAAAAGAAGCTCATGTACTTTTTTCAGCTACAGGTGTTTTGCAAAACGCTCAGATGTGAACAGGGGCCATTTAAATGAATGGGGTTTTACTTGTTGGGCGTTTTGGAACATTTTTTTTGAGCGTTTTTGGAGCTAAAAAACACTCAAAAACTTCCAGGTGTGAATGGAGCCTTTGGTTCTGCTGGTTGCAAGCTCAACTACTTCTCCCTGTTTTCTAGTGAGTTCTTGTGCGTTGGAAGACGCAGACCCTGGACTTGCATATTCATACATCCTCAGCCAATACCTAGGAAGAAGAATGGGCAGTAGGGGGGTGTGAGATGTGTATAAATAGACTGGGCCTGGAACAGTCGTCTCCTTGTCTTGGTGGAGAAGACCCAGCCTGGAGGGTTGTGGTCCTCTGAGTCACTTAGCTGAAGTCCACAGGAAGCTAACAAGGGGGGAGCTGGGAGGTCACCTACCAGTAGTCACAAAGGATGTTCACCCTGAAGAGTTAATTTATTTATCTTATTATTTATTTATTTATTTCAGGTTCTTATATAGCGCTGTCAATTTACGCAGCGCTTTACATATACATTGCACATCAGTCCCTTACCTCAAGGAGCTTACAATCTAAGGTCCCTAACTCACATTCATACATACATAGTAGGGCCAATTTTATACAGGATCCAATAACCTATCAGCATGTCTTTGGAGTGTGGAAGGAAACCGGAGTACCCGGAGGAAACCCACGTAGGCCCAAGGAGAGCATGCAAACTCCAGGCAGGTAGTGTCGTGGTTGGGATTCGAACCAGCGACCCTCTTGCTGCTAGGTGAAAGTGCTAACCACTACACCACTGTGCCACCCCATTTATAACCAGAGTGTCCTCTGTTGTACTTTACACTTAGTTTAACCAGCAGTAAACGACAAAAAGACATGCAATGCCTGTTTCCTGAGTCCTTGAGTGCCTGGCTGCTGTGTTCCTCACAGGCAATAGAACCTAAGACAAAACTGCAAGATCAGTTTGGGGTCCCTACTACATATGGATTAGGTTCTGTGGACAGAGGCTCCCCGCACCCCCCAAAAAAGAAAAGCAGATGTTAAACACAGCATCAGGTCTGAGTGCTGGCTTCAGTGTAGAGGAGGAACAGCTGACAATGGATGCCCCATAGTAAGGCAATGGATAACGTCACTATATAGGCTCTGCAACAGTTGTTGCTGCCCCTCCTTTACATTGAAGCTGGCGCTGGGGGCCGATCATGTGACCAGACGGCTTCAGAATAGGTAAGTATAGCCATCTTTTCTTTTACAAGGTAGATAGAATACTCTCAGAATGGGGACTGGGAATAGGTTTCGGCTTAGTTGACTTAACTGGAATTCCACTTTAATTTAGGATTTACATCTACTTGAAATGTTAGGTTACGTTTAGGGGTGATTGAAGTAGTGAGGCTAGCTTTTTATGGCAACATTAAAAGAAATGTGTTATCTTTTTAAATGTTTTTTATTGCTAAACATATACAGTAAAAGAGATCAGTTAACCACTTAAGCCCCGGAAGATTTTACCCCCATTCCGACCAGGGGGTATTTTGCGATTCGGCACTGCGTGACTTTAACGGACAATTGCGCGGTCGTGCGACGCTGTACCTAAACGAATTTGGCGTCCTTTTTTTCCCACAAACAGAGCTTTCTTTTGGCGGTATTTGATCACCTGTGCGATTTTTTGATCACGCGCTATAAACAAAAAAAGAGCGTCCATTTTGCAAAAATAGCAATATTTTTCCCTTTTTTTTATATGAAATTCCCCCCAAAAAAAATGTAAAAATCAAAATTTTTTAAAATTCTCGGCCAATTTGTTTTATGCTACCTATGTTTGGTAAAAAAAATCGCAAAAAGCGTATTTTGATTGGTTTGCGCAAAAGTTATTGCGTTTACTAACTAAGGGAAAGATTTTTGTCATTTTTGTTGTTTTTTTTTTTAACGCGTAATGGCGGCGATCTGCGATTTTTTTTGCGGTACTGCGACATTGCGGCGGACAGATCGGACCCTTGACTGACATTTTTGACACTTTTGGGGTTACCAGTGACATTTCTACAGTAATCAGTGCTATACATATGCACTGTTACTGTAAAAATACACTGGTAGTGAAGGGGTTAACTTTATTTGAGAGGGAGGGGCTGTGTGTGTCCCTAGGGGCGTGATTCTAACTGTGATTGGCTGGGGCTTCAGCTGTATGCAGAGTGATCAACGGATCTACATAGTAGATCCAGATGATCAGCTCTCATACAGCGAGGAGAATGACAGGCAGCTTGTTTACACAAGCTGCCTGACTTTCTCCCTCTCCCCCGCCGATCGCAGAGTGGCCGGCGGACATCGGGTCCGCCGGTCACACGCGCGGGGGGGGTCCGTGACCACTCGGGAGCGGGAGCGCGCCTCCGGGGGTGCGTGCTCGCTCCCTAGACCCTCACAAGCTAGTGACGTAGCCCTACGTCACTTTGCCTGTGAGGGGCTGACCGCCGACGTAGATAGTCGTGCGGCGGTCGGCAAGTGGTTAATTTTATTTATTTTTTTGTATAGCATATAATAATATATGCACATGGGGACAGCCCTACTTACTATTACATAAGCTTGTAATCCTCTTATCTGATCGATTTAGTTTGCCTGCTTAAAAACAGCATATTTTGTGCAGTCCCTGATGATGTAAAAAAACTACAATGCACCAAGTAGCCTGTGACCACATCATCTTTGCCTAGGCTGTAAGTTACATGATGAATTTTAGAGTTTCATTTTATTAAATTTATGTCAGAAATAAAGGTTACTTTTCATTTATGTAGCACTGTCCCCGTAGGGCTTGCATATGATGACTTGTTGGTCCTCCTCTGATTACCAGCACACAGTCAAATAGGGAACATTTCACACATCCCTCCCTACTCTTGATGGCTTGTCACACAATAAACAGTCCAGGGGTATCAGTTTTTAGTATTTATTTTGGAACTTGGATGACAGAAGGGAATAGTGGGATACTCAAACAGTAACTATTCACAATGGATAAGGACAACTCTCACTTGGTCTCACCAGATTGCTTGTGGAAGCAGCTGTACTGCTTAAACCATACTGCCATATGTATGGAAAGGGTTAAGTCTCCTTGTTCTTTTCTCCTTAGCAATAGACTTGGTAAATCTACATTATCTTCAGGACACTCACTAGCATCCCCTTTACTGACACCCATCCATTGACTCTTCACTCTGCAAGGGTGGCCCCCCTCAGGTCAGGCCCCCTGACACAGATCTGTACTCACTGTACTGGAGAATCAGATGCTCCAGTGTCTCCCCTTTCAGTCAGATTCACAGGACCTCTGGGTTCAGTTCCTCACTGGCACGCTCTAGGCCCTCAGGTCAAACACTTGAGGCTGCATGGCACCTCTACAGAGGAGGAGGCAGCCGCCCCCTCCCTCCAGGACTCCGCTATCCAGCCGAAAGACCCAGAGCACATGTTCTCCTGGCATTTATACAGTATTTTAGCACGCACTGAGGCACTTTCCTCCACCAAATCACCAGGGCTGTATCAAACGCCTGTGCACTCATTCGTCAGGTTTCCTCCCACTGTCCAATACTGTATGCCTCCCTATTGGACCGGTGTGAAACACTCTGCAGACAGAATAAGTTGCACCTGAGCACATTAAACAGACCTCATTAACAGATCCTGCTCTCAGGTAGGCAAATAGCAATATAGATTTACCTGCAGTCCTTCTGGTAAGCAGAGAGGACACACTTACCTAGGAGGGTGATACATCCACCCCCCACCAAACTGAGCCATGGCCTCATTGGCTCTGGGCATCCGCCCCTACAAAAATACCTGTACAAATATTTATAAGGAGTATCCCACAAACTTAGAAAGGGGAAAAGGGGAAATAACATATGTACAGGGCCATGGGGCATACCCCATATGTGGCCAGTGAATACAATAAGTTACGTGAAAAAATATATATAGCTACTTTACAATATTTACACATAGAAAGGTACCGGGTGCATTTGGAGCAATGCAACCCCCGCCAAACAAAAATCTGCTTGACAGGTAAAGGTAAACATCCTAACTAACTAAGCTATACATAACAACTTTACATATGTACAAATGAGGACAGTGGACGGCCTTCACAAGGGCCGAAGATCCTCCGCAAGCCTGCAAAGGAAAAAAGGTGAGTACACAGCAATTGGCACATCCTACATACTCACGGTGAGACTGTCCTCTCTGTAGAGGCGACCTTCTCACCAACATCATCTCTAGCTCTAGCCTTCCCATAGAGATCTCCAGCACTGCCGGCCCCCTAAGGGCACGCTTGACTTGTCACTCTGTTGTGCACCTGTAATAGACAAAACAAAAAAAATCCTGCCAATCTAGCTAACTAGCACATTATCACTGGTTCCACCTGAGAACCATTTTTGACTAGTAATAGGCACAGTCCCTCTCAGACGCCAGGGCACTGACTGTCACTTATTCTAGTCAGACCCACAAGTTAGAATGAAGAAATGCAGAGTCCACCCGACAGGTGTTTACAGTGTCCTTTCCTTCTGTAACACCTAGGCAACACATCTTCTCCTGATGGCAAGCTATTTTTTTGCTGGAGCCTAAGCAAAGCTTGCCTTACTTGTGAGTCCTTGTAAGAACTCTTCAAGGGATCCTTCACTCTAGCATCCCTCTCTCTGAATGAGCCACTACCCTTCTCTCACAAGGTAGCAACTCGCACAAAGTTTCCTTCAGCATTTCTCTGGCCCACTGGCCCAAGGGATCTTCACAAAGTGTCCTTTCTGAACACTTATGCCTTGTTTCCACTGAGCGGATCGGTTCGGGTCAGTTCGGTACGGTACGCTAATTTAAGTGTTTCCATTGTGAAAGTGGTCCATACAACCGAACCAAACCGTTCCATTCCTGGTCCTGCTTCAGATGTAGGGCCATAGGAAATGGAACGGTTCGGTTAGGGTGGAGCTACTGGCGTCACACAATAGATTCCACTGATTAGCGGACAGGAAAACTTCAATGCTCACGTCAAATGAAAGAGCAAAACAAACACCTCATTTGGTGTAAACTCCGCATGGTCCCTGGTGGCCCGACTTGCAGTGGAAACGCTCACCTGAATAGACCAGACCATTCTAACTCTTCCAAACTGTACCGACCCGAACCGATCCGCTCAGTGGAAACGAGGCAATAGTTATCCTGGCCCATTGGTCCAAAGGATCTCCGCAAAGTGTCCTTTTTCAACAATGCTTTTAGCAGCAATAGTGGCCCAAGGCCAAGAAGATCTTCACAAAGAGTTCTTTAAATAGGAAATCTCTGTGAACTAGGGGGTTTGCCCTCTCCAGGTAGCAGTCCCTGGCTTTAACAGGAGAAGTTCTTTGTGGCAAAAGTTCTTTCTCTAAGTTGAAGAAACTGTATCAGTTTCGCTGAATCCCATCTTTTTTGCAAGGAACAGGGCCTCCAGCCCTAATAGCAACTTGAATGTCAAAGGGAATCTTCAGGCACATCAGCCCCTTTATAACTCTTTTCAGTCATCACATCACACTCTTCAGGCTAACTAGCCCTTTGGTAACTCAACTTTCTGACAGGAACAAGAACTGGGCACACCTCAATAGTAACAATCAGGATTAGGTATGTGGATGATCTTTCCCTCAGGATGTAGAACACTGATGGCCCAGGCTTGGCCTTTTCCATCTGGGCACTTAGTCAATAAAGATGGACTGCCTCAGATTCCAATTCGCCTTGACAGATAGGAAGGTGTCCCATAATTGAGGCTTGGATTTGTTCTGGTGTGGTTTGTGGACATATAGAAAATCCCAAACTGTTTCTTCACACCAAGCCCCTCTCCTATTCTCAATCTCCTCCATTATCTTCCGGGGATCATACGGGTAATCCTACCCATATTCCATGGCTACCTTCCTCTGAAAAAGTTGTTGAAAGCGGGAGAACCTGTGAAGTTTTTGCATGTCTCCTCTCCCAGGGGGGGTGTATAGGGTCTCCACTCTCTTGATCAGACTGGAATAGGAGTCGTTTTGGGCCTGAGCCCGGGCTTAGTTGCTAGGTGGGTACAGATCTGGGACCCTAGTGGCGTAGGCCTCAAAGAACCCCATATTCCTTGCGCACTGCATGCAGACCACGGCTGTCTCAGTCTCCTCACTGAGAAAACTGGAATTTACAGAGCTTCTTCTCTCTCAGTTCCCCAGTCCCACTGAGTCTCCACTTCTGACTTTCAGTCATTGATTCCCTCTTCCAGGAACCCACAACGATGCTGGAAACGAGGTGACCCTATATCAATGGCCCCGGCCTCCTCCTCAATGGACGTACTGGAGGCCTTCAACTTCTGGGCCCATTGATTCCCCTCTGCCTCTGTAAGAGCTGCCTGTCAGTTGTTGCGACGGTGGCTGATGCATCTTGCGGCTGCTGCTTGGTCCTTTGGAGTTGGTGTTGGATGGATTATTAATAGGCTAAAGCTAAATCACCTATCAAATGTTTTTAGATGTAGGACTGTTACTGCTTAGGCTGAACTTTGTGTTTTTCAATTGCATTTAAAGCGGAGTTCCGGCCACAAAATCAACATAATCGATTTTGGGCCATCCGCTTGCTTTTGGTCACCTGAAAAAGAAATGGATAGTTAAGATTTTTTTTGTTTACTTACCTTGTTATTGAAGAAAAATATACTCACCTTTCATCCACTTCCTCCCTCTGCGGCCGCGGCCCGCGCCGTCACTTCCTCTTTGCATTGATTCCTGGGAGCTGAACATCATCGCTCCCAGGAATCAATGCGCCTATACCGGCCCTGCTCGTCACTTCCGGTGCGGCGCCTCATTCCCTGCTAAACAGCTTCTGGGCATGCCCAGAAGCTGAGGAGGGATGACGCGCCCGTACCAGAAGTGACGAGCGGGGCCTGTGCAGTAGCATTCTGGGAGAAGAGGACACGGAAGAGGACGCAGAAGAGGACACGCTGGCTTCAGCTGCCCACATTCGAGATGGCAGCGCTGGAGAAGACATTTTTCAAGGTAAGTATTTCTTCTAAAAGGTAAGTGCGACCCGGGACAGTACAGAGGCTATCCATTGTGGAATGTACTAGCCCTGACTGTCCCGGGGGTATTTTTATTGAAAAAAAATTTTGTGGCCGGAACTCCGCTTTAAGATGACAGCAGAGATACTGTTCTTCTTGGTTCTCTATACATGCATTATTGTTTTATGTACAGTACATGACCTGTATGATGTCATTTGTTGATGTTCACAGTAATAGCCGGTCCACACTAGCGCGACTTGTCAGGCGACTGGTCAGCCTGACAAGTCGCGCTCCCTCGCGGTCCATTGACCGCTACAGGACCCGTTCTAATAGGAGCGACACAAGTCGCTCTGACTTAGAAAAAGGGTCCTGTACTACTTCGGGGCGACCTCGGAGCGACTTGCATAGACTTCCATTATGTGAAGTCCCTGCAAGTCCCTCCGAAGTCGTGGTGCATGGTAATGCACAAGTCGCCCCCGAAGTAGTAAGGAGTCGTGTCGCCTTAGTGTGAACCGACTCTTATTGTGGATCCCATCTTGGACATTTTGTACCTACACTACTGTTGTATTTCCAGTTTTATTTTCTAAATAAAATGTTTCTGATTTAAAAAAAAGTTAATGTGCATGTAAAGACAGGCATCCCAATACTTTTGGTGATATAGTGTATTTGTCAAAGACAACCTGTGGGTAGTCCTGGACACCAATGGACAACTAAAGAGGGTTAACGAACCCAACAAAGGAGCGGAAACAAAGAGCAAAGACAGGAAAGGAAGATAAGAGCGAAGGGAAGGGGAGAAAGGGAAGGTAGGGACCTGGGATCGCCTTAGACACCTGGTAAAGTTGACCCACGCTTATCAGGGGGAGATCAGGGAAGGCATACAATACATCAACCATGGTTCCCACATTTTAAGAACTTAGCGTGCAAGATGTTAAGAATACTAGACATTTGTTCATTCAGAATTATGGCAGTCAAAATATATGCATGAACTTTCAATTAAAAACGAGTGTATGGCCAGCTAAACATTGGCCCTCTTCTAAAAATGGAAAAAAAAAACATGCTATATACTTAATGAAATCTGACATTGTCTTGGTTGAAGCAGAGGTTCCCCTACACCCTTCTTCTTTAGTGCCGCCATCTTTACATGTGCAGACATACCATGAGTTCCTCCCAGGTCTACGTGCATGTGTAGATACAACGTAGGGTCTCTGACAGTACCCTGGCAGACCCCAATTGGGTGTCCGCACATGTGCGATATCTCACAAACAACTTCTGAGATGTAACACCGCACATGCCGGGAACCAGTCTGCCAGATGTTGTGTATGAACAGATAGTACTGGCAAAGACCTGCAATGTTTCTGCACATGCACGATGGCTGTGATGTTATAGGCCAGGATTTAAACAGTAAAAACAAAAAAACATTTTTTTTAAGTTTTTACTTTTTAAATAAATTAGATTTTTGCTAATGTGTAAAAAGAAGGAGGAGGCAGGAGTTACAAGAGTTCTGTTTTACGTTCAGCATATCCGTTCCCTGACTTGGGAACACTACCACTAGGTGTCAGGCAGACATCTCTGCAAGCTTGTAGGACAGAGAACGGAGACAATGTACAGCGATTCCCAAGCAGAACTTACTAAGTGATTGCACACAATGCGCTGAACCCATTCCACAATTAACCCCTTCTGAGCTTAGCCGGAATGCAACCTATCATCATCATGCACTCTCTTCTAGCAGTAATTAAAAGGTGCACCATTAATGCTTGTTGAAGGTCCATTTAAAGCACCTCTTTATAATATCTCCCATTCTGCTTTCCAAGATAAATTATAATTATATCTCTACAGCACTGGCTAATTCCGAAAGGACAAAGGAGATACATAAAAGCAAGGAAAATGAAGAAAAGTGAAGAGCACAACAGTGTAAAATAATGCAAAACTTGTAATGCAAGGACATTCACAACATGTTGAGACTTAAAATTATGACAAACCTGTCCTACTTTTTTTTTTTTTTTTTTCGCTTTTTTT
This sequence comes from Pelophylax lessonae, assembly GCF_965119305.1. Taxonomy (NCBI): domain Eukaryota; kingdom Metazoa; phylum Chordata; class Amphibia; order Anura; family Ranidae; genus Pelophylax; species Pelophylax lessonae. Next base: position 621,253,559 of record NC_138770.1, read on the forward strand.
TTAACCACTTCAGCCCCGGAACATTTTACCCCCTTCCTGACCAGGCCCTATTTTGCGATTCGGCACTGGGTTACTTTAACAGACAATTGCGCGGTCTTGCGACACTGTACTTAAACAAAATGTACATCCTTTTTTTCCCCACAAACAGAGCTTTCTTTTGGTAGTTTCCATCACCTGTGCGATTTTTATTTTTTGCGCTATAAACCAAAAAAAGAGCGACAATTTTGAAAAAAAATAAATAAAACAATATTTTTCACATTCTGCTGTATAACATTCCCAAAAAAAATTAAAAAATCTAATTTTTTTAACATTTTAGGCCAATTTGTTTTCCGTTACATATTTTTGGTAAAAAAAAATCGCTATAAGCGTATTTTTATTGGTTTGCGCAAAAGTTATCGCATCTATTAACTACGGGAAAGATTTATGTCATTTTTATTGTTTTTTTTTTTTTACTAGTAATGGCGGCGATCTGCGATTTTTTTGCGGGACTGCGACATTGCGGCGGACAGATCGGACCCCTAACTGACATTTTTGACACTTTTGGGGGTACCAGTGACATTACTACAGTAATCAGTGCTAAAAATATGCACTGTTACTGTAGTAATGCCATTGGCAGGGAAGGGGTTAACCCTGTGGGTGATCAAGGGGTTAAATGTGAGCCTAGGGGAGTGATTCTAACTGTGGGGGCGTGGCTTCTGAGATGACCATATAGACATGTGATCCTATATAGAAGGATCACATGAGCTCTGTGATCATCTCAGGGAGAAGGACGATCGGCTGTGTTTACAACAGCCAATCTTCCTTCTCTCTCAGCGGGGAACGATCGTGGGTGTCAGGCGGTAATTGGAGCCACCTGACACATGCATCGGCTTCCCCGCTGACGAGCGGGGGCGGGAGCCCCCTAGACTCCCGAGAGCGAGCGCCATACATGTACGGTGATTTGCTCGGGAGCGGCTGCCTGCCGCAGTACATCTGCGGCGGGCGGTCGGAAAGGAGTTAATGTATTAATTTATAAAGAATTGATGGTTTTTATAGGGTATATCAAATTATTTACATCACACCTTGGTATCATAAATAAACTTAATTTAGATGCCGCCAAAGATAAAGTCCAAGAAGAAGCATAAATCCTAGGGAAGTTAAATTTCCTGCTGAGATCTATAGGTGAGTGTGTGGAGGTGTTTTCTTGCTGCGTGAGGCAGATGTATTGTCATGCGTCACATTCCCTTTGTGCCTTGGCATGCGTTATTGACAAAGTGTTTTTGGATTTTAAATTAGGAGTGAATATTGTTAACTGCCATTGACCATGGCATGCTAATACCTGTTGCCAACGCATCAAATGCATGAAACATGCATTGGGACACTTTGGCTTCTATGGGTCTCCCAATGTACCAAAACGCAAGAAATAAACAAAAGCATTTTGCTTTTCAAAACATTCTGTACTGCAATCTAAAATAAGAGTGGGCACTATTTTATCATGGGGAACTTAGATACATGAGGTTTGGATACGTGTGTTAAATGCTGCAAAGGTGCGCTTTGACCTGGAACTACCACCACCACCATTGAGAATAAGGCAAGGCAGCCTCTAACGCTCAAAGAATCTGACTGGAGGAGGCGTAGAGCATAATTTCACCACCCCATCTCTCCACTCCGTCCAATCAGAGGATGCTTTGCATTTTCTAAATGGTGCCTATGCTAAGCGGCCGACCTCCTGTGTTCAGGATGCAGCAAGCAAGTCCCTCAGCACTGGACCTGGAAGAAAGTGGAGATCCCTGGAGTAGTGGTGTCTACTTCCGTGATTTCCAGCTTCCACGGGCATTTGCCAGATATGGTATATACATAGTTACATTGGTCCAAGGTGGAGCAATGAAATTCTGTATAAAATATACATACCTGGAATTCATCTATAAACGACAACCATGGCTAGAAGACACCCTTGAGGGCAAGCCCTCTGCTTTATGTGCAACTGTACAAAGCACCAAACAACACAAATGAAACATGGTTTCATTTTAGAGTCTTCTGATATTACAGTGATAACAAATAACCCCTCTAGGCACCATCTATATACATGTACAGTGCCTTGAAAAAGTATTCATACCCCTTAACATTTTCCACATTTTGTCATGTTACAACCAAAAACGTAAATGTATTTTATTGGGAATTTTATGTGTTAGACCAACACAAAGTGGTACATAATTGTGAAGTGGAAGGAAAATGATAAATAGTTTTCAAATTATTTTTTCGCAAAATAACTGTACTGGCGACCCTAGCATAAGGAACAAACTACTCAGAGAAAGGCAATACAATAAGACACGTGGCCACTCACTAAAACTAGAGGAAAAGCGGTTTAACCTTAAAGTGCGTAAGGGGTTCTTCACTGTGGCCAATCGGCGCGCACGCGCTCCCATTGTTTATTACACGAAGAGACGTATAGGTACGTTGTTTTTGCGTAATAGAGCCGACCTGCCGCAGTAAAACTACGGAGGCTGGTTGGCAAGTGGTTAATGAATAAATAACATTCGACCAGTAGAGAAAATAGCCAAGTAACATTCGATTTTGTCCTCATTCATACAGAATGAACGTACATGTAGTTTCGCAGGATTTTTTTAATAAATACACCTGTTGATATTTGGTGTTGCCCCCATTAATGCTGACACCCTAAGTTATTTGTAATACAGCTTTTGTTTGAGGCAGGCATTCCCTTGTCTTACTGTGCTACAGATATGATCTACCCATTTAGGAAAGGAACTAAGAGTATAAGGAAACAGAAGAAAATTTTTGTCGCACGGCCTTCTGCTGTGACGCTTATACAGTTGACAACAGCTAGGGGTAAAACAATTAAAAGAAAGGCTGCACGAGAACACACTTCATTACAACCATGTACTTGTGAACCAAGGCTGTAATTGTACGCAACAAAAACTATTAGCAATAAACCTTTCCATTTTCTGTGACTGCAGTGGACCTTTTTCCTCCAGTGTTCCGTCTCTCCCCCTCTAGCACTCCAGGCACTCCCGAGGAGGTCGCACATTACAAATATACTCACACCGCTGGGTTAATTAATGGCTCAGTTATTTGCCCTTGTGCTAATACGATCACAGCTACCTGACATTAAGAAAAGCTATCTTGAGAACTTGACCAGTTGACGGGCCTGAGAATTTAAAGGGACGATAAGGTGATAAAACATGCTCTAAGGGAGCCAGGTTTTTTTTGAAAAGTTGGTTTGGAATGTTTATTCCTGAAGCGATTGGAAATGGATTTATCCATATTTGGGGGTTTTAAAGAGACTATGGGGTTGATTTAATAAAGGCAAATAGATTGTGCACTCTGCAAGTGCAGTTGCGCCAGCCGCCAGAGCTTAGTAGTAAATGAGCAGAAGCTCTGCTGACTTCTAACATCCAATCATGTGCAAGCAAAAATGCTGTTTTTTTTTTCTTGCATGTGATTGGGTTTTCTTTTCAAAGTGAAGCTTCACCTCATTTACTAAACTCGGGAGCTACTGCACTTACAGTGTGCAACTGCCTTTGCCTTTAGTAAATCAACCCTAAGTGCTTGAAAGAAGTTCTAAGGAATTATTTTATGTTTCTGACTTAACCACTTAAGCCCCGGAAGATTTTACCCCCTTCCTGACCAGGGCCTATTTTGCGATTTGGCACTACGTGAATTTAATGGACAATTGCACGGACGTGCGACGCTGTACCTAAACGAATTTGACGTCCTTTTTTTCCCCACAAACAGAGCTTTCTTTTGGTGGTATTTGATCACCTGTGCGAAATTCCCAAAAAAAAATGTAAAAATCAAAATTTTTTAACATTTTATGCCAATTTGTTTTATGCTACCTATGTTTGGTAAAAAAAATCGCAAAAAGCGTATTTTGATTGGTTTGCTCAAAAGTTATTGCGTTTACTAAGGGAAAGAATTTTGTCATTTTTGTTGTTTTTTTTTTAACGAGTAATGGCGGCAATCTGCGGGTTTTTTTGCGGGACTGCGATATTGCGGCGGACAGATCGGACCCTTGACTGACATTTTTGACACTTTTGGGGTTACCAGTGACATTACTACAGTAATCAGTGCTATACATATGCACTGTTACTGTAAAAATGACACTGGCAGTGAAGGGGTTAACTTTTTTTTAGAGGGAGGGGTTAACTGTGTCCCTAGGGGCATGATTCTAACTGTGATTGGATGTGGCTTGAGGTGTAAGAACAGAGATCAACAGTCCTACATAGTAGAACCGTTTGATCTCCATTCTTACACAGGGGAGAATGACATTAGCCGCCTGCCTTTCTCCCGGTGTAAGGGAAGATCGCGAGTGACCGGCGGACATCGGGTCCGCTGGGCACACGCGCGGGGGGGTCCGTGATCGAGCGGGAGCGCGCCTTCGGGGGCGTGCGCTCGCTCCCTAGAGCCTCACAGGCTAGCGACGTAGACCTACGTCGATTTACCTGTGAGGGGCTGACTGCCGCAGTAAATAGTCGTGCGGCGGTCGGCAAGCGGTTAAAGTTGTTGTAAAGGTACAAGGTTATTTTTATCTTCATGCAAAGGCTATTTTTTGGATCTCCATTCCTCCAGTGGATTGCAAGCAGCACAGGACTGGGTGAAAAGGATGCATGTTACTACCACATATGCAGAGGTGGGGGAATCGAGTCACATGACTTGACTTAAGTCACCAGTTTGAGGACTTGAGACTTGCTTGACTGAAATTAATAAAAGACTCGACTTGACTTTGACTTGGTATTCATGACTTGAGACTTGACTTTGACTTGAGACATATGACTCAAAATGACTTTACTTTTTTAAGTTAATAAATATTTGCATTTTCTCAAGATGTGTTAAAGCAAAATGAATGTGCCTGTTATGTTTCTGACACCACAGTCACTTAAAACACCTCAGTGTGTTCTGATTTTTAGGACACTGGCTGTTTAACAGTGGAAATACTTAACATGTTTTAGTGACTGTGGTGTTGAAACATGACCGGACGAAGGATTTTGAGCTGTTTGAGCATTCAAAGTGTTTCTTTAATATGCCAAGAAAAAAGCACTAAGCAGTTTTGTTAATGTTGAAAATAAAACAAAACCTTTCCTGACCACTGACTTTTAACTGATTTAAAGGTGAAAATTGGGGTAGATCAGTATTTTGACTTGATTTGTGACTTGACCAAAATAAATGACTTGACTTGACTTGCTTGACTTCTAGCAGGGACTCGATTTGACTTGCTTGCTTTTCGCCACAGTAACTTGGAACTTGCTTGAGACTTGAAGGTTAAGACTTGAGACTTGCTTGTGACTTGCACATGTGTGACTTACTCCCATGTCGGCACATATGACTACTAGCTCATTCTATGGTTGAGCGCCTTGGGTCTGTTTGTTGCATTTTTTTTTTACCTTTCTTTGCATGAAAAATCAAAATTCAATATCTCAGAAAATTAGAATATTACATAAGACCAATTAATAAAAATAATTTTTAATACAGAAATTTTGGCTTACTGAAAAGCATACTTGGTCTGGGCTCTGTTTGTATGAATTACTGCATCAATGTGGCATGGAGTTGATCAGCCTGTGGGACTGCAGATGTTTTATGGAAGCCCAGGTTTCTTTGATAGTGGCCTTCAGCTCGTCTGCATTGTTGGGTCTGGTGTCTCTCTTCTTCCTCTTGACAAAACCCCACAGATTCTCTATTGGGTTTAGGTCAGACAAGTTTGTTGGCCAATCAAGCACAGTGATACCATCATCATTAAACCAGGTATTGGTACTTTTGGCGGTGTGGACAGGTGCCAAGTCCCGCTGGAAACTTTGGACAACACCAACCTTGGACTTGATAAAACACAGTGGGCCAACACCAGCAGATGACATGGCTCACCAAATCATCACTGACTGTGGAAACTTCACACTGGACCTCATGCGACTTGGATTCTGTGCCTCTCCACTCTTCCTCCAGACTCTGGGACCTTGATTTCCAAATGAAATGCAACATTTTCCATAGTCTGTGATGAAAAATATGAATTTCACTTTTTGAAATAAATTACTGAAATAAATTACATTTTTTATGATATTCTAATTTTATGAGCTGCACCTGTAAATGTAAAATAATGCACCTAGGGATAAAGAGTGCATCCTTAGCAACCGGGTTCCCTGCTGACAGCTGAATGTAAAAAAAAGAATTGCCGGCTAAAAATTTGAGAAAGAAATGGTGTGGGGTCATTTGAGTCTGGTATGCATTTGGAGGGGACCTCCATGCTAAAATATTTAAAAAAATTGCCTGGGGGCCCATCCAAATCCATACCAGACGCTTATCCGAGCATGCAGCTCAGGAGGTCAGGAAAGGGAGGGGAAAAGTGAGCACCCCCCTTTGAACCATACCAGGCCGCACGCCCTCAACATGGGGATGTTTGGGGCAGGGGGGCTCCCCCCCCCCCACCCCAAAGCACCTTGTCCCTATGTTTAAGGGGACAAGAGCTTCTTCCCCACAACCCTGGCCGGTGGTTGTGGGGGTCTGTGGGCAGGCTGCTTATCAGGATCTGGAAGCCCCCTTTAAGAAAGTGGGCCCCCGAATCCCAACCCCCCCATGCGAATGTGTATGGGGTACAAAAGTGTATGGGATACAAAAGCAGGTTAGTGTTACAAAAAGCAAGAGAGGTTTTTTCACAGATCCTTTATTAAAAAAGAAAAATACCTTCTTTCTCAACTTCACAGTTGCTGCAAAAGTTAAAAAAAAGCTCCTTCTTCGACGCTGGATCCCGCTGTTCTGTCAGCACCTGTGTCTGACAGTTGTTATATAGCAATGGGGTGAGACCATGTGGTGATGTCAACCAGAGACCCCGCCCCCTTGTGATGTCACAGACCCATCATGCCCGGGTTGTGATGTCACAAGAGGGCGTGGGCCTCAGGTTGACGTCACCTCATAGCTATATAAAAGCATCTTTTCATTTCAGCAGGATGGCAGCTGAGAAAAAAGACATCGGCGGAGGAAGTGGAGAAAGAAGACATTGTGAATGACATTGGAGCAATGACGTGGGACATTCTTCATTTTAAGCAAAGGAAATGTCAAAAACGGTCTCTTGTTTTTTGTAACACTACATTTTTTTTTTTTGGTGAATAGGTAGGGGTACAATGTATCCTATACTCATTCACATAGGGGGGGAGGGGGATCTGGAGGCCCCTTTCTTAAAGGGGGCTTCTAGATTCTAATAAGCCCCCTGCCCGCAGACCTCCACAACCACCAGGGTTGTGGGGAAGAGGCACTTGTCCCCAACATAGGGACAAGGTGCTTTGGGGTGAACCATACCAGGCCGCTTGCCCTCAACATGGGGAGGTTGCCCCCCAAAGCACCTTGTCCCCATGCTGATGGGGACAAGGGCCCCTTCCCGACAACTCTGGGCTGTGGTTGTGGAGGTCTGGGAGTGGGGGGCTTATTGGAATCTGGAAGCCCACTTTAACAAGGGGGCCCTCAGATTTCAGCCCCCCCTATATGAATGGGTTATCGGGTACATCGTACCCCTACCCATTCACCAAAAAAGTGTACAAAAAACCCCACAAAAAACAGTCCTTTTTTCAAAAATTAAAATAAAAATAGTCTCCCTCGATGAAAATCCATCATCCATCATGACGCTCGCTGCACCAGAAAAAATAGAAAAAAAATCCGAGACGCTGCCGCCTCTTCTGAGGCGTCCCGTGAATGACGCTCTTGAGCTTTGACAGCTGTTTTATAGCTAAGGGGCAGGGCCACACGGTTACATCACCTCGTGGCACCGCCCCCTCCTGACGCCACATGACATGATGTCAGATGGGGGTATTGCCACTGGGTGACATAACCAGGTGGCCCGCCCCTTGCCTATAAAAGATCTGTCAAAGCTCAAGAGCATCATTTGGCAGGCTGAAGAGGAAAAGTGTCTTTGAATTCTTTCTATTTTTCGGGTGCGGCGAACGTCATGATTGATGATGAATTTACATTGAGGGACATTCTTTTTTTATTTTTGAGTAAAGGACTTGTGAAAAACTGTCTTTTGTGTTTATTTTTATTTTTTTGTACACTTTTGTGGTGAATGGGTAGGGGTACAATGTACCTGATGCCCATTCACATGGGGGGGGTCCGGGATCTGGGGGCCCCCTTGTTAAAGGGGGCTTCCAGATTCCGATTAGCCCCTCACCTGCAGACCCTGAAAACCACAGCCCAGGGTTGTCCGGAAGAGGCCCTTGTGCCCCAAAGCACCCTCCCCATGTTGAGGGCAAGCAGCCTGGTATGATTCAGGAGGGGGGGGGGGGCACTCAGATAAGAGTCTGGTATAGATTTTGGGGGGGGGGCTTGGGGGTCAAACTCAATTTCATCACGGGCTGCATCAGTATTACTGTTGCCCTCAAAGGGAAGGTTGTATCTGTAAGACTAGATGTCCAGAGCACCCCCTAACATCAGAAGTCAAGAGCACCCCTGCCACTAGAAGCAAAGAGTCCTCCGCCTTTCCTTATATCACAGTACATCCGACTTACCTTGTGCTGATGCCAGGAAGAAGCTGGAGGGTTTAGCTGTGAAGCAGAAAGTGCAGGATCTGTAGGAGGAACAGAGGAGGGCTGGAGTCAGCTGCCAGAGTTTGCTGAATGCTAAGACCAGGGGAGGTGGAGATGACCAGGGGGTTGGCACAGCTGCACAGTGATGAGCAGAATCTGTAGGAGAAGTTCTGTCCTCTTTTTTCCTGCAAACTGCTGAGGTGGGGGGCAGAGACAAGGTGGGGGGTGCCACAGCTGTAGGAAAGGTGCAAGATCCACATGAAAGGGTTTGGCGGGCCAGTTTCAGCCCACAGGCCTTGTGTTTGCCACATGTGTTGTAGATAATTCCTTTCACTAGTTGTATATTTGGGACAGAAATTTACGGGAGATCTTCTCAACAAAACACAGACTCTACCCTGTTCTTTCCAAAACTAAAAATAAAAATCTACCCTGTTCTTTCCAAAACTAAAAATAAAAATCTACCCTGTTCTTTCCAAAACTAAAAATAAAAGTTTTGTCTATGCATACACTTTAAGACCCAGAACTATCTAGCACTTGTAAATAGAAATCCCCTTCTTTAGAAAAAAAAGGTGAACAAAATTGATGACTAATCCCACGGGAAGTATCTGAACAAATAATCTCCTGTAAAGCACTAAGAATTTACTGAGTTTACCCACAGGCGTTGTAGTTAAGCCCTTCCTAATAATGACATGCATGAGTGTGCGTATCCAAAAAATTCAAACTCACTCACCTGGAAAATGTCATCACATGACCTGGCCTCACTTCGGAAAAATACACACAGGGTCCTTCTAGACCCAGTGAATAGGGAGATGCTGCTGGGATAATACATCCGCTGTGTCAGGAGCCTGACGAACAAAAGCAGGCTAATACAGTTTTATGGGTTTTCTATATTTTATAAACGCCACAAGTGCTCTGCAGTTTTTCTTTACAATGGTGCTCATCGATGCACGTGAAGGCATTTAAGCCTCATAATGAAAATGCCAGTGCTTTTCTTTTTTTTATGTTCCTAGGTGTCTTCAGCTTATTGTCTGTAAAAAAAAAAATCTCACAATGAATATATGCCACAAATGTGCAATGGAATAATAACATAAAAATTCTATACCATTGTAACACAAGACAGAAGTGCATATCGCATGTCTGCTACACATACATATAAAGAAAAGTCAACAATAATGGGGGAAAAAAAAAAAGTAAAAGAAAAACTAGAAATTATAGAATAAAAATACATCATATGCAGTCAAGATAGACCATAAAGAACTGAATATACAGCGTGTGATTGAATTAACAGATGGGAGTAATTTAATAATACAGAATGCAGGTTTTGGAAGATTGAAGAGGTTGGATTGCTTGGGTTGCTCAACACATTTTTTAATGGCAACTTCAAGCTACAAGTAAAACCATTCAGTCCACAGCTTGTACTATCCAAAGAACACTTGGTTTGTGCTGCTTTGAGTTTTATATATACATTCAGAGGATACTTTACTAGGTACACCTGCTCTGGAAATAGACAACCAGTGAATCATGTCATGCAAACACGGTCAAGAGGTTCAGCTGTCCCCTGACCAAGCATTAGGATGGTGCATGATCGAAGTGACTTTGATTCTTAAGCCCCGTACACACACGCAGATCGTCGTCATACAAATGTTCGTCTTTTCTCCCCGGGATGTCGGTGTCTGTTGAAAAGTGCAAAGACAGCACAAGGACAGCACAAGAATTTTGTCCGCAGACTTCAGCTGACTGCAGAAGTGATGTCATGTAATGGTTAACTTTCCCTGTGTTTTTTATTTTCTGAGCATGCCCAGTCTTGCAAATCTGCGGTCTGTCGGCTGATTTCTGTACTGACAGGCGAACAATCGTCCGTTCTGGTGTCTGCAGACAAAAATTTTCATGTTTGCAAGAAAGACTCTTGTCCGCGGATTGTGTGCAGACATCTGTCGGAGGCACCATACTAACACGCATACAATCGGCAGATCTTTCGTCCTCCGACGTTTGTATGACGACGATCTGCGTGTGTGTACGGGGCTTTAGTGGCACCTCAAAAAATTGCTGACCTTCTGGGACTTTCAAGTGCTACAGTCTTTAGAGTCTTTAGAGCTTAATGAGATTCGGACAAAAAATTAAAAACATCCGGGGTGTGAAAAAAACACCCCCTATCTAAATGATAAAAGTTGGGGACTACTTTCCTTTATCCACAACATAAGATATATATATATATATTTTTTATTTATATAAGACGCCCCCAGCATAGTAAATATCTGGTGATCCTGCCAGTCCCTCTAAGAAAAAAAGCCCTTCCTGTTTATTTCTGATCGTGCTAAGCATAGAAGTAGATCCATGGTACAAAATGTTCCTGGGATCAGGGAGACTGTGCTTGATTACTGGTTGTCATTAGCAATCTCTGCCCCTACTCCTTAGTATAGCGGTATAGAGGTTATAAAAGAGTGGGTAATCGGCCATGTCTACATGTCTACCATGGTAGGGGCCTACGTCCATTCTTTTGGAATTAAGGTTAAGGTGAAGTATTTTTGCATATCCCTTAGCAAAACTGGTCCACCACCCTTTGTTCCCCTATCTATGTAAAATAAATAAATAAATAAATAAACTAAGCTGAAAGCCCTTTTTATAACCACAACCCATGATCACGTGACATGTCAAGTTCTGAGTGTTCTATCTGTAGAGAAGGTGGGTTTTAATAAGGAGGACCACATTGCACCCTAATATGATATGTAGACTTTCTGTTGGCTGTTTATTGGTGGGTTACCTTTGTTAGTGGATCACCCTTGTCATCCACAAAAGCAGAGCCAGTGATGGTGGAACTAGGTGAGTAACAAAGAGCTTCAAAAGGTTTTTTTTTAAGCTGGTAAATTGATGGAAGGGACTCCAGCTTTGCTTGGAGATGGCCTTTAATGGAATCGAGCAAGCCATTTTTAAATATTAAAACAAAAAAATAATCTTATTAGTAGCATCACCATGGTTGCACTGAAGGTCCTTGAAGCCTCTTCTTTCCATAGTTAGACAGACGAGTCAATGTAGATCACCTATGTAGATAAATCTGACAACACCACATGTGAGGTTCATCTGTGTTTGCAAATAACTCTACATTACAGTTGTTTCTGTTTTAACAAACTAAATGCAAACAGATGGGCCTAAGTGCTTCATTATTATTTGGCAGAAATATGCTCTCTGCTTAACAGGTCTCTTGGAGACATCAGTTAAATAAGAGCTCTAGAAGGTCACTGCAAAATTGCTAAAACATTTTTACGTACAGTTATGGAAGTAAAACTACTGTCAAAAATTTTTTTTCACAGAACCTATGGTAAACATCTTTAACATATTGTACATTAGTAGATTGCAATGTGCATGTCCAGAAAATATTGTTTCAAAAATTATTTTATATTATTGGGATTGTGACAGAACAAGCAAAGGTAGGTGAAAACACCAAAAATGGAGATATGGCAGGGAGAACTTACTGTTGGAGTATGCAAAACATATAAGAAGACAGATTCTAAAGCCTCGTATACATGCAACGAATTTCCGCCGACCGGTCGTCCATCTTTTGTCCAGAGTGGTGTTTTGTTGGTTGGAATGTGCCTAGACTGCACACGAATTTTCCCGCACGACAAAATTCTACTTCAGAAGTGATGTCATGTGTTGGTTTGCTTTCTTTGTGTTCTTTCTTCTCTGAGCATGCCCAGTCTTGCTCATTAGATTTTTCCCCGTCGAAATCTGTACTGACTGCACGAAAATCGGACGTGTTTTGACGGAGGACAAAAATTTTATAGCCTGCACACCAGATTTTTTTTCGGCCGAAAAGTCGGAGTCGGTTGTCGGAAGCAACATAGTAACAAGCCGAAAATCGGCAGATCGGTCGTCGGATGAAAATTCCCGGCCGAATTTCGACTCGTATGTACGGGCCTTTACTCTCTTACAGGTTCACCAGGCTCCACCTATAAATAAGTATCTGTTTTGGGTGGACTGATCCTTTAACTGTGCAAGAAGAGTCATGCTCCATGGTTTAAGGAATAGTCTAACATTTAGTTAAGTTACTCATTGGGTATTACTAAGTAGTTAGTTATGATGCTTCACAGTTCTGGGTCCTAGGTTCAGTTCTGCCCAAATAACCAGCATGGAATTTTGTATATTCTTCCCAAGAGCTCTAATTTACTTCCAATAGAAAAAAAAAAAAAAAAAACATACCCATAAGTCAAATGGCTTCTATCCACATTGGTTGTAAACACTAATATATGGGTTTTGTGTTTGGTCACGCTCTGTATGTAAATGCAGGGTGAGGTGGTGATGCTCCCCTGGATAGGGGGTACACATGCTCATGAGATGTTCCCAGTCTTCTGGGTTGAAGACTGAGGCCATCTAGTGGTAGAAAGGAATTATTGTCAGGGCCACCACCACAGAGCAGGTAGGTATTGTAGTCAGAGCTTCTCTTTAGTTTTTCTGAAGGGCTTTAACACTACCTAAAAAAAGTGCACAGAGCTGGGTGGGCGTTAAGGAACGGCAAATGTAAATGTTATTTTACAACACAACAACTCTAGGCCAAACACTTCCTGTGCCACTTGGAAAGTAGTTAGGAGACTGAAACTCACCACTCTTCCACATCCACCTTGAAATTCAATGTTGGCGCCCTGTGACTTCCATAATTTTACAAAACTGAAAGAAGACCTTCTTAAACATCACTATGCATCCAAGACATTGAGAACAGTCCCAGGATACGGTGAGCAGAGTGTGGAAATTACTTTTACACCTATGCTTTTTGGTGCATTTTGCATTTTGAAGAAAGGCACTACAGTCAGGGTCGGTGCTGGACTATTTTGCGCCCTAGGCAAGACCAGTTACTTGCACCCCCCCCAAAAAAAACTGTACATATTACCCCCTTCCTGCACATAATACCCCCGCTTTAACCCTACACTCCTTCCTATACACACTGCCCCCCTTCCTGCACACACTGCCCCCCTTTAACTCTACACCCCCCTTCCTGCACACACTGCACCCTTTAATGGTACACCCCCTTTAACCCTACAACCCCCTTTCTATATACACTGCCCCCTTTAAGCCTACACCCCCTTCCTGTACACATTGCACCCCTCTCTAGAGGTGACATCCACCGGGAATGAGGAGGTGACAGGAGAGGAATGTGGCACTGGCCATGGCTGCGCCCTAGGTGGCAGTGCGCCCTAGGCAGCTGCCTAGTTCGCCTAGTGGTAGCACCGGCCCTGACTACAGTCTATTTAACATGATTTCCTATAGCACACATTCACTTCTGTGAGTTTTTTAAACAGTGATTTTTTTGGAAAGGGTCAGGAACTTTTTTTCTTGCAGCAGATTGCATTTCTCTTGTAATAGACTTCAATGGAATCGCACCAGTAACGCAAGTATTGCAGTTTTGATGCATTTTTGGATGCCCAATAAGGGCGCCAAGCAAATGTCCAGGAGTGCAAGGTAATTTAATAATAAAAATGATTCAAAGCAGAATAAAGCCGATGTGTTTGGCGTCTCTTCCAACTTGTCCAATCAGAGAATGCTTTGTCCAGCAAGAGTCCTCCTGTGTTCACTAAGCAGCAGGCCAGCCACTCGGCACTGAACCTGGAAGCTAGCTGTGATCTCTGTAGTAGAGGTGCCTACTACAGTAATTTCCAGCTTCCTCAAGGATTGGCCAGGTATGGCACATACATGATTAAATTGGTGCAAGCTGGACCAATTAAAATATGCAAAAATACCATACCTGGAATTTGGCTTCAACATTTTAAGACTTCAAAATGGCACAAAGTACAACATGAGTGTGGACAGATTTAAACAGCATGGGCTTAGATCTGTTTCATCCTTAGATGTAACGGGAAAGAGCTACTTTTAAGATACCAGGGTTTCAGCGTTCAGTGATGACAGTGAAAATATTCCTGCTAGGCTGTTTGTTTTGTTAACATGCTCTTTGAAACAAGGCTGATTCATTATTAGACAAGGAAGGGAATGTGCCATTGTTCAGCACTCGCACCTGAAACTTTGCCATAGAACAATTAGTGGGACTGTAGATTTAAGAACTTCTTCAAAAAAGATAAAAGGCCATTCTGAGTACTTACATCATGATAACAATGCACTGTTTGTGCTTGAAATAGGAAAGTCGTGTCAAGGAGGAAGTATTAAATTTACTTCCCTGTGAAAACCTTCCGCACATGTCTTTACCTTATAGAAGATACTTCTTTAAAGTAAAGAATATTGGTACGATGTTGAATTGTTTACAGGTTTATAAACTGCTGTTTGACATTTTTTATTATTTTTATAGGGATCTCTTTTGTATGTAAAACTGGCCATAGTTCATTCATTTTTTTCCCCATCAGCCAACAGGCTGATCCACATACTAGGTGGATGGAGGACTCCTCCCTGCTGTGCTATTGTATTCTGATAGTGGGGACTCTTCCACTATCAAAATACACTGATCAGCACTGCAGCTGATTGGCTTCAGCCCGCTGATTAACCACTTGACCTCCGGAACATTTACTCCCCTTCATGACCAGGCCATTTTTTGCAATAAGGCACTGCTTTACTTTAACTGACAATTGCACGGCCGGACGGATGTCAGTGTACCCAAATAAAATGAATGTCCTTTTTCCCCACAAATAGAGCTTTCTTTTGGTGGTATTTGATCACCTCTACATTTTTATTAATTGTGATATAAGAAAATAGACAGATAATTTTGAAAAAAAAAAAAAAACAATATTTTTTACTTTCTGCTATAAAACATATCCAATAAAAAAATTAAAAAAATAGATTTCTTCATTAATTTAGGCCAATATGTAATCTGCTACATATTTTTGGTTAAAAAAATCCCAATATGCATATATTGATTGGTTTGCACAAAAGTTATAGCGTCTAGAAACTATGGTATATTTATGGCATTTTTTTAAATTAATTTTTTTTACTAGTAATGGTGGCAATCAGAGACTTATAGCAAGACTGTGGACAAATTGGACACTAATGGGCCATACACACTATAAGATTTTCTGAAGACTTTTTCCTTTTGATTTACCAAAACCATATAATATGAGGTCAAACCTAAACACTTTCAATTTGTATGCAATCTGGCAGGTCCTTGCACTACATAGAAAAGGTAAATCTGAAGGAAAAAGTTTTCAGAAAATCTTATAGTGTGTATGGCCCTTAACTGACACTTTTTACACTTTTTTGGGGACCAGTGACACTAATACAGTGATCGGTGTTAAAAAATATGCACCGTCAATGTACTAATGACACTGGCTGGGAAGGGGTTAACATCAGGAGCGATCAAATGGTTAACTGTGTTCCTAGCCAGTGCTTGTGTACTGTGTGGGAGGTACTTTGACTAGGGGAAGACATCGATCCATGTTCCTGCTTTACAGCAGAACTATTGACAGAACGGTGATCTTAATGATCGGCGGGTGCTGATGGACATCGAGTCTGCGGTACCCGCAGATGAGCTCCCGAGGGGTATAATCACAGCGGGAGCGGGTCGCCGACAGCACATATGCGCGGCCCAAACCTGGAATTTCAATCCATCAGTAGGGTGCTTAAGCCTTTAGGGCTCATTCACACAGCCGTACAATATGCTGTGTTCAGATTTGTAATTTATATGGATCTGAACGCAGCAGCGTTGTCTGCTATGGGCCCATTCACACACCTCCATTCTAGTGCCCAGTGTTGAGCTGTTCAAACCAAAAAGAAAATCCATGGTCTGTTTTATGCTGTATTCATATAAACTTTGCATCAGACAGATTGGTGGCGAAACCATGGTTGAAGCAAATATGAGCCTCATCCTAGTGACATCAAACGTATTTGGGCTGGTTAATATTCCATTTCAAAAGCATGGGCAAATGGCATGCCCTTTATCCAGTAGGGTTGATGCCAGGGCGCTGTGCAGGCCACTGGATGTCCTCCACACCAAACTCAGCAAACCATGTTTTTATGGAGCTGACTTTGTGCACAAGGGGACAGTCATGCTAGAACCGAAAAGGGCATTCCCCAGACTGTTCTTACATAGTTGGAAGTGCACAAATTGTTCAAAATGCGTTTGTATGCTGTAGTATAAATAGTGCCCTTCAACGGAAACACCTGGTCTCTGCTTTTGACCATATACTGCATAGGATGATGCAAAGGTTAGGTGTTCACTTCATTTTGTAAATATAGTGTATATGCATTGCTTTGAATGACCTTTGTGCCGTGTTTCCATGTGCTGCACATTGTGTATGTAGTGCCCCTCAGTAGGCTAGGTAGTTTTAGTGTAGCACCCTCCTAGGTAGGTGCTAGATTAAAAGTATAGTTTTGAGACATGTCTGCTTACCAGCAGGACTGCAGGTAAATTCTATATTGTTCTCTGCTTACCAGAAAGCAGAAAGCAGGATCTGTTAGTGTGGTCTACTCATTGTGCTCAGGTGCAACTCATTCTGTCTGCAGATTGTTTCACACCGGTCCAATAGGGGGGCATATTGGACAGTAGGAGGAAACCTGGCAAATGAGTGCACAGTCATTTGATACAGCCCTGGTTATTTGGCAGAGGAAAAGTGCCTCGGTGCACGCTGAAATACGATAATAAAGCCAGGAGCACATGTGCTCGGGGTCTTTCGGCTGGATAGAGGTGTCCTGGAGGGAGGGGGTGGCTGCCTCCTTCTCTGTAGAGGTGTCATGGGGCCTCAGGTAGTAGACCCGAGGGCCTGGAAAGTGCTAGTGAGGAACTAAACCCAGAGGTCCGGTGAAGCTAGCTATAAGAGACACTGGAGGATCTGATTCTGCAGTACAGTAAGTACAGATCTGTGTCAATGGGTCTGACCTGAGGGGGGGCCACCCCTGCAGCTAGAAGAGTCAATGGACAGGTGTCAGTAAAGGGGATGCTAGTTAGTGTCCCGAAGATAATGTAGAGTCACCAAGTCTATTGCTGAAGAGAAAAGAGCAAGGAGACTTAACCCTTTTCATACATGTAGCAGTACAGCTGCTTCCACAAGCAACCTGGTGAGACCAAGTGAGAGTTGTCCTTGTCCATTGTAAATATTTATAGTTGGAGTATCCCACTATTCCCTTCTCCCATCCAAGTTCCAAAATAAACACTAAAAACCAATACCCCTGGACTGTTTATTGTGTGAAGAGCCATCGGGAGTAAGGCGGGATGTGTGACCTGTTCCCCAAGTGACTTTGTGCTTGTAATCAGAGGAGGACCAACAAGTCATCATACAGCAAGCCCTATGGGGACAGTGCTTCATTCGTTTTTGGCCTCCCTGTAGTCAGGGAGAGCAGTGATCATTTGGTAGTGCCTGTTCTAGGTTCTGTTGGTGCAGGCACAGGTACAGTGCCTTGCGAAAGTATCCGGCCCCCTTGAACTTTGCGACCTTTTGCCACATTTCAGGCTTCAAACATAAAGTTATAAAACTGTAATTTTTTGTGAAGAATCAACAGCAAGTGGGACACAATCATGAAGTGGAACGAAATTTATTGGATATTTCAAACTTTGTTAACAAATAAAAAACTGAAAAATTGGGCGTGCAAAATTATTTAGCCCCTTTACTTTCATGTGCAGTAAACTCTCTCCAGAAGTTCAGTGAGGATCTCTGAATGATCCAATGTTGACCTAAATGACTAATGATGATAAATAGAATCCACCTGTGTATAATCAAGTCTCTGTATAAATACACCTGCACTGTGATAGTCTCAGAGGTCCGTTTAAAGCGCAGAGAGCATCATGAAGAACAAGGAACACACCAGGTAAGTCCGAGATACTGTTGTGGAGAAGTTTAAAGCCGGATTTGGATACAAAAAGATTTCCCAAGCTTTAAACATCCCATGGAGCACTGTGCAAGCGATAATATTGAAATGAATGGAGTATCAGACCACTGCAAATCTACGAAGACCTGGCCGTCCCTCTAAACTTTCAGCTCATACAAGGAGAAGACTGATTAGAGATGCAGCCAAGAGGCCCATGATCACTCTGGATGAACTGCAGAGATCTACAGCTGAGGTGGGAGACTCTGTCCATAGGACAGCAATCAGTCGTATACTGCACAAATCTGGCCTTTATGGAAGAGTGGCAAGAAGAAAGCCATTTCTTAAAGATATCCATAAAAAGTGTCATTTAAAGTTTGCCACAAGCCACCTGGGAGACACACCAAACATGTGGAAGAAGGTGCTCTGGTCAGATGAAACCAAAATCGAACTTTTTGGCAACAATGCAAAACGTTATGTTTGGCGTAAAAGCAACACAGCTCATCACCCTGAACACACCATCCCACTGTCAAACATGGTGGTGGCAGCATCATGGTTTGGGCCTGCTTTTCTTCAGCAGGGACAGGGAAGATGGTTAAAAATTATGGGAAGATGGATGGAGCCAAATACAGGACCATTCTGGAAGAAAACCTGATGGAGTCTGTAAAAGACCTGAGACTGGGACAGAGATTTGTCTTCCAACAAGACAATGATCCAAAACATAAAGCAAAATCTACAATGGAATGGTTCACAAATAAACATATCCAGGTGTTAGAATGGCCAAGTCAAAGTCCAGACCTGAATCCACTCGAGAACCTGTAGAAAGAACTGAAAACTGCTGCTCACAAATGCTCTCCATCCAACCTCACTGAGCTCGAGCTGTTTTGCAAGGAGGAATGGACAAAAATTTCAGTCTCTCGATGTGCAAAACTGATAAGGACATACCCCAAGTGACTTATAGCTGTAATCGCAGCAAAAGGTGGCGCTGCAAAGTATTAACTTAAGGGGGCTGAATAATTTTGCACGCCCAATTTTTCAGTTAAAAAAGTTTGAAATATCCAATAAATTTCGATCCACTTCATGATTGTGTTCCACTTATTGTTGATTCTTCACAAAAAATTACAGTTTTATATCTTTATGTTTGAAGCCTGAAATGTGGAAAAAGGTCGAAAAGTGTAAGGGGGCCGAATACTTTTGCAAAGCACTGTACTTTCCCCGGCATCCCACTGAACTCAGGGATATAGTGGGCGGAAGAGCTTTGACCCTGGCCTGCATATTCAGCCAATCCTTGGTCAGGAGAGTGAGTGACCAGCAGGGAATGAATAGGCTGGGGCCTAGAACAGCTTCCTCTTGTTCCTGGGGGAGTAAGACCCAGCCTGAGGGCTGAGACATTCCTGGGAGATTACCTGCAACACTAAAAAAAATATTTTGGGGTCTCCACTCCTGTTAGGGCTTGGGGACCTCTGGCCTAGCATCCTGAAAGCATACAGAAAGTTCTACTGAGGACCCAGGGCACTGGCAACAATTACAGAAGCTGAATGATACTGCAGATGGCATTACAGTATACAGTGCACAGTACCTTCCATGGGAATTCTACAGACTTTTCTTTGCACTTTTTGGAAGGGCTTACTACAGTACATCCAGGACTATACTCTTGTTGAGAAGTTCCTGTTTGGAATCTGATTACTCTTCTAGAGGCTTGTTCTCATCCTGAAGGAGCAGATCAGAGTTAGAGTCCTCCATTAAAGTTTTGTTCAAAGTTTTCTCGGAGTATCCCAAGGCTCAACCTCACCCTATCCCAGGTCTCTTAATAAATAAATAAACTGCAAAAAGGCACGCACAGACTGTTTTCTGGCTCAAGTGAATGTGAGCTACTGTGATTGGCTGCTATGTGCCAATCAGGAAATAGAGCCTGGGACCATACAGCCAGACCAGTCCCGGATCTGTGCTACATGTATTTTCTTAGTATGTTATCTTGGGTTACTTTAGTTGACATCACTTCCTTTTAAGCACATGACCAACACTGCTGTCTTTGAAATTGTTTGCTTTTAGAGGATAGATAGTTGTCTTAACTATAGCAACCCTAAGTCAAAGTCAGTGGAATAGACATCATTTCTGGTTGCACCATCTTCTGGTTGAGAAGAAGAAAAAGGGGGCAGTTCTGGACCTTGTAGAAAGGCCTATAATGATACTTGGACACATTGTTCAGCTATACTTAAATAAGGACATACAGGGGCTATAGTATACATAACTAGTAATAGTCATAGGGTTGACATTCAACAGGGTGCTCGGATATTTACAATGCAGATGAACATTTGAAACAGGCAACGCAGTAATAAACACTACCCATAAAACTTTACATGTTACATTTAAGCAAGAAAAAAAATTTAAATAAATTGTTCCTTGTAATTAGAAAGATTAATAAGAGTTCAAGGTCCCGGTAGCTGTCTAAGAGTTGACGTGATCCAGCCTATTCTGCTCATCTACATTACCAACGCAGAGAATAGAGATCAATTTATTTTTAATTGAATTAAATTGTTCACAAAGTACAGGAAAGATACCTTCATCAAAGATTCATGGCTTCATGTGGTAAGCAAAGGCGACCTCACAGCTCCCTTATCTCGGAGCTTTCATTGAACATGACCTGCACCGCTAACTTCCCCGCCATCCTAGCCTTGCCTAATGCTCTCTAGAAAGGGAAAGCTGTTTGTTCTTCGTTATCTGTGTCTGCAGAGGGAACAGAGAGTGGAGGGTTAGGGTTTCCAGTGAGTGCCATACAGGTCCTGATTTACAGATCCCTCAATCTTATTAAGCTAATAGGGCTCCAAGGACTCCTAAAGTTTATTTCTTTTAAACTTAGAATTGGAAAGCCATGAATGGGATGTATAATTACCGGAAAACAAGCAAATTCATTTAGACTCTAGGGATAGTGGCACTTCCAAAACAACCTGACACATTTTATGTACTTTATATTGCAACTTTGGAAACATAACCTGTCTTTTCTGAACACAGGCCCACACCAGTGTAAGCACTGCTTTGTTTATATTCAGCTTGTCTGCAGTCTTCACTGTACACTGCAGAGAGCAACTTGTCTGTCAAAGTTTTCATCCAGGTCATGATTTTGCTTATAATAGTTAACCATATTTAACTGGATTTGTTCTATAATGTTGAAGACGTTCCACTGTATATGTGAGCAGCTTCTTAAGTTAAGTAAAACTGATCTTCTCCCCAAATTCCTCAGAGCCAAAATCGCCAAAATATGCCTTTTGGATACCCTTGGTCCTGAGGGGGGCAGCAAGACCACTTCATTTGTGTCATAAAACCGCCTAGAAGATTCACCTTCCCGCATACCACTCAAGCGCAGGAGAGATATTGTTGTTTTTTGGAAATCATTACTCCACTGACCAACCTGACCCCTACACTGACCTACCTGACCATTACACTAACCTACATGACACCTACACTGACCTACCTTACACCTACCTGACCCCTACACTAACCTACCTGACACCTACACTGACTTACCTGACCCCTACACTGACCTACCTGACCATTACATTGACCTACCTGACACCTACACTGACCTACCTGACACCTACACTAACCTACCTGACACCTACACTGACCTACCTGACCCCTAAACTGACCTACCTGACCACTACACCAACCTACCTAACCCCTACACTGACCTACTTGACCATTACACTGACCTACCTGTCACCTACACTGACCTACCTGACACTACACCAACCTACCTGACACTACACCGACCTACCTGACAACTACACTGATCTACCTGACCACTACGCTGACCTACCTGACACCTACAATGACCTACCTGATACCTACATTAACCTGCCTGACACCTACACTAACCTACCTGACACCTACACTGACCTACCTGACACCTACACTAACCTGCCTGATACCTACATTAACCTACCTGACACCTACACTGACCTACCTGACACCAACACTGACCTGACACCTACACTGACCAACCTGACACCTACACTGACCATTGCACTGACCTACCTGACACCTTCTTCCTGCACTACTCACACCCCACCCCTATCCTCCACACACAGTACGATGTAGATTGGTGGATCCATCATCCTCCTTACCTCTCTGCCAGAGCAACAATGTAATGGCTTCGATCAAAGCATATTTATGTGTTAGAATGGCAGTCAAAGTCCAGACCTAAATCCAATTGAGAATCTGTGGCAAGACTTGAAAATTGTTGTTCACAGACTCTCTTCATCCAATTTGACTGAGCTTGAGCTATTTTGCAAAGAATGGAGAAAAATTTTACTCATTAGATGCGCATAGATGGTAGAGACATCCCCAAAAAGACTTGCAGCTGTAATTGCAGCGAAAGGTGGTTCTACAAAGTAATGACTGAATAGAAATGCATGCCACACTTTTCAGATATTTATTTGTAAAAAGTTTTGAAAAACATTTATCATTTTCCATCCACTTCACAATTATGTGTCACTTTGTGTTGGTCCATCACATAAAATCCCAATAAATTACATTTACGTTTTTTGGTTGTAACATAAAACAGTGTGGAAAATTTCAAGGGATTTGAATACTTTTTCAAGGCACTGTAGCCCACATATCAATTAAAAAGCAAAGAAATCTTTTCTAGAGGAAGGGGGGTTAGTGATGGTCACTGGCCACTACAATACATTGACCCCTACACTAACCTACCTGACTATTAAACTGACCTACCTGACCCCTACACTGACCTATCTGACCATTACACTGACCTACCTGACACCTACACTGACCTACCTGACACCCACACTGACCTACCTGACCATTACATTGACCTACCTGACCATTACACTGACCTACCTGACACCCACACTGACCTACCTGACAGCTACCTGACCCCTACATTAACCTACCTGACACCTACACTGTAAACACAGCTGACTGTTCTTCTCTCTGAAATTATCACAGAGCGCCTGTGATCCTTCTATATAGGATCACAGATCTCTGTGGTAATTTCACAAGCCCCTCCCCCCACAGTTAGTAAACACTGCCCTAGGCTTCCATTTACCCCTTTGATCACCCACTAGGTTAACCCCTTCCCTGCCAGTGTCATTAGTACAGTAACAGTGCACATTTTTAGCACTGATCACTGTAGTAAAGTCACTGGTCCCCCCAAAAGTGTAGAAAATGTCAGTTAGGTGTCAGATCTGTCTGCCGCAATGTCGCAGTCCCGCTAAAAATTGCTGATCGCCGCCATTACTAGTAAAAAAAATAAAATAGCATAAAAATGACAAAAATCTTTCCCCTAGTTTGAAGACGCGATAACTTTTGCGCAAACCAATCAATATACACTTATTGGGATTTTTTTTACAAAAAATATGTAGCAGAATACAAAATGGCCTAAAATGATGAAAAAATTAGATTTTTAATTTTTTTTATTGGGAATGTTATATAGCAGAAAGTAAAAAAATATAGATTTTTTTCAGAATTGTCGCTCTTTTTTTGTTTATACCACAAAAAATAAAAATCGCGCAGGTGATCAAATACCACCAAAAGAAAGCTCTATTTGTGGGAAAAAAAGGACATCAATTTTATTAGGGTACAGCATCTCACAAGCCTCATGTGTGTAGTTCCGCAACAGCTGGAGGGCCGTAGTTTGGGGATCCTTGCTTTAATGACAAATCAGGTCTTCATCCCTGCCAGGCAAGGATGTGCTGTCTTGAAGAACTGTGTAACCTGGATAGATAGACTGGATGAATAAATCAGCTGTGTAAAACTGGATGGAAAGAACTACAAATCCTTTGACAGGTAAAACAACTCCCGCAGATATATATTTATCTATGTATTTAGCTATTTGCCATAGCTTCAGCTCTAGGCTGATCCCATTGACATCAACTAAAAAGAAAAATATATAAATGCATTTGTAAAAGGCTGTAGTTTTTCTTTCCAATCCTCTGAAGCTAAATTTCAAATAGGGCTTAGGCCTAGAAAATTTACGGCCTTTTCCCATAAGTATAAAGGAATATCATATATCTTGAACAGGCAACAAATAAGTGAAGGATTGTGAAGTGTTATACTGAATGACAGCCAGCTAACAAGCAGAACACACAAGCGCAATAAGTCTTTTATTTCACAGCTTAGCGTTTTTTGTTATTAAACTGGACCTAATCCCGCCGAAGTGCTTTTTATGTTCCAGACAACTTGAAACAAATGTGACCTTTGAGCGAATGCCTTCTATTCATGAACTTATCAACATAGATATATTTAAGGTACAATATATCAGACGTCTATTGTAATGTAGCGACTCATTAAGAATAGGCTCTTGTAGGCACAGTTGTTGTACGAAATTGAGCCGCAGAAGAGTAGATGGCATGCTAAGAGATTTGCCCTCATACCAGGCATTCTCAGTGTGCGGGGCTCGCCGATGAAGGAATGGTCAGGCCCTTTGGGGAATACGACTTGTGAGATGCATATGTTTCTTGTTAAGGCAGAAGGACAACACAAGATATTACAAGCATGCCAGCTAGAAGTGACGGATTGCGATAACAAAGAGCTTGTTTGCAAGGAATGAGGGGCCAAAAGGTCTTTCTTGCTATTGTTCTGGGACAATCATTGGCATGTGAGTGGCTATAATAGCACTGAGGTCAGGTTCTTTCAATGCTACCTCCAAAATATCTGACTTATGATTAACCCCCTAAAGCTCCAGATGATCTGTTTCAAAGTTTTTATCCTTGACAACATGCTTTTTTACATTTATTGTGGACATCCCCTCCCTCACACTTTTAAACTCCAGCTTTATAATAACAATAATTACCGGCCCAATATTATACACAATTCCAAATCCCATTGCTGTGCTCTACAATCTCAAGCCTCCGTTTCCTTTTTTCTTCATCAGTGTCCGGATTCTTCTTCTTGCTTCTTGGAGTTAGCCCACTGATGACCTAGGCACACATACACCTTAGGAAGTCTTGAAGAAGTAGGCAGGTGCAGTCTACTTTCTCCACTGCAGGTGGCACTCAACCACAGCGACATTGGAGGGGGAGAGAAGGTCAAGAGGAACATGAGTCCAGTCCTGCCATGTACCCAATCGGAGGCCTGAGTGCAGAGAGGGCTTCCCTTGCGGTTGAGTGCAGAGCACCCCTGAAGGTGATACAGAAGATGCAGTGCCGAAAGAAGCACAGGTTGCCAGCCATGGTAGCTTGAAGAGCTGATCACCAGATAATGGCAGTAACAAGCAGAATGCACTGTAGGGCAGTTGTCCCCCAGAAGTTCCAGGCGTACTTGGCAGCAGGGCGAAACAGGATCAGGAGCCAGGCCAGGGGTCATCAGGCAGGCTGGTAATCTGACAGCAGCGGAGTCAGGAGCACAAGCCGGGGTTATACACAGGTAATCAGGCAGCAACATAGTCAATAGTACAAGCCAGGGGTGGAGATGGGACAGGTCAGAGACAAGCCGGGTCAATAACAGGAAATCCAAAATCAGAATACACAGAAGCACAGAAACACAGGGGGGCAGACGGTCAGCAGCCAGCAATTTAATGGGCAGAGCAGCAGTCTTTTTTAGTCCAGTGGGCTCCAATATCTATCATGTTCTGCACATGCCACCACGCACACATAACAATTCGCCATGCATGCGCCAATGTGCACGTGAGAGCGCAGGATGCGGCCATGCCAAGTATTGGCAGTATTGCCAGTTCTCCTTTTGCCATTCTTCTCACAGTTCCTCTGTGGTTTCCAGGGTCACTGGGGAAGCTGACTGGATGCTCCTGCCCCTAGTGACTCTAGCAGTCATCTTGGGTCAGGCAGAGTCTATTTAAGGTCCTGGCTCCCAGGCTTGCTGCGCATTTCGCATGTGGGTAGTGTAGAGACAGTTCACTTGTGTGACAGGGACAGGACACATGTCTGACAGAAACAGGTCACAGGTCACACACATATAGGTGTGAAAGGAGCGGAACCCCATCCCTGCGCTAATGAAATTATTTGCAGGGATGGGGTTCCGCTCCTTTCACACCTATATGTGTGTATGTGTGTATATATATATATATATATATATATATATTTGTGAGTGTGTATATATATACCCCTATACAGAAGTTCAGATGTCATGCCTGCCTCCAAAGACGCCCACAAAATGCCCAATAAGCGCCTGCAACAAAAACGCCCAGGTGTGTTGTTTCAGGCGTTTATTGGGCATTATTTGGGCGTCTTTGGAGGCAGGTATGACATCTGAACTTCTGTATAGGGGTATATATACACACACACATATATATATATATATATATATATATATATATATATATATATATATATATATATATACAGTGGGTACGGAAAGTATTCAGACCCCCTTAAATTTTTCACTCTTTGTTATATTGCAGCCATTTGCTAAAATCATTTAGGTTCATTCTTCTTCCTCATGAATGTACACATAGCACCCCATACTGACAGAAAAACACAGAATTGTTGACATTGTTGCAGATTTATTAAAAAAGAAAAACTGAAATATCACATGGTCCTAAGTATTCAGACCCTTTGCTGTGACACTCATATATTTAACTCAGGTGCTTTCCATTTCTTCTGATCATCCTTGAGATGGTTCTACACCTTCATTTGAGTCCAGCTGTGTTTGATTATACTGATTGGACTTGATTAGGAAAGCCACACACCTGTCTATATAAGACCTTCCAGATCACAATGCATGTCAGAGCAAATGAGAATCATGAGGTAAAAGGAACTGCCTGAAGAGCTCAGAGACAGAATTGTGGCAAGGCACAGATCTGGCCAAGGTTACAAAAAGATTTCTGCTGCACTTAAGGTTCCTAAGAGCACAGTGGCCTCCATAATCCTCAAATGGAAGACGTTTGGGACGACCAGAACCCTTCCTAGAGCTGGCCGTCCGGCCAAACTGAGCTATCGGGGGAGAAGAGCCTTGGTGAGAGAGGTAAAGAAGAACCCAAAGATCACTGTGGCTGAGCTCCAGAGATGCAGTCAGGAGATGGGAGAAAGTTGTAGAAATTCAACCATCACTGCAGCCCTCCACCAGTCGGGGCTTTATGGCAGAGTGGCCCGACGGAAGCTTCTCCTCAGTGTAAGACACATGAAAGCCCACATGGAGTTTGCTAAAAAACACCTGAAGGACTCCAAGATGGTGAGAAATAAGATTCTCTGGTCTGATAAGACCAAAATAGAACTTTTTGGCCTTAATTCTAAGCGGTATGTGTGGAGAAAACCAGGCACTGCTCATCACCTGTCCAATACAGTCCCACAAGTGAAGCATGGTGGTGCATTCAATCGGACAATACCACAGCCTTGGCTTACGTAAATCTCCAAGGGGACACCAAGAGTGTCCTTGCAGGCTTGGAAGTGGCAGATATTCTGTATTGGGTGGAGCGCCTTGTTCCAGCTCTCTCCGTTGTTCACATTCCAAGAGTGGAAAATTGGCAGGCGGATTACCTCAGTCGACAGGCCTTGGATGCAGGGGAGTGGTCCCTGCATCCAGAGGTGTTCCAGTAGTTGTGCCTTCATTGGGGCACCCCAGACGTGGATCTGTTGGCATCTCAAATCAACAGAAAAGTGCAGAGGTTTGTAGCCCGCTCCTGGGACTCTCTCACAGATGCGCTGGTGGCCCTTTGGGGTCAGTACCAGCTGATGTATGCCTTTCCTCCTCTCAAGTTGCTGCCAAGACTTTTTCGCAGGATCGAGGCAGAAGGGATTCTGGTCATTCTTGTGGCTCCGAACTGGCCTCGCCAAACTTGGAACGCCAGCCTGGTCAGGCTAGTCGCGGACACTCCTTGGAGACTTCCTCTCAGGGAGGATCTACTGTCTCAAGGGCCAATCTTCCATCCTGCTTTACGGTCGCTGGCTTTGCCAGCTTGGCTGTTGAAAGCCAGGTGCTGAAGGACAGGGTATTGTCTGCTTCAGTGATTCCCACTCTGCTTAAAGCGTGGAAAGCAACTTCTAGGAAGAATTATCATCGAACGTGGAAGTCGTATATTGCGTGGTGTGAGTTCCTTGCGTGGCTCAGATCTTGGCTTTCCTTCAACGGGGAGTTGGTCAAAAGTTGGCCTTGAGTACGCTCAAGGGTCAGGTTTCAGCTTTGGCAATTTTCTTCCCTGGTGAGAAAGTGGTACTTCGTCCGGATCCGTCCTTCCTTCCAAAGGTGGTTTCTAGTTTTCACTCAAACAAGGACATTGTCTTACCATCTTTGTGTCCTAAGCCTTTACATCCTAAGGAATGTGCTCTGCATACTCTGGATGTAGTTCGGGCAATCAAGGTGTACTTGGCGACTACTGAGTCTTTCGTAAGTCAGATTCGCTCTTTGTGCTCACGGATGGCCCAAAGAAAGGGCTGCCTGCGTCTGCTGCGACTATTTCCAGATGGATCAGGTGGACAGTTGTGCAGGCTTATTCCGTTAAGGGTCAGGTTCCACCTTTCCCTGTTAAGGCGCATTCTACTCAGGCCCTTAGTGCTTCCTGGGCTTTTCACCATCAGGCATCTGTGCTTCAGGTTTGCAAGGCGGCTACCTGGTTGTCTGTTCACACTTTCACCAAATTTTATACGGTGGATGTGTTGGCATCGGCTGATGCCTCTTTTGCAGGCTACTGTTTAGTGGGCTTTTTGGCCTTCCTTGAGGATGTTTACTGTTTGTTTTTTCAGGTTGGCCTAATCTTACTGTTCCATATTGCCTGGTTGG
Source organism: Pelophylax lessonae (assembly GCF_965119305.1). Taxonomy (NCBI): domain Eukaryota; kingdom Metazoa; phylum Chordata; class Amphibia; order Anura; family Ranidae; genus Pelophylax; species Pelophylax lessonae. Next base: position 621,282,472 of record NC_138770.1, read on the forward strand.
CCTTGGGGTTTTGTTTTTTTCTGCTGTTTCCACCCTCATTTTGTGGTACTGCTTTGGTACTGCTTTGGGATGTCCCTACTGATCATGCATCAGAGGATTGCGTCCGTCAATGAACGATAGAGAAAACTGGATTTTTGACTTACCGTAAAATCTATTTCTCTTAAGTTCATTGACGGACGCAGTACCCGCCCCTCTATTTTGAGTTGGGTTGGTATTATTTTCTCTGACACTGCTTTCATACAAAACTGACATCCTATGTAGGAAGAGAGAGGGTATACCCCTTGGGACTGCCCATAGGCGTAGCCAGAACGTTTTTTCTGCCTAGTGTCCTACTCCTGTAGGGGTCAGTATAACCCTACTGATATGCATCAGAGGACTGCGTCTGTCAATGAACTTAAGAGAAAGGGATTTTATGGTAAGTCAAAAATCCATTTTTTTATTCCAGGGGATGCCAGAAATCTGACTTGTATCTTAGGCAGACTTCTGGGAAAATTGGTGAGCCAATCACACAAGCAGGAATGATATTTTTAGGATATGTACAGAACAACTCCAGGTAGCAATATTGCATTGCATTTTCAGAAAATTACAGCGGCTGCAGATTGAAAAGGAAAGGTATATTTTAATAACATTCAATTACAATATGATTTGTGTCGTAGTTGTGTGCGCTATATTATTTTTTCTTTGTTTGCTATTTTTTTTCCCCCATGAAAATGGAGTTACTCTTTAAATTTGACTAAAAATGTAGAAATACACTTTAGGACCACCATGATGAAAAAAAACCCAGGTATTATCACTATCACTATCACTATGGGGCGGCATGGATTCATGTCCCTACTTTGCAGGAACACAGGATCCATGCCTTTCCTCCTGTCAGAAAGGCAATCTGCCTTGTTTACATAAGCAGATTGCAGTTCTGTTTCTGTGGCTAATGAAAGGCGGGTGCCGGCGGACATCGAGTCCGCAGTACACGCTGATCGGCTACCACTGTGTGTAATCACAGCAGAAGGGAGCAGCCGGCAGTGTGCATTGGCCCCCCCTACTCTAAACTGCGGCATCAAAAATTAGACTTGAGGAAGAGATTAGCATTCAACGTCATTAGGTTTTTTGTTTTTTTTTTCCAATGTATATACGTACGGAAGAGCCTATACAAATGACAATATGACCTAGAGGAAAACTTTGCTTTTCTTTAATAAAACTATCATCTTTAATTGCAGCCTTTGTACATTACATTCCATATGTATTTAAAATTGTTTGGTATGTTCAAGTGCAAACAGAGTGATTTAACTTTTACTTGATTTCCCATGTTTCCTCTCTTCCTCTTACTCATTAATGGCACTTATTGACGTTTTAAATAGTCAGGTTTAAATCTGTTATTAGGAAAATGATTTTTGCATTTCCATTCCCTTTAGAGGCTTTGCAGATGGAGAAATAAAGGTAATTATTCTCAACAGGGGCCAAGTTATCCATTAGGTTACGATAAGGGTGTTATTACATTCACCTACATGTGATCTTTTCTCTGCACCGTTGACCTTAAGAAGGAGGAAATGATAGGCTGTGCACCTTTAAGAGCCTTCTAGCCTTAAGCAGTCGTAAAAATAGGACAATGTTTGTGCCGCGGTCTGTCAGTGGACTTATTAAAGTTTGTCTTTCCTCTTTTTCTTCAACATATTTATTTTGCCGTATAATATTTAAAGGAAAGGTATTGGGTTTTTGGTCAATTTTATTTAAAGCCCAACTCTGGATGTATTGTACATAAATCCCCCGTCAATTTCCTCCCACCCACCCTTCTCCCTATTATAAAGAAAAACCCTCTACTCACCATCTATGTCCCTCATTGTCTATGCCCCTCACCGCCTATGTCACTCAACGTCTATGTCCCTCAACGCCTATGTCCCTCAACGCCTATGTCCCACAACGTCTATGTCTCTCACCGTCTATGTCCCTCATTGTCTATGCCCCTCACCGCCTATGTCACTCAACGTCTATATCCTTCACTGCCTATGTCCCTCAACATCTATGTCCCTCAATGTCTATGTCCCTCAACGTCTATGTCCTTCAAAGTCTATGTCCCTCCGCGTCTATGTCCCTCACCGTCTATGTCCCTCATTGTCTATGCCCCGCACTGCCTATGTCACTCAACGTCTATGCCCCTCACCGCCTATGTCCCTCAACATCTATGTCCCTTACTGTCCATGTCCCCTTCCTAGAGTGGATCTTGTTGTTGCAGTCTGAGATGACCCTGCCACTGGACAGCTGATAGGACATGTCCATTGTAGGGGATTATGGGTGGAAAAAGGTAACTAACTTGTAAGGGACCTGGATTGGACATTGGTTTGCTTCAAGCTGGCCCAGGTCCTGCCTCTGCTTCTTTTCAGATAGGACACTCACATACCTGACTGTAGGGAGCAACTCAGCCATATTGTATCACTCACTCTCTTGTTCTGAGCCCTTCCTTACGTATTCAGGGCTTGGGGCAGAACACAGTACCTCCAGTACACAACCTCCTAAACAGTAGTCTCTACAGTGCGGACCACTGTACTACAGATATCACAAACACATCATATCTAACCATCTTTTCCCTTGCACTTCTGTGAGTCCCCCAGCAGTGGATCCTCACACCATGTGACACTTCAGACTTAAAGTGGTTGTAAACCCTTACATATACCCAGTGACGTGATTGGTCTCATATGATATGCAGAGATTAAACAAATACTCCTACATATATGGTACCTGTTTATCTGCAGTGCTCTCTTCCCTACAGCCGTTCAAAGTCCAGATATTAAATAGCTTAGAGAAAATGTAGGGGTGTTTTGTGCAGATGGTTAATATTGTGCTGTTGTCAGAGCTACTGGCTCCACTGAGACACCTACCTAGGTGGGGTCTGTATGAAAAAATTAGGAAGATAGTGAGTATGTCACTGCTCTTTAATTGTGGTGGGTGTATATTTCAAATTGTAATAAAAGTGCTAGTGCTTTGTGCTACTGTATAAATCAACACATTCACTTGAATAAATGCAGATGCAATCAATAGAAAAAATAACTGGAAAAAATGAAGCGACTGGTATACTATTAGTGCCGGCTCACACTAGGTCGCTCCGACTTCGGGGCGACCTGTGAAGTCGCGTGCACTGATAATGAATGTCTATGCAAGTCGCTCCAAAGTCGCCCCGAAGTAGTACAGGACCCTTTTTCTAAGTCGGAGTGACTTGTGTCGCTCCTATTAGAACGGGTCCTGTAGCACTGCATGGACCGCGACGGACCACGACTTGTCAGGCTGACAAGTCGCCTGACAAGTTGCGGTAGTGTAAATGGACACTTAAACCAAACAGTAATAAAAAACATGTTTAGTTAAATAAATGCAAAAACAATCAGTCGAAAAAAATATGGAAAAAGTGAAGTGACTTGTGTTCTATTAAACCAAAGAGTAAAACATCAATGCTTGGATTAAATATACAATTATTAAAATGACAGGTTCAAAAAATAGTGAACATTAGACTCTGTAGTAATAAATGAGACCAATTTATGAGCAATCAAGTCCTAGTATCATTCATCAGTCGATATGTATGTTGATAGGTGTAAAACAAAGATTCAAAAATTAAAGTGATAGGTGCTGTTTTATCTGTGCTTGTAAACTGATATATTTTGGTGCAGATGCACACTGTGCTCCACGTACAGTACATTACTGCACTCTATAGCTTGTCTGAGAGTTCAGAAAAAAGGGGGTGGGGAGCTGGCGTTACACTCTACAGAGCTCAGCATGGAGAGCTCTGAGAGCTGATTGGCGGTAAGGGACACACCCCCCTTCACACAGCACACAGGAACAGAGCTGAGGCTGTCAATCATTTAGAGGTCCCTCCCCGTCACCATTTTTCTCTTGGTATCAAGAAAACTTGTCAGAAGTGATTCATGCTGATAGCAGAGGAAGGAAGCAGAAGACAGAAATGACACTTAGTGCTCTTAATTGAGACAAGTACTACTATATAGGGATATGTTTTGTTTACATTTCATGTCAGAGGTTAACAACCTGTTTAAGTACTGAAGGCTTCCTCTACTCTAGGCTACAGGCCTGCTAATGAAGGTGAGGGGTGGCTACTGTAAGTTTGCTTCCTCACTCATTAGTCCCACTCACGTATCCTCCACTCCAGTCTTCTGGCAGTTCAGCCCTGCAGAGGGCCCTCTACAACTCTCTACACAGGACACAGATGTACATAATGCTGGTTAGGGGTGTCCTATTCCCATACCTAAATTCATTGGCCCAACCCACACTGGCTAATAATAAGGGGCACCAGCTCCACCCACTGACATCACCAGGGTAAGGGCATTACTAAAAAGGCACTACATAAAGTAAATATATAAATATATGTGTTAGAACTTTAAGCTAATAACCCTGGCTGCTTTGAGGTCCAGATAATCCTGGACTGGTGGCGGGTCCCTGTAATAGCACAATGTCAATGTGTAGGGATTACAATCTCAAGCAAAACTGTGCTGTTAATTGGTAGCGTGGGCGGTGCAATGGGTGGAGGTTAAGAACTCCCAGTTTTTATATATATATATATTAATTACCATGCACGCAATGAAATTTCAATAGTTTACATACTATTTATTCTACTTTTTTTTACAGACAATGCCTATTGCTGCTGTATGTATATTTTTCTACCATTCGTTGGGGATCCCCCTTTAGGAGTGGACCCTAGTTGTGTCCTGGACTGCCGTTGGCTATGCTCCCACATCTCCCGGGTTGGACACATATTTTTCAGTTACCCTTCATTGTCAGTACCACTTCATACCTTGAGCTGTTTTACTTATGTCCTGAGGCAGTGCATTTTAGTGCACAAAACGCGTCAAGCTTTCTTTGATGCAGTCATACTACTTTTATATGCTTCAACTAACTGTATGTATGTAATGGTGCTATTGTTTGTAGCCATGTATTACCCATTTATCTGCTGTCTATGTAATTATGGCTTTTGTCTACAACTTACATTCTTTTTTAAGCAAAATGCTTTGCTTATCTACGTTTTAATTACATTGTTATTGTAATACACCACTGTATCAGCTACTAGTCTTTGCCTCACTTAAAGTCCCAACCGTTCTTCCCTGTTTTTTATGGAGTTTAAGAACTTGAAGACTGTCCAATCCCCACTGGAACCACTGATAGTATGAATATTATGCTGCTAACACACCAAAAGTGCAAATTAAAATCTACAAAAAAAGTACAACCATCAGAAAGCCGGTCTTCAAATTAAAGTGGTACTGAACTGTACTTTTTATTTTTCTTACAGGTAAGTGTTTAATAACTCACCTGTAGGTTGAATAAATATCTCCCAAAAGCGCACCATTTAGGAGATATTCCAGCAAGCAGCAGCCAGTTATGTCACTAGTGCATACGCTCCAAAGGAACGGCATATTTGTGCCGTTCCTTCAGAGCTCCTGTGCCGCGGGAGGTGACTCCCATGCGAATGTGCGGGAGTGATGTCATGGCGGCTCAGCCAGTCATCCAACCCAGAAGTAAGACCAGATGATGATGAAAGCATCTGCAACAAATGACAGTGTGCGGCTGGAGGGCTTCATTTCAAGGTAGGTCTTTCATAATGTGCTAGTATGCGATGCATAACAGAACATTATGCATTTACCTTGCAGGGAGAATGTTTTTTTTTTCTTCTAAGTTTACTATCACTTTAAGCTTGATCTTAATTTGAATTCTGCTAATGAGGTCAAGTGTGGAATTGCAGTACTGAGGAATGACTAGCAGATATCAGAGTGTGCAGATTCAGAAAGAATAAACCTTCCTTTGTACTCCAGGAGAGGAGATTAAAATAGCTGCAATTTTATGCAATTTTTTGTGCAACTCATTAAAACTTTCAACAAGCCCTGTAGATAAATTGTAACACAGTACTATGACACTGGAGGCATACCTGATGCTACCACTTGCTGCCCGCAATACGCAAGTGGTTTACCGTGGTTGTGGCTGAAGATATCAGTCATAAACCCAGTTTCTTTTATTTCAGCTGGCTTTCTCCCAAAAGCGCTCCAAACAGCTCATGAGCTGCTGGAATGCTTTCAGAAAGGGGACGCCCCCCTCCTGGCACTTGCTGGTGTTTCTCGGGCTTACCATTTCCACCAGCACCCCGGATTAACGATCCAACTGAGCGGCCGACTGGTCACAGAGGCGATAAAATAAACTAGAACGTCTTTGATCGCCTCTAAAGCCTTGGAGGACTGGAGCGACCTCATGATGTCACTTCCAGTCCAGGGTGGGAGTAAAAATTTTTTTTTTTTTTTAAAGTAAAAGATCTATATACATTTTTTTTTTGATCTTTTGCTTTTAAAGGTAAAGGAGAGATTTAGGGTCTTTTTGACCCCAGATCTTTCCATAAAAATGACCTGTCATCCTTATTTCTATTACAAAGGATGTTTCCATTCCTTGTAATAGGAATAAAAGTAATCCAAGAAAACATTAAAGAGACAGTGTAAAAATAAAAAAAATAAATAAATAAGGAGAAAAATGTAAAGTGCCCCCATCCCTCTATGCTCCCGCGCAGAAGTGAACGGATACGTAGGTCGTGCACACATATGTAAATGGTGTTCGCACCACACATATGAGGTTTCGCCGCGAACGTTAGAGCATGAGCAATAATTCTTTTGCTAGACCTCCTCTGTAACTCAAAACAGGTAACCTGTAAAAATGTATAAAGCGTCGCCTATGGAGATTTTTAGGTATCGTAGTTTGTCGCCATTCAACGAGCGCGCGCAATTTTAAAGCGTGATTGTTAGGAATCTGTTTACTCCGCGTAATATTCACATTTTACCAAAAAATTGGGGGTGTATATATTGTGTTTTTTTTTAATTAAATAAAATGTATTATTCCCCCAAAAAAATATTTTGAAAAACCACTGCACAAATACCGTGTGGAATAAAAAAAATTGCAACGATTGCCATTTTATTCCCTAGAGTCCTTGCTAAAAAAAGGGGGTTAAATATTTTTCTAGCAAAAAACATGGATTTAAACTTGTAAATTTTATGCAATTTATGCAATTTTATGAACACTGTTTAAAACTTTCGATAAGCACTGTAGGTAAATTGTAACATGGTACTATGGTACTGGAGGCATACCTGTTGCTATTTTTTTTTTTTTTTTTATGTTTGCCTGGAATTGGGATTTAAATATATTTAAAAGTTTGTTTTTGACATTTTTTTTTTTTTTTTTTGCTTAAAATCTTTTTTTTTTAAATAATACATATGTGTTGGCATTCGTCCCTGACACTCACTTTGCAAAGGATCCTTTCTTACTAAAATACTTCCTTCAGCCACTGACTACTACTACCACTGGCTAAGCCAGATGGGTCTGCTGCTTGCTAGGTGTTCCTCCTCGGAGTCATTCAGAAGCCTGTGTTTTCTGGCCTTTCCTGCTATTTAGGCTTTTCGCAATACGACCCAAGATATTGTTCGAAAACTCAATGTTCCCTTTTTGCTGGCTTTAATTTGTAATGGTATGTTCACTTTCAGGGATCTTCTTGGCAATTGTAGCTCTTAATGCTGAGATTGATGCTTTACCCTAAGATCCTATAAGGTGCGCTAGCAGATGGCTGGACTTGGGCATCAAGAGCACAAGTCCCAGCCCTGCTTACTCTCCTGCCAGAACAGTGACCCTCCTGCTTGAGGCTTTAACCCCCTGCCATCTCGTTCTCACTCCATGCCAGAGGTCTCCTCCCAACATTCACTACCTTTTACCGTTAAATCCCCAAAGGAAGGAATGTTCACATAAAGATAGGGTTTCTGCCAGGGGCGTAACTACAGGGGTTGCAGGGGTTGCAATCGCTACCGGGCCCCATGCTCCAGGGGGCCCGGTAGCAAACCAGTGGGTGAACTTCTAGGATCTCAAAGATCACACTTGCGACCGGGCCCTGGCATTTCACCACTGTGGGGAGGCCCCAAGATTGCAGGAAGGGGGCCCACTGCAGAACTTGTGAAAGGATCCTGATGCGGGACCATAATAAAAGGCCATGCAATGAGATTAAAGAGCCCCAGGATTAGTGGAAAGAGCCCCGGGCTTGAAGGGAAGGGCCCCGGCCAGGGGTCTGGGGGGCCCTTCATGGTTTCTTGCATCGGGGCCCTGAAGGTTCTAGTTACGCCTCTGGTTTCTGCACTTTACTGATGGAACTTTGAGGATAACACAAATAGTCATATCACTTCAATATACTGTCTGGAGTCACTTTACAGTCTCTTGCCAATCACATTTAGCGGATGGTCCGCAGTAATCACATGTGAAAGCATCTTTCCCTTAAAGTAGGACTATAGTCAAAACTTTTTTTTTATTTTCATTTTGGATAGAACAAGGGAGGGTTATAACCCCTGTCAGATTTTTTTTCATCAGCTGTGTCCCATTGCGGAGATTTCTCTTCGCTTCCTGTCCCATAGCCAAACAGGAAGTGAGAGGAATCCCTGCAATTTAAAGGAATTCCTTTGGGACGCCCAGGTCATCAGAACTAGTGTCCCCATTGGAAGATTTCCCCTCTATTAGTCCCCTTTCACAAGAACGGTTAGATTTCAGCTTTTAGCTGTGGAAAGTGGAACTTATTTACCGCAGCTAAATGCAGGCAATGCATCCCTATGGCCCCTGTTCACACACTGCGTTTAGCAACGTTTTCACAACATACGGTTTTGTGCATTTAGGAAAAATAAAGTTGACAGCGTCCAGGAGCAATGTAATGCAGCTATCTGTATATAAACGCAGGAAAGCACAGTACAAAGAAAAAATAAGTAAACAGTTGCTATAAAAATGGCAAGAATTTACTACCGCAGCTAAACGCAGCCGCATGCAAACGCACATAATTTCACATAATCGCAATGTACAAATGTGAATAATCTTTGTGCCAGGAGTGTTGGAATTTCAAAATAACAAAACATGCTTTTACCAGCAGCAAAACAACCGCCCGTGTGAAAGGGGCCTTAGTTTTCTGGGGACAACCCAAAATTTGGGATTTTCGTTTACTTTCATTTTCAATGATAACGGTAAACAGGACAAATAAAGAGGATGAATCTCATTAATGGGGACACAAACAGCTATATAAACTGACAGGTGTTCTAATACCTCTCCCCTCTTTTCAAAACTACCAAAAAAGTTTTGCCTTTAGGCCCCTTTTACACAGGCGGACCGTTCAGATACGCCTGTCCGTTTTTTTTGGCGGATCTGAACAGATGCTCCATATATCTCTATGGGGCATCGGATGTCAGCGGAGACATGTCTACTGACATCCAATCTGTCAAATCTGGACGAATGAAACCCTATTTTCCATCCGTCCAGCCGATCGGATGGGATGGGATGAGAATGGACAGACGGTCCGTTCTCATCCGATTCCCCCATAGAGAACAGCGGGGACCTGACAGCTGTGTATCCGCACACAGCGCAGAGACAGAGCTGCCATCCGCCTGCTCAGCGGATCGATCCCCCGCTGAGAAAAACGGAGTGCGCCGACGGACTCCTATGTGTGAAAGGGGCCTTAGTTATACTTTAAACACTCTCAGTCCACCCGGGATCATTAGTACTCACTGAAATGGCATCTCTGCATTCACCTCCTCCAAGGGTACGCCTCTCCTGGGACCCTCCAGGGCGGGGGATAGTTTCACTGCAGGGATATTTTGGCCAGGCTTAAAAGACATTTTTGCAACGCACCCTAGCCCCCACCTCCATAAGGATCAGGAAATCTACAGCCGGCTCTTCTCGGTGCCCGTTTTCCTCTCTCCAGCCTCCAGCCCTGTCCAGGATCTCCACATGCTTGCTACATCTACCTGATGGTGGAGAGCCTGGCTCCCATGTCCTAACTGCACTAGTACTCCCCCAGCCTGTCATATATATTGCCACCGACTCACCCATGAGGGCTCTAACTAAAATGGGCCTAACACCTGATGACACTGCTTTCTGTAACCAGACACTACCCTGGAAGTGAGCCACCTAGTGACAGACCAGCTAGCTGCACCTGCTTACAATCTTCTAGTTCTAACTCTCCCTATGATTGTGAGGGCCACATCATAGTGCCAATGTATTTTCTATGGAATCGCTAACCTACTAATCTTCCAGCAGTTTGTAGCTCAGTTGCTTAGTGATTGAGTTTGTGCAGTGTGTCATATCAGTGACAAGCTCAATAGTGGCAACTGCTCTGAATTCATGTTTACGGCTCAGCTGCAGATCACTGAAGGAGAGTGCTTTGTAGCAGCGAACTCTAAAGTAATGATGCAGTACGACGTGTAGGTGCAAAAATTGTTTCTTAGCGACTATTCTCCAGTGACTATAACATTCATGTCACTGACTACGGATTGCTGACATTTACGGTAAACTCACCAGTCTGACATTGTCCAAACCTGTAAGGCTGCTATCACACTGATCAGTTTTTTTTGTTTTTTTCAGTTTTTTGCATTTAAAAAAGCGGAAGAAAAATGCATGACCAATAAATCCTTTGGAACTCTTCATACTGGTCAGTTGTGGGTACATTGCATTTTTCAAAGTCCTGCAAGCTGCATTTTTGGTGCATGTTACCACTTCTGGACCGGAAGGATTTGCCCCCTTAATGATCAGGCCATTTTTTGCTATTTGGCATTGCGTTACTTTAACGGAAAATTGCACGGCCATATGATGTTGTACCCGAATAAAATTGATGTCCTTTTTTTCCCACAAATAGATCATTATTTTGGTGGGATTTGATCACCTGTGCGATTTTTACTTTTTGCGCTATAAACACAAAAAAGAGCAACAATTCTGTAAAAAAACAAAAAAACAAAAAACATTATTTTTCACTTTCTGCTATATAACATCCCCCCCCCCCCCCCAAGAAAGAAAAATGTAAAAATCAAAAATTTCCATAATTTTAGGCCAATTTGTATTCTGCTACAAATTTTTGGTAAAAAAAAAATCACAATAAGCGTATTTTGATTGGTTTGTACAAAAGTTATTGCGTCTACAAACTAGGGGAAAGATTCCCCCTGTCATTTTTATTTATTTATTTTAATAGTAATGGTGGCGATCTGCGATTGTTAGCTGGACTGCGACATTGCGGCAGACAGATCGGACCCCTTTGACTTTGAGCCTTTAGAACCACTTTAACCACTTCTGGACCGGAACATTTTCCCCCTTAATGACCAGGTCATTTTTTGCCGTTCGGCACTGCGGTACTTTAACGGACAATTGTCCTTTTTTTCCCACAAATAGAGCTTTCTTTTGGTGGTATTTGATCACCCGTGTGTACCCCTAACTGACATTTTTGAGACTTTTTGGGGGGACCACTGACATTACTACAGTAATCAGTGCTAAAAATATGCACTGTTACTGTAATAATCATATTGGCAGGGAAGGGGTTAACCTAGTGGGGATCAAAGGGTTAAATGTGAGCCTAGGGGAGTGTTTACTAAATGTGGGGGGCATGGCTTGTGAAATGACCATAGAGACCTGTGTTCCTATATAGAAAGAACACAGGCGCTCTGTCATCATTTCAGAGAGAACAACGGTCTGCTATGTTTACAACAACTGACTGTCCTTCTCTCTCAGCGGGGAGCAATCATGGGTGTCCGCCGGCAATCCCGGCCGCTGGTCCTGTGCATCAGCATTCCCGCCGCCTGAGGAAGACACGTGGTCCCTTGTGTCGTCAAAACATGTTGGACTGTGGCCAAAAGTGAGGCACAGATAGTGCTTTCAGCAGACCCTATGCACAAGAGCATAGCACTAACCATCACTGTAACTCTAATCCTATCACTCAGCTTAGATCCTCTCCTTCTGGGGTCCCCCACAGGCCCCTCCTCTTTGGCGGGTGCCTCAAAAGTAAGCCACTTTCCATGGGGGCACCCGTGCATCTTCCTGAGCTTCCCTGCCTGAATCTATTGTCACCCCGTGTCACAGCATTTGATTGACACCATCCAAATTGTTCGAAGTTGTTCCATTCATGAGATGTTGATGTTATTATACCCGGTCACGTCACTTGCACATGCCCATTCACTCTCACATTCATAGCATCCTGGCCATGCAGAAAGAGTACCCTGCCATGATGACATCTCCATTCATCTTTAGCATGTGATCTTGCTCTTATGAGTCTTTGTTCACTTCACTTCCTTCATATGACTAGCGGCCTCACAGGGGTTGGGGATTCATGTCAGGTTTAAGTCTTAGTGAGCTCTCTGTAGATCGCCAACTCAGGGTTCCCCAGGGCATGGAGTCTAAGCTCCAGCCTCCTTCTTCACCAGGGCCCTTGATGGTGGGGATGGACTTGCAGCAAGCTGGAACCAGGTTGTGACCCCTGGGTACGCCCAGCTGAAGACACAGAGACCACTCACTTGTGCCTGTGCAGAGTACAAATGACAGGAGACAGAAGGAAATCCAGGTAACAAACCAAGGTCAGTACGGGGTGGCAGGCAGGAAACTGGGATCAACACATGGGAAGTCAGACATTAACCACCTCCCACCCGGGCCATAGTACATATACGGCCGGGTGGGAGTCTCGTCCTTCTGAATGGACGTTCTAGGACACAGAGCAACAAGACTCTGCAGGAGGGCCCTGTGATTGGCCCTCCTGATCACATGACGGCTGTGACCAATCACAGCCGTCATGTAATGTCAATACAGCTGTTGTAACGGCTTCAATCTCTTCTCCTCCTGACAGATCCTGTCAGGGAGGAGGAGAAGAGGATCGATACTGGAGCTGGGGTGATCAGTGAGTATTTCTAAGTACTCACTGATCACAGGGGGGGTCTGTGCTGGTAATCAGATGATTGATTATCAGTGCAGCCCTGGGGGGAGGGGATGCCACTAGAGCCACCAGGGATGCCCACCCATGACCACCAGGGATGCCCACCATGACCACCAGGGATGGCAAACAGGGCTCAGAGAGCCTGCCAGTGGTGCCCCCCTATCAGTGCTGCCCACCAATGCCATCTATCAGTGCTGCCCACCAGTGCCCGTTATTGCCATCTATAAGTGCCGCCCACCAGTGCCCATTATTGCCCACCAGTGCTGCCTATCAGTGCCCATCAGTGCCCCCCATCAGTGCCGATCAGTGCCGCCCATCAGTGCCACCCATCAGTGCCCATCAGTGCCGCCTATCAGTGCCCATCAGTGCCCATCAGTGCCGCCCATCAGTGCCCATCAGTGCTGCCTATCAGTGCCCATCAGCGCTGCCTATCAGTGCCCACCAATGCTGCATATCAGTGCTATCTATCAGTGCCACATATCAGTGCCCATCAGTGCTGCATATCAGTGCTACCTATCAGTGCCCATCAGTGCTGCATATCAGTGCCACCCCATCAGTGCCACCCCATCAGTGTCTCCTCATCAGTGCCTGTCAGTGCGGCGTCATCAGTGCTCATCAGTGCAGGAAAAAACGTATCTATTTACAAAATTTTATAACCTAAACAAAAAAACTTTTTTTTTTTTTTCAAACTTTTCGGTCTTTTTTTATTTGTGCACCAAAAAAGAAAAACCTGGAGGTGATCAAATACCACCAAAAGAAAGCTCTATTTGTGGGGAAAAAAATGACATAAATTTGGTTTAGGTACAGTGTTGCATGACCGCGCAATTGTCATTCAAATTGCAACAGCGCTAAAAGCTGAAAATTGGTCTGGGAAGGAAGGGGGTTTAAGTGCCCAGTATTGAGGTAGTTAAATACATGTAATAGTAGACAAAAAGGAGCATAGACAACTAGGAAGTTGCTTAGGCAACACGGGCTGTACTGAGCATGTCTTATGTCAGGAAGCAAACTGGGAGGTGGGTTTGGAAGTGATAGAAGGGAAAGAAATTATAAACCCACAGAATAGCAGGCAATGCCCATAGATGACCACAACAGCCAAACAACACATGTGAATAGAATCACAGGTCATGGAGAACCTCTGCAGCAAGGAGGTAAGAATTTCAAATGCAGGAAAACTATAGGCTAAATCGTGACAACTCAATGAGGTATATGCACCACGGAGGAAGCAACCTTGAATTGAAAGCAAGGCCTTACTTTTTTGGTCCATGTATGTGCAAAATTTGTTGATGGTGTCTTTAGAGGGTGGAAGAAAAGGTAGGGGAAGTAAATACCCTAACTCACCAAGAGTGGGAGCATAGCAAAATGTACAAGGGCACAAATACAGGTCTTCTGAGCATTTGCTAAGTATTTGCTGAACTGGGGAAATGGAGTTATACAAAAAATAAAGGAACAGAGCGCACACCGCCCTAGTGTAACACCATTTATTTGAAGTTAATAGAAGCCATAAAAACAGGTACTCACAAACAGATAGGAAGTCATGCATGGAAATAAATATTCCCCGATGATGTTTACAGGGCTCTCTCCTCCTAGCCTCGGTGGCTCAGCTGTTCGTCCTGCACTGATCAGTGAGTATGGTACGGCTAAGCCAACCGCCTTGGATTACTCAAGGAGACTCGATGTGTCCAGCCGCCGCCGCACAGCCGCACACCCTCCAAGAGCCGGATGCTATAGCCGCTCAGAGAAACTGACAATGCTAAGGACAACGTTTCGGAGGCGTAGCCTCCTTCTTCAGATCTCAACACCAATCAATCACCAGGATCTGCGCAGGGACTGGTAATGTGTGTTTTCTCTGGGAAATGGAGTTATGAATTTTTGTGGCAGTAGATAGAGTTCACTTCCATTTCAACCTCTTGTTTGCATACCTATCTCTCCTGCACCAGTGCTGAAGACTATACAGTAAACAGGGGACCAGAGTCTATATTCTGGTGGCAGAAACTACTGCTTATGGAGTTGATTTAATAAAGGCAAATAGACTGTTCACTTTGCAAAGGAAAAAGGGAATTTTCCCTAGAGGTTAGTTAACTACTTGCCGACAAGCTGCCGTCGATATATGGCGACAAGTTGGCAGGTTCCCGCAAATCGTCATACCTGTACCATGGTTCGTGGGAGTGATTAGGGGGCACGCGCGTGCGCCCACTTACCAGCGCGGAAACCGATCCATGGGGCCGGTGGCCGTGATTGCCGCCAGGCACCTGTGATCGCTCCCCTTGAAGAGAGAACGGCGGTCTGCTGTTGTAAACACAGCAGACCGTTGTTCTCTCTGGAATGAACACAGAGTGCCTGTGATCCTCCTATTTAGCAACACAGATCTCTGTAGACTTCACAAGCCCATCTCCCTCACAATTAGAAAACACCCCCTAGGCTCACATTTAACCCTTTGATCGCTCCTGGGTTAACCCCTTCCCTGCCAGTGTGATTATTACAGTAACAGTGCATATTTTTAGCACTGATTACTGTAGTAATGTCACTGGTCCCCCCAAAAGTGTCAAAAATGTCAGTTAGGGGTTCACACGGGTGATCAAATACCACCAGAAGAAAGCTCTATTTGTGGGAAAAAAAGGATATCAATTTTTTTTGGGTACAGCGTTGCAGAATCGTGCCATTGTCTGTTAAAGTACCGCAGTGCCGAATCGCAAAAAATTGCCTGGTCCTTAAGGGGGAAGTGGCTAAAGTGGTTGTAAAGGCTCAAGGTTTTTTTTTTTTCATCCTCATGCATTCTAAAAAACCCTTCAGACCCCCCCCCCCCCAGCTCCCCTTTATAATTACCTGAGCCCCATCTCGATTCTGTGATGTGCATTGTGCATGGGAGCAGCGGCTCTCCTGGGTCTCTTCCACCTCATTGGCTGAGATAGTAATGGGGCCTCTGGCTCCATCTACTGTCAACCACAGCAAGTGAGCCAATGAGGAGAGAGCAGAGGTGGGGCAAATTCACTGCACAGAGCAGGTAAGTCTGACATGTATGTTTAAAAAAAAAAAAAATCTGCCTTTAATATCACTTTAATGAAGTGAACCTTTCTTGACTTCCATCATCGAAGCATGAGCAGGCAAAAATGCATTTTTTTAAAATTTTCCTTGCACATGATTGGGTATTTCTTGCAAATAGATCAAAGGGAAATTTTGGTGCTGAAACCAAAGTAGCAGGTTGCACTTGGCCGAAAACTGAAAATGACAGTTTTTTAAAAAATAGATTTATATTTTTCTATATAATTATATTATATTCGACTTTTTGAATGAGTGAAGCCTCATCAGTGCAGTGTCCATAAATGCAGCCATGCAAGCGCAGTGTCCTGTATTGCAGCCTCGCCAGCGCCATTGATACCCAGGAATAATCATGAGTGGTAAATCATCCATACAACAGGGACACCCAGGGACAATTCAAGCAGGATTGTCATGCATTTATGTTTATTCAGCAAGGCAGTAAATCAACATGGTAAATGCAGGAGGGCTTCTTCTGTGCTGGAAGTCTAGCAAGAGCTATACTATCCGGCATCAATTAAGGGGGGGTCAGAGGAGAAGGAAGAACGAGCTGTCGCGGTGACACCAGCCCCTATTATAGACATCACACGTCACACCGGGCTGTCTATCATAGGAGGTGGGACTTCCTATGACAGCGTCCGCTCGTCCTTCCTTCTGCTTGGCCTGGCCCGCCCCCCTCTGCCTCTCGGAGCTGCCTGGCCTTTTTTTATTTTTTATATATATCGGCGGTATATCATGAATATAAATGAATATGAATTTATTGTTGGCCATTCTTGGCACCTTAATGGCAAGAAAAGCTCCAGAAAAATGCATCCGTTTAAATTCTATGTATGTCTTCACACTGGTCCGTTGCGCTTCCATTGTGGTGTTAACAATCCAGTTTTTTTGGTCAGTTAAAAAAAACACACCAAAAACACACCTCCCCGTTGAAATGCATTGAAAACGTAGCAAGAACGCACCAATAACGCACCTGTGTTTTGGTTTTAAATTCGGTTTTTAAGTCACATGACCTATGAAAAACACACCATAAGCACAGTAAAATTGCTGCAAAACCGCAGTAAAATTGTGACAAAATCACAGTAAAATTGCAACGTTGGTGCATCTCTGCTTGAACAGTAAAATTTTACCACATTCAATGATTCCCTTTCTAATTGCAGTTTCCCTTGCAAAGTAAACAGCCTATTTGCCTTTATTAAATCCTCCCTATCAGTCAGCCTAGGTTCAGCGATAGCCATAGTCAAACAAATAACTCACCGAAAGCGGTGGTTGGTAAGATCTCATTTGACTTTGATTGTAATATAAAGCAACAGATGGAAACGGCTCATCTGTGGAGACAATCACATTCCCTTCAATAAACAGATAAGGGAAAGATGTGTTCATGCAAACAGAGATTTTCCTGCAACTTGGAATGGTTCGACGTTCAAAGACCCTTCTTATCATGTCCCCATAGAGAAGACCAACAAAGTCTGATCCTTGGCCAACTCTCTACGAGCTTGGATCAAGTGTATTGCTCACCATGTCATCTCTGAGCACCTTTTCAGTGCTCAAAATGAAAATTTGGTGAACATAACAAGCTAGCTACCTTTAAAATCATTAATTCATGTTTGGAAAAAACTAACATTTCATTTATTCCCACAAAAAAAAAAAGGTTCTTTCCAAAACAAAGGTTGGAGACAGTTTGTGCGCCTGGGCTAGCTTGACGGAGAGAAATGTTTCCTAAATATTGCTGTATCCTCTCTCTGCCATTGCGGTTTCATTATACAGCTACAGAGGGAGGATGCGACGCTATGCTTGCCTTCACTCGCCGTCCTGTAACTTGGAACCCACGACATCTCATCAGCTTCCAGAGTGCCAGTCTTCTACTTCATTAGGCAGGCCCCCCGTTTAATGGTTTTCAGCAAAAGCCATCATTTTAGCCCAACTGCCTTGACTAAATTAAAAATTCCAATCTCTGTTTTAGTGTTCTGTAACTGATGTATACATAAGCAGAACTGGTCAACATCTGCCAGTGGGCTGGCCGCAAGTTCTGCAAAGATGTACTTGTCAATTTCCGGAGGCCTCTTTAAAGCAGCGACGTCGCCGGTTCCCCTACCCCCCGGGGGGCCGTCGGCGCTTTCACTTCGCCATTTGCTCCAACACACTTAAGCAGCGTACAAGCCATCGCGTTGATTCCCCCCTTGGTTGCCGTTTTTATCCGTAGTGTCATTTTGAGTAATTGGGGTATGGTCGCTGATCAACTTTCAGGTTCCTCATTGGTAAAGAGGGACTCTGTTGGCACCAAGACACCGTACCGCTCATCCTTTTGGTGCCTAAGCAAGTGTCCCCCCTTTTGCACTTGGCTGCGTTAGGCAATTAGGAAATTAGCTTATTAGAGCAACTAGTGAAAATATATATATATTTTTTTTTCCAATCCCCTGGTCAAAAGAGGGGGGAAGCCGAAGGAATATTTTAAGTGAACATGAAAAATGGTAAAATGCACATATTTAGCCAGTGATCTGTGAAAGTTTTTGAATTGGTTTTTAAAGCTTTGTTAAGACCAGGACGCACAGATGTTGAAAACAAGTTCAGATGTAGCGACAGATGGTATTTGATTATGAAGCAGACTGTTCCTATAATACAAAGATGCTGCTTCTGCCATACGCAAGTAACAGCGTAGAGTGTAATAGAAAATTTGGAAAGGAGGCCGTTCCAGAGGTTCTTTGTGCGGCAATAACTTTTACATTTTCCCAGCCGAGCCGAGATTGTATTTTTTTTCACCTCCTTTGCTGTTTTTTTTTTTTTTTTTATATAATCCTTTGTTTTTTTTTTGTTTTTTTTTATATTCTGTCTCTTTTTCTCTCTTTCTCTTCCTAGTTCCGAGTTCAACACTAGTTTGAGTCTCCTTTATTCTGGCGCTATTTGATGTGCGTTAAAATGCGTGTTTGTTATTAAACCCATTGATGTTTCGTTCTTTGAAGGCCTTATTCATGTTGCTATAAAATAGGGTCAACATTCAATAGACACAAACTTTATTTGTATTGATCAGTTCGGCAGATCAAAGTGACATCATCGGATCGTTTTTTTTTTTGTATGCCGAAATCCATATCAAAAGGAGCTGAGCGGAGACGCAACGCTGGCATTTAAAATCAGCATATTTACTTGTTGTGGCTGGGAAAGAACATGTGAAATGTTTTATGTAGATTTTGATCAGCGAAAAGCATTGCTTTTTAATGGGGCAGCGCAAACTGGGATGAATTTCAAAGGGTGAAAAGATCTTTCAGCTCGAAGTACAAAAATTAAAGATTCATTATGTGGCTTAGTTTTAATGCTTATGTTAATATAATTTTTTTAAATGTGCTTTAGGCTATATGCTCACGGGCTTGATTTTTCAGGTATTTTATTTAAATGCCAATAAACATAAAATAAATGTTAAAGGTACACTCCAGTCAAAAGTTAACATTTTGCATTTAAAATCACCCAGGGGGAACACAGTTTACCTGCTGCGTGATTCTAATTTCCATCCTGGAATTCATCCTGGGCAGCTGTCCTGCCTGTTAAATAATTGCGACTGCTGCTATCCTTATTTTCAGATTGATTTTTGATATGAGCTGGCAAAAATTGCAGGCAACATACACTGCCCCCTGTAGTGCTGAGAGGGGTACAGCAATAGCACAGGGTCATGTGATAATACGTTGCAATTGCTTTTAGAAGCACTGTGAAAAGCCTGCAGAATCTGATAGCCATTGCATATATAGCATGAAAGTAAAATTCCTTAACCACTTCAGCTCTGGAAGATTTACCCTCCTACATGACAAGGCCATTTTTTTGTGATATGGCACTGTGTTACATTAACCACTTGCCTACCAGCCGCCATAGTTTTACTGCGACAGGTCAGCTCCATTGCGCGAAACAACGTATCTGTACTAGTTATGTACTAGTGATGGATATTGTTTTTTTATTGCCGATACCGATATTTTGGTAATCGGATATCGGTATCAGCCGATACTGGCCTATATTTTTGGACATTTAAATAAAAAAAAAATGTTTTCACAGGTACTCTTGTGGAGGGATCTGGGGGTCTAAAACCCCAAACCCCTCCTCTGCACCTAAAAGCATTCAAAATGCCAAATTTTGCTGTTTTGAATGCTCGCATTTTTTTTTAACCACTTGCCGACCGCCGCACGACTATTTACGGCGGCGGTCAGCCCCTCACAGGCAAAGTGACGTAGTACTACGTCGCTCGCCTGTGAGGCTCTAGGGGGCGAGCGTGCGCCGCCGGAGGCGCGCTCCTGCCCCCGCTCGCTCCCTAACATCTCCGCACGTGTGACCGGCGGACCCGATGTCCGACGGTCACTCGCGGTCGTCGGGTGGAGAGAGAGAAAGGCAGTCGGCTAATGTAAACAAAGCCGCCTGTCATTCTCCCCTGTGTAAGAGCACAGATCATACGGTCCTGCTATGCAGGATTGTATTTCTCTGTTGTTACACAACAAGCTACATCCCAATACAGTTAGAAGCACGCCCCTAGGGACACACTTAACCCCTCCTTCTCCAATAAAGTTAACCCCTTCCCTGCCAGTGTCATTTTTACAGTAACAGTGCATATGTATAGCACTGATTACTGTAGTAATGTCACTGGTAACCCCAAAAGTGTCAAAAATGTCAGTCAAGGGTCCGATCTGTGTGCCGCAATGTCGCAGTCCCACAAAAAAAATCGCAGATCGCCGCCATTGCTCGTTAAAAAAAACAACAAAAATGACAAAAATCTTTCCCTTACTTAGTAAACGCAATAACTTTTGCGCAAACCAATCAAGATACGCTTATTGCGATTTTTTTTTACCAAACATATGTAGCAGAAAACAAATTGGCCTAAAATGTTAAAAACTTTTGATTTTTACATTTTTTTGGGGAATTTCGTATTAAAAAAATGTGAAAAATATTGTTATTTTTTCAAAATTTACGCTCTTTTTTGTTTATAGCGCAAAAAGTAAAAATCGCACAGGTGATCAAATACTACCAAAGAAAGCTATGTTTGTGGGAAAAAAGATTTTGTTTAGGTACAGCATCGCACGACCGCGCAATTGTCCGTTAAAATCACGCAGTGCCGAATCGCAAAATAGGGCCTGGTCAGGAAGGGGGTAAAATCTTCGGGGGCTTAAGTGGTTAATTTGGCACCGAGTACCCCCCGAAATGATGTCATGACATCACTTCCGGGTTTTTTACATGGAGATCCGATCAGAGTCGAATTGGGCTTTGATCAGGTCTTCTCTTCTGCGGCCGTGCAGGTAGGATGCCCTGGTCTCCCAGTGGGACGGGAGACCCGGGAGAGCCTCCTGCTCCTTGTAATGACAGCTTCTCAGCCGCATCGGTTGTCATTACAAGACAGCCGACCGTCGGCTATGGACGCCAGTACCGGGGTGATGCCTCTAGCTGCAGCCATCACTCCGGTACAGCACTTTCCTGAAATATCGGCAATATCGGTAACCTCAGGGGCCGATTCTGATATATCGGGGAAAGTGCATATCGGCCCCCGATATATCAGTGTTGCCGATAATCAGTCGATCCCTAATCTGTACACCGTTTCGTGCAATAGCCAGTGAGGGCGCACGCGTCCCCCGGCCACCTGCGATCGATCCCCATAGAGAAACAACGGCGGTCTGCCTATGTAAACAAGGCAGATCGCTGTTCTGTCGCAGATGAACACAGGGATCCTGTGTTCCTGCTATTCGGGAAAACAGACCTCTGTGTTTATCTAGTGAGTCCATCCCCCACACAGTTAGAAACCATCCCCTAAGAACACATTTAACTCTTTGATCGCCCCTGGTGTTAATACCAATCAACAATAATTCTGGCTTCTATAGACTGGCTACAGTATGTGCTCATGTGGTACATTGATTTTTTACATTGTTAAAAATCCCCAAGTACTTTTTTTTTTACCACTACCATTCCTTTATAATGGCTTTTGAAATTTACAAATGCAGCAATTTAGAAATTGGATGAAAGGTTTAGCACTGGAACATGCTTTTTGAAAGATAAATAGTGCATTTTATTTACAACTACACTGTTTAAAAAAAAATAAAGGAAAACTTATTAATCATAGAGTATAGATAGCATCAAGTCATTTAAACTCCTGGGATATTGATCTGGTCAGTTGAGTAGCAGAGAGGGTTGTTAATCAGTTTCAGCTGCTTTGGTGTTAATGAAATTAGCAACAGGTGCACTACATGGGCAATGACCTCCAAAACAGGAATGGTTTTACAGGTGGAGGTTTTACTAGTAGCATGAGGCGATACCTGGACCCTATAGAGGTTGCACAAAATGGAACATCAATATGTGTCATTGCCAGAAGGTTTGCTGTGTCTGCCAGCACAGACTCAAGAGCATGGAGGAGATTCCAGGAGACAGGCAGTTACTCTAGGAGAGCTGGACAGGGCTGTAAAAGGTCCTTAACCCATTAGCAGGACCGATATCGTCTCCTTTGTGCACGGAGGAACTAACAGGATGAGCACTGCCAGAGCCCTACAAAATGACCTCAAGCAGGCCACTGGTGTGAATATTTCTGACCAAACAATCAGAAACAGACTTCATGAGGGTGGCCTTAGGTTTCGACGTCCTCTAGTGGGCCCTGTGCCCACTACCCGGCACCATGGAGCTCGTTAGGCATTTGCCATTGAACACCAGAATTGGCAGGTCTGCCACTGGTGTCCTGTGCTTTTCACAGATGAGGACAGGGTCACTCTAAGCACATTTGACAGACATGAAAGGGTCTGGAGAAGCCATGGAGAACATTATGTGGCCTGTAACATCGTTCAGCATGACCGGTATATAGATCAGACCAAATGCGGGACAGATGAGGAGGAAAGAGGGACAATGGTTTAAATCAGGGACAGTCTATCAAAGTCAGAGACAGATGGGAACTATGCAATAGCTTATTCAACAAATCTTATCTAACCTCTTCAATACCGGACACTTTCATCTCCTTCCCGATCAGGCCAATTTTTAACAGGGGGTACCTAGAGCATTTGGCACCCAGAGTGGATCCTATATCTGGCACCCCCCCCACCTAGAGCAGATCCTACCTCTGCCCCCCCCGGGGCAGAACTTATGCACCCCCCCTTCCCCTTCCCCTGGGGCAGATCCTACATCTGGCAACTCCCCCCCAGGCGAATCCTACATCTGGCACCCACCAAAACCCCCTGGGGCAGATCCTATATCTGGCACAACCCTCTTCCAGTGGCCGATCCTACATCTGGCAGGGGATGGAGGGTACTAGTCAGGGGGTAGGGGGTACTAGTCAGGGGGTGGAGGTTACTAGTCAGGGGGTGGAGGTTACTAGTCAGGGGGTAGAGGGTACTAGTCGGGGGTAGGGGCACTAGTCGGAGGTAGGGGTACTAGTCAGGGGTGGTGGGTACTATTTAGGGGGTAGGGTGTACTAGTCAGGGGGAAAGTGGTACTAGTTAGGGGGTGGAGGGTACTATTTAGTGGGTAATAGTCAGGGGGTAAGGGGTATTAGTCAGGGGGTGGAGGGTATGGTGAGCAGGATAGCCAGTTGTCAACTAATTCAGGGACAGTTTATAAAATCCATGATTTTTACCTCTGTCTGTGAATGCCCATTACAGTCAAACAATTTGTATGTCTGTAATGAACATTCACAGACAGATGTAAAAATCATGGATTTCAAAAAATGCCCATGAATTTACTGACAGTTGGCAACCCTCATGGTGAGCTTTTTTGAAGTTGTAGTTTTTTGTAAATTTTTTTTGGAAAATGAAGAAAATAAATAAAATTGGTGTTTTTCTCACATTTTTTTATATACTGTCACCAGAGCAGTACAGCATCATCATGTAATTAGTGTGACAGTGATTTTTTTTTTTACAATAATTCTTTTTTTACAGACTGTGACCAGCACAGTACAGTATCACCATGGTGACACTGTACTGTTCTGGGAAGATGGTCAGGATTTTTTTCACTATGATTCCTTATTACAGTGATTAATTTATTACTGTTGTTATAAGAAATAATTTTTGTAATGGCATCCATTCCTGTGCAATTTTGTACTATTGTGATATCTGTATTTGACTACAGCTGTGGTACAGGCCTGCCGTTATTGGCCCTTGTACCATGTGATCACTGTGAGGTCACAATAGAACACATGAAAGGCTATGAATGTCAAGCATATGTGAACTATTGACATGTGGTCAATGTTATTGGTCACAGAGACCACATTGTACCAGGGCTAGCCCAGTACAGTGATCGGTCTTCTGCTACGACAGATCGTGCCGCTGTGGGAGCACATCATATAAGGTCCAGCAGGAATAACAGTGCTCCCGCCTGGACGTTATTTTACACTAGGCCGAGCGGGAGGTGGATAAGTATTATTCATATAAGTGGCAGCAAAAAGAGTGGGCTTTAATGCCCACACGCCACACAAGTGCGTCACCGGGCAGCCAATGTTTCTGTGCTTAGAGCATGTTCACTCCAGCACAGCGACCAAGCTGTAAAAGACAGCTCTCAGTCCCCATTAAAAATCGGTACCCAGCGGGTCCGGTTCCTGATCATCTGACCACTGTGACAGCCAATCACGGTGGTCACATGGTCGCTGTTCCTTGGTGCCCCCTGTTTTAAAGGAACACCAGGTCAGGTGCAAAGGAGTTAACACATTATTGTAAATTCAAAAGTAATTTTCATTGTTTTTTAAGCCTATAGCTTTCATTAAGATCCTGTCATGAAGGTCCATGTTCAGGCACTTCCTGTTAAAGGGTGGCACTTTGCCACTGTCTCCCAATTGTGGTCTTGCACAAAAACCATTGCCCACACATGGTCCACTCTTGTCACCATTAGGAAATTCACCCTAAGAAATGTAATGCAGCCACCACTGGAGTGTACAGTATGTAACAATAAGGGGCTGCAATAAGGCTGCAGGAGATGAGTAGCGCTGTGATGCAATAAAGGGTGCAAAATGTGCAACTCTGTTCCCCCTTGCACTATAATAGGACAGGAGGGATCCTATGGACTCTATGTAAGGGGGGGGGGATCTGGTAACCATTGACCCATTTACCTCAGAGTTCACAATGTGCAGCATTCCCCTTTACATCAGGATCCACAGTGTTCCCCTTTACATCAGGGTTTGCAGGGTTCCCCCTTACTTTGCATGAGACTGCAGACTGTGATGTAAGGGGGAACTCTGTGGACTGTGATGTAAAGGGGAGCTCTGTGCACTGGACTCTCATATAAGAGAGGGGTGCTCTGGTGGCCAGAGATCCTCTTATATCAGAGTTTTTCTTTACACCAGAGTGCACAGCATTCCCCCTTACATCGGAGTTCTCCTTTGCATCACATCTAACAGTGTTCCCTTTTACATCAGGGTCCACAGAGTTCTCCTTTGCACTGTAAAGAGGAACTCTGCATACTCTGATGTAAGGGGGAACTCTGTGCTGAGTTATATTAACCTGACCTTCATGTAAAAGTAGAAGTATGTTTTTTGCCTTTTGTTATACCTTAAAGCGGTAGTATACTCTGCTTTTATCTTTTACATACAGGTAAGCCTATAATAAGGCTTACCTGTAAGTAAAATGAATATCTCCTAAACCTGGTTTAGGAGATATTCGCCTTGCATGCATCCGCTAACACCAGCGGCGCATGCGGGAGTGATGTCATCGCGGCTCCGGCCACTCACAGCGCCGGAGAATACTAGCTCATTGTGCCTTTGTCCTGCAGGGATTTTTTTTTTTTTTTTGAGGATACAACCACTTTAACCTCTTCCAGACTGCCCCACGTACATATACTGCATCAGGGCAGCCCCTCAGCGCAAAATCACGTACCTGTACATTTTATTTTTTTGGGGTCTGGGGCACACATGCGCACCGCCAGGGACCCGCTCCTGCTGTGATTGGACACAGCAGGAGCCAATCAGCGGGTCTGGTGGACCCGAAGCTCGCCTAAATCTTGCAATCGTTCCTGAGAGAGGCAGAACAGCAGTCTGCCTTTTAAACAAGGCAGATTGCAATTCTGTCAGAGGGAGATGGAGATCTTGTGTTTCTGCTAAGCAGGAACACGGATCTCTGTCTTCCCCCAGTCAAAGCACCCCCCCCCACAGTTAGCAAGCACTACCAGGGAACACATTTAACCCTTTGATGGCCCCTGATGTTAACCACTTCCCTGCCAGTGTCATTATTACAGTGACAGTGCATTTTTTTTTAGCACTGATCACTGTATTGGTGTCACTGGTCCCCAAAAAAATGTCACTTAATGTCAGATTTGTCTGCCGCAAAGTGGCAGTTCCGCTAAAAATCGCTGATTGCCGCCTTTACTAGTAAAAATTATTTTTTTAACATTTCATAAATCTATCCCATATTTTGTAGGCTCTATAACTTTTGCGCAAACCAATCAATATATGCTTATTGGGATTTTTGTTTACCAAAAACATGCAGCAGAATAGATGTTTGCCTAAACTGAAGAAGAAATTAGATTTTTTGCATTTTTTATTGGATGTGTTTCATAGCAGAAAGAAAATTGTCAGTATTTTTTGGTTTATAGCACAAAAAATAAAAACTCCACCAAAAGAAGGCTCTATTTGTTGGGAAAAAAGGACATCAATTTTATTCAGTTCAATGTCGCATGACTGTGCAATTGTCAGTTAAAGTAGTGCAGTGCTATATTGCAAAAAATGGCCTGGTCATGGAGGGGGGTAAACTTTTCCAAAGCTGAAGTGATTAAGCACATTGCTAATAGCACTAGCTACATGTCTGTAGCTTAAATATTATTATTTGCACTGGAAACAGTAATTTTGGCTAATTTTTTAAACTGTCAATGAAAAAATTGGCTCTGTCAGGAAATTTTGTGTGTCGGTAAAACATTGTCTCTGTCAGTAAATTTCACTTCGGTAGGCGGCATTTCTGGCTGGCTGTAGGACTTCACAAGGGATCTGGTTTGGAGAAGGATTGTCTCACTGGACCGTGTCCGGAGGAAGCTGGACGGTGGAACCTGAGCTGATTCCTGGTGACTCTGTGCTTTTTGGGGATGTAAGTGCCAGTAAAGTGGGATACACACTATAAGAAAATCAGGCAATCGATCGTCTGATTTTCCTCGTTGTTTCACAGCAAATCGGAAACCGATGAACGAAAACTCGTCCGAAAATTCTCGTGCGACAAAAGCTTTTTTTTTGTTGTTTATTGTTTCTGATCATGCGCAGTCTTTCTTTTCTGAAATTGTTTGTTTTTTCCCGTACAGGAAAAATTTTGGAGTTTGTCCCTTTGAGAATTTTCGCATGAAAATTCTGAATCCTCTGTAGAAAGTTCTGTACACACTATACGAAAATCATACTAATATTCTTTGGATGAAAATGTTCGCCCGATTTTCTTATAGTGTGTATGAGCCTTAATAGTTATGCACTAAGGTGGCTCTCACAGGGTTTCAAAGATCTGGCTATTCCCCTGTCCGCAGATTGATCCCGGAGTGTGAGCTTGGAGAGAGAGTGTCCATGTTACTGTGCGATGTTCACGAAATCGCACTGGGTACCAATAGTTGTGTGGTGGCACAAGGTAACCAGATGCCTAAGGAACTTGACTCATGCTCGCAGATGTGAGGTCTTAGACTGTTCAATGTTCACAAATGGAAGATTTGTCCATTTTTAGCTATTTGCTAAAGAATGTTTTGGAGCATCCTCTGCTCTAACCCAGTGTTTCTCAACCTTTTTTAATTCAAGGTACCCTTTAAAATTATTTACAATCTCAAGGCACCCTTTAAAATTATAGAGAGTCTCGAGGTGCCCCATTCTAAAATGTAAAATACTATTTTAATGGCTTTACACAATGCAGCAACATCCACACATAGGACACCCAACATTAGAGGTGATTTATTCTTCCAAAGCAAATACACTTTTGCACATTGATACTGACTAGTATTCCTATGTTTCTCTTCTCCCTCAATTTCTCTCAATCAGTCTGCTAATGTCACCCCAGTTCTGAGGGAGAGGGGCAGAGGCGGGTCAAACAAGGATGCTGTGGAGGCAACAGACATCTTCCTTATTAATTGATGACATCATTGGTTATTAGGACCTACTTAAAAACACCTGCCAGTATCTAGAAAGTCGTAATGGTGCATAATGAAAATCTGTGGCTTTGTGTAACTAAAAGGCTTTATCCACCTGCTGGCTTGTATGCAATTTTTGATAAAGTTTTAGGTATTTTGCCAAGGCACCCCTGAAGAAACCTCAAGGCACCCCAGGGTGTCTGGGCACCCTGGTTGGAAAAGGCTGCTCTAACCCCTTAAAAAAAAAGACAATCCCTAGACTAGGGAAGGACCAGCTATTACCAGTGGCCCCTGCGAGGGTAACGCTATATACTGTATATAATATATAAATATGCATATTTTTTCTCTTTGGATTGATTTCATCATTCATCTATATGAATAAAGAGAATAATGCAGAATACTTTTCTATTTATAAGTGAACTAGTGCTGTAAAATTAATGCTGTGAACATTATATAGAGTGAGAAAATTTTTTTTTTTTTTTTTTTCAAAACCAAAAATAGCTCCTGCTTCACTTTAGAAAAGTGTCTGCAGGAAACTGTGCCATGCCCCTAGCAACCAATCAGTTTCCAGCTATCATTTTGTCCAACAGAGATTTCAGAATTAAAGTAAAAATGGCTGATTCCTGTTTCTTGTCCTGTGTCAAATACTTTTATAGGTGACATATCTACAGTATTGAGGGGATGACTATTCTTCCGGAAAAGGACCAGTAAATGTTAATAAAAGATGAACTCCAGACAGGTATAGTAGAGTCAAATTATTGCAGCTCAATATTTCGGTTGTGCTGCTGTGCTCAGGTTGTAGGCAGGTGCAGTCTATTTTCTCCACAGCAGGTGGCGCTTGGCCTATGGTTATCTGGGTCACTGGGGAAGTTATTCTATGGGATGCTGCCACTTCATGTGACTCAAGCAGCCATCTTGGGTCAGGCAGAGCCTATTTAAGGCCCTGGCTCCAAGGTTTTGGCGCGCTTTGGCGAGAAGACAGAGTAGGAATGGGTACCCTGTCTTTTAGGGACAGTACCAGCACTAGGGAAAGGTTCCTGATGATGAAGGTAGGGCCTCATTTCTTCTGACCAAGGCCCAATTGGGAAAAGATGGCCAGGCCACATTTGGTTCCCTCTCTAAACAGACACTGTCATTCCAGCTGGAATCTACTTTGTCATGCTACTGAACTGCGAGTGTGCCCGGCTGGGTGGCCAACGTACCGGGCTTGTTGTGAACTATTGTTCCATTCTTTCAATAAAAGTTCTATTGCACCTGCCTGTGTGAATTATTTTCTCCAGACCACGCTGCACTCCACCTACAAGGTGCTAACAAGGAGTATGCTGAAAGAAGGAAACAGCAGAGTAATAGAAAGATATGCCTATTAGTATGGCGTTTCTCCTTTCACTGTCCAGTCACTGGCTGAGGAAGAGACAAGACCCGTATGCACAACTTCCCTATAGCAGTTTTACAGCTACAGGGCGGCCACTGTGTGCAGGATCCTGCACTTTCGGGTAGTGGGAGCGAATGCATGCTGTCGGAGGCTCTCTTCTATTGTGATTATACACAGCAGGAGCCAGGCAGCGGATACCGCACACTCGATGTCCGTTGTCACTCGCCGATCGTTCTGTATAGAGGCAGAACTGCGGTCTGCCTATGTAAACAAGGCAGAATGTCATTCTGTCAGTATGGAAGGCATGGATCCTGTGTTCCTGCAAAGCAGGAACCGGGTAGTGAGCACAGGACCCACTAGAGGACGTCAGGCCCTCAGGCCACCCTCATTAAGTCCGTTTCTGATTGTGGCCTACTGGTGGTCATTTTGTAGGGCTATGGCAGTGCTCACCTTGTTCCTCTGTGCACAAAGGAACAAATACCGGTCCTGCTGATGGGTTAAGGATGTTCTACAGCCCTGTCCAGCTCTCCTAGAGTACATGCATGTCTCCTGGAATCTCCTCCATGCTCTTGAGACTGTACTAAGAGACACAGCAAACCTTCAGGCAATCGCATGTAGTCATTTGTCATCCTGGAGGAGTTGGACTGCCTGTGCAACCTTTATCGGGTCCAAGTATCGCCTCATGCTGTCAGTAGTGACACTGACCCTAGCCAAATGCAAAACTAGTGAAAAACAGTCAGAAAAAATGAGTAGGGAAAAAAGTTCAGTGGCCTCCACCTGTAAAACCATTCTTGTTTTGGGGGTTGTCCCATTGTTGCCCATCTAGTGCACCTGTTGTTAATTTAATTAACACCAAAGCAGCTGAAACTGATTAACAACCCCCTCTGCTATTTAACTGACCAGACCAATATCCTAGGATATTTGACTTGATGCTATACTTTGATTAAAAAGTGTTCCTGTACTACTATTGATATTCTTGCTGTCAAAGCTGTGACATGTAGCATTGAGGTACTGTTGGCCAGGGCCGCTGATAGGGGGGACCACCAGCCCTCTTGTAGGGGGCCCGTGCACACAGGGGGGCCCACACAGAGAGGGGGATTAGTGATGGACAACAAATACAGAAATCTTCCTCCAGCACCTGAATCTGAACTGTCCCTCTCCCTGCTATCAGCTTTTATCTGTTGAGAAAGAAACAGTTGTCCCTTACTAATCCCCCTCCCTTGTGTGGGCCCCCCCTCCCCCAGCACTTATCTCTGCTCAGGAGTTTATTTGTAAATTGTAACTTTGTTTCTCTCTCTCTGATCACTGAGCTCCAACTGCCCAACCTGTATATTTTTCTCATCTCATCTTCTTTTTTATTTAACATAGTTTTTTCTTTTAGATTTAGCAGGAATTATGAGAGTTATGTTATATTTGTGTCTGCTAATAGTGATTTTGTCGTAATTTTAGCTAAATATATCTTATATATTTTCCGGGGGGGGGGGGGGGGGCCTGCCAGGTAGTCTGTATGGGGCCCCGCGATTTCTAACAGCAGCCCTGCTGTTGGCTAACCTATATCTCAACTCAGCTATATTCTAATGGTCCCAATGATCTCCATAAGCTGCATACAAATCCTGATGTGTGCCATGTTTGACTTGTCTATGTGTTTTTATATTGTTTCTGTTCTTTGCAAAACTTTGTAAAATCTCTCTTCCTTTCAATAAAATAAAATTTAACTAAAAAGTGTTCCTTTAATTTTTTTGAGCAGTGTGTTTAGCTGTTTGCTTGGAGTTCGGGTTAAAAGAAAAGAACTTCATGGACATAATACTGGAGGTCTTCATTTCTGTGTGATTTCCACATTTTCTGACTATGAAAGAAATGCGAAGCTATCATCGTAAAGCAATATTTTCAAATCCGCAATAAGAAAAAACGATCATGATAATCGCTGCCCGCTCTGTAGTTTTTTAGGCAAAAATATTACTTGTTATTCTGATGGGCAATTTGTGTCTCTCTAAATTCGGCACATTGAGCAAAATACTGGATTTGAAGTGTCACCAACCGTCAGATGGGAAGCTACTGTATTGCACTACGTAGGTATTTTTCTGCAGCCGCCTTAGAGCCTATTGTAAATGAAAAAAAAATAAAAAATTGTATAGCAGAAAAGCAATTTTTGACAAAAGAACTTATTGAAATTATAGGCATACAAACAGCCTACCAAGCTATTTGATTGTAAGATTACTTGAGCCTGGCCCTCCCGTGTAGAAGTTAATTGTGAAATAACCGGCGCATTATAGCAAGACAACGGCCGTTTTATCCTCTTCGTTAAGCTGTTAGTTATCATAATTAAGAACGTCCTAATCAAAATGTTGGTGATTATTGAACTGTGGATGCTGTGACACTTATCTCGATCATCTATTTAAACTCCTCACTTAACTTCCTCGAAGTTCAGGCCGACGATTATTGGTCATAAATTCATAATTATGAACGTTTCATTAAGGGGCTATTAAAAAATGGCGTTAACCTGTTCACAGCCACGGGGCTCAAACAAGTGCGGTCTGGAATGCTGATGAGAACAGAAAGGCTTATCAACCCCCAACTCCAAGTCCTCATGAAACAAAGGGTCACTCTTTCAACTGTAATGTATTTGTGCGTTTTTCTCATCACAAACACACGCAAATACTCGCACAATTATCTAGTGCTAATTTCCCTTATAGCTTCATTGGAGCACAGTATATTGTTTCAAGGTGATTTGTAGGGAGGGGAGCCATTAATTGCCTCTCCAAGGTGATGGAAAGATCTTATTAATAGCGATAATGCAATATGTGAATGAGAATGTATAATCTATACACTTAAATGTCTCGTTTTATTTCCAGCATTTGCATACAAATCTGCCCTCTTGTTTTCCCATGAGTAGGAGCTATAGGATTGTTTTAACCCCTTCTTTCCATGTTCATCTGTAGTGCATTGCCTAATTACTGAAAGGTTAGTTGGGTTAGGTTAAAGGTTTAAATGAAAGACATTTTGCATTATTTTGAGGCCCCAGAGCAAGAAACCATAAAGAGCCCTGCTGATTCCCCCCCCCCCCCCCCCGTAATCAGTGGAGCAGGGGTTGATTGGTTAGGGCTGCTCAGGTTTTTACAGGCTGCTGCTCTGTTACTTCCCACTGTATTCTGGAACTCTCTGGAGGTTTTCAGAACATAGTGGGTTGGAGGGCAGAGGCTGAATATTTATGGAACGTGCCCCAATTCCTGGAGAGGTGTGCCCAGAAGGTGGGGAAGAGCCCATAAATAGTTTGAGCCTAATAAGGGGAGATTTCAGCATGCTGAGGTAAGGCATCATTCAAGGGTCCAGCCAGGAGGACTCAGAGACCCCTGCCTAATGGCCTTGCCCTCCTGGGCAGAAGCCAGGGAAGGACCCAGAAGAAGGCATCAATGGTCCCAGCTAGGCTTCGCTGGGGGGGACCTGACAATCAATATCACAGGAATCCAGGAGTTAGGAGAGAGCTCACAGAAGTGTGCAAGGAAGCTGTGGAAGAGAGCCCAAATTGTCCAAGAGGTTGAGTGAGTCTTGATCTCCCTCACTGGGAAACAGTATGGTGGATATCGAAAAAGGCAACTGTTGATCTAGTGAGTACAAAACCCCAGTGCTGCCAGAGTGACTGTGTGGTACCTTAGTCTTGGGGAGAAGATAGGAACTCAGGCAGCATAGAGATTCTGTTGGACTTTTTCTAAAGAAAAGTACAGGCTAAAGTGTGCCAGTACAGCGAAGCAGGGGGTGTAATAACATGTTGAACAGGTGCAGCTGAAGAAGTACAAGCCTTTTTTTTGTAAAGATGTGACAAGCACATCTGGAAAGTTACTAGTCTTCAACCTGTTTGAGTTCAAGTTCTACAGTTCTGGTGTATCCCATGCTCCCAATCCCCTTACAGCGCTACACTTACCTGTTCTGTGAAACTTTATTACACAGAGTGCTCCCTTACCTCCTTTTGGCTGGTCCTGAGCCAGGCTGCGTATACCCAAAGAGACACATAGCACTGAAAAGCCACGCCCCTGCTCCCTTCTAACAGAAGTTTGACTGACAGCAACAGGAGCCTAAGGCTCCCACTGCTCTCAGTGTATTCTGTGAAACCAGGATTAGCGGTGCTGCAGCAGGGACAGCAGTGGATCACCAGGTAAGTGTTTAAGGATGGGGGGGGGGGGGGTGGTGGAGGGATTCAATATACCTATCAGGGTACTGCAGTTTAGGAACTAGTGGGATAGAGGAGGAGGACCCCAAATAGAGATCTATTCTAGAAAGAGACATGTGGGTTTTAGAGTAACACGAAAATTGTAGTGTCAGGATGTCTCATTCTCCAGAAGTCACATCATGACAGGGCAGTACCCCTGGATAAGGTTCCTGAGGATGTTGGGGATGCTTATCTAAAATAAGGTTTAAATAGCTATTAAATCACCTAGAACATTTGGTTTATACACCAAGAATACCAATTCTCTCAGCACTACCATCAAAAATGGAGAAGGAATATATATCATATGTAATTAAATGCAATCTACAGCAAAAAAAAAAAAAAAAAAAACAACATATCTGCCTTCTGTATCTATAACAGACTTAACTTCTTGGAAGTCCAATGACGTATGTTGAATGGTACGCACAACCGGGAATTTTTCATGCATCCCAAAGGTTCCTTTGTTAGCTGAGTATCTTGTAGACTACTGATAGCAGGTTGATATTTTTGGAAAGCCGTATTGACCATAGACCTTTTACTTGGGCTATGCAGGCCCCTGACATTCTGGGAAATTATCAGTATTTTGGACATCACAGAGAGTGCACGCTTATGATTATAGGGGGCCTACACAGCAGTTCCCTCCACAGCATTGATGGCTTCCACTGGAAGCTTGAGTGTCCATCATGCAGACGAAACTGCTGACCAATCTGACATAAGTGACTCTGAAAAGATAAACAGAAAAAGAAGAAAACTGAAAAGTAACAATGGTGCCAGCTGCTAGCTTGCCAAATTGCAGTCCATTGGACAGGCTATGACAGGCTATAAATAAACTTTGATGAAGCTCCATGAAATTCTCTATGAAAATTAACTCTAGTGGAAGCATATTCAAGAAAGTCATGCTGGAGCAAAACCTTTTTCAAAACTTAGAACGTGTTTCCCCAGCCAGGGTAGTTGCATGCCACAGTGCTCAGCATCCAAGCTCTCTCCTGTAAACGAGTGGGAAAAGGAGCCCCATACATCTGCATCATCAGGCTGTTATTGTACCCACAGGAAAGCCTCATTGACATCCACCCAGTCTACCGTCTCTCTAGCCTTATTATAAAAGTGCATTTGGCATCAAGCGGAGACTCTCAGGCATGCAGGGTAGAACATTGCATACTGTAGTTTAAGTCATTGTAGACGCTTTTTGACATCCATAAATTTGGCTCTCCTATGCTTAACTTCTGTGGAGAAGTCCAGATTTTACTGTAAATTGGAAGGCGCAATTTTCCTGTCTTTCTAATTCAAACTACAGGCTATAATAGGTGGTTTGCCTGGGTGCAAGGCTTTTGTGGACATATAATTAACAATGGTGGGAGGATGGTTACAGAGGACACTGAAAAAGCAACCGTGCTGAACGCTTTTTTCTCGTCAGTCTTTACACAGGAAAAGGAGGTGTACACTGACCACGAATATATGGTTAGCAGTAATACACAGGACTTGCCGCTATGGCTAACAGAGGGTGAAATCAGGGAAAGGCTGGATAAAATTAACACAAATAAATCACCAGGCTCGGATGTCGTACATCCGAGAGTACTCAAAAAACTTAGTAAGAGTATATCTAGACCACTGTTCCTGATCTTTGCTGACAGTATTATGACAGGAAATGTACCAGGGGATTGGAGGAAAGCTAACGTGGTACCGATATTCAAAAAAGGGCAGAGGCATGTCCCGGGAAATTATAGGCCTGTCAGTCTGACATCGATAGTATGTAAACTTCTGGAGGGGATGATAAGGGACTATATCGTAGAGTTTGCCAAAGACAACATCATCAGCAGTAATCAGCACAGGTTTACAAATGGGCGTTCTTGTCAAACCAATCTCTTAACATTCTACGAGGAGGTGAGCTGTGAGCTAGATAGGAGACCAGTGGATGTGGAGTACCTGGATTTCGCCAAGGCGTTTGATGCAGTTCCCCACAAGCGCTTAATTTATAAAATAAGGTCTGCAGGCATCGACCGCAGGGTTTGCTCTTGGATACGGAACAGGCTAAAAGGGAGTGTCCAAAGGGTGGTAATAAACAGCGCACACTCAGACTGGTCTGAGGTGGTAAGTGGGGTCCCCCAAGGCTCAGTCCTGGGACCCACCTTGTTCAATTTATTCATAAACAGCATTGAGGACGGGATCAATAGTTCTATCTCAGTTTTTGCAGATGACACAAAATTGGGCAGGGCAATAACTGCACAGCATGAAGCAGATATCCTACAGAATGACCTGGACAAAATAACAGAGTGGGCAACGACATGGCAAATGAGGTGTAATGTGGAGAAGTGTAAGGTTTTGCACTTGGGGACTAAAAACATAAAAACACAATACACTTTAGGGGGGGAACCTTTGGGGGAATCAAAAATGGAGAAAGATCTGGGAGTCTTGGTAGAGGATAGACTAGGCAATAGCATACAATGTCAAGCGGCAGCTGCCAAAGCCGGCAGAATATTAGCATGCATAAAGAAAGGGTTGTATTACAGAGATAAAACTATAATCCTTCCACTTTATAAAACTCTGGTCCGACCACATCTGGAGTATTCTGTCTAGTTCTGGTCACCAGTCCTCAGGAGGGATGTGTTGGAGCTGGAGAGAGTCCAGAGAAGGGCAACTAAACTAATTAGGGGATTGGAGGACCTTAATTATGAAGAGCGTCTGCAATCGCCTGACTTACAATTCAACACTGCCACAAGTTTGTGGTAAGTTGCCCTTGCTCTCTGGGTATTTGGTACTTGTAACTCTGGTATCGAATTCCCTGTGGATGGCCTTGGTCTGAGTTATTTCTTTTTTCTGCTTGATCTAATTTGAATTCACAGAGCTGAGATCTTCAGTGAGAGGTAGAATCATCTGGCAATTTGACCTGTACCTTCAGATGAGGGTTGTATTGTACTTGTCACAGAAGTTTGGTTTGTTGTCTACTTGTAGACTTTTTCTTTTCTTTTCTTTTTCTTTACTGCGCTTATTTGTATGCACAATACTGTCCAAAATCAATAAAAAGAATTTGACAAAAAAAAAAAAACATGCTTTGTAAGAGGTTTTCATTTTTCTTAAATTTACAAGAATGTTAAAAAGCAAAAAATAGAATTAAGCTTTTTCACTGCATTTGTGTTTTTGTATATCATTACTGTAAGGTTCCTTGCACATGGGACTGTCTGGGAGCAGTGTGTTCCTCCTGACATTTTGGTGCGCATCCAACCCTACAAGTAGCCTGTCAAGGTTTATGGCAGGCTACAGCTGGATGGGATGCAGAAGACCTGCTTTCTTAACTTTATCGCACTTGGTATGGGTATCACTTGGTATGGTTTTCAGTTTCATCCAGATGCAGCCTACCATAGACTTCGGCAGGCTGCCTGCTGCAGGGCTGGACACTGAATCTGTCCATCCTGGGGCACTAAAACATCAGGAGGGATGCACTGCTTCTAGACAGCCCCATGGGCAAAGGTCATAAAACTTTAGACCTGCAAACATTGAATGGAGAGTGGCTGTCTTTTGTGTCTAGCTGTTCGGACTCATGTGTCATGCAGAAACCTCCAGGTTTGTGCGTGAATAGCAAAAAATTTGGAACAAAGTTGCAAGTAAAATCGTACATTATTAGAAAGTCTGAAGTCAATGCATTTTGGGGGGTTTGAACATACCTCCTTCATCAGGGCTACAACGAATCTAGTGTCTGGATCACTGAGCTAGCTGTACAGAGTTAAGCTGACCATTCCTGCAGGCTCAGCCAAAATACAATCAGTACATGGCCCTGCTGGCACCACCCTGTTTAACAAGAGTCAATTGTTCAAGGAGTTTATTTGTTGAAGGAGCCTGTAGGAATATTGCCAGCTTAACAGTGCTTGCAACCAGTTAGAACATATTGAGGTATTTATTCCATGATCAAACTATTTTAACATAAAACTTACTGTTATTAAAAATGGGTTTCAGGAGTCAGACTCCCTCTCTGTACTTTCCACCTTCTCTCCCATGGTAACCTCCACTGGATTCACTCACCAAGACCCAGTGGGGAAAATGGAGGTGAAGTTGGAATTCTTCTGTCCCCACAAACCACTTTCCATCTCCTTCCCACATCCACCTCACTATCACTCTACTCTTTTAAAGCTTACTGTATTTGTATTTTTTTGCAAGTTTCTCTAAGGAATGCTGTAATGCTTATCAGCCTCCTGGATCAGAGTCACGCTCTCTTGAGGACCTCACTGACTAGCTACCTTACTTTATGTTCACTGACATACCACTATCATCATTTGTGGCTTCAAGATCTCTGATAATATTAACACCCAAGATACCACTCAAACTCCTCAACCTTACTGTGACAGATTCGTCCAGGACAGGGGCTTTTGGAGGGGACTGTAGGCTAGCCTCTTGCTTACTGACATGGGCCCTGGCTCTTAGGGGAATGCTACTCTTTGGGAGGTGTGTGCCTGGGGGACCATTGGAGTGGTCTTGTTTGGATTCAAGTCTATATCTCCCCAAAACACACAGACTCTGGGAACTGGAGGTTCCATATACATATTGGGGACCTCTATGCCTCAAACCAGCAATGACTGTGGATGTTAATGTAATCAGCTCAAACCACTGAAGTCGCCTGCCATAATGTGTTTAGTGTAGGTAGGTGCCTCCTAAGTGTCTTCCTCCCATTTTTAATTGGATCCCCTATTGTTTCTGTCTGTCTTCTCATCTATGTGTTTATACTTGTAATAATGTGTATTGTACATTACTTTATATTCAGGGTTGTAGGTGCCGAATGGTCTGTTTACCTAGGCTGGTTTAAGTGCCTAGTTAATTAGCTCCTTCCTGCTGATAAGGCTGTCTACATGCCCAGTTACTGATTTAATAATTTGTTGAAAAGTTTGAATGTGCTTGTTTCTCATGTTACTGAATGTACAGTTTACCCTGCCCTGTGTCATTATGCAAAGAAGGAGGGAATGTTCTAGAGTGTATATCTCTTTCTGCCTCTGTTTCAATCAGTGTTAATTTGTTGACTAAAATATTTACGTTGACTAAATTAACACTATTTTGGTCGACTAAAATACGACTAAAACTAAAAAAATTCAGGTGAATAAAATACGTCTAAAACTAAAATGACATTATAGTCAAAAGACTATGACTAAAACTAAAACAAAAATTAAAATTAAAATTAATACTACTCTGCTGGCCATTTCTAAATCGGCAACACTATTCCATCCAAAGCCTGTAATAATGGCACATTAAAGTTTAAACATGTATTGAACTACTGCATAAGCATAAGTAGGGGGCATCTACTAAGCTGTTGAAAGAGAAAAAAATAAGAAAAATACTTTTCTTATATATTTTCTCTTAATATTTAATGTTGGAAATATATTCAGGTAATATGTACAATGACAGTACAGCCAATAGATTTTACAGTTTTTGAGTTTTTTGTATTGTAGACTTTTGTTTGTCAAAAAGCAATATTTTTGTTTGTTTATTAAACTTGGATTTATTTATAAAGACGTTATATATCACAATGGCTAAATCTGTGTCTGTAGTGCATGTTCAAACCTTAATAATAACATATTATTCGATTTTTACTCCAGGAGCATATAACTAGTTTGAAAATTCTAGATAAATTTTTTAAAAATGTATTACAATTTACTACCCATTCAATATGTAGCTGACTAAAATGTATGAGATTTTAGTCAATTAAAATGTACTGGAGATTTTAGTCGACTAAAATACAACTTAAACTAAAATAGCATTTTAGCCAAAAGACTAAAATATGACTAAAACTAAAATGGCATTTTAGTCAAAAGACTATGACTAAAACTAAATCGAAATTTGCTGCCAAAATTAAGACTGGTTTCAATAAACAGTCTTATGTTTTTCACCACCCTACACTAGTGACTGGGTGGGCTGAAGGTTTTTGGATTGTTCTGTTACCGGGCAAGGGAAGCTTATACGATGGACACACTCCTCTTGAGTACCGGGGCCCATCACATTTATATTTTCTTTTGATGTAACAAAACATGACACACTTCTATTTACTCTCATGCCAACACCTTTGACCTTGTATTCTCCTACCTTTGCATTTCTTACTATCTATCCAACACTCCTTTTCCTCTCTCTGACTCTAACTCTATCAGTTACCTGCTCTGCCTATCTTCAGTCTCCTATCCATCAAACCAGCAGTTACCCACAGAAACCTTTGCCACCCTTCTCTTCTCTACTATTTTCCTACTACCTGGCCACTTCTGTCCACAACAGCTCCCTCTCATCTTCCCTTAAGATGCTTGCTCTCCTTTCAGGATCAAGCCTTGTCTGCTACAACCCCGGCATACAGATGACAAAAGTGATACACCAAAGCTATGTTCTTGAGTGACTGTTGTGCAAAACTTAATCCCTACAATACGTTGCCCTTATTTCATCACTTAACACTCTCTCATCCAGTTCTAGTCAACTTTTTTTCTCATTTTAAGGCCCCATGCACACTAGGTGTCTAGCCCCTGTGGGTGCAATCCCTGTCTTTTAGTATGCCAGTCCAGCCCTACTGTCAAAGTCCATTGCAGGCTGAAATACACTGTGGCTTGACGGG
Source organism: Pelophylax lessonae (assembly GCF_965119305.1). Taxonomy (NCBI): domain Eukaryota; kingdom Metazoa; phylum Chordata; class Amphibia; order Anura; family Ranidae; genus Pelophylax; species Pelophylax lessonae. The sequence goes on from NC_138770.1 coordinate 621,322,382, forward strand.
CTGTAATGAGCGTCCAGGGTTCTATGTGCACAGGCAGGAATGCCTGGAACACAGAATACTATGCCTACCATCACATTCATTACTTTCCTTATTTGACCCTGTTACCCCAGAGCAGGTTGCTAAACTTCTTTCTGATGTCCACTTAACCTTCTGCTTCCAGGACCCAATTACCTCACAACTACTCCTGTCATCCTCTATTTTACACATCTCTCACTGTGTACTGGAATCTTTTCCACCCCTCTAAAATATGCACTGGTCACCTCTATACTTAAAAAAACCTTCGCTGGACCCCACCCACCTCCTTGCTCTCTTGTACCTTCAAACTTCTAGAATGCCTAATCTACAACTGACTACAACCTAACAACAACCTTTTTGACCCCTTACAGTCTGGCTTTCACATGCAACATTCTACTAATGGCACTTTTCCACTGCAAGTACCGGCTCGGCTCTACTCGGCTCTGCTTGGCCCGGTTTGCTTTTCCACTGCTGGTACCGCATGGTACGGTGTTGGAACGGTTCGGTATGGTTTGCTTTTCCACTAAAGTAGTACTAAAGTTAAGTGGGTGGGAAAACAACGGGGTGGGTGGGATTCTCTGACCAATCAGTGGCTAGTAGTGACTGCATGCAAAGGATTGTGGGATGTGGTACCGGGTATGGTACCTCTTGGAACCACAATCGAGGTGGTACTGTTTTTGAGAGCCGTACCGTTCGGTTCCATGCAGTGGAAAAGTGCCGCCGTACCATACCGAACCGTTCCTACACCGTACCATGCGGTACCAGCAGTGGAAAAGCACAAAAGCGAGCCGAACCGTTCGGTTCCATGCAGTGGAAAAGCACCATTAAACTTCCCTCCTAAAATTTGCTAATGACATATTACACAGTAAATCCAATAGCGACTACTCTATACTCATACTCTTAGACCTATCTAACAACTCTCTCCTCCTCAGAAAGCTCCACTTCCTTGGCCACTGAGACTTTCTTTTTTCCTGGTTCTCCTCCAGCCTATCTCAATACACCTTCAGTAACACCTACAGCTCTATCTTCTTCTTTTTTTTTTTTTCTATAGGGTTCCCCCAAGGCCCTTTTAATCTCTTTATCTACCTCCTCCCTGAGTCATTTGATAACTTCCCCTAGTTTCCAATATCATCTATATGCTGACAACCTCCAACTTTCTGTCTCTTCTCCTCGGGTCACCCCTTAAGTTTCTTCACGCATTACTAATTTATTAACTCACATATCAGTATGCATATTACACCACTCAGACTCAATATTTACAAAACTGAGTACATACATTTTCTTGCCCATGGTCTGTACCATTACTTTTCCATTCAGATGCATAGTACAACCATCAACCTTTGCTCCTACGCAAGTGTTCTAGGTGTAATCCTGGACTCTAGTCCTGACCACAGCTTCAAGGCTGACATTTATTCACTGTCCTTAGCTTGCTGCCTTCACCTCCACAACATTTTAAAAAATATGTCCCTTCTTAATGTAGCACAACTCCCAAGGGAGCTGCTGAGTGTGGGTCCCCCTGGGTTACCGCTAGCAACAACAGTACCTTCAAGCATGTTTTCAAGTGTAAGCACCTCAGTCAAGAACCAGTCCAGTTTCTTTGGTTTTTAGGATTTATTTGAGAACTTGGATGGGAGAAGGGAGAAGTGGGATACTCCAACAACTGAACTATGCACAATTAGGCAGGGACACTGAAAAATGCTGCTTGATGCTGATAAGCGCTTCACTGACGCTGGTTAACGCTTCACTGACGCCTTTTAACACTGACTGATGCTGGCCTTGACTAAGGCCAGTTACTAGAACTTCACCTCTGACTGTGGAAAAGTCCTTTAAGCTCCCTAAGGTACTCTTTCCTGAGGTAGCTGACTTGTAGTGCAAACTGTACTGCTGAACACTTCAGGGCCCTTCCTGGCACCCCCTTTTACTCCCCAAACTTCAGGGCTTTACTACTTGGCACCCCTTTTACTGTGCACTCCTGGTTAGCTGGCTCCCGGATCCCCTTTGACCTCTCTGGAGTGGTCCCCTCTTCTAGTCAGACCCCTGGGCAGATCTTGAGTACTCACGACACTGTTTTTCCTGAAGATCTCTGTACAGCAGCTCCACTCGGTCAGCAACTCTGGATCCCTTGCAGCCCAGCTCAACCTCCGGTCCCTAGGCCGACTGCCTGGACCACCTTCTCACATTTACAGGAGGAGAGACAGCCATCACCTCCTCCTGGGACTGATGCTCCTGCCAAAAGACACTCTGTCACATGCTCCCCACAGATTTATTGCCAATCCCAGGGTGCATTGCGGCCAACCCCACCCACTGGGACAGTCATAAACCCTGGTGTGCTATTGGCTAGGTTTCCTCCATTGTCCAACAAGATCCCTCATTGGATACAGTGGGGAGATTCCCCAGACTCAACAGGCCACACCTGGAGGCATGTGACAGCACATCCAACAGATCCAGCCCCCCTGATAAGCATACAGGGCCATTATATGCTTTTCCCTAGCACCTACCTAGGAGGGTGCTACATTAACAAATACCACTAAAAAGATACTAATTTACTCCCTTGTTATCTTTTGCCTTAACAATTGCAGCTCCCTCCTTGTTGGGCTAAAGGTACACAGGCTATCCCCCCTTCAAGAGGAAGTAAACTTTCATCTTTAAATTGTACCTATAGGTAAGCCTATATTAAGGCTTACCTATAGGTAGTGTAAATATCTCCTAAACATACACAGTTTAGGAGAGATTTACTGAGCTATCAACCAGTTACGTCACTGGTGCATGCACTCTGAAGGAACGGCTACCCGTGCCAATTCTTCAAAGCAGTGTGCCGTGACTGGCGGCTCCTGTGTGGGAATGATGTCATTGTGGCTCCGGCTAATCACAGGGCCGGAGCCACGAACCCGGAAGGAAGACCGGGTAGAGATGGACTCTGCCTTCAGCAATGGCATTGCATTGCTGGAATGCTTCGTTCAGGTAAGTTTAACATAATGTGCTAGTATGCAATGCATGCTAACACATTATGCCTTTGCCTTGCAGGTAAGAAAAAAAAAAAAAAAAGTGCAGCGGTTTATAACCCCTTTTAGTTTATCATGAATTATGCCGTAAGACTTCTCTACCTTACTAACTGTTCTGTGACTGTTGCTCCTATCTACCAACTTCTCCACTGGGTTCCACTCGCCAATAAATGAAATTAAAATGCTAACAACATTCAAAGCCATCCACAACTCTGCCCAAAGCTTTATCACCTCCTACTCTCTAGCCCCTCATTATCTCCTCCCATGTGCAACCCCAGGACGTCTCCAAAGCCTCTCCCTTCTTCTGGAACTCTCTACCCCAATCTATCTGAGTGCCTCCCACTCCTATCTCTGAAAACTCATTGCTTTAGGGAAGTCTATTATGCCTCCAACTGAAAACTGTAGTTTGCTTTCTTCATCAGTTCAGCCCTCACAGATATCATCTTTTATACCACTTGTCCCCCTGTCTTAGATTCTTTTAATATTGATTTGCTTTAAAAATAGCTTGTTAATCGTGTAAAAGGATCCTAGCACTCCTTCTGCTGGCTGGAATTGGGTAAATATCAAAAATCCATATGCATATTTCCAGTGCTGTATCTTGGCCTAGGCCAACAAGGCCCAGGCCTAGGGCGGCACTTTGCAGGGGGGCAGCAAAAAAGCTGCACCCCGCATGAAAAAAAAAAAACAGCCTCCTCCTGGCTTCCCCACGAAAAGGGTCCCTGCCACTTTGCGCTACACTTTTAGTATAGTGCGAGTTTTATGGGGCGAATTGGGCCAGGCGGCAGTATCCAGGAGGAAAATCAGTCTGGCACCCCCATAAAGTGGTCACACTGCTACCTGCCAGTATGATAATACCAACGGTCATAACATTCGGACTTACAGCAGGCCGCCAACCACACTTAATAAAACTGGCCCGAAGGCTGCCAATGCTTATGAGTGGGGCACTGCAGCCTAATGCTTCACCTACCCTCCTCCGCCCCCCGGTTAGGCAGGCATCATGTCAATAATATAATTTTGTTTCTGTAAAAACATCCTTGTCCTTGAGCAAGCAAATTGAATTAAATCATATACAATTAAGACTTTTAATTGTATATGATTTCAATTATATTTTGGACTTGCTCACCTCATATGTGCTATAACAATATGTCACTGGGCTAGTAAGATTTCTTCTTTCTTTTAAGATATTTGGACTTGTGTTTGCTGCCACTGATTATTCCACGTATTTGTATAATGACTATGGACTTCCTAGTCATTACACAAATAAGGGAAATAATCCTATGGTTACAATCAGTGGCAGCAAACACAGGTCCAAATTTCTTAAAAGAAAGGAGTAATATTACTAATCCAGTGACATAAGGCTGTACTAATGGGCACTGATGAGGCTGCACTGATGGGCACTGATAGACTGTGGTTGAGGTCTGTGGTTTACAGATGACAGGGCGGGTCATAAACATGAAGGGGTGTGGCCTTTACAGGAAGGGGTGGGTCATATTTTAAATTAGGGGGTGCACACGTTTAGTCAGGCCAAGGGCAGCACAAAACCTAAATACACCACTGCATATTTCATATTTACCCACTCAGTGCAGGGCCAAGGGGTAGGCAGTAGAGGTGACCACATTGGGCACATCAGCAGAAGAAGGGTGCAAAAAGGGGAGGATCTGCAACCTTTGTTGCTGAGGAAGTTCACTGCTCAGCTCATTGTTAGTAGCAGACTACCTGCCCTCTTGCTAAAGAGAAACAACCAACTGGTTGCAAGCATTGCTGTACATCATGAACATTTTTAATTATCATTGGCTATCTACAACCAGCCTAAGTGCACCACTGGGCTGTCCATATGTCTGTGAAGGCTACACTTAATTGTGAAGTCATCAGAGAACACCAATAATATGCTATAATATCTTATCAGGAAAGGATGACACATGAAATCATCATACACCAGTGATGCTCCTATTGATGGCTCAGTTATTAAAGCGTAACTCCCCTCTGGGGATTTTAAAAACTTTGTTGCAGATTCCTACCTTTTGTTATTCTGAAGAAATCATTGTTTGTTCCTCTGTGCTGAGTGGGTCAAATGGGAGTGGTTTCATAATTATCTGTCAGCTGTGGCAGCTGCAGGGCTCTAATGAGGAAATCTGCTGGACTTGCATCCCTTTAGACGTGCTTCTATTGGGAGTATCTCACCAAAAATGACAATTTTATTGCAGGGGATGCTAGAAATCTGACTTGTATTTTAAGCAGGGAAAATCAGTGAGCCAATCACACAAGCAGGAAATTATGTTTCTGGGGTGTGGTCAGTATACATTCTGTGTACAGAACACCTCCAGGTAGCCATATTGCATTGCAATTTCAGAAAATACAACAGCTGCAGATTGAAAAGGAAAGGTAATTTTTAATAACATTCAATTACAATGTGTCTTGTGTTACAATTGTATACGCTATATTGTTTTTTCTTTATTTGTTATTTTTCTCCCCCGCGAAAGTAGAGTTTCCCTTTGTTATCTTTTTGGAGACAGGTAGTACAGGGGAATCTTCCAAATGGGTTCAAGGACATTAACCACTTTAAGACCGGAAGGATTTGCCCCTTTAATGACCAGGCCCTATTTTGTGATTCAGCACTGCGTTAATTTAACAGACAATTGCGCGGTTGTACAAAGCTGTACCCAAATAAAACTGACATCCATTTTTTCCCACAAATAGAGCTTTCTTTTGGTAGTATTTGATCACCTCTGCGATTTTTATTTCTTGCTCTATAAACAAAAAAGAGTGACAAGTTTGAAAATAAACAATATTTTTCACATTCTGCTATATGACATTCTCAAAAAAAATGTAAAAATCAAAATTTTTTAACATTTTAGGCCAATTTTTTCTCTGCTACATATTTTTGGTAAAAAAATCGCAGAAAGCATATTTTGATTGGTTTGCGCAAAAGTTATCGCGTTTACTAACTATGGGAAAGATTAATGTTTTTTTTTTTTCTACTAGTAATGGCAGCGATCTGCGATTTTTTGCGGGACTGCGACATTGCAGCGGACAGATCAGACCCCTAATTGACATTTTTTACACTTTTGAGGGGACCAGTGACATTACCACAGTAATCAGTGCTAAACATATGCACTGTTACTGTAATAATGACACTGGCAGAGAAGGGGTTAACAGTATAGGTGATCAAGGGGTTAAATGTGACCCTAGGGGAGTGATTCTAACTGTGAGGGGCGTGGTTTCTGAGATGACACAGAGACATGTGATCCTATATAGCAGGATCACATGAGCTCTGTGATCATTGCAGGGAGAAGAACGATCAGCTGTGTTTACAGCAGCCGACCGTCCTTCTCTTTCAGCGGGGAGCAATCGCGGGTGTCAGGCGGCAATCTGAGCCGCCTGACATCTGCATCAGCTTCCCCGCTGACGATCGGGGGCCTGAGCGCGTTGTCGGCGGGGCGCGCGCACCCTAGCTCCTCCCAGGCGAGCGACGTAGATCTACGCCGCTTTGCCTGTACGAGCCAGCCTGCCGCAGTAAATATTCAGGAGGTGGTCGGCAAATGGTTAAATAAAGTCTAAAAAAGGTTCTAATGATGTAACTAAAAAGTTTATGCTCATGGGCTCAGGGGCAAGTGCAGCCTATAAACTTACTTCTGTATTTGAAATATTACCAAGGAAGCACTGACATTATGAAGGAATAAATGTAAACAGACGCAGTAAATTTGTAATTAATATTTTATTTTGCACAAGCTTGCATATATACTGCACATACATTCAGTTTAGAGAAGATGGAAGGCACACAAGGCAATTGAACTACTTAATCTTTTAAGTGGTACAAAGCGAAAAGGTTAAATCTGGAGAGAATACAAAAGCTTAAAACACACTAAATAAAATACCCTTAAACCCACCAACTGACCCCCGTCCCCCATCTCCTTTATTTCTAATTGACACTGAATTAGCTGCCAAGCATCAAATTTGGAAATCAACTGTCTACTGCAACCTTATTTTTATTCCTTTTTATGGAATGGGCATTTTATTTATTAATCGTGTATTCAAATATCATTCTTCATTACAGTACATCCTTGGCAATACAAATAATGTACACCTTCGTCGTAATAAATTAGGATAAATTAAACCAATAAATTATGCAAAGTTTTCAGAACATTTGACAAAGAGAAAGAAAAAAAAAAAAAAAACAATCCACAGTCGATAAATTGGGCCTAACTAGAAAAGAAAAAAAAAAAAACTTCATTTATTATACTATCTTAAAATTATATGATTTTCATAAAAAAACAAAATAACATAAGAATGCTATATACAACATATTGCTAAATAATATAAAGGCAGTGTTTCATCACAATTTATAATTATTTACACACACATAAAGACTCATTTTTTTAATTTATCTATCAACTTTTTCACTCATTTGAGCAATGCCAGTTTTATTAATTTATTTGTTTCCTATCAAAACAGCAAGAGCAAGCAACTCATATCAAAAATTGGTGTAAAATATACAGTACTTAGAAACGATTATAATATTGTAGCGGTTTTGGCTAGGATAAAAGGGGCAATGATGAAGAAAGACCTTCTTATTCATAAAATTCCACTCAAGGTCTTTTTTTTTTTTTTAACTGTTTTAAATATAAAACAGTTGGAGGGTTAGATTGCAGAAGTTGTTTACATTTGCAGAATATTTTCCAGTTTTTTTTTTCTTATGTATATAAAAGTCAAAAGATTGTGCTAAGTGCAATAAGACAACTGCTATATCTTTAAAATGCAGCTTCTGTTTTTTTATGTTATACATAAAAGAAAACAGTAAAAAAAAACAAAACAAAAAAAAAAAAACTGGGAAGCTAATACACAGCTAAAGCGGGAAAAAAAGATAACAATGAATACACAATTTCATATACTGTACTGAACATATAATACATAACAGTTAGCAAATAGATTTTTTTTTTTTTTTTTACCTGGTCTTTTCTCAAATACTTACAAGCATTATAAAACTCCCATAACATTGTATTGTACAACATTGCTGGTGAAAATCTTTATTTTTTATTTTAACAAAGTTAAAATTAATTTCTAATAGGCCTTGAGCTTTTTATAGTGTCACAAGGGTCTACAAGACCCTCCCGGACACAGGTGTATACATCAACAAATAGTTAATCTTGTATCATATAAAAAAAAAAAAAAAAACACGCTAGTATTTTTTATGTACACCTTACCGTACTAAAAGATTTTCTTGCTTTTAACTTGTAAAATTCTAAACTTTGAGCAATGCATGTTACAATTGTATCTATTTTTATACAAAGTTAACAACTTTGATTTTTTTTTTTTTCATTTTGAATCCCTGGTAAACTTCATAATAAATTTATTATATACACTGTTTTATAAAAGTTCCCCAACCCCTATTTTGTATATTATACTCTTTCACACAACAAACATTTCCACAAACATAATACTCAGAGGCACAAAGCAATCCTTAAGAAAACTGTCTTAATTAACAACTACTGTATATTGTAATGTTTTCACATATCTAGGAGTTACAGACCTGGATACGGAAAGAATTAAATGTGCTGCATTTTTTTTTTTTTAATGAATCACCATCAATGTGCTAAATATTAACATTAAGACTAGGACAACAGAAATGAGTATAAATGAGTATTCTAAACAATGGTTCTAAGATGTTGTGGATGTGTCGTAACCAGCAAAAATAATAATTTCCTCAGCATTTTACAGACTAATAACATATTTTTGTTATTCTATTTAAGAAAAAAAAAAGTTTTTTTTACTAAGGTATTGTGATATTTACGTATTTTGAGGCAGTTTTCTCTCTTTTTGTTGACTACAGCACTACGGTGGGGGATTTTTCTTTAAAAAAAAAAAAATAAATAAATAAAAAATTCCACTTGTAAAATTATAGTCACTTCTGAGCTATACTGCAAGGGACTAAATCTAGCATAACTATTTTTTTTTTTAACTCAAAATGACCCCTCCCACAATACACCATTACATTGGTATAACAGTATAGAAGTTATGACAAAGTGGACATTTAGTAAGTCAATAATGGGTAACAAATATATGAAGATAGAACAATATGTATTTTGCTTCTTTGATATTGGTAAATAATAAGAAATTAAAACAAGAGGGTTTTTTAGCAGCAATATATTAAATCAGACTAGTATTGATTAAAAAAATATATATTTTATTAACTAAAAAAACTAAAAAAAAAAATACATTTTTTTATCAATACGAGTCTGATTTAATACAATGCTGCTAAAAAAAACCCTGGAGGAATCCCTCTTGTTTTGGTATATACAGTGTGGGGTGTGCAGCATCAGAAACTCCTCACGTAGTACAAACCCCTTTTTTGTCAATAATAAGAAATTAAGAAATGTATTTGGCTGTATTTGAAAATAAATCCAATAAATCACTATAAAAGAACATGGGATAGGTGATAGTTTATTAAAAGTTGGTCAAATCACCACTTGCTGGTCCTAGTAACCAAACATCGAGCATGCAGACCAAGGCCAAAGAAGGTCTACCTAAAGTTAATTACTGGTAAGGATGCATGTGGTTTAGCTTTATCAGAATTTATTAGAAAAATTTGCCTAATTTAATAAAACCAATATGAGTTTAAATAACTAACCATCGCCATTCACCAATAAAAATTACAACGTTGTACTTTTTTTTATTGGTGAAGCTTGTCGGTTAGTTATTTTGAACTTTTATTGTTTTTGTTCAAATTAAGCACGTTTTTCTAACACATTTTGATAAAGTTAAACCCCATGGGTCCTTACTGGTAACCTTTTTAAGTAGGCTGAGTCTGAGCAAAAATCCAGTAAATATTTGAAGTGTATCTAAAGCCAAACCAGTTTTATTTTCTTTTGGAAGTTGGCGAGGGCTTGTTTAGAATTTTAGTTACTGCTAGGTAAGAATGTGTAACTTTGTGTAAATTTGAATGTCCTGGCTACAGTTTTACTTCTAAGTGCAAAATCTAAATTGACATACATGATGCAACCTGCCATTAGCATTAAATCAGACTTTACACTGAGCGAATTTTGTCTGGTTCCTGATGAAACGGTTGAAATTCGCTCCATGGTTGCCCCTGTGGACAACCTCCTGTCTGCCATGCTTTGGTTGGAATATAGAAGGAGCTGGGTGGAAAATTGTCAGCTTTTGAATCAGATATTTATCCACGCTGTTTAGCCTGCAGGATGAATGAAATAACAAGTTTTCTAGTCCAGCAAAATGGTAGTTTGAGAAGTTGAAATAAACCATTTAACAATGCGGAGGGTGCTGTTGTCAACACCCCAGCAGTGTTAAATGGATTATTTCAACTCCTCCAACAACCTTTTTGCTGGACAGTTTGTACTGTTAGTCCCAGTTCACACTGGGGCAACTTATCGGGCGACTTAGCGGCCTGACAAGTAGCGCTCCATTCAGTGCAATGGAACCGTTCTAATCTGAGCAACTCAAGACGCTCCGACCTAGAAAAAGGTTCCTGCACTATTTTGGGGGCGACTTGCATTGACTTCTATTAAAGAAGTAGTTTGCAAGCCCCGCTGAAGTCGCGCTGCACGGGGCGGCTTCAGAGACTTTGAAGCCGCTCCATTGTGAATCCAGCCTTACAGGAAGTTAAAGTATCTACTGGTAGGATCAACAGGATAGAAAACTATGTTACACAGGAGGACTCAGGAAAACAAAAACTGCCATGTTAATTTTTTTAGTAGACTGCCTTATATCTGCCTACACTTTAGGCCCCTTTCCCACGGGTGATCCGATCCGATCCGCCTGTCAGTTTTTCAGGGGGACCTGATTGGATACTCCATGCATCCCTATGGGGCAGCGGGTGTCAGCGGTGACATGTCCACTGACACCCGCTGCTATCCGATCTGATCCTGTCCGTGAAATCCGGACGGATGGAAACCCTATTTTCCATCCGTCTGGAGGATCGGATAAGATTGGATGAGAACGGACCACCAAACTCATCCAAACTCCCCATAGAAGACAGCAGGGATCTGACAGCTTCGTCTCCGCACACAGAGCGCAGAATGGACTCCGTCGGGCGGTGCACCCGTGTGAAAGGGGCCTTTTAAAAAAAAAATCTAATCCTTATTGATTGATGCCATGCAGATTAGAGTACAATGAACCATTTACTTCATTATTAAATATCCAGCAGCTACAGCAAACAGTCCTGATAGTTTGTTGGTTGCGTTCAATTGCATTGTTTTACCAGACAGGGCCCATCCATTAAAGAGGAAGTAAACCCTCCTCAGGAAGTTGTACCTATAGGTAAGCCTATATTAAGGCTTACCTATAGGTACTGTAAATATCTCCTAAACATGTACCGTTTAGGAGATATTTACCTTTAATGCAGCCAGTGACGTCACTGGCGCATGCGCTCTGAAGGAACGGCTGATCGTGCCGTTCCTTCAGAGCCCCGTGCCGTGACCGTCGGCTCCCGCGCACGTGCGCGGGAGTGACGTCACCGCGGCTCCGGCCAATCAGATGGCCGGATGCCGCGATCCCGGAAGACGGGCGACTGAACATGTCGCTCGTCATACAGGTGAGTGAGCGGCACGGCGGGGGCTCGTTCTAAGGTAAGTATTTCATAATGAGCTAATATGCGATGCATACTAGCTCATTATGTGTTTCTCTTGCAGGATGTAAAAAAAAAAAAAATAATTTTAAACGGGTTTACAACCTCTTTAACAGGCAATTATCTGCTGTATGAGAAAGTTAAAAAACAAATAGTACATACACGTATAAGTGTGATAAAAGAACAATCCTTTATGTTCTTTCCCGTGTCATTATGGACTCATTGGTAAATTCCTATTTAGTCTGTGAACACTTCTGTGCTTTGCAGCTGTGTTGTTATATCATCAGGTCGAATGTGCTTATTTTGCCAAACACAAAGCTGCCGTTTGGAGTCGTAAACCAAGGCAAAGAAAATTAACAACAGTGCAGATATGATACAAAAGCACAGCCAGCTATAATAAAAAATAAAGGACGTCTTTAAAAAACTCTCCCGAGAAAGTTAAGGTCTAGCAATGTACATCAGTCATAGCGACATGTGGCTACCTAATAGCTAGGGAAGTCAAACTGATCCACTTTCAATCTAGACCACACACAATGCAATATGAATATATTTTTTGTGCCACAACAGCAAAAAAAAACTATCATTGGGACAATGGGAGGAAATCCCTTTAACGGAGCCAATCCCCCCCCACACTCTCCGAAACTTTAGAAAAAAATATTTTTTAGCTGAATTTACAATTTAACCTGAAGCATGTAACAATATTTAGGGTCATATAAACAGGGGCTATGCACAAACAATTATTAGCTGAAGCGTATCTAAAAATAAAAACAAAATGTAATAATATTGCGGCTTACCATCTCTCATGCAGGGATTGCTTTCGATTTCTTTTGTTTTTATTTTCAAGTGATCCACACTTCTTGTAGTAATAGGACAGCGCTTACTCAGTGCCCGTTCACACATATGTGATGACAGACATCGCATGTGATTCGGAGCGCACTGTTCTGCAAATCACATGCACAGATTGTATGGCTGAATTTGCATCGCATTCAGACCAAAGTCGCCCAGGACCCTTGGTCCACACCAGAATCCAGAATCGGATCGCATGGGTGTTCCCACCTCTACGATCCGATTCATGTCCGAATTGACAGTTCGCACTGCGATATGTGAACTGATCTTGGGTTGTTGGTAACTTTGTATTGACACTCCCAGCGATCGCATATGGCAGTGTGAACTGCCTGCAAGTCTAGTGCGATGCGGGAACCCACAGTGGATTCGCAAGGTTCTGGCATCGCATATATGTGAACCCGGCACTCCCCCTATTTTATCTATGGAGGGATCTGTGGTTGGTGCCCCAGGACAGGACTACAAACAAGTCTTTCTCTTTTAATTTTAATTACATGGGGGGGGGGGGTGATTAGTAGTTTGCCTGTGCTTTCAGTTCAGCTCAGGGATGTGACAAGGACACTGGATTTCTGGCTAGATCAACAGGTGTATTCTGTACTTGCTACAAATGTACTCGCCTCAAAAAGAAACCGAATGCAGTCACTATATTTAAAAACTGGTGAGCAGCAATATTATACATTTGTGTTCTTCGGTTTATATAGCCTTGATTTTGCAATGAATACTCATTTCTTGAAAGTGAAGTCAATTAGGCCTATTCAGTAAAAGCAATGAGTAGATCTTCCTTAGCAGTGGATAGAGAAGTAGCCTTTCTGATTGGTTGTAATTAGTTACCGCATTGCTTCATGCTTTTAACTGCATGAGCCTGAATTTATAAATTGGCTGAACAGGGATTGGTTGCTTTGTCCCATGCTAATTAACAGGTCGAATGAATTGTTCAATCAAAGGGCCTTCAAGGTGGCAGAGACTAGACTATAATCTATAATAGTTTGCATTGTTTAAATGTCCAGCATTGCCTCATTGCTGCTTTCATAGATCCTTCTATCTTAGAATTGGCTCAATCTGCCTCGAAACCTGCTCTGATACACCGCAGTTTAGGTGCATTGTGTGCTTATTCCATTGACACTGTCAATGCCTGTATATAATGATAGCTCGTCATAGGATTGTCCTGGGTAGCTTGAAGTCAGCAGGTTTTTTTTTTTTCTAAGGTTTTGTGCTGACAATAATCGCTTTCATACATTTCAATCTCTCAGCAGAATTTGCTGTAAATGAAGTAAAATGGCATAGATCAGGTTAGCATTGTGTTCAAGTGGATACATTTTCACTCTTCAAAGTCAAAATGGGAAATTGAAATCATTATGCTAAAAAAAATGTACCTGCCATCTGTACACTGGAGAGGGAGGAAGTTTCCAGGCTGAACGTGCATAATATTTTTGCCACTGTGGCATGAGGTACCAAATACCCCGTTGTTTAACAGTTGTAGGCTGAATTGTCATTAACGCTGAACTCCAGGCTAACAGCTAAATAAGTTGATGAAATACATACAGTGTATGGGATCTGTTTTACCTGCCATACGATTAGTATTTCAGTCCATCCAGTCCTAAGAATAATTCAGCCCTGATACAGAGCCCATCCCTGGCTGTCAGGGCAGGAGACCTATTTTTTCTCTGATGCAATTAATTAACACTTATAGATCTTATCCCTCCCCCAGCCTGTAAAAGGAGAAGAATTGGACCAATCAGCTAATCTCTTTATCACCTTCTCCTCCAATCTGCATCTTTAACGTTAGCACTACAGCACAACTGATTGACTCCTTGTGCTGCTCCCCCCTATCCCGCTCTAAGTTCCATTGTACAAGGACTGCAAGAGGATGATACCAGGTCAAGTTCAGGCACTTACACTGATTGCATTTAAAAACTACATGCAATAATGTATCAATACAGAATGCATATGTTTGTGCCTCTTATATTTGCCAGGAGTTCAGCTTTAATGTCTACTGAGTCATTAAATGGTTTCCATAGGAATTGAAGAAACATGTTAATGTGCCCTTAGACACCAAAGAACTTTAATCTACTTGGGGAACATTTGCTTTCTTTGAAGGCAAATTTAGAACTTGAATAAAATAGTTTCTTTATAAGGGATTATTTAATGCGTTCCTCTCTAAAGGATGCCTCGTAACATTACATGTTACCATAAAAAGCACCATTCTACCAACTTACAATTTGTGTGCACATTTAAATAAAGTGCTCTGGTTCAAAAAGTTCCAGTTTACCAATATCCTGAAACTCACATCTCTAAACGTATCTAAATTCTGACTTCTATCTTAGGGATATATTAGAAATTTTCTATACAAGCTGATTTTCGTTAAAGAATTCACCCAGTATGGATTGCAAAAGCAGAAACCAGACTAATAAATGATCAGACTGAAGAATATATCCTAGGCCTAGATGGGCATGGTTAAAAGAAACCGTTGGGTGGGCCAACAACTCTGGACAGGAATTTCACTATGGCACCTGTGTCAAAGAACATTACCCTTTTGACCACGCCATGTCATTGTTACGGTTGACTTGGTTAACAATGGCACCTGGTGGCCATTATGGTTGACTACAAAAAAGTCGTTTTCTAAATTACCATCCTGAAATCTCTTTAACTGGCTTCTGCATGTTTTTTTTTTAAATAATACGTGAAAACAAATAGACTGTACCACCTTTGTTCATCTCTACATTGGTGGATGTAGCCATATTTTAGACCAAGGTGACACAAAGCAGGGCCCATTCAAAAATGAAGTCATGGAGGCAGAGACCAAAACTTCTATGGTGGGTTTAGCCATATTTTGGACCAAGGTGACACAAAGCTGGGTCCATTTAAAATGGAAGCCATAGAGGCAAAAGGCCAAAGACTCTATGGTGGAAGTTTAACTAAATAGAATATCTACGCCTATCCCTGGTGCAGCAAAGAACAGGGGCGTAATAAAATAAAAAGACATGTGCCACGTCCTGAATATCAGAAATGCAAAAAAAGGGGGGAGGAATAAATGGACTTTGAAGGCACCGTAATAAAAAACAACACTTTATTTTAGATACGCATTAAGACCACAAAAGTGTGTATCGACCGATCAACATGGACAATTTCATTGATCAGAGGATACAAATGATAGGTGAGTGGGGAGGACCTCACACCTAAAGCATACAATGCAACAGACAATACAAGATTGCATTTGAATGATATACAAAGGAGAAGTAGGGCGCTATACGCTGCACACAAGCCGCAACACGGTGCAGGCAACGCAGAGCGTCCTGTACAGTATGATAACAGCTTCCAAAAGGAAATAAACCAATATATCCAATTGCTCTACATGTTTCGCCTGGTGTTCAGACTTCATCCGGAGCGGTTTGGAATATAGATTCCATAGGAAGATGTTGCTGGAGCCAACCAGTAGGCACCAGAAGAATAATAAACCAATCTTGTAATTAGTAATCACGAGGGGTGACCTGTTGAGGTAGCTGGAGGAGCACGCACTGCTTATGGTCAGATAAAAAGGGAATCAGGTAGTCACAATATAGGGTAAGCCTGTCCCATATATAGCCGGACATAAGGCATATAGTAAAATAGCAGGCAGTTCCTCCAAAACGAAAAAAGCATGCAGCGCGTCCTCCAAATGCTCCTCGAAGACACAGATCATGGCGGTCATTCCCCATCCGGGGGTCACTGATCTGTGTCTTTGAGGAGCATTTGGAGGACGCGCTGCATGCTTTTTTCGTTTTGGAGGAACTGCCTGCTATTTTACTATATGCCTTATGTCCGGCTATATATGGGACAGGCTTACCCTATATTGTGACTACCTGATTCCCTTTTTATCTGACCATAAGCAGTGCGTGCTCCTCCAGCTACCTCAACAGGTCACCCCTCGTGATTACTAATTACAAGATTGGTTTATTATTCTTCTGGTGCCTACTGGTTGGCTCCAGCAACATCTTCCTATGGAATCTATATTCCAAACCGCTCCGGATGAAGTCTGAACACCAGGCGAAACATGTAGAGCAATTGAATATATTGGTTTATTTCCTTTTGGAAGCTGTTATCATACTGTACAGGACGCTCTGCGTTGCCTGCACCGTGGTGCGGCTTGTGTGCAGCGTATAGCGCCCTACTTCTCCTTTGTATATCATTCAAATGCAATCTTGTATTGTCTGTTGCATTGTATGCTTTAGGTGTGAGGTCCTCCCCACTCACCTATCATTTGTATCCTCTGATCAATGAAATTGTCCATGTTGATCGGTCGATACACACTTTTGTGGTCTTAATGCGTATCTAAAATAAAGTGTTGTTTTTTATTACGGTGCCTTCAAAGTCCATTTATTCCTCCCCCCTTTTTTTGCATTTCTATGGTGGAAGTAACCAATTTTTGGATCAAGGTCACATAGAACAAGGTCCATTCAAAATGGAACCCGCAAAGGCAGAAGGCCAAAGCTACGAAATGAGCAAGGCGCTCAACAAATTTAGATGTTTGCCACTGAACTGATTTCAGACTTACCTCCGAAACACAAATAAAATTTGAGTGGTGTTTCTACTTTATTAAATACTGCACAGCCCTCCCAAAATATCAACCTCACTACTGAAGATCAGAGGTCACCTTTATAGTATAGCTATGTATGCAATTTTCCCTCTAACGCCTGTAATTGAAACATTACACTAAAAACGTGCCATTCAGGACAAAAGTCTAGACATTTTCCAATTTCGATTTTTTTTTTTTTTCAATTTATAGTCCAGTGCAAAGTGAAACAGTAGCTCAGTGCTCACCATTCTTCTATATTGGGGGGGCGGGGGGAGTTACAAAAACATCTTCAGTACAATGGTATATTTGTACGAAGATCTTGCAATTATAGATAGGGACGTTAATAATTACATGAAAGTCCAAGGCATTTTAGGACGAGACTTCATAAGTGCCAGTGACACGGTCACCGTGGAGGACAGTCCAGCCACAGGTATGTACTTTAAACCTTTATGTCGAAAGGCCAAAAGATAGCAAACACAGCCCTCCACTTTCTTATACCTGTCCTAAATATTTCCAGAGGGAAGATGAGTTTGCATTTCTAAAATATTTTTTGTCATGGTCATACAGTTTGGGTTGCCATCCTTCTATAGTCTGAAACACTCTACAGCCATATTTAGTTACCAGTGAGTAGGGGGAGTTCAGATTACCTGTAGCAACTAATCATATGTGGATTTTATGTAGGCAGATCAGGATTTGCCATATTTAATAAGACATATTTATCCGTATTCAATAAATGCCTACAAAGTTGTAGGGCTCATCACACAGAAATATTTGTCCACATATGGCCGTACAACATAAAATACTCCTCTATTTGTGACACCCAGGAGTCCTATCTGCTTTGTAATTCTATCAACAGGAAAGAATTACATATGTGTACACATATAGGCGAATTCTGCAGAATGGGCATTTTGGCGAATATGCCCATATGTGTGCGTGTGTAAACGCAAGTGTATACCTGAATACAGTGTATTTTGTAGTTCATTCCAATGGGCAGAATTAGACAGCAGCTTGGGCTCCCGATTTTAAGCTGTACGGCTGCATGTACGTTCGTCTGCATGAACCCATAAAGCCATGTTAATAGAGCATGGCCCCAATATATACAGTAAATAGTGCTGGTTACAAGGAGCAATGGGGGGTCTATACCTTGCACCTACTGTGGGTCTATAGGAGAAAGCAAGATCTGCATCACTGTAGCTTGTACCGAACACACCTCAGTCAACTCAACTGAGTTTAGACACAGCTGGGACTGGCCCAAGGCATGCTGGGATTTTTCACTAGATATCTGGTGAGAATCAGGTGTTGCTAAGTTATTGTAAGTGCCCATTTAAGCCATATTCTAAAATACCCGGTATATACAAAACTAGAAATTCTGGCAATAAAACTGGACCCCACCTATACAGACATTGACGGCAGTCATTTTGCAGTCGAACAACCGTTCATGCCTAAACATCTTATCGATTTCACTAACACCCGGCAATATCAACACACTTAGAGAAAAAGTACTGGACTACTTGCACAGATTTAGCCCATCATAGGTCACAAGCAAACTCGTTGACGCTACAACTGATTCCAGATATTACAAAGTGAAGTAGAGGTAATACAGCACGATAGCATACTCAGTAGTAAATCACTGTACAGTAGAAAATATGTAGTGTTAGCAAGGCAGCCAATCACAGATCAGCTTTTAAGAGATTACAGTAGTAGCATAAAATGGACTCCAACCGGTGATAGGCTACTAAGAGTTGCTTCAGACTCTTTATGCTATTTTTAGAAAACATTGTACATATTACAGCCTACTGCTTATTTGGAAAAAATAGCCACCTTAACATCCATTTTTATTGGCCCACCAGGTGGCAAACTTGTATAGTGCTGACCAATGCTAAGCCCCTAAAACTCAAGCCAGCCTGTATTAGAGGCCCAATGGGTTTAAATAAATATCCTATTTTAGTCTAGGGGGCCTATTTAACAGAAATTAGTAAAAGTGCAACCCACAGCAATCAGCCAGAAACCAGCTAGGCATGGAAATAAAAAACTGACTTGTGATTGGTTGCTCTAGCTTAATGGCTGCACACCAACTCTTCTTTAAACCACGTTACTTAAAAACGCCCATATACAGTATACGAATGCAATAACTCCTCTAGGTTAAAAGTAGTATCACTTAAACACAAATTAAAGGATAACTTTTTTTATTGTAACCCATAATTAATTCTAGCAGGGATAGCAGCAAAATGTCAAGTTCTTCCCAGTGATAAGGAAAGTTCACCGCAACTCTCTTCACAGTGGTCCAACCCTCCAGGCACTCAGGGTTAGTTAGTGTTATTGTGCAGGTAGAGTTCCTGTGCCTCTAACAAACATTATTTTGATGAGGTGGACTGATGTTTCCAGTTATTTATGGCACACACTGGACCACAAATATCAAAAGTGGCTGTGTTACCTATAGCAACCAGTTGTAAGGGAAACTAAACTCACCCATTTAGCTGTTACATTTAAGGCATACTGTAACAGTTGCTTGTGGCTGATGGCATAGCTGATCATATGTGCAGCGCCATGGCGACTGCAGATCAAACCGAGGCTAAGATGGCAGCTTCCTTGTCTGTAAACGCTAGAAAGGTTTAGTTCCACTTAAAATTAGCAAATAACAAAAAAAAATCTAGTTGCTATGGGTGACACAGGTAATTTTGCTAAATTAGGTCTAGTATCTCCAAGAGAAATTTCCTAAATGGTGTCACCTCACCTGAAATGGCATTTAAACAATATATATATATATTAAAAAGGTTGTTTGAGTTCTCAAATCTTCACATGTAAGCTGAGAGTATACACTCAAAATAAATACTAAAACTGTATAATGTGGTTTCACTACCGCATCACAAATCAGCAGTTTCTTGCTTTCCTGCTGGCCAAAATGGTGGCATTGAGCCTTCAACACGCAAGATGGTTGCTGGTCTGCTAGCATGTTCAGTCAAGTATCAGAAAGAATAACTTTTTTTATGTGCCATGTTATAATATATATATATATATATATATATATATATATATATATATATATATATATAAGCGCAGGTTCTGACTACCCTGAATAATATAAAAAGGGGTGAACTTGTTTTGCAAGCAACACTAAAATGTATTCAGGAATGTCTAGATAAAGTGTAAACACTGCTCACACGGTGGAGTCGGCCATTTTTAGAGCTGAAAAAAAATATGTAAAAAATGATAACCCTTAAAGTAGAACTTAAGGCAACATTTTTCTTTTTATTTTGGATAGAGTAAGGAAGGGTTATAACCCCCGTCAGGTTATTTTTTTTGCCATATGTGTTCCATTAGGGAGATTTCCCTTCACAAGTGAGAGAAGATCCTTCTTAAGTGAGGGAATTCTGAGGTGTCACCAGTATCATTAGAACTAGTATTCCCATTGAAAGATTTCTCCCCTATTCCTGTTCTGGGGATAACCCCAAAATTTAGGATTTTCTGTTGTTTTCACTTTCAACAATGAGGGTAAACGTGACAAATAGAGAGGGAGAATCACACAGACGGCATATCACCTGACGCGTGTTCTAATTCTTCTCCACTCTATACAACACTAAAACATAGTTATTGCCTTTAGTTATACTTTAACACCCAAAAAATGATCAGTCCAAATCTGACTGGATGTTAAGAGTTACCTCAGATCACTTCCTTAGGGCCTGACTTATGAAGTGGGCCTCCATATGTAATATAACAGTTCACTAAGAACTTCTAACATTATAGACATGAGGTATAAAAAACGAGATACCTCAATGGTGCCACTTAGTGCATTGAAAAACAATATTTCCTACTACAAAATGACCTCCACATAGTGTGTGTGAATGACAGGTACACTTTACCATGACCTCCACCACAAACTTGCCATACTGGTATTTTTTTCCTTCCTGGAAAAAAAATGAAGTAAAAGCAGATCTGAAAACCACAGACCGACAAAAATAACAACTCATACATATAATAATCTTTCCCGTATCAGGTTAGAATGGCCTAAAATGCTATATACATGTCAATCTCATCTCTCCATACTCTAACAGAGAGCTCTATGAATCATTTAGTGAAAGGGGGGGTGACATATAACAGCTAGCCCCATGCTTATAATTAATAAAGAATATAAATAAAATTCAATACAGAGTTTATATGTCGGGGTATTGCAGATGCACAGCTTTAATCACTCACACGCACGCTGAAATGAGGGGGGGGCGTTCTCGGAAAAAGAGAAGGTTGGGGGGGTACAATGTCACTTTTGTACATTCAGAACCAGCCATGGAATTGTTTTTTTTCATTCGTGGAGAAGCTCCTGGAGGCAGTTTGGGGAGCGAAAGATTTCAGGGACCTCGCTGTCCAGTTTGCAGATGACCTTGTAGATGGCCTTCTTCCAGGAAGGATCAACGTCTTTGCCTGCGATAATGGCATTGAAAAACTCTCGTAATGTGATCTGAGCCACTTCCAGGAATCTCTCCGGAACCTGCTGATACAAGGAGACAATGGTATTAATAAAGTTTTTAGTTTCAAGTCCCTGGTTCTTCAAAGGGGGGGGGGGGAGGATTGAGAGCTTTCTTCCTAGCAAGGAGAAGGCTTAGCAGACACCTGCACATTCTAATTATGGCAGACGCTTCCATTGTCATCTGCGTTTTAAGGGAGGCTATTTATAGGCCAATTTTAATGACAAATGGCCATCCTTGTAAAAGAATAGGGAAGGAACTTAAGCTGGTAAAGGCTGGAGATCTTGGCAAGAATTTTCTCTGTCATTGTCTACTGCCTGTCTATTGAGGCCTTGCACAAAATGGCTGCCTGAGGTCATTTGTGTTCTTTCCAAAATAAAGAGGGTCTTTACGGGCTGTGATTATGTGTTTTGTTTTACTGAAAGAGGCAAATGATGACAGATTGGTGTAAAGCTTTGCAGTCATTATTTTTATTATACAAAATTATTTTTATATTTTTATGCAGCAAAAAGTGAACATTGAAGGTTGTTTGTATTGAGCTACAAAGTCTGAAAATAACATCAAGGCCGCAACAATAGGTTATGACCCCATTGGATTGTCACCCCCACCCTATTTCTTTCTTTACAGTACTAATTTTATTTTAATTTAAAATATATAATATAGCTAGACAGCAGTCCTGCTCTGTGGTTGCTTTGCCAGGTGCAGTGAATAGCATCTCAGTAGGACTAATGAGATCCTTTGCATTGCATTTGGCAAAACTGACACAGTCAGCACAAGGCAGGAGAAGTACAAACTGTCTATTAAAGTGGAACTAAACCCTCCTATCCTTTTCAGCCAATGAAGCTGACATCTTAGCCCCTGTTTGATCTGCAACTGCCCTGATGCTGCACGATGTGATCAGGTATGACACCAGCCATTTGCAGGTTTGACAGTGCAGTTGAGAGGACTAGAATATGTGACAGTTCACATTCCTGGCATGCTGGGAATGTAAATGTTTTTTGAAACAGTTTAAGCGGAGTTCCACCCAAAAGTGGAACTTCTGCTCATTTGCTTCCTCCTCTGGTGCCACATTTGGCACCTTTCAGGGGGGAATGGGTACCTGTTTTTGACAGGTACCCTTCCCTACTTCCGGGAGGCGGCACCGCCACGCCGTCCCTCGGAGGTTTGGCCCCCTCCTCCTTCCCCCACTGCCGAGTCAATCGGAATGCGCAGTGCACTTTGCGCATGCGCAGTAGGGACCTGCCCGTGAAACCGCAATTCTTCACTGCCGGGTTCCCTTACCGGCAATGGTGGCAGCAGCACCCGACAGCCGATGAAAACATCAGCTGTTGTGCCGACATCGCTAGACTCTAGGACAGGTAAGTGTCCTAATATTAAAAGTCAGCAGCTACAGTATGTGTAGCTGCTGACCTTTACTTTTTGGAGGGGGAGGCCGGAACTCCGCTTTAAATTGATGAGTTTATTTCTACTAAGTGCCCAATTACACCACAAAAAACCCGTTCCAGATGAGTTTCTGTATGCGTGTTTTTGATGAGTTCTGGTGCATTTTTTATGCATTTCCGGATACATTCCAGATGTTGTTTTTCTTCTTTTTCCTGTTTTTTTTTTCCACTACGTTTTTGATGCATTTTTTATAAATTACAAAGTGGCTTGTGTAGCAATAGTTTATGCTATATTATTCTTTTTTTGCTATATTTTTTTTATACGAAAGTGAAGTTACCCTTTAAACATCAGTCTATACCTATGCTAAGGTATGTGCACTTAACTCAAAGAAGAATTTCTTAGAAGAAATCTGCTACTGAAGGATATTTGGAGACGTGAAGTGACTTCTTGCCAGTGTTAATTTTGGCAGGGAATTTCGATTTAGTTTTAGTTATAGTCTTCTGACTAAAATTCCATTTTCGTTTTAGTCGTATATTAGTCTTTTGACTAAAATGCTATTTTAGTTGTAGTCCTCGTTTAGTTATTTGAATTGTTTTTGTTTTAGTCATATTTTAATCTCATACAGTTTAGTCAACAACAAATCAGATAGGTTTAGGTTAATTGTAATGCATTATTTAAACATTTCTCTAGAATTTCCAAATGAATTATATACTCCTGAAGTAAAAATCTAATAATATGTTATTATTTATGATATTAAGGCTTGAAAATGCACTACAGACACAGATTCAGCCATTGTGATATATATAACGTCTTTATAAATAAAATCAAGTTTCATAAACAAACAAAAATATTGCTTTTTGACAAACAGCGCAACTTTAAAATACATAAAAAAAAAAAAATCTGTAAACTCTATTGGCTGTATTGTCCTCGCACATATTACCAATATTGAATATTAAGAATATAGAGAATATAAAAAATATAAAAAAGCCTTTTTCTTAATTGTTCTCTTTCAGCAGCTTAGTAGATGCCCCATACTTATGCTTATGTGGTAGGGCAATACATGTTTAAACTTTATTGTGCTATTATTACAGGCTCTGGATGGAATTGTGTTTCCGATATAGAAATGGCCAGCAGAGCAGTGTTCATTTTGATGTCAATTTTCAATTTCGTTTTAGTCATAGTTTTTTGACTAAAATGTAATTTTATTTTTAGTCGTATTCTAGTCTTATTACTAAAATGCCATTTTTAGTTTTAGTCATATTTTAGTCATCTGAGTTGTTTTAGTTTTAGTCATATTTTAGTCATCTGAGTGGTTTTAGTTTAAGTCATATTTTAGTTGACTAAACTAGTGTTAATTTAGTCTACGAAAATATTTTAGTCGACAAAATTAACACTGCTTCCTGCACTCCATCACCTTCCCTAAAGTAAAGTGGCACATTAATACAAGTAGAATATTAGCTTAAATGCTTGGTGTCATGGTTTGTGCCTATTTTACATGACCTGTTTTATGCACTAAATACCGTATATAGCAATAGAATTTCATATGATGTAATCCACATTCAAAGTGCATTGCTTATATGCAAAAATACTAACGGCTCCTTCACACAAGACTCCTCACTGCCTGCTTTAACCCCTTGATGCCCGCACTAATGCGCCTCAACTGCAGTTTGCAAAGTGGCCTCATTCACTTGAAAGGGTTGTGTTCGGGGATAATTATTGCCGTGGCCGCAAAGCAAACTGTCTCAACCACAGCGTGTCTACACCCCTGGCTGCTGCCTCTGCAGCTAAAGGGGGTGGCAGTTGGGGGCCTAAGCGTGGCTTAAGCACAGGCTTTTACCGCCCCCGCGCGTGAACGAGCGCTAACACACCATTCATTGGCTTGGAGCACTCAGAGGGGATATACTGAAGACGCGGATTGGATCTGCTGCGGCTATTAAGAATAAAAGGAGTAATTTGGTAAAATTTTGGGAAAGCTCTCGTTAATTTAACTATTTGAGCTCCTTGGACAATTGAAGGGTTGAAAGACAAATAAAAGGCCACGGTGCCCACCTTCCTGCATCCGGACCCTGTATGGTTTTCTAGGTTCGGCGGGAGGCCTGTGCCATTCCAGGGTGACTGGGCGACAGCTGACAGAATGATCGCCGGGCGCATCTGGCACCTGAATCTCTATGACCACACGATTGGCAACTATGGTTATTTTATGTGAATGTGCAATGCCCTGCTTATTTCATTTACCAAGCTTAATTGTCATGGTACGTTATGCCCTGTTATATGTTTTTACTGTTTGATACTTAAAACCCAATAAAAATCAATGAAAACGAAAAACAAATAAAAGTCTCTTTTTCCCCTCTTAACTTTACTTATCCCTAGTGGCTATATACTGTATATGAATAGAATGCAGACAGGCCTTAATGCAGGGAATGAAGTCTTGAAGAAGCAGACTTTAGAAACTGCTGCTACTGTTGAGGGATTTATTATGGCCAAGCATTATATATGAATATTTAACATTCAGGCTCGCTTACAGCTAATGTTCGATGCAGGTCTATGGGACTCCTTAAACAAGTAGCTATAAAGTAAAAGACTCTGGAGGGCAGCTGTGGTCGGAGAAACGAGCCACGTTCTGCCACCTCAGCTACATTTTGCAACTTGGTATAAAAACTTTGGGCAGTTAATGAGGACGATGGCGTGAGGAGATCATTTTGCGGAATCACAAGTTTAACTTGCTGAGCTTAAATGAAGTTTGTATAGCTGAGCCAAAGCTTATCAGGGCTGTACAAGTCCCAGCTATGGCTGAGTTTCAGATATATGCCAGGTCTAGGCAGGTCCGCTGATATGGGGGGACCACCAGTCCTCCTGTAGGGGGCCCGGAATCAAGGGGGGGCCCCAACAGCACAGGGAATCATGCGGTCGTGCAGAGGGGCAATTACAGAAGGAAATCCTGTGTGGCTCTCTGCAGCAGCTGAAAGCCAGTTTCTTCCCCTCCTGCCAACTTTCAGCTGCTGCAGGGAGAGACACAGACACAGGGCATCATTCCTGTAATTGCTTCTCCGACACCGATCCACCTCCTTGTTCTGGGTGTTTCTGACCTCCCCCTTACCGTGTGCCCCCCTTTCACTGTGCCCCACCACCACCGCAGCGTTGCTAGCTTCCCTGTCCTGTAAATTTTTTTAAAAATTGTAAATAAAATATTTGTAAAAATTTTTATCATTTAAAAAGAAAAAGTTATACATTTAAAAAAAAAAAAAAAATTAAAAAACAATTAAGAAAGGGATAATCCACACAAGTTCTTTGTTATGGTTGTGTCCGCTAATAATAATTTTAGTGTATTTTTTGTCCAGGTAGGCAGTACGAGGCCCCGTGATTTCCACCAGCAGCCCTGGGTCTAGGAGTTCACATATGTCCGTCCGTAGTTTCCAGCCTGGGGTCTGTGCATTTCTGTTCACAGGTTCAGGTATGTTTCAGGTCCAAATTTTTGCCTGAATTCGCACCTGAATAAGACCCAAAAATGCACAGGACCCTTGTGGAATCCGCACCGCAGCCATCCCGGACATGTGTGAACCGGATCCATTGAGAGATGGTCACACTCGCATGTCAAAAACCGCATCCAATTCGCACATATGTGAACTCGGCCTTAGGCAGTCTAATATCTGGCCTGTTGTATGGGGTCCTGTACTCAAACTATATGGCTTCATGCACAAAGCAGTACAGGGGCCATACAGCGTGCAGAGCCTGCGTAATGACATTTCCAGGATCCGTTGCTGTCCGGTACAGCCACCTCCGCATGCACAGCTCAGTTTACATTCGGGCATAGAGTCTGTGTGCTGGATGCCTGCACACCTGAGCATGCATGGGAGTAACATCAACCTGCATGGACCATTTAAGATGGCCTAAGACCAGCACCTGGAAGAAGCCAGGGAGAAGATGGGTAAGGGAGCTTGTGGGCCACAGACCGATCACTCTTACGGATACATAGCCATTCATCCCAGCACATTGGCACTGTGTCCAAAATGTAAACTGAGCTTTGTATGCCATCAAGCAATTAGATGTATTTTATTATGGAAAAAGGCATAGCATGTTTCTTCTGCAATAATGAGCTGCCTGTTGGCAATTTTTTATTTTTTGCCTTTAGTTCTGCTTAAAGGTGGAAAAAAAAAAATGAAGGTGTGTGAAATTATAAAACGAATGAATATACTAAATACTGCAATTGCACATATTAACCCCATACAGTTACCAGAATATGGTATTTTTGTGATAGTGGTCCTTTAAATCATTCCTGTTGCATTTAGCATTGTTGTAGCCATGCAGTGCAAGATTCCCCTCGTTCCTCCTCCTCCTTCCCCATTGCCTTACCTTCAAGGCTGATTTGTTTTATTAAACTGACTGTCCCCAGCATCTGCAGTCCATAATAAAAGCCTGACATAGCAGCCTGGCTGCCTTCTGTGTCCTGCAGATACTCATCATAAGTGTCAGGACATACCAAGGTTAGCGGTCACTGAAACGCGTGCGCTGCCCCAGTCTTGCCAAGCGCTCTTGGCAGCTGAATGAATGTCACAAAGAATAGACAGGGAATTACAAAAGGTTAAACGGAAGGCGGCCTCTCCTGTTTTCCAAAGAAGCACCAAGCGCTTTTTTGAAACACTTGTAAAACGAACGCCGGCTTGTTTGCAGTCCGCTACCCACACTTTGGTATGATCGAATAACGTGGGCATTGTTTGCAGTGGACTGGGTATTATCTCTTAGATCTACCAACCCCAATGCCTACGATGGATGTATTGTCTTCTCCACCGGTTGAGGAGGACCAATTTTAAACCAGCAGAATTTTAACCCTTTGTTATTGTACAGTTTTAGTCTAATTTTTCAGTACAGTAAAGGCGTACAGCACTTTTCAGTGGATATTTAATCCTTGTTATCAGTCCCTCCCCAGAAGAGCCTACAACCAAATGGCTCTACCACAGTCATACAAGGACATAATACTGTGTGCAAGCTCAGTAAAGTTCACTTTACAAGTCTGCCTAAATAAATTCCTGACATGTCACAATATACAGCATCAGTATTATTTAGTTATCTCTTTTTAATAATATTATCATCATATCACCATTTATCACTGAAAAAGCAGTCCTTGAGCTCCAGTCCAATGACTTTGCTTAGGCTGAGATAATGTCATCCATCTGCTACAAGATGGAGATATCGTTTTCTCAGTCTCCTCTCAGACTCTACACTTTAAATTTGTAGCATATCTCAAGTAGAGGGGCTGCAACAGAGTTCTGATCTGTGTTAGGCTCCATTCACACCTGAGCGTCTCATTTTCGGGTGTTTTTTTGGGTGTTTTTCTGGCGTTGTCAGGCCTTGACATCCAACAAAAATGCTTGTAATCTGACACAAAAGAAGCTCATGTACTTTTTGAGCTTCAGGCGTTTTACTTCAGGCGATAAAACACTCATATGTGAACAGGAGCCATTGAAATGAATGGGATTTTGCTTGTTGGGCATTTTGAGACTTCAGATATGAGCGTTTTACAAGTTGAAAAAAGCTCAGGTGTTAACAGGGCCTTAGAGGCTTGTTAACACAGCTGAGAACTGCACAGGTACCAAGCTTTGGTCGAACTTGGCGAGGCCTGTTCTGAGTGGAGCCAGTCCTGTTAAACCGCTGTATGATGTATGGCCACCATGCTGCAGCTCAGTTTCAGGATCGTGGAAATCCTCCTATACCCTCGGCCACCTTTATGTAGAGCAACAATTCTTTTTTTCAAATCTTTAGAGAGTTCTTTGCCATGAGGTGCCATGCTGAACTTCCAGTGACCAGCATGAGAGAGAGAGCGATAACACCAAATTGAACACACCTGCCCCCCATTCACAACCTGAGATCTTGTAACACTAACGGGTCACATGACACCGGGGAGGGAAATGGCTAATTGGGTCCAATTTGGACATTTTCACTTAGGGGTGTACTCACTTTTGTTGCCAGCGGTTTAGACATTAATGGCTGTGTGTTGAGTTATTTTGAGGGGACAGCAAATTTACACTGTTATACAAGCTGTGCACTCACTGCTTTACATTGTAGCAAAGTGTCATTTCTTCAGTGTTGTCACATGAAAAGATATAATAAAATATTTAAAAAAATGTGGGGGGTGTACTCACTTTTGTGAGATACTGTATATATATATATATATATATATATATATATATATATATATATATATATTTATAAATATAAATTCATACTTAAGTATATAAATATATCAATACATTTCCTTATACACTATAATATATCAAGTAATATATATATATATATATATAGATATATATATATAGATATATATATCTATATATATATATATCTATATCTATATATAGATATATATTTTTTTATTTTATTTATTTTATTTCAATTTTCTTTTTCTTTTTTTTTTTCTGCTCAACGTGAAAGTTGTCTGGGAGCCCTTTTTGTATGTTTACATGCCCATGAGCATCTTTCCTATTTTTGCTAGTTTTAAACTCACCTAAAAGTCTGCCATTGTTGCTTTTAGATTTTTTTTTACCGTGGAGTTACCTTATATATTTAGAAAATTGTTTGTTTGCCTGGAGTTCCCCTTTATATAGATGGACTGGACCTAAACTGACTTTCAGGGGAGAGAGCCGGACTATCAGGTGAGGCGTTCAGCCTCCGTCAGCTGGAAAGTGCGAGTTATCGGTATCTTTACTATAAAAGGGCACCACAGTGCTGACAGTAAGGAGAAGACAATGTCAAGGAGAAAAGGGTATTGGTATTTTGGATACTCTTGACTGCTCGGCTTGGAGAGAGAGTTATTCTTGTCACAAATCCTTTTGTCTGCATCTGCTGACTGCTTGCCTGTAGCCAGCAGCATACTTTAACTGTTTTGTCACCTCCTAACATCACATGGATCAGCTGTCGCTCTTTTGTTCCGGGTATTGTAGAACTAATCCACTGAGGCCATTCTCCTGTGCAGTAAATAAAACACAAACTGCTTCTCAGACAATTCTCCATGAATATTTCAGATGGGGTTTTTACAGCCCTGATTCACCAAAAAAAAAAATTTACTTTGTTCTTGCCTCAGATAGTTTAAGGCCAGAGGAGTCAAACGTCTGGGGCCATTGTTGCCTCTTTCGTAGTTGATTAAAAAATGTCAGTTTTTCTCATTTACAGTTTCAAAACTTTTTCTTGGCCGTTGGTGTGAGATCATCCAAAGTGTGTACACCAAAATCATACCTTCGTTCATAGAGCATGAGAGGAGCATAGAGTACAGGAGATTTCAGCAAGCATCTAAATTGACCATTTAGATCTCTTTACGAAAAGAGAGGGTGAATCTCCCCAGTGGGAACACAGACAGCTATAAAAAAAACAGACAGGGGGTCTAACCCTAATCTACTCTATCCAAAACTATAAAAATATGTTTAAACCAGCCTTTAAATAACATTTTACCCTAAAGGAACCCTTGCAATAATTTTTTGCTTTAGACAGTTGTCAGCAACAAAAAGAGAGGGTGAATCTTCCCAGCGGGGAGCAAAAATATGTGTAGACCAGCCTTTCGCAAGCCTTTTTACCCCAAATGCAATAATTGTCAGGTCTCAGGGAACCCCTGCGAGGATTAGTCAGTTGGTTCTCATTAGGAAAATGACCCTTACATTGGTGATGATCAGTGGGAAGAAGGTCCCCCTCACAGTGGTGGTCAGAATGCCACCCCACAATCATGGTTCTGGCATGATTGGTATTGGCCCTGGAACTATGCAGGCCCCATGACATGGGCTGTCAGTTAACTATAGCTTAAAGCGGTAGTATACCACTTTTTTTTACTTTTAACTACAGGTAAGCCTATAATAAGGCTTACCTGTAGGTACAATTAATATCTCCTAAACCTACACGGTTTAGGAGATATTTGCTTTGCATGCAGCCGCTGACGTGTGCGGCGCATGCGCTCTGAAGGTCCGGCGGACCTTCATAGTTCCAAGCCGGGAATTGCCAGAAAATGACTCCCGCGCGCATGCGTGTCAGCTCCCACAGCGGTGTACAGGGGTCCGTGTCGGGGCTTCGTTCTAAGGTAAGTGCTTCATAATGAGCTAGTATGCGATGCATACTAGCTCATTATGCCTTTGTCTTGCAGGTTTTTTTTTTCTTTGAGTTTACTACCACTTTAAAGCTGAACTAAACCCATTGATTTAATGGTTTAAAAAAACAGTTACATTCTTGGCATGCCGGGAATGCTAACTGTCACATTTGCTTGTGTTCATAACCAACCTATCAAACCATCAAATGGCTGGTGTCATAACTGATCACATGTGCAGCACCATGGCAGTTGCAGATCAAACAGAGGCTAAGATGACAGCTTCCTTGGCTGCAATAGAGAGGAGGGTTTAGTTCTGCTTTAAGCCCCTAGAGCAGGGATTTCCAAACTATGGCCCTCCAGCTGTTGCGGAAACAGACTTGTATAAAGTACTCGAAATTTCTACTTGAGTAAAAGTACAAGTGCTCGATCAAAAAATTACTTGAGTAGAAGTGGAAGTGCTCGCAGAAAAAGTTACTTAAGTAGAAGTACTAAAGTATTCAACATTTTTTTTACTTAAGTATTGCAAGTAGTTTTTTCAAAAAATTTGCTACTTAAGTACTAAAAGTAAAAAGTACCAGTAGTAAAAAAAAAAAAAATTCTACTCAAGTACTGAAAGTAGAAGTACAAGTACTGTGTTATGTAGTTATTAAAGAAAGAAGTCAAAAGTATGAACATCATATTGTTTTTATTATTTCAAATGATTTATTCAAATGATTAACCTGTGTTTGTTAGTAGTTTCTTGATGCACTTTAAGCGCTGTAGCACCATTTATTTGCTTGTTTCATATTTTCTTTTTATTGGAAAGATTTGGTATAGCAGCTTTTATTATACACAGCCTTTATTTTCGTATGCGCTGATTTACAAATGACATTATACACATTTTTTTGAGCTTTATGCAACCTGCCATCTACTGTTCTGGCAGTGGTAATTTTTTTAAAAGTAACGAGTAACTATGCAGCACAAAAAAAAAAAATACTTGAGTAGAAGTATCGAAATCATCGAAAAAATGTAGTGAAGTAAAAGTAGAAGTAGGAGAAAAAAATTCTACTCTAGGAAAGTACAGATACCGCATTTCGGTACTTAAGTACAGTACTTAAGTAGTTCTACTTCGTTACTATACATCTCTGTGCGGAAATACACGTCCCATTAAGCATTGCAAAATTCTGACATTCACAGACATGACTAGGCATGATGGGAATTGTAGTTCCTGAGCAACTGGAGGGCCACAGTTTGGAGACCCCTGCCCTAGAGGAACCATAGGGTTCCATGGAACCCTGGTTGATTGGTTAAGACATTAGATACACTTTATGCTCTGCCTTAATCCGACCTTATTTAGTCTGTGTCAATTTTAAAACAAGCCTGGCCCCTTAGGCTTCAAAAATTAGGACAAACCCATTAAAATTGGGATTGTTGGGCCCACTGAATCTCACAAGGTCTTGAGTTACTTCACTCTTTTTTTTTAAATATTAATACAAAATTTTGGAACGGAGAAAAAAAAATGTGGGAACTGATGGAAGTTTTGTTAATAAAATCTCAATATTCCAAGTTCACTGAAGGTAAAAGAACAAACTATTCAACGCATGTTTGTGAATACTTTACAAAGTTCTATTTTTCATGTTTGATGCCCTTTTATCAGGTTCAGAGTCTACTGTGCACATCAAATTTCAGCCTCCTAAAGAAACCCAAATATCAAAGGTTAGAGGGAAAAATAACAGAATTGCGTTCATATGATACCTGAGAAAAAGAAGACAAATAGTTCAAGTACTTTACCGAGGATTCATTCACCCTTGTGTGCACATGATTCCTCTGAGCAAACTCTGCTACCTCCTACTGTTTGCCCTGTCAATATTGATGGAGGAGAAATCTATCTCCTGACACACTGGCATATGCTGTCTTCACTTGGACATAACTTGGATCTGGCTGGTCTATTAAAGAGGTGAGGGGTCACTAAAATAATAAAGATATTATAATCCCCCCAAAAAAAATAAAATAAAAGGTGTATGTACTCCTGAGTAGAACATCAAGTCAATAAACCGTTTTATATAAGAATATGTACACTTTTTAACACATCACTGTTATTTTAAAATATCGTGGAAAATCAAGTACGTTTGCAAACATCAGTTTATCTTTTTTCTTTATCTTGCTGTTGCAGGGGGGTTTTACAGAAAATCTAAAGTCAAAATGACTAGTTGAAGGCTGATAAAGAAGTCTGCATCGGCTACGTACACACGCATCGATTATTGGCTGGGAATTTTCGGCCAACGTCCGATCGGTCGATTTTTGTCTTGTTAGTATGATGCTTCCGACAACCGACTCCCATTTTTCGGCCGAAAAAAATCTGGTGTGCAGGCTATAAAATTTTTGTTGGCCGTCAACACAACGGCCGATTTTCCGTTAGTCAGTACAGATTTCGGCAGACAAAAATCTGATGAGCAAGACTGGGCATGCTCAGAGAAGAAAAAACACACGGAAAGTAAACCAGCACATGACATCACTTCTGAAGTAGATTTTTGTTGGCCGAGAAAATTTGTGTGCAGTCTAGGCACATTCCAACCAACAAAACACCACTCTGGACAAAAGTCGGCCGATAATCGTTGTGTGTGTACGAGGCATAAGGGAAACCGTCAGTGAAGCCCTCAGGCTTCACAGCTGGTTTCCTACTGCGCACGCACGAGTCACGCTGCACTTTCTGAATGGCCCCGTTGTCTTCTGCAACACACACAGGTCCCAGAAGCAGCGGGTAGAAAGGAGGAGGGGCTGATCCAAATACAGAGATGATGTACCTTGCAGCATCGAGGTTAGGATGGAAGTCCTGCTGGAAAATCACAAAAAAAAGGATGTCCAAAAACTAGGGGTGGGGTGCTTAATGGGTTTAGACCTAGTTCTATTTTAGCCTGACACTCCATTTTAAAGTATTACTAAAGGCAAAACTTTTTTTTTTTTTTATGGATAGAGCGGATATGGAATATAAAATCGGTCAGTTTTTATTGCTGTCTATACCTCCCTTAGGGAGATTCACCCTCTCTATTTGTTCTGTGAAGGTAAATCTCCCCAATGGGACAAAGATGGCAAAAATAAACCTTACAGGGGTTATAACCCTCCCTTACTCTATTTAAAATGAAAAAAAAAAAAGTTTTGCCTATAGTTTTTCTTTCAGTTAGCACTCCTCATGAGGGGTGGATCTAGTCTGCGCATCAGACTGGTCTTTCCCCAGCCATGCATGATCACAGTCTTCAATAGCTAATCCCTTGGGACATGTAGTTCTATGAGTCGCACATACATTAATCAGGTGTGATGTGCAAGGCCTCATAGAACCCTCCTGCCCTTGCCTGTTATTAGTAAGGAAATCCTCTGCTTATGGTGACGTGATGTTGCAGGTATGAAAAGATGACTTTTCTGGCCACTGAGGGATTTGACTTTAAAAACAGAATTGTGTTTAAACTGCAAATTGGGAGAGGAAGGACTGGATGTGTTACCAGCTTCATTTCAGAGTTCAGCTTTTAAGTATAACTAAAAGCAAAAACTTTTTTTTTAGTTTTAGAGGGGACAGGGAGTATAACCTCTGTCAGGTTCTTTACTGCTGTCTGTGCCCCCGGGAGAATCACCCTCTGACTGTCCTGTTGACTGTTCACCAAGAGTAAAAGAAAATCACAAACTTTAGGTTGTCAGCAGAACAGGAATAGAGGGGAAATCATCCAATGAGGACACTAGCTATGGTGACCCTGGTGACAACCAGAGACTTCCTCACTTTGGAGGAATTTCCCCTATTTTGGCTATGGAAAAGGAAGTGAAGGGTTATCTCTCTCCAATGAGACACAGAGGGCAAACAAACTGACAGGGGTATAACCCTCCCTTACTCTATCCAAAAGTAAAACAAAAAAATTGCCTTTAGTTCTACTTTAAGAAATGATATTGGGCTTCTGCCTATGGGATCTATGGAACAATACTAACAAAGCCTCCATACACAATAAACCGCTGTTTTCCAAATTCAGTAGCATTCTTTTGGACATTAATTTAACAAAATCAATAAAGCATGAGCTGGATTTCAGCTTCTAGATAAACACTAGCCAGGGAGACACTTTGTCAAATAGAAATGACTTTTCTCTTCCAGATAAAGTCGGTTTCTACAGGGGTCAGTGTGTTGCAACTAAGGTTTGAAAGCTATGTGGCCTTCACATGTTTTGCTTACATGTACTACAAAGCTAGGCAAACAAACTTCAGAAAGATAAGATGTGTTTTGGGAGATTTTTTTTCGTTTCAATTTTTTTTCTTTTTTGCCTGGCAAAAAATCCCCAATTGTGAAATTGTGGCAAGACCTCCTGCATGGAGCCAAGTAACTGATAAAGAATTACACTGAAAAACATTTTTTTCGAGCTACGAAACAGTGCTTCTTAGTGCCTGGAAATTAGGCCTGCTAATGGTCTTCAGTCCCACCGAAGGGTCCGACCCTGTGGCCACCTGTCAGAGGAATAAATAAAAGCTACAAAGCTTTTGTGCAGGATCTGAACAGAGACCCTTTCACGTCTTATTAAAATGTTTGATGATTTTGTTCAGCCGTCGATCTGTGAATTTTTAACTAATTGGGTATAGTCACTTTTTTATCAATAGGTCTAAACATGTAGCTAAAATAGCAAGGAAAAGAGATATATAATGTATTTTTAGTTAGGATGCCCATAGACAACAAAGGTGTACAGGTTTACATAAATGGAGAGCATAGAGTTTGTGGGAGTGAAGAACCAAGGGTCCACAGGAGAAAAGAAAAACCCAGGTTTGGTAGGAGTGAGAAAGAGTTTAGGGTCCGTAGGAGTGAGAAAGAACTCAGGGTCCGTAGGAGTGTGGAGGTAGCAACAGTCCACATGAGTGAGGAAAACCCCAGGGTCCAAAGGAGTGAGGAAGAACCCAGGGTCCAAAGGAGTGAGGAAGAACCCAGGGTCCAAAGGAGTGAAGAAGAACCCAGGGTTCAAAGGAGTGAGGAAGAACCCAGGGTCCAAAGGAGTGAGGAAGAACCCAGGGTCCAAAGGAGTGAGGAAGAACCCAGGGTTCAAAGGAGTGAGGAAGAACCCAGGGTCCAAAGGAGTGAGGAAGAACCCAGGGTCCAAATGAGTGAGGAAGACCTCAGGGACTGTAGGAGTGAGGAAGAACCCAGGGTCCATGGAATGAGTAAGAATCAAGGGGTTGTAGGAGTGAGGAAGACCTCAGGGACTGTAGGAGTGAGGAAGAACCCAGGATCCATGGAATGAGTAAGAATCAAGGGGTTGTAGGAGTGAGGAAGAACACAGAGTCTGTAGAAGCAAGAAAGAACCAAGGGTCCAAAGGAGTAAGGAAGACCCCAGGGCTCATAGATCTAAGGAAGATCCTAGGGGTCTGTAGCAGTAAAGAAGAACCCAGGGCCCATAGGTCTGAGTAAGAATCAAGCAGTCTCCCAGCTTTGGCAACATGCTAATAAAACTTTTAAAAAAAAATGAGCAGAATCTGCAGATCAGGCAGATCATAGGCCATAGCTTCCTTAAACCATCGCTGAACCCTCCCTCAGTTCTCCACTTAACAGCCCTTAGCAAGCATCAGGCTGGCGCTTGGGAGGTGCTTTTCCTTGATAGGTTGATGTCATCTTGGAGCAGTAAATGTGTTCCTAGGCAGGCTTTATTTTGCATGCAGACTACCTTAGGTAACACTCATATGTGATGCTGAGTCTCAATGGTTAAAACAACTGAAATTCAATAGATGAAATAGGTGGGCCAGGGACAGTAAACCCTGGTACACTCTAGCAGTTTATTTTTGTTCAACCCAGCAGGCTGAACGAAAACAAAAACTGAAGAGCTTGGGAGGAGCCGCTGTACTAACTAGTCAATGTTAGTACAGCAATTTCCCCAACTGAGCTATTGTGTTCTGACAGGGGGACGGCCCCCCTCCAGAACACACTGGTCAGCGATCTCAGCCATTGGCTGAGACCGCTGATCAGATGCTGATCTGCAGACCTTTTTCCCTCATGCCCCTTTTGACAGAAGCCAAATGTTTGGCTGGCTTCTGCCAGACCGGCTGCCGTACATATGGGCTGCATGTAGTCCGGTTTCTATTGAACCAGCCAATACCGCCCAATATTCGGCCCGTGTGTATGGGGCTTAAGGTTGGGGAGAAAATAGCTAGATGATGCTGGACATTCTCAGCCAGGAAATTAGGCGAGCTCTATCTGACCTGGTAACCAGTTTGATTACAGTAGAGGAGCCTTAACAACTGTGCAAGACTGAAAGGAAGTTTGGAGTTTAACTTTTTTATAAACTTTTGTGATCCTGCACTTCCTAGAGCAGAGGTCTTTAAACTATGGCCCTCCAGTTATTCAGGAACTACAATCCCCATCATGCCTAGTCATGTCTGTGAATGTCAGAGATTTACAATGCCTCATGGGAGGTGTAGTTCCGCAACAGCTGGAGGACCATAGTTTGAGGATCCCTGTCCTAGAGCTATCTAGTCTGGTTCAAATTTAAGTTTTTGTAAACCCAATCACTAAAACATTGTGTGTGACATTGAAATGTAATTCCAAATGTTAAAACTTTAAATCTGTAACTTTCATTAAACTAAAAAAAATCCCAAAAAAGAAATGGTCCTGCATTGATGGTTTTTGTACAGGCACTTCCTGTTAGGAGTGACAACTGTTTTCAAAATGCGCTCCTACGTTGTCACATGTGCTACTGGTGATCACTTCATTGTGACAATAGCATCATACTTGAGCAAGCATGGACTACAAATGTCACTATCAGAGCTGACCTAAGAGCAATGCTCGGCAGCAATGCTGGAGCGAATGCATGTAGACAGGAAGTGAAGGGAAGAAACTGGAGGAGATCAGCCCTGAGATTCAAAGAGTGAAACATTATTTTATGGAAAATAAAAATATGCCAATGGTTTATATCAGAGGTCTTCAAACTTTCAAAACAAGGGGCCAGTTTACTGCCCTTAAAGCTTTAGGGGGGCCAGATTCTGGCCAATGGGAGTAGAAAATGCCCTGGCATGGGTGAGAATAAATAATTCCATAAGCTTTGAGGTCAGTGGGAGTAGAAAATGCCCTGGCATGGGTGGATATAAATAATGCCATAGGCTTTGTGGTCAGTGGGAGTATAAAATGCCCAACTGTGCACTTTGTTCAATAAAGCTTTTTGGAAAAAAAAAAAGAAAAGAAAATACCCTGGGATGGGTGGATATAAATAATGCCATAGGCTTTGTGGTCAGTGGGAATATAAAATGCCCAACTGTGCACTTTGTTCAATAAAGCTTTTTGGAAAAAAAAAAAAAAAGAAAATGCCCTGGGATGGGTGGATATAAATAATGCCATAGGCTTTGTGGTCAGTGGGAGTACAAAAAAAAAAACATCATTGGTGTCAGTGGAAGGGATAGTGCCCCAAGGGCAAGATAATGGCAAACAAAAGGCCAAATCCTGCCCGCGGGCCGCAGTTTAGAGGCCCCTGGTTTATATGATACATAATACATTAACAAACTAAATCTGATCCAGTTATGGTTTATATCTACTTTTATTTTATTATTTTTTTGTTTGGCAGCCTGGAACCAAACAGTCACTGCACAATAAGATTCACCTGGAAAATGTTAAAAGATTTTAGTAACTACGCATGTAAATATTTGAAGTACAACTCTTATAAAATATGACAATTTAACCACTTTTTTTTTTTCTTTTAGACCGGCAAGGGGTAAGATCCAGGCTAAAGGTCATTTTCGGTCAGCGCGGTCCCACAGGGGTTAAAGAGTCATTTTCTTCTCCCTATGTGACTCGGGAGATACGGGAGAGAGGGAGGCATGCAGACATCTGCTCTTTAGAAATTCAAGGAGATAAAAAAGCACAAGAAATGCAAAGATGACTAAATGAACAAGCAGGCACAAAAGGAGCTCAGATTTGGGCATTCTTGTCTGGCAAGGAGGCAGTCACTAAGGCTAATGAAGCATTGGCGTTACGGGACGTATGCCAGCGTAACAAAGAAGATGTACATCAGTGGCGCAGATGAGCCAAAGACCCCCAGAGTAAAATAATGACATAATCACCATCGGTGTCACAGACCAGACTGTACACAAGGTGAAATAGGGGAAAATAAATACGAGTCTTTAACGTCCCTCATGCATGTACATCGAGAGGAGAATCACAATTTCTTATTTGTAGCAGCTTTATACACATCGATGGAGATGCAGAGCAATGCCAGAGCTTAAATAGATGGCATAATACAAAGCAGACATTCATTAGAGGAGACGCTTAGGCTCCTAACATATTGAGCCTTGATTTAAGAAACTTAAGACTCACCAATAACAAATAAGATAGTTTCTTACTGGTAAAAAGACAGCTAAAAGCTGAACGCTGCCATCTGATTGGTTGCTAGAAGCAACACAGATGCTTTTCTACATATTTCAATATTTCATTTAGCTGTATACATTAAAATGTATTTTTTGGGTAAAAAAGTATTTTGGTTGAGCTTTAAAGCTGAAGTTTAATCTCCTTATATTTTGCCCTTCATCCTATTTAGCATGCTTATGAAATTATGAAATATTACCTTTTGCCAATACATACCTAACATTGAACCCAATGATATCACCACTACATCTCTATGCAATGCAGGCACATTACAGCTGGTGGGAGGAGTTAGCAGGGGCCTGTACTAAAATCAGGAAGCTGTGGTACCACCCACATGTGATTCTGAGTCTCCATGATTGAAAAGAACGCATATATATATATATTTATATATATATATATATTTATTTATATTTTATATACTGGATATATATATATTTTCTTTCTATACTGTGTATATATATATATATATATATATATATATATATATATATATATATATATATATATACATATATATATATATATATATATATATATAAATAATAATAATAATTATTATTATTAATAATTATTAATATTATTTTTATTGTTTTTATTGCAATTAAAATTGCAATATAATTACAATACTTGTTGCAAAAAAAATATATTATATATATATATATATATATTTATATTTTATATACTGGATATATATATTTTTTCTTTCTATACTGTGTATAGTGTATATATATATATATATATATATATATATATATATATATATATATAAATAATTATTATTAATATTTTTATTGCAATTAAAATTGTAATATAATTACATTACTTGTTCCAAAAAAAAGTATGTATGTATATATATATATAATTTTCCTCCTATATATTAATTGCACGTTTTATGCCTTCTATTCCCATCTTTGTATTATGCTCTCTACTTATTGCAATTTAATATAGAATTCAAAAAATATTATTACACAGGATTTATAAAGCGCCAACAGTTTGCACAGTGCTTTCGAATGTATAGGGAGACAGTACAGATTTTCAATCAATTCAATACAGAAGGATTAGGAGGATTTTGCTCCTGAGAGCTTACAATCTACAAGGGAGGGGCAGGTGATACAAAAAGGTAATAACTGTGAGGGATGGGATAATATTAGTAATAAAATAGAAGCTTATAAAATGTATATTTTTTTTTTCTATTTTACGTTTATTTTTCTATTTTAAGATTAGCAATCATATCAGGAATGATAATGCTTGCTACGCACATCCAAAATCATTGTATACCATTCATGCAAACATGAATAAACATTATATCCATGCTTTTATGTAGCCTGTATCTCAGGAGTATATAAAAAAATCTATCTTGGTAATAGTTTGCCGGTTGGGTCATCAGTACAACTGCAGTCTCCTTGGCACTTGGTCTTTATCCAACTCCTGCTTTGTAAGTGCATTTGTTTATATTGTTAATTTCTAAGTGAGAGGCCCTGCTGGAAGATTAAAACGTCGCCTGCAGGAAGCATGGTTTTGTTGTGATGAAAATAAGCGACGGGTCTGGAAAGTGCTAAGAGGCCCCCGTCACCTGACAGCGCCTTTCACTGAATACGTTAGGTGTTTGCACTCAGGCAGCTGCCTGTCTGCTTCAGAAGTGACTTATGTCGTTTTTTTTTTTAAAGTGAACGTCGGCTTGAGAAAGTGAAAAAGACAATAGCGAGCAACCCCGAGGAGAGTCAGAAAACAAAACACTTGGCTGTGCCCGTGTCCCTTTTCATTGCTTCCAATTAAAGATTCATAAGAAGGGCTTAAATTTTTGATGAGACTTTTCTTTTTTTTAGTTTTGCATGGCTGTGTGAGCTGTGTCTACCTACCGTAGAATCTGCACTTTTTCCTTAAGTAAAGGAAACCTGTTGAAGGAGCGGTTGTCATGTCTGGTGTTTAGTGGAGCACAAGCTTGTTAGCTCTTGGTACTCTGCTGACAAAGCCACCAGCTTTTTTAATAAGGAACCATAGCATCTTCTCAATGGTGATCTCTCCGAGGTTCGGACTATTTTCCGAAGCCATTTAACACCTTGCGCTCTCAGGCAGGAGAGTGACACCGGCGACCGAGAGGTCAAATTGCTCAGCACATCAGTCAAGCAACTGACAGAGATCTCAACTTTACTGGTGTAAACACATCACACTCTATACACTGGTGAACTGGTTACTTCCACTAAGGTTAACACAACTCCAGGCAGTTAGCTAATTATTTAGGTACATCCAGTCCAGAAATGTACACAGCTCTGCCATAAAGCACAGCCTTGTCTGGCAGGACAGGAGAGCCGATTTTTGTCCTGCTGTAGTTCAGTAACACTTACAGGTTGAGTCTATCCCTGCCAATGACTGGACAGCGAAAGGAGAAGAAGCACTGCCTCTCTCTCTCTCCTCCTGTCTGAGCTCCGCTGTACAGAGGAAGATTCTGACACCGGGTCATATGTTTATTGACGTATTAATGAATTCTTGTAACCCTGCTTCGCATTCGGTTTTAAGTTGGCCGTACAAAGTTAGAGTCTTCTATACATTAGTGATCGACCGATATCGGTTTTTCGTTGCCGATACCGTATTTTGGCCATTCAATAAAGGTATCGGCCAATATTGGCCGATATTTTCGTACATTTAAAAAATGTTTTATTTTTTTATTTTTAGCACTTGACAGGTACTGTTGTGGAGGGATCTGGGGGTCTAAAAGGCCTTAAACCCCTCCTATGCACTTAAAAGCATTCAAAACGCCAAGTTTTGCTGTTTTGAATGCTGTCATTTTTTTGATCTGTCACCGAGTACCCGGAAGTGATGTCCGGGTTTTTACATGGAGAGCCGATCAGAGCCGAATGCGGCTTTGATCGGGTCTTTGGCGGCCGTGCAGGCTGGTTGCCCGGGTCTCCCGGTGGGACGGGAGACCCAGGCGAGCCACGGAAGGCAGCGGGAGGGGGGAGACGTCCTCTTTCGCTCCTTGTAATGATAGCCGAGAGGCTTCTCAGCCACATCGGTTGTCATTACAAGACAGCCGACCGTCGGCTATGGATGCCGGTACCGGGGTGATGCCTCTAGCTGCAGGCATCACTCCGGTACAAGCACTTTCCTGGAATATCAGCAATATCGGTAACCTCAGGGGCCGATTCCGATATATCGGGGAAAGTGCATATCGGCCCCCGATATATCAGCATTGCCGATAATCGGTCGATCCCTAGTATTAATGAATTTTTGTAACCCTGCCTCACATTCGGTTTTAAGTTGGCCGTACAAAGTTAGAGTCTTCTATGCATGCCATAGAATTCTACCATTGCAGATATTGTATTCTGATGGCTGGCACCAGTGGCTGTCAGAATACCCGAATAGCTGCTGCAATGCTCCTGGCTCTTTCACTTTTTCAATCAAAAGATGTCGGGTGGGAGGATGGTGACAGGCCACCCTGTTCATCAGGAACCATCTGAAATTCACATAAGGGCGGATTTACTAAAACTGGAGAGTGCAAAATCTGGTGCAGCTCTGCATAGAAACCAATCAGCATTCAGGTTTTTCTTTTTTTTATCAAAGCTCAATTGGACAAGCTGAAGTTACAAGCTGATTGGCTACCATGCACAGCTGCACCATACTTTGCACTCTCCAGTTTTGTAAATCATCCCCATAGTCATAGTGTATGGCAAGCTTCAACAAGTGTATGATAGGTGGACCTATCTTCATCTGTGTAGCTGAATCCAATCGGATGGACTTTCGATTACATATTTTTAGTAACATTGGTTGAATTGAGCAATCAGAATCACCAGTCTAATGTCTGATAAACCAAAAAGGATGGCCAGTGAGATATCTGCCCATTTGCAACCCAGCGAGGGTCAGCTGCACTCTTGTATGTGGCACAGCTTATGGTTATAAGCCATATGGGCACTTCTAAAGGGTTGTGATCAGGACAAATATGTTCTTCCGTATTTGTGACTAACTTGTACTCATCTTTTTTATTGGAAGAGAAGGCACAACCGTTTTTTGTGGGCTGTTTAGCCTCAATCAGCCACTGCTTTACTAATTGACACAATTCATAGTTATGGGCAGTACAATGCTATGTAGCTGGCTGTAGAGTCTAAATATAAACCTTCATGGTTCACACATTTTGTGATACTTTTACATTTACAGTGCCTACTTTGTGTTAGAAAAAAAA
This sequence comes from Pelophylax lessonae, assembly GCF_965119305.1. NCBI lineage: Eukaryota > Metazoa > Chordata > Amphibia > Anura > Ranidae > Pelophylax > Pelophylax lessonae. The sequence goes on from NC_138770.1 coordinate 621,365,798, forward strand.
GTGATGTTTCCATAGCAGCAAAGGGGGAAAGAGAAAGGAAAAACGAGTTAGGGTCAGGACTGGGTACCCCTTAGTTCATGGGCCTAAAGTGTTTGCCTTTTCTACTACACACGTTACTATTCCATGGCCTGCATGGAACTCTTTTGTTACTCATCAATAATTGTTCGCCTTTCCCCTCTAGGTTGGGAAATGGCCCTTCGCTGCTCATACAGCCAATTAAAAAATCAATTCAGGGAATTGATCCATCTGCACTTGTGGTGTCAGGAAGAATTGTTTCCCCCTGCAATGCTCAGAGGGGTTTGTTTTGTCTTCTTCTCCAGGGGTTTGTGGGAGATGAAATTGACTATCATGTCCTTATTAACCCAGTTAAAGTGGTATTAAACCCTAAAACTAGTATGTGTATGAATGATTGTGAGTTGAGAACCTAAACCTTAGATTGTAAGCTCCTCGAGGGCAGGGACTGATGTGAACAGGGGCGCAGATAGGGGGGGAGCACCAGTCCTCCTGTAGGGGGCCCGGGCACAAGGGGGGGCCCCAACAGCACAGGGAGTCATGCAGTCGTGCAGAGGGGCAATTACAGAAGGAAGCCCTATGCGGCTCTCTGCAGCAGCTGAAAGCCAGTTTCTCCCCCTTATGCCAACTTTCACCTGCTGCAGGGAGAGACACAGACACAGGGCATCATTCCTGCAATAGCTTCTCCGACACCGATCCACCTCCCTGTTCTGCCTGCTTCTGAGCCCCCCCCCCTTACCGTGTGCCCCCCCTTTCACTGCCCCCACCACCGCCGCAGCTCTGCCTGTCCTGTAAAAAATTATAAAAAATGTAAAATAAAATAATTGTAAAAATTTTTTACATACATTTAAAAAAAAAATGTAAAAAAATATTTAAAAAGGACTAATTCACACAGGTCCTTTATTATGTTTGTGTTTGTTAACAATGATTTTAGTGTATTTTTAGTGAAAATATTGTCTTGATAAATTCAGGGGGCTGCCAGGAAGGCTGTACGGGGCCCTGTGATTTCTAACAGTAACCCTGGATGTGAATGTGCAATATGTGAAGCACTGCTTAAATTGACGGCGCTATTTAAGTAACTGTAATAAATAAAATAAATAAATAAAACAAAAAAACAATATATTGCAGCTTACCAAATTTTAGATGTGGTGACTGGATTCGTTTTTCTATTTTCCTTTTATTGTCAACAGGATACACCTTTGGACAGCAGCATTGTCAGTCTTGGGGGAGGGGAGTGTTAGATGCACTCGCAGATTTAGATGGACTTGGCTAACAAATTAAAGCCGAACTTCAACTAACACTTTTTAAGCGGTTACAGCAATATATTTTTTTTTTCCTTTCTGGGATAAAGGTTTCACGTAAATGAATAAAAGCTGACCATTGTAAGCACCCCCTGACAGTGCTAAACGGTTCAGCTAAACCAGAGGGTAAAACTGCCACTTTTGCCTGATTGCTTGGTCTGTTGAAAACCAACAGGCACTGGTCAGGTCAACAAGTGAAAATAAGAAAAAATAGCAAATAAAAAAATGTGGTCACCACATCTATGAATTGGTAAGTGGCAATACTGTATAATACATTTTTTTTTTTTTTACTGAACTAAAGCCCAGTTTCTGGCAAATCCTTGTGTAGAGTGTTGATGGGTTAGAACCTCTATCAGGTTTTTATTGCTACGTTCCATTTGAGTTATGTCCTCATATCCAATCCCGCTTTTACTGGAGCAGAAAATAAGTGTAAAACAGAGAATAGAGAAAGGTTAAAGCCCATGTCTGTCTTTTTTCTTACTAAGAACTTTTCTCAATTCCTACTAGTAACCCCCTCTGTGTCACTGATACAGGCATAGGCGTGTGCACAGGGTGTGTCAGATGGGCCTGGGCACACCCTAATCACCCCATACGCATTAGTATTATCGCTCTGTGTGCTGGCAGAGAATGATCTCCCTCTTGTTGGCTTGCCACAAGAGAAGTGTTTTTGCGCTCTTCTCTTTCACAGTGCTGGAAAGGAGATCAATGTGACAGGGTCATATATATGTAGACACACACACGTGTGTTTGGGCTTTGGGGTGCACACACCTATGGATACTGGAAATGTACAGGAAAGGTGAAATAACCCTTTAAAGTTTTCTTAAATCCTAACAATGAACTTCTTATTTGATTCTTTTGTGCTATTAATATTATTATATTAGCTAATTATTTATTAATTAAATATTTTTGTGTTTTCCATAGCTCTTGCTCTCTCTCTCTCTCAATATCTTTTATGTATTTAAATGTGTTTCTATTGTTTTAAAAATATGTTTAAAGACGTTAAAATGCTTTTAAAAGTACAGTAAAAGTTATAAAAACAAGCCTAGGGTGTATTTAAATAGGGTATTTCTATTTCATGGATTTTCACTTATCGCAGGTGGGTCTGGAACGTAACCCCCTGTGATGGAGGGGGGTTTACTGTACTATGCTAAGCATTTTTTTTGCTATAGATTTTTTGATAGGTAAAAAAAAAAATCTGATGATCTTGCTAGAAGTCTCATCAGCTTATAACCTCCCAAATCTCTGCCTATGCTGTGCTTTTATCAGTTACGTCATTCTAAGCCATCTTTGGGGACTACAGAACACCTCCGCCTATGTTAAGGAGAAAAGGAGAGGTGTTCTGTAGTGCTTTCCTAGTGTTTTTACGTAGATACAGTACAGTGAGTAAGCGTTGTCATCCTAGGACAGAGAATGAGTTAAGACCCGTACACACGTAGCGATTGTCGGCCGTAAATATTCGGCCAACGTCCAATCGGCCGATTGTAGGCTTGTTAGTATGATGCTTCCGACAACCGACTGCGACTTTTCGGCCAAACAGAATCTGGTGTGCAGGCTTTAAAATTTTTGTTGGCCAACACCAGAACGGCCGATTGTTCCTCAGTCAGTACAGAATTCGGCCGACAAACAGCAGATGAGCAAGACTGGGCATGCTCAGAGAAGAAAAAACACACGGAAAGTTAACCATCACATGACATCACTTCTGCAGTCGGCTGTTGTTGGCCGACAAAATTCGTGTGCAGTCTTTAGCACTTTTCAACCGACAGGACAGCTCCGGACAAAAGACGGCCGATCATTCGGCCGACAATCGCTATGTGTGTACGGGACTTAACTAGCAGGATCACCAGGTGAAACTGGACTGGTAAAATGCAATATATTATGTTCTTGGGTTTAGATACGTTTTAACTATACGCATCTGTAATCCAAGTCATTCAAGTTCAGGAAAAAGTTACATTAGACTAAGAGCCGGTTCACACTACTCCGACTACTCCGACTCAAAGTCGCACGACTTTATCGCGGCTTGCAAACGACTTCTCATAATAGAAGGCAATGCAAGTCGCTCCGACTTCGCCCAAAAATAGTGCAGGAACCTTTTTCTAAGTCGCTCTGATTAGAACGGTTCCATTACACAGCATGGAGCGCTACTTATCAGGCGACCAAGTCTTCTGACAAGTCGGAGTAGTGTGAACCGGCTCTTAGTGTTACTGTAAGGCATAGAATATTCCTCATTGAAAAATGGATTGCACATATACAACATTGGACTACTGTCTTAATTAGCAGGCAGAAATTCTGTCATCTCTGATAGGAACAATATAAAAATATACCTGCAAAATCATAATAATATACTACAAGTCTATTCTATCAGGCAGTGATAGAATTTCCTCCAATTAAATTAAATGACATACAGTATATAGCGTTTAATTAGCAAAATAATCTTGTAAGGCATGAAAAGAGAAAGTCACGTTACTTATCAACTGCCAGGCCCTGCACGCATGATTGCTCACCTGAGATTTGGAGTTTTAGGTAAAGTATATAGGACTGGTTTAGCTGAGTCTTCACAAGGGTCTACCATCATACACATTTTACATTGTCCTTGAATAAGCATTTCCTTCAATGTTTTCTGGGTACTCTTTGTTCAGGTTTATAGAGAGTTATAGATACCTTGGTAAAGTGAACTTCATCATAGTAAGGGTGGCTATATATGGATCGGAATTTGACAGATCCATGGTTCAATCCATGTATGGCCAGGGTGGTTGTACAGAAGTTGATTTACTGATCGACTTTTTTACAAGCAGTCTGTTTGGTTTTTCCCGAATGATCAATGCCGCTGGCTATAACCGGCAGCATTCTGATGGCGGGGAAGGCTCCGCGCTGTCAGAATGCAGTAGCACAGTGTTCCATATTGAATGTGTGGATGGGGAAAAATGATTAATGTATGGCCAGCTTAAGCTTTGCTCTACCAGTTAACAGCCACATTTTACCATGAATGAAACTTGTAACTATTTACAAACTCTTTGTACACCACTAGACACGGCTTGGTTGTTGACCAGTTGTATGTATGTATAAATCTGTTCAGTCTTATCCTACCACTGATAATTCTATGAGCCAGATCTCTGGCACCATGATTAAGATAATGGAAAGCCTTTTTCCATGGATTTTTCTTGCCATTTTGTTTACAGGGTAGGCTGCCAGGTCTAGTCCTAACTGCCCAGGCTTGGGACTGGCGTGAAGAATGTGATAATACATATGTATAGCTAATTTATAGACACATACTAGGGCCATTTTAGCCAGAAGCCTACTAGTATGTCTTTAGAGTGTGGGAGGAAACCCATATAAAGACAGGGAGAACATGCAAACTCCATGCATGTCCTGGACAAGATTCAAACCAAGGAACCCCCTGCTGGAATACTAACCACTAGCCACTATACTGACCTTGAGGTGGCCATCAAAATGTCAGTCACTACTCACATGTGCCTTTAACAATGTCAGCCAAGGATGGACACTTGTAAATCCTGTCTGTCAGCCACAGACACAACTGGGTACATTTAAGGACATTTGCATATGTCAATTATAGAGTTTGTCACTGCCACTGCCAATCCACGTTTTCTGGCTTGTACATTTACCCTCTTACTTTGAAACATTTTGTCGTTCAACTAGACCAGTGATGGCGAACCTTGGCACCCCAGATGTTTTGAAACTACATTTCCCATGATGCTCATGCACTCTGCATTGTAGTTGAGCATCATGGGAAATGTAGTTCTAAAACTTCTGGGGTGCCAAGGTTCGCCATCACTGACCTAGACTAAGCATTTAGAAAGGCATCTGACTATACTCTAAGTTTACAATTATACATAGTTGTTCCAGGTAAGTGGCTCCAACCTTACTCAGCCCAGTTGGGTTCAATAGCTTGACAGCTAGCATCCTCAGGAGGAAACGGTCAATGGCACCCCCCAAGTGTTTCTCAGTAAATAATTACTTTAATACATAATTAGCAAAACTATTCTCAACATCATGCACAATACAATCATGTATAAAAAGCATTCTAAAGAGAAGTTTCATCCAAAACCACCAATCCATTTCCAACTGCCATTTGTTTTAAATGTTGAAAGCAAAAAGAAGAATCAGATTAGTTGCTACAAGATCTGTTACCTTTCTTTTTTAATATACACGATCTAGATTTTCTACTGCCCCCTCTTTTTATGACCCCTTAAGCATTTAGCAGAAGTAATATTTACACTACTCGAAATAACAATTTTAAGATTTGAATGTCTGAATTAGAACATGTTCTTCACGAGACTTTTGGAAATAAAAATGTACTTCTTGGCCTCTGTAGTTAAAGAAGCATTATCACTCAAAACGCTCAGCATCAACAATTGTCAGCCGTGTTAAAAGTGACTCTCCCCCCTTCCCTATACAGAACTGGAGAATCAAATTGATTTCTGCCCTGAAAGCCATATTAATCATTAGCAGCTGTGAGAAATAAGCCCATGCTAGGCCTATTGATAACCTTTATGTGCAATGAAGGGGATGTGAATGTCAGACAATGAGCATCACCCGTGCACACTGCCTTTGAACTTTCCCCATCTCCAAAGGACAATTAATTACCAGGGCCTTAAGGGTAGGTCACAGCAAGGGAAAGCCTACTGCTGCCCAAGCAGGATGCGTTGGCTGTTGTCTGCACAGGAGGGGAGAAGCAATCCCCGAAGCAGCCAAAGTATCAAATAGAGGTGGGAAGACGGGGAAGGAAAAGTAATAAGTTTGTTTTGTATGGGGTTCTGTTATTGCATAATTGTATTCTGCCTGTGAAATCATCCGTAGACAAGACACAAGACCACACTTTTTCTCTGTCCCTCTCTCCAAAAGATCCACAGGGTAGGTTACAGCCAGAAATGGCGTATTAAAAAGGACGCTCCTTTCACCAAATCATTTCACAGATGCAAAACAGAGCGACACAAAGCGCTGGGACTTTTTCTCCTACATTAAATGGAGTAACTGATAAGGTCAGACATATGATACCTAAAGACATGGAATCTGTGAACTCTTGAAGTCAAAGGCCTGCTCTGTGCACAATCTTTCAAAGGAAAGAGATCACAGGACTCCACTGAATCCCCTTTAAACTTTATGAAGCAGGAGGAGAGAAAGCTCTAAGTAGGGAAGCTTGACAGAAGAGCCTTGAACTATTTTCTGAAGGAAAGATGAGACCCTCCCTAGGCTGCCACAAAACATCTTTTTTATTCCAAAGGCTCCTCTGAACTTTGATATGTGCCAAGACACTGCTATTGAAAGCTGTATAATTATGGGCTATAGCCACTGTGGAAAAGGCTTTGTTCGGCTCAACAAAGGACAATAAGGAAAGTAAAGCAATGTTACACTGTATCTTTTTCTTTAAGGATGTTGAAAAAAGGTCACGATATGGTAGAACTAATAGACGTTGAGTAAGGAGGTTTAAAGTGGATCTCACAGGGCTTCGGATGGAGCCAATGATGTGAAATAAAGAAGGATGACAAGAGGGAGACACAGGCGTAATGACTGACGTTAAAACAAAGAGAACAAACCAACCGCTTGGTCCATCACTGTAATCAGTGAACGTCCGGGGGACAATGAAGAAGTGGCAAAAGGGAATAATAATAATCAAATAGGAAGGGATACGGCAAACAGGGCTGAGATGACTTTGGACTTTCGTAACCTCTATGGGTGGAGTTAATAAAGATTTCTGGAGGTTATTATTTGTAATATGATAAATGGGCAGAACTGAGAGACGATATCCACAAATTAAAACCTAAAACAATATTGTGGCTTAGGGTGGGATCTTCAGAACTTCAGAGGCGTGGCTGTGATCCAAGCTTTGATCTTTCTAGCTCCTACATTTATTGCTTGTATGGCAATTCTGTAAGTGGAAAGCAGCAGATTCCCCCATGTGTGTGTTAACGTGGTTATAAACTCTTACATTTACCAAGTGAAGTGACGAGCCTCAGGTGATACATGAAGAATAAACTAATCCTGCATAAGTTGTACCTGTTTATCTGCAGTCCCCTCTCCTCTACAGCCTCTTAAAGCAAACATCTTACACAGCATTCCTGAGCTTCAGAAGCAAGGGGGCAGGGATCTGATGTCACACACTGCACAGCATAGAGCAGAGAGCTGAGTGTAATCTGAGACATGGGTGGAGGGAATCTACACACCCTCCCTCTACACAGTCTCAAAGGGATACATGCACACCTGGGGCTGGCTGTCAATCCCATTCTGTGTGCTGGAGGGGGGCAGGGCCATCTCCCGGGATTCTGTGGTGTCCTCATTACCTGTCAGAAGTGACTCATGCCGACAGCAGAGGGAAGCGAGAGCTGATAGAAACCACTCTAGGTGCTTTGGAGTGAGGCAAGTACACATTATAGAAGGATATGCTTTGTTCATTTTACATTTCAGAGGTTTACAACCACTTTAATGGCAAGCAGAGACCACCAATATATACACCCAGAAATGTTCATTCAGCAAAGCTAGGCTAAGGGCTATGAAGCTATTGGTTTCTGTAGATTCCCTACACTTTACACTGTCCCGTCCAAATATTTTATCCATGATTAGATGATATAAAGTGCTGGCTCTACAATATAAATGTGACTCCATCTTTCTGTGCATCCATCACACTATCACATCTGTAGCACACGTATAGTCCAAAAATGTGGACGGAACCCAAATACATGGATTGCTATTCCTGATAGCTGTATCTAAGTTTAATGTCGTGTAATGTTATATATATATATATATATATATATATATATATATATATATATATATATATATAAATATATATATACATTGTTTTGCTTTTCAGTAAGTTGTGAAAAGTAATTCTAGGACTTTCAGAAACACAGTTGATCTCCTATACCAGTGATGGCGAGCCTTGGCACCACAGATGTTTTGGATCTACATTTCCCATGATGCTCAAGTACACTGCAGAGTGCATGAGCATCATGGGAAATGTAGTTCCAAAACATCTGGGGTACCAAGGCTCGCCATCACTGTCCTATACCAATGTACTGTATATCACGAATTAATTATTTTAATATGTGCATATACACTGTACTGTATGCATACATTGTGTATATATATATATATATGTATGTGTCTGATACAGATAGCTTTTAGTAGAAGAACCTATAAATCTATATGAAAAAGCATGTAAAAGTGTTAAGGTCATTCCAAAAATATTGTAAAGGGTAACTCCACACTACTTATTTGCAATGTGCACTAGCTTTATATTCACTATTAATTTATCTTTAAAGCCCAACTGTAGCCTTTGCCATTCCCTACCCCTTGTTCTCTCCCAAATCATTCCCTGAAGGCCCCCGCCTCATACATCATACAGGATACATACCTTGAATCCAGTTGTCTTCCAGCCAGTCACATGACAAGCGGGGTCTTTCCAGTTGTTGTGCAATGCCAGTGGTGGGTGTTCCTTATTAGTGTGCAGAGCAATGCTTACGTAGCAACCTATGAGCACAGCTCTGTGCAGTGGTACTGTAAGCCTAGGCTGGCATTATGATGTACCCTCAAAGGGGTAGGTCCATGACAGCCTGGGTTCACAGGAAGTGGGTTAAATGAAAATGGGTACCATTCAATCTAGGAGGGGTCCAGCACTGAATGACAGAACATAGAGGGAGATTTACTAAAACTGGAGCATGCAAAATCGTGTGCAGCTTAGCATAGAAAGCAATCAGCTTCCAGGTTTAATTGTCAAAGGTTAATTGAACAAGCTGATTGGCTACCATGTACACTTGCACCAGATTCGGAGTGCTCCAGTTTTAGTAACTCTCCCCCATAGTATCTGCATGGCATAGCGCTGGAGAAAAGGTGAGTAATGCAGCAAAAGCAGCATTATTTCTTTTTAGACCTTTTAGAACTTCTAGGCAACTTTTTTTTCACATAAATGTATGTTAGGCTTTAGGAGCACCTTTCAATATTTCCCTATCTTAGGGCCCTAATAAAGGGCACAGATATGCAGTTCAGTTTTGGGCACCAGTTCACAAAAAGAATATTGGGGAACTGGAGAAAGTGCAGAGAAGGGCAACCAAACTGATAAGAGGCATGGAGGAGCTCAGCTATGAGGAAAGATTAGAGGAACTGAATTTATTCTCTCTTGAGAAGAGGAGATTAAGGGGGGGATCAACAGGTTCACATACATAAGTGGTCCATATAGTGAGCTTGGTGTTTAGCTATTCACTTTAGGGTCACCGCTATAGCTTCATGAATGAAAAGTACTCTATGAATGGAGGACAGGATGAAAGAAAAATCTGTCTCCTCCATTCATTGAGTGCTTTTCAATGTAACGATGCATCCCTTTTGCAGATTTTTTTATATTTTGCATAAACTTAGGCTTTAATCCCCCTGGTATACAGTATCTTATAGCAAGTAGACATCAATCAGCTATATTTAGTCTCTTCCTAAAAGCTAAGTTTTGATTAGTTGTCAAGAGCATACTGCTGCCGTTTGCACACTATTTAAATAAATGCCTATTTTTTGCCGATCTAGTCCCTAAAATCTCCAAAACAAACAAGGTCCTTATGTATGTGCTGTAAAACAGAATTCCACATTGAATTATTTTGCATTTCTTATTCTACCTCCCCTCCCATTTCAAAATGTAAATGTATAAAATTTTGGTCATCAGCAGAGAATAATGGGAGCCATTGTATTCTAGCACAGTAAGCACCGCTGGGTATTGGCCATAAGGCTACCGCTTAAATGACAAGGCCAAAATCTTCCCCTACATCTAATGTGACTTTGCTTTTAACTGCCTGACGCAGGGCACACTACAGGGAATGGCAAGTCACTGACACGGTTTATGACGGGACAAGTTCACTGCTTAATCATCTTTGGTCCTTAACCTATATCGTCAGTGGAAGTGAAAGTCAAGTGCGTTTGAAAAGCACGCTGGGGTAAAAGAAGCATCTGAAGAGCATGCCGGTGATTTTACAGAAACAGTCTCCTCTCCAGCTTTAATCACGTTGAAAGATCAGCAAATTGTGTCTGCAAGGAAAGGGACGAGGCTAAATATGGCAAATGCTCTGTTTGCTAAAAAAAACCCTCCGTCTCCAATTTCATCATTAGCTGCCGATTTTTATTCCTTGCAGTAGGAATAAGGAGGAAGGTTAATGCCGTAATCAGCAGGCACAGATCAGTCACCCTCAGCTGAACAAGAGCATGAACCCAATGTGACGCGCCGCCACATATGTAATATAAGAGACGGGTTGCTCAGGTCTGCTAAGATGATATTAAAGTCAGCCATTTATATCTACCATTGTGGCGAACTCTGGAGAGTGGATTTTTACCATCTGTTGGAACTACGTACATCTTAAAATGATTAAAGTTTGCTGATCGATGATCTGTTCCCAAAAATGTACTGTCAGATTTTCAGAGGTAGTTGCATTGTCAAAGTGCACTAGCTTTCAAATTTAAAGCGGAACTAAAGTGCCAAAACGTACCTCCCCTTTAACGGTCTAACATTCCTTTGCCGATGCCAGCATCTTCTCCCCAGTTTCTTCCAGATACTAGGTTGCAGTCATCTTCATTGGCTGGTGCGGGTTGGCGTCACTCCTGAGCATGTTGAGGAGTTCAGTCATCCTGGGACACCCAGGTGCTGCAGATACAAAGGTATCCGGCACCATGGTAGATCACAACATATTAGTCTTATTAAAAAGTACAGCACAGAATGTCAACGCGTTTCAGCCTTACTCATGACTCATGAATCATGATTAAAGCTCTTTGAGACTGAATGAGGTTTTACTGTAATCTACCACGGTGCTGGCTACCTTCGTATCTACAGTGTATTGGTGGCTTTTAGCAACCTATGCCTGAGCACTGGTAATCCAGCCGTAGACGACAATTGGGGAGGTAGAAGCGAAGCATATCTGACACATGTGCAGTGCCAGAATGTAAACTGAACTGTGCAAGCACTGTATATGTATATTCCAAAGAAAACTATGTGCGCACAGGTAGGTTTGACTGCAGGAGAGACACTGGATGTCCTTTCTGCAATAAACTGACTGCCTGCTTAGTCTTTAAATCTGGGACTTTAGTTCCGCTTTAAAGCACCTTCATATTTGAGGTATTGGTGACATTCGAAAAAGTTTGCTAAAGCAAAACCAGCACAAAGATAATATTGAGGCTGTGACCCTCCAGAAAATTCTAGTTGCCTGGCTGGCATGCTAATTCAATGACTTTATGAAGTATGCAGATCAGGTGTTCTTTTTTTTCCTTCTAACTTTCAGGCTTGCTCCAGAGTTGTGATTCAGAAACCATTTTGTCTAGAGAAGCCAGGCAAGTAGCATTTTCAAACGAGGCTCAGCAATGGCTGCTGTTTCTCCTGAACTATTGTGATTTCAGCCCAGGCCATACGGTAAGAGCAAGGGAAAACACTGGATACCAAAGCAGGGGGAACTTGCTTTTTTCAGTATACTGGTCATTGTGTGATGGGTCCTATTTTCCTTGGCACTGTTTGAAACGTTTGGCCTAGAACAATGTTTCTTATCGGTTGGGGTTCCTGGCCAGATACGGAAGTGCAACTACACTGTCTATGACAGACGTAGCTTCTGGCTATTTTAGTAGCTACAAATTGATCGGTGGTTATTGCTAACCTTCTAGGCATGGTTTATACACAGGAAAATGATGTGACCTCATTCCCATAGCAAATAGCTGTTTTCTATCGGAAATCCATGTATTGCCATAGAAGCTTTTAACAGACGTAGATTGAAAAGTACAGACAAACTGACCCCTATATGTAGCTAAGGGCTGCACACTAAAACATCTCAAGTCAGGGACCATTTTTAGTTTAAGCCCCATTTAGGCCATAATTGGCTGAGTGTGAGACACCACCACCTCTCAAGGTTGACAGACAATAATCAGGATGTTGGAACATATTATCCCTAAAAGCAATATTTGTAAGAAATTAATTGATTCAGTGTTACCCATACATGAGCCCAGTTGTCACACAGCACAAATGATTGTGGTGCAGCCTTGTGATAATTTAATTTAATTTAATCGCTCAATTCCAGTGATGTCCATAGGACAGAAAGTGAAATCTTTTCAATTGAACACAGATAGCCAAAAATGAGAAAAAAAAAAACTGTTCAGGTGGCAATTTCTTCATTTTTTGGAGAGATTTCCTCTCACTTCTGATTGTGTCTCCACAACAGGAGACCTGAAATATCCTCACCTTTTCTACACCTGACCTACTCTACCCAAAATGAAAAGAATGTTTTGGCTTTATATACATACTTTAGGTTTTACAAAATCGACCAAAATTGGAATTTTGACAGTAGACATATTGGGATTAGTGTGCTAAAGGCACATAGACTGTTTACTTTGCAAGGGAAGTTGCACTTTGCAAGAGCATTTGCCCCAGAGCTTAGTAAATGAGGTGAAGCTTGTGCATATTTTTTTTTCCTTGACCATAATTGAGTATTCTCTGCAAAGTGAAATCTCACAACCTTCTCTAAGCCCTGGGGAAAATTCCCTTGCAAAATTAAATTCCTGTTTGTCTTTAGTAAATCAACCCCACTGCATGCCTTTAAATGACGTAATGCAAGAGGACTTCTACCTGTCCGCTGTGGACAACTCTACAGTTGTCCAACCAAAGTGTTAGATTTGGGCTATCCAGGTGGGTTCTGACACCCATACCAAGCTGGAGAAAATAATAATGGCCATTACTGCACCAATTACACTTTCTGGCACATTCTCTCATGACAGAATCTTCCATCATGTTTTATATCTGCTTGCTCGAGAAGCTAGGAGAAGCTCATACAGTACATGGATAGATCATCACTAGAAAGGATTAATATGATAATTTCATAGTCTGCACATACAGTATATAGGGACTGACCAATTCTATTTAGAAACAATGTAGAATTCATTGTATAACATGATATGTGCAATGTAGGTGATGTACAAGAATGGCACGTACCTCAAAGTCATTGGCTTTGTTGTAGTGCATGTTGAGGGCTCGGTAGAGCTCACAGTCCCGAGTGATGGACAGTTCATCAGTGCTGGTCACCCCATCATTGATGGCTTGCCTGGCATACTTCTCCATCTGGATGTAGTAGAACTCTCGGAAGTTGCTGAACCACTTGATGAGCTGGGAGGTAATGCACCTGTTGAACTGGAACACAAATAAGGGGATCATGTAATGTACAATAGATATTAACAAATAAGTGCACTTTTTATATCTCAGTGCTTCTGATATATCTAGGAAAATCACCAGTTTGAAAATACAACCTTTTGCAGGTTCTTTTTTTAACTACTTTCCCCCTTAATTTTTATTTTTTTTTGTACATATGCTTTTTGGTATTGTGTTTAAAGCAGGTCCTTTCTAGAAACCTTCATTAGGCTAGGTTCACACTGGTAGGACACGACTGTTGTGCAATTGTCGATCCTACTTTGCCCTGTGACATTGGTCCTACATCGGTCCTACTTCCATCCGACTTGAATGAACAGGATACAATTTGGCTCCGACTTTGAGATAGTTCGACTTGTCCATTGACCAATCAAAACAATCCCAGTGTGACATAAATTCATTTTCTTGCTGCTGTATTCACCATGTCGGATGTCACAAGTCGGATGGTTAGGACGAGGATCCAACTTTGATTAGACTTCAATGATATTGAATGGGCTGAAGTCGGACCAAAGTCAGACCAAAGTAGTACAGGAACCTTTTCTAAAGTTGGACCGACTTGTGTCGGACCTGTTAAGACAGCTCTTATAGACAACCATTTATTTTTACAAGTCATGAGACATGTAATCCCAAAGTTGGAGCGTATGTCGCACCAGTGTGAATGTTTTAATGGTCTCCATTAATTGTCTAATATTCGATTATTTTCTTTTTACATTTCAAATGTGCTCTAATCCTTAGAAGTTGACCCAACTTTTTTTTATAGCTTTAGATAAAGCAGGAAAGGATTAGAACCTCTGTCAAGTTTTTATAGCTCTCTGTGTTTCCATTGAAGAGATTTTAACTTGCTTCCTGTCCCTGGTGTCACCAGTATGGACAAGAAGTGAAGAGAAATCCCCATAAAGGTTTGCAGGCTACATAAATAGCTTAAAAATGTTTTTCATGCTGCGTTTATTTCCATTCCTGTCTAGGCACCAGCCACTAGAACAGGAACTGAAGGGAAATCTCCCTGCTGACTTTCTTTCAAACATAATACATTTTGGGTGGACTTCTACTTTAAAGGACAACTTAAATCATATCTAAAACTCTTAAGCGCACCTTTCCTTGTGCTACCAATAAAATAAGTAAGTCTAAAGTCAAAACTTTTTTGTTTGGCTGTGCATAAATTATGGTGAAGTTGAACGTGATTGTCTTGACTAAATGAATAAATAAATAAAGAGTTATTGTTGAAATACCAAATCGGGCTGGGATCAGTGTGCCATACATTTTTAATGGCACCCTGGACATGGTGCGATTTTAGCAAGCTCACTTGATTTTCCACAGGTGCAGAGATGTATAGTAACGAAGTAGAACTACTTAAGTACTGTACTTAAGTACCGAAATGCGGTATCTGTACTTTCCTAGAGTAGAATTTTTTTCTCCTACTTCTACTTTTACTTCACTACATTTTTTCGCTGATTTCGATACTTCTACTCAAGTATTTTTTTTTGTGCTGCATAGTTACTCGTTACTTTTAAAAAAATGACCACTGCCAGAACAGTAGATGGCAGGTTGCATAAAGCTCAAAAAAATGTGTATAATGTCATTTGTAAATCAGCGCATACGAAAATAAAGGCTGTGTATAATAAAAGCTGCTATACCAAATCTTTCCAATAAAAAGAAAATATGAAACAAACAAATAAATGGTGCTACAGCGCTTAAAGTGCATCAAGAAACTACTAACAAACACAGGTTAATCATTTGAATAAATCATTTGAAATAATAAAAAACAATATGATGTTCAAACTTTTGACTTCTTTCTTTAATAACTACATAACACAGTACTTGTACTTCTACTTTCAGTACTTGAGTAGAATTTTTTTTTCAAAACTACTGGTACTTTTTACTTTTAGTACTTAAGTAGCAAATTTTTTGAAAAAACTACTTGCAATACTTAAGTAAAAAAAATGTTGAATACTTTAGTACTTCTACTTAAGTAACTTTTTCTGTGAGCACTTCCACTTCTACTTAAGTCACTTTTTGATCGAGCACTTGTACTTTTACTCAAGTAGAAATTTCGAGTACTTTATACAAGTCTGCACAGGTGACGCTTTTAGTGCAAATTTTTCTCTAATTTTTTCTTCATCCTCTGAATGCAAAAACACTTAAGGAAAGTTAATGCAGGCTCTACACAGATTTTCTACAGAGGCCTACAAGCTGTCACCCACAAACGTTGATATATTGTTCAGCCTTCTATTTGTACTGCTTATAATGCTATTTGCAATGATTGTAAAGGGAGGACTGTATATTGGTCGTGTTTGCATCTGTATGTACCATGTCCAAAATAAAAAATGTATATTAAATAGAATAGGGATGACTTAGGTTCTCATCTAAGAGATTTCCCATCACTTCCTGTCCTGTAGACTCAACAGTAAGTGAGAATATATCTTTCGAATGTAGGCGATCTAAGAGATCTGTCTTTGGAAATGTGTCCCCATTGGAAGATTTCCCCTCTATTCCTATTCTGGTGGCAACTCAAAATTTAAAATTTACGCTATCTTTTATTTTCCGTGTCATTCTTGATCTGGACAGTTAGAGAGAGTGAATCTCCCTATTGGTGACACAGACAACAATAAAACATTGACAGTAGTTCTAATTAATCACGACTCTATTCAAATGTAAAAGAACGTTTTTCCTTTAGGTATACTTTATTGACATATTAGACCTCAGATAGAGATGTATGTATTTTTTAGCTTCCTGGCCTACCTATACATTTTGTGGCGCATGCCCTGTTCGTTCTTAGAATGTACCTAGCTTCCCACATGCACCCGAGATGCTCATTATTCTCTGAAGGTCTAAACTGCCACCTGATCCCAAGTCCATCTCTACCCTCTCCCAGTCTTATACTGGCCATACATGGAGCGTCTGAGCTGCAACCAAGGGTTGCAGGAAAGAAATTGTCTTGATTCCCCCATCAACAATGACAAAGCTGACAGGGGAATCCCTCCTGCTAGACCATTGTCCTCTCCCAATGGGGGCGCGCGGGGGAAGCTGTCCCCACTGGGAGAAGACAGGGATTATCGCTAATGGCTATAGCAGCGGCTAGCGATAATCGCAAGAGAATCTGGCAGGCTGGTTGTACCTAAGTTGATAGATACTAGTCAAGATTGGAACCATGTATGGCCGGCCTTAGTGTTGCTGTACAGGGGATTGCACGAGGCTGACATGTAGTCACATTCAGGTACACATGTTCGCTGCATTTAAAATACATCTCATTAATTTTTTTCACAAATACATCACTGTTTTTTTTTATTATCTGCTTGGAGTTCAGCTTTAAGTCAAACGGAGTCAGGCAACTTAGGTCGTCCGTCAGCTCAAGCTTAAGCTAATATAAGGACGATGGAAAACAATGCTCAGCCATAATATTTATACGTGAATCTCCATGACAAAGACAAGCACATGTGGCATTGTCCAAGCTAATAATAAAGCCTAGATCCCTGTGAAGTCAAGTAAACTATAATAAGAGTGACATGCAGACGTGCTCTGTTACTGGAGATAATACAAAGGTACAGCTGCGGCTTAGGACAGCTTCGAAGGAGAGGCAAGGTTGGCCGCGCAGTCTTGTGCTCTAAAAAGGCAGTCATGTTTATCCTCCTCGGGTCTCCCGAGATACACTTTATATAGAAGGTAATCTCTAATGCACAATGAAAACATTTGGTAACGCGAGCCTCTGCTACATCTGTGTGCTGGGATGGCACTGCTGGCACAGATAATAATCTCAATTGAACTTTAGTGGAAGCTGTGCTAAGATGTCATTTGTTGCCATGCTTTCTCATTAGGCTGTTCCTATAAACTTCGCTCAGTTATTCGGTTTCATTACATCAAGAACGGCAAGGCCATTTTCTGGGAGTCATTACGGGGGTCATTTACTGCACTCTGATACACATGGTTAAAAATGATTATAAAGATAAGAATTTAGTACACAAAGTCCTTTATTTAAAATGGATTAAATACAATTATACACAGATATGCAATCCCTCCTTAAAATGTATGCAAATCCTAACAATGAACTTCTCTTCTAGTTCAAACCTCCACACCTACAGCACCGTTCCCAACCTGCGCCTCATGCAATCTCCATGGGCGTCTAGGGTGCTGCCACAAAAAAGCTTGTTGTGGAAAGATATAGATGAAAAGGAGCCACACACCAGAGATCTCTTCCTTCTAAATATTCTTTAGCAAACCATCCACAATATAACCACTTCCATGATGTCACTGCCCAAAGATCACCTTGCCTTGACGTGTTTCATTGAAAAGGCTTGATCCCAAGGATCCTTGTGATCAAGCCATTTTGGTGAAAAGCATTAAGGCAAGGTGATCCTTCGTCAGGGACATCATAAAGCAGCTATATTATGGATGGTTCAGTAAAGAACATTTAGAAGGAAGGGATCGCTGGTGTACAGCTTCTATTCATCTATATCAGTGGTCTCCAAACTGCAGGCTTTTTTTTATTTTTTTTTGCCCTTATCCGGC